>NC_137743.1:65975278-67427778 GCF_963264785.1 Psittacula echo | reverse complement strand
TGTATTTTATATGTATATAAAAGCAAATTATGTCAAACTGCGGAGTATTGTGTCTGTCAAAATCTGAAGCTGAGGTAGTACCATTTCTGTACTAAAATGTATTTAAATAATTACAATTCGAAAATACTATAAAATGTCTAATGAAATAACCTGTTTTCCTTTTGTCTGTTCTGTTTACAGGCTGCTGGAAAATACAGACAACAAGGCAGAAATTACATAGTGGAGGATGGAGATATTATCTTCTTTAAATTTAATACACCTCAACAACCCAAGAAGAAATGAATATCAGATGTTGTTCATTGCTCAGAAACAAACTGTATTGCTTCAAAAAGCATATAGATTTTTATTTAGGATGGAATATCTGGAAACAAAAAGATACAGTTTCTACCTAGGGAACCTCCCCTCCCCCCAGTGAAATTATCCTTGTTTGTTTTGAATTAAAATATGGCACCTCCAGCAAACATGCAAGTTCACTAAATGTGAACAGCTTTGCATTTCAGACGATTAAGACCCTACTCCAAATTGTAGAAGCTTTTCAGGAACCATATTACTCTCATGATACTTCATTAATCTCCATCATGTATGCCAAGCCTGACACGTTTGACAGTGAGGACAATGTGGCTTGCTCCTTTTTGAATCTACAGATAATGCATGTTTTACAGTACTCCAGATGTCTACACTCAATAAAACATTTGACAAAACCAGCCTTGGTGTGTTTGGGGATGTCTGTATTGACTGACTGTGGTGTGCTGAATGCGATACGGCACCTGGTGGATGCTGATTACAGAATTTTAAGACGTGTATGATACAGTAACTGGCAGTGTGGGGCAGCTGCAATTGTGTCTCAAAAGTGAGTCTTTCATGGGAATCAGAAGATTAGGATGCCAGTGATTTGTCTCAAAAAAGTTAATGAATTTGTAGATGGACATTCACTGAAAGATGATAGCAATGATAATAAGAATGATGCAGCGTAAATGATTTTCACGGGAGGGAGGAAATACATGTAGAAGAAGCATTTTGTCCTTGAGACTGAAGCTTTTTTGTTCAAATCATTTTGAAAAAGTATTTAACTCTTGCCTTGAAATTATTACGTTGTGGAGGCCGGAGCAGCAGTGCTTGATGTTGTGTGTTGTCCTCTCAGGTCTGGTTTTCAGGCCAGCACAGGGTGACACAGTGTTGTAGCGGAAGAGGTCACGCTGTGCTGGATAGGTAAGTTGTTCGGCTGAAATAAGGTTGCAGCTGTGGGTACTTCTTTACCCCTTTAACCATGAGGGAGAGCTAGTCTCTTTGGGTAACACAGAAAAATGAGTTGTTGGCAAAAGGAAAATCAAACTTGTACTTTCAATGCCAGTTGTAGAATTGCCCTTGCTTTTAGGATGTTTTAAGTATTTAAAGCAGCCTGACTTTTTCTGAAGTGCCTGTGGTTTCAGTTACAGACTCAGTGGGATCAGGGCTGGGAGAGACGCTGATGTTACCTGTGGCTTATTGGTGATGCCAGGCCTCTCACGTTGCTGTGATAAATTTGCTTGCTACAGACTTTGTAATAACAACTTATTGGTGGCTAACCTTCCCTCTGCACTTAAGATACTGGGAGCGCTGGTGATCTCCTCTTCCAAGGCTTCCCTTGAGATGCTGTCTTTGAGCTTCATTGCTCATTTCTGAAAGAGTAAGACATGGGTCAGCCAGAGCCACAAGGCTCATTGTTGAAAAGTTGGCATTGTGCCTTTAATTGCACTGAGGAGAAAGAGGGAGGGCAGATGACTTCAATGCGTAGTTGTTGATTTTGTTTTAGAGTGCGTCTCCTTTTTTCATGGTGGCAGGAGGGGGGAGAGTACTGCAAAGCAGGCAAGCTAGGGCTTCAGATGGTTTGGAACCCTTGGAATTCTCTTTTATACTGGTGCAGATAATATTCGTTCTTGTTGTTAATTTGATGTTACGTAATTGAGAAAAGATTAGGACCACCAAATCTTGTGTTAAAAGTCAAATCCAAAAGAAAACGGAGCCTACCTGTTTCTCTTGGAAGTCAGCAAGGTGCTAGTAACAGAGAAGGGCTCATGCTGGGTTTCAGATGCAATGAAAGGTGAGTAAGAAGTGGAGTATAGGTGTTGGTGAAAGAGAAGTAACCACTTCACTGCATTAATACCTGCTGAAACGTATTCCCTTCTCCTGTTTGAAGCTCATTCTGTTTTCGAAAATTCCCATGCTCCCTAATTATCACAGTCAGTGAAGATGTTGTTAGAAAGGACAGCACAATTAATAGATCACTTTGTATTTTTGCATCTTTTAGTTATGTTTAATAAGCTGTATTTGTTTAGATTTGAATGTGTATGCTTTACGATACCTCCCTGTCCTAAAAATAGAAACGATTAAAAATTGGACTGTTTTCGTGATAGACTGGGCTTTCTGAAGTTATCACAATATTCTGCAAATAGAAAACAAACCTAAAATATTTGTCACAGCTTTAAAATATATGTTATGGTTGATGTTTCAGCTTACTAATTTGCCTGAATAGGGTTTTTTTAGCTGTTTTAGCTAATGTTCTTTTAACTGCTGAAGCTAATCAGTTATTCCAGAGTAAATGCAAGTTTTAGTAAAAGAAAGAATAATCTGATAAACTCGGTCACTCCTCTCACTGGTGACTTGTGGCAACTGCCACATTAAGTATTTGCAGCTTGTGTTTCTCCCCAGTGGGTCTATAAATAAGACATACAGCTCCTGAAAACTGATATTTCAAATAGAATTGTCATTTGACTTAAGCCAAGCACGTATTATTGATGCACTTCAACCTGCACAGATGATGACTCCAGCTTCAATATGTGCATCCTACTGACATTTACTATTTAAGAAAAAGTGAAATCTGCCTGCATGCTCTTCAGTCTCCATGACCAGTACTCACTGGGGATGATGGTAGTGAGTAGGAGACACTGTGTTTCTGCAGCTGGAGACGGGTGAGAAAATGTTGTAGGCCCTGCTCTTCCAAAACATGGAAAGTGGGGAATTTTGCATGGGAGGACGAGTACTAACTCTTAACTTGTATTCCACAGTGCCTAATAACCATGGTGTTGATGGCATATTCCTGCAATTCAACAAGTGCTAGTGCAACAGTGAAATCACTGCTACCTGCTTCCAGCTGACCAAAACAGCATGCCTGAAGGTGATGTGGAGATGTCAGTGAAAGCAGCTGTGCCTGCAGCAGCACATGGGGTGACTCTGTAGGAACAGATCTGGAGAGCAAAGCAGTTCCTACATCAGGTATTTGAGAGGCTGCCTTGGACTGATTGCAGGCTGGTCCCATGAAGTGTTAGACAGCAGTTTTCAGTTTTTCAGTCTCAAAAGAGAACCAGTTTGCTGTAAGCTTCCCAAGGGACAGCCAGTTTGCCTGTTCCTGCAGAGCAAAGCAGTGAGTGTGTGTTTGTATAGGTGTGATCAGGAGATTCACTTTTAAAAGTATGTTCCTGGTCAAATAAAAACAGTGCCGTAGACAAGTAAGGGGTTACTGCTGTCTTTCATTGGCAGCATCACTGGGTGATATGCTTGGGCACCCCAACAAGGGATATTTCAGACCACTTAGAAGGATGAAGAACAACAGAGATTTAGCTTGTGAAGACTCTGTGCCCGTGCATACCTCTCATGTAGGATAGTTTTCTGTCCTAGTCGGTGTTTCCCAGAAGAGCACAAGGGGAGCAGTCTTGGACTTTCTGTGTGGATAATTTATCAGTTAAAACATCATCCTGTTTCCATAGTACGTTACGTAAAGTAAAACAGGAAGTGGTTGGTGATGAACTAAAAATAGGCACCTAACTGCCTGAGACTCAGGTGTGTTTGGCTATTTGAAAACTGAAGTAAACGTTGTAGTGTAGGACAAGAGCCACCATCTCCCGGCTGCTCTTTGACCAACTTTGGGGTCAGAATATTCCACAGAGGAACTGAAGGATTCCCATGGCTTCATAAATTCAGTGTTCAGGCTAGTGTGGGTGACAAGCTAAACCGAATGCTTATTTTGCATGGTTTCAGATGTGCGCTTCCTGCCACAAGATGATGTGGATGCCTAAGGCTGGCAAGCATTCAAAATGCTTGGACAAAGCCCTGGGGGAAGAAAAATAGATTGATTGGGCAAAAACCCCTGAACTGTGAAAATGAAGGCATTGCCTCTGCACTTGGAGTGTGCTTAAGTCACAAATTGTGGATGCTGGGAGACAAACTGGTTGGTATACCTTGTCCCTGCCAGGCATCTGCTGGCCACTGTCAAAAACCCAGGAAGTCCAGGAAGGGTCTGTGATCTGACCCAATATTGCCATTATTGTCTCCTCTCCAAAGCAACTTTTCTTCGAAGTCTATCCGCAAACACCAGTGAGGAGCATGATCTCTGATGTCCTTCCCAGTTCTGCATTTTGATTAAAATCTTCATTAAAAAAGAAAAAGAAGTATTAATTTCATGGGTTTTGCCCTTTCATTGACTGTGTGCAGCCCTGTAGAGGTGGTAGCATTATTGTAGTTGTTTTAAGTTGTTTACCTTCCCTGAAGGATCCTTTCTTACCTGCTGGAGGTTTCCATCTACCTCTTCCTTTTGTCACCCAAGTTCACTCTGTTCTCTTTCCAGACCGCAGGGCTTGGGTTTGTCAAGAAGTCTGTACGCCAGAGCGCCTGCTTTGGAAACGTGTCTTAAGCTGTATTTCCCTTCCTCCTCTCCCACAGAACAGCTTCCAGCTGGAGTACCTGCACTGTAGCTGGGGTAGCTTTGCTGAGCACCTCCCAGCGCTTTATTGGTGCTGGTTTTGGTTGCCACCAGTGCCTTCCATGGGCTGGGGCCCTCGCTTGGGCTTCCGGCCAGGCAGCAGCCCCAGCCCCAGGCAGTGAGCCCAGAGGCAGCGTGCTCTGCTTTCTTGGTGCCCTTTTTGATGTTCTTGTGGCTGCCAGGCTTGTTCAAACTGTTCTTGCGGAGCATTCTCGGTCCTCTACTGTGGCAGCTGGCAATGATGCCGTGTGCTCTGTTCCATTGGGTGGTTTGAACGCTGCGTGTTTCCTCTACCAGGTGCAGGGTAGGACCGTAACGTTGCGTTCTGAAAGAGCGATGTGTGTGGCAAGGCTTTTGGTTTCAAAAATCCTAGCTAAACTTTAACATTTCTCTCCACTCAGCTCACAGAGGATGAACGCATGGAGGAGGGAGAGGGGAGGCTCACTAGAAGTCAGTAATCATTTAAAACTAACACCCACTTGTTTTAATTCTTACTCTCCCATACTAATTCCATATGTTTGCTTGTGCCAATCCACCATTTCACTCCAATTAAACCAGGAAAACCACAGGAGGCTTTGAAAAAAAACTTCAAAAAATAATAATAAAGTAGTGGTATTCATCCCAGTATCCCAGCGGATCGAAACAGTGGTGTGCTGGTTGGGCTTTGAAAGTTTTACAGTAAATGCTGCATTGCAAGGCTCTCTTTGAAGCAGTTACTTCTTGGCTTCTACCTGCAGGTAGTGCCCATTCCCGATCCATGGCAATAGATACATATGGCAGCGTGTTGCATATTGTGAAATAAGTTACATGTGTGTGCTTGCTGTCATAAACCCATGATTTGGTAGGTGCCTGCTCATCAGAGCTCATTATGGCTCTGTGCAGTTACAGAATGCCTGTAGCGCTTTATTCCCTACATGAAAAATGTATGTGCTCAGTATGGAAAAACTTTATAAACCCTGCAGCAAACAAGATCTGGGGCTGTTGCAAGAGCACACGTGATGTGTAAGTGAACAAAATACATTCACCTGAGTCTCAGAAAGTGAGTGGGCTGGCAGACCCAGGTGGGCTGAACAGGAACATGGGTGGTGGGGAAGGCCTCTTCTGCATGACAACGGTATTGAAGAGGTGAAGGTTATGTATTGGGGTATGTCCAAACACAGAAAACCATAGAATCATAGAATGGTTCAGACTGGAAAAGACCTAAGAGCTCATCCAGTTCCAACCCCCTGCCATGGGCAGGGACAATTTCCACCAGACCAGATTGCTTAAAGGCCCGTCCAACCTGGCCTTGAACACTGGCACCCTGTGCCAGCTCCTCACCACCTTCACAGGAAAGAACTTCTTCCTCATACCCAACCTAAATCTCCTCTGTTTAAGTCTGAAGCCATTACCCCTTGTCCTATCACTACAGTCCCTGATGAAGCAGACTTAAGTAATACATAGCACTCCAAGGGCTATTCCAGTGAGGGCAGGGATGGAAGAAGTACCGCTCTGTGCTGGTGATGTTTTTACTTCCAGTGACCCAGACTCTTCAGCTGAAGCACAGTGGGCTGTGGAGGGAGCTCCCTGCACTGCCTGTGGATCCCCCACTGCCATAACCATGGGCAGGGATCCCCCACCTCGCCTATGGCAGGACCTCCAGGTCTGAAGTTAGGGCTAATTTAAGCCCGGGCTTAAATGTGCAGAGTTAAATCCCTGCACTGCTTGTACCTCTTATACCAAGTTCCCTTGCTGTATTTTGGTGAGCCTAATGATCACAGCAGCAGGCAAGGAGAAGAGGTTTGTGAGGAGCATTTGGGAAACACATGATTTCATGAGGACCTTCACCACCTCACAGCCATAGGTACACAGAGGAGCTGCCTGCACCCAAAGTGCTATCTGAGGTAAGCATGTGTGGCCCCAGCTTTGGTAGCTTCTCCTGATAACAGAGTTAGATTGAGCAAGGGGTTCATAAAGTTGGATTTATGGTAACCATGTAAGAAGGTACAGGTTAACAAAGTCCTTGCGCAGTACGGAGGAAGGCTGTTGCCCACATGAAGAGGTTCCCAGGAACGAGCCAGAGCAGCAGGACAGGCTCCGAGGGAGGATGCCACAGATACGTGTGGGAACCACATTGAGCCACTGCTGTCTGCCCAAAGCACAGATGGGATGGAGGTGATGCAGGTGCCCTGGCCCAGGATGGGACCCACTCCCCTCTCTCATCCTCAGCTAGGAAATCTCACCTGTGCCATGCAAGGGCAGAACTAACTGTTAACAGGGGCTCTGGTGCTGCTGAAGGGCCACCTTGCCAGATTTGTCAGCCAAAGATGCATCATTTGCTCTCCTTTGTAAATTGTATGCAAAACCTTTTAATTACCAAAGAGTTAAACTTCCCTGAAATCTGAATTGTGTGCAAAGTATCCAAATTTGGTTATAAATCCTGTTTAAGTTTCAAAGCACAGCGCTATTGGAGGTAGCAATAGTAACATCAAACAGCCTTGATAAGATCAACAAATTACTAAGCATAATTGTTTGTGCTGGGGTGTGTGCAAGGAGATAAATAGCTCATAAATTAAACACCAGTGCCTGAGGGTGAGTCATTCGTGGATTCAGAGCTGTCCTGACACTTGCAAGCAAAAAGTAATTTTCTCTTAGTTCAGTAATTATGCAATTCAAGATATAAGATCAGCAATCAGTGCTAGGTGTGCTCGCAAAGGTGGAAGGATACTTCAGCTGTTGGAGTTTCCCATACACTGATGGACAAGAAAAGTCTGTTGCTCGTCCCTGTGGTGGGGAATATTCTGACTGAGGTATGGTTCTTCAGTAAGGTAATGAAGAATGAAGGGATTAAACATAGATTAAGGGCCAGTTTTTGCTGATACGAATTGGCAGCACTCTTTTGGCTTCAGCAGAGCATTACTGGTTTATACCAGCAGCAAATCTGGCTCAAATTATCAAAGAAAATCAGCAAACCCCCTGTGATAACTGCTGTTTGTCATCCAGGCCAGTGCCTGTTTCTGAGAGGCACCGGGCACCTCGCTGGCTGCGCTGCAGGTTGTATGCTCTCACGCGGGGTCATTAGAGCCCCTTTCTGACTTATTCATAAGACCCTGTGAGGATCTTGGTGTAATCAGGGTTTTCCTAAGGACGGGGAATAGTAACGTAATCTGTTATTGTAACAACATCATCTTGATCTGCTTTTATTTACTAATGTTTTGCCAGCCATTAAATGCTTTTCTGCCAAATTCAGACAGAGATCACACCGAGAAATCATATTCTTTTTGGAAAAGAGGTGTAAACCTCACAGCTGCTCAACAATAGTCACTGCTGGCATAAAATCCCAGCCTGCAGGAGACAACTCGATGTGTAACCTACAACCCTCCTGACCACTTGCATCTCAAACAGACTCCTCATGCCCAAGTGGTGCCCCAGCTGCATGTTGCTGCGCAGGGATGTCCTACGCAGACTGCAGGAAGGACTTTTCCCTGGAGGAGCAGTGTCCATATCTCCATTCTTGCCAACCACATCTTCCATCCCTCTTCCTGCAGGTTGGAAACATATAGGGGGCGAGGCAGAGCCATGAAGACACTTCCTACACAGAAAGGTGCTGTTAGTCTGAACAAGGCATAAATAGGGTTTTAAGTTCCTGCCAAGGGATGGCTGCTATTTAAGTCTGACTGTTGATGTATTTGTGTTTTTCATAATTAACAGTGCGATTCTGCCCCTTAATGTTTGTTGAGCTTTTCACAGGGCAGACTTCGACTGTCAGCTCTTCCCTGGGACAGCTTCCCTCACTCATCAAAAGGACTAACAATTTTCATCCAAAAAATATATAGGAGAGATGGAAACATAACTGGTGTAACACTGCACGTATGATGCATGACACACATCCTCTCCATTAAGTGACGCCGCCTCCTTGTGACATCTCCATCCCTTCTCACAAAGCCTGGATTTTGAAGGCTTGCCTGAGTTTTCTGCAGTTCCTGCCAGGCCATTGCTACAATCACCTGGTGCTCAGGCACTTGTCACCAGGTAAGGATGCTTCTCTATGCAGGCTGCCTGTCAAGTGCTGTGTTGCAGGGAACCCTTTGCCTTGGGTAGGTTTGTGTCTAAACCCAGCGTGTTGGTTTGAGACGCGCTGAGGTCAGCCCTGGCTTCACTGGCAGATGCCATTCTGGGAATGGAAGAGAAATGCTTAATTTATATTTACTATTTAGGAAAAAGCTGTAAGTGTGCTCTTTTATTCCAAAGTAAAAATGCGTTAATGACGGGAGTGTTTAGCCCATTGGGGATGTCATTGTTTTCAATTACGTGCCATTCTGATGGGAGAGCACAGATTCTCAGGCTGAATGGAGATTTGTGCTGCAGCTATTTGTGCCTTTTAAAACATTTTCTTTACTACTTTAAGAGAAAACTGTAAAATGGCAATAATGACATATTATTACAAGTAAATTACACTGTAAAATAGCATTAATATTGCAGTTGAAACCTAGAATTTGAAATAAGATGGAAATATTCATTTGCACACAGCTTTTGTTCTTATCAAAAGCGATTTGGATTAGGAATGAGATTTACTTAGCGCCTGCACTTGCAGGCGAGCTAATGCTCAGTCACCTGGCTGACGCACAGGCTGTCAAGCTCATCTGTTATGGGCTGCCACAGGAGCCTTGGGTAAAGCCCAGCACACGCTGGGGTGGCACAAAGCACCACGGGTCCTGGAGGGAGAGGAGATGGTGAAAATGCAGCTCAGAAAGACCTTGTGTGTGCAAGGGGCTCGGTGCCTGGGAGTGGTCTGGGCAGGGAGCAGAGATGGTCTCCACTTTGTCTCCATGGCAGAAGTGGACCCGTACTACAGCACGTGAAAACCTCTCTTCTCCCATCTAATGAAGAAAGACTAATTGGAATTAATAAACCCAAAGTGGTGCAGGATAGTAATTGGGGACCTTGTGCTCAGGGAGAGCACTGAACAGCTTAATACCCCATGTCATGAAAATTGACCCCTTGAATTGGACTAACCTGTTCTTTAAAGGTCAAGGGGTCCTGTTCTTGTTTTTCCCCTACTCCACTCGCACATGGAAAATTGTCAAACCCTTAAAGGTCACTTCTGTACGGAGAAGTCTTGCACCGGTAAGGTTTGCAGGAGAGCCCCTTCAGAGGGGTATGAACAAGGGATGGGTATCAAACTGCATTGAAGACATAAACTTTTCTGGGCTTTTTTGGCATTCAAAAGTAAAGGAAGAAGAGAAACCGTTTTCTCTTGGTTTCAATGTAACCCCTTTAAGTAGATTGCTCTGATCGTAGCCCTGCATTTCCAAAGGCCGTTTTTTAGCTCTTAGGTATCCTGCAGCAATGTTTGCTCTTGTCCATCGCCTACCTATGAAGTAATATATGTGATTGTACATTTAATTGGGACCACCATGAACCCCCTGTGGCAATGGGCCTTAAATCCTCCCCTCACTCTGTGCTTCATTCCCAAGTGGTAGTAGAACTCCTTGCTCTGCGTGTGCTTTCTGGCTGCAGGCCCACTTCAAGTAGTAATAAGACCTCCCCTTCCTCACACCTCATGAGAGGGCAGCCAGCTTGCCAAGTGATCTGTCCGTCATTTGATGGCCACAGGATAAAAGGGGAAATCTCAGGAATTCAATCACATTTTTGTCACAACTTTTATTAACTTGTGTTCCCATCAGCACAGAAAAGAGTAATAAGTGTAGAACTGGTCCTTCAGGCAACTTCTATTCAATGTTATCCTTCTAGCATTACTTATCTCTGCCGAACTGAATAATACAAAGGAGGCACAAAATCTGTGTATGTGGAATAAGGTGAAGAGTCACCAATATTTCTGTAACACTTCTTTGCAGCTGGGCAACATCTCCATTTTGTGTCTTCGCAGTAATTTTGCTGTGGCACAGAGAAAATGAACTGCCAGTCGCTGAATCCTGTCTCATGACCCCACACGGAGGGTTTGGGCCATCAACGGTGTCCATGGAATACAGAGGATGGCAGGGCAGACTAGAAAGCTGCGATGCTGCTGTCATCCTGGCTGTGATAGGTAAGCCCCAGTCAACTTCCCTTTCCACTGGATAAATGGGGCCTGCAGGGAGGTCCATGCTGCCAGAATGGTCCTAGTCCTGTAAACAGCCTGTTTACTCCTGCCCTACTGACACACAGGGTGAGCTGGGAATAAATCAGTGTATCCTTGTTGGAAACACTCATGTTGGATGTAGGCAGAGACAATCAGGAATTAGTTTGGGACCGTGGGGTGTAAGAATAAGTGTCCTTCATTTGGTGCTGTTGGGAAAAAAAACCCAAACCCACACTGGTTAATCAGTTTTTTAAAGTTCCTCTAATAAGAAATACATTAAAATGGACTTTGGCAAAGTCACCTCACTATAACAGTGAGCAAATAAGCAAAAATAAGCGTGAGAGGTCCTGAGACTGGAGAGAGAAAATGTTGTCTAGGTTATCCATGATAGCAGAAGAGATTTTATGCTTCATATCTGAAATAGTCAAAAAAGGAGGCAACGTCTCGGGCCGGTTCTGTTATGGTTTGCTGGCAACTGCAACATTAATCATAATAATCCCACTGTATTCAGTGAAGTTATTCTGTGCTCAGAGTTACAGGTGTGCTGAAGTCTTTGCCTAAAGAAGAATATATTTTTTTAAGCAAATTAAGGGTATTCATGCTCTAAATCTTGGTTATCCTGGTTAGTTAAATTGGGGACCAAGGGAGCTTTTCTGGGTCAGGATCAGAATAGATTTATGTATGTTAATTGTCTAAACGCTCTTAACCAATTTGATATTTACCGGTGCTCAAATGAGGAGTGGGTATGTGGGAAAGGCAGTGAAATGTTAAAATGTTTGTGCTGTATTCTTGCATATTTAGAGATTTGTGGACTTGTCTCTCTGGCTGCGTTTGTGAGCCTGCAATGCCAACTGTGCCTTTGTGCTTTCACTGCTTCACACCCCCACGGAAACTTTGCAGAAAAGTTTTAACTATGACATGTCAATGAACTATAAAGGAAAGGTTTATTTTGTGTATACCCTCTTTACCTGAGGTCCATGGTTAGACTGTGCATTAGAGCTCCTGGCTCTCATGTGCTCAGTTTGCGCTTTTGATCATGCCACTCTTTGCACAAAGCTGAGAGAATTTCTGCTTCATAAAGAGGAAAATACAGACACGTTTTGATGTCTATAGAAATGCATGTTTGCTCTTATTTTTGAGGCAGGGGAACTTAGGGTTTAACATCTCTACAGTTCTTCCTAGATCTCTGTGTAATCAAAGTTTCCAAGGAGGACTTAATGGGGAATAGAAACCATTTGGTTGTGGTGGTGGTGGTGATGGTGTACTTCATGATACATTTTTCTTTAAAGGTTGTACACTGATAAAAATAGTAAGTAACCCAGTCTACTCATAACTGCTTCATCTTTAAGTTCATGCAAGTTTAGGGAGCTGTAAGTGACTAAAAGGATGAGTGGATTAAGATTCACTGAGTGATACTGCAAATACAAGGAGTGAAATACCAAAGGAGTAAAGGATATATAGACCTTTGCCCATTACATCAAGAAAAAGAAAAAGTTAGGAAAGGGGAGGGGGAATTCCTGGGCTACATTTTTCAAGTCCTACTCCAAAAGGGGTAACCAGCCCATTAGTATAGGTGCCAGGAAGCTCGCTTTTGTGACATCTCGCCAAACACACCTACTTTCACTGGACCATAGAAAGATCAATCCTGTCTGAAATCCACCCATTACCTAAGACACCTAATTTATATTAGAAGCTCACTAAAAGGCACTGTCTGGCCCCCAACCTTCACCGCCAGTGATAAAGAGGATGTTTTACACCATATGTGACACTTAATCAAAACCGATATTCTTTAACAAACCCTTAACCTCTAGCACACAGGAGTCATATGAGGCCAAGGGACAAGACACAGATCCAGCTCAGGGTGGCATATCCTTTGATTAAGATGATACAGATTTCCCATTTTTATCAGGGTTACAGATTCTGGATATATCCCTTTTTGATTTGTCAGCATTAAATTTCAGTAGAGGTTCAAGCCAAAGAGAGACCAAGACTAGTTCTGTCTTCAACTGCGTATTAGGAGATAATTTCTCAGAATCCTCTGCAGTAATGATGCTCAGATCTTCTGATCTTCTTGTAAGCAAGTTTTCCCGGGAACCTGGATTTAAACTATGGCACAAACCTTGCTTGCATCTGGGTCCTTTCTTAAGGAGGAGTATCTAAATACACTTATTCTGTGAGCCCTGAAATGGACCTTTTTTTCCTTTCCTCAGGTCTTTTTCAAAGAGGCAAACCTTCAAGTGAGTTCTTTCACCCTCCCTTGGATTTCTGGGGCAGGAGGTTTTACTTACGGAGTACACAGTACTTGAGACAAGGATTGCAAACTTCAGGGGGTTAGACAATTTTCACTGCCTGCAGCACATGGGAATCTCAGTGTAGCTGACTACTCCTGGGCGATTCCCTCCCCACACATACTCTTTTTAAAGTATCCCCTTCTTCTAGCATTTGTATGTGGCTGATTTGGGCACAGGAGAGTCTCTCGAATTCCCTGACATTGGAAAGTTTGGCTGTTTCCCCTCTTTTTAGGCAATTTTTTAAGTTGGAGGTTCAGATTTTGTTGGGACGTGGTTCTGCAGAAATTATTTCTAGTCGTTATTTCTTGAAAATAACGTGCTGCTTGATTATTGGAGTGTAAAAAAGATCTTGGACAGGACTTTTGTTTTCAGTTGTATGCTTTTAAACACTGAAATGGCACATCTGTTCTGTGAGGCTCTGTGGCTGGCTGGAGAATGGCTGAAACAGGCCCACTTCTGCTGGGTGCATGCTATCCTCATTCAGCACCCAGAAATCTGATTTCAGATTCAGAAATCTGTTTCTTATTTAGACTGTTTTCATATCTATGATAGTTATTAATGCATTTATAAGAAAAGCTCCTTTTGTTAGGAGCTGCCTTTCTCCTACTTCCCATAGCAGCAAGGAAACCCCTCTCCTGTCATGGAGAAGCCCAGAGCACCTACAAATTTCTGTAGCAGAAAAAAGAAAGACAAGACTTTGCATGTCTTTGGGATACCAAGAAAAAGAGACAAGCAGGAAGCATTGGCGCTCAAACCTTTTAGGCCCCTTTATTTATTTACTTATTTACTTTAACACCGTTAAGGAAGAAGGGGAAATGTACAGAGGCTACTTTTAATTGAGAACTGAAGTGGTAGAGACAGACCTGTAATCATGTTAAACCATCTTTAAAGATAACTTCTATTTAGTAAATGCAAAGCTGACAAGCAAAAATCTGGAGGGCTGGTTCTAGTTTATGGCACATCGCATACATCAAAGGTCAGCTTTTTATTCTCCTGTACCTTCATTTTTAAAACTTCATTAACAAACAGAAGCATACTCAAGGAGACTCACATCTCCGCTGCCATTCCTAGTTCCTTACCAACCTTGGCTTCTTAATCAGAAAATTAATTGGGCCTTGAAATCTTATTTTTTTCTTAAATCTCTCCAGATTCAATCAGAGAGTTCTGCTGGAAGCAATCTTTCACTTAAGATTTCATAGCAACGTAGCTAGAGAAACCATGTCATTTCCTGCATCAAATACATCAAAGTTGAGTGTGTGTTGGGTTTTTTTAACTAAGTATGTGCTATGCTTCAGTTTTGGTCTCTTTGCTCCAAGGAAAGCGTGTGTTTTATTTCTTATTCCTACTGGGGGGTGAATCTGCTCTACTGCAATGCGGTCTGAAATTAATACATTCCCAGGCAAGGAGGAACAGACCCTTCCTCCTGTGCTGTGTGCCTGGATGGGAGCAGGGGCAGGGATGCTTTCTACAACCAAAAGCCATCTCTGCTGCACATGGTATGAAGGAAAGCTCTTCGTATCATTGTCTCATTAAAAGGCAGACTCTGCTCTACAGTACAAAGGAACAGGTAGCTTGTGGGGAGCCTGAGCTGGGCCCAGTTTTATCAGAGATGGAAAGCTGTATGATCATGTAGCCAAGTTGAGTGGGTTAGAAAAGGTCCTCCTGAGAGGAAAACAGCAGTGATCCATGTAGACTGCCTTTCCCTGACCTGGGCATCTGGTTTACAGTTCGTTGTGTCCAGGTGGATACTTTTATCCTCTAACGAGATGGGAAGTAGTTAACGTTTCCAGATCTAAAGTTTGCTGTTGCAGAGTTGGCTCCGGAGTTCACAGGAGGAAGGTGCCTCTAGGGGGTCGGAGGGCTGCATTGAAGTATTTAACAGCTCACTCAGGTTGACTTTACATATGGGGACAGGTAAAAGCCGTGCAGTCCTGTGGCGAGGTGCCAGGTTTGTGTTTCATTTAAAACTGAAGCTTTTTAGAGAGGGGTATGAGTGTTGTGGGAGGGTTTTTTTTTTCTGGCTTTGTTTTACACCCCCTCCCCCAATTACCCTCCCATCCATTTATCCGATGGCTGATGTCCCCAAGGGCTGGTGACTGGGATGTGGGGCACCATCTTGTCTGGGGAACCTGCTTCACCCCATCCGTCTTTATCCTTTGGCTGACAGCAAGCACTGGATTCTGAGTGGCTGGAAGTCATCCCCTGCCCTGTGAATGTGGAGCTGCTTTAAGACAGGCTGTTGGACTTGTGCCCCTTTCTCTGCTCTTCCCATGACAGGAGCCAGCAGCAGTTGCCTTTCTGTTCCCTGCAGCCCCTTTCCTTGCTGGCTTTGTGAACCAATAGGCTACTGGAATACACAGATTCCTGCACGTGCCCTCTGCTTTGCAAGATACAGATTAGAAAATGAGTAAAACACTGCCTGTCCCAGTGATCACAACAGTGCCCACAGAGCAGTGATTTTCGTCCATGTTCACAAGTATTAATATAAACCCTCTCTTTCATTTGCCCAAGAAAGCAAGCTGGAGCTCATTACAGCTACATGCTTTATGGGAGCTTTAAAAGTGGTGAGTACAAGATACCTGATAAAACTTTAGCAACATATAATTAGATCAGAGTTGCTTATTTTCTGAAAAAGGTATTAAATTATTTGCCAGTTTTGGCCCTGGGATTGGCTGTAATACAGAATGCTGGGGGTTCTGAAAAGATTCGGGAGTGAAAATACAAACCAGCCTGACACAGATGAGTAGAAGGAAGTTAGACAAAGGCTATCTCAATGCTGGTGGCAGGCCAATATCAGTGTTCAGAAGTTAAATCCTAACTATGATTTGTGAACTTAGCAGCAGCTTGTGATGAGCACACTGGGGAGTGAGGGGCAGCTCCAGGGTCTCTTCGGAGCCTCAGCTCTCTGCGAGCTTTTGCTCTTCTTTGCCTCCTGATGGATTGGCCGAGCGGCAACAAAAACAAGAAAGCTGGTGACCCCTGCTTTTGAAGTAGCTGAGCCCTGGCTCCGCTGGCTGTGCCTCTCTCCATGGCTTGCAGGCATGCAGGGCATACAGGCTTCCATGTGTTTGGGGATCATGAGGATCTTGTGTCCTGCAAAACGGACCAGAAAAATTACTTAGAGCACCCCTGAAATGCATCATGAGCGCACCTACGGCTGGTTGATGGTTGCGGGTACCAATAAGAAAGCTAACTCCTTCCATGGGAGACATCGGCTACAGCAGACACAAAGCTATAAAAGATGTGAGCAGGTCACCCCAGCGCCTGAGGAGGGACAGTGCTGCTGAGGGCCCGGCACACCTGCGTGCCTCGGCTGAGAAGTTCCCTGAATCCTCATCACACGTTTCCTTTCCCTTCCACCGCTAATTGGCACTTTCTACCCGGCTTTGCATGTGGAGTGTGTTAGTGCAGGATAGGGCTATTATCAAATTAATTAGGAGCTCCCTCCAATTATTCCTGCTGCGCCTGACGGGCTCTCCCCGCTCCCCCCGGCGGGCTGATTGGCTACTCTAAACTCTGCGGCTCTAAACGACTGAGCGGTGCCACGGGCTCATTAACGGCGCTGCTGTGCCGCGCTCCCCCGCCCCGGCACCTCCCCGTCGGTGCTGCCGCCGCCGCTTTTCTCCCTGGCGCTGGCGGAGCACCCGGGACCCAGCGCGCCCTGGAGCCGGCCTGGAGCACAGGAGCTGCTCCAAGAGATGAGGGCGGCTGTCCCAGCTCCGTCCTTGGAGCTCAGGGGCAGCGCCAGCCCTGAGTGACCCTTCTTGCACATGCAGGCACAGGTCTTCAGGGTGGTCCTGCGCCCTGGCAGGGCAGGGGCAGCTGAGCAGTGCGGCTTCAGCTGGGGGAGGCAACAGGAGCGGGGATGGCATGGGACGAGTGTAGTGGGGAGGGTTATCCCAGTACCACCACCAGTGAGAGTGAACCTGGTGTCCGGAGCAGCCGGCTGAGGCTCTCAGGCAGGTGATGGGGATTTATATACTGGATCTTACAATGTACAAACCCACAAAAGCAGCTAAAGCCAACCAGGGTGCAGAGATTTGCTTAATTGAGAAATAACCACATAGTAGTGGGTCAGTGACTACACAGCTGATTGGCTGAGGCTATTTTATTTTGGAATAATTTACAGTTGTTAAATGGATTTGGAAAAGCCTTAATAGTGGTTATTAAACTATTGACTTAGCCTGACGTGTTTAGTGTAGCAATCCATGTTTGTCGCCGTGATGAAGCCGCCGAAGCCGGGAAAGGTGCCGGAGCCTCATCAGCCCCAGGCGGGGAGCTGCACAGCCGGTGGCTGCAGGGTTGGGGAGGCAGGGCTCCTCCTGCCAGCTGGGGAGAGGACATCAGCAGTGCTCTTCAGGTTTATCTGTGTCAGGAGCGATGCTTTACCTCCCCGTAGTTACAAACTCATTACGTGCATCCCCATCATCATCTACTGAACCTAATCTAATGCCAAAGGACCCTGCTTTACCACTCTTTAATGGCTTTCTTTCACCTGTGCAGAAGCAGACTCATTTTTAACTCGTCTTTGTAATGAATAAATTCAAGTGCGTTTCTTGTCGAATGGCCTTCTGGCCAGCAGTTCAAAACGCTATGCATGCACGTATATCACTGTGTAGGATGTGTTAGCTAAAGACTACAGAGCACATGCTTTACGACGCATAGAAGAACCCTCTGCAGATGAACTAAATCATCATGTCTGCTGTCCACACGTGATTTTGTTTTTTCTTTTTATTGTTTTCCTTTGCATGCTGGATAAAAAGCCAGTGGACAGACAGTTAAAAGACAAGGCAAAAACATTTTGCTATGTTTAACCCCTAAAATGTGCACAGCACTAAGTGTTGGTCTTGCCTGAAACCCCGTTCTGCCGCCTGGCAGCTGTGTGTTTAGTACGGAGACTTTGCTAGGAGGAGTTTGGATGCTCTTGGATGTTTTACAAAAAGCTTGTTTCTCCAAGATGTCAGTTGATGACTGAACTCCAGTAGGTGTCAGCTAGGAAGAAGGAACGCTAAGCAGCCAGAGTAAAAACAAAATCCAGATAAATAAATGCACGTTCCCCTTTAGACTTCCACTCCCTCATCTTGGGCAATATTATTGTTTCATTAGTTGCCCAGTTAGCCAGAACCCCTTCCAGGAGAGACAGGACCTACATGTGGGAAGGAAAACAAACAAACAAACAAACCCTTGTGCAGAGCCTCTCATCTCTCCCTGCTCGTTTTCAAAGAACAAAACATTCAAGACTCCTCTAAGATGATAGAAGGGCAGGGGAGGTTAGAGGCTTGCCGGCTGCCTTTGGAGGTCACCTTTGAGGGCTGCTGCGCTGTAGCCAAGGGCTGCAACATTTTTATTCCACATCTTCTCTTAAGATCGCAGCTTTGGAAACATACCTTCAGCATGAATGATTTGCTGGACTGAAAGGGGATTCTTAGGTTTCAGGGGAGAATTAGAAACCAGCTTTTCAGTAACCATTACAGAAATGGTGTGAAGTCCTTTGTCAGGAGCTGGTGTGAAGTGCCCATGCATGGCCACATTTCTGGCTTCAGCAAACCCTGACCAGCAATGGGAAACTCCCCGTTGTGGCCCATTTACAGCCAGGACTACTGCAGCAGCCCTGGCTGTCTGGCACACTTATGTGCATACCAGCAATCATGCTATGATGCTTTTCCACCCATTTCACAAGCCCAAGGTCAGATCAAAAGGCTCCTTTTCTGGCAGTGTTCCCAAGATTTACTGTGTGCTTAGCAATGCAAAACCAAGTAACAGCAGTGACAAAGCTCGCTGCATGCTGATCCAGCTATTGCACCTAAGCAGTCGCGTCTCAATGTGCCCTGATGACACAGGAGTGCACCTGCAATGCGCAGCCAGTGAGTTGGGCACTTTCTGCAGTAGCTTCTAGAAAGAACATCAACATTTCTTAGGCTGCAAAAAAGCGGGGAAAAGGTGTTCTGTGAATCAGCAGCGAAAAGTGTGCATCTCCTCAGCCCAAGTCCTCTCTTCTCTTGGTCATCTCCTGGTAGCTTAGATGCAAACTGAAGCTGTGGCCTTTGGGAATAGTCCCAATAAAACTTTGTTTTATTTATTATTTTTTTTATGTATCTGGACATTTCTTTCTTCCTTTTGCCTTTTTGCCAGTAGTCATTAGTGTTTCTACTTTAAAAAGACAGTGTTCTCATTTAAATTATGCCACAACTGGTTTTTAGTCTTATATTGACTGATATTTCTGTATTTTATATATAGAATATATATATACACACAATGTGTGTGTATATATATCTATCTGTATATTTATATACATATACATATATATCTGTAGATACATATACACTACTGCAAATGGGAGTTGCTGCTTTTCACACATACTTAGGTATTCAACAGTAAAGAACAACATAACAGTTTTCTATTGCGAAATGAAAAGCATGCACAAATTTAGGGGCTCCGTGTGTTTCAGAACTGGGTAATGTCAGTGTTTTTTACCTCCAAGTACTCTGTGAAGTGTCCTGTGTGAGGGCACTGATCTAGATAGTTTACGTAAGATAGTTTACGTAAGGCTGTGGAAATTCAATTCCAGAAATGAACCTTCGCGTCTCGAAGGAACAGCTGGAGAGGCTCAGGTCTACTCATCCTGCTCAGAATGGACATGAGGAATTTGGATTAGATGCAGATGGAGTGGGGATTTCGTTAATGACAGAAAGAGAGGCAAACATGTTGAGGCATAACTGCCTGAATACAAATCCATAATATCTGTGTACATATTTCTGACTTTAAACTATGAACACCATAAATACGCTATCATGCAAGAGGCAAAGCATATGCAACTGTAACAATATCCCATTACCTCTCCAGCAAAAAGGAATTTTCATAGCTCATTCATACCCCATTGAATAAACGCTAAGATTCACTGCTGGCTGTTAATTATCCTCTACAAAGACCTGGTTATTGTGTTCAATCTTAGTAAAGGCACAGTTGTTATTGTAGTGTACATGGAGAGAATGGTACCTGAGGGAGCAGGGAGGAAATATGTTTGTGCAGAATTTTAACAAGGAGAGCTCTGTTGCACAGAAGGGATTCATAGGGTGGGATTTTGATATATGCTTCAGGAAATTAAGCTTCTTCAAGACAAAAACCTTGCTATGACTCTCTGAATAAATGATATCGCTCAGTATTTGAAAGACACCAGCCACTTAAAAGTTGCTTGCTGTTAAAGGAATTTCTAAGACTACTTGGACTGAAGGGGGAAAAGGGGGAAACTGGCTTGTTTTTCCCCTGAAGTCTATGATCCTATAATCATATCAAGTTAGGTTTATGCAAGAGCTCTCAAGGCCCATTCATTTCCCTAGCGTTTTTGAGGAGCACATGGAAGCCACTGGCCAAAGGCAGCAATCCGCCTCCCCCCAAACTGGGACCTTACACAGGAGCTTTCCCAGCAGGTCCCAGTGCAACTGCACATTAGGAGAGAGCCAGCCAGAGCTGCACTTTGGGCTGGGTGAAATGCCAAGGCTGCTGGGACTCACCGGCCTTCAGAAAAAGACGAGCTGGGAACGAAGGTGATTTATCCCAGGGAGCCACATATTTCCTGCACTGAACTGTTGGAAATGCTGCAGCTGCTTAGATCAGTGGGTCCAGGAAAGATCCACTCAGGGTGTTATTTTAATGGGTAAGTTCTTTCCCACATGTTCTTCGCTATGTGAAATATCAGGCAGGAGGAGGCAAAGCCTTGTGACATTCAGGCTGCTGAAGTCATTGCTTTTGGTATGAAGCAGGTTGGTGGCTCTAGGCTCATGTGGGAGAATCAGCCTTGCTCAGAAGCAGCATGGCAGCTGCAAGGATGTCAGCTTCTTTCCCTATGTGTTTTTCTCATTTCTACTTGATGCTCCTCTTCTCTGTACTTCTCAGGGACAAATACAAAGCTCACACGGTCATGCTGCTTGTTCCAAATGTTCATGTTGGTAGGAGAGAACAAGCTTCAGGTGGAAATACTGAGAACAAGAAGAATACAGACTGAAAAAAAGCTGAAGGTAAATTAAGCTTCCATAAATACGAAGTGTAGCTAGGGATGAAGGGAAGAGAAAGAAGGTACTAGGTCAGGAAAGTGAAACAATAACTTTGGGGTGGGATATAGGAAAGCATAAAACATCACAGTATGATCCACTGTCGGTCCAGTTTACCATGATGGTAATGCACAGCCTTGTTGAGGTGCCCTTCCCTGCAGGACCCGCTGGATGGGACTCTGATAGCCCTGCCGTTGCTGCTCGACTGGGCTAGAACAGAATGGAACGCTTTCCTTTGCAGTCTCTAGTGGCTAATCCAATATAGCAGTTACAGCAACACTAGAAGACCCAATTCATTCAGGAGGTACTTGCTTTGCATCGAAAAGGAAAGACCTGTGTGGGCTTCTACTAGAATCCCAAATTTGGTCTGATGGTAATAATGAAATTACTACCTTCTGCTCATCTGTTAGCACTGCATCAGCATTAAATCCCATCTGATCTTGAGCAGATACTGGCTTTCTTTCCACCACTCCAGTTGAGAAAAGTAGTTCATGCTCAGAGACTTCCAACTTAGAGCAGCTGAAACCAGTCATCAGCTAGAAAGAGCTCATTAATAAGAGTCTAGATAGTGTGATATGTTTTTCATTGGCTTAAGTTCTTTAAATCCAAGCTGGGAGATGCCTGCTGCTGGATGGCCAGCAGGAGCTGTAGTGTCTCTCGTATGGCTGAGACCTGATATTTAAACCCGATGTTTGCTCCTAAATGGTGTATATGAACAAACAGGAAACCAATGCATTCCTGCTGTTCACAGCTGGGGAAATGCTGCAAGACCATTTTGTCTGTAAGAGGTCTTGTTACCAGAATAATGTTTTGCATTTTGGCACACCCCTGGGTTAGACAGAAAACTGTAAATATTTCGGGCATTTTAACAGCCTTACTACAGACTGCGTAGTATTCTAATAGCTGCTTGCAAAGTTCTTGCTTATTTGGGAGCGACTTGCAAGTGCCACATCTGTATAACTTTCAATGTTTAAGATTAAAACATCTTGAGAGGATTTTAAAGGTTTTTTTTCCCCTCTGTTGCTTTTTGTGATGAGTCAGAAAATAGTTTTGATGCTCCTTCCGCCTCTGATTTTCTTGACCCCCAGCTGTTGTCCTGCAGCTGTAACAGATGCACACTGCACCTCCTGGGGTCTCACTGGCAGCACGAGGGGAAAATAGCCCTCAGCAAAATTCCATGTGTAGAGCTGGTGGATCAAAGATGTAAACTAGGAGTATGTGCTGGGTTTTTTTTCCTCTCAGTTTCGGCAGGGGGTGAGGCTTGCCTTAATGAGATTTACCTTCTAGAAAAGCAATGTCAGCGAGGAAGAATGTTCTGTCTTCCCGCTTCCTCAATATCCACAATGCTTGTGTAGCCTTCAGTTCTGGCCAGAATAGTGGCTTATATATGATTAGTCTTTATATGTGAGGGAAAGGAACACCAAGGCAAATGTCTGCGAGTCAGAGAGCTGTTGGATTCAGCTCGGACCGCTGAATATTCAAGCAAGTGTGCATCAAAACACAGGATACTTTAACTCAGCAGTATTTGTGATCTTGCTTTTCACACCCTGTGTTGCACAGCAGAGGGTATATGCTCAAGGGTCACTGGTTCCTGGTGAATGTTGTGCCTTAATGTGATTCAGGACAGCACTGAAGGACTGGTGAGAAGCAGCAAAGGAGTCCAGCTGGGACTGCCAGCTCTGAAGGTTTGGGCCCCCACCGCAAAGCCTGGATCAGCCCAAAACACCTAGCTCCTCTCCTGGAGGAGACTCTCTCTGCAGGAGATTGGAAGAAGAGCTAGAAGGAGGAGAAGCTGTGTCCCTACCTGAACAGCAGGGAAGGACATTGAGGACACACCTGAAAAGAAAGAAGCCCAAGCAGGGCCAGCACGCAAGGTAAGTGACCACAGCTTCAGGCTGGTTTGTGCTACATGACAGAGCTCACTCAGGACTTCAGCATGGAAGTAAATGCCTGTGGAAAATGAACATCTGTCAGAGGCACCGGTGGTGGATGGAGTGGTAATCTCACAAGATATGTGAGAAAAACACGGAAATGAGATCAGCCACAAGGGAATTAGACCAGAGACTGGGCAAAAGTGGAAAAGAAACGAAGGGAGAGTTATCCCTCCTTTTTTAGAATCATAGAACCTTTTAGGTTGGACAAGACCTTTAAGATTGAGTCCAGCCATTAACATAGCACTGCCACGTTTACCACTAAATCACATCCCTAAGTGCCACATGTACGTGTCTTGTAAATACCTCCAGGGACAATGACTTGACCACTTCCCTGGGCAGCCTGTTCCAATACCTGACAACCCTTTCCATGAACGTATTTTTTTGTAATATCAAACCTAAACCTCCCCTGGTGCAAACTGAGGCCACTTCTCCTTGTCCTATTGCTTGTTACTTGGGAGAAGAGACCAACACCCACCTCGCTACAACCTCCTTTCAGGTAGTTGTCTCCCTTGAGCCTTCTTTTCTCCAGACTAACTGTTCCCTCAGCTGCTCCTCATTGTGCTCAAGGGGGATGATCACTTCCCTAGTCCTGCTGGCCAGTTTTTGGGACTAAACTATTCAGTGTAAGCACTGAATCAGAAATGTTTTTTTCTTCTTTGTGTGAAATAAACTAGAAATGTTTAGATCAAGAACTGCTTCTAAAATGCAAGCCTGCTTCCTAGAATGGAAAGGGAAATTTAAACAGCAAGGAGGAGGTTAAAAAGTAGCAAGAGGAAGGACTTTACCTTCCCTGATGGAAGGATACATCATGTAACCCATGCAAATAATTTTCTTAATATCACGATTTCACTTCAGACAAAAACCCACAGCTGTAGGCTCTTTCTGGGCTTCCGGGGCGAGGGTGTGTGCCTAAGGCATGCACTGACTTTACCCACCACCACGCGATGCTCAGCATTGCAAGAGCAGCCAGAGAGTGACAGAAACAAAGGCAAGGGGCTGCGGGGGCACTGGGTGCCTGGAGCCCTGGTGGGAGGGGAGCTGGTAATGTTATTTTCCATGTGACAGAGGCAAAACACTTGGACAGACCATTTCTGTGACAGCCAGATACGAGGAGGCGAGAGCAGCAACTGCGAGTCCCACGGTACACCTGGACAAGGGAATATTATGTCTTTGTTTTGGTTACATTGTTAACAATGTTATTGTTGTGTTATTAACAATGATCCTGCTGAATGTCCCTTCCTACGTGCAAACATGCCAGTGTAGTCCCTCACATAGCTGGCAGCGTGCATGGAGCCTGGCCTGTGGCCATGTGTGTGAATACCTCCATGCTCCTGAGGAGTCTGGTTGTACCTGATACCTGCCTACCAGGGTGAGTAAAGTCAAGGTCTGGATGGCCACCAGGTCAGGCTGTGGGGGCATTTTGATTTAATCATGTCTCTCATATGGCAAGAGGTATCATTGTGCTTTTCAGCTTTGCTTTTTCCAACAGTTTTAGATACCTCATGTGGGGAAAGTAGCATCTTTTGAAGAATACATTCTATATTTGGTAGTGATTTGAGGCACGAATGTGTCTGGAGGAGAAAGGCTTTTCAAGTGGCATGCTGCTGGCTCAAAGGTTCCTCAGCAGATTCTGCTGGGCTCTGCCTCTGAGCCGTGCTGCCCTCTCTCCAGCCTGAGCCTTGAGGGATCAATTCGGGAACTGCTTGAGACTCTGCACGATATTCTTCAATGGCCCCTTTCTTCTCTGGAAGAAAGATACAGAGAAATGTCAGAGAGAATTAACAACTTAGATGGGCAGGTGGCAGGGCTTGAAAACCATACAGAGGTGACTGAGGGAGGAGCACTGTCCCACACGGAAACACTCACCAATACTGCACGGGTGGACTTGGGAAAAAAAATTGATTTAAAGTATAGCATAACCTTAAAGAGGTGTAAAACCAGATTTAACAAATCCCTAGCCAGTATCCTGGCAATAGCACTAATTGGCAAAATGTTGGGAATGGCTTCCTTTAACATCCAGGCAGAAATGTTCAAGCTGGCTGTAATGCCCAGGGGCTGTGACGATATGCTTCCTATGCACAAGCATGCGTGAAATGGGCCAAAGCAGAGAGACTGGGCCTGGCTGGGCTTTGCAGGATTCCCTCCTTGGATGCTAAAGCACCCGAGAGGACTCGGAGCTGCTGCTAAATTAGGAGCCACTCCCACCATTAACGCCTTGAGTTGGTACAGGCAGGACCTGGGCTGGTGCTGCTTGGAAGCAGTCTGTAGCTGGTTCATTGCTTCCCAGGGATGTTAACTGATGCTGTGTGGCTGCAATTTGCAGACTGTGAAGGCATGTGTATGTGGAAAATCTACAACAGGAAGGAAAAAAATGTTTTCCAAAGAACAGAATGGAGTAGTCAAATAATTAGGGTCTTATTCAAAGCAGAGGACAAGGAAGAATGCTGCTCCAGTTTTCTTCTTTGAGGTGGAAAGATGGTGGAAGGGAGGATGGATTTGGATTAAAAAAATGGGAGTTTATTTCTCGGTTGTGTGACCTCTGGCAAGGCTCTCAATACTCCTGCACATCTCACTTGTGACTTTGAGAAAGGGGTAACCTCTTCCATGACCAGAGATTTTATGAAAGCATCCTCAACGGACCGAGTCCTCAGGCAGGGAGGCAGAGCAGTATCGGAGGGAGTTCTCTGATTTCCATCTATAATGGGCACGGCTTAATTAGATAAGCAACAAGCAAGGATTTCAAACAATTTTGGAGTTTAACAGTGTTGGCATCCAACAAAGAGCAAATGTTTTATATTGCGAGATAAGGATATTTTGTTTCTCACACTGTAAACATGAAAATATTTGGCTTTGTAGATTAGCTGCGGCAGTGAAAATAGTTTGCATAGCCTCTAGCTGGTGACTCAGTACTCTGCTAATACATCCCTAACAGTCTGGTACAGACTGGGGAGTTGAATTGAACACCAGCTACTGGGCAGGTTGAGAGCTTTTCGCTCTGGATACAGCAGGTTATGTTCTCTGCGATGTCTCTTCTCTGCCTATAATCATCATCCTGATGTCCTGTGTATCAAATGTGGACAAATAGTAGATGAACTGATGAGGAAATGGGAGAAAGGAGGGTCTCCAAGTGTTGGATGTCACTTGTTTCTGATGCGCCACTTGTTTTTGATGCGGCTGCCTCTCTGCCCCCGTGGGAAACTGTTAACATACTTTAATTCCCATTGGTTTCTCTTTGCAAAAGTAATATCTGACTCGTGCTTCTACAGAAGCCAAATTGGGGCTCTTTATGCTGACTTTGAACAATAAGTTTATTCTCCCCATGAAACAGGCAGATTACAAAGTTTCACAGATCATTTGAACACCTATTTATTTCCTGGCACCTGTGGCCTTTAGAAACCTGCTTACCATCCTGCCTCCTTCATTGCCCAAAAACCATGGGAGTAAGGAAAAGTTTTTGGACTATAGCACTTCCAACTAGGAACATGGGCATTACAGTCTCTGAATTACAGAACTGTGAGGGTCTTGGTCCAGAAACTCAGAAATCAAGTGTATTGAACTCCATGCAGAGTCCTATTGCCCTGGGGTCTTGACTCCTTAGGAAACAGTAAATAAGAATAAAGCAGCTTTCTCCCTCTGGCCTAGAATTAACTTGCAGATTTAAACTGACCTGTTTTATTGCAGATGTTTATATTGAATTGTCCCACTAGAGGAGTTATCACTCATCCAGAAAATAAAATGGCTCCAATGGCTAACTTGAGTGTCACATAAAAGAAGATAAGAATACTGCCAAATGTGTAAGGTTTATGATACCGTTCCCTTAGACTGTTAAAATGAAAGTCAATTTGTTAAATATTTACTTGTTTGACAAACATGCTGTTCTAACTTCCTCTCTATATCCTTAAGTAATGAATGTCAGAGCACAAAAAGGAAGGCTACTTGTCTAATTTATTTCATATTAGTGCAGGAAAATCAGGGACTGACAGGTATAGCGTACTGAAGAGAATGGGTATTTATTTTCTCATAAAATTGCAAAATGTAGCTAGTTTATAGGACTGTAAATTGATTTTATTGCTCCAAGCCTTGGAGATTCTCATTCCCGTGCCAGGTCATTATTATTCTCTTAGCAACAAAAGATTAGAAAAAAGTTCATTAAAAATATCTCAGACTAACCTCACACACATGTAGCAGCAAGAAGAGTAACAACAATACTGCCACACACATCCCTTTGTCACCCTGTGACAAGAATGGGCACTTCTGTTTTTCCTGGAGTTAACCTTTTTGGGAAGAAGAAGGGAATAGCAGGATTTAGCTGCTGAATCCTGTCATTATCTCTTCTTCCTTTGTGTGGGGTGAGAAGGACTGTGAATCAGAGCATTGCTAGTTATGGCTACAGGCATCCAAGGCAGCCTAGGTGCATTGATTGCCTCAGCACCTAGAAGCAAGATTGCTGAGCTTGAGAGCCAAGTCCCTTGATATGCAACATGAAGAATAAAAATTTCCTGCATTATATTTTTAGATGTGAACGTGCCTGGCAAAGGAGGGCCTGAAGTGTTGAGTGTGGGAGAGAGGTAGAGTTGAAAGATGAATTACTGTGACTAGGACATAAACAGGCAGGCAGTCATCCAGAGGGGATTGTGAATGTTGGAGTACCAGAGTTTGTCCCTGGATGTGTGCCTGATAGGTGATGAACATGAAAGCCTGGGGTGAAGTAAACAAAACTTCAGATACACCCCAGCTATGAACAGGGAGGAAATCTGACCTAGACAAGCACTGGAGTGGGTAAGTGTCTTAAAGACAGTGGGTTTACTGGTATATCATGCAGCACCGGTTTGGACCTGCTCTTGCTTTCAGTTTTCATTTGGCATCAAACTGAGATACCAAAGACACATGGCACTTGCATGTGTTGTTTTCAGCAGACCAGCAAGGCTGGTAACCCTGCACTGCACTGACAAGGGACAATAGTGCCAAGAAGTCTGACTTACTTCTTCCTTCCAGCTGTGTCTTCTGCATGGGTACCACTCCAGGTTCAGAAAATGGGGGGAAAGACAGGTTAGAAAGTAGTGTGAAAGGCTTTTTAACAGCACTGGCTCTTGCTAACTTAAACAAGACCAAAGTCCAGACTGCCAGGGCATGAAGTTTTTCTCCAGTCTCCAGGGCCTGAGAGGATGCGGGTTTGTCTTTGTCTAGTGTGCTACACATGAAGACGGCTGAAAATATCCCATGGGGTCTTTAAGAACAAATTCTGGTCTCTCATCTTGGGTTTCAGTTCCTTGTAATTATGAAAATAGGAGGAGGGTGGTGGTGGAGGGAAGACAGAAAAAAAGAAGTCTTTTTTTCCCCCAAAGTCAAAGGGCAAAAATTGAGTATGTCATCTTCAGAGCTGGACAGCAATGGATTAGAAATCCATTACAAAACAATAGTTCCATGAACTACAGATCTGATGGAGCTTTGTTTCCCTTGGCCAATCTT
Source organism: Psittacula echo (assembly GCF_963264785.1). Lineage (NCBI taxonomy): Eukaryota > Metazoa > Chordata > Aves > Psittaciformes > Psittacidae > Psittacula > Psittacula echo. The sequence continues at coordinate 67,399,240 of NC_137743.1, read as the reverse complement.
GTTTGGATCTCCTAGGTCTACATAACTGGAAGCTCCGACTACAGCTTCTCCTGTGGGTGGGTATGCACAACATCTTTCATCTTTGCAGCTTTCTTGGTATTTAATAAGGGTTTAACTCAAGCTGCAGTCGGTCTCTCTTTTTACTTAGCAGCCTGTTTTCACAAAATGCATAGGAATGTAACATTTTCAGCCTTTTATCGCTGTCAGATGTGGTTAAAGTTGGCTACTGTTTGTTCTTGTTCCAGCTCTCTTGCACAACGTGCAAGTATGTTCATGCACGTATGTGTGCACACATGCACATGCACACAGAGGTTTATTATGCATGTGAAGAGATAATGATCTCAGAACCCTTTTAATTTCTATAGGAATCCAGGCTAGGAAAAAAAGTGTTGTAATGCTGTTTCTTTGGGAGAGGAAAGGGAGGATGAACTGATTTTTTTCCTATGCAGCAGAGAGAGTATTCAGTTACTATTCTGTTTAAACATAACGTGTTGCTGAAAATCTGGCACTGCTATTGTAAAGTAAAAGATGTAGTGGGATTCTTGTCCTGGAACCACATACTTGTGCTTATGCACAGCAAGCATGCTTCACCTCCAGAGCTCAAGTAGTCCTGCTGAGATGGGAGGAATGCCTGGGGAAGGTAGTCTTGCCTTGTCTCCATTACATCTCTTGGAGTTTTGCCATGGAAAGGAAGGCATTTTACCCTTCATTTGTAAGTAATTAAGATGACAGTGGAGTTTCTGAGTTTTCCAACTTTGTGAAAACAAACTAATAGCAATGATCCACTTCAATAATTCAGATACTAATTGACAAGAGAGAGAGAAACAATACATTAAAAAATAATTAACTTTCGTTAATTAATTTTTAGAACTAGGAAGGACACCTGTAGCTGAGTGCAGACGTTTGCAAGTGTCATTAGATTGGGAAGGCTGTGCTGTAATTCGGAAATGAAAACAGGTCAAAAGGACCAAGACTGCTCTGCAGCCTGGTCTGAGAAGTAGCATGAATGGCGATTGATAGTGAACTGCAACAAAGGGGATGAAGATGTGCATTTTTTAAAGAGGTCTGTAGGAGCCAGAGGTTAATTAGCAGTTCAAAAAAGTTTATTGGTGGTTTGTCAGCACCATCAGTGTGTTACTGTCATTTTCAAGCCTCAAATATGCCTCTTTCTTACTTAAGCTGAAATAGATTGGTGATTCTTTCACAGAGGCATTTCTTAAAAAAAACCCCAAAACTAATTAAAATGTTCTTTTCTCCCTTCCCTTCCACCTCCTCCCCAAAAAACAGGCTTGGTTCTTTTTTCTATGACCAGAACTGGAACATCAGACCTCACTCAGCTTTTCTTCCTTGGTATTCGTGATGCACCACTTGTCTGAGGTGTTGCGGGAAGGTGAACGCATCTGTTACCATGCTCTTGTTCAAATTTTAAATTTTGGCCTCTCTGCAATGTAGACACAGAAAAACCTGAAATGAACCCTAGGATTTTCCACCTCCTCTTTCAAAGTTGATGAGCGGAAAGGCACAAACCTAATTTGTTCTGTTGTTCTCTATGCTTTTGTTTACTTTAATGAAATCATGCTTGTAGGAAAAGCCACAAAAGCTTTCTATGCCAATGTGGACATGCCAGAACTCTATTCAACAACTGGGGTTCCTCACAGGGCAGTGAGAGCGGACCAGGCACCTTGGGAGCATCTAAGTCAGTCAGTCTAGAGATGGCCCGGCCTGCATGCAGTCCCCGAGTGCCAGACAAAACAAAATGCTGAGACCTGCCGTGCATCAGACACCTCCTGGGTAAAGTTCTCCTGCCATACATGGCCCCCAGCCCTCTTCTCTAAGTCCCTGCCCAGAAATCTTTTAAAGATCCTTTCAAGGATTTATTAAGAAACAAAAAACCTCCCTCACCTAAATGTATGTAAGGATCTAGAGCTATTGTCCAGGTTTATGGATCTCCCTCAATGGACATCCACTTGGTATCTCACTTTTCAGACCACTTTAACCCTGTGGCCTTTCAGCTGCTAGACTGAGACTTGCCAGAGAGTACAGGACGTGGTTTGAACTGTAGCTCCAGACTTCCTTCTCCTAGAGGGAGCCACAGAGTCCTGCTTGCTCTTGCTCTGAGAATTCAGACTGAGATTCCTAAAAATAAAGTCACTTCATCCCTCTAAAAATGCTTTCTTTCAGAAGAGGTAACTCCTGCTATTAAGTTTTTAATTTTGCAGTAAACACACGTGCGTGTATATAATTTGCCAGTCTCTTTCATTTCCACAATGGCCTACTTTTCTGTTAGTACTATTAAAAGTAAAATGCCAAACTGTGAGAAAGACAGAAGTATGCTAGACAAGAAGTACCAAACAAGACACTTGTTTTTTATTTCCAAGTGAACTTATCTATGTATCTATTTATTTATTTCCATTCCAATTTTGTGACAGGCTGTGGAGAAGGATTCTTAGATGCTGTATTACTGATTCTGCAAGTCACGGTTATGGGTGTCTTCCTCTGGACAATTTTTCTAACCTTACCTAAAGGATCTATGATTTTTCCAATTATTTCTGTAATTAAATTGCATCTGTTGTGATGATCTTGAAGGGTAGGAATTAAGCATAAACAAAGAGGATAATGATGGTGCCCAAAGCCAGTAACTTTAAGGAAGCTTGAAAAAAGAGATTTGTATTTCTCATTTAAGCGAGGTAAAATGAAAGAGCTGTCTACAGTGATCTTCCTGCTAAAGGCTAAGCTTTCAGTATCTGCTTTTTCCTGCCACCTCTCTCCAACTGGGAGAGAGATTAGATGAATTTCTTCCTCTGTGTAAAAAGCAAACTTTGTTAATGAAAAAAGTTCTTAGTTAGATGGGATAAGCTGCTAATTGAATAAAAACCACTCAGATTTTACAGGGAAGATATAACTAATATACTCATTTATTTGCAAACACAACTGAAAACAAGACAATACAATTAATGGGGACAAAAAAAACTTGTGCAAATACACTGAAATTCTTCCCCTTTTTTGATCACATAGTTTAACACAAGAAAGAAAAAACCCAGTACAATTAGCTTTCTCCAACATGTTATTAAGGACAGAGCCTGTTTACCAGTCACATATTGTATGTCCCATGGAATGTGACAATTTGCAAAATATACAAAAGCATTATCACCCAGAGAGAGTTGCAACTGTAACAAACAAGGAAGAACTTCTGACTAAAAAGGAACACAACTTATTTTGTTCCAATTGCTTAAAAAAAATCATAAATACAATGACTAGGCTAGAAACAATGTTCCAGAGTACTAACCTCACACATTGGCATGTGTAGAGCTTGGACAGACTTTCGGTTGGCCTCATTCCTTGAAGATCTGTCATCTGTGTTGGTGAAGAGTCACAGCCTTCCGATTTGTGTGCAGACTGGGTTCTTAAGCTACTTACTCACAGGTTCTTCCTCTTACTGTGGCTAGGCTGTGTGTCTCAGGCCACATGCAGAAAGTGTTTGGAGCTACCTTGTTCCTACTCTGCTGTCCATTACTTTTTTAGGCCTTTAACCCATCAACAGCTTCCACTGGATGTGAGATCACTGGAATCAAATATCTCCCCCGCTAACAGCTGGATTTAGGTACCACAGACTTCTCTTTGACCTTTTTTTAATGGAGTTGTTTCAGGCATAAAACTAGTGTTTTCAGAATTGCTTTCCCATTTAAAACAGAAAATTACTCTTCTAAAATTCAATTTAACTTTTAACAAATGTTATTTGTCTTTTGTATGGTTACACTTGGGATACCATCACACTTGTGCAGTGGAATATGCAAATAACTTGATATTTCAGATGCTCTCGAGTACTTTTTGTGCCCCTCTAGAGGCTAGAAATCCTGGGCTACTGACAGGCACTTTACACAAACATAGCCAAAACCAAGTTCCTGTACTGTCTAGCAAGCTTGACACTCTTAATTGATCTACTTGCTGCTGCTGAAGGTAGTCTTACCTCTCCACATCTGCTCCCACCCACGGAGCCCTGTCCCAAATTGGGCCTAGTTTGACTCAGTTTAGCTAGCAGTGTGGGGAGCAGTACTTTTGCAGGGTTTGTTTTCTGGCAGTTGCGTAAGTTGATTAAATTATGGTGAGGTCAATAAGCTATTAGGTTGGCCCAGCTTCTTCTGGTCAAACCACACCTACTGCTCAGGCCTGCTCCCACCTTGCAAAATTCGTGCTCTTGTAGCCACTCATCTTGGAATAGGGAAGTGCTTTCTGGGAGATGACAACATGATGACAGCCAACACTTTTCTCTGACCACTGCTGCTTCCTTGCTGACTGTACACCCAGGCAAGGACTCTTTTCTCTGTTGATGTCTAAAGGGATGACCTCAAGTCATGCAACTATCTCCAACTACAACGTGCTGACTCAAGAATCCTCACAAGGCAAACTCCTGTCAGCCCTGCCTGAGGCTCTGAGTAAAGATCTCCCAATATTCTTAAGTAAATGGCCCCATACGTGACACAGATGTTAAGAATGTAATGTCTAGACTAGTAGCTAGATTCTTTTTCCTGTTTGCTAACACTTATACAAATTGGAAAGGAAGGCTAAAATTCAGAATGAAGTTGAACTCTAGTAAGTTTAATAAGTCTGAATTTACCTTGTAATTATCGTGGTTTTTGTAGTGCAAAGTAAATGTTTGGCACTTAGAAACCAAAACATATGGCCCTCCAGATTCTACTGAAATTTTAAACAGATGACTAAAGGAAAAGAGGTATCTCAAATTCAAAAGGATACCTCCTCTGAATTGTTGATTTTTGAGTCCTAGTTACTTTTTCAGGCATGAGATTTACAGATAATTATGCTTGTTGTCCCTCTAGTAAAGACTGTGTTTTAAGGTAGCTTGTTGAATGGAATCCCTACTGATTCTTCGATGTCATTTTAAATCCAGCCTTTCAAACTATAAAGCAATCCCAGCCTGAGTTTTTCCAGTGGTACAGAACACACCATAGCAAAACACATTCCTGCCCAGCTTGTCCAATTGCATTCAAGAGTTCAGCATGGCAAAATCACCATTTTACAGTGGAACAGAGTACCACAGATGTGAAAACTGAACTGGACCACATACCAACAGCCTTTAAATACTATGTGCCTTTAAATAAATGCAGTGTCGCCAATAGAACGGACTATTAAAGACAGAAATATGTCATAACTCAGAAGTTTCAAAGGAGTATACAGTTAGGAAAGACATTTCCTAGTATAGCAGGCACTGTACTGGATGGAAATTGCATTATGTGGTGCACTTCCTTCTGAATTTCCACTGAACTGATATCCCCACAGACTGAGCTCCAAAACTTAAACCAATGAGCTGTTAAGTTACAGTGGCCAAATGCAGCGTTGAGCTTACAACCAAACTAAAGGGTAGGTGGTATGTTTTAGTGTTCTTTCCAATTTGCATCTTATGTGATCTTTCAAAGCCTTCCCTGAAGTTTCATCAGAAGCTGGTAGGCATCACTTCCTCTCCTGAAGTGTACTGCTGCTTGCCGCAAAGGCTGCATCTCAGTTCTGAAATAGCTGCATTTTGGTATCTGGTGGAGGTATTCTCATTATGTACAGAGCAGTGTTGCCTTCTCTCTATGTACATAGCTGGAATTACAATGCACCATTTTCAACACATGGACTGAGAACTCATCTCAGGACCTGCAGTTTACCACAAGCAGCCTAGAAGCAGTAGGCAAGGACTTAAAGAGGCAAGGCTCTTCAGTAAGAAACTGGTCATGGCTAGCTTATTCAGATCACATACTGATACAGTACATCTGGTGGGTAATCTCAAGAAAGAAGAAACAATGGCTCCTCTAATTGGCCATGGAGCTCAATCTGTGTGGGGATATCGGCACAGTGCTAACTCAGCAGGAAGACCACTACCTACCAGAACTTCCATCCAGTACAGATACAATGATCTCCCTGATGCACCCAGGATTTTTCTAGTGAATGTCTTGATGCTAGTATATTGACAAGCAAAAAGCTAAATATAATGTCTTTTCTCATTTCCTTTTTTCTTACTTTTCATGTGTTCTTAAACTCCACTGGGAAGCAGTAAATAAACACACTTCATTTTTATTACCCCTCAGTTTTCTATTTAACCTTTCTGTCTCTCTTCTTTACATCTCTTTTTCATAATAGCATACCCTTTTTAAAACTTTCCTGTAATTTATCTTATTTTAATAGTCTGTTAATATTCTGTTACTGTTCTGTTGCTTCTCTATCTGAATTTAGTATTACCGTTACAGTGCCCCTCTAATTTGTGTGGGAAAGCTTGGTTCTCAACTAGTGTTGTAAAGCCTATTTACATCCAGGTTTTACTGCACTGAAAAACTCTCTATATAAAGCCCCAAACCCCTTATTATTTATATTTGAAATCCTTCTGTCCTAAAGCATTGCAGTTATACCTGCAATCAGATCCATACAGGTAAACTACTCTACTGACAACATCTCATTGAAGTCACAGAGCTCTCAGTGTACATCCAATTGTGGAAGAAAGGCCAACTTTCATACTTAGTTTCAGTCTCAGACCACATAACCTTCCTAATGCAAAACACCATAGATAAATGTTCGGCAATACCCTGCTAATAAGTAAGGGGCAGCTTTATAATATCATTCCCATCTTCCCAGCATATGAACAGGAATTATTTCCCTTACAAATCAAACTCCAAATGAACTACTTCCTAGGTTATCAGAAGTCCAAAGTAATCTCTAGTAGTTCTGGTCCCAGGATGACAGGCTATCACGCATTTCATTGACAACTTCTGATATTGCAAAACAAATTGCAGTTTTTTACACCAGCCATATTTTTAGATACTACAGTAGTCTCCTGGATCATGTAATCTCACATTTTAATATTTCCCCTAAAATTTGCTGATGTGTATATACTGACTCATTTTAAAGGTTGTGTATCTTAGCTTTTATTGGCTTAAAATTATTTCTATTATCATATTATGCCAAAATAAATGTGACATCTGTTCCCAGTTACAACTTCTACTTCTCAGAGTGTTCTGCTATTAAAGTAAAAAATATGAATTGCAAGAAAAAGGTTCTTTTCCTCTATGGCTATGTTATTTAACTTGCCAACAACTGATTCTAAAGTAGAATCACAAAAACCTATGTAAAGAAATACAGATGTTTTAAAAACAGAAGTTGGGGTTGGCTTTTCTTTTTTTTAACTACCCTGGAAAAAAAAGAATTGTGACAAACAGCTTTTGGATTAATTTACAACTTACTATTACGTCACACTCTAAACATACCAGCAAAAGTAAAGGGGCTTAAAATAAGACTACACATCACACAGTAAGAGCAATCTTCCACTGGCAGGGAAGATTCTGCAGTGTTCCCCTATTGTAACTTCCTGATATTAAATGTACATTTTCTCACTGTGTTTTTTCCTGTTCTGCAGTAGTTTCTAGGCTAAGCCTGGGCAGTTACTGCAAGGTCATAGTGCTGGACTGATTAAAAAGCACTGTTTATTCTCTGCTTGGAGAAGCTGTTGAAAATATGGACCATATTTTAAGGTTTCCTAGTTACCAGCTTCTCCATGGGTTTATCTGTGTAGCTTGTGACTCCAAATACTCCACACAGCTATAGACAGATGAGATTGTGCTCACTGTACCTCTTAGGTAATTCTCCGTGATCACTATACTTAGGCCTGAGTTCTTCAGTCCAATGCTTTTTTGCCTTATTCACACAGTCCCTGAAACACCACATGAAAGGTAACTAAGAAAAATTAATCCTTCAGGGAAGTTTACAAGCCAAGGGTCAAACTCACTGCCTAAGCGTATGCACTGCCCTACCACCCCGCATGTGCACCTGGATGCGAGGGAAGGCCAAGGTGAAGTTGTTTCCCTTTACAGGAACCCTTCATACGGTGTAACACAGAAACAGGCCCCACCAGTAATCATTTCTGTATCATCACATACTTATACAATGCTTTAAACATATTTCCTGCCTTAGTTTAGCATTCCGAGTGCTCCCAGTTTCCTTTGTGTTGCACAACGTGAAGGACACCGCACCAAGCCGGCACTGAGGGGCATCTATTAATTCTCCTTAACATGACTGAAGTAAAACCTGCTGGCATAAACGCTCGCTCTGTGCTTATGCTTGGCTCCTCAGCTCAGAGCACAGCACCTTGCTACCGCCGACACTCCTGTCACGTTAAAATCTTAACTCGCAACCTTATCCTCGATGGGTTTTATTATAAGGAAGAGGCAGAGGAGATTTTAGTTCCAGGCTTATGCAATGGCCCTAGGGTCAGCCATTGAGGTGTGGCTGGCGGGCCGCGCCTCCACCGGTCAGCGCTGACCCGGCACCCCGTCCCACAGCAGAGGACTGCCGGTCCTGTGGGCCCCGGCACCGGCAACAGCACGGGGCCACCACCAGGCAGGGCCTGCCCGGGCGGGCCGGCTCCCCTGGGACGGCGCCGACATTTTAACGCCGGTGAGGACAAAGCGTCGCGAGGCGCTACTCAGCCGTCTCCCCGGAGCCGTGCCGCCGCCAGCCCTGAGTGACAGCCCCGCCAGGAGATTTCAAACGAGCGCGGCTCCAGCCCGGCGCCTCCCGGGCACACGCTCACCGCGCCGCCAGCGCAGCGGGGGAACGGGGCGCGGGGGGGTTGCGGTGGGGGGAGAGCAGCGCCGCCGCCGCCGCGCAGCTGTGCCTCTGTGCTGACCCCTGCTGCGCGGGCTGACGCCCAGGCCCCGCGGGCCGCGTCCCTCCGGCGCGGCGCCAGAGGGGAGCGCGGCAACGGCGGCGGGGCTGCCTCCCCGCGGCGCGGGCCCCGCGCAGGCCCGCGCCCGGAGCAGGCCGCTAACTCTCGGCGAGTCCCGCTCATTGTTCCTCGCACAAGCCCTGGCAAACAGGAAGCCGCCTCGGCATGGGGCTGCCCCCCCGGCTCCACCGCCCCTGGCGGGTGACTGGCAGGCCGGGCCGCCATTGCGAGCGGCGACGGCCGCAAAACGCAGCCAATGAGCGCTGGCGTAGGCGGGAGTTCCGGGCTGGCAGGCGGGCGGGCGGGCGGCGGTGTCGGCCGGGCCCCCTCTCCCGCTGCAAGCCCCACCTTTCGGCTTTCCCGCACCGTCAATCAAAATAGGAAAAAAAAACCCGGAGTAGGCTCGGGCCGCCGCCGCCGCTTCAGCCCGCCGTGAGCACAATAAGCATGTCCCCGGCGGCAGCCGCCTAGCCCCAGCCAGCAGGGCCTGTGTGCGAGCCAGCCAGCCTGCCTTGCCTGCCTCCCGCCCAGCCAAGCCAGCCAGCCGGCCGCTCGCACTCACACCATGACCGGTACGTACGCACCGACCGAGCCGCCTCGCGGGGCTCCCTCCTCCTGCTCCGGCCCTGCGCTTCCCCGCTTCGGCCCCGGAGCGTCCGTGTGCGAGCGAGGCGAGAGCGGCACTGAGAGCAGCAGCAGGAGGAGCAGGGGGAGGAGGGAGAAGAGGGGCAGGGGCAGCAGCACGGGGAGGAGGAGGAGGAGGAGGAGGAGGGCTCCGTGCGGGAGGGCGGGGGGAGCGCTGGGGTTAGGGGGGGGGAGAGGGAGGGAGGGAGAGGGAGGGAGGGGGGTGATCGCTCCCGTCAGTGACTCTCCCCTCCCCCTCCCCGCTGTGCCCGCAGCTCCCGAGAAGCCCGTGAAACAAGAGGAAATGGCTGCCTTAGACGTGGACAGCAGCAGCCACAGCGAGTATCTCCAGCACGGCAACGGCGCCGCCTCGGCCTCCGCCGGGGCGGCAGCCCCCCAGGTAAGCGCAGGCCTGGCTGGGCCCCTTCCCCCCCCCGTCCCCCGGGTGACACGTTGTGAGCGGGTGCGGGAGCCTGTGCCGCCGCCGCCGCTTCCTGTGTGCGCGTCTGCGAGGAGCCCGGTCGCTGTCCCGCACTAACCGCCACCCACTTTCTCTCCCTGAACCCGCCCATTGTGGGTAGGACGCTCAGCCGTCACCGCTCGCTCTGCTGGCGGCCACCTGCAGCAAGATCGGCCCGCCGTCGCCGGAGGAGGATGAGGCCGCCGCCGCTGCTTCTCACGCTGCCGGAGCGGTGAGTGCCCGCCCCGCCGCTCTCGCACGGCCTGCCGGGGGGAGAGACAGCACAGCCAGCCCGCCCGCCCGGGGGGAGGGACGGGACACACGGCACTGCCCGCCCGGGGGGAGGGACGATAGCAGGGCCGACCTGCCAGGAGAGGGGTCCCCGGGCTCCCCTGCCTCTCCAGGAGGAGCCGGGCTCCCGGGAGGAGGAGGGAGCCTAGCTCCCCCCTCCCCCGCCATTGGGAGCGGCGCCTTCATTTACTTTCAAACACGGGGGGAGGCGGGAAACCTCCCTCCCCCGGCCCTGGCACCGGAGCGGCTCGCTCGGCACCCGGCGAGGCTGGGAGGCATCTCACCTCCACCTGAGCGCAGCCGGTACCCTCTCCTCGGCTGCCAGTCTGGAGCCGCGCACCCAGGCAGGAACACAAAATGAAGGCTGGCTGTAGGGAAGGATGTAGTTAGAAGTAAAATGGCTGTTTAGAAACGAACGCGGTGGTGGAAAGCTGCTTCCTGTATCGACGCTGTGTTTTCTAGGCGCAGTTATCATGCAGTCCCTCGTATTGCAAACCGAATTTCTGTCCTTATCTCTCATGCGCTGTCGGCTCTGAAAGGAGCCTTGATGACCTTGAGACCTTGTGTGGTGAGATGGATCTTGCAGACTAGAAACGTGTTCTTGTTGAAGCCAGTTTAACAGTCTCCGGAGCAAAAGCCTAATGGAAACTCGCATGTTCCTTAATTGGGCTAGCCAAACTCTCTAGTTGACATAACGCTCTTGAAGTTAAAAGAGATGGTGTGTTTCTGAATAACCGATGCCTAAAAATATTGGTCTATTAAAAGGGAATTCCAAAATACCTTATAAAATGACATGATTAAGCCTTTTTTGGCCTTAGTCCTTGGACAAAAAATTATCTGGTTTTCTTTTGCTTTTAAAGTGAGTCTTGTTTTTTATACCTGCTGTGCAATAGCCTTGTGTGTTCTTAGGATTCTGCAAGTAGGAAATAAAACTGCAGAGCATTGTACTGATGGATGAAGTGGCTTTGGCAAGCTTTTAACAAATGTCAAAATGTTAACCATAATGTTAAGTTTACTAAGTACTCGAGTGCTGAACTTTAAAATACTTTTCATCTGTGCATTTCAGCTTACTTTACATAAAAGGAAGCTGAGCAAAATAGTTGTCTGAGGTCACGCAGCAGTTTGTAGACTAATGACAGAGCTCGAAAATACATTAAGATTCTGACCCCCTTTCAAATATTCTTTCTGCTGAACCTGTTTATTTTCTTAAGCAACATGTTTTAAAAGTACTTCTAGACAATGCTAAGTGCCTGATACCTCTAAGATTTGTTTCATAAGACCAGATGCATACAGTGTTGAAAAATTGAATGTTGGATCTGCCTCTTGCATAAACATACATATTGAAAAATAAGTGATGCTTAAATGATAGCTTGCTTTTCTATATCTACGTTAAGGTTGTTCTCATTTTCAAGCTGGTATTGCGCATCTTGGGGATAGGTTGATTGCTTTGGCATGAGCTGTGCTGGGTCTGACAGGCTACTAAAGTGCTAGTACAGGACAAATGGTTCCTGATAGTTCAAAATGAGCAAAGCGACTTTGAAATAGTACTTTATTTCTGTTAAATTTGTCTGTTGTTATGTTTATATATAAGGTACTTTTCAGGACAAGGCGGAAGTAATTCAAGAGAAACCAAAATCTTAGTTAAAACTAAATATGAATATAAACTCACTCACTACTTTCCATACATGAAGATAGGCCCCTCCTACATATCTGCTGTGAGGTAGGTTATAGCATTCTGGTAATTTTTACACTCCTACCACATAGCTTTTGAATGATTCAGAATATTTTGGGTGGAAGCTAAATATAAATTGGAGGAGATACCTACAGTAGCTGAACTACACTGGAGTTAATTAAGATGACCTTAATAAAGGGAGGGGAGAGACTGAAGTCCCTGAAATATATTCCTTATGAAAAACAGAATGCTGAAAGGAATTTAGTGCAATAAAAATCCGTGTGCCCCCCCCACCTCCCTGGGGGCCCTGAGTCTATCTTGTTGGAGGGTGGAAGAGGGAGGGAGAAGCTGAAAAGGCTTAGACTGTAGGTAGCTCATAACTCATATGGAAAATTATATCTGTATGCATGGACACAGACTCCCTTTCTCAGGAGTATAGATGAATCGGTTTGATACCTGTGTATGAGTGATGGTACCTAATGCAGCGATGGGGAGGCAGTCCTTTCCCAGTATTTCCTATACCTGGACTGTAGTTCTGACTGCTGAATGTCTGATAGAACTCTCAATCCATACAAATGGCTAGGAGACGTTAAACGAGGTGTTTCCTTTTAGAAGCTTTTGAAGAGCTTGCATGTGTAAGAAGAGCAGTGCTGACTCTTTGGGGGTATTTTGTTAATGCCTTACTGACATTTGCTTGGGTAGGAGCTGGCAGGGCTGAAGCCACTGTACTAGGCTAGCCAGTTACTGCACACTGCTTTCCTGGCTGAAATGGCATGCTGCAGCTGCTCCCCAAGAGCCCAGCAGTATGATTTAAAAGCAACAGCAACAACAAAACTCCCATAGGAATGCAAGGAATATTGCGTGTCTGGGATTTAGGGAAGAGCTGGAGCAAATGTGATTGTATTTGCTGTGATCTAGATGGCCCTGCTTTGAGGACAGAGGTTGGACCAGATGACCTTCAGAGGACCTTCCCAACTCAAATTATTCTATGATTCTATGTTGATATCTGAATCCAAGCCTGCAGTTTGAGTGAACGCCACTTCTATGCTACTGAAAGGATTAATGTGGAAATAGAAATACTAATGAGAGTGACAACTGCTTGATATGGAACGTGAGTGAAGAAGACAGTTGACAGAACTAAACTCAGCCATCTTTGTATTCCATTCTGTCAATGAACTGGGCAGGCTGTCTCTAGTCCACAAGGTTTTCAGCTTGGCCCAGGATCCTGGTTAGAGCTCTATTTGCTTTTGGATGACAAAATACTAGCAGGCATTACTGCTAATCTCGTCTTTATACATTGATGGAGATTGCAACCTTTCAGCTTAGGCTTTGACACCATGGTATTTTTTCTGCCTACAGTCATCCTACATTAGTGCTTTGTGTTTTGCCTGCTGGTGTTTGGTTTTAATGTAGATGGCCTTGACCTTGTGGCTTGCTTACCTGAAAATCTTTCCCTCAGTTGACATACTGCTGCATCCATGGCTGGTTCAATTGCTTGCTGTGGAAACTTCCCCTTGAATATTGATTGCTACCTACAGGTGTATGTGAAAGCCTTGCTGGGATGGTATGCGCTACTGCCTGACCTAGAATGACAGATTGCATGTTTTGATCTCTATGGATGTTTTTTCCTCTCTTAGGAATTTAATGTCTGAGAAGTTTTAGTTTGGGTCTTGCTTTTTCACTGTTCATTGCTAACTAGTAATTCTACTTTAAACTTTCAGTTTCAGATTCATTTAGTTATAAATACTCTAGTTTCATTCCAGTTTAAACCTCTGCGAAGACCTTAGCATTAGGTGAAAAGAAGCAGCAAAGCTGTGGTGGTAGAGCTGTGCATAGGAGAGAAAACAAAAGAGGAAACAGATTCTAAAATTCAGTTCCAGCAAAGCTGTGATGGCCAGTTTTGTGGTTGTCGTATGATCAGATGATTGTTTAAGAAGTCACAGAGTTGAGGTGATAACCAGTTCTTTATGTTCTCTTACTTCATTGCAACACAAAGCTGAAGACACCCTCTTGATGTCATGCTCTCAAGTGCCATTTTTCTGGCTGTGCTGGCCATGACTGAGATAGGTGAGGATACAGTGCAAAGCTGGCAGTCCTGAGGTAATGGTTGGACTCGATGACTGTGGAACTCTTTTCCGACCTAGTTGATTCTATGATGGGAGTGTGAGGTGGGATAACTGGAAGGTGGGTGAATTGAGGAAAGAGGCAGGCTGGATGAGAAAACTCTTGGCTTTCTCAGCCTCCAAAGAATGGGAGCTGTCAGAGATGGCTGCCCCAGTTATGGTATGTAGCTGTATCTAGTGTGCGGCAGGCTACAAGGATCCTTTAGTTAAAAAAAAAAAGGCAGGAGGAATGATTTATTTGTGTTGTTGCTTACCAGCAGTATGTGGAAAACATTTGGAGAGGTTAATGATTAGCAATTATGGGGGGAAGTGGAGAAGATGAGTATCGCTTCTCTGCTGTAGACAAAACATTTGTTTGCATCTTTTACAAAGAGTGTTGGAATGTTGTAAGATTGCTTTGGCATATCTTGAGCTTTAGAATCGAGTATCCGTACTTCACAGAACTTAACAAAAATCTGGAATTCCAGTTTGTTTATGCCTCAGAACATTACTTTAACCATCTGAGATGCAAACAGCTTAACCTCAGTTTAGGTGGAAATAGTAATACTGCTGATAGGATAGAGAAATATGAAGGCATTTTAAATTTCATGTTTCCCGCTAGGCAAAAGTATGGTTGAATGCCATGTGTCTGAGTTATCCATACTTCTCAATTCTCTGGCTTATATGATGGTTTTGAGGAAGCTCAGAGTTATTCTGACATCTATTTTCTCCTTTATGGATGATAATATAGCTTCCTGATGCTACGTTTCTGGATGTGAACAGATACACCATGTTTTCAGTGTTTTTATATTTATATTTATATTTATATACAATGTTTTCAGCCACCATAGAAAAGTCTTCTTGGGATTGTCTTGCTTCTCTCCGTTTTATGCTTTTGCAAAGCAGAGAAGTGTCATGTAGAATGTAGTGCCTAATAGTATGCTTCCCAAAAGCTCACCTTTTTAAATGTTCTTTGATTTTTGCATTCCAGTTACATCTTCCTAGTGCTGGATCAGAACCAAGTGTAGAAGTACGAAAATACGTATTTTAAAACATTTCTATTTTTAAAGACATCATAAACCAAAAAGTTCTCTCTTTGGCATTTGAACATTATTAAGAAGTGTAGGATTTCAGTAGAACAGTTGAGGCTGGTAAAGATCTCTGGAGATTGTCTGGTCCCAACCCACTTGTTTAAAGCACGGTCAGGGGGTATTTCTAATAAATAACTGCATCTACTCTGCCTAACTCCATCTACCAAGCCAGTTGTCTCATCATAAATAGTTGTCAGGTTAGTTAATTAAGCATTGTTTCCCCTTCCTAAGTCTATCTAGGCTGACTAGTTCTGTCCATCTCCTCCCTCCCCCCAAGGTTATTTGAAGGTAATTCTTTTTTCCCAAGCTTATTTTCAAGGTTATTTGCTTCATTGCCTTCCCAAAGATGAGAATGACTGGCCCCCAGGTCATCTTTCTTGTCGTTGATTATTTAGTAGAGCCTTCAGCACCTGAGTTGAAGGCATGAGGAAAATGAACCATTTCACACAAACTTCTATGCAAAATTCTATTTTGGCATGGAGTTATATGGAGAATAATACACATATATAGATTAATAATTGATAAACAAATGAAGTTAAATACCATCTAGTTAAAAATGCCTCCTTGTTGCTCATTCGTTAATGCTGCAGCTGTCATGTGTCTACTGGTGTCAAGGATGTCATATTGTTTTAGTTTAGATGAGTCCTGAACTTCTGCTTATTAAAAACAAGCTATAAAAGACTTGGGTCCAGTTGTCCATTTCAAGCAAAAAGATGTAGATGTTCCTTAAATGAGACACAATTAAATGTTAGATACATTTCACCAGATTGGAATTGGCTTTTAAAATAACATTTTAAGCAGCCCCAGATACCATTTTTTTTTTTTTTTTGTCCCCTGAAACATTCTTCAGTTCTCTAAACTTTTGATTTGGGAAAATGTATTTCTCTGAATTGAGTGGCTTCATTGTAAGATGGCTGAAACATGCAACAGAATTAATTTGCGTTAACAAGCAGCTTTGTGTCATCTGAACCACAGTGACTGATGAACATTTGTTTAACCTATGGCAAATACAAGATAGAATGTATTAGCTCATACCTTAATGAAAGAGTTGAAGCAAGTGCTTTTTATCTTATATTTGTAATGACCTAAGAATGCACAGATAGTTTACTGTAGCTTGGTAAACACATGGTATTAAGCTCATGCATTAGAGCCCTAGCTCTTTCATAAAACAACAATTTGGATGAGGCCAATCTTCTTCATTAGGTATGTGATTTTTAAATGTTTAGGAGCTCGTGACTCATTATCTGTCCACCTCTGCTCATTTTGCTGATGCTTTTGCTCCAGGACTAAATGGAGCAAAAGTGACTTTCTGAAAAGTGCAGCAAAAAGCACTCCGCAATAGACCGGCACAGATAAAGGTTTTGAAGTTCTTTAGCAATAAAATACTAATGGGTATTGGCATGTGTCCAGTTGATATCTTTTAACATGTTGAAATGCAGGTGCCTGCAACATATACCTGTTCTTACAGGGGTGTTTCTCCCCTTTCCAATTTTAGTTTGGTGAAGGATTTTTTTTCCCCCCCCCAAGTCCCATCCCTCAGCATGGTTTTGATGGCTTTTTGAAGGTATTTGGTGTAGATTGCTTTTTAAAAGTATCTTATCTTTTGTATGTGTTTCTTTTATTTCCTTTCACATTTGACTTAATGTTGCTTTAATTTTCTCTAAACAAATTGAACAAGACAATTACTAGATTTTTATGTATTATGACCCCTCACTCTTCAGGGATGAGAATTTTGGCTCGGGAAATCTTTTTATTTTACCCACTGGAAATTATACAAGGCTTGTTAAAGAATCAAAAGACAGGCTGAACAGCAGTTGTTGCTTCCACTCTTTGGTGGTTCTTGACCTTTCTCCAGGTGGACCTATCATTTGATTTTAATTCTTCCCATGCCTTGTGCCAGCCCCTCTTTGCTCTGTTCCTGTCTCTTTCTCTCATTTCCTGATACTGCTTCCAGTGAACACCCCGTTGCTTCCTGTTCTGGCCTCCTTGGCAGAGTAGTGCTAATGCTGAACTTCCCTCAGATCTTTGTCCCTTCCTCTTGACACATAGCCTTTGGATTGCAACCGTCTAGCCTTCTCTTACAGGAGCAGTTTTCATATAACTGCTGTCTGAGTATCAGTTGATAAGAAAGAGAGCTGTTGCTTTATTTCTATCCTGGTAGAATTTTCCAGTATTTTTGATGGATGGATAATAGACAGCAAACAAACTCAGGTCTACTATCACTGCGCTGTAAAGATCTGTGAGTGGGCTGCAGATGTTGCTGCTCATACATCAGTGGTAGAACTCTTGAGTTACTGAAACAATGCTTTATTGCTGAGTATGCGGTGACAAGCTACTGCTCTTTTCAGTAGGAAAAAGGAGCCCAAGAAATACCTTTCTAGCTCAGCAGACTTTGAGAAAGGGTATAAGTCAAGGTTGTTATGACAGGTTGATAACCAGTTGAGGTTAGAGATCATCCTCAAATGCTCTTTACCACACAGGTTTTTTTCGTGCTTCAAAATTAGTAATTTTGATAGCTGCCAGATAGCTTCTTGAAAGCCTCGCCCTCTTTTTGCCCCTCCCTCCTCATGATTCATCTGGTAGTGTCTGATAAAGCCAGCCATAAGAGCAACATGTGAATAACAGGCATTTCATGCAATATGTGTAGCAATAGCTTCATGTCCATGTCCATGGCTGCCCTGAACTCCTCGAGGGACTGACAAGTGCATCTACTAAAAGAATGGCTCTGTTGAGCTAAAACTCTTACAGAGTAGGATTTGAGGGACAATTTCACCAGATCATGAAAAAGTGAGGTGTGTGCCCAACATGAAAAAGGCAAAAGCCATTGGATGGTGATGTAGAAATTAACGTATGTTTGGGGAGAAGAAGAATAAGGGAGGTCATTTCCATCTCATGAAGGAAATGGGTTCTCTTTGATCTATTTCTGTGGAGGATACGCCTATGTATTACGTGTGGGTAGAGATAGACATACTATGGCCTATAAGGTCAGTCCACTATAGCCTAAATATTCAACATTTGCTTGTACATAGTCTAAAATTAGTGAGAAATTATATTAGACTTGCAATGGTTCCCATTACTTTTTCTTTCTCTCTTGTTCTAACAGATACTATAAGCACATTATATTATACATTTATTTTACAATGAAAAACATAAAACATACAACAGTTTTATTTTTGCTTTTGGTATTTTCTGACTTACGTTTATCTGTGAATTTTTTGTGTCTTTTGCTACTTTATAAAACCTTCAATTAAAAAGTATTTCTATACTAGTGAACTGAGTAGTTACAACCTTCTTAGCAGCATTTCAGCAGCCGGTACCTACGTGTAAATATAAAAGTATAAAGCTAATATGGTAGTAGAGGAAAATGATTTTTTTTGCCCTTTTTCTAGATAAGATGGTGTGATATGGAGTATTGCGTATTTTTTTTGTAATCTCATAAATTACAAGCTTGAAAAAGTAAAGGATTTAAATATGTTCTTTAACTGAAAGACTGATCAGTATAAGAGGAAAATAAAATGATAAAATGAAATTGCCATTACTCCTTTTTCTGATCCTTTAAGCATTAAGGCCATAAAATTAATTTTATTCTGGCGATGCTGTATCTATTTACTAATAAACTACCTGAAAGATTATATGTTTCTTTGAGGGTGAAAGAAGGCTAGAGTTCTTTTTTTTTTTTTTTTTTTATTCACAATTATTGTGTGTACAGAGGAATTTGGAACCAAGATGTGTGTTTTCTTATTAGAAATGAAGTTTACCAAGCATAATAAAACCATTTAATAAGTACTCAGGCTTAAATAGAGTATTTTTCTTGTATGCATAAACATTTTAGTGTTGCAGCTTGGAACAGGATAAGAAAGTGAAACTAGGAAAATCCCAGCCTACACTGCAGACTAAATTCACTCAGATGCAGGCCACAGGATGCATTCAGGCTGGCTAAGTCTCCGTGTAATGTTAGAGAAGAATAAGCTGTGTCTTGTAATTTGCATATCCAAGTTTTTTTTCTAAAGGAAGTCAGAGTGCAGCATCAGAAGGAAGCTGCGGTACGCTCTCGTCACTTTCCTACCAGGAGTGATCACAGGATCTGTGTAGAATGACAGATTAGAGCTTTCTGTCCTGTGGACTCTGCCAAGAGACAAAATTTTTTTCACGGAGCTGAATGAGTTGCAAGACAAGTTGTTTATTTGTTGCTAAATAAAAAGTTACTCCATTGATTTACTGTAGTGCCATAAAACAGATAAGGAGAAACTTAACTACATCTTTTTTAGCTTGGTGGTTACTTACCAAGTTGGTTGACTACACAGATCTGTCCTAAGCATTGCAGGATGTTAAACCTAATTCTTAAGACTCTATTCTGAAAAAGCTTGCTTTGGTAAAAAAAGGTAAGTGCAATTTACCTTTACTGAATAAGAAACAAAAGCATACTTCATCAGTCTTTTGGTTCTTTAGCCATTCGGGGTCTGTTCTGAAACACTGACCTTTCCTGTTGTTCCAGCTTAATGAAGATAGATTTTTTTTTTTGTGTGTCTCCTAACAGATACATATAACTAATGCAACTATGATTTCAGTGTAAAAGTCCTTAGTTTAGAGGCCTTCTTCCCTAGTGAAACAGTAACTCATACAAGCTTATAAATACTAGGACTTTGTATTATGTGTAACTTAAACTGAGACTACTCAGTCTTTCCAACTGTGTGACTAAGTCACCTGTTAACACTCTCTGTACTCCTGAGAGTCACAACATGCACATCTATGCTGTATATTGCACAGAGTCAGTCAAAAGGTAGTGCAGCTCCAGGAGATACAGGCAACAATGGTTTCATGGCGATTCCTTCACTTCTGTGCGATAGATGCTGGGTTTAGGTAAGGAATGTACCTGAGTCCCAGGGTAACCTGGTGATGAGAGCTCCAACAGCCCCTGCCAGCTCCCTTCTTCCCACAGCCAGGGTTTTGGATTACCCAGCAGCCCCCATACCAGAATAACCCTGCTGCTGGTCACCAGACATAGCCATGGCACAGGAGCTGCTTTTGACCTGCTCACGAGCAACATGCAGCTCACGACCCACAGGTTGGTTACCCTGAACTAGGCATTAGCTCACTTACAATATCTGTACTTCATAGTTCTAATCATGTTGCTGTTGTTCGTATGGGCTGCGCTGCATGTTTCCCAGTAGTGTATCAATCTCTAGTGTTGAATTGCATGACTGTGCTAGCATGTAGTCTGTACCTCTCGTTTTAATTTTGTGTTTTCTTTTTTTCTTTTTATTCAGACAGGGGATTTGGCTTCTGTGCAATTAACAGGAGCTCCAAATAGATGGGAGGTCTTGTCTGCAGCTCCTGCCACTATAAAGGATGAAGCTGGTAATATAGTACAGATACCAGGTGCGGCCACAGTAACTTCAAGTGGGCAGTATGTCCTTCCTATTCAGAGTTTGCAAAATCAACAAATCTTTTCTGTTGCACCAGGATCAGATTCGTCGAATGGTACAGTGTCTAACGTGCAATACCAAGTAATACCCCAGATCCAGACAGCGGATGGTCAGCAGGTTCAACTTGGCTTTGCAGCCTCTTCTGATAGTGGCAGTATAAATCAAGAAACTGGCCAAATCCAGATCATTCCTGGCTCTAATCAAACCATCATTGCCTCTGGAACACCTTCAGCTAATATTCAGAATATCTTATCACAGTCTGGTCAGGTCCAGGTTCAGGGAGTTGCAATTGGTGGTTCGTCTTTCCCTGGCCAAGCACAAGTTGTTGCTAACGTCCCTCTTGGACTGCCAGGAAATATTACTTTTGTACCCATCAATAGTGTCGATCTAGATTCTCTGGGACTTGGCAGTGGTTCTCAAACCATGACAGCAGGCATTAATGCAGATGGGCACTTGATAAATACTGGACAAGCCATGGATAATTCAGATACTTCTGAAAGGACTGGTGAGCAAGTTTCTCCTGAAATCACAGAAAACGCCACTGATAATGACTTATTTGTGCCAACATCATCTTCATCACAGTTGCCTGTTACCATAGACAGTTCAAGTATATTGGAACAAAATGCAAACAGCTTGACCACAACTAGTGGTCAAGTTCATAGTTCTGATCTTCAGGGAAATTACATCCAGACATCAGTCTCTGATGACACGCAGGCTCAAAATATTCAGGTCTCCACAGCACAGCCAATTGTACAACACATACAGCTTCAAGAGTCTCAGCAGCCAACCAGTCAAGCCCAGATTGTACAAGGTATTGCGCAACAGACAATCCATGGTGTGCAAGCAAGTCAAAGTATATCTCAACAGGCTCTTCAAAATCTTCAACTGCAGCTGAATCCTGGAACTTTTTTAATTCAGGCACAAACAGTGACCCCTTCTGGGCAGATAACCTGGCAGACATTTCAAGTGCAAGGAGTTCAGAACTTGCAGAACTTGCAAATTCAGAATGCACCTGGTCAACAGATAACTCTAACCCCTGTGCAGACTCTCACTCTTGGTCAAGTTGCAGCAGGTGGGGCGTTGACGTCAACTCCAGTTAGTCTAAGCACTGCTCAATTGCCAAATCTACAGACAGTTACAGTAAACTCTATAGATTCTGCTGGTATTCAGCTGCATCAAGGAGAAAATGTTGGCAGTCCTGCAGGTATTTGTTTTACTCTTTTTGAAGAAAGTTGTTTTTTATTATTGTGTGTGGTTGGTTTAAATGCTTATAATGGGAATAACATTATTGTCTTGCTACAGAAGCTTACAAAATACAGTGGGTTAAACGTAGTGATGACAGTTTTTATTTGAAATTACTGTTCCTTTAGAAACCTTTAATGGTAGAATATGTCCCCACCTTGCTGCTTTTAGTATAAGCCCCTGTAACTCTCAGCTGGTCATACCGGTTAACAGCACTTCTAATACAATGTTTATTGGTGCTTAAAAGTCTTGTGTACTAAAAGTCTGTGTACTAAATTGGGAAATGGGAAATCTGACGATCATCTGACTATCAGCAGTATCATTAGCATACCCTGTTCTTCCCAGTCCTGAATAGATGAAATTTTCATGGAAAATCCCAACATTTCCCTTGATAGAATTTTTTTTCCCCTGAAAATTTTCAGACCCCCTGAGGTGCTGTTATACATCTGCTCTTTTGTTAAATTTGTTTCCTATTGGTTTAATATTGGTGTAACTACGGTGTACAAAACTCGTGTAAGCAGAAGTGAAACAAGCATGTAATAATCAAAATGGAAGCTGTTCTTAAGAACGTCTGTGAATTTCCAATACTATTTATTTACCTTATGTTTCAGAATGTGCAATTGTTAATGATAAAATTCACAATGTGTTTTATCTCTGTAAGCAGAGAAAGGATGTTTTCTTAAAATAGGTGTTTCTTAATGTGAGAAAAAATAAACATGCCTGTTTATTTTTGTTAAATTTGATACAGTGCATTCCAAATTTCAGGGTGTAGCTACCTAAAAG
Source organism: Psittacula echo (assembly GCF_963264785.1). Taxonomy (NCBI): domain Eukaryota; kingdom Metazoa; phylum Chordata; class Aves; order Psittaciformes; family Psittacidae; genus Psittacula; species Psittacula echo. The sequence goes on along the minus strand of NC_137743.1, from coordinate 67,376,836 downwards.
AAAGGATAAGATATGATTGAGGTTCAAGACATTGCTGTACCAGAAGCCATTTAATCTCATCATTGCAGGGTTGTGCCCAGGCTAGTTATGAGGGGAAGAGTGAGCAGTGGAGGTAAGTTGGGAGGGAACGCTGTTGCACAAAGTAGCTTGGGAATAACTGCTGTACTATAATCATGTGATCCAAGACTGATTCATTAAGATACTGAAACATAGATGTTCAAGTAAAACATAAATATTTTGCATTGTATCCCTGTTTAAGCATGTGAGGAGAATGCAGTGTTACATGAAAAATGCCTAGAGGAGCTGCTGAAGCAGCTTTATTTCAAAAGCCTTCTGATTATAATACTTACGTAGTTATTGATATTGGTATATTCTACATCAGGAAGTTTGCTTTTCCTTTGTAATCTAAAATTTGAATTTAAAATAATAAGCTGGGATGGGTTTTTTTGTTCATTTTGTTCTGAAAGTGAGTTATATATTAGCAAGACAAAATTACCTACACTTAGGTAAGCCTGCTCTTCACTGGCTTGTAGGGAGCAGCACCAAACTGTTGATGAGTGTACTGCTCACAGCCTTTGTTCGGGGCAGGGGACAATCTTGGTTCTTAAATTTTCTGTTTCCAGTGACCACAAAGTCTTGGCCTTGTCTCCATCACACCTTGTTACCTACATGGGATATAGACGTCAGTAACGAAAAGCATGTATGGTGCATGATAATACAGCCAAACTCAGATGCCAAAATATAACTTGTGCAATAAGGGCTCTTTGGCTTAATGTAAGATACAAGGAGGATAAGAACCTTTTTATTTCTGATACTTGTGTTTGGTGTGGGATCATGCAGCTAATGTTATTGCTTGTGGAGTGGCACAGCAGAAACTTTAGAAGACAGGGAAAGGTGGGAGGAACCAAATGAAGAGACACATGAAAAAAAGTTGAGCTTGCTGTGTGCGTTAGTTTGTCTATTGCCAGTCCTTGGGAGTGTTTTAATGGTGGTTCGTAATAAAATGCAAGCATTCCTTAACGGTATTTTCCTGGGAGAAATTTCACATGGGAAGGGAAAAGGGTAATAGTGATTAAATATGATTAAATAGGCAGAAGCAGTAGATGAATGGAAACTATTGCCTGAAGTGAATAGCTATAAACACCTGGCTATATGAAAGATAAGGTGGAGATTTATAGTGACGTTTTTCCTACTTGTTTAGGAATAGTAAATGAACTGGAAGGTGTTAAACAGCTATCCCCTAAATTTGGGGAGAATGTAATGGTCCATCCTTTATGTTACAATAAACTCACTATTCCAAAGTAACTATCAATGTGAAACTACTCCTAACTAACTGAATCAGACTGAATTATCTTGATTGACCTTCAGTGTCTTTTCCATATGCATCTAATATTTTGTCTACATCGAAGTTATCTGAGAGAATCTTTTTTCAGTGATGTTCCTCATTTATAACCCTTCACAATAAGTGTGGCACCCTTTCTTCAGGCTGAAGAACAAATATGCAATTAGAGGCAGGTAATGAAATTATAAAATTTTTTTTGCAGGTCAAAAATACGTTGTTGTTCTGATCTGCAAATGAGGAAAGCCAGTTTAGTTTTAAACTGAAAAAGGAAAATATGTGAAAGGGACAGCAGAATGAGAGAAACTAAAGCTAAAAGGGTGAGAGGCTTCTTGATTCCTCTTTTCTGCAGACTACAGACAAGCTTTGAAGCAAGTTAAGAAGGGTTTCCCTGTATTCTCTCCCTCCAGCCCAGATAATGTCCGTAACAAATACAATCAGGCTGTATTTTCTCTTTTCATTTAACAAAAATTTTCTACCTGAGGCAAAAATAAAAAGAACATATTCCTGGTCTCGGGTCACAGATGGTTGGTAATTATCTGAAATCCAGATAACATAGATTGCTCTGTTTGCCATATAGCTGTGAGAACCATGGGTGAGGTTTTGGATTTTGGTAGCTACAACCCATTGTGTGAGAGCTGTTCTTCCAAGCCTCCCTTCCCAGGTAAGCAACAGAGTGAGTGTATGAGGGGAAACAATGTCTTTACCTAGGTCCTACATTTTGTTTATGTACTGGAAAGGCACCACAACCCTAATGCAAAGCTAATAGCTTTGTCCAGTAAATGTACAATTTTCTTTGAAAAATGACCAGTAATTGCACTTCTACCAAAACATCTGCTTTGCTGGATGTACATAGCCTGAAACTTCCATGCACTGAAAAGTCTTGGCTGAGCGTGTTAGAATGTTTATTAGAGCTCATGTTCCTTCTCATTGTGTTTACTGGTGTCTTGCAGTAGAGAAGGGAAGGATATTGGTTACATTGCTTTTCACAAGAAAAAGCTGTATCAAATAGTATCTACATGTTAAACACTGGCAAAGGGGTATCTTTCTTACCTGTGTCTTGGCTTTAGTCTTCTGGGCTTAAGATGGAGTTACATCCGAGAAAGCTCTCTAGCAATCTACTTTTGTTAGCAGTTTGTAATAAAATACTGCATTGTGTGTAATAAAAAGAGGTATTGCACTCGCAGTTCCCGTTGCTCTTTAGCACCTTTCGTGTTCAAGAAAGGTATTTATTTCTATTAGCATGTTTATAGATTTCTTCTTCAGGCATTTCATATAGAGTAGCCTTCCTTTTGGAAAAAAAGAGGATACTGAAATGTACCAGCTTGGTTTTCATGTTTCTGAACCTGTAAGTTTTGTCAATTTGAAAGGATTTTTAAGTTACTGGATTCCCCTGAAGCCATTGTCCAGACTTAACAGTGCTAATGAAAATCTAGTTGTAATATTGTCTCAGCTAATTTATGATGTATTGAATCACAGTATTGGATTTGTTATTTCCTGAAAAGAAAGCTGATTTACCAGGTCTTATCTGGGTTGTTAACTTTTTATAAAAATGCCTTTTTTTTCTTTATTCTTTTTTCCTTTTTTTTTTTTAAATTTTTTTTAATGCTTCTTTTGACAATTCCAGTAGCATCTGAAGAAACTAGCAAGTGTCCTGAAAGAAAGTAGCATTGGCTTGAGAAGGGACTTTGCTGCTTATCAACCCAGCCACACTCAGCTGGAAGATTTATGTATTTAAAAATAAAAAATCCTACAAACAGTTTTCCATGTTGGTCTACAGCTGGAACCAAGTCAAAAGGAGTCCTTTCAAGAGTTGGCTTAAAGTGCCACTGCAAAACTGAGCTCTGCATTTCTTCCCAGTTCCTCCTCCACAGGGGTAGACCCAGTTACCGAATGGACTCATCTGCTTGCTGCCATTGAAGCTTACAGTCATGCCTGCTGATCAGCTTACACCAGTTGATAGCAAGCGGGAATGGTTGGCTGTTTGTGGTGGGGACTTCATTCCAGTCCTGCCAGAACCTGAAGTCTTTATCATGCTGCAGTAATTTAGCTATTCAAAATTCGGCCAAAAAGCTGGCTGACAGTTTTCAAGGTAAATAGTTGCCCAGATGACAACTTGTCTTTCATCTGCTGGTGTCTTGTTAGGCTTTGGTTTAACTTCTGTTAGGTAAAGCAGTCTAAACCCCCAAACAAACAAATCTAAAAGTGGAGTATTTATAGTTTTACTTGCAGGGATGGTTGTTTCAGTGTTTTAATGTTTCTGGTGAAGTAGTACTACTTAGAGTATAACTTTCTTCTGGCATCTAGAACTTTATTAAAAGCTCTGGCTGGTTTTCAGTATTAAGCAACTTAGGTTTTTCTCTTTAAGTTCTAGTTTTTAACCGTATTTATTTTTACTTTCAGTTCTGCGGTTTTTCCTTCTGAGGCATTCTTTATACCGAGGTTTCAAGAGAAGGGCATGGTATTATTATGAAATTGAATCTGATTATTAAAAAAAGGCTTTTGAAATGCATGAGGTAAACTGAAGCAGTGATGTTAAGTAAATATTTTCATCTAACAACATCTGTTTTGGGCTATCCAATTTCCATTTGAGGCATTTAGTTTGCATGTCATAAAATTAAAATAGTTTAAAAACAATTCCCCCACTGTTTTATTTTTTAAATGAAAAATTAAATTGGAAACTGGCAGATTTAAGTTAGTGCAGGAATTAGAGCTATTTATGTACCAATCTTGTGTAAATAGTTTGATTTCAGCATGCTTAAATTACATTCCTTATTTTCTCATAATTTTCAAAGCAAATTAATAAATTGTGGAAGAATTAGACCATTATGCTTGTATGTGTTTCACAATCTTGCGTGTAACAGCATATAGTAAATTATCTCACTTAAAGTAGAAGAAAGTTTGCATAACTTTAGTCTGATTATGTGTTTTTAATGCAGTATCTGCTGTTGTGGAATAGAATTGGCTTTTTAAATTCTTGAAAAAATGGAATTGTTGCATCCTTCCTCTGTGTCTGTACTTCATGTGCCTTCTACTCTGTGTTCCAAAACAGCTCAGAGTCTAATTCATTTTCTTACAGCCCATGGTGGTTAGGTGTAATCCTGTTGCATGTGTGTTACACTTAAGTGAATATTCGGTCATGTATGCTGAGTGTCTGGTGCTACAACTTAGACTGTCAAGGTTAAAGAGGACAGCCTGACTTATCTTAGGCTCAGATACCCTCAGGATGTTCACAAAAGAATACATTACCCAGTTTCAGGTCCTCCTTCCTTTTTCATTTTTCAAATACCCTTTTTTGCAAGATACTCCTGAACCAAAAGGAAGACTCTCTTACATCTGTGGGGGTGTATGGCAAGTATCTGTGAAGTGAAAGAGGCAAGGGATTTTATTTCCAGTACTGCTTCAACTTAAAAAAGAAGTGTGGAAGAAGCTCATCTTTGTCTTTTGCAGTCTCAGGACTTTAGGTCCATTGTTTCAGGTTCTGTGCAGTTTTCTTGCCTTTTGAACCTCACGGCAGGATCACATCCTTTGGTTCTGATCTCTCAAGCTAAATTCTTGATGCATCTGGCTTATAAAAAGTATCTGAAATTTCTATCAAGGACAATGGCAGTCTTTTCATAATGCCAGGAATGTTCACCAGGATCCTAGTCGTGATTGCCCTCTTGAAGATAAGGCTGAGTTGTCTTTCACTGCTTGTAGAAAGCACATTTTTTCAAGTGGTAGTAACTTTTAAAGACGTTGTCAGTGACATGTCATCGTTATTTATCATACAGAAATGATAGTTCTCAATCTGCATTTAAACTTCATGTTAGTTTTTAATCCATGTGTTCCACCTATGTTTTGTACTTCATTTTTCTTAGTCTGAATGTTTCACTGTAACCCAATAAGTCACTTGCTTGCAGATCTCTCAAGTATATTATAGCAACAATGAGGTCATTATTGTTTTTAAAAAAACTCCAAACAAACAACTTCTGAATCAAATTCTTCCCATAATCCCATTTTGAGTGTCATTAATTCTTTCCTTACTTCTTTGAGTCTTTGTTTACCCTTTTTCAGTATTATCACTGTGATAGCTTTTTTCTAACCCACTGGAGCATTCAAAGGGCCAAAGGCTTGCAACATTAAAACTGCAAAGAGCTCTTCAGCCTTCTCTTAAAATTACTGAATGAAAATTATCCTAATCTGTTGATTTATTAAGTGTTTATTTCAGTAGCTGTTTTTACATCTTCCTGTCTTCTGTCAGTGGGAATCTTTTCATTCTCACCTAGTGATAGGACCATTATTTGGCTTGTACCTAAATACAGAACAGAAATACTTATTGAACAGTTCTGCCTTCTTGAATTACTGCTGACAATTCTGTTGTTTGACCTTAGCAGCAATCTAACACTCCTTTGTGTAGGAATAGTTAACCCTGCTGATCACAGACTTCTCTGTGTCATCTTGCTTTCCTTGCCTATTTCAGCAGTTTGTGGCTGCTTCTATATCAAGCATGATAACTCTTCTTCCCCCTTTCTAGTTATCCCCTCTTATATTTTCAATTAGGGAAAAAAAAGGAAAAAATAAGGGCATTTCTGTCCATAAAAATCTAAGATCTTGTGAATCTGTAGATAACACATCTCAAAGAACTGCACTTATTGTAGAATAAGTAACTGTTCTTTGATGCATTATACATGTTGTAGCATTGGCTTAAATACTTTTGTGATTCAAATTTTATATAATTAACTTAGACTAATGCATAGGATCAGTTGGAAATACAATATGTGGTGTTACTTGTGAGGAAAAAAAATCTGTAACCCTATTTTTAATCTCTTTGGTGCTGCTGCTTAAATATTCAACACTGTGAGATCCTGCGCTTACACTCGTACACAGCAGTTGTTTTCTTCAGAAACTTAAAATCTGATTTAGAACTGTTGAAATTAGATGACAGTCTTCTGAACTGAGGTTCACAGGTATTTCAAGATGACATTCTGTAGTGTATCTTCTGTTGCTGTGTAATTTATAATAAAAATGCCTAAATCTACATTTAAAAGTTTTAAGGGGCAAATCAGAGTAGAAATCATTAACTCTGAGTTTCATGTCTAAAAGACTTGCACAGGTGGCCAACTAATAGGGAGGGTTTAATTTACATAGTTTAGTTTAAGAAGTTTAATTCGGCTGGGAATGAACAAGGACAGTGTCCAAGAAATTTGAACATCTTTATTGTAGAGTACTGACATATGGAGATTAAGGCAAGGTAAGTGAAGATACTGAGAGAATGTGAGTTGCACTGTAGAGAAAACTGAAAATAAAATGAACAAGAAAAGATGGAAAGGGGGTGGGAATTCACATCAGTTTTCTTGTGAGGGATGGGAAGGGAAGCATCTGTTTGGGAAAATAAATGAATAAGCATGACTGACTACAAGACATTGAGACTGTAGTCAGTCAATTTGTGATTCTGTGAGGAAATTGGTGTGAAGGTATGTGGAGTGCTGCTGTGGATCTGTTCAGTTGAAAGACTGTATTTCTGCTTTGCAGATCAGGAACCTGTAAAGCTTAGCTGAGTAAAAAGGCAGGATGGCTTTCAGCATCTAGGAAAAGCAGCTAAACTAGAAGCCTGCAGTTTGGAGAAGTTACAGGTAATGCTGAGAGTGCCTTTACATGATATTCTGCAGAGGCAGATATAAAAAACCCCAAAGTGGTGGCATAGTCCTCAAAGGAAGTGTTTTTGTACAGCATCCTCCTGCATTCTCAGTTTACCCCTATTTCTGTGGCTGTTGGATAAGCTAATAACTTTTCTCATAGATGAAGAAAACAGCATTTTTTTAAAGTCCTGGTTGAAACAGACCCAAGATAGAATGTGAAACCTTACTGGTGCATTTGTTGATCAAGCAGGTAAATGACCTGGGTGTGTTAGTGGGCAGCAGTAATTGTGTCTACACTAGATTATGGTTGAAATGTACTCAAGAATAGTTTAAACTCCATTTACGTCTGCGTAGTTTCATCTTGTCAATTTAGTTATTGTTCTCTGAAGCGTTTCAAACAGATCTCTTAGTTTTTGTTTTATTTGCCATATACACTTAAATTTGCTCCATATTGTAGCCAGCTCTGGGTTTTCTGTGCCTATGAAATACTACCTTTTTGGAACAAAGTTGTACAAAAAAAATCCCAATTTCCATCCTTTGGAGGAAAGCAAAATTTAAAACAAATCAAGCTCACTAGATACCAAAACCAGCTTGAACAGAACATATGATTTTCATACTATAGGCAGTTTGAAACAGTATTTTTGTCAAAATTTCCCCTTCATACTTAACTAGTACTAAGTTTTGAACTTAATTAAGAACGGGCATATAGGAATTTGAAAGCATGAAAATAGTAACGAAAATGTAGCTTTCGTTTAGCCCTTGTTTAGTTGTTAGGAAAAAAAGTTGCCTGCAATTTGCTGGTGTTTGTATCAGCTTGTCATGGCTTTAGGGAGTACATAATTTTTCTTTTTTTATGCCAGATTTTTTTTCAGAATGTGAGTAAAACCTAGTGTTCTGTCAGCTGAGACTGAATTAGAATGGAGCACGTCCAGAGGACCGCCAAAGGAGAAATGCAGAGTTGGTGCCATCTGTATGATTTTGCATAATCTCCAGTTCCATTACACTGGAGATGACTCTTACCTTTTGCTTTTCTCCATGGTTTGTCCCTTCTACTACTTCATTTTCATACTGTTCTCTAAATTACAGTGGCATCCCCCCCAAAATAGGCAATCACATTCACTACGGGATTTGATACAGTCCACTGTCTGCTATACTATGTCCTGGGGAGGCTAGATCAACACTTCATCTCTTGATATTTCTTTTAATTTTGTTCTATTTAAAATATAATCTACATAATTATTAAAAAGTCCTGTCTGTAAACTGCCAGTTTACATTTCTACTTTTCTGTGTGCCTGGAGTACAAGATGGTCTGTCTGAGGAATACCTAAAGAAATAGCTACACTTTCTGCCTTACCAAGATAACCAGGAAACAGCATAAAATTACAAACACAGTAATTTCATTTCAGTTTTGCATTTTTAAAAATAGTACTATAAACTATTGTATGTCTATGCAAATTGATATTTTCTCCAGTATCTTCAACTCTTAGGGGTTTTACCTGCCCCTCTTTTTTTTCCTTGTTCCAATTTTCTCATTCCTCCACCATTATAAAGCTATTATGAGCCTTTGTGCTGCTGCAATAGTGGTGATGTTTGGAAGTGACTGGGAATAGAGAGATACTGATGAAAAAAGTGGAAGTCATGATGAAAGTTTGCGAAGTGAAACAAACATTGCATGAGTTGAAGGGAAAAGTTCCTAGGTAGTGTGCAGTAGCAGACATTCTGGGCATGTTTCTATTGTTAGGTGTATCTCTGTTATTAGAGTGTGACTTGGGTATGTCAGTGTAACAGGAGAAATATGTGACGTGGAATGCTTGACTTCAGTAGCGGAGTTGATTCTTGGGAACACAGATCCATACTCTAATTTGATCCATTCATCTTTGCTAGGACATGTTGATATCTCTTGTAGTATGTGTGTGCAGTACTAACTGGATTCAGCTATGGACATTACAGACTCATTATATGCCCGTGTCTAATGTTATTAAGATCATAATGAAAGTAACTTCTTAATACAGTGTTTTATTAACATTAATTCTTATTTTAAATAAACCCAAAATTTATGCAGTGTACATTTTGTGGAGCAGTTGATTGGTAAAAGAACTTAAAGTATGGTGCGTAATGTATCCCAGTCCTTAAGAACTACTTGGAGGCTTGAATTGGCCTGTGCTGGCAGCCTTGCCACTTTGCTGCATTTGATTCCTGTTTATGTGCCCTGTTGTAAAAGAGTAAATCAGGATTTTGCCTTTTTCTGAAGTTGCTGTATGTGAATGTATTAGTATGCTTAATAGTATCAAATTTGAAAGATTAATTCTATAAGTCATTGTATGTTGTATAGTGTTTTAGTCTTGGCTTATGTAAAATAAATTTAATATATGACATGTATATACAAATTGTTACAGGTAATAAAATGGTATTGTAGGTGAGTCTCAGAAGATGACTTAATTTGGTAGGAAAGAGTTTGGTGTCTAGAGGTCACCACAGGTTTTCTAGGTCTTCCCATGGAAGATACTTATTAAGTTGCTGTGTGAAATTGTGAGCTTATGGTAACAGTAGAGCTCAGTGTGCAGGTGACTTTGGACAGGCTTACCACTGCAATTCTGCTGGATGTTGCCACATGTGTAAATAGTCAGCAAAAGTGAGTGTGCTAGCTCCTGGATTCCCACAGCTCAGAGCCTGTCGTACTAATGCAAATAATTTCCTAGTGTTGACTTTTGTAGCCAAACCAGATAAATATTCTAGACTTCCCTGTTTCTAACCTGGAATTCTCTTCCCAATGCAGTGGCTTCCTAGAGAATTATTTTAACTTTAGTCACATCAGTAATGTAGTTTACAGCACAATCCTGCAAATGGTTGTACATGTGCAAGTAAAAGGAAGGCAGACTGTGGTGCTGAGAGAGACTGGACTGGGACTTTATTAACAGCAAGCAAATTTTTTGTGTGTAACTACACCTGTTGTCTCTGATGAATGCTGGAGATGATTAGGAAGGTAGACCAGGTAACTACTACTCTTTACATATTTTGTCATGAATTTCTTTCCTGACCTCTAATCGGACAGGATGCTGTTTATGATCTGACACAGCAGGTTTTCTTAAGTTTTCTTCATGCAGTTTTTCTTCATTATACAGATAATGGCTTATGCACAGACTCCTAGAAAGAATTTAGAGTGGCCACAGTGCTCAGTTAAGGTTTTGGTGTTACAGTGAGATTGAGTTAAGGATAAAAATGTACATGGTAACTAAGTTTCTTCTGCAGAGAAAGCAGCCTCTTAAATATATCCAGAAAGACACACAGCTACTCTGCGGAATCAAAGAAGGGGCTGGGGTTCAGCTTTCTGAAATGATACATAGAAACTGTCTTTTTAAATCCCATTAATATGTACATTTGTTAAAATTGTTTTGCGGCGTGCTATGATGCTGTAATTAGTTCTTGGATTAGCTTGAATGAATACTCTGTGGGGAGAGGGTATACATACAAGGATAACTTAAGAGGGTTCTTTGCATCCATGAAATGGCAAAGACTTATTTCAACTACTAGCTCATCAAAATGAAGTACATTGTGTGTTGCTCACCTATCTCTAATGCTGAATAACGTTATTCCCTAAATGTTTTCTTCTCTATGTATGGTAGAAAAGGCATAAATTTGAGGTGAGAAGGGGAAAATGGAACAAAAGCATAATTTTTTTTTTTTTTTAATTTCCTTAGGTATCTTGGTCTTTCGTGGGTCAAAACCTTTTATAGAATTGATTTCTCCTATCACTGTGCATACTGAAAACTTGTGAAAGAGAAAAGCTCTTTCTACTACAATACATTAATTGAGAAATCCTGTGGAAATATAAATGGATTATTTCAAACTCAGGATTATTTGAAACGTGCATTTACATTTTTTTTCCCTCAGCCTTTGTCCAACTTCTTTTCTTCAGGTTTTTCCCGAGTTTCAAGCAAGCTATATCCTCCTGGTGACAGCATTCCTTACCAAGAACAGTTCAAACTTGAAACTTTAATAATTCATTATAGCTTGTCTTCAACTTCGAAATGTATAGTAAAATAAACTTTTTAAATACGTTACAGGTTACAAGGGCACAGGAGCAACGTCAGTAGGCACTGAAGGATGTTGACTTTTGACTGCCATAGCGCTCTCAACATTAAAACAGATTTGATCATTATGGTTTCCTTCTCTCCGTTTAATGGGCTACTGATGGATCTGTGTTTGTTCTATTCCTCAGATATTAGGATTAAAGAAGAGGAGCCAGATCCAGAAGAGTGGCAGCTCAGTGGTGATTCTACACTGAATACCAATGATCTAACACATTTGAGAGTACAGGTGGTAGATGAGGAAGGGGACCAACCACATCAAGAGGCAAAAAGATTGCGACGGGTAGCTTGCACATGTCCCAACTGCAAAGAAGGTGGTGGAAGGTATGTAATGTTCAGTGTCATGTAATGATGAAAACAAAAACTGAGTGAGGAAAAAAGAAGCCTTAGTTAACAGCAATTGTCTGCAGTGAAAGAAAACTAGAGGGTTATGTAAAAGAGTGTATGCAATAAAGGACTGACACCTTTATTTCTGAGTTTGCAAATGAATGAGCAGATTATTCCATCTTCTCTGAGTTACTCCATTGAGATTAATTAGAAAAAAACTGGAGTTAGATGCCACCTAGTACAAGTCAGGGGGAATAGAACATTGCCCTAAATAATATGAAAATGAAATATTTTGGAATATGCACATCCGTGATTGGCTTCCTATCGCATGTCAAGGACTTGATTAAATCCTGTATTCCCGCATTTCCTCACTGATTGAGCATTTTTTCCACAGTTTGATTGCTTTGAGAGTGTTATAAAAATACAGCTATCCTGGTTTTCTTATTCACAAGTTTCAAAGAAAAACAAGGTTTGTGTAATAACTCTAAATACAAAATTTTGCATTGGCTGATTGTTTTCAGTCAGTGGAGAGTCAGTGGCTAACAAAGAGGTACTCAGTTCCAACTCGTATAAAACTTCGGGGCCACATAGGAAGCCATATTTTATTATTCTTTATCTCATGAAAGTATTCTCCAGCTTTTTGTTATTATAAAGCTTTTATTCTATTCCAAAACCCTTTGTTTTAAACATCTCTATTATGTATATAAGGGAGGAAGTAGGGATAATAGGCTGTCTTTTACAAGTGAAAATATTTAGGTGTGTTTGTGTATGTGCTTGATATAATTGTGTAGGGGCTTCTTTCCAGTACACTAAAATATTTCATTTTGAGAATAGTTTCTTCTCTAAAATAGAAATCTTTATTTATGTGAGAACTATAGTGCAAATTACTGAGTTCTCTTTGAAGAACCTGTTGGTGTCCTATGGCTTTAAGAGTTCTAATAGGACTGAATAGTACTGAATATGTATTTGTGTCAAAACTCTGTGGGTTTCTGCTGTGTATCCTAGATACCCATTTTGCAAGTATGGAGAGGTAATATTTAGGTGGCCATGCAAAGTAAATAGTAAGTGTTTGAGACAAAACACTTTTAAACGTCTACATCACAGATGAAGCTGGTGATAATATCTGCAGTTAAGGTTATACAGTATCTTTGTCTATCAGTTTCCTCTTCCTAAATCCCTATGTATAGTTCACTGAAACCTAGCACAGACATTTCTGAGTTCTTGGTGAACCTCGGCTCTGCTATGAAGATCTGCCCAAAGTATACCCTGAGTTGAGATTTGCTTCAGTCTAGGAGAACTCTGAAAATGTTATTTGAACTCTGAAAATATTATTTGTGCTGGCCATGCTCTTAGAAAATGTAGAGGTTTCACATGTTCCATCTTCCTCATGCTCTATTCCAAACTCCAGTGTCTAACCTAGAGGTGTCTTTACTTTAAAATCCTCTTCCTCCTAATTGAAGTTGCTGTAACACCAAATTTTAAAGTCAAAGCCCGAGAGAGAATCTTTTTGAGATGATAAAGTCTGAAGAAGGGTTTAGTCTGACTGAAATTCAGATGTCGGAATTTGGGAAGGAATTGAGATAAGAGCTAGAACAGAGTTTAGATAGGTGAGAAACTGAAATCAATTGTAAAGGAAGGACTGAACACATCAAGCGTACAAAGTAACTAGAAGAAGCAGGACAGGAAGTCAGGATGTGAGAAGAATAAGAACTAGAATAAAAACAGGACAATGAAGGAGACAGTGGTGGAAAACAAAAAGAGTGAAAGTGTCTACAGTTGCTAGTGCAACTTTCCCACCAGAATGTATAATTCCTTCAGAGTCTAGCAAAAAAAAGTAAGCCCACTTGGAAAAATATTTTCCTTCTCATTCTGATATGCGTTGATCACATTCCATAGCTGCTGCGGTTACTTTTATCTCCAGTGCTGTATTTCTGAGGCGTTTTCATTTGTCTTTCAAATCTGCTGATGACTCGCAGAGTTTTGAAAAATAGGACATTTGCTTTTATAAATTTCTTCAGGTAGCATTCACAATTCTTAAAATGATGCAAAGGTTGCAAAGTCAAAAACTTGGAAGTTGACAAATGCCAAAGTTAAGATATTGTGGGCAGTTTTAATCCCGTGTGCATATACGTTATAATTTGGTTTCTTACTACATGACCACATACTGTTTTTTTCGGATGACCCCACTGGCATTCAGTGGATGGGATGAATGATGCACATGGAGTGAATCAGGGCTGCGCAGCAATTGGCACCTGCTTCACTAATTGCAGAAACTGGAAGACATTTAGGAAATGAGATGTGAGACTGCGGCAGCAGGGCTCTGAAGTTTTTGAGATGTTTGTCTATCCATCCCGCCTTTTCCACTGCAGAAGTACTGAGTTCGTTTCTGTAAAGAAGTAGATTGAGTTGAATTGTGAACATCTGCAGTACTCTTAAGAAAATACGCTTTTGCTGTATTGAACTCGACACCTCAAACTGGTAGCTGCTTGACAGCCTTGGCCTTAATCTCTTTCTGCCTCAGATTTGGATGTACGAAATGATTGTACTAGTTCAAGTTCACTACATAGGAGTGTTGCAAGATGATAAATTCATTAGTGTTTGTGAATTGCTTAGGCACAGAGTGTTGTGAGTGCATGTAATGAGATAAAAAAAACCCCAGGGGAACTTGAATAATTCTGTATTTAAGATAGTACTTAAATAATATGTAACTAGTAAGACAAGAAAATCGCATTAGATCAGTACGGAAAAGATAGATAGCATTTCACTCAGTGAATACTGTCCCTCCTGTGCACTGAATGGGGTTGGAAAAGGTAGTGCATGGCTTTGCATGTGCAGAGACTTCTTCATAATTTCATCTTTTGTGTAACCTTAGTTTTGGTATTTCTTGTCTTTTTTTATTTTCTGGATGGAAAGGGGGCTTGAGAACAGTTCCTTCTGTTTTTTGGTGTTGGCTTTTCTTGGTGTTTTTTGATTTTTCGATACAGAATTAGACTACATTGAAGTTCTTAAAGAACTTCTGTTTGTACCAGTCCTGTGAAGTAGGAAGCCACTGTTATCTTTACCTTACTTGGCAGGGGGGAAGATAGGAAAGGAAGAGGATGGTGTATTAGATATGTAAATTAAAACATTATAGCCTCAAGCTTATATTGTAAATGAGGGTAAGCAAGAGGAGAGAGAGATATATGTACCTCAGACAATGACTCTTATCCTAAACAGCCTGTGTTAAGCTTCTGGTTAGGATGTCTAAAGTTAGGTGGAAAGTTCACCCTTCCCTCAATTACATCTACAGTTACATTGAGATGTAACTACTACTTATCTGGACCTCTAGAGGAACAGTACTTCTCAGTACCACTTCAGGTATGTAACTGTAAAATACGTGTTCTTAAAATAACTGATAGGGCTGTGTTTTACTCTTGAAATACTTCGTGTTCCTTCTGGAAGTACTGCTGGACTGAAAGTCTAGTTTCTTGGTGCATGAAGCCGTCTCCTGCTGAAACCATTGCATTCTGAATGGTTACTGAGAAACATGGTTTCTGAACTTTATAAAGCTAAAATATACTATGAAAATACTTAAATATTAATTGATTTGAAGATTCTAGTTGAGGAGTAGGCCTGAGTTGTATTGTTTTACTCAGTGATGATGCTTATTGCCAGTGCAGCAAGAAAGGCCTCTTAGCATGGTTGTGTTGGGGCATAGTGCCAGACTGTCACAGCTGCAAAGCATCCAGATAGAATTTGGCGCATATCCAGTCAGTTCAGAGCACACATGAAACAAACATGCAGATGCCTATATGAAGCTATATAGAATAAATACACTTAGTTACTCATTCACAGTAATCTTGTGGATTTCGTTCTGTGGATCTTTAACTTTCCCTTTTCTTTGAACTTAGAAGTCCACTAAGGAATTCCAGTCACCAATTAGGTGAGGTGCTTAGAACTACATATGCTACACCATCTATGCACAGTAAGCTGACCATGAGCTGAACCTTGGTTTCCTTCAGTCTAGACTAAAGGTGCAATTAAACAACTACAAATGATGGACATAATAACCATAAAATTATTTTAGGGGAATTTTGATGTGATTTCATGTCATTAGTGTCACATTTATGTACTGTATCATGCAAGGTTACAAAATACTTGTACTGATTATTGTGGAGGGGAAGACTTAATATGTTTGGAGAAGATGTGAGGATGAAACGCCAAATACAAAAATAATTCTATATACAGAAATAGATTCTCGAATGCAGAAATACATTTTGTTACAAGGCCGAGCACTCCTTAGGGTCACGTGGAGTTGAACAGGCAATTAAAGACACAGAACAGAAGGATCCTCTGGAGAATTCTTTCTCTTACCAAGATTGTATAATGGAGAAAGACCATGGGTGTTCTTTTGCTTTGCACTGCAATTGCTGAATGCCTTGAGCCACCAAACAACAGGACCTGAACTGAATCATTATGTGAAGGTGAGCATAGAGCTTGAGAACTGTGGAAACAATTGTAGTAGGAGAAAAGGAGGAATACAGAAAGTTGCTTCCTTGGAGTCCCAGGAGCTGGGAGTTTTGGGCTTGTAGATGAATGCCACAGGAACTGTTACAGATACAGTGTGTTTTGTGTGGTGGCCCAGCCATCTGCAGAGGCTGAGAAATGAGAAAAGAAAGGGGGCAATCTAAAGACACTTTGCTGAGTGCCTGAGTTTGTCTGAATGTTTGAAACTTATGAATATTGAGCTTTTGTGTAGGTGGCATAGTACAAAGTTAAATGCATGACATTACAGTTAATTTTGCTTTCTAACCTTGGCTTGAAGGAAGGCCATGGAAAAGCGTGAATCTGACAGTTTAGATGTAGCAAAGGTTAACCAATACTGGGTGTTTCAGCTCAGGTAGGTGATGTAAAAAAGGCAGTGTTTGTGCTGTTCCATAGAAGTGATCTTCTTTTGGGACATTTGAAAAGGGAAAATTAAGTCCAAAGTATTCTTGCCAAGGCTAACAATGATGGAATAGCTTAACAGGTCATATCAGATCAGATGTCAGAGAGTTGTTCGCATGAAATTTAGAAACAAGCTGGGTAAAACAGGCCCAGGTGGACTGTCTGTGAGGCTAAGGATTGAGAGGTGGCAATAAAATAAAATAAATAAAAAACCCAAACCAAAACAGATAGATAAGCAGAATCTCTTCTGTCACCATACCCATAGGCTCATATGAGTCTACTGCTACCACAGCAGGGTCAAAAGCTTTCTGGACTTGTTACTTCTGCTGCCATTGAATCTGTTCTGAAGTCAAAACCTACATTGTCATGGCAAATAATTACTATGTAAAAGTAATAGTTTTTTCTTCTAAGACAAAATGATTAAAGAAGCACTATGAAGATCACTCTATATTAAGACTTCTTAGCAGCATTTTCTAGGACTTAATTGGATTTTACCTTCTTTTCTGGACTGTTTGTAATGTTTTCAGTTCACATGTGCTTAGGTTGGAATTCCTTTAAATGCTGTGACTTGTTAGAGTGAATTAATTTCTGTGCCTATTCAGAAATGATTGTTCCAAGTGCTAACTTCTTAAAAGTGTATGTGCATTTTACACTGAACCCTCATTATATGTAAACCAGAATTGATCTGAATACAGGGATGCGGATCTAGGTCTAATAGTTGCTTGGCAAATTTTTCAGCACTGGACAGTTAAGAATTTGAACATTCAATTTAAGGAAAAAAAAATGCCCTGGGGAGGCAACTGAAAATTGTATAATCAGTCATGGAGAATGGAGTTCCCAAGACTGTGATTTCAGAATCCACTTAAGCTGTTTTAAGTTAACATTGTTGATGAATAAGATAGCCTAATCCTTGGCTGCATTTTCCAATCTCCTCCCTTGTACCAGCATTCACCATTCATATAGCTGTTCTGTCAGACAGATCTGTTCCCTGGGGTGCTTCTTTCAGCAGCAGCAAACACTTAAATAGGCTAAAATCCTTCGTGATGTCCTGCACTGTCCTGACTGAGCTCTTTCTCTGGGTCTTCAGAGGCTCTTACCTGTGTATTTATTTAAAAAAAAAAAAAACCTCAACCAATCAACTGAAACCAACCAACCAGGAAAAACCCCAAAACAAAACAAAAAGGCTTTTGTGTTAGGTGCTTTCCCTGAACCAGTCACCTGCCATTTCAGTGAGACAGCATCTGAAAATAAGCATCAAGCTCAGTGGTCTGGATTATACTGTGAATGACCTGTTCATTTTGACAGATTTTTATTTTTCTGAAATACGAAAAAATTCGTTTAAGTTTCAGCAAGATGAGCTGTTTCACTGCCACTCCTTTTAGTGGCAATACTCAGGTTAGTACGCTTGTCCTCCAATCCCAAACTGCTTCTCAGGTTTCCCTAAGATGCCAAAAATCCCATCTGTTCTCTTCTCAGTTGCCAAAAATCTCCAGTTTCCGTTTTGGCAATTACAGTCATTTGTGTATTTTCTTTGCCAAAACTGTCTTTGGTAAAAGCTGAAACTGGGAGAAATTTAAAACATGGGCACTTCAGCATCAAAGTGGTGCAAACTGCTGTGACGACTGTATTTCCAACTTCATGTATGCTTGCTAAAGATTACACTTCTATCATTTACATTTCATATGGTGATAAATTTATAGTTTGTTGCAGAATCGGGATAGCATTATAGAATTTAGTTCCAGCGTCTTATGGAGTGTACTGGACTCTGATTGTATTTGAAATAAAAATGGGAAGCTGCTCAGGTTTGTTTGCAGATCTGTTGGCATATATTACCTCACTTACATGTGTGACCATTATTTAGGAGGAATTTATGTATTTATTTATTTGCAGAGGCTCCAATTTGGGAAAAAAGAAGCAACATATTTGTCACATACCAGGGTGTGGTAAAGTATATGGGAAAACCTCACATTTGAGAGCTCATCTCCGCTGGCATTCTGGAGAGCGTCCATTTGTTTGTACTTGGATGTTCTGTGGCAAAAGGTTCACTCGCAGCGATGAGCTCCAGCGGCACCGAAGAACGCACACAGGTTTTCAGTCTTTCTTTCTGGTGGATTTAACTAAAGATGTGTCATTGAGGGGGCCTGGATAAACAACTTTTAAGTGGAGAACAGATCTTTGTATTGGATTGATTTTAATGTTGTGTGACTTTTCTAAAATCAGGTAATATTTAGAGCTATGCACACACTTTGGTGTCATTGGCAGGTCTGAGGAGGAAAACCGCTACCTTTATTTGATTCGGAACTGACTTTTAAGCTAATACTTAATATAGCTTAATCAGAATACTTTGAGTCAGGTTCAGCAGTGCATTTAATTCATTTGAACCAAATTGAACTGTTGTACCAGCTTAAAACTGCAATAGTTTCCTCTCTTTAAAAAAGAAAAAAGAAGTGGACTAGATGTCAAAGAGATTAGATATCATTAACAAAATTAAGGAAGAGCATGTGGTGGTGCATCATTCTGCATCTTCTAGTTTCATGGTTAGACCCCCCATTAGGGACTCCAGGTTCACATTTCTTCTTTTGTCTAATACAAAGAAAAGAAATTAGTCTAGATTTACCATCTTTTCAAGGAGCAGTTAGTTTTCTGTGTTGCCTATTTTCCTACAAACTGAACCCATAATTACAGTCTGCAGGATGCTTACTTTTTAAAACTGGACAATTCGAAAAACCCAGTGACAACAGATAAATAAGTTAAGTGCTTATCAGCATTTACATTGCTTAGAAAAATGTCTTTGCAATGTTCATGAAAAATATTTCATATTTTGTACCTAATGGTGTGCTTTTGCTAGACATGTTGGATGCTTGAACCCAGTGTTCAAGATGTTATGTTCCATCTGTGTGGACAGCCAGATGGGTTAAAAAAATGGAGGCTGGTTGAATGATCCAGCTTAGAGGTATGATTAATGGTTCCTAGTGTACCTGCATACCAGTAAAAAGTAGGGAACTGAAGGGATCTATCCTTTGACCTGTTTTAACATCTTTTATCACTGACCTGGCGGAGGCAACAGAGTGCACGTTTCTTAGGTTTGCATATGACACCAAACTGGGGCAACTGGTCCATGCAGTTGAGGGCAAGGCTGCTATTCAGAGGACTGAGGCTGAATGAATGGGCTGAGAGGAAGCTTATGAAATTCAGCAAGGATAAACACAAAGTACTGTTCCTGGGAGGGAATTAACCTTTGCAGCAACACAGGTTAAACACTGAGTTGGGAATTGGGTCTGCTGAAAAGTATCTGGAAGTCTCGATAGACAACCAGAACATAAGCAAGAGCCAGTAGCAAAGATGGCCGGGGCTTTTATCAACAAAAGCAGGGACACTAGTTCTAGGGAAGTGATTATTCCTTTCTTCTCAGCACTGGTTAGATGGCATCTGGAGTATTTCATGTAGTTTTCAGCCCCCAGTAGAAGAAAGACATTGATCAACTCAGTCAAGGATCGAGTTCACTAAAGGGCGACCAAGATGATCAGGAAGCTGGAGCATTTGCATTACGAGGAGAGGCTGTAGGAACTGGGCCTATTCAGCTGTAAAAAGAGAACAATAGGGGCAGGGGCAACCTTAATAGCAACCTTTTAATACCTGCAAGGCTGCCATTAAGAAAATGTCGGACTTGCCATGGCGGTGCATGGTGGAGGATGAGACACAAGAGATGTAAGTTGAAACGAGAGTTTCAAACCAGAGGACAGTCAGGCACTAGAATGGTAGGCTCAGAGAGATTATGTGGTCTCCATCCTTAAAGATTTTCAAGATGAAACTAGATAAATTCCTAAGCAACCAGGTCTGACCTCATAGCAGACCCTGCTTAGTGAGAGATCAGACTAGAGACCCACAGATGACCCTTCAGCCCTGAATTACCAATGCTCAGAGGGCTTGAGCACCTTTCCTGTGAAGACAGGCTGAGAGAGTTGGAGCTGATAGTCTGGGAGAAGAGAAGCTCCCAAATATAACATCCTACAAGAAAGATGGAGAGGGACTTTTTACAAGGGCATGTAGTGATACAACCTGTGATGGTGGTGAAACACTGGAACAGGTTGCCCAGAGAAGTTGTGGATGTCCTATCCTGGAAGTGTTTAACAGGGCTTTGAGCAACCTGGTGTAGTGGAAGGTGTTCCTGCCCGTGGCAGGGGGGTTGGAAGTAGGTGATCTTAAAGGTCCCTTCCAACCCAAACAATTCTGTAATCTTGTCCATCAGTCTCAAGTGTGATTCTGCAGGAACTCATACAATCTTCCCTGTTTTGTTCTCCTCTTAAAAGTTATTTATTGGTAATAATTGCAGTGAAACTTGGTAGCCTGAGGATGTGAGATGACAGTAGTCTTTAGCTTGTCTGAAAGATCTCTCCAAGCTTGGTGAGACAGAAAAATAAATCAATTCTTTTAAAGTGCGGGTGTCTAGAAATTTAACATGCAAGTTTGTCATATTGGATTGGTTTTTTCTTCAGTATAGATGTGGTTAGAATTCTGACTCTTAAAGGTGCAGTAAGTTTTCCCACCTTTTGGTGCACATGTGATATTTTTAATGTTCTTGAAAATGTATTTTTTCTTATCTTCTGTGACAGGTGAGAAGAAATTTGTCTGTCCAGAATGTTCAAAACGCTTTATGAGAAGTGACCACCTTGCCAAACACATTAAAACACATCAGAATAAAAAAGGTATTCACTCTAGCAGTACAGTGCTGGCATCAGTAGAAGCAACACCTGATGATACTTTGATTACTGCAGGAGGAACAACACTTATCCTTGCAAATATTCAACAAGGTTCTGTTTCAGGAATAGGAACTGTTAATACATCTGGCACCAGCAATCAGGATATTCTTACCAACACTGAAATACCTTTACAGCTTGTCACAGTTTCGGGAAACGAGACAATGGAGTAAATATTACACAAGATACCTATTAATTGTGGTTATTTTTATACAGTAGTGAGAAGAATATTGTTCCTAAGTTCTTAGATATCTTTTTATTGATGTGCAAAAATTTTTGGATTGACAGTAACTTGGTTATACATGACACTGAAATGCCTTACTTTGTATGATATTCCATAGTATATTAAAATGGTAAAATTGCATGGGTTTTGTAGGTACTTTTGGAATCTAGAAGAGATGAAATTTTACCAAGTTATATTAAAAAAAAAAAAAAAAAAGGAATTTAAAGATGGAAATGGTAGTCTAACCAAATGCATCAATCCTGTGTGGTTTAGTGTAAAAAATGAGAACATGTTGGTATTTATCTATTGTAAGATAAAAGAAGTTGATGGGTGAAAAGAAATCACGTTATGATAAAAGAAATTTTGTAATTTTCTTGATGACTGGAATTTTTATTATGCATAACTGACAAATCAAGTTTCCAAGCAAATGTTACATAGTGTAGGCTTTACTTAGCTCATCAACTTGTCATTTTGAAGCTAATTATTTTAATTAGGTTAACTATGTACAATATTTTAAGCATTACTCTTGTAAGATTTTGAAAACTACATTTTAACATGGAACTCTAGGGATAGTCACCTTTTAAATCCTATTGAAAAGCCATGTTTAAGATTTAATTTGCCAAAATGATGTCTTGTTAATATTC
The DNA here is from genome assembly GCF_963264785.1 of Psittacula echo. NCBI lineage: Eukaryota > Metazoa > Chordata > Aves > Psittaciformes > Psittacidae > Psittacula > Psittacula echo. Next base: position 67,354,911 of record NC_137743.1, on the reverse strand, counting down.
TTTCAATAACCAAGGTGGGCAATATAACCAATGTTTGAAAAGCTTAAAATGTTAAAGAAATAAATATGTATAGGTTGAGGCATTTGGGTGGTAAGGCAAATGTTATAGTGAAGTATATCCCTTCTTTTGAACATTGGAGGACCAAAAATAAGGTGTATTGTGTCTCAGCAGTGATTTTTATCAAATTGTTTTTCCAAAAAACATCTGTCTGCCAGGGCCTTAAAAGCCATTATGTAAATTACCAGTAAAATATAACATATGCAAATACAACAGAAAAATCACTTCCGTATTGACAGTACTCCCAAACATATGGATATAGTCATAGTGAACTAGGGGGTTTATGAGGTTTTTATTTGTTTGTTGTTTAGTTTTTGGTTAGTCAATCTGCATTTAAATATCAGCCATCTTTCGTTTTTTGCTTCTTCCCTTAAAAATTGTATGTATCCAGTACATTTAACTGATAAACATATATGTTTTTTATTATGCTGAATTTTCTTTTTATTTTTTAATTACTGTTTATATTTTCAATTATAGAAAAATGTACAAAATGAAGTTATATAGCCAGTCTGTAAGTGCTATACCATTTTCAAAAAATGTACAACGATACTTAATGCAGTTCACCTATTTACAAACATTTGGAAATCTGTTCATTTGTTATTCTTAAAACCACCTCAAATTTAAAGGCTACCTTATTGTACGTTTAAAGTGTATTATAACAGTGTGGTAGTTAATAAAACACTATTTTTTTTTTCTTTTGACTTATGTTTACTGTACTTCTTATTAACTAATCAGGTGTAATTTCATAATGCCTCTTGATAGCCTGAGATATTTTATTATTTTGCATTAGCTGTTGGGAAGTAGAAATGGTGTTTCCTTTGCTTGTGGGTGAGGAAATGGTAATACACCACCTCCTCGCTCCCAGAAAACCACCATCTGTATGTGCACAGACATGCATTGCTGTATCCTACATTGGTATATAAAGTGGTAACTTTTCTGATCTTATGCTGAGAAGTGCCAGGAGTCATAGTCCATATCCTATAGAATATGAACATAAAGTTGCATTTAAGTCCTCTGATACTTATATGCCACAGTACAGACAGTCTCGATAGAGAACTGTGGCTGAAAGGGATGTTGTACATGGAGTAAGAAAGACCAGTGAGAACTGTGAGATTGAAGAGGGCGATGATTGTACATTATGCTGTAATGAAAGTGAAAAGCTTTTATTTGTGAAGTCTGAAGTCTTGGAGTATCAAATGGCCAGAGGAAAGACCTGGATAATTTAAGACAAACATGGTAGCATTCAGCCTAGAAAAGAGAGAACTGGAAAAAAGGGAAGATTTTCTGCTTTTGCAGTTTAATGGGGAAAAAAAAAGTGATGCAAATCTTTTGAGACTCAGAGCAACAGGAATTGACAGGTACAGAGAAAAGAGAGTTAATTCACTATCAGCTTAATCTTCTATTCAATAAAATAAGAGAATTAAATTGGTTGGGAAGTCACAAAAGCAGCAGCTTGGGAGGGAAGACAGTTCTGCTTAGTCTTGCAACGTTCCATGGATGTTGTCATTGTTTTAATATACTCTGAATCCGCTTCCTTCACACAGGTGAGTAGGCTTGGCTTCTGAAAGTTGTTTTAGTTCACAGAGTGTGTTAGTATAAATTACTTCAATTGCTAATACTTAGGTTCTGTTCCTCATATCTCTAGCCATTTATAGCTATATTTGTGCATTATTTTAAGAGGGAGGGAAGTGGGCTACTTCCTTAATGAAGCTGCTTTTCAAAAGTTTTATAAAGGACACTTTTCAGTCATGCTAATCTGTGGATGAAGGTATTTTGGTGCCAAGGGTTTTGATGTCTCATTGCTGAAGACGAGATTCAAGTTCTGAGTTTCTCAGAACTTTAAGGCTCAGTGCATCAAGTAGTAACTAATTAATGTTTAGGTGGCACATTTTTTTGGTAGTATATTTTGTTGTTAAGCTTCAGAAGGTAGAAGTTTTGAAAGAAAGTAGCTCTGGAAATATGTAGGAAAAAGTCTGATGGAAAGCCTGTGGTCTAAGGGCCATTGCCTAATGTCTCATAGCCGTAGCATTTGTGTTGAGAACTCTGCTGCATGTGTTTGTGTGTTCTGGGATAGTAAGTTTTGAAAGATCTCCGCTTACCTCCAGGGCAAAGGTCACCATCCAAAGCAGAAGAACTTTGGTGTATCTGTGTTGTTGCTACCTCATGGCTTTCTTCATTGTCACTCTAGCAACTCCTATGATATCAAGACAAAATTGTGTGTTCTGTGGAAGGCTTTCTGAGTTTATCTGTGGATCAGTTCTTCATGTGTTCCTGATGATGGTTGCTTGGTGTGCTTCTTATTGGTAGTTTCTATTGCACTTTACATATTTATTTTCGTGTCAGGCTTCCTCACATTTATGGTTTCTCGGTACAGTAGTCTTTAGATTCTTGGATGGTTTGTATCTCTTGCAGTCTGACATAATTGCTAAATAAGAAGACATTAAAACTGGTTCTGCAAGGGAGCATGAGCTTGAGAGCAGTCCATGTTATCAATTTCAACAGTCTGAGTACTTTCAGAATTCAAGGCCTTTACATAACTTGCTATAATCTAAGTATTCTTGGCCTCATTCCTGAATGAACTGATGGTTTGATCCTTGCAAGTTACAAACTACTACTGATTCTTGTAGAAGACAAGAAGTTTATTTACTAGGCCAAGGGGCACTATGACTAAGGAGAATGATATAATCATTGAAACACTGATGAGGAACAGGATTTCTGGTTTGAAGATTCAGATTTTCCCCTGGGAAGGGACTCCACAGAGCTCTTCTTTAAGCTTGTCTGAACAAGAAATACCAGGTTTTGGTTTGAGGCATTTTGAGATGTTGGAATCTGTAAGATAAGCCTTCCCAATGGCTTCAGGGAAGCTTTGATATGTGCATCTAACTGGTTGTTGTGGATGCTGGGGAATAAAGCTAATACACATCTGTTAAGTGGTTCTTTGTTCCTTTAAGTAAAGAAGTAAGGAGCAGGTGACTGTCTTTCCTCCAGCTTTTTACCACCACTATTATGACCAGAAGTGTGGAGCATGCACTGTAGAACAGGGCAGAAGCAGCTGATGTGGCTGGCTCAAATCTTATCTAGCAGATGATATTTTCTATAAAAAGACCACCTCCTTTTGATGCTCCAGAATTGTTGTTCATTACTACTTCAGTGTATTCTGGTACATCTTTCATGTAATCTGTATCTGTAATCTGTAGGATGTCTGCTAGGATCTTAGTCAGATGTGTAGGTGCTTTTAGCAGTATTGCTCCAAATGGGATCAGTGTGAAGCAGTGGTGTGTGGGAGCCTTCACCTCTTGTCCAGATTCATCAGTCCTTCCCAGTTCCTGAGTTCACTGACAGACCACAGGCAAAGAAAAAAAAGGTAAGAGTAAAAAAGCCCATCATCAGTGTGATGTTGGGGTTTTGCAGCAGTTGAAAGATTCAAGTTGCCCCCTAGCTTAGAATTGTGCTGCATGCTTTTTTGCAGTGCCTCAGGCTCTGTACTTGGAAAATAACTGTATAAAATGTGAACATAACTTGATTTTTTTAGGTTCACCATACAGGATGTATTGTGTTGGATACAAGATTTTCTATATGTTTTGTGTATATATGTGTGTGTGGGGAGGTAGTATGTTATTTGAAGATTCTTCACCCATAAGTCAGAAATGTGCCTATCAGTGTTTCTTCACTTCAGTGGTAAGTCTTCACTCTCTTAACAGTTATAGTTAGCTTCAAACTTTGTATGGTAAATCCCGTAGTTTGATGCTTATTAGGACCTAAAATTGCCCATACAAAGAAGGTTTAAGGTTTGCTTATTCTGAAATGGAGGAACACATAAAACAATGCTGCTTTTCTCTGATAACACAGTAGAGAGAAACCCTGTGCTACTCTTAGTGTTTCTACTAGACAGGAATCACACTCATTTTCCACACCAGAGGGGTACTGGTGGTTTGTGTCAGGTTATTCTGTGCTCTAGTTTCTGAAAGATTGTATCAAAAGGAAATATTTTATAAAAGGGGCTCTACATAGGTTTACTTAATGGTGAAACAAAAGAAAAGGCATTTCTGACTCAAACCAGAGACTCTCTGTAACTCCAGAACTGACTTTTGCATCTTGAGGCTGACCAAGCCCTTGTCCAGACAAGTTGGTACACATCCTCAAGCCCTATCATTGCTGAGTTGGCAGAAGAATGCTCTGAAAATTATCTCCAAGGAAATAACTTTCCCTCCCCTGCTATGCTTTCTCAAACAGACCAGTTGCACAGAGTTTGAACTCAACATGAGAGGAACACCAGCAGGAAAAGGTTCCAAAGCAAGACTTGTAACTCTATTGTTTGTGCACAGCTTTTCAGCTCCCTTTGAAAGCTCAAATCTCATGCTAGTGGCATGCCTAACAGATACATCAAGATTTACTTCTCTATATATCTTAAAACACATGCATTTTCCACAAAACTACTTGAAGAACAATGCCAAGGATTATAGGCTGCTAGATCACTGTAGCAAGTAACTGTCAAGCACTAATGATTAGTTGATAAGTGGTGTCTTATTCCAGTACACCTTTCTCCAGAAAGGTCTTTCAAATAAGGACCGTGACAGGAAAAGAGCACCCAGAGAGATGATTGAGCTGGGTTCCAGGCATGGATAAAATATCTCTGAAATGTTATGTTATCCAAAGGAGTCCCTGACTTTCACATATGTTGGGCCACCCACATTCTTAAGTTCTCCCTTCTGTTTCTTAGAACTTATTCTCCTATGCAAGATACTCACAGAACTTTATTCGTAATTTATGCACAAAGCCCACAAATGGCTACTTCATCACAGATACTTCCTAACTGGATTTTTTTCCCTTCCATCAGATTGTGTTTTGATTTGGCAGTCAAACACTTGGGAGAATAACAGTCTACTCCATCATGTTGCAAGCACCGTGGCTGCTGTGTTAAGAAATGACAGGTTTGGAGGGAAAATCACTTGGATTCTGTGCATCTGCTCACCCTATGGTGGAGACATCATGGTGATGTTTCTGATGAGAATGATCTACTGGAATGTTCACTGGTTAAATTGGTTCCTGCTTTCTATCTTCTCTGTCTAGGCCACTGCATGAGTCATTGTCAGTATGTAGGGAAGGTGGCTGAATGCAACAAAATCCTGTTGCTTCTACTTCCTGTGGGTTTTGGAGACTTTTTCTCTGTGTGTGTGCATTCTGTGAACCCTTCTTTCGTTTGGTACTAGAGTCTGCTTTGGAACACTGGAACAGGCTGCCCAGGGGGGTTGTGGAGTCTCCTTCTCTGGAGACATTCAAAACCTGCCTGGACACATTCCTGTGTAACCTCATCTAGGTGTTCCTGCTACAGCAAGGGGATGGGACTAGATGATCTTTTGAGGTCCCTTCCAATCTCTAACATACTGTGATACTGCAGATGGTACTACTGGAAGTTTTAGTGGTGAAAATGATGGCTCCTGAAAGAGAAGAAGGTATGTCTTGTGGTTTTAGGTTGGCTGCAGCCCGCTCTGGGACCTTCTACCAGCCCTGAGCTCCTGCTGTTTCAGGTCACACTCTGCATGGTTTGGAGGTGTTGAGCACAAGCTAATCCGGCACGGCTGTAAGCCTTACTGTGTAAGCCTTACTGTGTAAGCCTTGGACCCCTGCTGGGACCCCTGCTACAGCAGATACAGGTCTGTGTGGCAGCACCACCATGTTTGTCAAGAGCAGCACTGGGGAGTGGGTAAGAGCTGAGGTAAGTGGGCTGGTAAAAAGCAGCTTGTTAGTACCAGCCACTGAACAAGAAGGTAATAAAGGAGTGCTCCTGTGGCACAGCTTATGGGCTGATAGGAAGACTTGTGAATGTTAGAACCAAGTGAGGATGGCAGCAAAGAGCTATGAACACATGTGTTGGACAAGGGATTTGGAGCAGGACTGCAGAAGGCTGTGGAGACACACAACAGTGAGAGTTCATATAGTTTATGGGTCCTAATCCCTGAACCCTCCACTGAAACCTTCTGAAGTGCAGGTTCTAGACAAGTGTGAATGCTATAGATGAAACAGATGAGATGCAATAAAGTGAGGAAATGGGCCAGAAGGCAAACTTTGAGTGCTACGTAGAGCTTTCTGGCATTTGTGATGTTTCCAGAGCAGTCTTTACTGCTTTTTGTCTCTTTACTGCTTTTGTGCACCTCCCTTTCCTGTCTTAGTTCTCCTGACAGGTCACCATATGCCATAAACCCAGCAAGAGAGCACAAGCTAGATGGAGGTTTGTCACAGATACACTTTATTGCTTGAGGTCTAATAAAGCTTGTATCTGGTAATATACACAATTGAGGGTGGTTTATGATGGAGAAGAACAGCTATGTGCTGAAGATTGAACTGTGGGCTGTTGCTTGGGCGGTGTCTGGCTGAATCACAGAATCATAGAACAGTTAGGGTTGGAAAGGACCTTAAGATCATCCAGTTCCAATCCCCCTGCCACGGACAGGGACACCCCACACTAAACCATGTCACCCAAGGCTCTGTCCAACCTGGCCTTGAACACCACCAAGGATGGAGCATTCACAACCTCCCTGGGCAACCCATTCCAGTGCCTCACCACCCTTACAGTAAAGAATTTCTTCCTTATATCCAATCTAAACTTCCCTGTTTAAGTTTTAACCTGTTACCCCTTGTCCTGTCACTACAGTCCCTGATGAATAGTCCCTCCCCAGCATCCCTATAGGGCCCCCTTCAGACACTGGAAGGCTGCTATGAGGTAATCCTGTCCTTTCATTTTAAATGCAGGGATAGCAGCATTTAGGAATTGGATTGGAAACTAAATATGAGAGACGGGCTTGGTCCTGTGGCAAAATCAATGTTTGCCTCTTGGCTTTTATGGCTCTTTTGCACGTTGGCTTCATTTGTTGTCTGAAAAGGCTGTTTCTCAGTTCCCTCTGCCACAGAAGCTTTGTTTGCCTGCTGTGGCTAGAGCTGGTCTCCGCATCTCTCTTGCCACGTAAGGCCATAGCTGGCCAGTGACAGCAGCATAGGCCCAGATACCACAGGGATGCTCGTGCCTCCAAACACTGCCACAGCTGTGCTGCATCCATCTCCACAGGCGTGCGTACACACACACAGACAGCACAAATTGAGTAACATTATTTACTTTGGAGACCGGTCCAAAGGGCTGGCCCGGGTCCTGCCTGCAGCAGGGGATCCATGGCCTAGCGGTGGGGCAGGCACCGTGGCCTCAAACTCTCCCTGCTTCCCCATCGCCCTCATGAGGCGGCATGTGGGGCTGAGGGTGGGGTGTGTCTGGCAGAGGTGCAGGCCAAGGATGTGAGCATGTGGTGTTGGGTTTTGTTTTTAAGTGACCTTTGGCCAGTGTTGGGCTTTGTTTTTAAGTGGTGTTTGGTCAGAGTGCTGCCATGGCAGTGAGGAGGGTCACTGCAGCTGTGAGGGGGTGTCACGTGCAGGCCAGTGCCTCGTGTTTTTTGGCTTAAATGCGTAATTCCATCTAGGGTTATTTGTGGCAAAGCTGCTGTCTGAGATAATGGGATTTATTCATAATTTTTCTGTGTACATCTGTAGCTGTTTTTACTAAATGTAATTTGCCCTAAATATATAATTGTTTAACAGCTTGAAATGCTTCCAAAGGAGCCATTCAAGTCTTTCCTGTAAATAGCACACCTTTTAAAATTATATCAATACTTAATGTCATTTTGGAACTCAGAGGAAGGAATAGCAATGAGAGGTATTTCAAATGTGGGAGAATTGAGGGACCTGGCGTATTTTACAGTTTTCCCTCTCGGTACATGTATGATGTCAAACTCTGGTGAATAGGAATACAGAGCAATTGTGCATGAGATCCGACTTCAGGAGCAGAGTGAGGGAGGTGAACTGTCACTTCCAGCATTAAACCTCCCACGGCATTTTCAGCCTCACGTAACACGTGCCTCTTCTGCAGCTCTCCAAAGAAGCCTCTTTGCCCCTCCTGCCTCTTACGAGCAAGAGCAACAGATGTTTCCTGTCTGTTTATTTGTGGGAGACAGAAAACTCTGGGGTAGAAACGCTCATAACTTTATTCTGTCCTGCTTATGGGAGGAGCAGTGTGAAGAAAATGAGGACCCTGCTCTTGAATGTTGAACACATGAAAGGGGCAAAAGAGTTAATTGTGGCCTGATGTCACTTTTTGTGGGACCTTTACATCTGCCAATGTTAAGTAAGATAAAAGAGCTATTTGTGGATGTCTCTTGTCCAGTCGTCATATATGATATCCCAGTCCATATAATTTCATACAATAAAGCCTATACAATTAGAAAACCCCTTTTATAAAAATTAAAATTAAGTGTGCAAATTCATAAATAATTCATTGCATAACAACAAGTTTTATGCTTTTGTTATGATAAGGCTTACATCTACTTTTATAACAAGAGTGGGTGATCGCCACAGTAAAGCTCAGTTCAGTGTAATGCAACAGAAAATTAATCAGGTGAAACACTTATTGAGTAGGTATTTTGAATAATTTCTCCCAGTGTTCATGAGTTTTTTAATACTTAAAAATCAGGCTAGTTTTGAAATTCAGCACCCGATGCTGTAAGAAAATTGCAGATTTTGGGACCAGAGCATGTGAACAGCTGTAAAAGATTACAACAGAATCATTAAAAAAATGGATAAAGTTATGTAAGTTAAAAAACCCAAACCAACACCACCAAAACCCCCATGCATTTGACATGTCAAATAGAAACAGTTTGCAACCTGAATGTTGAAAGACTGGTGTATTCACGCAAAATGTGATTTGTTTTTCAAGTGCACTGTTCAGTACATCTTAGGGATCCCTGCAATTTAAAATGACATTTCTTTTTGAGCATATTTTAACCTGCGCTTAATCTAAGGAAATGCTTGAAGTAGCAATAACTGGAAAAGACCACAGAGGCCAAAAGTTTTCCGCTTTTTTCTTGTTTAGTTTCTCTGTCTGGCAGCACAGTTTGTGGTCTGTCAGTTTAGTGTGTGTAGAAGATCTGTGCATAGCAGACAAGTGAAATGTGGTCCTGCAATCCCAAGACCTCCCAAACAGGCTGAGATACAGGTACAGCATTTGATGCTATCAGGTAATGTGTGGCTTCACTATTTATAAAAGAGATCTTGTATCCTTTGTTATATATCCTTTGTATATGCAATCATTTGAAGGCAATGAAATATTATTGCTTGTTACCTTAGATTCCTTTTTCTTGGAGCGTGAAAATTTTGCATGTTTTGAGGAGGACAAAAGGTAGTGAAAGGGTCCAAGGCTATTTACAAGCAAGCATCTGAGTTAGGAGAAGATGCTTTCCTGCTTCTCTTCAGCCAGGTAAACATAAGTACTTGCATGAGACTGTTTAACTCTTTATTTCTGTGCTCGTCTCTCATTCTTTTCATTTCAAGAAAGACTATAGAAAACATTTCTAACAGCAGTCTTAAACATTTATCCAGTTATTTGGTTTTATCTCAAAGATTGTGACGGAATCATGTTCTCCTTGATGTTCAGTGGATGGAGAATTTAATTCAAGGTGTTAATTTGAGATGGCTGCTTTAATGGGAAGAATCCGCTTAATCCAGGTCAGAAGCGGAGGGCTTCTGTAATTCCTCTCTCTATTTTAATGTTTGATTTCTCTATCCCCTCCATATTATTTCTCTCCCATTCTCTTTATCTCTCCAGAGTCTTTCCTCTGCCTTCTCTCCCTGTTACAGAAAGTACTTAGTATATGTTTTTAGCTTTTCTGTGCAATTTTAGTAGACATAAAAGATGTTGTACAGTAAAGTACTGACTTTTACTAGACTCCTCTTGTTACAACTTCTGCTGTCAGTATTCACAACTTCACCAAATTCTGGAATAGTTGTCTTTTCCAGTTTTAGAGGCTCTTGAACACAATGAAAATGATCCAGACATGAGAGCATATTTGAGAATATATTGGTTAAAAAATTTGCAGTTTACACTACTGAAAACCCAAGTATCTTTAGTGAGAGATCAGAATCCATCTCAGGCTAAGCTTGACTCTCTGAGTATTCAGCCATATGGAAAGAGAGATGGCTTTGGCTGTCACAAACTTTATGGTTGGAAATTTGTTAAATAAAGCAAGCTGCACAGAGGAACTAAGGAGTACTGGCTGCAAAGACAGCCTGAGAAAGCAAATTGTGAGCTACGAGCTTAGAAATCTGCTACTTAAGTTGCAGAATGGGACTATTTCTGAAACTCTGAAAGCAAAATTAGAGGTACAGCAAGCAAATAATAGATCCAGTACTGCTTATGGAAATAATAAGTTGCTGAAATGGAGACTTCTGTATCGAAAAGTGAGGAAAACACACAATGATAGCAAACCTCTTAATTCAGTTTAAAGGAAATTGTGTAAGAAATCGAGCCATCCCTGTTAAAAAGAAGGGAAAAAAGTTCCAAGAATTCTACATGATTATTAAGAAAGAGAAAGAAAGCTGAAAAGAAAATGCTTTTCTGTGTATTTTTCAATTCTTTATGTATGGGGGGGCTTTTGGTTTTCCATATTTTTCATACTGCCTCTATCTTAGATTCAATTATGTTCTGACTTCCTTACAGTCGGTTTGGCCTTGCTGGAGAGAGGTTAAATAGCATGATCAGCCCACACATCTATTATGGAGATTCAGTTAGACTGGAGTAGAGACAGCAAAATTTTCTTGACTAAACCTTTTTTTTAGGATATATCATAATAGACTCTGAAATAAAAGGTGGAGCTACCTGAAAAACAGCAATTTCTTCTGAGAACACTGATGAGGAAGAATGCTTATGAAATATAATGACAGAAGAAAAATGTAGCAGCTTTGTCTGTGGCAGGGAAAATGGGGAAAAGAACCTGATAGAAACAAATTGCTGGATGGAATTAAAAAAAAAAAAAAAAAAAAGATTTGGCAAAGCAGCAGAGGAACACAGATTCTGAAAGAACCCTCAAGCAGCTTACTATCCTTAGAGGCCAATTAAACCTGAATCAGTCAGGAAAGACAGAAAGAGCCCTCCTCAGGCTTAATGAAAATTTATATCAGGCAAAATAAAGCCCTGAGATTATTGGCATATAAGGCGTAGAATGTGAAGAGAGACAAGCTAGCTTGGCTATTAATGATACCAGGGTGGTATTTACATTTTAAAGAAAATATATTTGTAAAGTCTTTGAAGGTTTTCTGTGTCCATCTGTATATTAACAAAAAATCAGCTCCAGCTGACAAAATAATGTATGTAATGAAGCAAATATGCCCCTGGGTTCCAGCTGCCCAAATCACCATTTGAAGCAATCTGTGTAAGAAAAATATTAGAAAATATCTTCAGAAAAATGCCAGCTAGCCCAGAAAGCAGGACTTTTAAACTCTTTTAAACACCTTACTTGGCAACTTGTAATAGCAATTTGTGCTTTTACATACTGGCCAGCTTCTGCTTTTAGAAGTTGATACATTGCTTTGCAAAAGCTTGCTAAAGTGTCTCTGTTAACCTTCATTGTTGTATGGTATATTAGAAGGGTGTAATCATCATTATATATCAACCTTGCTTACAGTAAGGGCATCATTTAGTAAAAATGGTAAAGAAAACAGGCAAAATTAGGCCTCTTGCCCTGTGTCCCAGTACCTTGGACTTCCTGCAGTCATTTTAAGCGTGTGGAAATTGAAGGCTATTTTGCTATGATACCAATTTCCATTAAAAAAATGTCTTAGTAAAAAATTAATGTTTTCAGTTTCCCTATAAATCTTCCTAAAGAGTCAAATAGAAAAATAAATCAGAGAGATGGGTAACTCTGGGTTAAAATCAGTACTTCTCCTCAAATTCCCACTTTTTAGACATATGATTTTAGCATCTTCAAATGAAACATGTACCAAAACCCATGTGATTGCCATTTTAACTGTCTTGAAAGTCAGTTGTTGTTTAGGTTGGTAGACACTACTGTCTTTCTTCTTTCAAAAGATACTGCTGTCATAGTGAAAACTTCCAAATGGACTCTTGAGTTTCAAGAGCTTAAGAGGCAGGACTTAAAGCTCCCAAATTACAAAAAGTGAAAGGAACCAAGGAATAATTTATAATTAATCTGGAAATAAATATCCAAAATAGATTCCATATCTCACTGATTATCTTCCTTAGGGGCAGGGAAAAGCCTCTGTATATGAGCTCAGTAGAGAAGATGAGTCGTCATCCACAGAATTGTTTATGTGGTTTGCATAGGATTTCCCATATTTGCTCATTGTTTCTTTTAGAATTCAATTGTGAAATTTTGAGACATCTCTGGACCAATTCCTGCATGCTTTAGGGTAATCCATCTTATCCCTGTTTTTCTATATCTGTTAAAGTACTTCCTATGGATATGCAATGCTGTAATTACTTTCCGTGCTGTACAGTTCCTGATGCCTTTAGAAGTAATATATTATTTAAAAAGTATTTTTAAAGATTGAGTATGTGCAAGTCAATGTTACCAGTCATGGATATTTTTTTTTACAGCCCTAAGTGCTTCTGTTTGTAGGAATTTGCCAGAGTACAATAGTTCTGCAAGAAGGTATATCAGCTAATGACTTTGTAATATGAACTGTGTATGTCCTGCCACAAAACAGACAGAACAGGCAGAACATAAATTGAATTCTTCATATGTGAACAGCTGGAATGTGAGGGGGTATATTTATACATATAAATGTATGTTACCATGTTATCTTGGTCTCTGTACAGTACCTCTTATTCGTGAGAGGTTTCTTTCAGAAGTATAAGTATTCTCTCCCCATCATCTCCCATATTCACATTTTAGAACCCCAATTATTTCCCTATGTTTGACTTACTGACAGATTCTTCATATTCCTTTCAACTGAAACAGTTATGATGGCTGGCCACACACAGTGCCTGAGGATGTGAAAATGTATTTCAAAAAGCAGCAAAGTAAGGCAATCTTCTTGAAGAATTAATGGCAGCAAGAACTTATTTATCCTTCCCCTAGTAGGTGGGAGCCACGAATGGAGCTGAAGAATAAGTACTCATTCTGTGTGCTGTATCTCATTATCAGTATAAACCATAGTGTTTGGGAACAGAAGTGGATGTCAAGAAGACACATATAAAATTCTTGTCATACTTTTTTGTTTAGTGTAGTGAAAGCAAAATAAGACTTTTTTTTTTTTTTTTTTCATGAAGAAACTGTAGGGTTTTTTCTTTGACTTTTTTGTCATGATGACCAGTAACACATGGCAACAGCACTAAGGCTGTATTAATATCATAAGTATACCAAGGCAGCAATTTTCCTATAGAACTGGAACAAGGAAGTGTATATTCATATATATATGAAAAGTATATATACAGTACATATATAAGCTTGGGTGTCAAGGACTAATTTTGTTTCCCAAAATATTAATTTGAAAGGGCAATGCTAAAGACCTGTTTATAATTTATTTTTATGTTCCCATTAGAATTAGAACACCAAATGGTTGCAAAATATTCAGATCCAGATCAGAGCTAATTCTTTTATCTTATTCACCCCTACGGAATTAGCGTGCTTGAATTCAAAGCAAGAAATTCCCAATTTGGGTCTCATTTGCTTGTTTGTTTTACTATGCAATCTAAATGGCTCCTCTTTCTCTTAGGCCTCATCAGAGAGTTGAATAAAGAGCAAGATTTGAAGTTGCTTGGGAAAAGGGAAGATGCAGAAGAAGACAGTAAGTACTTAGTAAGAGGAGGTAAGAGTTAAGGCCTGGGACCACAGAACAGCTGGAATACGTTAGTTTTACAGGAAGGCAGCCCAGAGAGGCAGTGTGAATTGCCAGCAGGTGGCTGGGAATGGCTGAATAACTCAGTGGTGGGACTGGAAGTGGTGGGACTCTGCTTCTTACTGTGATGACTAATTCCAGCAAAAGCCTGTTTTTCTATACAACAGCAGACCTTTGTCAAAGCCCATTAAAGTAAATTTAGCATTTTCTTTAAATATAATAGGTTCTGGATCTGGCCCCTGCTTGTTTTGACACTGTTTTTTTTGCTGTATCTCTTGAAGTTTTACCTTATTCCTTCTCTGAAGAGGGAAAAAGGACTGGTTGACTGCTAGACAGGCTTCAAAGTGTGAGACACTGAGGTGTCCCTTGGAGAAACTGCCTTAGAGTCAAGCAAACGCTGTTTTGTTAAGAGAAAATGCAAGCAGATAAGTGTGGGAAGGAAGGTCTGCTGGGGTTTCTCTCCCTTCTGCGGTAAGGAAAGCTACGTTGACAGAGACAGCTGCTCTCACTACAGTGACACTTTGCTGTGATTTTCAGTACTGGTTTGTGTTCTCCAGAATTCTTAATCATAAAGCGGGCTTTGCTCTGGTGGCACTATACAAACACAAGAGGCTGTCCCTGGCCCAAAGACCTTGCAGTGTAGGTGTAAAATGAGATGACAGCAAGTGGACATGGAGACAGGCAAACAGAAGGATCCAAAGACAGTGCAAGTCTGGGAGCATAGTGTGGCAGTTTTCTTAGCATTTCTTTGGCACTGTGCTAAAAGAGTTTGAAGGGAGGATTTGAAGATAGAATCCTGCACATGTATTTCTGGAAAGCTCCTCCCAGGTGTAGGATAAAGTGTATGTATTCTAATTTGACAATCTAACAAGGTGGCATTTGGCAGGATTGGAAGAAAGAATACTGGAGTAGCCAAGATGCGAGATGATAAGAACTTTGAGAAGACTTTTATCTATATGGACGGGTGGGAACACTATCTCAAGCACTAACCAGCAAGGTTCCATAGACCTATAGAGAAGTCTAAGTTGAACATGATGTTTGGATTATGTGTTTGAGCGATGGGCAGGGTGGAAGTATTATTCGCTGTGGCTATGACAGAAGACGTGCAAGGTTAAGTTGAAGAGAGAGAGAAAAGGGTGGGGAGGGTGACAGCTCTATTTCAGCCACAGTGATCATCCGCTAGTAATTCAGAGGGAGCTTTCAGAGAGTAGATGAAAACGTATGTTCAGAAACACGCAGGTGCTGGGAAACTGAGATAATTTGTGTTGGGAGTGTGCACTAGAGGAATTTCTGTTTGAAGTCAAAGGAGGTTTGGGAATACTAACCAAGGACAGATGCCCAAAGAAGCTGCACCATAGGTGTAAGGTTAGAGATTTCGGGCATGAATGGGGGAGTACAAAGAAACAAAATGCCTGATAGAGGGCTCGCAAGATGGAGGGCACAGTCACAGGGATTTCTCCATACAGACCCTGCAAAGGCAGGAAGATATTAGAAGTAAAAGAAAATGTTAAACCTCAAGTCAAGAAAGAATAGGTCATCAGGAAGAGTCTTGCTGACAGTTGAGGCCAACTGAGTCAGGGGCTGGTGTACCTCAGACAAACTTCAGGCAGAAGAAATGAAAACAACTTTAGAGAGTACATAGCAACATCATAGGAAGGTGAACATACTGAGGGTTGGTGGTGATTAGGAAATGTTCAACAGAGATTATAAGAGTTTTTTTTTTGAAGACAGGAGATCTCTAAATTTAAAGGAACAAGCTGCAGCCAGAAATCCAATTCCCTCATAACTGAACAATGGTCACTAATGTAGTCTTCTATATTTCTTTACATGACTGTATCTTGTTGTTATATTTTGCTATGTCTTTGTAGATTTTCCAGAGTAGTATGTAAAATGTTAAGACTTGTGCTGAGACTCAGCATTTACCAATCTTTCTGTTTTGCTAATAATAAACCTGTTTTTACAAAACCCGTGACATCTAAGAATTGATTAAAGAATTTAATGGAAAATATGATAAAGTTTTGATACTTATTTTCATTACAGCTAGCCAAAATTTTTGTTCCAAGATACATTCCATTGAAACTATGGCACTGTACTCCAATGAAACTATACTAATCTAGTAGATGTGTTGGCTATCTGATGTTTTAAGAAAAGATTCAGTATAGATTGCTTTCTAAGAAAAAAGAAATAGTGGCCTATTACAAAATAATTTTGGCAAATGCAAAATGAGAACTTGCTTGGCATTTCTGATCAGGCAAAATACTGCTTTAAACCCATGTATAGATAATGAACTGCCAGTCTGTAGAGGAGCTTTCATGACAGTAAGATAATAAACACTGACATGGATAAATTGTCATGAGTTGAACAAAAAAACCCTGTCAAATTATCATTTTGATGAGGATGGTACATTTGGTAATAATGAAAACAAATGTGCTGGTGGCTCCTTGCAGCAGTAATTTTGTTGTCCAAGATGACAGAGTTAGTTCTGAGAAACTTTTTAATTGTTTTATCCACATAATGACATACTGATCACTTTCATGTCAGTGGGCAAGGAAATAATCTTAACAACAAAAGCTAGATTTCATGCCAGAGGTACCACTTTTATCTTTAATTCTTTATTTGTGGCAGCACAAATGAAAATAATTGTATAGCATGATGGCTGTCACAGTGGATTCCATATTGCCCATGTGTTTGAGCTGGATAGGAGCCAATACAAAAAATATGTACACATACATGACTTAGGTTTAATATAAAAATGTTTGCAGGAGACCTGATAATGTGGCTATCTAAATTATTTCCTGAATGGTTCAGAGGGTCTGTAAAAGATAACTGACTTCACTGCAGTTTGCCAGGATTCCCCCAATGTCTGAGCAGATGCTTCGTGCATTATTAGCTGCCACCTATCTCCCTGAGCACTATGGATGCAGTTGTAGGAGTCAGAGTTTCACTCCCGTGTTTATCGATCTCCCAGAGTCACTCAGGTGGGAATCAAATTGACTGGATTATAGAGCCACATCAACAATTTTTTGGTTGTTGGCAACAGAAACAGATCTGCTTGAATCATTGTTTGATAGCTTGATCAGATCTGGTTAAATCTTTAGGGTTTCACTGGGTATCTATAAACTCAGTGCATGAAACATGAAAACAGAGAGTGTCTGTATGTTTATCTCAGATTTTGGTGAGCAGCACTACATCAGATAAAGAGCACTGACCTGAAGTGAATAGCCTGCTGATCACACACCTGAACTGTATCTGTCACGTTTTTATCATAGTTAAAAAGTTGTAAGTTACAGATGGTCATACAGATAATGAAAATAGTAATAAGATTGCCCTAGTTTCAAAATTTATCTTTAAAATCAAGGAAGCTAAGAGGTAAAGTTTTCTTAATACAGTGTATACTCATTTAGGAAACATAAGAAAATATTTTTTATTATATATGAATGATATATTATTTAAAATATATGCATTGTAACACCTTGTTTTGAGAAATATTTCACATCTTTTTCTCAAAACCACAGATGATTATATTTATTTGGTTTAAACTAGAAAGAAGTGTTTTGTTTATGCCATACCTTTCTTTGTTTTTAGTAATATCAGAAGCCACAGAAACCGACCAATTTCTTTGTCCTTTAAAATGTTACACTGCTACTGAAACTTTTCAAACGCTGAACATTTCACTGATCCCCTTTTTTCTGCCATCTGTCTGATTTGGCCTCTTTCCAAATAATACTGCTTTCCCAATGGATATGGTTGCTCTGGTACAAAAGTTTTCTGTCAGGGTAAGTAAAATTCACATTATGATCAGTTACTTCTTTGAGAGTGCATCCACATATTGAATGGCCGTGTAGACTTACAGTTTGTAGATTCCAGAATGCACACCAAAAAACCTCTGTTTGTCAAAAACTGTGATTTGTGCTCTGCTTTGTTTAGAACCTGGTGTTCACAGTTGAAAATATTTGTGTTTTCTGTCATTATGTTCCGTGTTAGTTTGTTTATTTTGACAATTACATTGTTACAGTATCTGTATAATCTACAAGAATGGATGTTTTGAAATCTGGTTGGCTGGTTAAAAAAAAAAGTCAAGTTCCAGATTCTACACAGCATTCAGCCTTTTGGAAAGTTGTCTGATCTTAGAAGTTCAATGTGAAATGTCTTGGGAAAGATGGTGTATTTTAGAAGCTGAGCACTTAGCCATGTGCCATTTAATGGATCGTCAAGTGGGGTGCAAAATCACTAATCTCTTCTTGACCAATATCTTAAGAATTTTAGATTTATTTAAATTATCTATTGTAATCATATATTGCTTTAGGTGTTGCATCATACCTAAAGACATCAACAGACAAATTACATCCCATAGATGTAAAAAAGTGCAATGCATCATTAAAAATACGTATGAAAAAGCATTGTATTTTTATGTGCACAAGTGCATTAACTGTAGAAAAGGTGAAGAGGTCTCATTTCCCCTTCTTCCTTTATGCTAGAATCACTTTCATGCTAATAATTAAATAGTGCGTTTTATAGTGAGCAATTGTAATAAAAACCCATCAGACACTGACAACTTGCTTTAAGGGGAACATATTACATTATACTCTCAACTATGTAGATCATCTCTGAACAGTGATAGAATTTCTTGTCGAGCGATTAACTCTGTGTATTCCAGAATCTCTCACACACGAACTTTCTCCCCGCTCCCCTTTTTTCTTCTTTGCTATTGTATGCACCATCACATTAAAAGGAGAACAATAATTTTTTTTTGAGAGAGATGAATATTTATGCTTATCTGTAGTTCTGGTTTCAAGAAGTGATTTTCATTCATTCAACTGAAAGAGTGAATCTGGATGTTATCACTGTGTCAGAGTCACTTCCAAACTGTTGTTTCAGAAGACTGAAACAACTGTCTTCTCAGGCAGCCAGCTCTGAATCCTGTGCATGCTGGGACAAGACATGGGGAGTTCAGTCAACAGTTTGAGGATACCCATGGAGGCTAACTCAGAGGTGTCAGCTGCTATTTAAGTCTTCCCTAGGCCATAACTTGAAGACTTGAATTTCATTTCCACAAAGGCCCCTTTCCAGTGCCCTGACAGTACAAATGTTGCATTTCTTAGCCTGTTCCAAACCAGAAGTGTGGGAGTAGTGCATGTAAGCCTGTGTTCATCTTTTGACCTGTGCTAATACACTGAAAGAATGGTTGAGAAGTGGCAAATGAGAGCCAGGAGTGGCTGAAATCAAGACAGCTGAGGATAAAAATTCCACTCCAAAGGCAGTAGGATCAATAAAACTCATATGTTAAATAGCTTCCTACTAGAGTCCCTACCTTGATAATTTAAAGATGTCTCCCAGGAGAAATAGAAAATATAATTCATTTTCTGCCTTTCAGCTGAAATTCCAGAAAGTACATTTCCTACAGCAATGTAAGTTTCTATAAAAAGAAAGTTCTTCCTTCTGTTTTGGTGGTGAATGGGTTCAATACAAAAAGCAATTTACAGTTTATTATGTTTTCCAATGTTGCTGTGAGTTATTGACACATTATCTGAAAGATTTTATTTTTTCCCCCCTTAGTGATTGGCATTTAACGTAAACTACCGGTATTGTATCTGGATTCCATTTTATGCAATTATGATATTGGTTTACTAAATTTTCTTTACTAAACTGGCACTTAGCAGCTAACTCATAGTGAGGGTGTAGCTTTAAAACCATGCGATATTTATTACTCTGGAAAGCTATTTGGAAAAAAAATAACCCCAGACTCTAACTTGCATGAAAATGAACATATTCTCATGTAAATTCCTCATGAGGAAGTTGGCAGAATTAACAAGTATGAAAACAAGGAGTCTGCTTACTTCACCAAAGTTTGCCCAAAGGCTGGGAAGCAGCTGAATTACTGGGTAATATTAATAACTTGTTTTTACTGTGAAACAGATGTATGCTGCCAGAGCTTTTCCTGTGGAAAAAAAAAACCAAACCAAAACCCAAATGAACAAAAACTTAGCATGTTATATATGTTAGATATAAATAGTGTGATCAATTCCAAACTTCAGCTAGGAACTTCGCCATCAATTCCTGTGGGATGAGAATCAGGCCTTGTATTTAATAAGAGATTCATTGTTATTTAATTACATGAATGTGGTAAGAAAACAGAATGTAGAAATAGAATAGGATTGTGATGTTAAGTATATGGTTTTGTTGTAAGCCGTGCATTTTGGATTAGTATTGTTGACTCTTAGTCCTGTTTTTGTAGATATATCACTTGGTTGCTAAAAATAGGCTTATGCATGGAATTTATTTAAAAATTTTTTGGTCTTTTTGGGGAAGGTTTGGATAGAGTTATTTGGAGATGGGGAAATCTGGTTCACAGTACTTGTAACAAATGCAAAATGTTTACCAATGCTAGCTGCTTTTGTAGACTTTTAGTTTCCAAATTAATCTGAGATGTGATTAGTCTGCAGCATTGGACTAATCTTGTTGTTCCGTTGTTTCTGGCAGTGCTTAGACCATCACTCTGCCAAATCCCAAGGGGAAGTGGTGGCTGGAGGACAATTACTGCCAGTGATCGCAGTACTCTACCTCTGCAAACCTGGGTGAATATGCTTGCTCCATGAAGAGTCTATGTGTGAGGAACTACTTTTGCAGTAGGGTATTCTAGTAGAAGATACGCTGCATGGCAGCTATAATAATGACCTCAAAACTGTAGTGTGAATGGTCTTGTTTCCCTATTCTTTTCCTTACCTTGCTAGCATCGATGCTGTTGAAAGTTTGTAGAAGCACGGCTGCAGCATGAACTACAGTGTCTCTGCCTCCTGTGTTCATTGTTGCCCCTCCATGACAGAGCTCAGAACCAGTTAGCAGTCTGAGGTACCTCAACAAAGCTGGCATACATCCTAAAATCTGACCATACAACTGAGCCCATGCCAAATGCTGTACCTTTCACATGTGAATGGCCCCTTAAAAGTCAGCAGGACCACTCAGGGTCTAAAGCTCAGCATTTTTAGTATATGTCTTCCCCTTTTGAAAATGGCTATGCTGTTCATGTCTTTTGAAACACAGTGAAAGAGAAGCCCCTCCTACACCCCAAGCCACCCACAAAAATATTCTGAATAGCAAGGGCAGCAGAACATGTCAGTCATGCTACCCTTGCACTACACAGACATCTGTGAAAATTTCATGCTTCTGTGAGCAGATTCTCCAAAGGGCTGAGTTTGGCTGTAAGTCGTTCAGGGAATGCTTCCATTTTCCCTTCCTGTGCCTTTTTGTTGTATGTTTTTAATTGTCCTTTGTATTAAAAAAAAAAAAAAAAAAAGATAAAGAAAAAGAAAAAAAAAAGAGCACAAATTAAATAAAATGTATAAACAACAGGAGGGGGCAGGCTTAAACTGATGAAAAGCAAGAAAATCGGACTAGCTGTAAACCTGGAAATGCTGCTCTCTACTCCTAGAGTGTGCAGGAAATGCAGCACATATGGCACATTGAATCACCTGGAGCTGGGCCTCTTTGTTGCACCTTGGCATAAGAGAGCAGAAACAAAGCAGAGATGCAGATTTTAACCCTCAGTTGTCTGGTGTCTGGTAAGGATCAGCTTTAGCCTATTCTTTTCCTTGGTTCCAGATCACAAATATGAGATGTTAAAAATAGAGTCATTACTGAATGATCTCTTCTGTACTTAAACGTGGATAGCAGTGCAATTTTGTTGATCAAAAACTTTTGGTATCCTTCTGTCTAATGTTTAGAAATACATATGAATGTAGTTTTACCTTTTCTTATAGAAAAGTTGAATTTTATTATAGTGACGCTTCATTTATGATGCCCTTTGCAAAAGCTGTTTCTGATATTACGCTTTTAAGGCCTCAGTGTGCCTTACAATCATTAATGAATCAGACTTTAGATAAAGACAGTGTAGGTATGGCAGCATATCATTATACAGGGGAGTAGGATGAAGTATGAGGGTGTAAATATTTACTACATCTTGCACAATGTTGGGGAAAAGATAGCTCTAAGAGTAGGATGATGGGTTTTACTGTTCGTAGTGTATGCATCATAAAAGGATCTTTGAAAAATTCAAATCATTCTTAACTTTTTGCTCAACATTGGCAAACTTTTTTGTCAGGAAAAAATTAAAGCAAACTTTAATAAAGTCAGAACATCTGATGTTGAACATTTGACCACAGTTTTGGGGATTTTTTCTTCCTAAAGCTGAATTGTTCTGTTTTGGAGATTTTTGGTTTGGGTGGGTTTGTTTGTTTGGGGGGGGGTATGACATCTTTCATTTATTTGGAAAAAGAAGAAGGATAGAAATCTTCAGAATGAAGAATCTTCAGGTTGATGTCAATCCATGTTTTTTTTTTTTTAATTTGAGACCTTCCTCAAAGCTCCAAATGCTGCTTCTTTATTCAGATCACCCTACCACAGATCTCCTTGATGCGGCTAAGTATCTGCCTTGACTGTCATAGTAATGCACATGTATCTCTTACGATTTTTTTTTTCTGTCAAGACACATATTTTTCTGTATTTCATACATCTCTAAGGAAATGGGTATTAATTGTTATACATCAAGATATGCAGAGCAAAACGATTTTTACTGATTTATTTTACAGGGATATCATTACTATCACAGGCTGATATTGCACAGCTATATGTATGATTAAGAGAAATCTTTTATTTTAAAATATAGAAGTGAAAGACTTCAAACTTATGGGAATAATTTTATGTATTTTTAGAACTTGAAATGTGCTTATGCAGAGATTTTCAAAATAGACCTAGAAGAAGGAGTCAAAAAATTTCATCAAAATTTAAGAAGTTTTAAGACTGTTTTTTATACTTTAAAGATCTCTCCCTTAAAGCCCTACAAAAGGGGGGAGCTGTTAAAGAGTGGGACTTTGATTCTGCACTGGTATTTTCTCAGTTTAATGGAATTTTTGAAATGTTGCGATATATGGGATTAGTGTAATCACTTTAATATTTAAGCTGTATGCAAAATTAAATACAAGTTGTTGTCTTGTACTTTAAAAAGCATCGGACTAGGAACATAGCACAGCCTATGCTGCTTGAATAGACAGAAAAACAATGTGTATGTTCATCTGAGATAAGGAAAGCCAGGATGTTTTGACTGTAATTGGCAGTTATTGGGGAGAAGGACTCTACTTTTGAAAATGATTTGTTTGCAGCAATTGAAATTTGATTAATGAAAATTGTCCCAGAATCATATTGTAGCTACAGTCTGGTTGGTTTAGTTTTCTGTTTGTTTGTTTTTAAAATAGGTTTAGTACAGTGAAATTGATTTCAAAGTTATCAGGACAGAACATTGTTAACTATAAGTGGGTGAATCAAGCTGTCTCTGCCAGTGTAGACTGATTTTAACAGACACAAGTTCTACTGAGGACTGGACAGAAGGTAACTTCAGTCCAAAAGCTCCTTCCTCAGCTGTTTTAGTGCTTCTTTTTTCCTGAGATAATATATGCTGTGACAATATGGGGTTTTTAGACCAAAGCTGAATTACATTTGACTGCCCTGAAGCAGAGAGCAGAAGAACTTGTATCTGAAAATTAAACACAGTTGGATTTTCAGCGAAGGTGTTTCAGTAAAGACTTCAGTTCTTGAGTCTGACCCTAACTGCTGTGGTCTCACTTTTGTGACTGCACTGAGCTCAAGACCTGGTGTCACGTAATCCTTCTCTTCAGCAGGATAGAGTCACTACACTATCAGGTCTGCGTTCTATAGCACTCACCTTTTTTGCTTTTTGTATTTATTACAACTAAATTTAAATTTTGTAAATGTGTTGGAGGCTGCCTGAATAAGGAAAATGAATTTTGAGTTTTGGTAGCTCAATGGAACAAAAGTGATTGAAGGACAACTGATTTCTTGAAATTTCTCACCTGAAATTCCGGGGAAAGAGGGGGGAGAAGGTTCTCAGAGAGGGCTCTCTCTGAAGAGGTCAAGCATGGGATAAATATGTGACTTCAATTCCTAACCGAGTACTCTGAGTTTTTATATGAGAGAAGGTACAAGGAGTAGGCTGCCAACACTAATGGTATTTTACAAATGGCACCAAAGTAAAAATCTGGTAGCTGTCCAAACTTCTTACTAAGTGGGCAGTTTGCTTTGGGTTGTCTCAATCAGAATTTTCTAGCAAACACACCTATTTCTTGGGTAAAAAAAATGAAGATGTCTTCTAGTGTTAGGGGCACATGAATGAAGCCACTGACAGTGACTGAAGTCACTTTTGCTGGTCACCAAAATTAAATATTTTATTGGTGAAAGAGGATAGAAGAAGCTTTGATGTCTCTGCTGTTCCCTAAAGCTTTTCACACCAGCTACTGACGTTCTCGGAGAAAATAGAAATTGGGAGTCAAAATGAAAGGTGTTCAGTGAATATATTCAGTGCATGAGGGAAAAGTTTCATGGGCATTGGAAGGCAAGCACTGAAAAATAAACACAGCCCACCGGATTACAACATGTTAGTAAATACAAATGCTGCAACGTTTCCATAGAGCTCTTTCTGTAGATGTAACTCTTACATGTAATATATCATGTTTTATTATTATCATCACATTTTACTAAGTTATATGCCTTTTTTCTTTTTTAGTTTGCTTTACTTACAAAAGTTGTTTGAAGTTGGTGATCAGTAATACTGACTGACATCAAAGTTTCAAAAACGTAGCAAAGAGGTGTTACTGTTTAGGTAAATCTGTCATTATCAAGTTGTGTCTTAATTTGGTGGTTTTGGCTTCTAATGTGCATTCAGAACACCATCTTGTGACCTAGATCTCCTGTAATGCATTAAATTTGTTGTAAACCATACTTGTGCTTCATAACAGTGCTGGGAATTGAGACACCTCTAACTCCCATGAACTTGCAAAGCTCCCACTGAACTTAGCAGGAGAGAGCACAGAGCTCAGTTACTAGCTTTTGTCAAGTGCACTGAGGTACTGATTAAATGATCTGCATCAGTCTGAACTGCTTTTGTTCATTATGCAAGGAGTGATCCCTGAGCAGAGGAGAAGGAACGTAAATAAGTATTATATAACATCAAGAGGCTGAAATTTTGGCAGCACATTGTAAGTACAAAAATAGCCCTTTGCTAGGGCATTGATACACTAACTTTTTTTTTCCTTTCAGTTCATCTTTTTTAACCTTCTGTTGTTTCTTTTTACCCATGTAAAGCTGTCAAATTGTAAATACCATTCTATTGACAAGATACACTAATTTCAGTAGTAAAAGACGTTGTTGACATGAAAGGACTACCCTGGGTGAGAATTTCTAAACTATCCTGCATTATTTCTTTTCTGACTATTCACTGGAATGGGCTGGCAGATAAATTCCGCTCATTCACTCTCACAGAGAGCAACTTCTTAGTTCTTTTGCAGAG
The DNA here is from genome assembly GCF_963264785.1 of Psittacula echo. Lineage (NCBI taxonomy): Eukaryota > Metazoa > Chordata > Aves > Psittaciformes > Psittacidae > Psittacula > Psittacula echo. Next base: position 67,329,824 of record NC_137743.1, on the reverse strand, counting down.
AAACTGAGAGGAAAGAGACTTGTTTTGCTATCTGCTCTCATTATCTTTGAAATACTGCATTGTGTCTTGTTTGAGAGTTCCTTGGAATAGAGAAAAAAATTCTTAAACCCAGAATTGTTCCTCAAGGAGAAGATTAGTGTGGTTTTCTAACATTGCCCTCCTACCTGGCAACTTTGTTGTGACTATCTCTGAGTAAGATGATATACAAAGAAAAAGGAGGTGAGGGTAAAAGATGTATAACCCAAATAATGACAGCCCACCTACTTCCACCTATACATTAATGACTTGTATTTTCATTTAATAACAAAATCTGGATTTGCTTTTGTCAGTATGGTTAGCTGATATGTGACACTTCAATCACTCCTCTACCATCACTGTCTTTTTATTCTAGTGAACTCTTTCACTTATTTTAGCAAAGCTACGTTCAATGCTTGATCATATGTGAATTGACACAATAGCCTACATCCTAATTTGACTCCTTTTATTCTACAGTTTTTTGCCTATGCAACTTGTAATAATTCCTATGAAGCTGTCACAATCTGTTCCATCCTGTTGTTCAGGGATCATTGAAATGATAGATTGCTATGGTCTCTCTTGGTAATGTGTGCTTAGGGAGTCCTTCATTTACACAATAGACTTATTCAATTTTTGGTGAAATGTGATTATTACTCTTGCACAGAAGACATGCTCACTCTAAATACGGATTGCTTATTTTTTAAACAAATTTTATAAAAATACTTATGCTTATGAAAGTGATGACATGGATTAGGGTGTCAATCCACAAAACTCCACTTTCAACCTTACAAACTAATTGCGTTTACCTTGCCATTTGAAGGACTGATGATTTTACGTAGTACTGTTTAGTTAGTAAGGACTGCCAAGAAGTCCAGCTGCTACAAAGGCAGATCGAAGCATGACTGATGGCTCAGGGTGACTGGAAATCATGGGAAACTGACTGGGAAGTAAGCTCTATGTCGACACAAGTGAACTCCTCTCTTCACCAGCTCAGCTGTGCTCATTACATTGCTGGCTATGCAGCAGCAGAAGTGTGTTAGAATGATCCAGTACTGGTTGTGGAGCTGCATATGAGAAGATTTTAAGCATGCAGATGTTTGCAAGTACCATGCACCTTGGAAAATTGTATGCTAAATCCAACTGGTTTTTATCCATAGCATTTTTATTCACGCTTTTCAAGGAGAATAGTGATATGACTTTTAAAACTTCTTACTCAGATGCTCTTTTGATGCTATTATCTGGGTTATAATGACATTTCTCAGCCGTCTGTGCTGTAACTGAGCAGCGGTGGGGTGAAAATCTGTAAAGCTGAGGCAGAAGAATACAGAAGAAAATTCTAGGTGTCATCCTGCCAACATTTTGTTTCCGTCTCATTTCCTTTAATGGGATTGTCATGACAGTATGCTATTACCTGCTTAAGTAACAGTTCATAAGGTTGCACCCTATGCTTGAGTCAGGAACCTCATAGACTTTATGAGCATGTGGAAGAACATTAACTGAAGGATGCAGGGAGGTCTTGGGAGCTGCTTTTCTCATAAGCTCAACAACTGGTATCAGGGCTGCTGACTGCACGTTGTACACTGTTTTTTAGGGTCTTGCATTCTCAGTTGCACTTTTAGCTTCAGCTGGGCATATGAAAACATATACCTTAAAGACAGAAAATAAATGAACAAATTGTATCATTCAATTTCACTTACATACTTACATGAATAAGCTTTATTTACACATTCTTAATTTGAATGGGATTACTTGCATTACTTTTAATCTGAATAGTAGGCACAGGGTTAGTTCCTGTGTTTGTCAGTAGTGTAAAAGGCAACAGAATATACAATAATTTGGTTACATTTTAAATTATAATCTGAAATTAAAGAGCTTTATTTTGGAGCTGTTGCTCTGAATAGGAAGTATTGATACTCATAATTGAATTCTGAGGTAGAACTTTCTGTACGTTTGTAATGCAGGGAATTCTCTCATTATGTGAGATTCACTTGGCAGACTAATGGTCACCACTTAGGAGTAAGATTAAATCCTGCATTTCAAGGGTCGAAAGGACTGGAATCTGCTTCTAAGGTAAAACATTTAATCTATTTAATATCTCAAAATTCTATAGGCTGAAATTACTAGATTGAGAAGCATTTTGATAAATACTTGAATATGTGCTGTGATTACTCTGTATTAGAACTACACTTTGAACTAGTGTAGTTCATGTTGGTAGGACCACCTGATGAGGCAGGCCCTGATCCTGAAAAATGCTGTAGGCAGACCTCCAATGAAAGCTTTGCTGCCTTATGCAATTTTCAGGACTCTGAGCTAAAATTTGACATAGTGTGAATAAGGGTGGCAGAATGAAAAAACCCATTCTGCTGCCTTGCCAACCTGTTTTCCACACCTGCAGGTTTGGGGGGGTGTTTCTCTTTTTTTTTTTTTTGTACTTGTATATCTTGTTTTTCTAAATTTACTTCTATTTGGTTCACGTGCCGCTTTTATCCTTCATGTAAGTAAAATATTGGGAAATGAATAATTTTGGCAATTATTGATTTTTCAATAACCATGACTTTTGTTGCTGGATAAATGCTATCAATTTTATATGATGCTTTCTTTCACATGGAATAAATGTCTCCTCAGTAAAGAAAATCTGAAAAATATGGAGAAATAAGTTTTATCTCCTCAACTAAAATCAATGCTGATAACTGAAAAATCTCTTTACAACGCAACGTTACATAATTTGAAGACAAGATGCATGTCATATCAGTCATTTTCTTTGCAAGTCACTTTATATGCAGGACATGTGGTGACCCTGACTCCAACTGTATCCTATTTGACTAAGAAGTGATGGCAGACAGTGAATATAAACCTGTTGTTTGCTCATGGTAAGTGATACTGTATGTATTACCTCTCTGAAACAGGGAATGCAAAAAGTTTTGTGCATGGAAGTACCCTGGGCTTTTTGGAATCTGAATCTCTTTTGCATGGCCAGCTTTCTTACTGGTCTGTAAAGGTGACTCAGGGCTCAGCCAATACCTCAGTCTCCATAGGAAGTATTCAGGACCACAGTAGCAGCTGGCTTCCAGTATATTATGATATAAAATCCTTCCATTATTTTTTTTTCCTTTAAATTACATAAAGGATAATTACAGTCTGGCCTGGAATAAAACTTCGCTTTCTTATTTAAAGTAGGTATTTCTAAATGTTCAGTTTCATATTTTGTAAACTGCTGGATTTAAATATGACAAGTAGCTAAAACCTGCTGTCTTCAATTGCACTACAAATCGTAGCTATGTGAGAATTTGCTTGATGTCTGGAATGGAAAAGTGGCTGCAAAAATACCCAGGTTTGGAGAAACTGCTTTTGGAGATACATGAAGAATTTGGAAGAAAAGGAGATTTTTTTAGATGACTGAAGTGTAACAATGGATTCTAGTCTCGTTGGAAAGAACACAAGATTAAGATACAGATGAAGGGGTTATGAGCATAAAAGCTCACCTGTTCTTCTCTGTTATATTAGATGGTTTATAAGAATGCATTACTTTTTCAGACAAAGCTTCCTTGTCTTTTAGCTGTATACACCCTGGCTACTAGTTAAGAAACAGAAACACTGTGGAAGAATAAGGAAATTATATGTGAGCAATGACAGAAATAGTTTGACATTCTAGTAAAAATAGGATTTTCTGTTGGATGAACAATAGGCAGTCTGATAGAGTTAGATAATTGTCTTAGCATCATTAACAGCTCAAGTTAGAAGAGAGGATTTAGGAAATTGAAATTGATATGTCCAAATACTGAAATAAAGACCAAGATTTGCATATTTTTGATGGCAGGCTTATTCATTATTCAAGATGTGTGCTCATCTGCAATAGACAAGAGAAGACCACCATAGACTGCAGTGATAAAAGCAAGGGCAAAATTTGGCTGTGACTCAAGGGAAAATGACTAATCTTCCTTACCTCTTCTGAATCTGGACATGCAGAGCTCAATTACTCCAACTTGCATGAAAATGTCTTCTTCGGTCCCTTAGCTATTAAAAGTGATGATATGAGATTACAAAACCAGAAAAAGCTTTTAGAAGATTATTCTTTAAAATAAGTGACTGTAAACTCCCATTGAAAAAAGGTAGAAAAAATAAATTATACCCACCAGACTCTGTATTTTCAGAGCTGCCAGTGAGTTTGCCACAAAACTCACACTGAAGTCAATGGGAGTTAATAAAATCAGTGGGAATTGTGCACCTTGTTGTCATGTAAACTCTGGAAATTTTGAAGAAAATAACAATTGAAATAGTGGGGGAAAATATAAAGTATCAGAGTAGATAATATATGAGCAAAAGAGCAAAATATCTAACAAAATGAAAAGCATGATGGAAAAGAGAAGATGGGTGGAAAAGAAATGGTTGAATACATTGAGTTATGTAAGACTCTAAGGAAGAATTCACAGGGTTTCAGGAAGTACAATTTCTTGAATAGCTGAAGGAAAATGGAAAGAAAGCCATCAGGTGTAATTGCTGTGAGGAACAGCTTCCTGCTGAGACAGAAGAGATTTAGTATCAGTGCTGTACAAATGCATCCCAACAAGCACAACAAACAAACATAAAAGTAGATGCATCATAAAATCAAGAAGGTAGGAGAAGGAGTTTGTATAAGCACACAAATATCCCACATGTAATGGAGAAGAGACAGGACAAAGGGAGAACTGGGGAGGGTGGGGTGGTGTAGGAAAATGTTGAACAAAATGGACATCATACTGTGGTTGAGGCAGAAAGCAGAGGATTGATAGGATATAGCTGGTTGAACAACCTGGGAAGCACACACTCTCTGTTAAAGAAGCATGATTCTGATGAATGTAATTGGTGTAGGGAGAAGCTAACTCTTTACAGGATGGACTTTTTTTATCCAACAGATACGTTCAGCAAAGTAACTCACTAGTCTCATAGAAGTATTACAATAAAACATAGGACTTTCTCTAAGTGTTGTAGACTTAAGTTCTGTTTAGTTCACTTCTGAAATACAAGATTTCAAACCTACGGTAGGAAGTTTCACAAGAAAGAGAGGGCCTAATATTGCCACCAACATTTCTTTTAGTTTTACAGGACACAGGTGCTTATGACCCTTATTAAAGTCTCATCCCAACAAAAACAGATAAAAGCTATCTCTTTAAAAGCTGCTATTTAGAAATGGTCTTCCAAAGAAGCAAGCAAATAAATAAAAAGTTGTTGATAAAAATCTCTTTGCAAACATTAAAAAGACAAGTTTTTGCAATGGATATGAAGAATGATAAAGTTAATTGTCACCAATTGAAGCTCTCTAACTGTTCATATCTGGGCAACTGTTGAAGTGAATAGAAGCATATTATTTTATGCTTCTGGGGAGACTGGGTTGTAATCTCAGACTCTAGAGGAAAACCAAAGTTAATTGAAGAAAAGGTACTTACTCTTAAGAGCTACACAATGTAATGTATTGTTAAATGAAGGCATTAATTGCTAAAGCTTTTCAAGTCTAGGGAAAATGTCCTCTTCCAAGGAGATTCAGAAAAAAATGAAGTCAATGTAGTTGTTAAAGAATGGAGGAAACTTAGATGCGCCATGAAATGTTCCAATTTTTATGAATGCTATATTATCGGAACCTGTGAAGAAACGTAAAGAACAGAGACATGAAGTTCTAACAAACAGTATATAGACAGTGTGCAAGTAATTTGAATTGTGCATTGCTTATAGGTAACATAAATATTCACTGTGTTGTTTCACTTAAAAATTCAACTGCTAAATTAAGTTGGCTTTACGCCATAAAGAGCGTATTTATGAGCAGTGTTTCACAGGTTGTCAAAATTGGTGATTTAATACACAGGATATCTTTGCATCTCTGTAGCAATTCAGAAGCACAATTTGGTGTCATTGAGAGGCTGCATAAGCTCTAAACTAAGGAACTTTGTAGTGTACGAAAGTAAAAGATATTGCTCAGAGTACAAAGCAAAAGAAGCTACAGAAAAACCCAGAACAGCAGGAGAACACAGGTAAAGGTTTTGAATAAATGCCAAAAACTAGAAGGCACAACAGAGATAAATAAAATACACAGTAAAGATGCAATATAATAAAATACTGTAATTTGGGCTGTCAGCATGAATGTAGTGAGTTCAGAATAGAACAAGTGAGTTAGCTTTTATGGGATATTTAACCACAAACTGCCAGAAACTGTGGCTGCTGCTGGTAATACATATTCAAATACAGCAAACATATCATTGGGGAAAATGATACGAAATCACACTATAAAGTTTTTGGTTGTATTTCTGGAATTTGTCCACAAGGCATCTGCAGTTTGTCTTTTGCAGAACTGACATCTGAAGAAATGGTAGCTTCAGTACCATTTCCCACAGTATCATGGGAATAATTATAACTACATTTACATAGTAAGAAGTCTTATTTAAGACTGAGTATTCCCATGATCAAACTGGATAGTCATAGACTCATCAGGCAGTTGCACAACAGTTAAGAATTTATATGATTACCCCCTATAGCATTTTTTCCAAATGATGTTGACTGAAAAGTGCGAGCAGATCAGAGGAAAAAGAATTTTTGTTGCTTAGGTCCATCAAGATCTCTGATATTATTTGGGTATGTAGACAAAATATGAATGATGGTTGTCCGTGTTTTCTGACAGCTGTTTTCTGGTTTTTGTGCCAGAATGATTTCCTTGAAGCTTTGTGTGCGACTGGCTTTTTGACCCATTGTAATTGCAGAGCTACTGAGGATAATGTCTAAAAAAGCATAAATTCCTGGTCAGTTCCGCTTGTGAGGCTGCTTCAAAGGGTTTCCTTAAGTTTATAGGTCACTATTCCAGTGTCCTGTAGTTTGGAACAGGTCCCCAGTGAGTCTCCAAGTACTTCATGCTTTCTTAAAAGGTATTTTTGGGGCATGTTGTCTAGTCTGATTTCCAGTGATACAAGACTTGAGTCTTTCATGGTGCTTTTCCAGACACCATTCTTAACTGCCTCTCAGAACCGCTCCTGAAATTGAGTAACTAATTATAGAAATAATTTATGTATCACTTTCATATCGAGATGTATATAAAATACAGTTGTTTTTTCGTCTGCTTTCCTTTTTTTCTATTCATACAAAAGATACCTAGATTATTATTATTTTTGTTTTCCTATATTTGATTTTTAATAGCTTTATTAAATTCATTCCCATCATTCCTCAATGACATTCCATTTCACACAAAAAGTTAATCTTGCATATGAAGAGGCAATAAACATAACTGTAAAATAGGATTATAGATACAGCTCTTAATGCAATTTCTAGTTTATTTTTCAAGCCAGAAAGAAAAAAAAACCAAAACAAAACAAACTTCTGGGGAAAATTCAGGGTTTAGAATAAGACGTTTTAGAATAAAATTGCAGTTCTTTACTGTTCAATGAATTTTCTGTAAATTTTCAGGTAATTTTTAAGCTACTGGAAACGCTTGCCACCAGTTGCAGCTTTTATCCCAATTTTGCTGTTCTGTCAATGTTTGATGAGGAAATTACCTGGTACAAAAATGATCTTTGAAAATCAGAAACAGTAACTAGTGAATATCTCCCCTCTTTTATTAATTTTATTTAAATTATTATTTAATTTAATTATTAATATAATTTATTTTCTTATTCATTAATTCCATTAATTTAGTTTGTCTTATTAACTAATGGAATTATAATTTTTCTTCCAGAGAGATATATTTTATTTGGATTGGTGTTTGACAAAACTTCTAAGTAATTACCTAGATGTTTCCAATTATACTCTTTTATATTCTTTACAGTCGTATATACAGTCTCAGATACTTGGTAATTTTCTTTGCATGTTTTCTGGATTATACCTACTGTTTTTTACTCTTACCTTTAGACATATGCTATATTTTCTTTGAAGTTTAGTTCACAGAGCTTCTTTCCCTTCCAAAGGCTATGCAGTGTTTTTACTAGTACTGCTGTCTTGCAAGTACCTATTTGTGTATCTATTATATGCTTTATTTTCAAGCCAGCAATTACTAAGGCATAACAGATGAAATTTGTATGGCTAATAACTCTGTTTTTAAAGTAATCGGAAAGTAAGGAAACATACTTCCACATATACTCAAATTGATCAAATTACTGAGGAGAAAGCTGAACAAAATTCAAAATAAACCTGTAATAGATTTTTGCTGATCTTCTCAAAATGTTGCCACGGCTTTTGGAACATTGCTCATTTTCCTGCATTGTCAGGTTTGGCTTCTAAACAACATCAGAATTGGAATTCTTGAAATGTCATGACAGGCAGTTTCTCATAGTTTTTCTAGCTTGATTACAAGCAGATTTTGTGGGAATTTAACGCTTTAGTTCATTCTGAGGAGAATTACTGTACCATTCAGAAGATTTGTGGTATTTTGCAAATCCTTCTGGCCAAAATATAGGCTTTGGAAGTTAAATATTTTTAAACTCTCTCTTTACTAATCAAGTTTGTAATAACACTTACTGCCTGTGTGGAAATGAGGTACTTCTATTTGGGAATATGGCAGATCATTTCTTCCTGCGTTAGGATTTGAAAAAGTAGGTACTATAAAAAGGAACTTTGCAGCATAGCAATAGTAGCAGGAAACAGAGAGATTTGAAAAGGCAGATACTCTTGTGAACAAACACCAGTTCTGGAGACTGCTGAAGTGTTCATGAGAAATTTAAAAATACTTGAAATCTGAACACTTTCTCATTTTATTTCATTGAAATTCAAATTATGTTAACTTCTACTTTAAAATGAACATGCAGATGTTCAGAATTCTTTTTATTTTTTTTTTTTTTTTATTCCACAACCAAATTACCTTCTGATGAAATTCAGTGAAAGCAAAGCTCTTAAAGGAAAAAATGGAATTATTCAAAAATTTGACTGGCCATATCCAGTTCTTTAGAATGCCAGTGGAAAAATAATTACAGCAGAAATTGCATAGATGTACAAGAAAGCCGATGTAGCCCATGACATTTTGGTTCTATTGCTTGTCTGTAAAACTGAGATCTGCAAATTCTTATATGAGCATGTGCACTTTGACATGAGTGGCAAAGATGGAAACATGCTCATAAGGTTCTTGTAGGATGCTTTTTCATTTTTATAAACTATTCCATGTGCAATCATGTACAATTGTAAGTATTCTCCTCATAGAATTTTTTTTTTTCTGATTTCTTTGATTTCTGCAGGGATCATGGGAAAGAGAGGGAAATTTCTCCACAAAATGTGAAGGAATTTGTTCTGTGTAACAAAAATCTAAAGAAAGAGCAATTGTTTTTCTTGACAGTTGCAGCAGAAATCAGATTTCAGAATGCTCTTAAAATAAGGGTCAAGATCTGCATGGTGACAAACCACATGAAACCTGATAGAAACGTCTTGTGACTATACAGCAGTGTGCTTCTCTGTGTTTGCAGCCCACTGTTTTAGTGTCATCCATACGTTTATTGCTGAGGCTTTGTCAAAGGAACACCCTGCAGTTCTCCAGGCTTCGGAAATGCATTTTCCTTTCTGTGATCTGTCAAAAACACACTGGGATTCCTAAACAGTAACTGGACTTGCCTGTGGCCAGAAGAAGGACACTTTCTTTCTAGATCAGAGGATGTTTCACAGAGTAGGAAATTAAAGCATCTCTGTGGATCACCCAAAGCTCCTCTGTCACTCAATGTAACTTGTCACAGGGAGTCCTTGGGTATTTTGCCCAGAGACAGAGTGTTTTGGATCTGAAAATGCTATCTCTTTAGTCACTGCGAGCGGGTTGGTGCTTTATGTGCAGCTTGTACAATGGTAAAACTGGCAGTCTATCACCATGAATGTTTCTGTTTAAGTTAATGAATGGATGTGATGCATTTCATAAAAACGTGCCAATGACTGCAGGCAGTTTAAAATGGTCTTAGGAGTCAGAAGAGGCTTCTCAGGCTCAGAACACATTTTAAGCACATCAATCATCTGTAAGTATTGTTGTTAAACATTGTACAATGGGGCTTAAAACACTCCAGGCACTTTCTGAAGTTACAGCTGCACTGTGTACTTAGAAATGACATTGAGGTGAAATCTCTCTGTAGAATTTTGCAGCTAAAGGAAACAAATCTTATTTTGCAAAATCATGAGAGAGCATTGACAATGGATGGATTGTTATAATGAAAAAATGTGATTCTGATAGACACAGGATCTACACTTTCTCTGTACCTCAGACCTCAATTTAATCATTCTCTGGAATTTGGACGGTATGAAGTAATTGCAATCAGAAAGTATCTCTAGGAGATTTCACTACACGATGTTATTTGTTTTTATTGTTTCAGCGATTATCTTGCTTTATGGTAAAAATTCTCTTTTGTTCTAGAAATAAGCACAAGTTATGGGTCACATTTCAACAATTTTTACTTCAGGGTACAAGAAAGTGTAATAGGATTGTGTATTTCTACTAGAACACCTGTTCCCTGAGAAGTATTAGTGGTTAAAAATAAGAGAAATGTTATTTATATTTAATTAAAAGAAGATACAGGGGATCTAAATGAAGTGACTAGAACTGCAGGATACAGATGGCAAAGACTTGTAGCCTTTGCTTTCAGGAGACTGATGCAAATTCTGCTTCAGTAGATTATGTACTCATGATGTGGTAACTTCAGAAAGCTTTTTAGTTAGTGTCTGATTGCCTTTTTCTGAACAACAAAATATTTTGTGATTCTGTATGTTTCTGCTGTTTGCCAAGGGGAATATCTGGAGATTTTGCAACATCCTTGAACATGAAGTAGTTGAAGGGCTTTCATAATGCAAGAGAGACATGCTTTACCAGGTAAATAAAGAAGACCCTCTTTTTGATTGATGTTTGTGAATATGAAGACATATTAGAAAATTGACATAACCATAATAATCTCTTAAAATCCTCAACTACACTAAATCAAAACCAAAAGCTGTTCAACTATTTTTCCCAATTATCTTGTCTGCTGGATGTTTGTTACTCCGTAGTTAATTGTACATTGCAGCCTTATTGAGTGTATGTATGTTTTTCCTTGAGCACAAAAGGGTGACTCCTAATACATTAATTTGTAAATGCATGGACGGAACTAATTCCTCCCCTCAGGAAATTTATAAATTCATGCATTAGTGGTTCATGAGACCAGTAATAGATGATGAAACTTCTCTTAGTAGGCTGAATGGAATGTTTGTCAGGGACTGGAATAAGATCTTTTGGTGATTTAATCCAGTTCCCAGAGATAAATATTGACAAAACTACTGTCATTACTGTAGTGAGTACTGACTGGAAGTGTTGCAGTCTCACCTGCAATAAAAAAATCACCTAATGGGGCTTCTTCCATGCATGCATACATACATAGTAGATTTTTATGTAAAAGTTAATATGTACCTTTTTCATCAAAGTTGTGATGTTGAATTGATTTTAGTCTGGATTGTTCTAGTCTGCATATGGACAGCCAGTTAAACAGGCTTTCCTGGGTCTAAACAGATTGTTATGTGACTGCAACAAGCTGATATTATCCACTTTGAAGCAAGGTAATGTCCATATTCAGAATTGCACTAGTATTTCTGCACTAAAATCAAGGGATTTCACAGATAAGCTATGGCAGAAAGACAAAGGAGGAGCTGCAATATAGACGAACTTGTCCTGCTTTTGCCCAGTCATCCATCTTATGGAGAGACAGAAATTGTCAGTTTTACATGCTATCCTGGCACATTTTGTTTATCCTGAAAGGTAGTTTTCTCCTAATGTATAAATAGGATGCAAACACTACTGATTTAATGAGAAAAAGGTTGAATTCATGGAGAACCCAGCATTAGATGTTTTTAAAAGTAGAAGTTTGAGTACGTTTGATTTCTGTCCTTTTTATCCTATGGGAAAAGATCAATAATTTATTGCAGTATAACAAACAGGTAAACTCAGTTTTGGTACAATTGATTTATCAGGGTTTCTTGACTAAATAGACTGCACAAAGAAGGAAGGAACCTGATTAAAAAAAAATGTTTCCAATACCCTTGAAAAGAATAAGAGTTTTTCTTACTTTTCATATGCTGCCAATTTAACTGTAATTACAAAGCTGTGCCAAAGGTTGTGGAAGACTATGCTGCAAAAAGTAGAATACATGAGAGTTTTGATGCCTGCATCTGGGTTGCCATAGTGTAGATCTCTAGGGCTTTAAGGAGGGGAGAGGGAAACCTTGTTTAAAATGTGGATGCAAGAATGTGTAAATTCAAGCATAATATGAAATCAGATGTTGTGTAGTCATACCCTTTTTTTGTCAAGAAAAAAAAAAAAGCGGAAATTCTTTATTCTGTTCTTTGATGACAAGAAAAAGAAAGTGTTTAAACTATGGAGTATGATTCATAAAACAGTAGAAAAGTTCCATCTGATAGTCTGCATGATATTAGGCTCAGTAAATGTTTTGTCCTGGGTGTAGATATTGTCACTAAATCGGTGTAAATACTTAGGAAAACCAGGATTAAGTAAAAGCTAAGGTTGTTTTGAAATATTTGCACTTGCTGATGTAAATCTAACTCCAAAGGGAAATAGCTTTCAGTAATTAGTTCCAGATGTACTTGTAAAAGCTACAATGAAAAGGTAATTATGTTGTAAATAGTGGGAATGCTTTTCTTCATCAAAGTGAGAGTTCCCTTATTTCTGGACTGATCAGTTAGCCAGGATAAGAAATCCACACTGGGAAGAGCAATTGTAAACCCCTGTTACTGATTCTCTAAATTATTTTTTCTAAGACAATCAGTATTTGCTTCAGGCAGATCCTCTTTCTGATGAATGGAAACTCTAAACTGAATACATCGACCACACGATTATAGATGGGGCTGTTCAAAGCTATCAAGTGTTGTCTTCAGGATCTTTCTGAAAACACTGAGAGAACATTTAAATCCACTCCTTCATGTGAAGTGCAGCTTGTTCTTTATAGCAGTAAAGCAACTTTTAAACATTCTTTGGATTTGATGTCAATGGTGATTTCTGTGTCATTTTAGAGGGACTAATCAAAGCCATCTATGATACTGTATCATTTGTTGGCAGATTTGTCAAATGCCTTGGGAGAGACCCCTTTCAGCTATTGTTACTTTTGCTGCTTTTCCTTTCTTTCTTTAAAAAGTGTCAGAACTGACCCTTCCTCTTGGCATTTGACTGTAGCTGTTTTCCCAGCTGAGTCACCCATATCCAGTGGTTTATGCCAAGAAGGCTAGCATCTCAAGAGAGGCTACAAGGCTTGTTCCCATCTGTTCACTGTGAGCTGTCATATTCTTCATCCAGCCATTTCCATCAGTTACCACCACATATTCTTTGAATGATATTGGCTAACATTTTTGTTTGTGAATCTTCTTCCAGTTGAAAGTCGGAGAGGGGCGGCCATGAGGAGTGAGAGGAGATTGTAAGGGGAGAGCGGGGGTGGCCATGAGGGAAGATCATGAGGGGAGAGTTGGGGTGGTTGAGAGGGGAGATCGTGAGGGGACAGGAGAGGCGGCCATGAGGGGTGAGACGAGATCATGAGCGGAGAGCAGGTGCAGCCATGAGCGGAAATCGTGAGGGGAGAGGATGGGCAGCCATGAGGGCAGACCATGAGAGGAGAGGTGAGGCAGTTGTGAGGGGACAGGAGAGATGTCCATGAGGGGTGAGGAGAGATTGTGAGGAGAGCAGGGCAGCCATGAGGGAAGATCATGAGGGAATTGATGGGACAGTTGTGAGGGAAGATTGTGAGGGAAGATTGTGAGGGAAGATTGTGAGGAAGATAGAGAGCAGGGGCAGCCATGGGCCATGGGGGGTGGCCATGAGTGGAGATCTTGAGGGGAGATGAGGAGTGGCCATGAAGGGTAGGGGTGGCAGATATGTAGTGTGGGGCCACTATGCGAAGGCAGATGAGGGGTGACTGCAAGTGGAGCTCATGAGGGGTAGCCATAAGAGGAAATCTTAAGGGAAGACTATTTTGCCCTTAGTGACATGGTTTAGTGGTGGGCTTGGCAGTCCTGAGGTAATGGTTGGTCTCAATGACCTTAAAGGTCTTTTCCAACCTAGCTGATTCTATGATTCCATAAATTGCCTTGCTAATACACACTGAAGTCTGCAGCTGGATGGTCTGTAAAGCAGGAAGGGCCCTTAGTTTTGACTCTGAGCTTTAGTGAGGCCTTTATCTTTGCCTGCAAAACAATGTCTTCACGCAGTGAGCCTCACTGATCTCTACTTGCCATAGTAACCCAGCCAGTTGAGATAATTTCATCATCTCTCCATGGGATTAGAAACCTATTTATGGGCTCAAGAAAACTTTCGGTGTAGATGCTTGGACTCAAGATTCCAATTTTTTCAGCTCTACTGGAAAGTGACAGAGTCACGAGGGTCTGAATCACAATCCCTCTCACTAGCAAGTCTTGTAAGTTAAAACAACATGTTGGAGGATGTGAGTAATAACAACTGCAATGTTTTCTGTCTGGCTGATGACAGTAGGTACTTTGAATTTTTTATGTTAGTATGATGTCTGAAGCAGAAATTAGAAAACTTAAGAAATATGTATCCAAGCAGTCATTTCCTATTAACTTGTTTCTAGGAGCAGACAGGAAGCATGCTGCTAAGTGACGAGTTATAATTGTTATTGCCATCAGTAAAATATCTTGGGTCTTGGCATGTGACTTGGCTTTAAGGACATCTTCAACTTGATGTTTGCCTTCACTGCATTTTCACTTCTGGGTCTTCATTTAGCATGACATAGATGAGATAGATACCCTGGAAGAAATAAGTCAAGTAGCTATAAAGAAGGGGAACTTGGTCAATGTTTATGCTCTGGAGAAACACTTTAACAAATAGTGATTTTTAACAGATGGATGATAAAATTGGATGTGTGAAGCAGTTTCTGCTCTGTGAACAATTTCTTAGTAAAGGGGAGCTGGAATTTGATGAAAATTGAGCTTCCAAAACGTTCATGAGACTTTGTGCATTTTAAAGAACAAGTATTTTCATTTTTTGCAGAGATTTTTTTACTTTTTTTTTCTTACGCTTATTAAGGAAATATGAATAATTACTTTGTGTGTGTGTGTGTGTTTTGGAGGGGAAAACTTTTAAAGAAATTTGTGAATCTTAAAATCAGAGGATTTTTTAATGGTTAAATCAAGTTGACCCATAAGCTTTATAAATATAATTGGTGAAATTCAGTAAAAAAATTGACCTGAATTCTGAAGGAAAATAGCCCTGGTTAAGGCAGGCTTCTCTGGATTCTGTTTCATATATATTTTTACGTATACACACACAAAATATATGTAATCCTCCTCTCTCTGTCTTTCTCTCTTTCACTCTCATTCTCTGTCTCTCTCTCTTTGTATATAAATTCAGAAGGATGGACTGAAGGATGTCCTTAAGTCCCTTCTTTGGGATAGAAGCTATGTTTTAGATATGAAACAACAGAGGTATTTTGCAGATTTTGGTCTCAGTGCTGCCTTGGATGTTTCCTTGGTTCAACAGGCATAACTTCTTTGGCTGTAAATTTCTTCTGTATAGACATCAAGTTCACAAAAATGTTGATGTTTTTAATATCTTCCAAATAATTATTTTTTCTGTGACTGGTATGAACTGGAATTTTTTTACTCATTACTGTATTAAGGGCTTTTAACGTTTCTGTGTTGTCATTGGCACAAATTTATATCTAAAATACACTTCAAAATGTCACTTCTCACCATGCTGAAAAGCTCTAAAGCAGGACTGTTTGGAGCATGACAGCTGGTGTTTAGAACATCCAATTTCTGGAAGAAGAGTTCTTTGAAATTCGTGACAATCCTGGGGGATGGATGTGCATCACAGTGCTCTACTTATTCCCTCAGATGCCCACCTGCACTATTTCCCACTATCAGACAGCATGCCCCTGCTGTTTGATACTGCAGCACTGAGAATCTGAACAGGGTTATTACTTGGGCCACATGCAGTAGATGCAGAAAAGGAAGAGATGGTCAAGTAAATGTGTCCATGATATTTCTCAAGAATACCTTGTCATACATGTAAAATGCATTTCTGACTTGTTTATAAAGAGAAAAAAAACCCCCAAGAGCCCCCAGCCAAGCCTTGACACAATGCCTCTATGTTTGATTTGATTGCATTTACTTGTTCGTGAATATAATTAATGCATATTGTTTGCTTAAGCTTCCAGGTGGTCTGTGCTAATTAACTCAACATTTTCATACATTACAGATTATTAGTGTTACTGAATGGATAGACTCATTTATGAAACCAGAGACAGGTTTGACTAAGAAAGTGTGAGGAGAAGGGTGCACAGTTCTGGGTGAAAAAATGGGACATCCGGTGGCTGTACAGGATCAAGAATCCCCAGGCAACATTTTCAAAGTCTTAAAACTGACCTCTTGAGAACTTGTGGGTAGCAACTGCCAGAACTGGGGTTGAGTATTCCATGCATAACCTTAGGTAAGGATTCTATAAAACTTTGGCACATACTTCAATAGGAGCAAGAGTAAAAATAATCTAAATAGAATAGAATCATAGAATAGTTTAGGTTGGAAGGAATCTTAAAATAATCTAGTTCCAACTATAGATATGGTTTTGTTGTTATACTTTTTTTTTTTTTTTTTTTTTTAAGAGCTGTTTATCTTGGACACTCTTTTATTGATGTGTTTTTAATACAATTTAATATAATTTTAAAATATAGAATAAGAAATGTTTATCAATGCTGTACCAACATTTTCCTCCTAGGAATCAATGAAAATGTTTAGGAAGAAAATTATTTATGAGTGGGATTGTCTCACCCAAGCACTCACAAGCTAAAGGCAGTTTTTAAGGCAGTTTTAAACTATGGATGTCCTTTATTAATGAAACATGGATTTTTAAGGCCAGATAGGACCATTAGTTTATGTGGTCTGCCTTCCACTTAATAGGATTTCCAAGCTGCACAAATGTGTCCTAAGGCACACCTGGAAAAATTACTTTTATTTTTGTGTTTGTGCTTGCTTTTCAGTTAAACCTTAGTTCTTAGTCAAGACATTAAGGGGTGGGATGTGAATTATGGTAGGCTTAATCTAGTGTCTGATTTATAGCAGAACCTTGGTCTTGGTGCTTTCTTACACTCTAGATGAATGCATGAAACATGGGCTAATCCACTGCTGCATTTTGATATACATACTTTTAAACAAAAGCTGCTAAAAGGCTGGTTCTGTCTACTGCCCCACTGGGACAAAAATAATTTTTGAAACATGAACATTTGTTGTTAAATGAAAATTTCTTTCCCCACTGATCTTAACTAAGAAACTCACAGGGTACATTTGATTTTACTTTTCACATATAAGACGTGGCAAACAGCTACTGAAAATGCCTCAATTCTGCATCTCTCCCTGAAATTTAAAGGTTTTTCTGTGAACAAACCTGAGGCAGGTTAAATCCTGATCCTGTAGAAATCTACTGAGTAGTCTTAATCTTAAGGGTCCTTGTTTGAGCAGGTAGATCATCTTGCTTGTTTGCAAACTCCCAGGGTTCTGAGTTCACTAATAGGCCTTTAATTGTCCTGCTCAGCCCACCCTGTGGGCTCCACCCCACACCCAGGGCAGGACTCCACTTAAGCTCAGCCTTGGGCCTTTAGTCTCCTGTAGTTTCTCGCTACTCGTGTGGTGAGGGACGGAAGCACTAGTTCCCTCCAAACTAGGGCTGAGACATAGAGCATTCACGGAATGCGGGTCATCAACGATTTATTGCGCAGTTAGAATTCCTTATATCTGCTGCCTAAGCACCTCCCCAGGATCAGCTGGTTCCTGTCCCTCCTAGCAGCTTCCAGTCCATGCACCAATCCCTACAGTCTCCCTCTGAGCTATATGGCAGGTATCCCAGTCTTCAAGCCTGTCTCTGGTCCTACCTCCAGGGTGTACCTAGATTTTGATCTGGACCTGTGCTCTCCTGGATAGACCTCCATAGCTGTAATACTGTAGCTTGTCCCTGTCCTTCTTACCCCTTCTGGCTTTGTGGAGGCACTTGGGACCACGCTCATTGCTGTTCATGTCTGCGGCTATTGATGCATCCAGTAACAAGCACCCAGTTCTTCTGCCATGCTTAAGGGACTGTGTTCTTGGTTGATGAGGGCATTGTCTATGCTGGGGTGACCTTCTGCTCCTGGTTTATCTTCCCTTGGGAAGCAGCTAGCCCTTGCTTCTCCCTGATGACTTTATATGTCTTAACATAGAGGTGCAAAAACGGTCTCAGATAGTACATGCAAATTGAAGATAATCTTCTTGAAAATTTGAGTCATGCGCTTTGATATAGCTTTAATTAGGGAAGTGCTGACAGAACAAAAATTGAAGCAGTAAAAATATCACCGATATAATATTTGACTCTTTTAGTGCGTAAAACACTAGTTCTTTATGAATCAAAGCTTTGCTTTCAACCTGATTTTTCCAAATGACTGAAAGTGTTTCTGTAGGTTTTTTGTTTGGGTTTTTTTGTTTGTTTGTTTTTGTTTTTGGGTTTTTTTTTTTCCCCTAGCATGATTTTCAGGATGTGTAAAGACTTACACTGCGTATGAAAATGGAGAATCTTTCCAAATAATTTATTTCATTTCAATTTTAATCTGTCACGTCTCTTAATGCATCTGAAAAGTTCACCATGGAAATAACCTTTTTAAAGTACAATTTTAGACAGATCCTTCATTGTGTTCTTATTTATGAATGCATTCTCAAAGGATTGCTAGTGTTTATTAAACTTCTAGCCAACTTGCTTCACATAGTGACTGGAAACCTTTTTGAGCAATATGACTTGCAAGGAGACAATGAGGTTCAGCTTTGTCAATTTTCAGAATTGTGGAATTATATAGAAGGATATTCAAAATAAACACAAATGTTTGCAAAAGCCCTATGTAAGTTTTCCAAAACAACAACAAAAACCTATTTATCTTTGCGTAGTTGCCTTTAAACTACAGCATTTAACTATGCATGTTGTGAGCAAGTCCTTTGTCCAAATTCATCTGTGCTTGTGGCTGACCTTTTAGTCAGCAACAAGTATATCTTGTAGAGTAGATGAGCCTTCAGGATTTCTAAAAGCAACATAAGGAATATGACTAGTCTGGGGACCAGACTAGGGTCAAGCACAGCCTTGCAAAGAGCCAGACAGGTTAAGTGAAAGCACTTAACCCTGAGTTTGGGACTTGCTTATACATTCAGTTGTCATTATGTACATTTTTGTAGTCTTCTGATGAGTGGGTCAAAGTAATAATGTATTTATCAAACTATTTTATAGTGAGTTACTTTTTGCGTTCACTGGGGTGTTATTTTATTATATTGATGAAGTTTATTTCCAAATTTAATATACATAAACATATTCTAACTAGAAAATGCATGATATTCCAAACAAGCCTTGGTTTTTTTGCATAAATTACATTTTGCAAGTTACCCAGAATAATGAGTCTGTGTTTCTTACCACATAAGGAAATAGGGAAGGAATGATACAAAGTCAATTAATACATTTTCGAAAAGAAAAAAGCAGGGGGAGGAAGGGATAATGAAAGTACGTGTATGTGTATTTCTCTGTACGGAGGGTTGATGGCTCTGCAAACAATACCTACTTGTAATGTTGTTAGGAATTACCTGAAAAGTGGAAGAATCTGAAGAAGATTGCCTTCACTGTAAAGCATGAAGTGGTACCTCTACCGTTCAGAGAAGTGCCTGTTATCAGAAGAAAATACGTACTTTTGGATTTGAGATCAGTTCTGTGCTCTGAACCGAATGATTTTTCGGTTTTTGTTCTGATAACAAGCTGGTGGCAAGCTTCACTGAACTGAGAAATTGTAAACTCTTAGAAAAGGCTGTCTAAAGATAACAATTCAGTGTTTCTCAGTAATGTATTCTGGATGAATCTGATAATCTAAAGCCCACTCTACCAAAATGGGAGTGATGCTTGTGTCCTCTTTATCTTCAATTATGTCTAATCTGTTTCTAATTCAAACATGGTGCTGCTGTTGTCAGATCAAATATAGATTTTAAATGTTCTATGCTTCTTCACTGAGAATGTTTTAAATGTATGTGGGCTGTCTATCAGGGCTGTACTGACTGAATCTAATAGTTTTAGGTAAATTTAAAAGAAATAAAAGAGTGCTTAAAAATAAAATGATTCTTAGTAGAACATATTTAATGAATGGCATCTAAGGAAAAGTTATGAAATGGATTACCTGCTTAATCTCTAAGGAATCCTAATTCAATAAATAAATTGTATCTTTCAGGTTAAACAGCATGGATTTAGAAACATATATATATATAAACATATATATATAAAGAGTTATCTTCAGGTTTGATGCTCAAGTTCCTTTCCAGGAATGGATAAAAATAACCATTTTTTAATGAACTTTACGACATGACTGTCACTGTCAATAGCTTGGAGTACTAACCACAGTTTACAGTCAAAATAAAAACTACATCAGCATTATTTATCAAAATATATTCCCAAGTATTTCACAATGTGGGAACGAAAAATGTAACAAAAAGAGCTTTCCCAACTAGGAATAAATTTTAGAAAAAGAGTAGCTCACCTGAGTGCATTGCATTTTGCATGTCATTTCTCATGACCTCTGCCCTGAGGAAAATTCACAAGTCTCATCTTTACATCAGAAACCAATGAATTATTAAAAAATGCAT
Organism: Psittacula echo; assembly: GCF_963264785.1. NCBI lineage: Eukaryota > Metazoa > Chordata > Aves > Psittaciformes > Psittacidae > Psittacula > Psittacula echo. The sequence goes on along the minus strand of NC_137743.1, from coordinate 67,309,220 downwards.
GTTTCTCTGCCATGAGCAAGAACTAAATGAAGAATCCACTTGTATTCTTTCAAAATTCTGTTGATGAAATATTGAAATGATTCTAAAATATATTCTAATTGCAGGCTAGTAATGAACTTGAGAGCAAAGTTAGAAACCTATTTTTTATCAGTGTTTTCTTCTTGTTCTTTTATTTGTCGCTGGAGCATTGTTTGAGGATGTGCAGCTCAGTGACTGTGGAATAGATCAAAATAAGAGGAGAGGGAGTGATGTGTGATGTGTGTGGTGGGTTTTTTTGTTTACTTATTTTCAGTTTTCAGAGACTTAGGGGTTGGTTTGATGCCTTTTTTTTGGCGGGGATTTTGATTGGTTTTGTTGGTGTTTTGGGTTTTGGTGTTTTGGGTTTTTTTGGGGTATTTGAGGAGGTAGGTTTTGTTTTGGTTTCTTTGTTTTGTTTTGTTTATGGCTCAGATCTTCTGTGTTACCCACACATACAGTTACTAATTGTAAATCAGTTAGTGAACAGTTGGAATAAGCAAGGAATCTACCTCAGGTGCACTCAACAGAAAGGTCATTCACAGGCAATGTTTCTGCATTTGAAGGAAAAACCTTTCTCTGTAAATGTTGCTTCTAGAGTTGAATAATGCTAATTCATTCCACACTATGGCAAGAGCATAAGGCAAACCAAGCATGTGACTATCAGGTTATGGATGCTGCACTCTCGTTGTTCTTCGATGCTACCTTTGAGAACCATTGTAAATATTAAGAGGATCCACTAGAGAAAGGGTGGTGAGGAGTCTGTATCTCCTCACTCTTTCACATACTTCTTCTTCAGGAGAGCTGGCTATGATATTCTAGTTTACAGGTACTCAGCCAAATGAGTGCCTTGCAAGCTAGATGTGCCTGGCAGAAGAAATTTATCAAACCTGAAGCCAGGTCTTAGCCTCTTTCTTTTTTTGGATTCCCTTAAAAACCAGAATGGAATTAGCAGGATTTGTCTGACATGCCATATCTTTGTCAGATAAGCACAGTAACTGTAATAATTTTGTAGTGTATAAGCCTATCATGTATGTACGGGGCAACTTTGTCTATTGATCAGGGAAGTAACTATGATAAAGATGCTGGCAAGTCTCCAACAGAATTCATGCTACTTTTGATGGAAGGAACATTGTGTGTCTGCTAGAAAGAATAAAAGGTAATTCCCCCAACCAAATATTTCAGTGTGGTCTTCTTTCCTTTTTTTTTTGTTCTAGGACCATTTGATAGTTCTTCTCGCATGATGTCCTACCTCTCCTACTAGCTTTCCCACCAGGAAGGATGAAAAAAGCATGGAAAAAGTGAAGAGGAGAGATTTCTGGACAAAGCACAAAACGTTCTCACAGTGCATATCAAGGTACTGGTAGATGATAGAAGATAAAGCATACTTTCTGTGCAGACTCATAAAGATACTGCAAAGTGGCAAGTTGAGCTGAAAGTGCTTCTGTCTACATCTTTCTGGAGTGTACATTCCAGATTAAAAATGGCTGAAACAGTTCTCTGTTAATGCCACACTGGTGAAGTCCATGTGTCATAGTGGCCTTTCAAGAAGAAGGCTTATCCCACAGTGGAGAAAAAGGTGCTAATCCTCCTCACTTATAGAAAGAGAAGAAAGAATATCATCAAAGAGAAAAAGAGAGAATTTCAGGTGTTACTGTTCAGTTTTGTTGAATTTAGAGACCCCTTAGTTAATATAAGAGGAGAAGAGGCAAAAAGACCCTTGAAATTTTTTTCTATGTAGCTTCTTTTTACTTTCTTGTAGTTACCGCTTGCTTAAAAAAAGCACCGTTTTCTCATTTGAATAGTAGTGTATTTCAAAGCACAACTCTATTTATGAACATGTAAGCAAAAATGACTGCAAAGCATACAAAACAAGAAAAAAACAGATGCTAGGCAAACAAATCAATATGCTCTTTGGTGATGATCTTTCTCCAATGATGCCATATAATTTTCCAGTTTTGGGTTGTTTTTCTTAACCTTTTGAAAAACCGGAGTTCTGAACCACAGTGGTAAACATTCCACAAAGAAATTGGAAGAGAAATTTTGCTTTCCTTTATTCTTGCTTTGCCTATGTGTGAGTTAACATATACTGTATAAATGTGTATGCCTGTAATTGTTAAATGAAAGAATGAAGAATTTAGTAAAGGCATCTGCTTCCAAAATGGAACCCTTAAGTTTTTACTGTCATTTTCACCTTGCTTAGGCTTGCAAGAGCTATAATGGGAATGTATATAGAAGGAAGCTCTTTATAAAAGAATCTCAGTTTGCAGCATCACTCTTGTGGTTTCAAAAATATAATCCTAAATCCTGCTTGAAAAAAACTTACTAATTCTCGGCTTTGAAAAGCAGTGCTATGAGGGAGTGTCAAATTATCCTGAATGTCTTTACACTTTCATATGGAAAACCAAAATGCTGAATAAGAAAAACAAATGCCTTAAAGGTAGAAGTGGCCGGTAATCCAAGAGCCTGGCTCTTTAGCTGCCAGATGTGTGCAAGTATTTTCCTCTGAATTCAGAGGCAATTGGTCATAGCCTGTCATTACAGAAGAGAATCCAGATCACCATGTTATATCGTGATGGGTCCAGACAGAAAACTGTAACAAGCTGGATTTGGCCCAGAGTTCCCAAGAGCTGGGTATGTCAAGCTATGTGTAGCTGTGCCACATCATTTTTTTTTCACAGATAGACTCCCCAAATTTTTTTAACTTTGACTAGAGCAGAGTTGCTGTTTTAGCCTATTGTCTGGTACAAGAGCCAGGAAAACCTCTTGGAGAGGTCTAATATTGGCCTGAGGTTTGTTTATTCTTCTGCTGTGCAAGAGTCATTGTCCTCTTTGGAACACACTAGTAGAGAGAGTTGATGGAACAAGCTCTATCAGCTGAAGTGTGACTTGAGCTAGTCTTCTGGGCAGCAGGAAGCCCAATGTTGAACTGATCTGAGATGTCATCTTTTGTGAACTCATTCTGGAACAGTATAAATCCATGCTTATCCAAGCAAGCCTTGTCTTACCCTAAACAGCAAAAAAACTTGTAAGAGATTTGAATTGTGAACTTTATCTTTCTAAATTATGGGAATACCCAGATCCAAACATAAATACTTGTGTTTGCTCTTTTTTTTTCCTAAAATGGACTTTATGGCACCACTGCTTCTGCACGAAGCTTCTTCAAGAGCTCTGTTACCATGCAGGGATGCTGTGTCTTCAGTATATCTGAGACTAACATGTTTTCTCATGTTAAAATAGAAGCATCCAAGTATCAAGTTGCAGCAAGACAGTTTGCAGCCTTCCTGTAAGCCAGGAGGTTGAATTAAAGACAGTTATTGACACCTGAACTAGTCATTGAAGACTGTGTTTGCAACAAATGGAGGGAAATGAGGACTTTCTGGGTGAGGACACCTGACCCGTTTAGATATGCTCTTTAGGACAGGATGAGTTACATGCTATACACTGCTGACTCTTGATCTCCACTGACTGTAAAATTAATTATTTTTAACTAGATTTTTTCCATTAACTTAGCTGACTAACTTGATATAAGACAACAAAATTTTCTCCTGATAAAGATAAGCTTAAACATCCATGCCCAGATTTTGACTATATTTATTAACATTCAGGTAATAAACTCTACCTGCTGTAAACTTACTTTTATTCCTTTGCACACATGAAAAGCATATGCATTTTTGTGCCTAATGAGCATCCAAATGTGACCTAAAATAACTGAGAACAAGGCTTTCTTGTTCCAAGTTGTGCACAGATAACTTTTATAGCTTAACCTAGGTGCTTTTGAATGCTAGACACAGGAAATAAAATTATATGTGTACACTTGGAGGACAAAGGTGGTGTTTAGTATTTTATTTATAATAAAGCAGCATAAAATGATATTCATTTGTATAGTGGCTACAGTTCTCAGTTATTGGTGCTGCCTTACATCTGTCCTCCAGTGCCAAATACACACATTATTTTTGTCTGTTATCTACCTGGAAAAAAGCTTGTTTGACTAGTTTGCTCAGCAATGGTATAATTCACCGCACTGCTAAGCAGTGAAGTGGATAGAAGTCAGAATGCCTTTCTTTGTGTTTAGTAGATAGGAAGGACTATTAACCAGTACCATTTCAATAGTGTTTTAAATGATATAAATTGAACACTTCTGCTTGATTTATAAAAAGACAGAAACAAATTCACTCACCTAAGTGTACGAAATGCTGAGGATAACAATTGGCTATATGAATAAGAAAGAAAAAAAGTATTCAAAACAGGAATAAGTTTCTCAGTTTTTCTCCAAATATCTTGTCTAATTCAAGTAGCTCCTAAAAATCCATCACCTCTAATTAAACAAACGAACAAACAAACAAAAAATACACTTGGAACCCCAAAACATAGAACTCTGTAGACTGAGTTACTTAATGTTCATAATTCTGTAAACCTGTCTTCCTCTTACCCCTTACTGTATTTGAGATCCCACTTGCCTGTCCCTTCTGTTATTAGGTTGGATAACAAGCTGTCCAGGTGAGAGATCACCTGCTTTTTCTCACTTTCATATTAAGTCACAGGCTTCATGGTTTGAAAAGTGTGTGTGTGAAAAAGAGAGTGTATGTGTATGTCTAAATATGTATATACTTACACATTTGTTTATACTGGTCTAGTTGAAGACCCCAGCAGTTTCCTGCGAAGTGCTGACAGTGAGCAGACCTTTATTTGCAGAGGAAAAAATCCATCATCGGTACATTGCATGGACCTGGTAGTCACAGTCCCATATCAGCTTTGTGCGTTACTGACCTCCACAGGCATTTCAGGGGAAGGCACAGCAGGAAGAGACACGAAGGTCAGTATGGAAATTTTTATTCCTTTTGCAGAGAAGTAACTTGTGTTCAATTGTTCTCTTACACCATTTTTGAATACAAAGCTTAGTTGTTCTTCATGGGAAAATGATATATTCATAAGATTTTTCTTCTTATTATTTCAATCTAAGGGTCAGTGATAAATAAGCAGCATGTCAAGTTGCATCTGTCCATGTCACACTACACCTCAAAACCCAAGTAGAGCTATGATCATGTCAAAATTCTGGGTGTTGCTATGTCCAGGTTAACACATAATTCTGGTTTATTGGTTCATGCGAAGCAGTTTCAAGTGTGTGAAATCCAGGTGTGGCTCTGTGATGTAATGTGAGTTTAATACCTTACTGCCTCCTTCCAACAGCTGGATTTAATATGTTTATTTCATGTGTTGTATAGAATGTTAATAATTAAGCAAAGTATTTGGCTACTTATTAATACATTTCTTTTTACTTCTTGAATATGAAAAGGCTCTGCCTCAGCTTATTTAAAGGACATTAACACTTTCAAAAGTAAGGTGAGGGAAGTCAATATTTTCTTCAGCATCCAGATTAATACTATAGGACCCACAGAAAATCCTTGGAGCAGAGAGGGATATTCCAGTTTGAATAGACATCCAGGGAAGGTTTGAATGTGTAAAATTCTTTGAGTACCTAAAATGCAGTATGTTTTTAGCTGAGTAATAGGTAAAATAGAATAGATTTTGAATCTTAGTGAATTTCTGTGTACTTCTCTAACTGCAAATACATTACTTTCTAAATTTTAAGATTTTCTGATGTTAAGGGTGAATTCATGGTGACTGGGGATCAGCAGGTGTAGAACCTGGCTTCCTGTGACAATGGGCACTGGACAGCAATTCTGCTGAGTTGTAGGCAGTAGCACTGAACTGAGGCACCTTGGTATGAAGTGGGATGCTGGAGAAACGGCCTTTACTGTTGAAGGATTCTCACACTTGTAAATGCATGATTAGAACTGTAGCTCATACACTACACTGATATAAAGAGCATAAATCTTGTGGGAGGGACAAATGTTTGATATTCAGTTTTCAGGGCAGAATTGATCATTTTGCTTGGACATTCTGAGAAAATCAAGTTAATGCTCTGACTTGCTTTTCACCTGCAAATCTCACAGCATCTATCAATCAAAGAAATAAATACAATCAGTGCACGTATATAGTGCAAACCTAGTTAAGCACCTAAAGAGGTGTTTATAGCACTAAAGCCACAAAACGTGGCTCGTCAGCAGCAAAGTAATACAGATATAAGCTGTTGTATATATAAAAAGAAAGTAAATATAGACTTTCTGAGGACTGTGCAGTAGAAAAACAAGGCTTTAAGTGACTGCAGAGCATTCAGTTTTCCAGGCAATGCCATTACCATGTGTTGCCACAAGAAAGTGTCTGGCTTGATTCCCAGGCCTGCAGCTCCGTTCTTGAATGGACAGGATCAGGAAACACCACAGAGGTATAGGGATATCTCATAAACAGAACAGGCTTGGACACAGTACAGGCTCTGGGTGTGCCTCATGCTTAGCACATATGCAGAGTGAATGATTGAGGAAGGAACTTTGAAATATGCAGTTTGGGGTTTTGCTCAAGTATTCTGAATCTATAAACTCTGTTCTCAAGTGGTTTCAGAAACAAACTGAAATTATTCTATCTGTGAACTGTACAGTATTACAAGCTTAGACTTTAGACCTAGTTTAACTCACCTTGCAGAATAAGCAGTAGTAGTTCATTACCATAACCCTCCTTTGGATGGAAATGCATTAGTGGTGTCTGCACGAATAAGAAATGAAGACTAGTGAGAAGAAAAAGCCTCACACAGTACCGTGTGCACCCACAGTGTCATACTGTTTGCCTCAATTTGTACCTTTTCAGTATCTGACAGTGAATGATAACATTATTGCATTGGTATTTACCAGCACTGCTGGAGTACGGGATCTGTCATTTTTTTCTATTCTGAATTGTTGTGCATGGCTGTAAAAAGTGCCCGAGGCTGAAATGTGTTTCAGAGGTCGTCAAGGAGGAAACAAAGTGGTTTTTTCACTATTTTTTATGAAATTTGGCAAATCAATTTGAAGCTGGAGAAGTTCCAAGCCTAAATGCACATTATTATGGATTCAGATGTACAAAATCGTTCCCGGTGGGGATAAGTTTCTCATAGTGTCTTTCGGGAAATTATACAACTGTCTTTTGTTTTCCTCTGTATTTTCTTTAGCCTAAAGAAAGGAGGTTTCAGAATGGCCATTTAATAATCCCCTAGAGGAATAACCTTTGCAGCAGTCCTATTTTATAACATAAGAACTATGAAAACCTGGTGTTGGATGGGTTATACAGGAATCCTGTCTATTGACGTATAGTTTATGAGTAAGTCACTAATCTGGCTTCCAGCTTCACTTGTATTTGTTTGGAATGACAGGAGTCCCTTTCAGTGGTCATCACAGATTTCTCTTTTCATCAGCTTTTCCTTAGAGGTAATTGCAGCTGTGCCAAGCCATTCAGCCTCCAGGAGAGAACAAAATTTATTTTAATTTCCAAGAGGGCAGAGTTACCTCAGAGGTGAAGGTATTGTTGTGAAAGAATAGGAAAAGCTCCCTTTCTTCTGATGAAACAGAGTGCCTGGCAAGATTAGGAAGCAAGAGACCTTCCTGTTCTTTCCTTGTTTATTTGTTTATCAAAGAACAAACCATTGCTCCTTTTTTTTTTTTTTTTTTTTAATACAAGTTCATGTAAGTTTGAGCTCATTTTATCAACAGAACCCAAATATTTTGTAAATCTTATTTCTAAATACACTAATTTTAGTATCTGATACCATAATGATTTTGCCATTGCAATAGAATTGCAGTTGCAGTACATAGAAGTGTTAGAGTTGTTTCTCATTAATGAGAATTTGGGATACCTGAGATGGACTTGAAGTTATGAATTCAATGAATCCTTAGTCCCACAGCAAAACCATAGGTTTCTGAATGTTAGGTGGACTTTTACATTCTAATCCACTGATTTACAAGTGGGAGTTACCTATATTTGTAGTTATGTATCTTGTTCAAGTGTCCAGTATGGTCGTTATCACAGTGGAATAATTTCTCAGGAATAAAGTCATTTTATATTGGTGTAGAGCACCCACACAGTAAGTTACTTAAAGTAGCAGTACTGCAACATTGTTTACGGAGTGTGTATTTCAGGAGATTTTTACAGAGATGATGTTCAAGCAAGAGCTTTGTTTTTCGCATTAATCTTGCCAGATGAGCAATTCCAGTAAGAGATCCAGTTTTATTTTAAATCATTGCTTATACTAAAGCAGGGAAATAATATATACTTCTGCTTTCAGTTTCCTTGAGTATCAAACAGTTACCTTAATAAAATTTTCTTTGACATTCTTGAGACAAATTCATCCCCGAAGAAAGAGGAAATGCATTTTATGACTGTAAGAGTCAAACCTGCTTACCTCAGGTTTGAAATTTAGTTTATTCTTTTTTGTTACTTTTAGCCTGTCATCAATCAATGCTACTGTGAAGGCATCATATAGGAAGTGAACTTGTTCATAATTCTGGAATTTTAATACTTTTTATAAATGCTTTAAACTTTGAAAGCAAAAAAGCCATAAAATCCATGAAGTTAAGGCTTCTTTCCCTGTAACAAGCAGGATTCTGGCACAAAGAATATACATTCTCTTACATTCAATTTCAGCATCAGTAGATTTCAAATTTTGAAACTAATGTTGTTGCATTTGTGTACCATACATATTTATAAATATTCACTTGCTGATGAGCTGGAAACCTTCCTTCCATTTTCAGTTGCCTCAGGCTTTGCTTAGAAGGTTGTAGGAGCTGTTTGTTTATTTTTTAATTTTTATAGACAAGTATTAAAGATTGGATGAACACTCCATGGAAACAAATAAATGTTGAACACGTGGAGATGGAGCTCAGAAGATTTGCAAATATGATCATTTCCCTAATGAACGGTGTTTTGCTACTTGAAATAATCTCTCCTGTTCTGAGTACTCTGCATTATGTAGGAGCCTGTAGCTTGTTAAATTCCCTTCATTAGAGGGTTTTTGAACTCAAAGGAGTTCAAAAATTGGGGAAACAAGTATTACAGGATTGAACTCCCAAATCTCAAAGTACTTCTGAAAATATCATCCTGAGTTTATTTTTCCTTTGGTAAGCAGCAAATTACCCAGCTGGCTTTCAAGTGAGATTCAGGAGTCAAACTCCAAGATGTATTCACTAACCTTCTTGCTTCTTCGTTGCTTCTATCTTTTTGTTCACAACTGTCTGCTGCATAAGAAATGAAGGCTTGTCAGAGCACTATGGACCTGGCATACGTGTTGCTTTCAAATCAATCATTAAACATTTGAAATCAGCTGAGGCTTAAGAAATTAAACCTTTTTACAATTCAGAACCCAGCAATTATGAACACAATAGTCTTTATATCCTGGCTTTGCAGAATTTTGGGTACCTTTATTCTTGATTTGTTTGTGCCTTGTTTCTAAGGCAAAATTTGTCAGGAATGGTGAATAACACATTAGAAGTCTTTTTAATTCTTTAAATGCACAGAGGACCTGCAAGATAAACCAAAAAGTGTAGCTAAAGCAGTAGGAGAAATGGCAGGAGAAAAGGTAGACACAGACAATGGTGAATGTTAACTAATTCCTTGCTATACTTTAACAGTTACTTCAGCCTTTCTGGTATTTCATAGAACTCTATGGAGATCAAACCAGCCTGGAAACTCATGAGTCTTGGACACTATTGGGTAGGAGCTCCTTTGCTGGAAATCACAGAGACCCTGGAAGATAATGTAGTAAGGGTTTAGTTCCTTGTTGTTCCAAATTTTTAAAGAAAATATGCATATTTCTTTTTTAATGCATACTGTTGTAAAAGGCAAGGTCAAATAGTAAAGTGTCTTTCTCTGCTAATATTACTCAGCAAAGTAGGCTAAATGCTGTATATATGGACAAAAGTATCTTCCCACTAATTTCAGATGGCTGTAGCTCAGGTCTGTAATAAATTTAAGGTTCATGGCTTTTATAAGATTTGAACTTGAAACCATTGCTTTGAATTTGATCCCAGTTCAGTTCCAAGGATGGCTTATAAGAATGTGAGATGACATGGACACATGTCAGTAATGCAGAATCTACTAGATTCCCCTGCTCTCACACCCTATGTTAAAATCTGAACTATTGAAAAAATTGTGTTTTGGGAATACGAATGATTGTGGGTGAAGAAACTGCTAAACATAGAAGAAACAAGTGCAGAAGGTAATAATCCTTATCCTTTCCTATCTTAAAAATTTCTGCATGGGTTAGGTACTTACATTAACTTAAAGATAACATTGGTCGAGTCTCCAAACGCTGAAAGTAATAAGTCTATGTAGATGAAAGAAAAAGTCCAACCTGAGTTTCCATCATTATTTGTATATGTGAGCAGCGATCACCATAATTTAAGACTCTTATTAATAGCTTGCCATATAACTTGTATTTAACTATTTGTTCCTCAGCAAAGAGTACTTTGGAGAGTAATCTGCTTCATGTTGATGTTTTTCATTCACTTTGAGTAGCCTAAAAACATAATTTGTGCAAATTCGAATATTCAATTGTAAACAAATTCTAAGTTCAATATCATTACATATGTATAAAATCTTCACCTTTTTGTTTTAACAAAAGGAGTAACAGAATGGCACCATCAGCTAGTCTCGGAAACTCAGCATCATAATGTCTAATCTACACTTCTCAGTTCTACCACCTCCAGCCCCAAAGAAATATTTCAGTTTATATACGTAGATCCAAAATGTAATTCGTTTAAAGGTAATATATATAGGATAATATTAAAATTGGTTCTAGAGAATTCCCATTTAGGTTAGAATTCTAACTAGTTGTTAAATTGTTGTAGAGGACAAGTCTGACCTAGTAAGTGGCTAAAGCTAAATACCAGTAGTGGACAGGTGGCAAAAATATTTGCTCACTTATTAATTTCATTTGCTTTGCCTCTCCTGGAGTCTCTTAGTGTTTACTTTTTCCCAATATTCAGTTATATTAATACCTGGAGAAAGATGCTTGCTGAAAGAATGCTAAACAAATATTTAGAATGTTATGAACAGTTATCATGTATGTATGTTAGAAAGCCATGTGTTCCTCTGGGAAAAAAGGAAGTTAAAATCAGAAATAATGAATATGCAGTTCAGTGATAGATCAAAAATCAATAGATCAAAATGAAATCTTTGGCTTTCATATTAGGATGAAAATTTCCCTTTGATTTAGAGCACAAGGGTCAGGTCACTGATACATTATTTACAGTTTTATACAGTGTAGGGTAACATCAAAGTGGAATTTAAGAACGTCTCATTAGTCAGGGCACTTTCCAAAGGCTGGTGAGTCAATGGCTGCGATATACATAGGGGAGAAAACTGAATGGGAGTCTATCATGTGATTTTGTATGACTTCAACTTTTTAAGCCCCAGGTATTTGAACAGAAACTACCGAATTTTACACAAACTCTCTATAGGTTTTGGTTTCCACAGGAAAAGCCTTCCTACTGTACATCTAGATATCTCCTTAATCTTTCTAAATATAAGAAATACATTTACTTACTCTCATAAGAACTCCTGTGGATGGGAAAGTGCTATTAGCTGTTTTGCAGCTGAGAACTAAAAATTTCTGTCATTCATCAAAGGTCACCGGCAAAACTTCTGTGAGAGAACAAATCTGGGCCAGAGCTCTTAATGTTGTACTAAACTTCCTTGAAAGCAAGCACTCCATTTCTAATTACAAGTCTGCTGTCAGTAGTGCAATGAGTTCATTTCAAATCCTGTAGATAGCCTTAGTATCTTGCCAAGACAATGTAATTTTCTAAGAACTTCTTATTTAGAAATTGCCAGGCGAGGAATATTTTGCAGAAATGAGCTGGCAAATACTATGATTAAAATAATATGAATCCACCTGGAGAAAACATATCCTACTGGTGAACTATTTACCAGCAGAATGATTTTGTTATATGCAGACTTCAGATGTGCGATAGAAAGAGAGAAACAACTATCTTATTTTGAAGACTGGCCAGCTGTGCCTATGTGCTCAAACGGTTTAACTCACTTGTATTTCAGCAAAATGGGAATTGTTCTCATTTCAAGAACTGTTTTGCGGATGAGTACTTAAGGTTTAAGCACACTTTGGAAACACGAAGGACCTTGAAGCAATGGAAATGCTTTCAATTTTACAGCATCTTTCCTCTGACAATCAAAAATAATTAGTCAATTTTTTTTTCCACTAAAAAAAATAGTAAGACAACATTAGCATTTTCTGTGGGAAAATGATGCTTTGAGTAAACTTCCTGTCAGGAAAAGTAAATCAAACCGTATAATGCTGTACCCAAAAAAGCAGCTGCTTCTGACTGAGTCGTTACTGTGGAGTGGCATGAGGCAGGGGTCCCAATGATGAGGTAGCTCCACAGCTCATGCTGTTGGCACCCCTGGCTACTTGAAACTGTAGTTATTTTTATTTCCCTATCCTTCACAATGGGACCTGTGCCTCTGCTGGACTGAATATCCATGACATGCCATGCTGTCTTCCTGTAGTTCAGCCACTCTCACTAGTAACAGGATGCTCCACAATCACACAGCAATGTGCAACCTGAAATATGGGCTGCCTAGAGAGCACGGAGGACTAGAACTTAACTTAGGACTGTGCAGATGGATGTCGAGATTAATACTGACTCAAAAGTTAAAAGATTTGACCTTTTCAGGTAGCTATATTAAAAAAAAAACAAACAGTGGTGTGCAAGAGGTTTTCTATTTTAACTGTCTATTGCCGCTCAGAACAAATAGTATCAGATAATTCTCCCACATGGAGATTTCATATTTGATCAACTTAAATTTGGGATAGAAAGGGAAAGAAGAATTATTAAAAAGGAAACCATTCTTCTTCCCCCGGAAAAATAAATTTGTATTCTTTGGGAGACCCCAGTCTCTGTTTCTTTTAAGCACCTCCTTTCTTCCCTGTTCTCCTGTCTTGCCAGTGCACTCAAGTGTCTGATCTATAGGGTAGTTTAAGAGATTCCAAGAGGAAACCAAGAAAAGTCTCACCTTATTTTCCTCCTGAACTCTAATTCCTGCCTCAGCAACTTCAGTCACACACACATTGTGCTCATACTTTTGTCTGAACTCACATAGCAAAGTGGGTGGGGAGAAGATAATTAGGTTGTATTTTACTTTTTTTCCACAGAGGTTTTTATTTTTTACAGGAAATGGCTAATTTAATGTTTTCAGAAAATGCAGGTTGTCTGACAGAATAATAAATGTAAGGTCTTAATCATGCACAACTTTAGGTCAGTCAGCTATAGTGTCATCTTTCCCATGCTGCTCAGCTAGTGATTTTGACCTTGGTATGAATGGATCATTCGCTCAAGTGATGAGAGTTAATTTAGTCTTCATAATAGCCAAGAGCTTAACCTTTTCAGAGCTGCAATTGTTTCAGTGATGCCAAATTATATGCAATCACTGAGTAATATGAACAGTGATCCACTGCTGTGTCTTTGCATGTAAACCACCAAAATCATTCCTTTCATACTGATAGGAAACACAGACTATGAATCCAATTCTGTACGTTGCAAAGTGTATAACCATGTTACTGTATAAGCCGTACACTGAGAGAAAGCAAAGTTTAGGGATTTTTTAGCCCCTTTTTTGTTCTATAGCAATTTCCTCATTTGAGGGAACTCCCTGAGTTCCAAACAGTCATCTCCTTAAAATTCTCTCTCTGAGGTTCACAAGCTTTTATGTCTGTTATTAGAGCTTAGGGATAGAGAAGCATGATTCAAGACAAGCATAGAAAAAGTGATTTTCATCCTGCTGTATGCAAATTTGTGTGATGCTCACGTGCCACTCTACAACGTGAGTAAAATGAAGAAAGCAAACTTACTGTCAGCAGTCTGACTTGCTGAGCACAGATCTGCACATTCCTAGATAATTTTATGGTCTAAAAACCAAAGCTGAAATTCCTTCTCACTAATAATAGGACAAAGTGGGAAGTAGGACTCTTTAGTCAAAGGAGACTGGGTGAAAAGAGCAGACCACCAATGTTTTTGTTCATAAGGAACCTGTCTTCTAAGCAGGTAGATCATGCAGTGTACTTTACAACATGGAGGTCTTTCACATTGCAACTCGAGTCAGAGCCTGGAGGTACAGTAAAGGTTGATATGTCCTCCAGTGTGTTGAAATGCAGTCATCTGGCCTGCACAGGTTCTTTGTGGTTTACGTTTTGCTAGGAGGCAAGTTTGACAAGACAGATCTTCAAAAGCAACATGATGAAGTCTGTGTTGTTAGTAACATTTAGTAATGGTTTTCATATAAATCGCTTTTATATAATGTTAGAGAAAATAGTATTTGCTTTAGGTATAATATTGGCTAAAATATTTAGAAGGAACTCCCTGAAACTTTCCAGGAAAAAAATCATAGAAGTTACAGCAGCAGCAGCACGAGGATAAACTGCAGAATCAGTGTTTATTTGACTGTTCAACACAAAAGTCTTGATGAATATTGAGACTTGGTGAGCTGAGGATGTTGAAATTTCCTTCAAGAATCTGTAAGAATGGTTGGAAAACATCTAAAAGTCTGCAACAACAAGTAGGTATGTGAACCTGTAATACACGTAATATGTAAACCCGTCAATTTTAAGAGAAGACATAAGTCTTGGATGTAAATAAAATCTGTGACACCTTAGTGGTTTAGAAAATTGAAATGCAAAATCTGGTGATGTCTAGAAGACATTACACTACTTGCCACTCTATCAATCTACTGAGGATGTGTGTGTTTAAAACCCTGTTTCTTGCTTCAGTGGAAGATTTCCTCTGTTAGTAAAGGTGGGATTCTCAATGAATAGGCTTTGCAAAATCAGGGCCTAATATTTTTGGCAGGCTGTATCAGAAAGATTTGTTTTGCAACTGTTTAATAAGCAGATTTGTGCTTATTGTTATTTAAGTAGTGAGTGGACTTAAGAAGGATTGTTCCAGTGTCCCCATTCCCCTTCCTCAAAAAACCCCAGCAAATACTTTACTGTTTTTGTTCAGAAGCACTATGTTTTAAAATAAGATGCCTGGATGTCTTGGAATAAATCTCATTCATCGTGACTGCCAGTGGCTTCCAGGGCCACGATAGCAGGCACTCTGGGACACCTTGTCAGTGTCACCGTTCCCATCAGGATAGGGAATTACATAGCAGTCTGATGAAGTAGGCTGTTCAGGGATCTTGCTTTTCATTTTCCTCTGACACAAAGGAGACATCATGTCCAATGCAATCAGGCCCCAAAAAGTTGGTGTCTTCATCTGTCTGTGTCATGTTGTCATCTGTTCCCTCTGTCCTCTGTGGTAAAATGACATGTATTGTGACTATGACATGTATTGTGACTATTTTGGAAGCAGTGTTTGATAGTATACATGCAATACTTGAAACATCCAGTTGCTTTCTTGCATGTGCAGTTTCAGGCTAGCATTCCCAAAGCAGTATAAAGCTAGTATTCATCTGTTCTGAAATTAAGTTCTGGACACCAGCTGAAAAGTACATTTTTGTTATTAAGGAATCAAATTAAAATTGTAAGAAAACAACACCATTATTAGTTTGCAAAAGTTATTTGCTTTGATTAAAAGCACCAATAAATGTGTCTTGGTTCTATAACTGCTCCATTTAGCACTTGACATATAATAGTGGTGTTTTTTTTTTTTCTCACAGTGTAATATCTCCATTGAAATATAATTATTTTGCAGATTGCTCAACTGAATGCCCTTATAAACATGCTGTTAGGGGAACTCACCCCTGGTGATCATCAGAACATCATGACAATATGCACAATTGATGTACATGCAAGGGATGTTGTAGCCATGCTTATAGCACAGAAGGTAATTTGTTGCAGAGCAATTACACTAATGCATTTTTAAAAGCATAAAATAAAGAATAATTTCATTTGTTGAAAAGATATTCTGGTGGCTTATGTATGGCATTGACAGAATATTTTGATTCAATCCATTTTTGTCCTTTTATATTTTTGCTTTAGAGTTAGATAATTACGTTTACCAGTTAAAGAATTACCATTTTAATATATATAGATATTTTGTCCAAATGTTTAAAGACTTCCATTAAAAATGTATGCTGCAATGTGACAGCAGGTTTCTCATTAATTTGCCTCCAATTACTGATCTGCTCACAATTAATATAAAGCCTCACATCTATTGCAGATAGCTTGAAAGTTTAATACATACAAAATATAAAGCAGCAATTATGTTATGTTTCCAGACAGCTTTATTTATTTATTTATTTAATAGGTTTTATTTCCCTATCAATTTCTGAGGTGGAGTATGTACTGTTAACTATTTCTATGCCCAACTTGAGCACTTCCAGGGCCTATTTATAGTGATTTGCTACTTCATCTTCAGATTGTGACCATTCAGACAGGAAGGAGGTGGTGAGGGACACCACACAACGTCTGCTCCTTTAGGCACGGTTGGGCAGGTGAGAGATAACTTCTGTATCTTCCACTTCCGTTTGCAACCAGCTGCAGGCAAGGGATTGTTCTGACCTTCAAAGGAGGCAGGCACAGAGCCCCAAATGGCAACTTCATTCCAGAGTCAGAGACCTATAGCTTTACTGTTTATTCATGAGGAATAACAAAGAGAAGAAAAACAAGTATGAAATGTGTGTAGTGTATATCTATTAATCTGTCCTCTATAGGCTGTTATCTTTCTACATGTTGTATTTTAACATGCTTACTCATAGTAAAATTTACCTTTTGGCAACACATGGCTGCCAAGTGCAAGAACTGACCTGTCTCCCCCCATTTCCAAACACACTCCCACCCCCATGATGGTGAGGAGTTCAGTATAATAATGTTTTTCTTTATTGTGAGTAATATTTTTCTGTATTAAGGTTTCTCAGAAACCCAGACTTTACATAAATGACCTAAATAAATAGTGCAAGACATAGTCCACAAAAATACTCATGAAAGTAAAAATTGTTTTATTTGAAAGAATAAAACAGAAAAATGCACTGTAAATTATCATAACATGCCATGAAACCTCCTTGTCCAGGACAATGGTCCCTTAGCCTTGTCAACTGGTATTCTGCAAAACTGTGAAAAAACAAAACAAAACAAAAAAAGCCCCAACAAAAACCTCTCAACACTCTTATAGTTGCAGAACAAAATCCATTCTACTGAGCATAATCACTTTGTTGTGGTGTGATGCATAATAGCAGTTGCATAGAAAATTTGCAGCAAATTAAAATATTCTTTTCACTGAAATTGTTTATCCACATTGCCAAAGCCTTTAAGGAAGTACTGATGTTTTTCATATTGTCAGGAGCAGCTGTTTCTATCTGCTGTGGCTGTCTAACCGCTAACTAGGCAGATGGCACACACTAGCTGAGGTGTGTCTGTTGTATACAGGACCAACTTTTCTGGCTTGCAGGAAGCACAGCTGCCATGCTATTATGATGATGATGATCCTTATGCATTTCAGCCTTATATAGAGCTGCATGCTTTGAAGGGGTGATTAGGGTCTTTAGTACACTGAATAAGTACTTAAATAATCAAACTGACAAGCTGTGTGGAAATATGGAATCCCTATTAATTAGAATTTTGGGTAGGGATTGGAGGAGGCTCTGTAAAAAGCAAGTAACATTATTTACCACAGATACAACCATCTCAATGTTATAGCATGTAAAATGTCAGTTTAAGAATACCCCAACAACTACTAGGTACAAATAGATTTACAAATGCAGTTTACATCATTAACTCTGGCCTGTTATTTAGAGAACATGCTGAAGAAAATGTTAGACAGTCAAAACTAGAGAAAACCTCAGATTTTTGCCTTAGTTGGCAGAAACTTGTACCATAGAATACGGAAACAGCAACACTTCTTTCCCCCATCCCACTTGTAGTAATGAATATATTAATATCTACTCTTTTCTTCTAAATAGCTACTTCCTCAACATTCTTATGTACTGGAATGTAGCATAATGGAGCTGGAGGTGTGGCTGAGGCTTAAGGAAGCATTGAAATCCTGACCAGATGCTGCATTTCTTATTGATTTGAAGCATTAGTTCATTAGGCCACTAATCAAAACCATGTGTTCTGCTAACAAACCATTTCATCCTCTGAGTGCTGAAGCATGCACATGCTGTTCCCAACTAACTGGGATCTGCTCTAAGTGAAAGAAAAGTCTCCTGTTGACATCCATAGGTAGTAGAAGAGGTTGTCTGAGAATGGGTGCACTTGTTTTGTGTGCATCTTTGCATAGCTCAGCTAAAAATATTTTAGCCAGAAACCAAGTATCTTGCTAGTATTTCTGCCATCTGTCATGTTAATATGAGCTTCAAGAGTTTATGTTCTATAAACCATTGTGGCCTTGTTACAAAATGAAAAAAAAACCCAATTAATTAAGGTCAAAATCAGGCAGTTGTACATGAATGTCTGTGTTTCAGAAGTCCCATCGCTAGTTTTTGTTGTCTAAAGAAAGAGGTTGATGTATTGAGCAGACATGAAGATCGGTTCATCACCTTAGGCATAAGTTAAGAGTTAAAACCACTCGAAATACTGAATGGGCAATGCGTATAGCAAAAATCTCCATGGCTAATGAGTTAGCATGATCTAATGAAATCATATTCTGCAGTACTTTCCAAATAGCTATGAAGTTAAAAGCATGAACAAACATAACATGAAATCAGAATTACAATTGCAAAACATGTTTCTTTCTTCATTATCTATACAAAGTTTCTAATGAGCTTGAACAGGAAGCTGTGGTAGGTAATTTTTATAAATGCTAGTCTTGATATTTAATAGAGCAGGCACCTTAATGCAATGCTATTACTTTCCAAACTGAATGTCATTATTTTAGAAATAGTTGTAAGTACAATAACTTTCTCGCTCATAGTAAAAAAAACTGATGAGAAAAGATAGGGAAGTTTGGTCACTTAGATTTCACCAAATGGGAAGAGGGAGAGATGATCAATTATCTTTTGGTAGAGCTCTGGGATCAATGTTTCTGAGAGGTGTACAAGAGCAAACAAAGGAGGATGACTCATGGAGCAGAAGGCAGAAAGATAGAGCATCTTGATCAGGAAAGGACAAAAGATTCCTGATTCTTCAGAAGCCAATGGAGGCAGACCTGCAAGCCAAGTACAAGGGGTGAGCAGTTTACAGCAATAACAAGAAATACTGCAGGGTTAGAGGATCATGTGGACATGGCCAAGGAAGAAAGCAGAAGTACTGCAGTGCTAAGGGAAAAGGTTTTCAGAAAGTCACCGATACGAGAAAGCAAATGGAATACAATCACAAAGGTGAAGAAGATGAAGATCAAGTGTGGAGAAGAGGACTAATGAGCCTGGGAGATTTAGAGCAAGCAAGGAAAACCACTGGTGTCTGCTAGCATGGGAGATGAAAGAACAGAGATTGATAAACAGGAGAAGGGATTTCTTCAAGCAGGTGAAAAATATCAGTGGGTAGGAACTGAAGAAATCTGCCTTGATTGAGGCTGGGAAAAGTTGGTGGGGCAAAATGAAAACAGAGAAATAGGTAAGAATCCTTCAAGAACATTCATATGTGATAAGAGGAGAAATTCCTACTTTATTATGTTTGGAGGAATTGCTGTCATATGCTGTTCCTGGGTAAGATAGCTTTGTGGTTGGAGAGCTGGGAAAAACAGCAGTGCGGAGGGAATTATGGAAACACCTAATGAAAGAAGGTATATGTGTGGTGGAGTTTTCTTCCAGAACATCACAATCAAAATGCTACTGTTCTTTCCAAGTCCATTTCTGCTCTCCTTTCTCTAACTTTGGTTCATATTTAGTGATCATAACCAAACACAGAAGCAGATTACACTTAAAACATTTTCATTTTACTTGTGTGAAATATTTTGTAATTCTGTTCATGATATTCAACGCCCTTTTGTGGATCTTCAAAGTAACTCTTACTCAGGTCAACTGCAAAATACAGAGGAAAACTGTCAGCATGAGATGACATCTCTCTAAGGCTTTGATCTATACTCCTTGTGCTATTTAAAAACATGAGGCTATTTGTGCACTAGCTAAAATGAGGAAATACCAAGTCTGATAAAATTGTAATATAACTCAGAGCAGACATTTCCTGTCTTCTGACTTGAAATGCTCTGCCATTCTAACCAACAAAAAGATCTTACCTTTGCATTAATTTGTTTGGATGATCTCACCTTTACTAAAAATGTTATTAACCTAATTAGTGAAGGAAACATGATTCAGAGCATGCTCTCACCTATCTTGAAGTCAATACTTTTAAGTAGTTCAAAACAAGGAGGCCTAATTTTTGATGGTTGTCCGTCTGTGTCTCCACTTCATCAAGTGATATGATGCAACATCCTCCCACTAAAGTGGAATGCGGGAAGAAGGGAAAATCTGCTTTTATAGAAGATGAGGTCTCCAAGAGGATGCAGAGCCACCAGGGCAAAAGTATCTGCTTCTTTGCTCAAGATAACGGTAAAGGACCTTTTTTTCGTTTTTAGTCTTTTGTTGGAGAGGTGGTGTACCAGATGATTAGGCACTTTTTTTGCTCAGATACTTCTGTACTGTTAATAGGTAGCTCCTCAGACAAACTCTCCTTTTATTCCTGTTTCAGAGGCCCTTGTCTTGTGGTGGTAGACTGAGGAGTCATTTTCATTCATACTTGATTGAAGGAAGTCACTTGCATAGTTTCTGCACTCACTTTGGGAGTTCAGAATATTAGAAATGAAAACAAGATTCCAATACACAGTCAGATCTTAATTTGATATCAATAAGAACCATGCTGCATCAGGGACACTTAGATTCTTGCCTGAAATTTATATTTATTAAGGAATCATGTTTTTTTCATCTGTGATCATCTGAAAATCTTGGTGACCCTCTCCTTTTCTTAGGCAATATTAAAGAAAATGGCAGATCAAAGAAGAAAAGAGACATGATCAGTGCATAACTAAGAGCTGAGTGTTGCAAGAATGGCATTCTGACTTTAACCTAGCAAAAAGTGTTAGCATACGTTATGTTTTATACACCTAACTCTGGGAAACAACAACGTAGAATAAAAATCCCGAATCAACCAATAAATCCCCACAAACTCAATTAGAGTAATTTATCTTCTTCCTCCTTTTTTTTTTTTTTTCTTGAGAAAGTTATCTATTTTGGCACAAAGCCTGCTCTGGGATTGGCTGCTGTGCTTTCTTTGGGTTCAAAATGCCAAAATGTGTAGGATTTTTCCTTCCTTAGGAAGTCTTCATGTTTCCTGCTAAGCCAGATGAGCCAGAAGATCAAAGGTGTCAGTTGCTCACCCTTCCCTAGTGGTGCTTTCTGGTTTGATTCTCCCTCCCCATGGGTGGAACTTGAAGACACATCAAATACAATTAAGTGCTAGATTTCTCAGAGAATATATATTATGCTATTTTGGCTGAGCACATGTTTTTCAACTGATCAAAGTAGTGTTCTGCAGAAACTTCTGAAATGTTGACTGTGCTTTTATGAAGTTACTCTTCCTAGAGTAAATCCAAAGAAAATACATTGCGCATTGGTTATTTCACTGTTTACTACTGGTACATTGTTGTCATGTGAACCTAAAGAAGGACACAGAATCCATGTGCTATATATGTTTGAATCTTTAGAGTTTTCTCTTTTTCTTGGTTTTATTTATTTAATGTAACAAGAGCTATGTGAAGCCAATGAAGGCACTGCTCAGGAAATACGTGATTGCTATCCTTTGACAGTGAAGTCATAAAATCAGAGCATAGCAGTGCACTTTCCTCCATAAACCTGTCTTTTGAGATGAAAGAGTGCTATTCCACACTCATTAAAGAGACCTTCTCCACTTCCAAGTTACACTGTGCTCTAAACTTTTGTCAAAGTAAAAGGTAAGATGACCATAACAGGCAGATATTTTCTTTCTCCAAATACATTGTTTTATGTAACAGACACCACTCTAGTAAGTTGGTTATATTTCTTTCCCTTCTAGAGTCAATAAACTGGTCCTGAAAATACTTGAATATCTTGTTGAAGTCTGTGGTCAGCAGGAGGCATGGAAGAAAATGTATGGGCAAACTAACTCACAGGTAAGTATTTTTCAACAGCTGGGCATTAGCTAGCATTCCTTAATTTCTGTAAATCAGCTGAAGAAAGAAGAACTTTATTTTACATCAGGAAAAAACACTAACCACACCTGGTACAAGCTGGCTAGATGTCATTAGCACAAGAAGCAAAAGCAGATGAGTAATAAATTGCTACTTAAAACTTGCACTCGCTTCATTTGACAGGCAATATATGACTGAGGTCACTACTACCGAAAATTTTGGTTTGACCATATCAGACATAAAGTTTTAAAAGTCAGTCCAGGCTGGTAGAAGCAGAATGTTCCCACTGAAAGTTGCTGTCTTTGTGGGCAATTAGATTGGCAATGGGAGGGTTGTTGACCATGGACTTAAGATCAAGGCAATTGAAAACACCTAAGAGAATTAACAGTGTAGGTGCTACGACCAGCTCTTCCATAAGATCACTTTTCCTTTTTTTGGTATAATTGGTATGTTTTCAGTTATGATTTTGCTTTTCTTGGTCCTACTGAGTGTATGTAAAATTGCAGTAATTTCATCAGATGAACTGTGAGTTCAAATCTGTTGATGTTCCACTGAATACAGAGGAAGTAGAGAGCAAAAACACTATTGTTCTACTTCACATACAGTAAGAGAATTTTGTCTTGTTCTGTACTCTTCCAATCTATATTGGTAGGCTTCATTTTCTTCTAAAGATTTTGGTGCTTAACCATGTTAGAGAACAGATACGTAGCTATGGGTATTCTGGCGCAGTATTCACCCATTTGGTGTTTTCTAGTTATTTGGAAAGCATATGTAAGTCTTCAGTAGTTAGCTGTGTCATGTAACTTCAGTTCTTATTCATACTGAAGTGATAAAGACTGTTCCTGCAAGTACATGAAAAATATACCAACTCTCACCACTTATCTGTGAGTCATAAAACATGAAAACAGAAATGACCAAGAACTTAGGTTAATCTCTGTTAACTCTGTTTTCAGCCATTCTGAGTGAACAGAATACAAAATAATATGCATTTGACTGAGATTGTGTAAAACCTGCTAGCAATAAGTGAATTTTTAAGAAAGATGGCATTATTGCAACCTGTAGCTATCTCACACTGAAATGATAGTGCTTTGGAAGGGGAAAAAGTATGAAGAAATTTTCATTAAATTTTCCCTTGTAATACTTTTGAAATTAAATATTTTTGACAGCCTGATTTTGCTTTTCTGTAGTGGTATTTAGTAATAAAGCAGTAAGCCTAGAATTCAGTGGGATCCGATGGCACAGAGAAACACAGGGAGAAACCTTTTCTGCTGAAGCTTATTTGGCTAGCATTTGACAGTATCCCTGGCTTTGTGCCACTGATTTTTGTTCCATATTTCCTCAGATGAGTAGCCAGGGGTAAAAAGAGGAGTGCTATATTCTTTAATGAAGAGGTAGACAAGTTCTTTTACTCAGGTCAATGATAAAATCGTATCCTATGTACCTGAAGCTTAATGTTTCTATGTGTCATATAAACACAAGTAATTCTGAGGCCAAAATGCTGGTGAACTTCATCACTGTCCTGCCTTAGAGAGACCATGTTCCGTGTTTTAAATTTAAAATCAGACTGAATTACATGAAATGTGTTTTTAGCAAAAAGAAAAGCATAGAGTTATGTACAATCCTGCCTTTGCCTGCTAATTCAGGAACAGTCTGATTGATTATTTGTATACTCTTAGTTTATATATCCAAAGTTGCTGATGAGATCATGTATGTTGTATTACTGTAAGAAAGGAGTTGTATTACTTCTAAATCTAACGCAACGCATTAATAGAGATTAAAAATAACTGCCATAAATTGTGATACATGAAGTCTTACAGCCATTAAATAAAAATGCAGATCTAGTTTAAGCAGACAACATGAATTCAGATATAAAAATGAGAATAATAGAAACAAGAAATAAAAAAATAAATAGGAATATTGTAAAGCTTTATAGGACTAGGAGTTTACAAGAAGCATAAAACACAACTAAATGAATTGAGATGAAGGCAGCAAGACTGTGTTCTTGTTATGGGCATCCCAGTGCAAGACACAGTCATGTTGGAGCAAGTCCAGTTAAAGACCATAGAAATGGTTAAGGGACTTAAGCATCTGATATATGAGGAGAGGCTGAAAGAGCTGGGACAATTCAGCCTTGAGAAGAGAAGGCTCAGGACAGATCTTTTCAATATGTATAAATACCTAATGGTAGGGAGTAAAGAAGATGGAGCCAGACTCTTCACAGTGGTACCTAGTGACAGGATGACAGGCAATGAGCACAAATTGAAATAAAGGAAATTCCACTTAAACGTAAGCAGAAAACTTACTTACTAACAGAGAAGTCAAATAGTAGAGCAAGTTAAACAGAAAGGTTGTAGGTTCCCTATCCTTGCAGATATTTCCAACCCAGCTGGAAGTACTCTGCTCAAACTGATCCACGCTGAGCAGGGGCTTTAAACTAGATGATCTTCAGAAGTATCTCAGCTGTTGTGTGATTCTATATTTCTGCCTGCTGTGTATGAAGTTACTTCAGGTCTGATACACGAGGTGGTGTCTTGCTCTTCATGAAAGTTCTAGGCATTGCAAGTCTATTTAATGATCTTAAGGATCTTTTCCAACCTAAATACTTCTATGTGTCTATGCTTCTGTGGATCTCTGTGGGATAGCCTTCTCCTAAAGACAGGCTACTTCCCAATCTCTGTAGAATAGCATACTTCCAAAGTAGGTAAGTGCCTTAAAAGGCGCAATGAAGCCACCTTTGGAAGGTACACTTCTTGCTTATCACCCACAATGAATAAGTATCCTTTACTCTACCATCAAGACAGATATGAGAAAAGACGTAAAGTGCCATCAGAATTTTTCTGCTGACAGGTTTATTCTTCTAACACATCAACACAACAGAAGTACCTATAATATTTTCTGAAATCTCTGTGAATCAAATAAACTATGTTTAGAACACTTCAGAAAAACGTCTTGGTATTCTGGGTCATTATCACTGCAGCTGGCTCTTTTTCTTTCTCACCATCACGAGTTTGAAGTATCTATAAAGGTTTATGCCAAATCAGAGTATAGGAATGCTTTTATGAACTCAGTTGCATCTCTTTAGATACACCTTCAGTTGTGGTGCTTTAAGCGAAGACACGGTAGGCTTACATTTGTGTTATCCTATGGCACTGCAACCTTTGTAGAAGTAAATCCAGAAAAAAGAGGATATTACCTTCCAGAAAATATCAAAGCTCTCTTTTGGTGAATATAAAAATCCTTTCCCCTCTCTTTTTTCTGAATTACAGCGTTAGGTCTTAAAGTAAAGTTATCATTAATGGGAAATAGGCAAAGGCTAGAGTTGAAGATCGAGACATTGACATGAGAGCAGTTTGCTAGAAAGACTTCAGACAAGTAAGACTTTAAGATCTAATGGCAATATTTCATTGCAAAACAGATTACAGAAGACTGTGAGGGAGCTAGCAGTATTAAGAATTTGAGTTCTGTGATACTGTGTGGAAGAGGTAAGATTTTTCTTTAACTTAAAAAATAATCTGTGAAATTTCTACCCGTCTGAGTATCTGAAATATTTATGTAAAATATATCATAAACTACTAAAGCATTACTGTTGTATTAGAAGATTTTTTCTATTTCAAGAGAGATTTACCATAGATTTTCTTATGTGTATGTGCTAAATTCAGATTTTATTGCCTTTCTCTTTTTGTTGTTTCATTATTCTAGAAAAGCACATAGGCTTTCTTTTCTTGAAAATTGGCTTAGTATAAAATCAGTCTTTTGTGCTTATCAAATTCTAAGACCTTTATGGTCTTTTAATCTAAGGTAAGAAGATGTGTATTGATCTGTGAACTACTAATGGAGTTTTCTTAATGTTGTCTTTTTTATTACTCGTGTTAACCATTTGTTTCCCATACATTTTTAAGTCTGAATATGTCCAATCAGATGTCCAACATCCCTATTTCATATACATATCTTGTTAATTAATTTGATGTTGTCATTAAGCCTCTGATGCTTTTGACAGATCTATGGAGTAGCACCAATTCTTATAATCAACAACATGGTGAGAGGAGGGTGGCAGTACAACTCTGTCTCACACGTTTGTGTTTTCTTTCCACCCTGCGGCACTTATACGTAACAATGGTTATTTCAAACTTCTTTTTGAAATAGGGTTGACATCAGAAAAGCTGCAAATTCTAGGAGACTTCTGAGAAAGTTAATCTGCCTCTACACATTGTATTGTATCTAAATGGGTGCTGGAGGAAAAAGATTAAACTTTCTGGTAATGCTGCTGCTAGGCAAGCATAAAGAATTTGGGGGGCAGGGCAGTATCCCTTAGAAATGGACTATAGAAGATTCCCAGCATATTCAGTAGCAAGGATGTGAGAAATACTCTTGGCATTGTACTTGAATGCTAGCAGCAGTAAGAGAGAAAGCAGACAAGTCATTAGTGTACACTCCTGTATGAGCTCAGGTCTTGATTATCTCTTTCCACTGCCTTCAGAGAGTAGAGGAAAGAAGGCTGCTAAAAGACCTGTCCTTTCTAAGCAAGCTGGGGTGCATAATTATATAGGTTTATCTGGCCTTTTCCAAAGGGACAAATGGCCCCACTTTTGCAGTCCCTCTCCTTACTAGTTTTTCTGTTCTTCCCCTTTTCCTTAACTATCAATTTTTATAAGTGCAACAC
Source organism: Psittacula echo (assembly GCF_963264785.1). NCBI lineage: Eukaryota > Metazoa > Chordata > Aves > Psittaciformes > Psittacidae > Psittacula > Psittacula echo. Next base: position 67,282,622 of record NC_137743.1, on the reverse strand, counting down.
TTAAAATCCTTCCATGCACAGAGAGCCAAGCATGTCTGTTTCTGTGAGGGGACTGAGTCCCCCTTGGTTCCTGACACTGATAACTTCCTGAAGTAGCTGCAAAGAGTGAGAAGATTCTGCTCAGTTTATCCCTTCTGTACAAAAATTCTCTGGTCTCAGTGAAATACAGTGTTCGATCCTACCAGGCTATACTTTATTCAAGCTTTGTGCCACATTTTTCACCTGAGTGCTCAGGGCCAAATTCAGAGCAAATATAATCAGATGCATCTCCTTACTCAAGCAAGCTGAGTTGCTCACTCTAAGTTTTATTTTGGTATAAGCCCATTGGGCCTATGACTGCGTGAATGTGAGTTTCCTATGCATATGGCATTGCCTGATGCTCGGATGAGAGCATCATGTCAGACATGTTTAATCATAACAGTGTTTATTCCCTTTACTCAGAATGTATCTCCTTCATGACAAATGTATGTAAATGCTGAGATAAAAATAGCATTTGACAAGATAGTTGGGTATGTTTCATTTTATTAACACATTAGTCAACTTATTCTGCTCAAAATAATATGTGAATAGTAGATATGTATAAGATTAGCATAATTTTTTCCATCAACATTTGTTCTGTGAGATTTTGATTACATTATTTTAATTAAGCAATAAGTCATGACAAGCACAGGATTTCATGGTGAATATAGCACTCCTCACAAGGTATTATAAAGCATGTAGCTGAAAGCTGAATGATTGTAACCATTCAAAATATGTGTTAATAATCACTCTAGACTGGCTACAGTGCCCTTTGGTTTCTTTAATTAAATATATATTATTGAATAAGGAAAGCATTTAGTGGCCACATTCATGAGGGCCAAGACACTGCTCTTGGCCAGCAAGAAAGCTCCATTTGTGTTCTAAAGCCTTCTGTGCTGTCTCTGGGATTAGTTTGCTCATGACAGCACAGTGTAACTTTTAAATATATTCAGGGCACATCATACTGTCAGTGAAGGAAACCAAATGTCCTCTCTGGAATCGCATAATGTAGTAGGTGTCACAAGTCAGAAATAATGAAGATAAATGGGATTATGGACCCAAAGAAAAGAGCGTATTTTCTAAATGATGCCCTCCAGTCAGAGATTGGGAAAGTGAAAATGTTCCATTTCTTTGTACCTGTCCACTGGAAAAAAAATCTCGAACCCAAACCAGTAACCAAAACCCAACAGTAACAACACCCAAAACCTCCTCCGCCAAAACCACCACCACCACCCAGAAAGTCTTTGTGTTTAACTTATTTTGTATCTGATTGCATCAGTCTTAAGATATAAAGTAATAAAATGCTGGGGATAACTAATGTCTATTTCAATCATCCATTTAATATTTCTTTGGCACTGTCATAGATAAAAGGTAACTTGGATTTCTATTACCAGGGTTTCAAAGTAATTAAATGTCTTGGTTGTTATTGTGTTCCTGAAATGAAAGGACTGAAGTAAACCTGGAGCTTATATAGCTGTATTGGGTTTTTTATTACTTTGTGGAAATTTAAATATTTAAATAGGGAAGAACAGATGATAATTTCTGGACCTACAAGTATGTTGCTGTCATAGCTCTGCTAAATGCTCACTACTTCATAAAATGTTCAGTTTTTGCTGTCCTTCACAGGTTGTGAAGGATGGTGGCTTGCTAGTCCTACCTTTTCGTGATAATCATTTAATGTTTTATTTGACTACCAGTAAAAGCAAACCTAAGTAAGTACCTTGTGGTTTTTCAGCATTAAAGGTGCAACAAGTGACCAAGAATGTCATCTACCATTGATCTCTTCTGTCCTGTCTCCATTGTGGAAAGTCACTCTGAGGTAAATGAAAGGTGATGTCCTCTCCTCCATCCAAAACCAGTCCTATGGGAAGCATATGATTCTATGATATAAGAATACCATCTTTCCTCATTGTAGCAGGCTGGTCTGAATAATTAGATAGAAGAAATCTTGTGATACTCCTGAGGTGTCTGTTGGTCTTTTTCCACGTAACAGCTCTTTTTTTCTGCGTGTGTGTATGTTGTTACTTTAAATGTTCATTTTTGGTTTTTTTTATTCAGGTCTGTCCAGGGTAAAGCAAAGTGATGAACTTGTTATATTGACCAAATTATTTACTTATGTTGAATGTAAACTGTTTTAGGAGAATCTTCCAGCTGTTCTAGAAGGACATGTTGGACCTCAAGACTAAGAAAGGGAAGGACCAAGCATTAGCTTGAAATTCCTTACAGAGTTTACGTTGGACTAAAATAATAGAGCTGGCTTGTTTTTTTGGTTTATTGTTGTTTGGGTTTGTGGTTTGGTTTGTTATTTTTGTTTTGTGTGGGGGGTGTGTTTTTTGGTTGGTTTTTTTTTTTTTTTTGAGGAGGTCTTAACATCTTCAATTTTAGAATGTACGTTGTCACCAGATATGACGTGCTATATGTGGCAGAGGAGGGGACTGAACCAGAATCTCAAGGCCCAGTCCTTTGAGAGATTGAAATCTCTTGTCTGAATGTAAGTGGAAGAGAAAGAAAGTGGTTATTCTCAGTATCCAAACATGTATGCTTCAAGTGATGAAAAAAACTTCAGAAGAATTACTGATTTCATCAATCTTATGCCATTCATTGGCATCTGAATCTTGAGTCCTGTTTGTGGAAAACTGAACGTTGCATTTATTTCTTATATTAGCCTTAGTAGTGAGCATGAATGTGAATTTACTGTTTCTACATACCTAAAGGTAATGTGAGTGTGATGGGTTAAAAAGTGTCATGAGATTTGATGAGCATTCATGCATTTTATCTAACTTGAGGCATTGAATCCATGGAAACATTGGCTTTTACACATAATTTTCTCATTCACAAAATTAAGTAATTACATCCTGGGAGAAATGCACTAGCATTGAATATACAGTATCCAGACTATATCACTACAGGTAGCAGATTGAATTTAACTAGCCATATGGATTGTAATTGTCTAAGTATGATTAATTCATAATGTTTGTTAATTTTATGCTTTATATTATGGTTTGTTACTATAATGTTAGTCTTTTTTTGCTTTCATTGTTTCTTTTTAATCTAGGTTTTGATGAGATCCCTCAAGGGATTTTAATCTTACTATGATACTAATGATGTCCTTATATTCCTGGGTCTCATCAATAGCTTGTTCCCCTTGCTGGAAGTTTCACGGAAAAGGCTTCTGAAGTTAGAACAGATGGTTCATCAGTCCATTGCAGAACTCTGTTTGCAGCCTGAGGAAAACTTTATATTGAAGGTGGAAATAATGGTTTTCTGCTTAGCTTATTGTAAATTCTAAATGGGGTGATTGAAGACTATAATGATCACTGTTGTTTGATGCCTATGACTTCAACATCTGGCTAATACCTTTACTAGCTGTAAGAGTACTAAAAGGCATTATAGGCTTTGCTGCTTCTTTCTTTTAAATTGATTGTAATATGTATATATATGTATATATGTTTGTACATGCACGCATGAATGCGTAAGTTTGATGTGTGCAAATGAAAGTATACATGTAGCTTATATATGTAAATCAGTGTCTATACTAATATCTGATTTGCACAATAATAAAATGGAATATTATGTAATAATAAAATGTCAACACTGAGTTTTCTTTTTTCAGTACTTGAATTTGATTTCTACTTTAACAGTTGGAATTATTTTAAATTACGCTTTACCTATTCTTGCCTACAGACCAAAGCCATTAACACAAAGTAAATTAGCAAATATGGCTTTGCTTCTCATACAGGGTCCAAGAAGGAAGGACTAGCGAGTCTTAGAGAGCTGACCTTTTTAATGAAGGCTGAAGACCACCTCTTTGAACATGATGGACCTCATTACACCAACTTTTCAGCTAAATCACAGATTCACTAAATCACCAAACTCACTGGTGACTGAATTGTGACTGAAAAATAATGTTTTATCAGAGAATTTGAAAAATTATTTCTTTACTTTGTTTCTTTCCTTGGTTGTACTTCAATCCAGATAATGACAAGTCTAGGAAGTTTCAGTTTAGAGATCTAGATGGTATTGTCTTAACTTATTCAGCAGCTTGGCCTGGTATTCTTGAAGCAAATGGCCAAAATCTCTAACAGCATTATACATTTGTTGTTTATTTTTGTTGGTTTTGTTTGTTTGTTTGTTTGGTTTTTTTTGGTTTTTTTTTTTTTTTTTTTTTAAGCAGTGTAGCTGTATTCAAAAAACCATGGAAACATACATTGAATTTTAGGCATATACTGTGAATGCTTTGATTTCAATGGAACCTTAATAATAGGCTTAAAATGTTACGCTGGATTTGGACCCAAACACCTATTAAAACACTCAAACAAAACACTGCAGTTTTAACTCTGTCACGGGCTTATGCCCCCAAGGATGCAATGATTTGTCGGTTTATGCCACACTGGTCTTGAAAACAAATTCTTCAGACAGGGCTATAAAGTACCTGTTGATAAAAAGAGTGGTCAAAGCAATAAGCTTCTGATTAAGGCTATCAGAATCTGACACATTAATTATCCTTAATTACAGTCTGTATCATCTTTCCTGAAGAAAAGTTCATGAAGCGTATGCTGCTTATAGTGAATTTGCAATTAGTTTTTAACCAATGCCAAGCCTGAGCTCTGAAATTGCATCACATTAAAGGCTTAATTTTTCTTTTTTTATAGCTTTGTAATTTCAGAATTTTCTTATAATAGGACAAGTGCATGCTTACACAAAGTTTTATTTACAATACAAATCTGAAGATAATGGCTGTGACAGGTAAAGAAAAGGATTGACAAATATAGTAAGCATTTGAAATAACTATGTGGGGAGTTAAAAACCTTATTTTTTTCTGTACTGCTTCATTCTTTTCAAATTGGCAGTATATTTGTAACTAATGCTACCTAATATCAGCCAAGAGAGGCCTTAAGGATTTATGCAAGTGATTTATATGATCAGATAGAATAGAAGGATGCCAACAATAGGTTGCATTTCAAAGGACAATGCTGTTCACAAAACAAAAAGTCAATGTAACTACTGTGATTCCTATTAGCTGCTGATCTTTGTCTTTTTTTATTTCTTTTATATTTTTTGATAGTGTATGTTGCAAGTAATTTTACTGTGCATGTCTGAACTTGTGAATTTAATATTGTATAAAGAAGTTATATATCGGACTGCTACTTATCATTCTCTTATCTTCCTCACAGATGCAGTGAAATTCATAGCAACACCCACAAAGTAAGGTTTGACACATTAATTTCCTTTGCAGGGAAGCAGTAATAGTGGCATCAAATGCCCATTCATCAGTAAAATAAAAACACTCTACTGATTTCAATATGTTAAGCTCCTTAGACTTCCATGTGAGATATATGTATTGCTGTAGTGATCACCAAGCCACATAAAGTATAAATCAATACATAGTAAAACATCTGTGGCTTGGTGAGTAGTCTTTCTGTTCCGCATTTGTTCACAGTGCTGGCTAGTCATGCCTCTGTGCCTTCCCCAAGAATCACTGTTTTGTCTCATATGGTGGCTGCAATGACTGAGATAATTAGCAGAGTTGCTAATGTTTTAAATTACTTTGTGTCAGACTCAGCGAATCCTGAGTAGATAGCAAATTGGCCTTGTCTACCTGAGTTTCCCAATGAAATGAAAAGTAATTAAAGAGTGTCAAAAGTACTGGAGGAGGGATAGCCAGCGCTATAAATATGGATAAAATGATAGCCATCGTTGTTGTGAGTAGCTAGACCAGCTAATCATTCATTTGCTAAACAATTCACAAAAGCTGACTGAAATCCAGAACAAGTCATGCTGGGCTTGAATGTCCTGGTATCTGATGATCCATCTGATGATTCTGATTGCCAGAAGGGGAGAGAGAATAAGATAGCAATTTGCACCATGGCAAGGCCCTCAATAGGTTTTTCATATTCTTTGCCTTCTTGACTCTTTCCCCTACCTCTTTCTTTACTTTTGTACCACTGTTTCATGAGTAACATCTGAATGGCTTGTTGGGCCTGCTCCCCAATGGGCATACAGCTCACCCTTCTGTCTGCGATCCTTGCTTTTTGTTCATGCTGCTAGTTATGGAAACTCTAAGCTATTTTTTATTTTACAGGTACTTCCTGAAAAAATGCTGATGCATTTAATGATTGGTTTTGTGGATTTTCACCTGGCCTAGGATCAGTGACCTCTATGATTCAATTGAAATCTGAGGCAAGCAGATCTCCAAAAGGTATTCACCAGTTCTGGTAAGCCAGAACTCACAATATGACTGCAGAGACTCTGCTGCATAGGTTTACTATATTGAGTCTTATTAACATGCATGACTGTACAATATTTCAAGATCAGAGCAGTTTATTGAACTTGCAGAAGGGATATCTGCCTTGTGTCTGAAAGATATAAGCATTAGGGTGCTTAAAGTCTGCCTTTCTTTCCATGTGTTTAGAACACATCTAGATTCCTTTTTACCTCTTCTCTTAGATAAATCCCAAGTGATCTATATGAAATGACCACTGCTGCAAAGAGCAGTGTTGGGCAGTAACTGCTTTGAGGGGACTGTATACACTTAATGATAGTCCTCTAAATTAGAAACATCTGAAAATATTGTGTCAACACAAGCCCAACCTTGTCTAGATAAATAAAGCAATCATTTGAGAATTTCGACTTCTAAATATCAGTCAGCTCTTTCTGAAGCAGCTTAGTTTAAACCTCTAGGAAGGAGACAACCCTTCTTTATACATGTTCCTTCTCCTCCCCTTAAAGAAAATCTCCAGAATAATTCCAAGGGGTGAGAGTGTAGGTTGGGGAAAGGGGAATATCTTTAATACAAATCTGGTGGTTTTTTACTATAGGTGTGTTTGTAAAATATATTTTTCTGCAACAGGTTATTATTAATCTTTTATTTTAAGATCTTGTGAATTTTAATTCTCACAGTTAGAAGCCTTGATAGCTGTGACACAATGCTTGTGTTTGGAAATACTGGAATGAGGAAAAGTTAGGGAAAATAAATTATATTTTCAAATCCCCCCCGAGCCCACCTTCTTTGCTTGCTAATTGTTTGGGTTTTTTAAGGAAAATGTTTTGATAAAACAATGTGTTTTGCAAGTTCAATATTTAAAAAGCATTAGCAGCATAACACTAGAACAACAAATTCTATGAATCACAATGTGAACTGTAGGTAAGTTGAATAAAATTGTTATATTATGTAAATGCTGGGTTTTTTACATATTGGATAAGCAAGGTGTAATGCTACTTATATTGTAATGTCTCATCTTACAGCTTATTTTTAGGGGATGTATTTTCCTTCTTTTAGTCTATGTATTTTCTCTGCTTCTCATGTAGGCACTAGTCCATGCTCTGTTTAATTTATTGTTGTCTTTAACATTTCTCGTTCATTTATAAAGCCAAACCCTCGTAAACAAATACCAGAACAGGAAAAAACTGTTAGAATACATTTCAAGTATTGTGAGTTCAGTGCTAACCTTCTAAATTTAATATTTTTTTTCTACTTATATTTTCTGAGCATGAAAAGGTCACAAGTCATGAACTTATTTCCAAATTATTTCCAGATAAAGTGAAAACTTATCTATAGCATCGTTCTTGTCATTAAAGACTAAAGATGCTGCATAAAATGTATGCCAACATGAAGTTCATGTTATTGTGGAGTGACATTAGCCTTAAGACTGTCAACACATATGAATGTTTGAGCTTTCTTCGTCCTTCGGTGGAGGAGTTGGAAATCTGTAAAATATCTTAAAGTTACATTGGATAAACGAATGACTAATATATTACACGACTATGGCTAAAGGGAATCAACTTCCTGACTTCAGCTGAAAGGCCTTTTGTCAACAACTGTAAAAAATAAATAAAATACTCTGCCACAGCCCATGATAGCCTGAAATAGATGGCACTTGGTGGAGAGATTGACCATATTCAGGTGAAACACTGAACAGCCGTGGGTGGTAATGAGGTCAGTGAATCCTATCAGTTGTACTTCTGTGCGATGCACGCTTTACCAGTTTCACAACTTTTTTTTATATTGGTGTGATCAGAATAAATGTAATCATGATCAGAATATAATACAAGAATAACTATATATGTACAAAAAATGACATGTATCATTCTATATAAGCAATTGTCTAATGCATAGAACAATCAAATTCATAGCTCAAAAACCTTCACTTGTATGGTGGATCTCAAAATGGAAATTCTTCTCTCTCTGCATGTATGTTTGGTGTTTTCTGTGAGGCGGCTGTCATTTTAACAAAAGTGACATGCAGAGTAAAGTGGAAAGGTCCTGTTTCAACCTGGGAAGAGGGTGGGGCAGACAGCTGAATTGTTCCGTATTTTCTATGAAATCTTAATTGATTAGACTATCACCTTTATTCACCGTAGAAAGACTGTCTTTCTTTATGATGGATACAGCAGCAGGAGAGCAAACTGTTGGAATTGGTATACTTTGTTGCTTATCTGAAAGGAGATTTTTTTGCCCTAATTTTGCACAATAGTAGAAACTTCCTTTAAATCCCATTTTCCTAACCAGTGCCTAGAATAGCTCTTGTTGTTAGATTCTAAGGACTCTATTGTGGCTTTTAAGCCAGAGCCCACAGTAGGGGTTGTGGAGGGATGCACCGCCCCAAAGAAACTCCTAGAGGGTTTGTGCTTGAGGACAAATCTGATGATAGAAATTAAAAATGGAACAGACCATTGTAGATCATCCAGTCCTCCCATCTGCCAGCACAGGATTTTCCCTCCCAGATATTCTTAATGCATTGTTCAATGTAAAAGTCTCAACTCTGGGAGTTTCCAAAGCTTTGCTTGGAAAATTTTTGCCTCCTTTTTTCCCTCAGAAGTAGGAGGACACAGCAGCAGCCTTGACCATGTCTTTTAATATATATCTGTGTGTACTTTGGACTGGCTTCTGCCTGCTGGCTGGTGTGAATAGGGGCCAGATGGGTACAACTTTTCTCTTTATAGTCTCCAGATGACTTAAACATACCACGTGATCCCTGTGCCCTAGGAGGAGATTTGTAACTGCTTTAAACCATCACCTGTCTTTTAATGAGTGTCTCAGATTTTGTAAAGTGCGATCTAAAGTCTAATTGCTCATCTCTGTAATGCAGTGAAGTTAATTTGTGGTTCAGTCAGAAAATTTTGTCCTAATTTTCTGGGTGGTAATTACTCTCCCAACCAGTGAAATTGGCTTGAATGTTCCAGTGCATTTTGTTTACTGCTTAAAGGCTGATAAAACTCTCATGTTATTTTTCTTTTGGGGAGTAATAATAGTGTATTCTTCAGTCTTGCTAACTGTTGATATTTCAGTCTTCCAGAAGGATTCTGAAAGATTTCAATTATCAGATATTTTGCAACGCTATCGTAAACGCTATTGGAAAGCAGACACTGGGTTTTCACATGTAATTCAAATCTGTAGTGTAGATAAGACCTCAATCCTGAAGAAATTATCTTGTGTTTAACATTATTACACATAAGCAATACTGTCAGATTTACGAAGATTAACTCAGAGCTTGATGAATCCATGGGATAAACACGTTAATGTTGAAGTATGTTGGGATTTGCACTTCAGACAGTGTCTGTGAAGTTGCCAGTGCTTTCAAATTAGTGTTATGAGTACTGTAAATGGGACTGTGTTCCGTAAGGACAAACATGGGAAGTCAGTAATGTACAAAATCTGCCAGTAGTGACTATAATAGTCGCAGAAAAACCTGAAGGCTTCATCAAGATTTAATTTCTATAGAGGTATTTGCCAGTGTTCTTTAAGAAACAGTATGTGAAACAATATGAAGTCTTTAAGCCAAGAGATTGGAGGTTGATGTTTTGGAGGAGGTAGAAGCAGATGAAAAATTGGTTAGAATGGAACATGTCCCATTTCCTTGATCCCCATGTAGTAGACCTGAGAAACATGAAGATGTTTTCTTGTAATGCATGTTGCATAAGTTATGCAGGGCATAAAGTTTTATTTGTTCAGTTGACAAGCCACTGTAATGTTTTGTAGGAAAAAAATGGTTTTGCTTGGGCACTCCTTGAGCCTTGTTCAAATGAACATTGCAGCTACTTAAAAACAAGCAGGAAGCCATGACAGTGAGATCTTGCTTTTTTAATGTAAGTTCTCTCAGGACAAAGCAATAAAGATATTTCATTAAGAATTCCAGGGCTCAAAATTAACAATTTCTGAGCAGCAACTTTAGTTACATTATCCAGAGGTAACACGGTCTATATGAATAACACTTGACTTAGGCTGGAGCGCATAAATAAAATTATCTGATTAATGAAAGCATAGGTTGAGTCCTACAAAAGGACTGTTTAATTTTAGAGTCAACGGTATTCTCCATTTTTAAAGCTATAGACAGACTTTAGGTAGGCAAGTCAGGTTCCAACATCTAAAGTTCTTTGCCAGCTTAATTAGCTGTCATCTGGCTTTCTAATAGTTTCAGAATCTGATATCACATATTCCAGTTTGGTTGCTGTGTTGCCTGGAAGAAGTTTACTTACTTGTTTACTCTCTGCCAAATATTTTTGAAGACTGTATGTACCTACAGTTCCCAGCAGTTTCTTCACTACATTTTGCACACTTGTATTCACCCCTGCAGCGACCTCATGGGCTTTCTGCCATCTGTCATTGTTACTTTATTCTAATGTACAGCTCAGCCTCACATAATATATGACTTTGCCTGATATTTATTAGATAGACAGGATTATTGCCCACAGATGGCTATGGTTCGCAGCCAGAGGCATCTTCACAGAACTAGTGGGAAGAGATTTATTCATGTGGTCATGTGACTTCTACTGTAAGCTAATTTTAGTACTGGGTTTCTCTTGACAAGTTAAAATGGAATGAGAACTCTGGGTCAAATTTATTCTTGCAGGAAGTGAGGCAGTTCCGTTGACTTCTGTTGAGTCATACCTGTATGTCAGCTATGAAATTAGCTCTCCATTTTTTTTTTCATTAGGAAAATAAAATATATGAGAGCACATTTTAACTGCACTGCATGTGGGCAGCTACGAATATTTCTGATCTTGAGGCTGTACCTTCAGAAACAACAGAAAAGATTTATCAAATCATACAGTTGTTGCCAGTAGATGACATTGTCTGCCAGCTTTACATTTTCTCTGCTTTTTATGGGCCTCTAGAGTCATATATTCTGTCATTCACAGTGTGAGACTCAGAACATTTCTTTGGCAAAGTCAGGGAGACTGGCGTGTTGAAAGTGAGCCAACACAGTCAGGTGGTTTCATTTGTATTTGATTTCGAGACTAGTTCTTACAGAGGATAGGACATGAAAATAGTATTGTACCTTTTTGGTGTGTTTGTTTCATTGCTAGTGAAATAGTTGCTGCTGGTAAATTTAAGTAATCTCATTGGTAATAAATACACTGAGTTGAATTAGTGGCTTTTCTAATTTTTAAGGATTCTGCTCAGTAAAGGGCAGCCTTAAGTGGATCTTTGTAATAGCACTGCAACTACTAATACACAGGTCAAAGTGCCTACAGGTTTTCTTGCTGTAGACTGAAGCAGAAATTCCCAGCCTCCAGATTGTAATCTATGGGGAGTTTATTAGCAGTTGCGCTTGGAAGGAATGGCATTTCAAACACAAGCCATCTGAAATACAAGTAGGAGATTCTGCTACAGGAAAGCTAGGAACAGAAGCAGGCATAGGAGCTTGCTGCAGTCTCGCCCTGCAAAATGCTAGGTGTTCTTTCTATTCCACTGAGAATTCAGTGGGAATTAGGAGCACTCAGCACTTTCAGATTCACGCTGTAATTCAGGAATGCCATATGTAGTGAAATATGTTAAACCAAAAGATTGAGTAAGTAAATATGCCTGGTGAAGTTCTGCCATCTGATTCAACAGCAGAGTTATAGCACTGATAGAAATTCGTACTACTTGTCATTATTATTTTTGTTATGTCAAACATGATATTGGCGATTATTTTTAATGTTTCGTTTTTCTGAAAGGTAAAGAGAGAATGGCTGTATGTAGGGCATTTCCAGTTGTTTTCTTTGCCAGTCTGAAGACAACACATTTTGTCCTTTTACTGCCATTAAAGTTGGGCTGGCATAGAAAAGAATGCAATATATGCCTTGCAATGCAGTAGAAAGCACTGTTTGATGTATTACTGGGTCAGTGCATCTAGATTCAAGTTCGCTGCTTCAGGTGCAATGCCTGCAGGTTTTGACCCTAGAAAAAAGCATCCCCTCACCCTTCACTACAGACATTTCTAGAAGGCATAGGCTAATTTCAGGTTTGACATGTCAAGACATGGAGAAGAGTCATTGACACAGCAGGTGCACTTAAATATAACTGTCTAATTATACAGTGATGCAAGTTTGCTCCCAAGAAACTAAATGTACAGTGCCATGGAAAACATGGTTATCTGTCTATCATGCTGCTAAATAGGAAAGCAGTCTTCAGCAGTCAGGCACATTTCATGTATGAATTCATAAAGATCATGGTGGGGTAAACATTTACATCATTCCCATTCTTCGAGTATGCACACTGTGATTTCCCTTCTGCAGGCTTGGGGGATTGCAACATGTATGCACCTTACTACGGAGAAATATAACTTCTGAAACTTGACTGAGTATTTTAAGGTCTGATTTCAAACTTACTTAGTTTTATCTGAAAGTTCTTCAATAGAATTTCTGAATCAGTTTAAAATTCATGAGAGTAATAGAAAAGGATAATAGAGCAATGTTTTTCTGCAGCTACTGCTAGTCTAATTCTGGCACACAGGAAAGGTCACTGCTTGTTGGCCTGGGGCCTTATAGCGTGTAGGGGGTGTAAGGCAGATAGTTTACTAACATGGTCCTGGCTTGAGGGCATGTTTCAGTGATATGTGTTTTCTGCCCTTCCCCCATACCCTATAGCAAAATTCTTTTTTCAATTGCCAATTCTGCCCTAGACTAATAATGCTTTATCTGTATTCAGCTGTTGAAGTCTAAGCAAGCAAACAGATGTAGAGAAATGGGAAATGTAATAAAATATTATCTTAATCAATAATCAGAGAAGAATTGTTGTTACCTATGCAGAAAATCTGAGTAGTAAATAACAGTTACTGCATCATCAATAGGTCATATTATTTATTCATTTACTTTCATGGTAAAGTACAGGCATTCGCAATCCTGCCTCTTATGTGAAATCTACAAAGTAAAATTGCAGTAGGTCTGTCGCTTCCATCTTTTGCTGCCTGTTAGTTCAAACTTCATCACATTTCCGATCTTTACTGTACATTCAGCCTTCTAGGGTTTTTTCTACCTGCTTTTGCCATGCTTTTACAGCAGCCAGGCTTGTATTTAAGCTAGTAAGGTTGACTCTGCAATGTTAACAGCATTCAGAATTGTAATAATTGCACCCAGTGACCAATAAATGTGTCAAGATAATATGTATTGCCCAAACAGCCATTACAAAATTCACAAAATTTGCTTAGCACTCTCTGAAATACACCTGCTAAGAAGTAAAATGTTCCTGTAATGTACACATTCAGTCTAAGATTGCCTTATTAATGACTCTACCTTTAAATGCCATCTTCTCTCAGCCTTGATGGAAAAAGGCTGTTTGTTTTGAGCACAAAAGGAAACATTTACTGAATGACAAAATGGATATTCAAAGCAATCCAGAACAAAGACAGTGAACATTGTATAACAAAGAAGATGAGCATTCATGGTGAATCTTTTTAATATCTGAGCTTGAGATCTATCTTCAGTGAAATACTTTGGTGTTCTCATCAATCAACCAGACACAAATTACAAAGTGAAGGGTGTGACTCATGCACTTACTGGTACATTCAGCCAAAAATACAGAGCAGAGCAGATCCCATCATTTCTTGCTTTCCAACACTGTCTCTGGCTCTCAGCATCATTTCACCATCACCACCCTGCCAAGAGTTGCTATCGTCAGCAGTTCCTAAAATGTCACATATGCAGAAACCATTCATGAACCCCAAACTTATCTTACACATTTTTATTTTTTTTTTAAGACAAGCATCAATCCCATCTCCTTTCTGTTGCCCATATTCGTTTATACTCTCACTCTCCAAGATTCCAATGCCATCCCTAGCCAATGCTTAGGCGACAAATTATTTGGAGTCAAGATATTTCCTTTGGAGGAGAAAAAAGTTTTTGCTTGTTTTTTCATGTTAGTCATATTCTGAAGAGTCTACCCTGAATCTAGAGCTGTGAAAATGAGCTCCTTTATGAGCAAGAAATACAACAGATGGTTATTATGTGACCTGGTATAGCTTCTGGGCCAGGGATTTATAGTTATGTCTTTATCCTGATGCTTTTTTCTCCTTTATGTTAAGGTTGTGTTCTCTGCATAAAGCATTGCTGTCTCTGTACTGACATCAGTTTCTTAGAAATTATGGTTCTTTATTTGTCAGGGTTTTTTTGCAGATTGCTACAGATCCTCCCCAAATTTGACTAAAATATTGCTGTGCCAAGATTTTCAGATTCTCCAAATAATTTTGCTAATTAATTTATTGCTTAGTAAATGGTGATTTGCAGGTCATATTAGAAGCATGGGGATTATACATCTTGTAAATATTTAGAAAATAATTACATACCCAACAGCATTTACTGTTGTGGCTTACTCCTATACAGTGGGACTGCATACAGCTGAAGAGAACAACCCCAGATGTCTTTTTGAGAAGAGTTTTGTGCAAGACAGAATTCTTCTGAAGTCCAAGCAAAACTTCAGGGAAATCTCTTCACTGCTCTTCACAGACTGCTGATTCTAGTAATTGCCACTAGAAGGCCTAATCACACCCGTTGCTGGAAACTGTCGTACCATCGGCACCTGCTGCTTTACAGCACGGTGAGTACTTTTCTTGTTGCACAATTGATCCATCCTTTTCATTGCTTGGCAGTCTTCCCCTTACCCCTTCAAACAAATATTATTGTGTCCTGGAGAAAGAACATTAAAAGGGTGCTGGAGCATTCCCACTTTCAAATGGCAGTTAAAGGTGTCTATAGAGATCTGTCATGCTAGAGGGATCATTCTAGTATGCAAGTACTTCCTCCTCACATAATCAGGAAAAAGCAGCCACTCGGTAATTTCACGTTTCAGGTTGTCATATGGCTCTTGGCTCCTTAGAAACTTGACTCACTCCAAGGACAACAGCCATTTGTTCCTGGTGTTGAGCACGACGCAACCTTTCTGCACCCTCCCCTGCTTTCTTTAACGGAAGGGCAGAGGTGAATTCTCAAAGAAAAGTGCTGATTATTAATTTTTCATTGAACTAAAAGAAGATCTGCAGGAGTTTAAAGTGACTTGCTGGTACTGTTCAGAAGCGGAGAAGGCTACAGTTGATCAGATCCGGTATGTTCATGGAAAATGGTAGGGATTACTGTCTAGAGAGGTTCTGGAACTTCTAGATAATTAGGCCAAAACTGCTATAATTTTAAAAGACATTTTTGTGCAAAGATACTACTATTACACTTTGTAGTGAGTTTCAGAGCAACTCACTGAGTTTTTTGAATATTTTTTCTGATCAAATTGTTCAGCTGTGAAGAAGAGAAGGCAAAAATAAAACCAAAGCTTTGGGAATAATATACATGATGTGGGCTTTAGCTGCAAATTCATATCTGGGTCCAACTTTTGAATTCCTGAAAGTTGTGTCCTCTTTGAACTGAGGATTTTCGTTTAGATGCACAAAGTAGTTCCAGCAATTTTTATGCAGGCCTAATTAGAAGCATAGTATTTCTATGAAAGAAGAATATGAAGTTGAGTTTTTATTTATTTTAAAATAAAATCCTATGTCACATGGAATGAACCAAAGCTAACTGTAGATGCTGTGCCTACACCAATGGACAAGTGTAATCACTACTATTCAGACAGTACAGGCCATATACAGATTAAGCACTTTTCATGACACAGAAGGAGAGAGCATGGCCACAAGCATTAGTCTGATATGGTCTCTAGACCTAGAAAGGGTGAATATCTGGGGGCCAGGGCTATGGATTTACTCACATAATTAATGGAAGGTCTTTTTTTGGCTACAGTGAGCTTGCACTTACTGCTGTTAGGAAAAAAGACTATGTCTCATAGTCCTTGGGCACACACAGATCCCAGCCCTGAGTTTGGGAACATCACTTTCTTTTCGTTGATCACTCAGTAAAGTATCTTGACTGATCTCAGATACTATTGTAAAATTTATTACTTATGAAAGTTTAAAAATGGGACTAGAGTGCTGGCTGTTTATTGTATTATTGTTAATAAAAATGTTTGTGAGGACTCCATTAAAGCCTGTTATTGCTGGTTTTTTGTTTAAGGCTTTCTGCTCATTTTAAGATTGCCTGCTGATACCAGTCTTCTCAGCTTTCTGTAGTATATTTAATTTACAAATGCAAGTGCCTGGCCTTTAGGTTTTTTAGCAGGAAGTATATCGTATCACAGGTGTTATATGAAAAAAAGTTCCTTATTTGTGTTCTTCCACAAGAAAAAAGAGTGTTCCTTTATTACGTTTAAGTTCACTTGAGTCTTCCATATAGTAAATATTACATCTGTATTACAAGATAGGAACCTGAATATGGTTAAGGATTTCCCATTTGCCATGTCTTCGCCTACTAACTAAATGTTGTAGGCCCTGAAGTTTCATGCACTGCAGCCACACAGCAGTTCTCTGTTGTTAAAAGTTTTTGGTTTCCATGAGCCATACTATTTCTGGGATAATCAAGATTCCTGAGCAGAAGTTTTGACCAACCAAGAGTGTTGCTTTTAGATAGTTATTTCTTCTCCTGCTCCTTCCTTTTTTTTTTTTTTTAACTTGGTTAACTTGGGGTTTTTCCTTTTCTCTCCCCCCTAAGAACCCAAATCTTAAGGTGCAAAATGCTTCTGAGAGTTTAGTAAAAGACATATCAATCTCCCTATTAGGTTTCAGTTCTTTCTTTTTTCTCTAATTTGATTCATAGTAGCATGGGAAACCCCACTGATCTGGATCCAGTTTTAATTCACAATCAAAAATGAAAAGGCTTTTTGTGCAAGCACTGTCCATTCCTGAAGCTTTGTGCTTATTCGTAGTTGGACTTTGGCATTTTGGTTCATTTTACTTTTCATTTTTTTGCTTGAAATAGGAAGTGAAATGAAAGGAAGTATCATGGGAATTTTTGTTGGCAGCAAAAGCAGGATGCACAGGGGCTTCAGACATGCATGTCTTCCCGCCGGCTTCAAAAGACAATTTTAAGTGCAAAGCAAGTCAAAGAAGTTTGAGGTAAGTCTGACAACAGAACTTCTGGATATGAAGCTAAGCCTATGACCATTTCAATTTTGGTTATTTCTATTGCTGTGTGCCATAAAAATATTTATCAAAAGTAGCATGTTTCTTGTGTTGCTTTTACCCTGTTTTCTGTGTAATTGATTATTTCATGGAATTTAATAACTGATGGAGCAAATAAAAAAGCAATGCTATTTCCTTCTTATTTACTTCTTTGACTTGACCAAAGTTTACTCTTTGGTCTGAAAAAATTCCGGATGTTAAAAGGGAAGTGGATATTCCTCTCCAGATATGAATTAGTTTCATACAGTAATAGAAGCAGCAGCATGGGTAGGATAGGTATGGCATGATTCAAGAAGGCTTGCAAGTGATAACATTGAAGTCCAAGTGACAGTAATCTACAAAGCAGCTCTGCAATCAGTGGGAGTGTGGAGTCCATCAGATGGTACTAGCACAGTACAGAATCCAGAGAACAAACAGTGTGTTTATTTGGCATAACTGAGTTGAGAATCTGATTGTAAATAATCTGGGTTGAACAAATAATTCATATTTGTACATGGCCTTATGTAGAAGTATTCTGCTGGGCACTGGCTCAGTCAGTACTGAAATGCATTTCTCCTTGGGCTGGAAAGCAATAGCTATTCTGATAAAAAGCACTATGGAGATGTTTGCTGCTGGCACTGGGGAAATGGTGACACAGCACACAATTTCTCATTTCTCAGTACGGGACACATCAGTCCCAAGCAGTGAATACTCATTTCCCTGGTGAAAAATGGCAGCCCAGGAACACAGTGCATTTAGCATATTAGGGTTATAAGTATAACATTAAGTCACCAACATTGCTTTCTCTGGTTTGTAGGAATTTATGAAATATTATTTATATAAATTCGGGGGGGGGGTTATACCTCTGGGAGGTGTGGTGCCAAACAACCTCTCTGCCTGAAATATTATGATCTCTTATAGTATGATATTGTACTGATAAAGTAATGTGGTGCTACTAGTAGGTTGTGCAAGAAGTAATAAAGGTAAGTTTTGAATTGCAGTTTTGTAATTATTACTTTTCAGTGCCTTAAGGGCTGTGTTCTTCTTGACTCTCGAGTTGATATGCAGATAAGAAATTGGTAGGCTGAAGTCAAAGCATAAAAACAACTGCAAAATTTTTCTATATGCGGAGAATTAGAAGATAGCTATACTCATGGGCTGGAAAAGGAAAGGAGGAAACAAAAGGAAGGTTACTGATGGGTAGATACATGCTGATCAGATAAGGATGACCCCACACCTCAGTTTCAGTGCCTGATCCTACAAACTCCTCAGACCACCCCTTTAGTTTATTTGATTTACATTATTAGATATAGCTCGGATTTGGCTTGAGAGACAGCTGAGTACCTGTAGGCAACTTCTGAATATGTGAACAGAGCCTGGGCGAGGAGTGCTTGTCTCCCCATCACCCCAAGCTTGAACCATTTGCCGGTCTCATCTCACCAGCTCTACCCTTGTCTCCAGCCCAGCTTTCTTCACACACAGCAGGCAGCCATCTCTGTGAGCTCAAGGAACTTGTTCCTGGCAGCAGTCCTGCCACGGAACTGCTCCTGGCAATGAAATTCCCCATTCCATGCCTTGCATGCCCAGAGAGGAGAGAGGCCTGCCTGACTTGCCAGCTCTCACCTTGACTGTGCCCTCAGCTCTATTTCCCTTACCTTCCCAGACCCTTCTCCTTTCTCCAGTACAGCTGGCAGGTGACCATGGGGCCTGCCTCCCACTGGCTCCCTGGAAAGGGAAAGTCCCATTGCTCTGCTTCTGACCTGTAGAGTCTGAGATACAGGGACTGCGGCTGGGAAGTGTGATGTAAGAGATGAGTCACCAGCTTTCAGTGCTGTCTGCTCTGCTTTTGTTCCTCCCATCACCAAGTATTTATATGGCCTTTACCTAAGAGGCAGGGGGATTTATGTAAGCAATATGCCAGAAGGCCTCTGAATCCTATAAACCATGTAACAGACAATGTTGTGAAGATGAGCTTGGTGTGAGGGCAACTTTGTACTCCATGCAGGAGGGAGCTGGAAGGCACCAAGTAGGGCAGGGAGCTGTGCACTCAGGAGTGCATTTGCTATCAGGATGGGGCTCCTTTGCTGGGACAGAAATGGTGGAAGGGTGTTCTGCCATGCTGGCATAAGACCTTCACCTTGAAGGCAAGGGGCCTGTAGGGATCCAACCCCGTTCCCCTGGATCAGTAGGGATAGACACCTCAGAGGCTGGTAGAGGACTGTGACCTATGTTCATGCACCTGGGAAGCCAGGGCATGTGGAACAAGCAGCAAGTGTTTGGCCTTGGCCAGACACTGCTCTCAGAGGGGCAACCCAAAACAGCATCAGGAAACTTCCTCTTTAGCAGTACCCTGGAAATCCAGGTCACACCCTGTGTTTTCTTCCAACACATGATATTTTCCAGGTCTACTTTAACATCTGTTCAGTTCCTTGGGAGCTTCCGTTTCTATCTGCACTTTTGTTCCCACCCACCCACAGAGGCTTCCACCCTGGTGGATCTTTCTTTTCATTTGTGAGGGACACACGGTTCCCTGAAGAACCTGCCTGTGCTGTCCTAGAGAATCTTGCAGACACATTAAGGTGATTTATCTTTTCGCTAGGGACCTGGTGACTAAAGATGTGCTATAACAAGTATGCCAATTTTATTTGTATTAAGGCACCTCAGCCTCATAGTTTGGTAAATTGTGCTGAATTCAGTGGAGTTATTTTAAGCCTACACGTTTATTCAGTAGCTTTGATTTAGCCTCTTCATCATTTACTTGTTTGTAAGAATTATCTGTTCTCCATCCACCTGGAGCTTCTATTTTATTATATTTTGCAATCTGAAATTTGGCTAAAAGAAAAACCCTCAAGGTTGACAAGGACTAGGATTGACAGAACTATGGCTCTTTGAAATCCCTGTTGTCCATTTAAATTTTAATGTTTCTATCATTTGTTCCTCAGAGTAAATTAACAGCCATGGCAGTGTGTTGGGTTTCTTTTCTGAAGTCAAGACTTTAAATTTAATTCAATAGCCTAGATTTACAGCTATTCTATATTTCACAAGGCAGAATCAATAATGTGACTGAAGTGAAGAAGATAAAAATTTATGGTATCTTGCAATTTAATGGTTGAAAAGATGCAATTGGAGAGATCATAAATTGTGAAGGAGTTTATGCTTCATTGCTCCTGATTCAGTGCTTGCTGTTAGAACTTGATTTGTGACTATTCACAAGGTGTGATTAATGGTGTGATCGATGCTTGCTTCAGTGCAGTAAAGCAGTTGTAATGCTCTTCATTAGAATAAATAAAATAAATTGACTGAAGCTTTATAAAAACTGTGTAACATTTAAAATCTAAAATGTCAATTTTTTTTTTCCTGTTACAATTTAGGTTTCTTCAGGCAGTTTCCACCTACATCACATCACTCATTGTCATTCTTTTTGGATATTATAGAAATCCATGTGGGTTTGGGTTAGCTTTATGCAAAGCTCAGTGAAGGGGAAAAGGGAAGAAAAAAAAAAAAGAGTTGAATAGGGCTGGCTAGAGTCTAAGATTTTCTGGTGGCTGTGTTTTGCCATCCTGCAAACATACATTTATTCTCCTTTAACACATGCAAATTTAAAGGAACCAAGGCAGAAAATGACTCTTCCATACACAGCTGTATTAAAACCAATAAAAAATTAGTAATTTTCATTGTTTTTCAATGGGATGGATGTATGATCAGCACCCTAGCAGAGACAATGAAGATAAAAGGGCTTTTCTGAGTGGTGTGGTTTTTTTGGTTTAAGGATGTTCATTACATAATCCAATGCTGTCTCACAGTATGCTCTAAGACAGGGGAATATGAGAAAACTGCAACAACCATGAAAGGCAATAGAATGCAATGATTTTGATGTTGTCATTTGAAGAGTTGGTCTTCAGGAGATGCAAACAAGAAATAGGGTAGAGAATGCCCTAGGATGCCTTGTACATTCCAGTTAAGTTTCCTGCAGTATATGGATTCATTTTGAAGTAAAATGTCTAAGTTTAAACATGCTGCGTAAAACCTGGGGAGTGAAGATACCGTACTGTGAAATTTAGGGAAAACTCTAGTGTGGCTTGAATCTAGGCTCTTCCATTTACTGCAGGTTTGTTTGCTTTTGATTGCCTTATTGAGAGATAAGCCTTGTAATTAGCTGGAAAATTTATCAGATTTCCAATATGCTCCCTTGCTCTGATTTTCGTCAGTGTCTGTTGCCATGTGTGTAGAGATTTCAGCTTTGTGTTTGATTTTGACTGGAATTATAGGTAAATTTAAAGCTACCAGACAACAAGGCACCATTTTAACAACAGCAGTGAACTAAGTATTTTCTATAATTTGTGTATCTTAAAATATGCTGTAGCAACTCCAGGCATCAATGATCATGTGTTTGCTGATTGGAATTGCAAAGAGAATGCAAAACGTAAGGAAACTACAAACATTTTTGAAATGTATAGCTATGTCAAATTAGTGTTTCTATTATTGCACACAGTATTTACAGACTAGCAGTTGTCACTTTACAAAAAAAATATCTTAAGATAGATCATATTCTGTCTGTCAGCAGTCTGGCAGAGATTCAGATATTAACCGCAACTCCTTCTGACAGTAAACACATAGTAAAATGTGTGAGACTATAATGTAAGTAGATAAGCTTTTCTTTTGTAGATAATTTTTTGCTCCCTCACTGTCAATTGAAAAACCAGTAATTCACACACACAAATGAGTTTCTGTGAGTCATAAAACCTGCGTTTGGTAAGAACAGACATAATGTAGCTGCAGCCACAGCCCCCAGAGCATTATAGCTGAAAGATCCCAAGGGCCACAGTGCTGTAGTGGGCAGAGAGGCATAGTTAAATGAGGCAGTCGTGGTTACTTGACCCAAATGAATTTGCCTCTATCCAACAACTATCCAGAAATGCAGGGCTACAAGGAAATGTGAAAACTCTACTTGTGCTTAACAAAAAGGGAGGTTAACTTGACCTAAAACTCCACCACCGCGCAGAATACCTGTGTCCCCACTTGTTTGGTTTGGGTTTGTTTTGTTTTTCCCCAGGAAGTTCATGACCTGTCCAGCCTATTAGGTTAATTTGAGAAGGAGCAATAGCAATAAAACTGAGCCTTTAGACAGAACTTGTTGTCTTACATCATCATTACCAAAACAGCCATCATCAGTCTTGTCTTGTAGAATGGAAGACTGAAGCATTGAACAATTTCCTCTAAGATGAATGCCAAATTTCTTGCAGTGTCCTTACCATCTTCTCGTTAGAGTTGCACCCTATTCATTTGGCTTTTGTGTCCGTCTTGTCAATGAAGAAAACCATACCTATTTAGAACGAGCTCCAGAAAAGATGCTATGACAGGATTTTGTTTGGGATTTTTTGCTCACTTTCAACTATTGAAAAAAAAAAAAAAAAAAAAAATCTGTTAAGTGGGTATGTTTGCAGTTATTTAGGAAGTTTGCAAATATATTCAGGCAGGAACACATGGGCTGTATATAAAAAGAAGATTTTGTTACGAGACTGATGAAAGCCAATTTCATTGAGAGCGCGCCCTATTTCTTCAAATGTTGCAAGTGAAAAGGGAAGGGATCAGAATGTGCCAGGTACTGAAAGCAATGTAATACTGGAGAAGCAGAGTATTACTATGTGAGGGGGTTTGAGGGCTGAGCAATAGTGCCTTAACTGCTTGTTGTATCTAATCTAACCTCTTCAGAAACAGCTGGACTCTACAGCGTGCTGTGTATGGACATTGTCTGTTAGCTCTACCAACACTGGGGGTTTCACCTGGCAGAGGAAGCTTTTGTGAAATAGGAGGTGGCGTGAATTGAAATAGCTCTTCCACACTGCCTTTCACAATAGACTTATTTTTTTCTTTTTTTCTTTTCAATTAATGCCTTTCTGCATTCTAACTTAGTACACTTCAAAGTGGACTAAACAAAAAAGTTACTCTTCAGACAGAAAGAGATTGTTCACACAGGAAACTACTGCAGAATAGCTATTCCTGTCTTTTTCTGAGGCAGGGAGGGGGAGAATTCATTAGTCGCTCAGAAACCTGGCTGCTTGGAATATGGAGAGGATGGATTTACTAGTGCTCTTCATCATCATGGCAAAGGTAGCCATGTAGCCCATTCTCCAGCTTCACATGTCCATGATATACCATGTGAACATTCAGACAGTTCATGCCTTCTATTTTTTTTTCCTTGTAAGGAGAAGTTGTAGTTTCTTGTCCAAACAAATATACTTCCTCTTTGTTGTTGTATCTTCTGCAAATATCTGCTTCTCTCTTGCATCAAATATTTTCCTGTTTTCCCTTTCTTTGTAGCAGTGACAGTGGTGAAAATTTAGCAGCACCATCAAATGCTGGCTGCTTTCAGTTGAGGTTCTTAAACAGTTTCAAGTTACAGACAGAAAAACTGAAGCATGGCACAATTTACCCGAAGCTACACTTTGAGCCTTTTTGCAGGCCCTTATTTCCTTAAGCTTAATTCTGCATTCTGTCCAGCGGGCCATTCCAAGATGGGGAAAATCATGCCTCTCTACCCAATGGTACCTTCTTGGTTTTTGAAGAAAGTGTTGGCTCTGCTACCAGTAACCAGCAGATGCATCAGTACTAAACCTACTTTCAGCTCTTGTTGTCACTGTTGACGTTTAAAAGGTTACCATTTCTTCCTGTTTTGCTGTTGCAAATTTGAGGTGAGCTGACAGGATCTATTTGTTTGTTTCCTAGGAGAAAGCACAGCTTTGGCCAGGTGCAGGTGTATCATTAGGTTTATCCTGCTCCTGTTTGATATTTACAGCTTTCGTGAGAGATACTGCTACTAGTAGGTGATCATGCTGTTACCTTCTGATGAAGTGCAACTCCCTCAGGTAAACAAATGATTGCAGAACTGTGTTTTGCATGTGAGGATTTTGTTGTTTTTTTCTTGCTTGCTTTTGCTAACCAGTGGAATATAATAGAAAAAGAAAACATTGCAATCCTGAAACCCTTCTTCCATAGCTACTGATTCAGTGACAGAAGGATGTAGCTGTCAGTTACAAGGAGGTAGGAATCGTGGTTAGGGAAGAACAAATGTATTCATGTAGTAGGGCCAGAGATGAAAACATAAGCATTGCCACACTGCAGCTAACTCACTGTGATCACTGTTGTCCAGTCTTACATTGTTTTGTGAGTGTATAAATATGTCAACCCATCTGAAGTGGACACTTCTAGACATGGAGTGCTACTCCATTTGGGGGGGGGCGGGGGGGGAGCAGGGGGAGAAGGAAGTGCCTAACAGTGCTTTTTTTTTATTTATTTTATTTACCTGTCTTATAGTTACTTCCCCCTCGCACACTCCCATCAAGGGAAGACAGTGGAAAAAAGCTAAACCACCTGCTATGCTTGAATGTCCAGACAGCAAAGATTAAGGACAGAGAGAAACAGAATAAGGGTGAAATATCTTCTGTCATTTCTGAGACAGTCTGATGCCTCGATAAGGGAAGCAGTAGGGCTGTCCTTGTTAACGCAAAGGTGCAGAATTCAGAGATGAATTCCACCCCCACCTTTACTTCAGTATAGAACTTTAGTTGCAGTATCTCACACTGAGGAAACTTTAAATTTTTCTACAAAGAAAAGTTTTGCAGCCTCATACATTTCAGTAGTAAGACAATGTTTGTTACGTTCATTTTTTCTTGTATGTAATCAAAGTTAATGGCTAAGTAACCATATATTCCTATTTCATAAAAAGGAATTATCTGTCAACTCCTTTCAAATGGCTATGGATTTATACCCTATTGTTACTTAGTTAAATTCTTTATTTTATCTTGCCTATTAAAATAAGCCCTATCCCCTGAATATAGATTTTACTTTTCTTCTGACTTGCTTTTGTATGACAGTGTCATTTGAAGAAAACATTCCTAGCCACCAATGGAGATGGAATGTTGTTTTCCTGCTCCATTACAAGATACATGTTATACAAGTAACATGGGTCCAAATCACATCACACAAAGTGCTCATTTACACATTAACTTTTAATAGCAATGATCCTTTCCCCAGCAAAATTCTAATAATATGTTTCTCCTAGAACTGTACACTCTCCTATTTGGTGCTACTACTTCATATAGCAATTAGCGTTATAGTACAGAGTATAAATGTATTTAGGAAATTCTACTCTGTCTTCCCATTGCTGTTACCACTTCTGTTTTTTTAATGGGTTTGAGTGCCTGTATCTAGTGTCTACTAGTTTCTTACAGATCCCTTGCAGTTCATTAGGGGTTGCTCAATTTATTAGGAACCAATCATGCATTCATACTTTCTTCCATCTGAAGTGCACTTTTAAATGTTAGACTACACACTAATCAAGTTGAACATAATAATGAGAGCACGTTCACATTGTCAAGGTAAATGACCCAACGCATTCATAGAGAAGATGTATTTGAACTACCATTTGTGCTTTTCATTGCAATATTGAACATTCTGGACAACACTGAATCATGTTGTTTTGTGGCACACTTGTTATTATTACTACATTGCTGGCAGAACTCTGGACATTTCATTGCTGCTTTGTGATAAATTTTTCAGTGCCATTAACTGGGGAGGAGTTTATTCTGTAAATTTCTTCCTATAAATTAGACTAATGCATGACTGGAACATACACCTTTACATGCATGCATCTTTACACTTACATACAATAGTTAATCATACATCAGGCTGAGTTTGATACTATGAGCCAGTTCTCAGGGAAGGCAGGAGGTATTTGTTATCAACTTCAGTGTTAATAATGCAGGATCCAAAGCTGGTGAGTGGAGCTAAAGAAAAGAAATAAATTAACATTTTGGATGAAGGAAGATTGGAGGTAGTAAGTGCACAAAAACTTTCTCTTCTGCATGCTTAATGGGGAACATTCAGATTTGGACATTTTACTTTTTTTTAATTTCCCTGAAGGGAAAAGGAATTCTTTGATGTAGTTCTTAAAATTCCGTGGGAGAACCTAAACTCTGTTGTGCTATGTGAGGCGTTCTGTTCTAGTACTGAGGCACGTGAAAAGAAAAAGATGATTTCACATGAGTAAATTGGTCCGATTATGTTCCTACAGAGCAAGCAGGATTAGGCTTTAGCTTTGTAAAAAGATGCCTTGTTTCCTGGGGCTAAATGCACAGTTAAATGAAGGTGAAGTGCAAGCAAGGTAATCTAGTGAACACGGGTAATGATAGCAGTGAATATTAACATACATCAGAGACCATAGTATGTTCCCAAGGCCCTGGTGTTGTTTAGTTTCTAGACACAGCATGCACAGGCTGCTCTGGCTGTGTATACTGTGGAGGTGAAGCAGATCTCACCGTTCTCTCCATGCTTTCTTTCTAGTGAGCAGCAGAGTTCCCAAGGCAATGGACTTCCTTGGCCTGCTGCTTCTTCATAACAGAATTTATGACTGAACATTTTTCTCCTGAGGACTCTAAAACTGGAGTTCATTGCCTAAAATTGATAGACTTACACATACTTCCAGTACGCCACATGCCAGCATGTGAGTGAGGTGATGCTCACCTATCTTCCTGCTATTCCTCTTAAGTGGTGTGGGCCAGATTTTTCCACATTCTGAAGTAGAATTTTCCAAGACAGATACTTTAATATGTGTACCACTCTCAGAGATACATCTATGCTGGCGACCTGTCATTGCTGTTATTACAAATTTCTGTGCATCAGTTAGGTCTCTCAGCATGAGGTTGAGGTGTACTTTTTAAGTCATTGTTCCTGTTTTCAAAGCTGTAGTTTCATTTCAGAATGAAATTCTAGGCTAATCAACTCTCCTCTAAAGTCACATGGGCAATTGCACATTAAAAGCAAAATCTGGCCTCAGCTTGCCAGCTTTTTTCAGGACAGGGAATATTATGAAAGAAAAGGACACAATTCTTGGAGTGATCCAAGCCTGTGCCTGAAGTCTGTAAGCCACACTTCCCAGGGCAAGTGTGTATCCTCCAGCTTTGGTCCCCACATCTTTCACCTCAGCATGTTTGAATATCAGCAATTTACTACTTAGGGCAACAGCAACATGATAAGGAAATTTTCACTCTAAAATCAGCATTCTACAGCTTAAAGCACAGTGGCCAAAATGTTTACACTAAGTTGTTTTTAATGGTTTATGTCTCTTACCACTGCTTATTTAATGACTTGTTACTTTATAATTTCATTTTTCCAAGTTCTATAATTTACAAGATAACATAGTTGGTTTTCATTATTTTGGCTGTACCACTCATGTTCCTAACATAATCAGTGGAAAATGGGCACTGTGCCCAGATTCTTGGAGATATGTCTCTAAAATCCAAACTGGAGAAGGTAAATGGAAAAGTTGCATTTTTTGCAACTGAAACAGGCTGAAACATCTTGCTGAAAGGGCCAGAAAGCCAAACCCAATTTGCAGTCAGCAAGAACAGGGGCACACGAAGACTCAGATGTGAACTCTGTACATTAGTAAATACAAGTTTACTCAGCTGAGGTGAAAGGATTTGTGCAGCAAAGGAAAATGATTTCTGATGTATTCTGCCTTTCTCTTGGAAAAAATACCATCTGGCTGTACTTCATCTCCCTTTTAGAGATAAGTCAGTGTCATGCGCTGTGTGAGCCCCTGCAGTGCTGTTGATGAGCCACATGTTCATGTGGTTTTTGCAGTCTGGGTGAGACTGAAGGATGCTTTCAAATATTAGGCTGCATTGCTTTTGCTTAATGTGTCTGATCTCTTTGGTCAGAGAAAACCGTAATTAGGGAAGAGCTACCTCTGACGACCATGTGACACATTATGGTAGGATAGGTGCATTTTCTAGTGCTTCCTGTTTTAAACAGGAAAAAGTAAGTTTCACTGTTTTACTTAAGGTCATACTGCACAGTCTGATGCATCTCTCTTCTCTGGTATTTTGTCTATATTTTCCTCTCTAAAGTTCTGCTCAGTGCTGCTGGCAGTTTTCTGACTGTTCGTATTCTAGTAAAATTGCAGCTGTTGCTTTTAAAAAAGAGAAGTCGAAGTGATTCAGCAAACCAGTACAATGAAAACAAGTTCAAGCAGCATCTAAGTTCTAATGTATAAACATATGTCAAGAACCTCAAGCCTCAGAGCCCTATTTAATTTTTCATCCAAATATGTCAACTGCTAAGGATATTTTCTAGCATAATTTTTGGTAGAAAATTATTTTCTGACTAAAGAAACTATTTCATTTCAAAGGTTCTGCAACAGTTTTTATTTTTATTAATTTTTTTTTTTTTAAAAAAAGCAACACCACCCCAAATACTTTGAAAAAAACCCGAGATATTTACATTTGAAATTGCTACCAGAGTAGCTGTAGTGCCTTGCTCTTTTTAGTGGTTCTTTGCTAATTCCTACCATGTGCTGCCATGCCATGTTCACTCCAACAGAAGATGAAATCCAAGCAGTGATCCTGGTTTGGAGGAAGAATGGTAATGAGATGAAGCTTCACAGCAGGAATGTTCTGGCTCTAAGGCAACATTTCCAAAATGCAGTGTATGCTCAGATCTGACCTTTTGTATTCCTTGTCTCCATCATGGTGCCCTTCTGTGGTGCTATCCATGTTGCTCCTTTTCACTGTACCTGCTTTTGCTCAGACTGTAGTGGCTTATGGTTTTTGTAAATGGATCCTTATTTTTTGGAATTTGTGTTTCTTGATGGTAATTACCTTTATTTAGCACTTGGGTTTCAGTGCAGCTTTCTGTCATTGTGCCATCCTCTGGAGTTGGCAGCCCACGTAATGAAAATCAAACCACCCTACCCTGACATTGCTGCAGAGTTTATCAGGACTTCTATTCACTGTTAAATGTGAGGGGTTTGGGTGTTTTTGCAGGATCTGTTTTGACAAGTACTCTGACTACCACAATACTCACAGAAGTCCCAGTCACGTTCTGCATTCTTGCTGGATACTGGCTATCCTCAAGTCTGTCTGTAAGTTCAGGCTGGTATAAGTGTGAAAAACGCCATAGGTTCCCTCTGTAAGGAAACAAAGAACAGTTTCAAACACAGGGGTTGCAGGAGGGATAACCTTTATTAGGTGACAGAGGGCTGTTAGGCATCACAGCACTAATCTCTGCCGTAGCCTCGGCACAGTTTGCTTCTGCAAGTGAGGGCTTGTTCCTGCAACAGGGAAATCACTACCTCCTAGGCGCCCTGCAACTTGGGTTTGCGCTTCTGGATTTCTCTTCATTCTCCAAATCTTTCCTCTCTACCCCTTTGAACAACAGCTCTCTGCCCTTGACTTCCTCTTCTTCCTGGTATCCTTTTTGCTGACTGCCAGGGATAGCAGTCTCCTCCATCTGCTCAGTCCTTTTGAGGCTGAACCCTTTCTAGATTGTCAGCAAAGTGTGTAGTTGTGGAAAACACTGTCTCCTGGGCATATTAATAGGGAGCTATGACAAGGATCAGACTGAGCCAGCATTGGAAAATGGCTGCTCCCTTTCTCTCCTGCTGCACACCCAGGGGAAGAAGAAAAAGCGAACAGGAAACACTCATCCCTCAAAGAGATCATAAAATCATAGAATCATAGAATAGTTAGGGTTGGAAAGGACCTTAAGATCATCCAGTTCCAACCCCCCTGCCATGGGCAGGGACACCCCACACTAAACCATGCCACCCAAGGCCTCATTTAACCAGGCCTTGAACATCGCCAAGGATGGAGCATTCGCAACCTCCCTGGGCAACCCATTCCAGTGCCTCACCACCCTCACAGTAAAGAATCTCTTCCTTATATCCAATCTAAACTTCCCCTGTTTAAGTTCTAACCCATTACCCCTTGTCCTGTCACTCCAGCCCCTGATGAAGAGTCCATCCCCAGCATCCTTGTAGGCCCCCTTCAGATACTGGAAGGCTGCTATGAGGTCTCCACGCAGCCTTCTCTTCTCCAGGCAGAACAGCCCCAACTTTCTCAGCCTGTCTTCATACGGGAGGTGCTCCAGTCCCCTGATCATCCTCATGGCCCTCCTCTGGACTTGTTCCAACAGTTCCACGTCCTTTTTATGTTGAGGACACCAGAACTGCACACAATACTCCAAGTGAGGTCTCACGAGAGCAGAGTAGAGGGGCAGGATCACCTCCTTCGACCTGCTGGTCATGCTCCTTTTGATGCAGCCCAGGATACAGTTGGCTTTCTGGGCTGTGAGTGCACACTGAAGCTGGCTCATGTTCATTTTCTCATCGACCAACACCCCCAAGTCCTTCTCTGCAGGGCTGCTCTGAATCTCTTCTCTGCCCAACCTGTAGCTGTGCCTGGGATTGCTCTGACCCAGGTGTAGGACCTTGCACTTGTCATGGTTAAACTTCATAAGGTTGGCATCAGCCCACCTCACAAGCGTGTTGAGGTCCCTCTGGATGGCATTCCTTCCCTCCAGCGTATCAACTGAACCACACAGCTGTCACACAGATGCGTGTAACAAGTAGAAAGCGTGAGTGTGTGACAGCTGCAGTACATGTGCCCACATCCTGTTCCACTCTGTTTTTCTTGCCCAGTCTTGTCTCCAGACATAGGCTGAACTTGCCAAATTTGGCCTAGAGGTGAGCAGGAATCAGCTGTTCGAATTACTTGCACAGGAAATCCAAAGGCTGCCTGAAAGATGTTGCCAAATGTGACTGATTACAGCCTTTGCCACTGATTCACCATGTCCTTCTTGTGTCGTGCCCAAAGCTGCTTGCTTTCTGCTGAGGGGCTATGAGGCTGTGCCAGAGCAAGCTGAAATTCCCTGTACTTGAGGCCATGGCCTAAACATCTGTGTAGGAAATCCAGGACCAAATGAACTAGAAGACAGGTGTTGCAGATACCAGGATGTGTGATGCAGACAGATACGTGCTACTGCATATACAAGCAGTTTTTCCACTGAAGTCTGATCCCCTTAAATGGCCTGTAAGTACAAGAGCCTTGCTGAGCCTGTGTGCTGTGCTGCTAGGTTTATGCTGGTAATGAAAAAACTGCTGACATTAGCTCAAGGCAGAGGAGAGAGAGGTCCCCACCCTTTTCCCTTCCTTTTGCCTCTTTCTCTCCTCCTGAAGTACACAATCAAGGCACAGCTGCACTCATCCATGAACATGTGATGTTGTTAGCCTGCAACCTAGACCCATGTCTTACAACCAAGACCAGGTAATAAATGTTAGTGCCTCTTCAGAGAGGTGTTGCACGCCATATTTACTACCAAACGGTTCACACTGGAAGGAAATTAACTTGTAGTGGCAACAAGAATTAGCTACCGTTGGATTTAATTTTTTTTTTAAACAAAATATTTGTCCATGACTGTGTGTCTCCCTATTCCCCCCTTTAGGGTCATTTTTACTTAACTCCAACTACTATTTCCTCAGGGTTTCCATCTCTTGGTGTTTTACTTTGTTTCTTTTATTCTTTCATTTTAATCTTTCCCAAGAAGAAATTTTCCCTGAACAGGTGGAACTCAAGGTCTTATTTCTAAACATCTTTAGGGGAAATGTCATTGCTTCAGATTAGTTTACAATCTAAGCTCATATTACCAATGCTGAACTTCCTAATGTCCTTGCAGGTCTCATCAGCACATGCTTAGCTTCTGTAGAAAAGGGGGAAAGTGAGAATTCATTTACTTTCCTTTTAAACATACCATGGGCTTTTGCAGTTCTTCACTCTTTCTCCCCTTCATTTGCACTTGAGGCAGCTGTCCTATACGGTCTTGTTGCTGGACCTGACAGCTCCATTGAAGGAGGATGACAGTATTGCGGGGCATGATAAGTGCAAAGTTCCTTGGCACAGAAAATCAGGCTGTAACGTTACATTTGTCCCTTTACTTGATAAATAGGATACACTTGTTTCAGGATGGGTGCTTTGTTATGAAAGATCCAGCTGGCTCCTGGCCTGCATTCATATCACTGGTGTGGTGACTAGCTAGACATTTTTAATGCTTAATAAAAATGTTTATTATATGGGCTGTATAAGAGTGATAATACTCATACTTTTTCTGATGCTGCTGAATTGCTTCAGTTTTCCACAAGGTATTGTCATTTTTTAGCACCATTCCTAGGTTTGGTTTAATAATTCAATAGTTTTAAGCATTTTCCAGACATTTCTTGTTTGGTGATATCAAAGAGAGATTTCCTTATCATCTGAGAGGATAATTTTCTCTTTGAAAGTCTGCAAGGACCATGGCAGATCGAAGGTCATGGCAGAGGAGCTCTGTAGATCCATGTTGTCCCATCTTTAAAGGAAGTGTCTGTGTTTTGTAGCTTTTGGTAGAGAAAATTTCCATCAAATTTCTTTCACTTTTCAGAACTAGCGCTGGTAATTTGACGATTTGCTGCTAGTATTTTCAAGACTAATCTGTACTGGGCAAGCCGATGCCATGATAAGTAGCTTGATTCCTCAAGATAGTACCAGCTGGGTTTGTATGAAACAGTGAATCCTCACAGTGTGCAGTGAGTCTTCAGAACAATGCTGTGAAGGCTGGCTAACTAGTGAGGTTAGCTGGGTTGTCCTAGTTCTGTAATCAGCTTGACTAGCATTAACTCTGTATCATGCTCAATTGTGTGGTATAAGCATGCCCTCTAGCACCTTATTTTCTTCCTCTTTTTTTTTTTTTTCCTTTGTCAATCTTAGTGACAGAAGCAGATGCACTGTCACATACATTCAGGAAAAAAACCAACCTGACAGTTTTTAAGCCAGGCCACTTACCAAGCCAGAACTATAAGGAAAATTATTTGTAAGTGGAAGCTGGTTGCAGTCTTAGCTCAAAGGTACTGCCATCTGTCAAAATGAAATAGCTCTGTTTATGTAGAACCCTACACCGAAGGACCTCTATGTTAAGACTATTAAACCACATAACATTCCAGTGAGGGACCTAATAATAGCATATCTGTTATGCAGATGGAGGAAATAAAACTGAGTTAAATAACTTGCCCAAGAAATCACTATCTGTTACTGGAAAGAATTGAACTAATTGACCCCATCTTTCAGAGCCTGTTCTAATCCTGAGACAATTTTGCTTCCTCATCTACAACTATTTCACTCACAGCTCATGTTAACATGTTTTATATAACTAGCCAGGTAACTGTAATGTGTTTGAATTACATAAGGTGTTTTCCAATACAAAAAAACCCATCTAACATACTAAGCCTATTCATTTTTCTGTCTGGCTCCTCCAGTTCATAGGCTTGTCTATATGATAAGCCATAATGAAGCCCTATGTTTTATTTTTCATTTGGAGACTTATAGAGAGCAATTTTTCTCTTTCCCCACCAACTCACCAGATTATAAATTTACCCACTACACAAGCTAACTTCATACCTCATTTCTGCCATTGATATGGCTATTTCCTACAATGTGAATGAAGTACCTGGAGTGATAAATTTTGAAGTATATCTGCAGTTTCATTGTCAGATACAATTAACACTTTTCAAAGAATAAAACCATTGCTGCAGTATTTACTAAGAGTTCCTATTTTAATTCTGATCTTCTTGAATAGTATTTTAATACAGCAAGCAATTCAATATCGTTTCTCTTCATTTATGACCATGTTATATTATTTCAACATGATCATGCAGTAGTAGAATGAATTATGTTTATAGTATATCATTCACATTGGAAAATGTGCATATAGATTCTGCAATAATTCTAATATTGCATTTCACAACATTTTCAGTGACAGGAAAATGCAGTATTCTATTACACTTAGTTGCAAACGCTACATGATGTAATGCCTGTTTACATTTTAGTTTTGCAGTGTTAATAACCCCTCAGTATTACAAAAAAAATCAAGATGATTATCAAGTCTGTGTATTCTTAAATGCTGTGTATTTCCACTTTTTTGTTTTGCCTATTAATTGATTTTCTGTCACATTAATTTAGTATATTAGAAGCATACAAGTGTAGTGATTTATATTGGTGTTTGAACTATGAACAGTTTAACATAATTTTTCTTTTGCTACTAAGGTAAAGGTATTTCTGCATCTTGCCTTTGCAAATATGTTGCCTTCATTCATATTGCTGAGACAGTTTGCTTGCAATATTTTGTATCTGTCTTACTGGAGAAAGGGGAATTGATCATATTGGTTAGAAAGGCAGAAGTCAGGAAAGAGGTCCTTCTGTCTGCCAAGGTTATTGAACTGTCAGAAAATTATGCAATGGCCCAAGTCCCGTTACTACACAATATCTCCTGTGCTTCAGCATCTGCAACTGTAGCATTCCCTACCTTTCAATTGGCTGATTCTTTCCCCTAGCTTCAAGTGTAGAAGAATCAGTGGTGTCAGTTCTGTAGTACTGGTGGTCAAAAAAGGATTTAAAAATCAGGACAAAAATCCTTATATCACAGGCACAGCCTATGAGTAACTTGATTATCTCAACTAATAATGAATGGTGACTCTTCCATAGAAATGCTGTCAATTCTGATAGAATTTTTGACATCCTCTTTACCTATCCTTGATCAAATCTAGACATGTTTTTTTTTTTAGGAGAGCAAATCACTTATTTAATGCAGTGTAACTATCACTCATTGTCATAAATGTGAAAAGTTAAATGACTGTTTTCCTGGTATAAACTATTAGTTCCATAACCTACATTTCAAGAGGGAGGGAGAGATAATTGCAATTACAGGGATTTTAACACTCTGGTATCCTGGTTTCAGATGGGATACAGTTAATTTTCTTCCTAGTAGCTGGTGCTGTGTTCTGGCTTCAGTCGAGAACAATGCTGATAAAACACTGATGTTTTAGTTGTTGCCAAGTAGCACTTGCTCTGACCAAGGACTTTTCAGTTTCCCATGTTCTGCCAGTGAGGAGGGGCATGAGAAGATGGGAGGGAGCTGAGACAGGACACCTGACCCAAACTAGCCAAACCGATATTCCATATCATAGAATGTCATGCTCAGGATATGATAGCTTCTTCCTGAAATTTAGGCAAAATATTGTGTTAAGTTCTCCCTGAATCCCTTCTTTAGAAAGCCTCCCCTTTATGCTGAAAGGTTCCAAGAAGTGCTAAGAAGTAACTAGTGCATCCAGGACACAAAATCACTGCAGGTTGAACAAATGAAACAAGCAATGGATGCAGAGCCTCAAGGTGGGAAATGTGGTTTTGGACACTGTTCCTGACTTTGTGTATGTCTGATTTAGTTTAGGAGGATTACAGACATTGTTTGATAATTGCAGCATAGTATTTTGCTGTTCGTGTTTTGTCAGAGTTTTGGTTTTGTCAAATATTGTGGGCCTGGCTGGCCGAAGGGTTAAAAAGAGATGTTACTGTTTCTTTCCCAAAAGCCCAATGGTGTGCTGAGGTGTGGGAACTTCTGTTCTTGTTACCTTTTTGATTGAAAGGGTTTGAAGCGTAATATGTCCAGGAACTCCAAATTTGTGCATCCTGTTGAAGTTTCCAAAGAATGGGGGAGATAGGAGATGGACCAAAGAAGATGTCTTTAGTCTGTTCTTTGCAATTATTCAGTTTCTTATGAAATACACCTATGTGTCTGAAGGAAAAGTGGCTAAGACCGACTAGGAGTTTAGAGTAATTACTTTAGGATGCTAGGATCAAAGTGTTAGTCTTCTGGATACAACTCTGTAATAAATCTAGACCAGGAGATGTTATAATTTAATGGGCTACTCTAGGCACACGAATTAAAATTAATTTTTTTTTTGGATTTCTACTGGATTGTTACATGATCAGGAGGAGATAAGCATTGCAACTCTGTGAATTTAGGGTTTCCTTTGCAGATTTTGCGTTGGTTTAGATTTGGGATATTTTTTTTGTTTGTGTGATTGATTGATTCTGCGGGGTTTTTTTGTGTTTGTTTGCTTTATGTGTAAGAGATGAACAGTTTTTCTGACCTGAAATTATTCTTTTTCTTTTGTCAAGAACAGCTGAACAGCCAGATTTGCAGTCCTGTGCTATTGCACTTCACAATTTAATATCTCAAGTATATTTTAGAACACAAAATTTCCATATTCCTGGAATCCTTTTGCATTCTCAGTGAAGCAAAACCAAAAAGATATTCTTTAATTGCATTTACATATATATATATAAAATCTTCTATTCTCTCTTTCTGTCAATTTTAGCTGCTACAGACTCAGGATTCCTTTGAACAAAGCAAAACCCAGCTTTCCTGTAGATTGGGAAAATGTTATTGACCTCTTTTTCAGGCTAGAAAACAAAGATCCAAGAAGTTAAACTAGCTGCCATTGTTAGTCTCATGCAACATGATGTGTGACAGAAGAGAACACAAAAGGTTGGCTCTGTAAATTTTAAGTAAAGCTTAAATTCTAAGTAAAAGCTGCTCTTGTGGCTGTGAAATAATAGAGCTCTCAATGGTGCAGCAGAAGGTTAGAGATAACAAACTAAACTAATACAACCATATAACCCATAGGTAAATTATTAAACAGAGTGATTTTTCAGCCCTGTACCAGCTTAATATGTAGGTCATAAAAGGTGGGATGGTGTAGAACATGAGCAGAAACCTGCATTTTGTGAGACGAGTAGAGTAGATTGTTGCTGTCTTATTGGCTGACCTGCAGTTAGGCAAAGAAGTTAGCACTTGTCTTGGAGAGGCTGACTGCTGGGATTTTTTCCAACATGGGAGATATTTTAAATCTACAAATATAATTTGGTGAGAGGAGGCCAAATTTGGGCCTGTCAACTTTGACACATCCCTTAAAAGATTCTAAATGATAGAAATGGTGTGTAAGATAGTTGCAACAAAGGAGAGGTTTTCAGTTCTTTTAACAGAGCTATATAATCACACTTTCTTGCAGAAGCATTCAGTGTGAAGATCTGTCAATAGAAATCTCAAACTGTGAATATACAATTGAGCTTTATTATCCCTTTGTTATTTTGTAACTACATAGGTATGACAGACAGAAACTGATTTTAAAAGAAATTCACAATTGTCAGTGTGTCACATGCATGAATCCCACTGCTGGAAGTTGTTCAGTAAATCAGCATCTTTGGGTAGGTGCGCCAAATGCCATATTTTAACAAAATGTTTTCGCTCACAGTAACACTCAAGCTCTTAATTTAAAGAAAATGAACATCCTAACATTTTGTTACAGCCTTGCACAGCAGACAGATGGTGCTCTGTCTCACACAGAGCAGACAAGGAATGACACAGTTATAAGTACCAAAGTACCAGAAAAAAGGTGCTGAGGGGATGGGGTATATATGGAAGCCTTCAGTTAGACCTGTTGCCAAGACATCCCCAGAAGCTCACATAGGTGAATAAACACTGTATTATAAAACCAGAATCATGCGTAAGACACCCCTGGTCTCCTCAAAAGTCTTTTGACTTTCTAAGCAGTACAGTGAGGTACAGAGGTCTCCAAATCTTCACACATCAGCAGGACTATTTGCCTGCCTTTGTGTCTTAGGTGTTTATGGTGCTACTCTTCTTGGCAGAGCCTGGAAACCTGACACACATATTGCAAAGAGACATGGAAGTCTCTAGTGAACTTCATAGTTCTGTCTTTCATGACAGATGAAGAAAAGGGAGAAAAACTGTGCCTGAGGAGGCCTTTTTTTTTTTTTTTTTTTTAAGGATTAACTTTATTTTGTATTAAAATTGAATTGTGTTTAATTTGCTTATGAGTTCTGGGGAGGGGACGTTGGCTATGTTTCATCTGCCAGATCAAAGGAGCTGTTTGTGGGAGTTGCCTGGCAGACATGTTTTTCCTATCTTGTGCCAAATCTTGGCTGCCACTGCCTGTACCCGTGTTTAGGCTTGGGGGTTTCCATTTTTAAGGTGGTTAAGATTTGAATTTCAAAGACAGGCAAAATGAGTCTGCTAAGACGTGAATATGACAAACATTTACTTCAACAGGCACTATGCTTTACTACAACCTTTTTTCTACTAAAGGAAACAACAATTTGGTTCCCTTAATCCCATTTTTTAGAGATCCATTTGCAAATCCTCTGCCAGAGCCATGCACCTTTTACTGAGCTGGCTGAGCAGCAAAGCGGAGAAGGGGGACTCAGATCAGCTCCCTAAGCAGCTAGACCGCACTGAGTGGCAGGTGGTTTGTGTATTGAGTGATATGCAGGATCTGGTTCAAAATCTCACAATGGAATCACTGCTCTGTGACAGTGACCATAATGTACTTCAATTCAGTTCCCCCCACAGGAGCAACAAAGGCCAAAAAAATCCACCACAAGTGTGCTTAACTTCAAAAAGAGCAGCTCTGTGAAAACAGGGGATCCCACTAAAAAGAAGCTAAAATGGGTTACTAAAAGAATTAAATCCTTCCAGGAAGCAAGAAGATCACTGAGTTAAGGGTACAGCAGCAGAGCATGACCCGTCCTTTGGGAAAGACTTCAGAAACAGTAAAAGGAGATGGCATGGCTAACCAGCAAAGGAAATAAAGCTACTAAAACCAGGGAGGATCATTCAGAAAACTGAAATTGTGTCCAAACAGACTAAATAGGAAGGACTGTAAACTCAAGACTAAATATAAAACTCCAATCAGTCTAGCCAAAATAGTTTAAGGAATAACTAGTTTCAGGGATCAAAATTTCCACTAAGCCTTTTTTCCATCACTTCTGCAGAAACATCTGATGACCAACATACAAAACGGCTACTCAGAGGATAAAGGCTTTCCAGGGAAGCTAACTCATTTTTTGTACTGATATTTGCTGTGAGAAACACTGGGGCTATTCCCATATAGAAACTTTTTTTTTGTGGGGAGAGAGTGGGGACATCAGCAAGGGTCTGCCTAAAATAGAAGAAATTAAGGAATGAACGACAGTCCCAAAAGACAGAAGGAATAGTAAGACACAGTAATATATTTCCACTCAAAAGCTCTTGAAACAGGTGGATCTGTTTGAACAGTAAGCATGAGAGTGGTCTGACTGATGTATTCTGCTTGGGTTTCCCACAGGCTTTTGACAAAACTTCACACTAAGAGCTTAGACAGAAATGAAACTGCTACAGCATAAAAAACTGTTGTGACGTGGCTTAATAAGTGGTCAAGAAAGTAAGAAACAGAGGATGAGAGTAAATGGCTGGTTCTTGCACTGGAGGAGAGATCATGGGTGAATTCCACAAGGAGATCAATGCTGTTTAAAAATATATGTAAGATACCTGGAAACAAGGTGACCAACGAAGTGACAAAGTTTTGGTGATGATGGGTAGTTCTTCCAGGTTGTAATGATGAGAACCAGCTGTGAAGAGCTGCCAAAGTGATTGCGTAATAAAATTGTCTAGATGAAATTCAGTGTAGATACATGTAAACTACATGTACATTGGGAAAAACAAACACATAGAAGATGATGGACTCTGAATTGACACTTACCACCACTGAAGACAGAGACCTGGGGTTTATATTAAATAGGTCCATGAAAACATTAGCTTAGGGCTTGGCAGCAGTCAAAAAACCCAAACAAACAAAAAAAAACCAACACAAAAACACCCAAAACCAAAACAAACATACAAACAAAAAAAGGCAAATCAATGAACAGAGAACAAATAGAAAACATGATTATTCACTAGTCATGTAATTGCAGAAATGATATTTTAGAAGTGGAAAAGGTGCAGAGAAGGGCTACAAAGATTGAAAATGCAGGGAACAGCTTCTGTATGCAGGCTGGGACTTGACGGCTTTGAAAGGAGTCAACCTGAGCAGATATATTAGAGATCTACAAAATCACAACTGCTGGCAAGAAGGTGGATGTGTATTGACTATTTGCTGTCTCCTACAGTGCATGAACACTCAAAGGGAATGGGAGAGAGAGGTTAAAACAAGATAAGGGACTTCATGCAGTGTGTAAAGGGCCTTTGCAACTCCTTTCCAAAGGCCAGAAGTTTTCAAATGTTCAAGAGGAGACCAATACTAACATTTGTTAGGCTGCTATGTTATGTGTACAAAACACATAACCAATTCAGAGCACCTCCTGAAATGAAAATATTTGGAGACAATGAGAGTATTAGGGGGAATAGAAATATTATATGTACTTGTAGTGTTTCTATTCTCCTCAGGTGGCTGCTGCTCACCACATCCTAGTCTGGATGAATCCTCGTTCTGAACCAGTTTGGCTTGTCTGTGTATATGCGTGTCACCACAGGTAATTACACATGCATTTTTCACATCTAGACAGTTGCAACCTATATTGCTAGATTAAATAATGGGTTTTGGAGAAGACCAAGTATTACAAGGAAGATTGTAGTCTTAATACTAAAATAATACCTTGACATTTTACAATTATTTTATAATTATTGACTCTTACTATTTTCCTAGAAGCTGGCTTCTAATCATAAGATTTAGTGGTTGTGAGAGTCAATACAGTGTGGTGTTCTGACTGCAGGAACAGTATTTTAGTGGGCAGGTTCAGTTAGTGTTTCAACCATTCATTCTGTCATCCCTTTGTACGTGAAGTTCAAGGTCAGGTTCACTACTTTTCACCTGCTAATGACAGCTGAAATTAAGAGACCTAATTAGTCTAAAGTGCAGGAGTCCTTTTATCTTCAATAGCAGACCTTGTTCTTGGCTACTATTTTGCACTGTTAGGCTCTTTTAATGATCTTTTTTTAAACTGGTTACTCTAAAATATGTTTAGTGTGGTTTCTTCATGTTACACAGAGTTCTTCCTAGGCAGAGATTTTATGTGAGTAGTTTTAATATCTTTTCATGCCTCAAAATATATAGATTTCAAACTATTGTGTTTGTGCATTTACATGAAACGATGCTTCCAACATTTGAAGTCTTGTCTGTATTATATCTGAATTTGTCAACATTTTTTTGCTAATAGCTGTTATTGAGAAACATATCAAATACCTTCACATGTTGCTTGGTTTCACCGTAGAGAACCAAAGTTCTGATCCTGCATATATATTTTACATTTAGGTTGATTAGGAATGTTCTGTGACATTTCATTTGAAAATGCGGATTGATCAAAAGTGTAATTTCTGCAAAAGTGCATGAATTTTATGAACCTCTACTTAGACTCAAAACATGTTGTTTATAACTTTCTGATTACACGTGGATGTTTTTCTTTCATATAGAAATGTTCTGCAAATGCAGGATTCTGCGATTTGATCTGTTTGATCGAAGCCACACTTGAGGGGAAAAAAGCATTCTCAGGTAGTTTTTCCAAGTTCTCTGTTTTCCAGGTGACTATTAGAAAGACTATAAAGATGTTGATAATGGAATTATTATTAGATTGATCCAAGATAAAGGATCAATAGACTATCCTTCCTGAGAAATTTAACAACTCTGTTGCAGTTCCTCTTTGCCTGGTACTCCACTAAGTTGCTGTCTGCCTTTTTTTTTTTTTGTTTTGTTTTTGTTTTGGTTTTTTGTTTTTTTTTTTTTTTTTTTTTTTTGTTTAACAACATGCAGACTCTGAACTACCCAAATTTGGTTAAATATACACAGATTATTAAGCATTCTGGAAAGAAAACAGCTGCAAAGGAGCACACTGCCCTGAAGTCAGGCTCATTTGGCAGGTTTCATAGTAAGTTGATAGTAATTATGATCTTGTCCTGGGTTCAGCAGTAGCAGTCATTTTTTCTCCTTCTTAGTAGCTGATGTACTGCTGTGGTTTTAACTTTCAGCCTGGG
The DNA here is from genome assembly GCF_963264785.1 of Psittacula echo. Lineage (NCBI taxonomy): Eukaryota > Metazoa > Chordata > Aves > Psittaciformes > Psittacidae > Psittacula > Psittacula echo. The sequence goes on along the minus strand of NC_137743.1, from coordinate 67,240,860 downwards.
AACAGTGCTGATAACACCGACGTTTTTAGTTGCTACTCAGTAATGTTCACTCTGACCAAGGACTTTGTGAGTCTCATGCTCTGCCAGGGAGGAGGGGAAGCCGGGAGGAAGCAGAGACAGGACACCTGACCCAAACTAGCCAAAGAGGTATTCCATACCACAGCACGTCATGCCCGGGATGTAACTGGGAGTTACCTGGAAGGGCACTCTCTGCTCGGTCAGGCTCATTTTCAGTGGGTGATATCGTATTCTCTTCCCTTGTTATTTCCCTTATTATTATCGGTGGTAGCAGTAGTGATTTGTGTTATACCTTAGTTACTGAACTGCTCTTATCTCAACCCATGAGAGTTACATTCTTTTGATTCTCCTCCCCATCCCTCCGGGACGGGGGGGAAGAAGCAGGGAGGGGCGGGGCAAGTGAGCGAGCTGCTGTGTGACTGAGTTGCCGATTGGGCTTAAACCACGACAGATCTCCATTGAGGGAGACAGGGAGTGAATAAGATATTTAACACTGTGTGTTTTGGCTGTGAAAACCTTTTCAACTTGTGCTTTCAATTTCCAGGTTTCAGTGTTATTAAAATATTTGTACAGGTATATTTTAAAAGAAATAATTTTCCTTTTCTTCACACACTCTATTTTTTTAATCTCTCAGAGAAAGTTCTCCCTGTTTGCTGTCTGCTTCCCAGAGATGGATGCTTTAAACACCATATAGCCCAGGATCATAAATACCCTTTTCCAGCACTGAAGCTGCAGTTACAGTGTACTGAAATCTATCATTCCACTCATATAAGATGCAATCTGTCTGCATCAGAAAATGACCCAGAACTTTCTACCCACAGTGACTGGATTCAATTATGGTTTTAATTCAAGAGATTTGATGTGTATGTTCCAGGTAATATAGGCCTTTCTCGTATGTATAAATTGCTCTTTCTCTTTACTAAACATTATAGAGGCTTGAATGATTTATGTAATATTTGGAGTTTCTTTAACATCTCTAACCTGAGTGGAGAGTTCCCCAAATATGCATGTTTAGGGTATGTCGATACTCTGAGTAACTACCATGTCTGAACATCTTCTAACTCTGTAATGCCATTTTCCTATGTTAGCCCAGCAGCCGCAAGAAAGAATATAGAATGCTCAGGCAGTGAGGATCTCAGCCATGAGGTATCTAGAGTGTTGTAATTATCAGTATAGTAGTGCTTATAAAATCTTAGGATACAACTCTCTCATAAACCTGAAAGTTACCTTATAAATTCTAAAAGTTTAAAATACCAAGAGAATAAATTTGATTATGTTTCACATACTTTTGCACCAGATTCAGTCAGGTCTGAAACTCCTGGCAAAGTTGTTGCTTTTTTAATTACTATTTTAAAAATTGTAATGCGTTACATAACAGTCATGAAGAGTCATTATTCCTAGGTTTCTGTTGTATGATGCTTATAGTTGAAAGTTTAGTATTTCCAAGATAGTGAGTAGACCTCATGCATCCTGTTTCTTGTGCCTTTCCAAGGCACTCCTCCTTGGAGAGAAGAGTAGTAGGAACAAGAGGGTAAAACCAATTTTTCAGAATATTGCAGTCATGACTCTAATCTAGTCAAGAGCATGAATGTGATAGATGACTTTGCAGCAACGTGAAGGGCAAAATACGGACATGCTACAACAAGAGTTTTTCAAGAGCTCCAGATTTTGGCACCTGTGAGAAGCTGCCATGTGATTAAGAAACTAGGTCTGTGTTTCAGACTGCTCTAAAATTGAATGTGAGCAGTTCCTACAAATAGTAGTACTCCCAAATGTGTTTATTCTAAGCCTGTCTGTACAGCAAGCTACTGTGCCATGTAATGCAAAGCTTGAACAAGCTGACTCAAGTACCAGAAGCAACCTAAATGTGACAGATCCATGGTCCCTGCACACTTACCATTTATCTTGAAAAAGCCAGGTAAACATGTCTGCAGAGTTCTGATTGTTGCTCTGGTAAAGGCAGCTCACATAAAGCTTACATGGTATCTCTCCACTCTGCTATAGTCTATGAAGTAGACATGTTATAGATGAAGTCTGACATAGCAAAGGACAAAACCTGGGCTCTGGATTCACTTATTGCAAATATTTGGACAACTGATACCCTGTGCTTACTGACAGAGCAGACTGCAGGGAGAGATGAGGATGCAGTGTCTTGAGGAGACCAAGTGACTCCCATTGGAGATGATAGCTCTAAGCTTCCTTCCTCAGCCCTTTGCAAATGTACTTTCAACTGTGGCCATGACAATTAGCTTTTCAGATATGAATGGTCTTCACATTTCATTCTGTTGCCCACAAAGTTTAGCAGGATCTTTCCTGACAAAGCACACTCACCACAATTCCTGTACTGCCTGCTGCATGCTGACAGCAGAAGGCAGGAAGGACTGGGGAAAGAAATAAATGGAAGCAAAACACGCTTAACATTTCTGAACATACTTATTTCCCCCCCAAAAAATATTGTAAAAATACCATAAAATCTGGCAATTCAGTGACCCTGGTGTAAAGTTTGCTTTTTGTTTAGCCTTCCTATCCCGGTTAGATTTTAACAAATTCAGCTATCACTTTCTGTATGAGTGAGAACATTTTTAGTACAGTGGATCAAGCTGGCACAAGTGAGCAGTAGTGTGAGACCATCAGCAGGTGCATGGGAAACAGCAACAATTTGGGAAGACTGAAAGAGTGTATATGAGGTTGGCAAAGGGGAATCAGTATTATAAAAAGCATACTAAAAATCTTTCTGGTTATAAGAGGCATTGCTGAAACAACTGTGCTTTGACAGCTTAATTTGTTTTTCTGTACTTGAACAGTTTCTGATCTTTGTATATTACCTCTAGGTTTTAAAGATAATTTCCTTTTCTCCATGCACTTGGAAATACTCATCTTTCGATTGAGGTTGGAATTTTACCTAGAGTTCCCAAGAGCTGCCTGCTTAACATCTATTTAGTAGCAAGAATGAGAGCAGGATGTCGGTTTTTAGAATCTCATAGTACAGCTAGATCAAAAGGTCACTGCAAAAAGGAGCATTTTCACAAGAAAAACCCCACTCATGGAAAATTTCCAAATAAAATTTTCAATGGTTATATGTGCTAAGTATAAAAGCAGGTAAATAACATTGAATTAGCTTGTGCATGAATATGAAAATGCTAGGGGAAGCATGGTTACGTGAGCCACTTGCTCACCAAATACGTATTAACATGATTGCTGGATATAGTCTTAAGTATCAGGGTAACTCCACACTGCAAAAGCCCCAGTGAATGCAATTGTATTAACACTCTGCAGCAGAGAGACTTTAACTTGCTAATTCCTAAAAATGAATGCAGCATTCTTGATTAAACCATGTCAGAGCTGCCATTCTGGGTGAAATCCTGAAGTCAAGAGGAACCTTTAATAAGGCCCTAATTTGTTGACTGATAACAGCCAATAAGAAAATAGAGAATTGGTGTAGCAAAGTGATAGTTAATGAAGGGTACCCAAACGGTCAAGCTGAACAACACATCAGAAACAAAGGGAAAATGTCTTAGGCAATCTCAAGTCTGATGTGCTGTTTAAAATGCTGGTGTAGTCCTTTGGTAGTCAGTGTGTTAGGGTAATCTATATTGGGAGTGTAGCTGGAAAGAATGTGGTACAAAAAAGGCAATCTAGAAGAAAGAAATTTTAAACAGAACCCGGGATGCCTGGTATGATACAGTCAGATTTTCCTGAAGAGAAAGAGGTGTGTCAGAGACAAATGAAGTGGGATTACAACAAAGCTGAAAGTCATAGAAAGAAGGGTGAGGAGGAAGGGTTCACCATTCCCAAGGCAAACATACAACCTCATTATATAACTCCTTTTACAACGGGTCATTAATTGCCCATTAAACATACATACTGTGAGAAGTAAATATTCATGTTTTGGTGACCCAAGAATGCGTATCACTGACTGAAACATTTTAGTTTCTAATGAGGGATTGACAGTATCATGTGTAAGGAAAATAAAGTGTTTGTATGAAAATGGTTTTGCAGGGAACACTTTCACTACCCCAGTCATATGTAGATTCCTGTTGACTTGGTACTTTTATGGCTCCATGAAATGATCCTATATTTGCTGAGTAAAATGTACAGAGAAAAAGATACTGACCATTTTAACAACATGATTCTATGATTCTATGCTACAGAAGGTATTTTGAGGTGTGATTCTTAGAATCATAGAATCACAGAATAGTTAGGGTTGGAAAGGACCTTAAGATCATCTAGTTCCAACCCCCCTGCCATAGGCAGGGACACCTCACACTAAACCATGTCACCCAAGGCCCTGTCCAACCTGGCCTTGAACACCGCCAAGGATGGAGCATTCGCAACCTCCCTGGGCAACCCATTCCAGTGCCTCACCACCCTCACAGTAAAGAATCTCTTCCTTATATCCAATCTAAACTTCCCCTGTTTAAGTTCTAACCCGTTACCCCTTGTCCTGTCACTCCAGCCCCTGATGAAGAGTCCCTCCCCAGCATCCTTGTAGGCCCCCTTCAGATACTGGAAGGCTGCTATGAGGTCTCCATGCAGCCTTCTCTTCTCCAGGCTGAACAGCCCCAACTTTCTCAGCCTGTCTTCATACAGGAGGTGCTCCAGCCCCCTGATCATCCTCGTGGCCCTCCTCTGGACTTGTTCCAACAGTTCCATGTCCTTTTTATGTTGAGGACACCAGAACTGCACACAATCCTCCAAGTGAGGTCTCACGAGAGCAGAGTAGAGGGGCAGGATCACCTCCTTTGACCTGCTGGTCATGCTCCTTTTGATGCAGCCCAGGATACGGTTGGCTTTCTGGGCTGCGAGCGCACATTGAAGCCGGCTCATGTTCATTTTCTCATCGACCAACACCCCCAAGTCCTTCTCTGCAGGGCTGCTCTGAATCTCTTCTCTGCCCAACCTGTAGCTGTGCCTGGGATTGCTCTGACCCAGGTGTAGGACCTTGCACTTGGCGTGGTTAAACTTCATCAGGTTGGCATCAGCCCACCTCACGAGCGTGTTGAGGTCCCTCTGGATGGCATCCCTTCCCTCCGGCGTATCAACCGAACCACACAGCTTGGTGTCATCGGCAAACTTGCTGAGGATGCACTCAATTCCACTGTCCATGTCACCAACAAAGATGTTGAACAAGACTGGTCCCAACACCGATCCCTGAGGGACACCACTCGTTACTGGTTTCCAGCCGGACATCGAGCCATTGACCACAACTCTTTGCATGTGGCCACCCAGCCAGTTCTTTATCCACTGAGTGGTCCACCCATCAAATTGATGTCTCTCCAATTTAGAGACAAGGATGTCATGTGGGACGCTTTGCACAAGTCCAGGTAGGTGACGTCAACTGCTCTGCCCCTGTCCATCAGTTTCTTACAAATAGATACGTGTTACCTCATATTATCTGCCCTGTTCTATGCTGTATTATTTTCTAAGCATTAGGAAGATGAAAAGGATGTCATGATATTGGAACTATGTAATTTACTGATTGTTTCTTACAGAATATATTTTTTGTTCTCTTTTTGGACTGAATGGGCATAATTTCAATACAAAAGATGATAAAACTAGAATCACTGCAGTCATAAGAAATATTCTGTCCTCTGTTTTACTTGAAGAAGCATATTTACTCAAGTTTCTTCTTTGTAATGTCTTTTCTGTCTAGATGTTACTGCTACCTTATGATTGCATGCCATGGAGAATATTAGGAATCAATGGAGAATGCACTGAATTAGAATGTACTCCAAGGAAAACGGAGTATAACTACATTAATTTATATATAAGTAGCATATAATACCTGGGAAAAATAATCTTGTAATTTTGGGGTGAACTCATTTCTGTCTGGAAAAGGAGCTGAAAAGCTGCATTACATTTTATACACTTTTCAACTGTTTCCAGAGAGAAGACACAGTCCAAGAGATGTTGAAGCTAGACTTCCAGAAATGGCATACTGCCATTGGAAAAGATTAAAATACTATCTGATACTGGTTCTATAGCTAAGAGGATCATTCCCAGACTTCATAACTACACACACACAAAGGAGAAAATTGTGATAAAGGGTTAATATGCTGGGTGAATACTTGTTTATATCTCTATATTGTTACCACCAGGGTGTTGATGAGCCCATATTTATCCATAAGCCACTAATTTACTGCCACTTTGCCCATGGTGTTGGAGAACCTCGTTACTTCTCAGTATCTGATTGGCAGAAGCTGATCAGAATTTTAACAGAATCATTAGAGCACTACAATGAGCTTCATGCTGTAATGAACTGTGTTCTGTCTGAGGATGCCATACAGCACATGTAAGTTTCCTTACTTTTGCTAGGTATAATACATGCTTTGGCAAAGATAATCACTGAAGTGCAAATTCATTTAAAGGTGACCTACAAGATTATTAAAAATAACCTCACAGCTTTAGAGATGTATGTTGGGTGTCCCAAATGACCAGGCTAAGCCAGGCATTTAGCACAGTTTTAACATGAAATGTAACCAGTTTTACTCCTAATGTTTTGAAGAAGTCTTCACCCACTGTGAATTGTTGGCTCCTTCTCAGTATGACCCACTGGCCTACTGCTGGTCATGTCAAATCCACTATAGAGCCCCAAGGCAGACTGTGGTTTGACCCATCAGGGTATTTTAAAGCTTCTTATTACAATGTTACAGTGGTTTCAAACATTTTACATTTTATGTGGATAGGAAGTGAAAAAGGGTATTTAAAAAAAAAAAAAAAGAAAAAAGAAAGAAAGAAATTTCTCTGCATGTTAGAAATGTACACAGAGCTTTAGGAAAGAGATTTATTTAATGCTGCTATATAGCCCCATATTTTGCAAAGGGGTCATGTGGTGGATGGATGAATGAGCTATCATCTACTTAATATATTCCAAGGGGTCACCTCACACAGGAGCAGTTACTCCTATGCAGTTAGATTTTGGAGGGGTTTGAAAAAAAATAAAATTAACAGGTAGATGGGAAGAGAGAATGGGATTTACATATAAATTTGCTTTATCTTCTTTTAGGGGAGTTTCTGAGGCATACCTTCTATGTCTCTAAATCTGACAAGTGTTCGATTGAGTGTTTCTACTTCCTCTTCCTATACAGACTTCATTTTTTGTGCCAAGTTGCCAACTGCAGCAACTATTCAGTTCAGTTCTGATTACTTTAATTATTATTAAATTATTTTTCCACAAAATTTGCCAGACATTCACTATCTTATTTTTATTAAGGATGGCTCATACAAGCTAGTATTTCCACCTTCATTTGTCAGAACAAAATATTCACTGCTTTTCTGGGTGTTCTCTTACTGCATTCCACATAGTTGTAACAGTAAAATGGCCTTGGTCAGATTTGTTTGGTATGTATTTGTTCACTGTTTCTCTTGCAAATTTATATTGATAGAAGCCTTGAATTGCTGGCAAGTGATAACTCAGAATCTTCCTTTACACAGGACAATAACATAGGAAAATATTTCTGCTCATATTGGCTCCTTCTTTTCAGCTCCTCAAGCTTAAATTGACTTCAGTATAAATTTTAATAATATACTATTACAAAAATCTTGGTGCATTCAAAAATTACCTGTTTATAGCATTCTCAAGAAAGTCATTAGATTTATCTCAATAGTAAAGTGAAAATAGTAAAGAACCCCCAAGAAATATGTACAGGCTTCATCCACTGGGACCCAGAGCAGAAAGCAAATTAGCTCTTTATCTTGTTTAGATTTTTGTTAATCAAGAAAAATGCACTTAATTACTCTGACAGGAAGCAGTGCATGTAGAAACTGCACTGAGCCTGGGGCCAGATGTCATGCAGTCTGAGACAGCATAAGTTTGTTGTGCTGCTTCACTGTAAATAGAAAAGAACGTCCTCAATCACAGTTAGAAGAATTTGTTATTTTATCCAAATGGGAATTTCAGTAAGTCAAATAAGAAAAAAACTATCCTTTCATGGTTATAAATGTTTATTTTTTGTTAGTAACCTATGACAATTATTTTCATCTCAAAAACTGTAAGAGTAGATAATTAGGCAATAGAACTGTGTCTCTTGTTTCAGCCAGCACTGGTGCTAACCAGAAATTGATGTCATCCTCTAACTGTACTTGAAAGTAGTCTTAGATCTGTTTATTGGGGATGAAACAGAATATCCCTCTTACTTATTAACAGAAAAAGACAGAAAACATGTAGGTTAGCCTATAGGCAGAGTGCTGCTGATAAGTATCTTTGTTTAGGTAAGGATGCTGGGGAGGGACTATTCATCAGGGACTGTAGTGACAGGACAAGGGGTAATGGGTTCAAACTTAAACAGGGGAAGTTTAGATTGGATCTAAGGAAGAAATTCTTTACTGTGAGGGTGGTGAGGCACTGGAATGGGTTGCCCAGGGAGGTTGTAAATGCTCCATCCTTGGCAGTGTTCAAGGCCAGGTTGGATGAGGCCTTGGGTGACATGGTTTAGTGTGAGATGTCCCTGCCCATGGCAGGGGGGTTGGAACTAGATGATCTTAAGGTCCTTTCCAACCCTAACTATTCTATGATTCTATGTTAAGGTAAACAGCAGAGCTTTCTGATGCTGCTTACAGTTCCACAGTTCTGATATTTTGTGTATTCTCTGTGGATAAATTGCAAGAGCCATTCTTCCTTCCCAGCATTTTGCCAAGGATTACCACTGAGGGAAAAAACGAAAACAAGTAAGTCCTGTGAGCGGTAAACCAGAGCTGGGTTTTCTATGGCTTTACATCCCAGAGCTGCACTGAGTTCATCTGAGTTCCAGAATATATAATGAGTGGTAATTTCACACTGTAGACTTTCCTATATCAGGACCTTAGAATAGAACTTCTTTTTTATTGGTTTTTTTTTTTTTTTTTTCTTTTTTAAACGTAGCCAAGTGAGGTTTGGGGTTTTTCTGAAACCTGGGTGAACTGAACATCTCTGTCACCTTTCAGCTTCTCAATTTTTATTTCAACTAGCAATGAAAATTATCAACTTTGAAGCAACAGGCAAGCGTGAAGTATGATTAGTTTCCCTGAAGGAGCTACATTTAGAAAAGTTGAATTAACACAAAATATAGACTCAGTCAAAATTTCCATCTAATTCCCACTGGCTCCTCTTCAAAAGACCAATTCAGATCAGCAGTTTGCAGCTTGGATCAGTCTGTGAACATTTTACTACTATTTTCTAGCCCATCACTTTTGATAGATCTTTGGAATGCTGGCTATCAAGCAAACATAAATACTCCAACTTTGTCTTGTTTTATAATTATACTATCAGCAGCATTCTTGAGACTCATTATGGCAATGCTTTCTTAATTGGAGTTGGAAATAATGTCAAGCAAAGTCTATACTGCTTTGCAGTCTCTCACAACTCACTGAAAGTTTATCAAGTCATCAGACTTAAGGAGATGCTCAGGGTATGGATTATCATTTGCTGTGGCATTTTGTTCTTACATTGCAACAGTTCACATAGCATTGTTGACTCCCAAATGTCAGCAATGGAATTGTGTTTGCTTTTCACAAGCAGTGACCCCAGTCAGGTTGTGTGTAGGCAGTGGGATTAAAAATTCAACAGCAGATTGTAATTTCTTCTCCCCATCACTGCAGAGGCTGTAAATTTTGACTCTGGAATATTGCTCTGTGAATTGTGTGGTTTCATGTGTAGGCTGTTCTTTTGAGTGCTTTCCATGTCAGAAAGCAAAGAAGGTGTCTCACCACATGTGTGTATTTTCTCATCTGGTGTTTCTTTTTTTCTGTCTTTACAAGGAATACTAACTTAATTTTCATGTTTATGTCACTTGTGCTGCAAAATTCAGCCACCTGTTCCAGGTTCAGACCAGTATCAGCAACTACAATGCGGGTTCCATATACATAGCAGAGGTCCATGTCAAACGATGCACAGCCGAGGCAGGAGATGAAGGGTGCAGTGCTGAGAGAAGCACTGTGAGAGGCAGCTGATCCCAGTTCTTGGCTCTACAAAACTCAGCAGGAGCTAGGAAACCTCCACCTCTCAGACAGGTGTTATGATACCAGCTAACTGAGTAGGTGAAACCTAAATGCCTTAGAAACAATGTCTCCAGACTCCTACTGAGTTCCTGCTATCACAGTTTATCTGTTATTTAGGAAAGAAACATATAATCTTACCAATTGCCTTTTAAAAGTTGTCAGCTCCTTATTTACACCATTTCACGAAATAGATAAAATTTCCAGGTTACTTGTGACTAGCTTTTGTTCTGAGATGACAGGAAATGTTGCTTCTAATTAACTCAGCATGTTCATCAAAACAAAATTCTTCAAGACCATGGGATCTGCATTACAGAGAAATACAACTTCAAGTATGATACAGTAACAGGTAACTAGCAATATTTAGTCTATTGGAAATTCATTGAAACTAATGGGAAATTTACCCCATTTTGACTGACAACTTAAAATAAAAAAATTACAACTTTCTTAAAATATATGGTCAGTAAAAGTAATAGTAGTATTAACAGATTTCTAAATTATCATTTTTACACGAACAGAAAGGCTCCAAAGATTTTTTTTTTTTTATTGGGGATATGCCTATAATTATAGAAAGTAAAATAAGTATTTTACATTTACAGTGCATGATAAAATGTAGTCAATGATGAAAGAACACTATTTAATGGAGTCCAGAATATCAGAAATGAAAGCTGCAGAGAAAAAATCTTCTGGTGTTCTCATCAGCAAAATTCTATAATTGAGATGTTTATTCCTATACATCTGGTGAGTGATAGTCTCTCTCACAGCACCATGCTGAAGGCAATACTGACTGAAGGCTGATTCACCTTTTCTGCTAGTATGTTTTTCTATTTCTTAATTTCATTTTGGAAACAGGTACATTCATGGTGTTTCTATGGAATCTCTTGCATATGAAATACAGCTGCTTTGATATGTAATAATAAAGCAAATTTTCACTGAAAAAACCCAGACTAATGCCAACCAAATATCTTGTGTTGGTTTTGAGGAATGTATTAAAGACATAAGCTAAGCTTCGAAGTATTCTGGGCTCTTTGCTCTGAAGCTGGTAATCACTGAACTTCTTGGCTTGATATTATTTTGAAATTTTCAAAATATTTTGATTATCTGAAAATTAACTCCTCTGCCCTTTCTTGTGGAAAGACTAAAAATGTATGATTTTTTTTAATAAGCAAAATTTTTCTTTTTGAAGAATAGAATCTCTCATAAAATGGCAACCCTGATTTTCCACCTTGCTTTAAATCTGCTCTAAATACAAGATAATATCATAGTGCTGAAGATCTTAACAGCAAAAAAGAAAAAATCTGAAGTAGCCTTACAGAAGACCTTTAAGCATACTAGACACTATCTTTTTAAGGGACTGTGAGAAGCCCATATGCAACTGCAGTGGGCCGGAAGACTGATCTGAAGAAGCTGGGTTGTCTGTATATTGTAATCATAACGTGCTCCCTCCTTTTTTTTTTTGTTTTGCCTGCTGAGTTTTGTAATGGACATCCTCAAACAAAGAACAGGGTCAGGCTCTGTCTGGTAATAGTTTATATTTATCCTCCTGCCTCAGAAATTTTTACTTTGATTTGTGTGCCTGTAAAGCTGAGGATTTATGTGAAGTTTCCAGAAGTGGCTTTAATATGGGAGCCTTCATGGCAGGATAGCCATTTGTATGGAGCCCCATGCTTAGAGGACAGAATTGGAAGGTTGTGGTTGAAATTAGTAGAGAAAGGCATGAGCCCTCCATAACAACAAAGAAATGCCGTAGATCAGATAGTTTTGCTTAGTTGCAGTCATTTCTTTATTTGTTTTCTGCTTCCAAAATATGGTTTTAGTATAAAAGAACATTATTTATCAGGTCCAATTTGGGATCAGGAAGAAGAGCTAAAAATTCCTATTCATATGAATAGGTCATATTTGTGTCTTTCCTGTGTACACTGCTGTATAATATGAATAGCCAGAATTCCCATGATACCTGCATTCTCAAGGAAGAAAACAAACATCAACACTTGCAGATATACACACAACATAGAGGCACACATTAAAACTTCTCACTTACAAGATGGCTGTATCCTGGCATCTACATTATTCAAAATGTGTAATCACAGTTTGCTGATTGGCAATCCTGTTTAGTACAGGTACTCTCTCAGTAGTCTTTGAGCCTGCTCTGATTGCTAGCTCTGAGTTTAAAATTGAAGAATAGAGGTGCTTTTCTATTTGATAGTTTCAGCAAGCAGACACTCTAAGTATTGCACTGTTTTTATCTAGAAAAAAAAAATGCGAATTTGCCTCATATACCCTATCGTATGAAAAGTCATTCAATCCTGGAGCTGAGTCAGAAAAATCCTATTGTATGAATGATTTCGTTTGATTTGTAATCTCAATAGTAGCTTTGTTTATTATGTACAAATAAGTAGATATAATATATATCAACTCAAGTTTTACTTTACCTTTATAATCAAGGCGATTTTGATGCTTATTTCATCCCAAAAGCAGTGTTTCACTGTTTTTCTTTCATTCTGTCTGGTTGTTCCCCATACATTCTGCAGTGCATGCATTTTACTAGGAAATTTAATGATCCTAGAGGAAAATATTTGTGATAGAAAGTAGTTCATTATTCTATAAGTGCAAACAATATGGATTTATAGTTATAGCAAGCTGCTCTGAAAACGGAATGCTTGCTCATGTTTTTGGGTAGCAGTCCCTGTCTTTGTGACAACGGCTGCACCTTCTCATTGTTAATTACGTACTGCCCCCTAGGGATCCCTGCCGCGCCTGTGGCCACCTGCCGGCACCTCCCGGCGGATCATCCGTGGAATATTGCCGCCTAGGTTCCTCCTAGGGAACTCTTTCTTCTCTGTTCTTCCCCTTTTTTGACCGTGATAGTAACTCTGAATTTCTTCTTATTCCAGCTATAATGATATGACTTGCTTTTTAACTCCTTCCAGGTTAGTTGTGTTACGTTTAATATTACTAATATCTGTGGTTTCATAGCATCCTGTGTCATTTCAGTGCGTGCATATTTGGTTTTATATATGAAGTTTTCTCTACGCTATTTGATTGGGATGGTAACGTTTTTAAACGTTCTCTTTCCTTTTGGTATTTCTAATAGATGGGTTGTTACAGACAAGTTGTGTGAATTTCCTTCTTAGAGCCACATTTTCCTTCAGAGCTGAAAGAAAGAAGCTGAAAGCTGCAGTACTTTACACAGATGTCAGAAACCTGACGGGTGCTTTCTGATACTTACAGATGATGTGGTGTTTTCAGGTAAATAATAATAAGAAATAAAACAGTGATAAGGACATATTTCCTTTCACATAGATGAGATGAGGTGTCCACAGAAAATCTGTCAGAGGGAAGAAGAATTTTGCCAAAAGTATGTATGATCAAAACAGTTCAGAAATAAAAGATGACAAAGTGAGCGAAGGGCAGTAGGTTTTGAATAGGATTCATCAGCAGAGGGGAGAGGTCATCTGGGAAGATTAGTTACAGGAGCTATTATATCACCTCTGTGACACTGTTAGAAGAAGCTGCTTAACATAATCATGTGCAATCAGTAAAAATGCTGTTTATTGCAAAATGGTTTTGATTTTCATATTTTATATTGTTATGTAAGACAGTGTAATGTAAGAGCATACACATTTCCTCAGTACAAATTACTAGCGTTAACGATTTGTGGTGCTTTTCCTGACAACTTTCAAAGTAAAAAATTGTTGGGAAATACCTCTACAAACATATTTTTGCTAATATATTTAAAGACTTACATAGAAGTTTTTCTTTATTCTGTAGTTGTAAACACTTGCAACTGATACAGTATATATCAGCTAGTCTTTCATCCTATACCTCTGTTTGAGTTTGATTATCCTTCTTAATGATACAATGCCAGCCATCTCTTTGAAAGTGCTTATTATTTAGTGATAAAAATGTACAAAAAGGGATTGTCTGCTAATGTTGTCTTTTCAGTTCAGAGTTAGACTGCTCCTTCATATTTTCTTAGACGTAAAGTGGAGGGTTACATCATCATTTTTTCTCATACGTTTATATAATACTATGGGATATCTCAGGATGAATGTGCCAAATCAGGGTTTTGGATTTGGATGCATCTTGGTTACAGGATGGGTTAGAAGTTGACTCTCATGTTTGATGAGGACTAGTTTGAAACTTTGAGGGTGATGGAATCTTGCCAGGTTTGGGATTTGTTTGTTGGGGTTTTTTTCATAAGTTTTTGGTGCAAATCAGTCTCTTGCAAGATACTAGCTTATAATTTTCCCCGAGTTTCCTTCCTTCTGCATCATAATCCTGTGAGGATACATGTTCTTGCTCTATCACCCTGAACAATGTTTGGATTGCCTGAGAAAACAAACTCTTAACTTCAATGTAAGTCTGGAAAGTGGAACTGGGCCAGAATTTCTCCATAAAAATGCCTGGTATGGATGCCATCTGATACTTTGAATGCAGGAGGTAGAAAAAGCATCTGGAGACTTAGCCAGAGTGGAGAGACTAGTACTACTATGTTAGGTCTGGCCTTATTTTTGTTTACTGTGTTAGACTCTTGCAGAAAAGCAAACTAATTTATAGTATCATAAATTCCAGTAATGTAACGAGTGAGGTCTCTCTAAAGAGCCAAGATTAGGAATCTGAGGCATTGTTTATCACTATCTTTCTTCAATGTTATGTTGCTGATGATTTCAGTAGGATTATTTTGGCCTAGAACTCAGATAGTTTTATTTCAGATCTTTTCTTATATTACAGCGTAAGTTAGATTTGTGTTATATTAGAATTTTACTACCTACAGAATAGTGTATGAAATTTGCAGAAAGAAGCTAAATCAAGAATAAGAATTTTTATGCAAACTTCATTACATACTGCAGTAAATTCTCTTGAGTCAGCCCCCTCACACTGATAGCAGTGGGTACACCTTCTTTCTCTGGCACATGAGTTTGCCTCAAGGCATATATCAAGTAATGATGTACGTCGGGACTCTTTATCAAGCACCCTCAAATTCGGGTTATTGATCTTGACACAAAGCACAACAAATTTGCAGATAAACTGAGTCAGAAGGGAATGACAAACTCTTTAAAATCAGTAAACTTCACTCAGTCTTAATTTTGTAGTGCTGCTTTCCATGGTAATGCACAGTTGTAGGAGCAAATGTCTACTAGCAAGCTACCAAATTGCAGCAGGTTATCGATATGGATTTCCACCACTGACAGTGTACTCTCATTTATTTTACTATTTTCTCAAAATCCACCTGGTCCATAAAAAGGAACATCATGTCAGAAATTCAGAGCCGTATTTTTAAAAATCTTACTTCCTCATTGTATCTTATTTTGGTTGAACTCAAAATATTCCTACATTTTTTTTACCTGTTTTGGAGGGATTTATTAGATGGCATTAGCATGTATTGTCGCTCTCTTTCATTTTCCCTGCTTATCTGGCAGCCAGAAAGAGCTAGAATGAGGTACGAGTGCAAGTGGAGTACATACTTTTGGAAAGCATTCTGAAGCATAATATATTAAAATCTTTTATAATGAATCTATGTTTGCCAGAAAAAATATTCGACTATGCCAGAAAATTATCTGTGAGGACTAAGCACTTTTCTACCCTCTTCTTTCCTCCCCCCTTCCCGATTTGTGTGGCTTGGAAGAGGAGATGAAAAATGGCACAGATGCATGCAGTATTGCACAAAGAGTATATATGGACATTTCAGTCACTGATATTTCCCCATTTTCTGATGCTAATGTAAGATATGTTGGTTTTGCATTTGTAATTAAGATGAACAGATGGTGAAGACTTAGTTTAAAGTAATACTGTACATCCATTAAAATAATCTCCGCTGACAGTGATTCTTCTCTATAGCAAGACTTAATTGCATATATAACACATATACATCAGAAAGAACTCTGTCTTTAGCCATTTGCTCTATTAGGACAATAGTAAGACAGACGTCACCAAAACAGGATTTGTCCTGGAGACTCCTAAGAGTAACAGATGCATTTCTACTGACAATATTGGCTTGCTTTAATTAATGAACACTTTATAAATAAAAGAAAACATAATTTCTGAAAATATACAGATTTTCTTTTTAAAAAGGCATCCATATTTTGAGGGAGGAACATTCAAGAACATGACATAAATACATTTTTAACAGATCAATTTGATGTCATTTGCAGTATTTCTCCCGCGGAGTAGGACACAAAATTTGTGGTGTTCTTTGGGAAGCTTTATAAATGTGTGCCATTGTGGACTGCATTTATGTTTTGACTTAGGTACATTTTTATGTGTCTGATTGAAGCAAGTCCGTAAGCTGTTACGAAGAAGCAGATCTCTCCATGTTTTCATTTTTCCATAGAAATTATACAAATATCATTTTGCAGATTGTTTATATATGGGTTATATAAAATAAACATTATTTATTTTCACCTTAAGATCTATACTTCATAGGAAAATAGAACTTCAGGTTGTGTCTCCGAAGTGGGTACCCATCCTTCACCTGTTGTATTGAACAGCAGCAGAGATGTTAAGGAACAATACTTACTCTTCACTGAAGAGGTCAGTTCCTTTCACTTCTTGCCCTGCCTACCACCCCACATTGGTACCTATTTTCTATGATAATGAAATCTACTGAACTCTAACCTGTGAGGGTATAGTTTGGAAAAAATATCTCCTTTCCTTCCCCCAAGCTTCTTATGTAAGGATGCACATATTACTGTTGTTGTGATTACCAAAATTTAAGTATAATTAGGGTTTGATTAATATTTTTGCAAATTTTTTAAACTTAAATAAATTTTCTGTCATGCCAAAATTATCAGCAAAGTTTCCATATATGTGGCTGAACAGTTCTCAGCTGAGAAAAACGGTTTTCCACACTAGTTTCATAGAATCACCATCCTTTGTCATATGCTTCATCTGTTGATGGCCTGGGCTCCATTCGCCTCCGCAGCAGTTGTCACTGTCCATGAAAATGCCTTGGAGACTGTGCTGCATCATACTTTTTTTTTAAGTTCCTTCATTTTTTTCCTGTTAAAGTTCTGCTTTGTTTAAAAATATTTAGATATTTATTGAAGCAAGAACTTGAACCCTGATGTCCCATTTTCCACATGGGCACCCCAAACCTCAGGTTATTGAATCATTTTCGCTGTCTCCCAGAATATTTAAGTATATTAAACCAAGTGGAATAGTACCAGCAGGAGAGATTAAGAGAGTCTTTATCCAAGAATGTGAAAACTCTATAATATGGTAGTTACACGTTCTTCCAGGAGATATGGTTCAAAACTCCTCAGGCAGAAGAAGGAATTGAACCAATCTTTATTCTATCTGAAATGACCTGTAGGGTAAAGCAGAAGAGAGATGCTGCTTTCTTTTAATCAATACATTACTTTTCTTCATAATGTCTGAAACTGAAATTAAATATTTATCTTCAGAGGGTGCACCTCCTTCCCACCCCTCAGCTAAAACCATTTAAAAATTGATTAGGACAGAAATTCAGAGTTGGAAAAGGATACAGTTTGGCAACCACACTGACAAAGTCTTTCATTTGTGTAGACTTCATTCTGATGATAAAACAAATAAGACCAAATAGTCCTGTAAATGTAGCTGAAGTATATGTGTAGTGCTCACTGATAAAGAAAATAAGGAAGAGGAGGAGGAGTGAGACAGGCTGGGAGCCAAGAGACCAAAAAAAGGCAGCTAGTTATACAAAACATTCATTTGACTAATTTGCTTAACATAATAAAGAAAGGATGGCTTTATTTGGGGAGTTAGCAGTAATGATTGATTAGAAGGGTATATTTGCTAGATATAGAATGAATAATGTCTGTGAATGGATATAGAAAATATCTCTCCAAAACTGGAATAATCCATAAGTCATAGGATGCAGAGCACAAAACCAACACACTAACATACTGAGAAAGGCTTTAAACAATACCTGGGCAAATCTTGGAAGAGTTCCAAAGAAATAGGGAACAAAAAAGGAACTACATGCAGAATAATGGGGCTTAGACAATAGAGATAGTGCAGCAGACATTCGTGAACAGAGTATTAGCTCTTTAATTATAATAATTACCTAAGTTTAAGGTCAAGGCACCTGTGCATTGCTGTCTGTGAGAAACTGATTAAAAAATTAGAAGTAGCATTTAATCTCCGTGATACTATTTCCAAAAATTCTCTTAGAAAATTTGGATATTGCCAAATACTGTGTATTATTTGTACTGTACCTAGAGACTGAGTGAGATGTGTCCCATGTTGCCACCCTGAGATCACTGACATCATCTCTTGTCACTTAAAATAAAATATAAATTGAAAATCCTCCACAGGGAGGAAAACTATGAAAAGTGAAGACTCTCACATCCTAATTTATTCTGCATACTGACCATGGGAATGAAAGGCTTCGTATTGTTCTCTTTAGTAATTCTGACAAGTCTATTCCTGGTCTTGCAAATTAACTTCTTAGCTAATCAGTTGGTATAACCTCAGATTTGCTGCAAGGAAACCCTATCTGAGAAGCAGTGAAGGTGGATCTCATCACCCAGACAGGGATGCAGCACAGAGCATTGCAAAACACCTATGGTTGGAAAGAACCTTACTCACATCAGCCAGCAGCATTGCACTTTGGTGTTTTGCTTGCTGTCTGCCACGTTAGAGTAAGTTTGAAAGTGAAAAAGAGCATGCACAGATCAGTGAGTTGCATACGCAGAGGGAAAGGTTTCTTTTCCCTTTTTCCTCCTCCCCCAAGGGTATAAATATTGGGATTTGGATTGCAGGTAACAAGAGACAGACAGTCCCAATAGGAACAGATACCAGCGTTTTCTACCTAGAACATAGTTAAAGGAGACTCAAGTGAAGAATGAGCATTGAGTTGAGGGAATTAGGAAATTGACACAAGGACAAGGAAGGAGGAACTAAACAAAGAGAAGCAGGAAATACTAGAGGTGATGGAGCCAAGGTATGGAGAGTTATTATATAGAAAGAGGCTTTATAAAAGCTTACAGAGATGAGAAGCGTAAAGTTATTTCTAGAAAGAAAGAAGCAATGAATGTGTGAAAGGAAGTCACAGGAGAGGACAAGAAAGGGAAACCTGGAAAAAGAGACTGAAAAGGAAACGGTGACAATTTGGAAGTGATTTGTTATACATTTGTTATAACTATTATTAAGCAATATAATTTATGACAGAAGAATATTCCCATCCTGCTAAAATTGGAAAGTTTAGAAGGTTTAGGTTTGTTTAGTTTGATGGCTTTTTTAATGAGTGGTTTATAATAAAACACATATGGAAATTTTAGTTTAAGTTTTTGTTTTAGAAAAGGACTCCCATTCCAAAATTTTAGTTCACTGTTTCTTGCCTTTCTCTCCTTTTGCTGCTTCCTCCCTTTCTCTTTTCTCCCATTCTAACAAATCAAATCTGCACCATCTTCAAAAGCAAGTGTGTGCTAGAAGGAACAACTGAAACATAATTTTGGCAATCTAAAAATTTCCAAAAATGAATAAAAACCAAACATATCACAAGTACACTTGATGAGGAAGAAGGAGCTGGTTTTGCAAAAAGTCGCTCAACAGGATCATAAAAAAAGAAAAGAGATTAAAACAAAAAATAACAATTTCAGATGAAAACATTTAAGTGAGATTTTCAGAAAAGCTTCACTGGGGAAACAGACATTTCCTAGTTTGTATTTGTTATATCTCTGAGCTAAATAGAAAATGTTGAAAGGACGTTTTAAAACAAAAACAACCTTTGGATCCCTTTCTGACCCTGAAGCAAGTGTCAGTTATGGCTACCCTTGCAGAGGGAGATGTTTTGTCTCCAGCTGTGGCCTATGGATGATAACCAGATCTTTTACATTTAAATTGTAAGTGTTAGAGTTAAAGATGTCATGAAAGAAATAAAATTATTTTTTTCACTATTATGTGTACTCACCCCCTCTTCTGCTCTCACTAGTTCAGGGGTCATTGTTTACCTTCATGTTTGAGGTAAGATTTGCTAGTGATGATCACTGGAAAAAGAAGTTCACAGAAGATGAACCGAGAAAATTAGGTGCCTGTGGTGAAATTCTGTGTAAAAGCGTGAAATTAGCTGCCATCCAAGCCAAAGAGGGTGAGTAACTCCAAGTCAGTACCACCATCACTCTGATTGAAGTAGTGAAAGAGCCTGTTCCAGGTGAGAACAAGCCTGAAGATGAGGGAAAAGATAAGAGGATGAGAGGATGGAAAGCTTTTAGTGAATCAGAAGCACCTATTAACAACAAATAAAAAAATAAAAGTGAAGAACCCTTCTTCATTTTCTTGGTCAGATAAAAGAAAGTCCTGCAGTTTTGCTTGATAGTGTCTTGTGAGACAGACGGCAATAATCTACAAAGTGGAAGGAAATCAGTAATATTTCACAGTTATAATATCATTACAGGGAAAACTGGGACCAGCGCTGATTTTTTTAAACATGACTAAAAACTGAAAGTTTGACTAGAGCAGAAAGCTAAAAATAAAGATCGCTGGGACTGTTTGTTTTATAATATAATCTGGAAACTTGAAGTGGGAAAGTCCTGTCAGTTGATATTTAAGCATAATTAGAGGCAGTTCTGCTTTAAAAAACTTGCAGTTTAGAAACACAAAGAAGTGGAAGGATAGCAGGAAGAACAGAGAAGGAAGTGGATCGAATTTCCAGCAGAAGTTTTCCTGGCAATTATTTTTAAAATCTGATGATAAAAGCAATTTGACAGTATATCCCATGCTATCCAGGGATATTGGGAGAGCTTTATTGGAAACTAGATAAATATGTCTTGCATAATTACCTGTTTTAGTAAAGCGTCTGGACTACATTATCTTTTTTTAGGTTCTGTCTAGCACGTTTTCTAACTGGGGAAGAGTCCTCATCTTCTGATTCCAGGCCAGCCAATTTCCTTCTCATTACACCACGCTCTGCCTTTTTGAGGGAAATAACGTGGAACTTCGGGTGTCATTGCAGTCACATTGTGAGCTGCTTATTCCTACTGGTATGCAGCTATTTGCTGAAATAATCCAATTAATTTAAGTGTGCCTATCTGTGCAAATAATTTCTGCCATAGACAAGCATGAATTCCATAATCTGGCCCTTAGGTTGGGGTTGGTTTTTTTTCTCTCTCCTAGAAGTTATTTTTTTTTTTTTTTTTTTTAGATAAGAATTTAATTTGCAAGGATCTCATGAGGCAGAATGTACTTATTTTTTCAGTGCTCTGAGATCCCAAAGTGGGACCTGCTAAAACCTTCGGAAGGTCTTGTTACTCTTCCCCACCTTAAGATCATCTAGTTCCAACCCCCCCTGCATGGGCAGGGACACCTCACACTAAACCAAAATAAACTATTAAAAATAAAAAAAAAAATTAAAAATAATTTATTTAGCCAAAATAAAATAGAGAACATCATTTCTTTTGCTGGCAAGGAATTACAAGGGTTTGGCTAGGCAGATTCAAGAGAGAATGGCTGGCAATTTTTTTATTGACAGAATTTGTCAACAGTTAAAGGTGGAAAGGACAATAAATGGGAATAATGAGAGCATTTTTTTTTTCCCTTTTACAATTGACAAATAACTTCATCAGGCAGAAATACAGCAGAATGAATTGTAATAAACACTATGTTTGTGGTAAATTATCTTTGTTAGTGAGGAAAAATCGATGTATTGATTTATTCTTTTTATGTGCAGAATCCAGTTTTAGGATGTCTCATAAAAATCCTCATATTACCTGCAAGAAAAGGGTAAATTAAGGAAACTCCACTTCAGTTCACAGTGTTTCATCCCCTTTTTGCTTCTGGAGAAAAAGCTTGAATGGCAGAAATGGCAAAATCATGTTACTATTGATTTTGAAGGGTACTTAAGAGTAACTCCCCCAGCTTCAAGTTGGAGTAAAAAGAAAAGGCATACGTCTGAGCCAGCTGGTTTGTGTAAGTAAATTTAGCCACTGACTCCCCACTGTAAATCCTACAGTAACTCCCACTGACTTTCTGCAATAGCACTTGAGGTAGACTAGATAATGCCAAAAAGCTCTGTAGACGTGAGCAAGGCACCATTCTGTGGGGCAAGTGAAGAGGTTAGATGTTTTTGGAAACTTGTATTAAACTTTGTGTTAGCCAGAAGACTGCAAGAGTTGAATGCTGTTTTCTATCTTTTTGATTATGCTTCCTGAAGAAACAGAAAAATATTCTGATTATCTTCTTTTTCATCTCGTATTTCCAACTCCGATGTTGTTTCTGAAGTAACACGTGCTGATGCATTCCCTAACATAATTCTGAAAGTTGTAGGATATAATTGGGCAGATTTGTGGTGAAAATTGATGACAAATTTGGTATTTGCGGTGATGTAGAGAAAGTTGAACACAATCACCTCTGACTCTATTGCTGGCAGTAATAAAAACATACATTCATGAAGGAAGTGAGCAGATACAGGACTAGTTCTACCTTGTTAGTGTAAATGCACTGAATTAGAGTGATTTACACAAGTGCAAAGGCAGCATAAAGAATAAAAAAAAAAAAGCAATCCAGAGTATTTTGAAAGCACACATAGTCTCATGCTATGTATACTACTGTGATCCTAAAAGCAACTCAAGCCCTTTTGACACGGCATTTTAGCATCCTTTATGGGCATGTGTGAGAATGCCCTTTCCTGGGCTTTACCCTGGGTTAGGCAGTAGCAGTCATTTCTCTCCTTCTTAGTAGCTGGTGCAGTGCTGTGGTTTTGACTTTCAGCCTGGGAACAGTGCTGATAACACCGATGTTTTTAGTTGTTGCTCAGTAATGTTTACTCTGACCAAGGACTTTGTGAGTCTCATGCTCTGCCAGGGAGGAGGGGAAGCCGGGAGGAAGCAGAGACAGGACACCTGACCCAAACTAGCCAAAGAGGTATTCCATACCACAGCACGTCATGCCCAGGATGTAGAACTGGGGGCAGTTACCCGGAAGGGTTAGATCACTGCTTGGTCGGGCTGGGTATTGGTCGGCGGGTGGTGAGTGGTTGTATTCTCTCCCCTTGTTATTTCCCTTATCATTATTATTACTGGTGGTAGCAGTAGTGATTTGTGTTATACCTTAGTTATTAAACTGTTCTTGTTTCAACCCGTGGCAGTTACATTCTTTTGATTCTCCTCCCATCCCTCCAGGAGTGGGGGCAGGAAACGGGGGGAGTGAGTAAACAGCTGCGTGGTTTCCTAGTGACAGGCTGGGCTTAAACCACGACAGGCTTGTAGCATGGAGCAAACATGCACAGCAGTTCTTTTTTTACTTTCCTGGACTTGAGAATGAAACCAAGGAAAAAAAATGTTAACTTGGTTTTGGATGGCTCTATTTCCACCACCCAGATTTATTTTCCCAATTAGAATCATGGTGAGAGTCACTATGAGATGATGCTGAAGAGAGTGTTCAGTGGAAAACACTTCACCTATTTGTTACAATTCTCCCAGTAGGTGTTCAGTTATAAAACAGTAATTTAACATATAGAGTAACCTAGAATCTCTGACAAATGCTTATTCACTTCCGTTGTTGGCTTAAGTGAAGATACAGATGACTGGACCAGGCTTGATGTTTGTAATGTCATTAGCCATGGGAATAAATGAGATTGTTCATGGTTCATTTTCCTTCAAAGATAGGAGGAAATAAAAATAATGTTGCAGGCATAGGATTTCCTGTATTTTTCTAGAAATAATTTAATATTATTTTTTTCAGTCTTTTGAGTAATGTGGTCTTTAAAACACTGTTTAACTAAAAAAGAACATGTTTCACGTGGCTTTAAACATAACCCCATGCTTCATAATTTTTCCAAAATGCTTCCTTAAGATTTCCAGCCTGGTTTCAGCCATTTTTCAAGTGTTTGTTTTCTTGTCTCTCCTCTGTAGTTTGAGTTTTTCTTTCAAATTAATTCTTTGGTTTGTGACATGTCATAGTGTTAGGTTCTCACTTGAACCAGACAGTGCAACATTTACGGCAGTAGGACTTGTGGTAGAGCACACTTGCCTAACAGCCAATGTCTAATATACTTCTCTATGTAGTGCTGAGCTGAATAGAAGTAGCTAGAACCAAAAGTTCACAGGTATCAAGGAAAAGGTACTCAGCAACAGTTTACAAATGGAGGAAAAGGGCTTATAAAGTAAAATGAGAAGCATGTGTGCCTTAATAAGCGTGTTTCTTTGTCTTTCTGCAATTCTTTCCACACATCTCATCTTCCTTAGTTAGAATGTTTTGTATACTCAGGTTTTGCGCTCTAACAAATGCTGTTCATTAACTGGTAGAAACTGCAGATCAGCAATGAACAGGATCCAGATAAAACCTGCTCTTACATTAATGGATGTGTAAGATTTTCCCTCTTCCTTGTCCTAGGTCATGTTTTGTCATTCCTATGCCTCATCTCTTTGGCATGAAATATACTTCCATGATGTATTTTTGTGTTTGTGCACGTTGTGAAATTTCCCTTCAATGTGCTATAATATCTGTGCTGTGCATAAGTGAATTGAAAATTTGTTGTCCTACCTCTGTTATTTGATCTTAATTTCATTCCTTTCCAAGATGGTGTTTTGACCTTCCCACCCCCTTTCAACATCCCTCCAGAGAACTGATCAATACCTGCTGCTTTCCTTCTATTCAGATGATGGGTAGTGTTGGATAACTCTGTAATCTTTGCTATCCTGTTCATCATCAGATTCTCCAAGCACAGACCTTCACACAGGAGTTCTTCAGACGGCATGTAGGAGCCATGCCTATTTCCAAAAGGTCAAAGAAAGTCCTGGTAGGTTCTCTTGTTATTTATTTAGATTTCCTGAGATAGAGAAAGCAATGCATGATAAAAGTGAAATATTTTAAGTTCTGACCTTGTAGGCTTCCACAAAGTTTCACCAGCTGGGTGTCATTTGATCCACTTCTACGTTTTTGTAATCTGTACTTGACCTAGTTCGTGATCCAGCCATTTCCAGCAGGTTAGTTTAATGTGACTGTTTAAGTATTTGCAGGAGATACCTAAGTGAGAAAATAAGGTATTTACTGACTAAAGAATGTAAGTCTTGTCTTGAAGCTGCTTTCTGGTGTTCCAAAGTGACTCACACAGAGTCAGAGACAAGAGAAATCTTCAAGGGTTTTTTTCGTAATCCTGCATAAAGCCTCATGATTCCCCCTTGTACTCTAAAGAAATATGAAAAAGAAAAGTAGATCTGTTCCCTGCCACATAAGCAGTCATGTCATTCATACTAAAATGAAGGGTAAAATATAAGTACTTGTGCTTAAAGTTAGAGCCAACAGATAACACTGTTTTGAACTAAAGGAAGGAGAAATAATGAGCAATTCTTATTTTGTGAGGGAGTGGGCACTGATCAGATGATGCTAAATCTGAATGCAACAGCACCAAGCTTCCAGCAGAGAGGCTGCTAGAATTGCCTAGGCACTGGCTGGTAATCAGGAGGAACTGTCAAACCTGAAGAAAGGTGAATGATTTTAATGAGTGCCAACCTTCCATGATACCTGAGATTACTCTCTAAAATACTGTTTTGAATTGCCTTTTAAAATATGCTTCATTTATTTCAGATTTAACTTGCATTAGTTTTAAATCTGTCCTTTTCTGCTGTTTCTCCTTATGCTGTGCATTGTGTATATTTGTATCCAGCTGTGCACATGCTTGGGTGCATCATGGATTGGTCTGTATAGTAAAGTCATGAAGTATTTATGACTAGATCTTAGTCTCAGATGGATAAAATTGCACCAATATCTTCTGAGGAACACAAACCAGACCAGTAGCATGTCATAAACATGACTGAATTTTGACTTAAAATAATTGAGCTGACAATACACGATAATGCCAGAGCCTGTAATACCTGCTGAAGTGATCTTTATTTTAAAAGGATTTTGTCAGCATAACTTCTTAACATTCATGTTGGAAAGCATAAAATAAAAACGAAACACATGTTTCTGGTGGAGCATGTGTGCTAATGTTTAGCACACTGTTTCCTGACACTTTTCTTTCAAGGCTTGCTTTATAAAAGTACTGGTTCCTCTGTTCCCTGGTAGCATTTAGAAAGGACTTGTTTTAAAGGACTTTTTGACAAGGCAATAACTGGTTTTGTATAGAGATAGATACTTACATGCATACATACTTTTACATGTATGCTTTGTCATGTATTTTAGTAAATTTTCAGGCTGAGGGATATGTTTTGTTGATTAAAATTAAATACCGATATTCCAGCTTTTTCAACTGTTAAATACAATTAAACTTAATTTCAATTTTGTTAAAAATAGAAACCCAAACAATTTCATTTTTTAAATTGTTTTGGCTAAGAAAATGTAATTTTCCTTCAGATAAAATTCTGCAAAATCAAGATAAACTCCTGAAATGACTATCTGATACTGGGGGAAAAAAACAGAACAAACACCACAACACAGCCAGAAGTCTCTGCTGATTGTGTGAGTTTTAAAATACAGATTTCCCATTCCTGGGAACTGCACAACCATTGACTAACTTGTGGTATCTGGGAGCCTTGGATATTGTCAGCAGCAGTGTCATTGAGAAGGTAGACTTAATTGATTAAGCTTATGGACTTAATTGATTAAGCTTATGTTACCTCTTTCACATGGTAATATGATTTTTTCGCCTCCTGCAATATTGTGTGATTTTAAACTATCTGTTCTGAAATAATACAAAATGTTGTGTTATTCAAACTATCTGTAAGAGCTTCAACCAAAACCTGAATAGTTTTAATGTTACTAAATATCAAAGTTGAATAGTTTGAATGTTGCTAAATATAATGCAGCTCAACAATGCAGAAAAATCTGTGTCATGTTTTCCTAGGTTAAGAGGATCTCTCTTAGATTTATTCTATTTTATTTCTGCTTAGTCCTTCTCAAAGGTGCCAATCTAAGAGCAGAAAGTAAGACAAAATTTACACATTATACACAGCATAAGAACTGAATGATCCACATACTGTCCTTTGAACACACACACACACACACCCCCACACGCACACGAATCAAGATTATAAATTCATCTGAATTTAATGAATTTTGTGATACTGAGATTTGTGATATTTGTTATCTAAGTTCTTCTTAAAGCTTTAATTCCTAAAATCAAAGGATGACTTTGAAATTTTAGCTTTTTCTATTTTTTTGGGTTTCCTTCCTTTCTTTTTTCCTTTTTCTCTTCCTTTCTTTCTTTTGCTGTAGTTCCAATAATTCTGTTGCTTCCTTGGTTGCAGAGAAAAGCTTGAAAACACCCCTGAATAAGTGTTTGGGTTTTCTTTTTTAAAAAAGTATATTTTTACATATCTTGCTTCATTATTTGAAAGCCAGTTCAGGCTTTCAGTGGAACATAGAGCAGGCATACATATTAGCAGAATCTCCTGTTTCCTATAAGACCCAAGTTGTATCCTAATGCCAAAACGAACCATCCTCCTCAAATGGCACTGAGTGAGAAGCAGAGAAAGGAATATTTTGAAGAATATCACATGACTAGAGAAAAAGATATATGGGGCCTCTGGCTGCTGCAGCAGCATCTTCTTCTGCAAAGAACTCATCAGATCTTTGCCGTATCCACCAAAATGAACATCGTATTTAACTGATCTAGGGAGTGTAATTGGCTGAGATGTCATAAATGCAGATTCTTGCTTCCAGTCCATCAGGAATGTTTGTTTAAATTCAGAGGTCAAGGCTGTATTGCTGGTTTGAAGTCCAGTATTTCAGGTGGGCATAGAAAAAAATTCATCACAGAAGAGAAGATGTAAACTGCGGAGACAAAAGTCTTCACATTTTATATCTGTTTAAATATATATATATATGTATAGGTGCTAGAGGGTATGGGATTTATTTTTCTTCAAAATTTGTATAACAGTATAAATTTCATATTCACTGGAAAATAACAAGCTGTTTTTAAGTGATGGCTTCATGTCAGTGCTGAAGGCTGTGGTTGTGATTGCTAGAGGGATGAAATGCCCATTAAAGATGGCAATTTTACTAGCACTATGGGATTTCTGGGTACACAGTGAATTTAGCCATGAAAAAACTGTTTTTTGGCAGAAACATGCACTTTGTCCTAGATTCAGTTTATAAATACCACTCAAAATATCATTGTCTTTTTCTCTGTGTGTGTATGTGATTACTCTCAAGATGGGAAATGGGCATTTCCACACAGCTCGAAAGCTGTGATCCTTGAAAACCCATCTTTATTCTCTGTCAAGTATGACTGGAGTAGATTACATTACAGTATTAAAAATACTAGAGAACAAAACCCTTGAAATATTACCCTAGTAAGCTACCAAAATAACGGCAGGTTTTTGTTTGGGGATTTTTGGGATTTTTAATCTAGAATGTCAAATAAGTTTCAGCTTTCTTACTTTGTTAAAATAAACAATCACTTTATCACTATAAGAGAATTTACTTATACCTTGCAATCTGCATTTATCAATAGCACATTGTAAAAATAGAGCAATTACATTTAAATGACAGAGCTAAATATTGTGTCAGAGGTGTGAAGCAAATGGCATTGTTGCTTATTTCTTGAAAAATAATTTGCCTCATGAAAGCTACATTCTCAGGTTGTGAAACCCAGCAGAGCCTTTCTGTCAACAAGCAACAACTTTCAAGCAAATTATGTGATGCAATACATAGTGCTTCTGTATTTCACATGGTTATGTACACATTATGCATGAATTTTTCCTTGCTCAGAAAAGTTCTTCGTGTTAGATCCCACTCCTCTGCATACTAATGTAAATCATAAAACCCAAAGAAATTAACAGTTAAGCCATTCACCTACACTCTACTCACTTGGCTACCTCCATTCTGCTACTTCCCACACACACATCTCCATTCTCCACTTGAACAACCCACAATTTTATAATATTTATAATAAGGGAGATGGGAGCATTATTTGTCAGTGTGCCTTAAACTTCCCTTTGAATGGCCATGTTTTCAGATATTCATATGAATGAACTTCAGATACTTAGTAGGATTTCAGATACTTATAACCTTTATTAGAATGAATTTTTCCTGTGTGTAGACCTCAGTCTGTAATTTTGGGAAAACTACCACCAATGCAGTGCAGCCATTTTCAGCAGAAAGCTGAGGTGAGGCAGGTGAATTTGCTCAGGTTTAAGTACACTGGTGACTGATTTTTGAGAATGTAAATTTTTTAGTAGTTAGGAAAAGGCTCTGAAATTGACCAAGAAAACAAACTTTTTGCTAAATCTGTGAAATTCTGTCCAACTTTAGCTAGGTTAGAACCACATGTGCTGTGATAGTTTTACCAGACTTTGCAGCTCTGTCAGAAATGAGAAAGGTCCATCCTGAAGTTGTAGGTGACAGACGAGGACTTTTCATTAAATAACAATTTTCAGTTGATGCAAGCTTTGTAGTGGCCAAGTCTGGGCCCTAGGAACTGAGGATCCGTGGATCCGTGTTTTCTTTATTATTGTTGCTCCTATTCATTATCTTTTGCCTCTTTGCAGGACCCACAAATGCAAGTTATAAGCCACAACTCCCCAGCGAGGTGATGCAAAACAGGGCAAACAAAAATCGCATTTCCCTGTAGGGGACCAATGCCACTGAAGTACAAGCAAGGAAGGACCCCTAGGAAGCCTTCCTGTTGTGTTGGTTTGCATTGCCCTGGCACATGAGCAGCTCTTGATGCAGTTTGTGAAGGCAAAGTGAAGATCTGAGAGGGAATTTAAAAAGGTAGAAGGTGAAGGCTTTACAGATAGTGATAGGGAATTCCTTTCCCAGGTGTAAGGGGTAACAGAGAAAAGAGCATGACTGGGCTTGTTTTGAAAGCATTACAGTTGGAGGAAGATACCTTGGCTCATAGACTAATTGGAAGCAAGAGCTGACCTTTTGAAATTGAACATAAGAGGGTCAGTGGTGAGCGGATAGGCCACAAAGGGCTTTGAAAGTCAAGACAAGTCATTTGTGTCTAATTCAACTGAGAAGGCTACAAAGAGCCAGACCTAGGGAGGGGCAAGGGAAGGAGATTTGTGTCAAGAGCTTGAGAGAAAGAGAGCTGAGACTGGAGGCGGGAGAGGGAGTTGGGAGAGCTGGGGAAGTGGCTGGACAATCTGAGATCAGCAATAGCAATAAAAGGGGGAGGGAGGATGGGATGTTGGAAGCAACCTTCCTATGAATGAAAGCTTGACAGAAAAGGCAGCAGTTTCTGAATTATTATAATATATTCCAAAGACATGCCAATTGAGGAGTTCACAATGCAGCTGTTGTTTCTGAGGGGATGAGAAATTATTTTACGAATTTATGCAAAGGACTTTTAAAGAGGTGGCAGACGAAGAAAAAATATCTACATAAAAAGGAAAGTTAATTGCTCCATAAAATGACTCACTGAGTGGTTCAAAAATCTTCTCATGCATAAACAGCAAAGTTTTACTGTTTGGGTATTTTTTGTTTGGTTCCTTCATACTGAAAGAGTAATTCTCACAGGCCAGTATCTCCAGAAATAGCAGTAGCTGCATAACTGGATGTTATGAAACAAAGCAAATATCTCTTGGTTATAGCTTCCTGAAACTGGAAAGTTATAGGACCCAAAGAAAGGATTTTCATTTCTATTCTCTGAATTTACATATGAACATTTGTTCAAAGTACTCGTGGTGTGCCTAACCTTCACCTTAGCTCTGAGACTGTCAGGGGCATAGCTACTTCCCTTGTACCACATTAAAAAAAGAATAAATACATAAAATCAAAGGTATTACTCTTGTAAATCACCATGCTAAAGGAATAAATGTTATGGGCACTGGACTTCAGGTGAGCTTACATGCTATGCTAGTAAATGGCCACCATAATAATCCACCCATTCCCTGTGAGGTTTTGTATCAGTTGATTCTGTTTCTCATATGACCAAATACAAAGACAATTCTGAAAATGCATGTTAGCGCCTTCAAATCATGGCTGTGGCTGGCAGTGTTCTGTACAGCCAAATAGGTACTTTATGATCCCAGATCTCTCTTCTTGTTGTACAATGTGCTTGTTTTGATGATGTCCAGAAGTCCAGTGAAACATGGGGTTTGCTCGGATGGGTGATGCACAGATGTGGATGATGCACAGATGTGGAACCAAAATGATGTGGATTTTGTGGCGACTGTCTAATTGTTCCTTTTTAGCATGGAGGCTGATTTCAAAGCAATGTTCTGCAAAGAATCCATCACCAACAGAATTTGCGGAGATGCCTTTTATGTGTGTTTAGGTGGCTTCTAACACATCACAGACCTGTTCTTTTATTTCAAAAGCAGCAGCTGGATGTTGTAGTTAGGCAGGTGTCTATAAGTCCCAGCTCATCAGATCCAAAGAGGAGAGCATTTTTCATGATGAGGTGGATGACTGAACTGCCAGACTTGGGAGAAACCAGGAGTGGGGACTTGGGTACCCTTGAGCTTTCACATGCATATTACATACTTACAAGCATATTTGCTCTCCAGCTTCTAGCTTGGAATTTGGATGGGGATGTTGCTCTAAATAAATGGGAAATGCAAAAGTATTATAAATAGCCTGAGGCCCCCTATATTTATATCATTTATGGCTGGGTGTGTTTGTGTTAGATGTGTTTCATATGGAGGTTTGTTTGTCAGCTCATGCTAGAGACAATGATTTTATTTTGATGATTAATACATATTATGTCATAGCACCTTATATTTGCAGGGAACTTTAGCTAAGCTTAAGACACAATGTAGGCTGTGTCACAATATTGGAGTGGTGCTGTCAGCATCGCCTTTAAGGTGTTGCCCACAAAAAAGGGGAGATAAATTCCCTTTCTAAATGAGATGAGCTTGTCTGCCACAGCTATAATGGCATTATTAAAAATCAAGGAACAAATTACGTTTTTCAGCTGCCGGAAGTGTCCAGTTTAGAGCAGCTCTCCTTGTTCCCCTTCCAGTGATGTTCCTTTGCTCCTCTGTAGGAAATCAGGATGAGTAGCTGCTCAACCTAGCTGACTTTTTATTCCTCTTTCTTATCCCTCTTTGTCGCTCACATCTGATTTCATAGACCCACAATACTAACTTTCTCCTGCTCTCTTTGCCTCTCAGAATAATCTGTCTGTCTGGTTCAGCTCCACTGCTCTAGCATCCCACACAGTTATTCACTAGGTCCCATGCAATACGCCATGACTACCTCAGGCCTTTATGAAAACTTCTTTTCTTTTGCTTCCTTGACTCTTCAGTGACCAGGATTTTAAAAAACAAACAAACAAATCTGTGCCAGGTTCTTCATTTTTTTCCTACTGTGCTTCATTTCAGAAACTAGAGTGACTATTAACTCTTCCATCTTTGCTCAAGACCAGTTTTAATTAAATAGGTTTTCTATTGTAGCAAACAATTTCTTTTCTGACCAACAATCCCTGTTCCATAAAGAATCCTGCATGTCTAGCCTGCTTAAGCTGTGCACATGAACAGTGAAAACTTCTTTGTTTTAAATACATTGTACCTGATGGTGCCATCTATTACTGTGTTTTACTTTGGCCTTTCACACCAAGTCTTGGTGCCCGTTTCGTATCTATATACTTTCTATAAAAATACATCTAATTATATTTTTATGCTATTTTTCTCTTCTATCAATTTGTCAAACAAACAGAAACATCTAAAAATAACTACAAAGAATTGACCTTTATAGAGGATGTGAGTGACATCTTTTTGTCACATGTCATGGTATCAGCCAATTCTGATAAGCACAGCTCAGGAACAGTTTGAGTAAAACTGCATGCACTTATAATTTTAATTGTTAATTTAAGAAAATTGGAGTTACCAGTCTACCCAAATTCTTCTATATGTATCTTGCAAGGTCTGTCTGCCCACTGTCCTCTTATTTTGTGATCTTAGCTGGTTTTCATGATGCTGAAATATAAAATTTTGGTCACATTTTATTTTTTTACAACAGAATACACTTTTCATGTCACACTTTAAAAAATACTCCTCCTCAAGAATCCCCCGTTGTCAAAGGCTTAAAAAACAATTAAAAGGTGGGTTAACTGGGTTTAAGTTATGATGATAGAGAAATTTAGCACAAAATCTCCTTTTCCTTAAGTAACTTATGAACTAGAATTATGAAATAAAATATCCCCAAAGGTATTTATACACCGCTTCACAAGGAGAACACACTTTGCTATATAAAGAGAAGGGATCTGTTAAATGACTGAGGCTTGGAACATCTGAGTACTCTTTAATGTTATTTACTCACTGTTGGCTTGAAGCCAGCGATAGAAACTCTTTAAAGACAACAGTGAAGAATTGGGCCCTGAGTGATGTTGTAATAACAAATTACCCCTCTCTTTCCTCCTCAGCTATCTCCATCTGTGAAATGGGAATAGCCTGTTTGTCAGAGCACACTTGTGAGGCATAATTCATTAATGCCTGTGAAATGGTTTGAGAAGATCGAATGGAAGTCTCTGTTCAAGTGTCAGGTATTATTAGCTCTGAAATGAAAGCTATTTTATATTGCTGCATCAGGAGCTACTTCAAGTCTCTTGTTCTATACAAATGACGAGTGGTACATGAGTGACATTTCTGTTGGCTTAATAGGATAGTCTATCCACAGTGCTAAAGGAAGGGTTTGTGCTGGTGAAATGACATTAGGGAGCGCTGCTGACACACTGAGCAACGTCACCCATTCCAGAAATGTTTTGATCTGGGTAGCCAGAGAACCAGGAAAAAAGAAGGTAAATGAGAAAAGAGAGAAAAGCAAGAAAAGGATGGTTGAGACAGAAGGTAGGGGAATGGGATGGAGGAAAGGAGGAAGGCAGGTAGAGCAGGGCAGATAACCTGGGAAAAAAAGATTAAAAAATGGAAAGAAATGTAAAAAGTGACTTTTCAATTAAATTAAAAAGGCAGTTGGATGTGTTTATTGCAAAAAACCACAACTTAACAAAAACAAGGCTGTAATGCCATCTTGGGGTTTCTAGTGACATCTCAATCCAGCAGAGTTCTGCTCATTTGGTTTGTGAATGTCAACAGAAACCCCTTGATGCCATTGAAGCTCACAGTTGCCTTTCATTGATTCTGTATTATTTCAACAGAGGAAAAATAACACCTTTATTTTCACAGCCAAAGTATCTCACACTGTGATAGAAATGTACATGGGCTTATTGAAGATTATCATCTCTGTTCATTTTTATCTAACTTCTCTGTTATCACTATGGATTAGAAAGATACATGTTCTTTTATGGCTGTTACAGGAAAGACTATTTGTCAAATATATCATAGTTCAAGTCTTTAGGCTAAGGGATATAACATAAATACATGTATATATATATTCTGTCCATCTGTCTTCTGCTGTTTATTGTTTCAAATTCACCTTGTCATTATAAATGTTACCCCAAACAAGCCTCTTACTGATCCTTCTGATGGTGTATACATTTTCCTCATATTTCACAGACAGGATAATCAAAGTTGAATAAAACCTATTTTGTGAAATGAGTGATATTTTGCACCATTCAGTCATGGGTATATATAAAACGTATTGGTACTTTAAGCCCAACGTTGTAACATGCAGAAAGTCCTTAAATTTTACTGAAGGAAGAGAGGTTCAGAGTGACCAAGTGGTATGTTTTCTCTTGGTCTCCAAAGAGTTCAGATAAATAGGTGTATTGGATCTGGCTGAAATGGAAGTAATTTTTCCCATAACAGCAGTCATAGTGCTGTGCTTTGTATTGGTAGGTAGAAAGGTGTTGATAGCATACCAGTGTTTTAGCTACTGCTGGGCCATGCTTGCACAGCATGAAGGCTGCCTCTCAACATTCCCCCCTCACCAGTAGGCTGGAGGGGGGCAAGGTCCTGGGAGGGGACGTAGCCAGGACAGCTGACTCAAAATGACCAAAGGGATATTCCATACCATATGATGTCTGCTCAGCAATAAAGCCTAAGAAAAGGTGGGGAGAGGGAGAGCAGCATTTAGGTTTATTACATTTGTCTTCTGGAGCAACCGCTATGCATACTGAAGCCCTGCTTCCTGGGAAGTAGCTGGACCTAGCCTGCTGATGGGAAGTAGAGAACAAATTATTTTGTTTTATTTCTTCCCCACATGCTTTGCTTTTGCTTTATTAAACTGCCTTTATCTTGACTCATGAGTTCTTTTCCATCTTATTTTCTCCCTCCCTGTCCTGCTGAGGGAAGAGATAGAGAAGTTTGCTGGGCACCTGGTGTCCAGCCAAGGTAAGCCCACTATAATAGGAAACAATGTCATTGTGAAATGTACACCCTGAACTATATATCCGGTGCATGAGTCACAAAAATTCCATTAATTAATTGTGTGAAAGAATTTTCACTCTCTGTGATGATGGTGTGAAATACCAACAATTAAATTATAGAAAATTAAAACATTATTCTATATAGATTGTTCTTAAAATAAATATTCTGATAATTGAGAAATATTCAAATAATTGCAACTTCCCTGTAGAAGTTTTTTTGTTTAGAAGCAGCAACATTCTGAAGAAGAATTTTGTAAGCTAATTTTATGGTATGTTAACTGAGCTGACATTTTTTTGTGCCTTAGGAAATTTTGTGACTGAGCTGAGTTCGCATACACCTAAACCCTCCCTAACAATCATTTGCCTATCTAGTCTGGGCTAAAATCCCTTTAGTGGTGAGAATTCTACCACCTTCTTATCTAGGTTGGACATGTGCTTCTCTGTCCTTACACCTAGGAAACCTTTTCCCAATTTCTCAGCCAAATCTTCATGGCTTCAGACTGAAATGGTTATTTCTCTTCCTGCTTGCTGTGGACATGGAGAAAATCAATCAGCAGCCTAACCATAACATCTTTCTGTGTAAGGGAAGATGTCATCATGCTCTCATCTCTTTTCTAAACACTATTCTCAATCTTTCCCCATTGGTCATGTTTTCTAAATTGCTCTAAATTTTTGTTGCTCTTCCATGGGTTTTCTCTCAGTTGTTAATATAATTTTTGAACAGTGATGCAAAAACCAGCCATCAGTTATCTTGCTGAGACCTTGTACATATTGCATAGATGACCTCTGGTGTCCTGCTCATATCCTGCTGCTAAGACATCCCAGAATGATGCTTTGTGTTTTTCCCAGTTCCATCTCACTGATGACTCTCACTCTGCCTTCGGCCTTCTCCACCGTGCAGTACTGGGCTGCAGTGCTGCTGTCTGCCCAGTACTTATTTTGTGTTTGTTTATTTGATACTTGCTACCTAAGAACTTATTTTTGATACTACAACTCCAAAACTTCTTGTACTGTGTGAGAATTTTAAATACACAGGCACTACATGTTCTGGCTGAGGGGATGCATTCAGTTCTGTGAATTGCCTTGAAACCCCATTAGTGTAGTAGAAGGCTATTATTATTAATCTTAAATAAATTTGTATATATTACCGCACATTTTGGGGAAAAAAGCTCAACTTTATTTCAGAACTTTAATTTTTTTAAAATTTTCTTTTTCCTTAGCAATGAGCACTTTAGTCTAACAGTCTTTAATTATCAAAACTTTATTGAAAACATCAAGAGTTATGTGAAGATACACTTGACCTGGAGTGAAGTATCGGGAGTTTTTAAACATTTAACTTATAGTATATATTAGTATGAAACTAAGTTGAGCAGAACCCATTAATGTCACAGTGGTCGGTTACCAATGGAAATAAATAATTCATGATGAAGGGAATTACTCTAATTAGCAGGCAGTTTGAGTCCTTTGATAAAACCCAGCTCTAATTCCGTGAAGGGCAGGAAGTGCTGTCATCAGTCAGCCCTGAAAAGATTAGCATCTATTATGAATGAGGTTAGACACCGTAGTGAAGTCATGTGTGTCCTGGAGACAAACTTAATATGTTCCAGAATGGGACACAGTTTGTCTCACCAACACATCATGATTCCTACTGGGCTATTGTATGTAATAACAAGAAAAGATCAGTTCTCCTTCCTATCATTCTCCCCCTGTCCATCATTCTGACAACTGTGCAAATACATTTTCCATGCAAAGTAGGGAATGTGCCCTGAATACTTTTAAAATTGCATGAGATGTCAAAGGAAATGTGTTACCTTTTCTCAGCAACCTAAAACCAAACGAACCAAAATACCAGTGCAGAAAGAGGGTTTAAAAACACATCTGGTAAATATATGGGGTGTAGAAGGAGGTGTATCAGTTTTGAAGTACATTGATTTCATTTGAAAACATTATTGTCGTCTGTCATAAGATGCATAAATAAAGCTATAGATGTAGCTATGCATGACAGAAAGGTTTTAAAATAACTGGTGATGCTATGAGCTTACAGTAGCGGATAGCTATATAGAAGTAACATCCTGAAAAATTGCCTTAAATTCTGAAAGTATGGCCTTAAAAAAGGGAGAAACCTCTATGTGCTATGTATTTTCATTTAGAAATATTAACTGGTTCATTTGAGGAGACTAGCTGAGAGCAGTGGAAGCTTCATGGTTTTGTACTACATGCTGACGCAACATCAGCTGTGTTTCCATTTTTGCTTATGAGCCTTTTGAAATTATATGTTTCCGTTTTGCAATTTGATGCAATAATGAAGAAACTCCACATTTGTACGTTATTGTATTGCCTGTTTTTATTGTAGGAAATTAATTGCTCCTTTTATTTATGTTATTAAGGGGGGAGAAAACAATTTTGCAGTATTTTATCATTTGCTGTAATAATTATCATACTAGTAATACAACGGAAGCCTTAGAAACAGAGTATATTATGTTCAAATGTCTGAATGGCACTTAATATGCTGACACTTGTGGCTGGGGAATGTTGGTCTTCAAACTATATTGAAAAAGGTAACAATACATTACTAATAATACCCCTGATGAGCTTAAGATGATTTCTAATGTAGAAATGAAGACGAAAAGAGTAAGTGTAGTCAACACAAGAAATGATTTTCATAGAAACAGAACAATATCGCAACTCACCTGTCCAAATACTAAATGACAATGGAGCACTGATACTGCAGAGAGTGCCAAGATCAAGTGCCATACTAACTTCAAGGAGATTCATAGATGAGGTTAAAAAATTGGTGACCTTCTTTGGAGGGTTTATTGTTCTGAGTTCCTGGAGGAAAGAAGATATACAAGGTAGCTGAGCTTGATTTGTTCATTTTTGTCTTGAATTCACTGTCTAGTAAAATCAGAACGAAGTCCAGCTATATGAGCATTGTTGATTTTGAGTCTGCCATCTCTGTGTACTTTTTTAAAATGACCTACAGGGTGAGTGTGCCTTGGGCTGGTGAATGGGTTAATTCAGCTCATTAAAATCGATTTACTTACACATATGTGAGAACAGGTGTACACTATAACCACTATTTTTACCACTATGTTGATGGGGGCATGGTGCTTGGAAGCAGAAAAGCTATGTTCTGGAGAGCTTGCACTATTAGGTACCAGTTTAGGCAACTAACCACATGTACTTTGAAATCACATCAGACAATTAGAGAAAACAGGGAAAAGATTGTAGCAAAAATATGATTTTGTCAAATCTCTCGAGGTCCTCAACTGGCCATCTAGTTTTGGTTGTTGTCATAAGATACATAATTCACTGGTATCTTTCATGAAGTTCACAAACTGGCTTGTACACTTTTTTCCAGGTCAAAAATGCTCCTAAGTGTAAATGTAAGAATTTATCAAAACATCGTTCGTCCATATATTCCAATAACACCTGTCCCAGTCATACTTTGATAGAAACTGACAGAGAGAGAAGCAGAGGAATGAATTCTTTTTCCAAAGTATCTTCTCCCGACCTTTCCTGTCTTGTCTGAGGAAAGCTGAAGTAACTCAACATAGATACTTTGCCTTTTTTGTCTGTGAAGTGTGGTACACTTTTCAGGTGCTGTTGGGTATTTTTCTAGATTATTATTCTCTTCTTAATTCGTAGTGTGAAGCACAAAGACTGGGTGAGGGTTTGTGGCCAAAGGCTGGTTATATCCAGCTGTGCTCTGTAGCTCCGTGTGAGGTTTCCACCAGGCACTGGATAGCCTGATGTCAGTGAGCCCGAGTTGTAGAATCTTAGAATGGTTTGGGTTGGAAGGGACCTTCAAAGGCTATCTAGTCCAACTCCCCTGCAATGAGCAGGAACATCTTCAACTAGATCAGGTCATCATGGACATATCTAGCCCTTTCAGTCAATAAATCACAAGTAATTATGTGGCTTGGCTGTATGCCCACTGAACAAAGACACTGCAAGTGCAACCAGAGTAAGTTTTTAATCTGCTGATTTTCCTTGAACAATGTGTTTAAACAGTACACTATCCTTATATTCTGTTATTCTGCTTTCAGCACCAGGAAGGTGATACTGGCAAATGGTTAACTGCACAGATTTATGACTCTCATAGTATACTGGCATTGCTACGTTCCTGTGACAAAATCCAAGTTCTTATCTACTGGGACAGACAGAGTCACTGCATCAGTAAGGAAAACTAGGGAAGTCACAGTAGTTCTTGCACATTGTGACAAAGAGGGCACACACCTCAGGCAGCTGTGACTGCTCTTCTACATTGTACCAAAAATGGAGAATTCTGCAGGACTTCAATATTTTAAAACCCACCAAGCTAGTGAAAGAAGATCTTTTCACGGAGGCACTACTTACCTTAGCAGCTGTCTCACCTGTCCTCTCACTGAGGCATCCTTATGGGATATTATCCATTAACCAATGCCTCTCCTTCCTGCTATTTTGCAACTAGTGTTTACATGTGTCACCACCTGTCTCTATTGCTCTTAATCCTCACTTGCACCCTCCCATAAAACCAATATGGCAAGATTTTCAGCAAAGGACACATCATTCACATTCACAACTAAATCTGTAACACACTGGACCATTTTCAAGGCTTACAAAAGGGGGTGTGACAGCCCATTCTCATTAACTACTGATCACACCTTTAATATGTTCTTGCTGCATGTTTTATTCAGGGACTCTTGTCATGCGTATCAATGTGAGACATCCCTTTCGTAAATAAAGGACTGTTTATACCTTCTTGTAAATAACAACAAAGAGCTAAAACTGTCCCAGTAAATATAACAGATTGGGGAAATATTCATTCTCAAGTACATCTTTGATTCATGATGCTTATAATATACTATGCTATCTAAACCAACTGCTGCCCATTATCCCCATCTCAGATCAGCTATGTTCTCAAATAAGTGCTAAAGACATTAGATATTGGCTGCTTCTATTGAACAGAAACATGAAGCATAAAAATGTATGTCCCTCAGTTTAGAATCATAGAATCATAGAATAGTTAGGGTTGGAAAGGACCTTAAGATCATCTAGTTCCAACCCCCCTGCCATGGGCAGGGACACCCCACACTAAACCATGCCACCCAAGGCCTCATCCAACCTGGCCTTGAACACCGCCAAGGATGGAGCATTCACAACCTCCCTGGGCAACCCATTCCAGTGCCTCACCACCCTCTCAGTAAAGAATTTCTTCCTTAGATCCAATCTAAACTTCCCCTGTTTAAGTTTGAACCCGTTACCCCTTGTCCTGTCACTACAGTCCCTGATGAAGAGTCCCTCCCCAGCATCCCTATAGCCCCCCTTCAGATACTGGAAGGCTGCTATGAGGTCTCCACGCAGCCTTCTCTTCTCCAGGCGGAACAGCCCCAACTTTCTCAGCCTGTCTTCATACAGGAGGTGCTCCAGCCCCCTGATCATCCTCATGGCCCTCCTCTGGACTTGTTCCAACAGTTCCACGTCCTTTTTATGTTGAGGACACCAGAACTGCACACAATCCTCCAAGTGAGGTCTCACGAGAGCAGAGTAGAGGGGCAGGATCACCTCCTTTGACCTGCTGGTCACGCTCCTTTTGATGCAGCCCAGGATACAGTTGGCTTTCTGGGCTGCGAGCGCACACTGAAGCCGGCTCATGTTCAGTTTTTCATCGACCAACACCCCCAAGTCCTTCTCTGCAGGGCTGCTCTGAATCTCTTCTCTGCCCAACCTGTAGCTGTGCCTGGGATTGCTCCGACCCAGGTGTAGGACCTTGCACTTGGCGTGGTTAAACTTCATAAGGTTGGCATCAGCCCACCTTACAAGCGTGTCGAGGTTCCTCTGGATGGCATCCCTTCCCTCTGGCTTATCAACCAAACCACACAGCTTGGTGTCATTGGCAAACTTGCTGAGGGCGTACTCAATCCCACTGTTTCCCAATTCACCATGAAATTAATGGGTTATTTCTGCTAGTAATGTAAATTCAGATGATGCAATTTCCACTCAGAAAGTTTTCTCTACATTTAGAAAAAGAGCAAATGGACTAGATGACCATTGTAGATCTCTTCCAACTGAAATATTCTATTATATTCTAAATTAATGATGAAAAGCAGAGAAAGGAAAAAAGATACAGATTCAAGTAGTATTGTATTATACTATGCCCTGTTTTTAGCATGTTTATATGCACCAAACCAAACCAAAGTCAACCAAAGTTGACTTTTTGTAGGTAGAGCAACAGGATGGAAAGAGACTGAAGTAAGGTTACAGGAATTTTCATTGAGAAGGCATTCAATTCTAAGCACATTACTGGAAGCATATAAAGCTGAGCGCATAGCAGCATAAGCAGGAAGAGATCATGAAGGCTAATATTGAAGGGACATAGAGAAAACAGTGTGATGCGAAGTGAATAGCATACGCTGAATGAGCTATCCTGAGCCCCACTGAAAAGAAGCTTGAGATACGCAGAAAAATGATGAGGCAGCTATGTCTTTGAAACAATACTGAGAAATAATACTGCTAGTATTACAGGCAAGTGAACTTTCTGCTGCTTTAGTTCTAACTGGTTGTACTTCATATCATGCCCAACCTGTCATCACTGGGCTTGCAGACGAAAAATGTAGGTCATATTCTAACTCTGTGTATGATGTTCCAGAGAGAATATTTTGGGAGCACTTCCTGTATTTTGAACAGAATGGAAGCCCTAGTTAAATTGAGAGAGAAATGCAGACATTCTCCCTACTGCACCCCTTGTGATCCTAGAGGAGGAAACAGATTTGCCATTGGTTTAGCAGCCTAAGACACTCCTGTGGCAAGTCTGCAGTTCTGATCAACTGGAGGTTCTTGTTCATCAGCAAGGTGAAGCCTGGTGTAAATAGCTGTAGTAAATTAGGCTTTTATGAAAAGTCTTAAATAATTTTTTTTGCTGGTGGTTTTCTCAATTTCTTAGGCTTTTTTTTTTTTTTCAGCTCCAGCTCTTCCCCTGCCAATGCCTCAGGCCCTCTGCTGCTGGTTTTCTGCACATTCACAGCACCACCCTGAACCTGCTGACTGCACCACCAAAGGAGATTGTGAAAGAGAAGTGAGAGCCCACTGGTAGGATGCTCTTTCAGTTGCTACACTCAAATATCAGATTCTTGTCTGTGTTTTCCATAAATAACTGTAATAATAGAAATCAGTGCTTACGTTTATCGATTGAACTCAAATCCCACTTGGCTCAATTATAAAATGTGAAGCCTCTAATACACAGCACACTGCAACATTTTGACAGAACTCTGGTTGTTGAGGGGTTTGCCTCCAAACTGGGTAACAGTGTGACCTTCTATAATCTAATCTATATGAATGCAAATTGTATTTTACCAATGAACCAAAATTTTGAAGCTAACAAACCTTCTCTGAGCAGTGTACTGTCACTTAATAATTAAATCAGTTCATAATTAAATCGGTACCCCTCTCCTGGACAGATTCACTAAGCTTTGCCTTTCTTTGAATAATACACCTTCAGACCAGTGCTTTGTTTTGATGTATTACAATGGTAGACTGAAGAGTTCATGTAATATATCATCATAGTCAGCTGTTGCTGGACGCCAAGGATTGAGAGACTGAGCCAGCTGTTTTTCTGGTGTGTTCTAGTAATGCATCACCAGATGATGCAAACTAATCATGTATTACTTCAAAATGACACCACCCAGAAAAAGAAGAGTCCAGAGGTGCAGGTTCTGTATAATGAGGCATTCAAAGTGTGAAACAGGGCTGCACCTGGAAATAAAGGTCTTGGTAATAAATCAGCTTTCTGTGGTATTATATTAGCAATGTGATTGCACAGGTACAGTTGTGTGTAATTTGATTTCCAGTGCCTCTTTGGGATGCTGCTTTTGTGTAGATCAAAGATAACCCTAGCAGCAGTTTTACCTTCATATCTCTTACAACTAAGCAGTTCACAATGCAAGCAACCCAGAACAAGGGACAGGGCAAATTTATATTGTCTCAACAAATTCAAAGACTTGAGATTCCTCCTCAGTTTGAAGTACTGTGAGGGCCACTCGGAATGTCACTCTTTTAGTGAACTGAGCCCACCTGTGGCAATGGGAGTACTCTTCGCTTTTGCCCCTGATAAGAGTACTGCATCCCAGAGGGGCAGAATGGACTGACCCAAAGCCTTGCAGTTGTGATTGACTTTTACTGCAGGCTGACTGAAGACAAGGAAGGCCAAAGGGCCATCTCTTCATTCCCTCTCTGTTTATCTTTCCCAAGCCACACATATGCAGAATCAAACCAAACAGTAATGGATCACCAATTATTAACATCAACTAGAAAACTATAGTAAGAGGTAGCAATTGTGAACATTTGCGTGCAAAACTCTATCTCCTTGATAAAGCAGGATTGTGTATGTGTAAAATATTTCCTCTGATTTTACTTTTAACCCCAGGGCAAGCACAAGAAAACAGAAAAAATGGAAAATTGTTTTTTAAGGTCATGAGCTGCATCTCTACCAGTAGCACTTCCAAGTACTTCTAGTTTGTTAGATGCAGTACTGTTTATAAATTTATATAATATTTGGCAAACCCTTGAAGATAAATAGGTCCTGTCCTCAACTCTTTTAATCATTATCTATGGAAGGTTTGCACTGCAAACAAAGGCGAAGTATATTTTAATAACAGTAAGTATACTTTTGTGTCTGTAGTCAGATATTATAAATCATAACACTACAAGATATTAGATATTTCTTTTGTGGCATGTAATTCTGAATCAAAATATTGGAACCTCATACATATAAAGGTTCATATCAGTACAGTGCACTCTGCCAGCTCAAATTTAATCAAATACCTTTGCAGAGAAGCTTTGCATGGCAGCCCTCATACTGGATCAGGTAGTTTCACAGCCTATCCTTTCATAGCCACCACAAGCCTAGCATAAATATTGTGCTGTGACGTACCCTGCAGAACAGTGATTATGTGCTCATATCTGATCCACCGCCAGTACTGTCATTTATTCTCTTCATTCTTGGTACTCCAAGGAGCTGGGTATTTTCAATCCCTGCCTTTTATCTCAAAGCAAAGCAGATGCTTAGCACTTCGCAAGGGCAAGTTCTATAAATCACACCTGTAATTTATTTCCTCCAGTTGATTGTGGGCAAAAATTCCAAGTGCAAATGATCTCAATAACCTACCAAAGATTTCTTGATTTTTTAAAAAGGAATGCAAGAATTTTCTGTGCTTGCTTTTTCAGACCATCTCATTTCATCCCCAAGATTATATACATGATTGGCAATCAACCTTGAAGCATCACAGAAACATTTTACTCAGTCTTAAC
The DNA here is from genome assembly GCF_963264785.1 of Psittacula echo. NCBI lineage: Eukaryota > Metazoa > Chordata > Aves > Psittaciformes > Psittacidae > Psittacula > Psittacula echo. The sequence goes on along the minus strand of NC_137743.1, from coordinate 67,196,444 downwards.
TCCTCATCTTTTACTTTACTTTTATTTTTACCATATTTTTGTTTTTCCTTTAAACATTCTGGCTAATGCATATACAGGGCAAAAGTCCACATATCAGGAGTTATCCTTGCAAGGGGCCAGTCGAGTGTCAGGTAAACGTTCTGTCTGTGACACCATTTTGTCACAGTTAAATAATGATCATTAATATCTCCTTGAATGAGACTTCATGGAAATTGTAGTTCTGAACATGCAATCAGCTCATTTATGGCCTAACAAGTGTTGCCCTGAGCCAGCAGTTGACTGACACTCAAGAGTTTCTGAAAATTCACCTCATCTGCTACTTTTAGACACTGAGATGGCACTTTCTCTTATAATTTTTTTGGCACACAATGAGCATGTCTTCTCCAATCCATGTATGGAAAAATCACAAAATTTGTATTTAGCTCTCCTCATAAACTTGGACAATATGACAAGTTACTAATCCAAATAATTGTTTAGGATTATTGCAATTATAATTATTGTGCTGATAACAACACATTATTTCAGCTGACAATACATTAGTCCCACAGGGAGATAAACTGCAAGGCCAATGGATTTATCTCGGTAACAAAATGGATTGCTATTAACTATGATTGTAATTTTTCCATCCACTAAGAAATCTCCCATTGAGTTGTCTTTTGACTGGCTACAGCTGAAAGTTTTCTCTACATAACATGACTGGATCCTGAACTTGCACGATGTTGTTGTTATTATTATTGTTATTGTTATTATTCTGCTATTGTTTAGACAAGCTCCAAAAGCTTTTCTTAGCATCGTAGGAGTGGAATTTCTTGTTTTAAAAAGGCCTCTTAAAAATTACGAAATTCAAGACAAATAACGAATAAAACCAACTGTGAATCTATTAGGATTTTGCAGGGTAAATTCATAAATAAGAACAACAAATCAACCTAACTAGTATTTACTGTATGTTGCAGCGTGGAAGAGATGGCTCTACATCCATGATCTTCCACCTCTAAACCAGAGCCTTCACTATACTGATGATACAAACTTTGGACATTACAGTTACAGACTCTGATTTTGAGCTGTAGCAAGTGATATTTTTTATTCCTGATCTTTATCCTCAGTCTGAAACGTATCCAAGGACACCTCGATCAAGAGCAGAATCTTCCACAGTGATAATTTTTTTGTAGGAAAGCAAATGTACTGAACTGTATTGTTAAAAATCTTCAGCTCAAGTGTCTTCAAAGAGCTTTGGATCAGACCCTGAGTCTTTACTTCGCACTTACTTAACAAAACTGTTAAATATCCATATGTTTTGTTTAGTCCATCTGGCTCATCTCTCTCCTGTATGTGTATCACTGTGATGGACTGGTTTTCCTACTTTGTCTTTACAACATACAGTTTTTTAAAAAATAAATCAATTAATCCAGGACAAGAATACTATGAAATTCTTTGGAAATTTTGATAATCATCATAGATATTTATTTGCTAAAACAAAAAAAATACATTTGACACCACTAGACTAACATTAATATGCAAATCAGTAGACTATAAAATTCACTTTGGTGCCTCCAGGGCAGTATTTTTATAAATACAGAAACATAATCATGCATCCTCCAGAGGACTAAAAATAATTACACAAATTTACAACAAAGCCCAAGGCAGTGTCTCCTTTTAACTGTCTGGTTTTAATATAATTTAAATCTTGTTAAAACTTAATTACCAATTCTCTTCTGTAATAATTTAGGTGGAAGAGCTGAGATCTAAGCTTGCTGTTTGATAGAGAGAACTTCATCAGAGAAACAAAGACACAAAGGCACAGATTGACAAAATAGGACAATGCACAGAAAAACTTAGTAAAGGAAAAGTTATTGTAGGTGATAATGAAGAACAGAATATAAACACATCTATCAACAGCCACATAAAATGGAACTGAGCTGATATACCACCCTATATACAAACCTAAATACAATATTTACATAGAATCATAGAATAGAATCATAGAATAGTTAGGGTTGGAAAGGACCTTAAGATCATGAAGTTCCAACCCCCCTGCCATGGGCAGGGACACCTCACACTAAACCATGTCACCCAAGGCTCTGTCCAACCTGGCCCTGAACACTGCCAGGGATGGAGCATTCACAACTTCCCTGGGCAACCCATTCCAGTGCCTCACCTCCCTCACAGTAAAGAATTTCTTCCTTAGATCCAATCTAAACTTCCCCTGTTTAAGTTTGAACCTGTTACCCCTTGTCCTGTCACTACAGTCCCTGATGAATAGCCCCTCCCCAGCATCCTTGTAGGCCCCCTTCAGATACTGGAAGGCTGCTATGAGGTCTCCACGCAGCCTTCTCTTCTCCAGGCTGAACAGCCCCAACTTTCTCAGCCTGTCTTCATACAGGAGGTGCTCCAGTCCCCTGATCATCCTTATGGCCCTCTGGACTTGTTGCAACAGTTCCAGGCCCACACATCCACACATACATACTTGTGTGTATGTGATGATTTATTCATTCATACTGGTATAGCACAAGCTGCATCCACCTGGAATGGAAATTGTAGGACCAATGATTTCATCCTCTGTCCCTGTTCCCCAGCTGTTCTGTCTGGGAGATGTTGGCTGCTTAGAGCAGCCGTAAAACTGAGTAGCTCCTAAGTCCAAAGCTGACCTGGCTACAGGGTTTACGCAATGCAAGGACTAAGCACATTTTATCAGAAATTTCTACTGTTGGAATACCTGTGGATCTATGTTTCTTTTTTAAGGCTGCACTTCTGAACAAGATAATCTGTTCGTCATGGCCAATAGAAATGGGTACAATGGCGACTCTACCTCTGTATCAGAGGTACGAGGTTAGGGAGAGGGTCTCAGTGTTTTAGCCCAAATAAAGCACCTGGTAAGTGATTTAAAATAAATGCTGCACTGTCAAAACCTGTTTCTTTTATATGGATTTACATAAAATACTGTACCCATTACTTTTTTGTGTGTTTGTCCAAATATCCTGGCAACATGTTCTCTCTTGACATTAAAGGTAAAGCAGAGAGTAGAACATAAGGCTTCTCTGCACTGTGGTGCTGTGTCTTCCCTCCCTACTCTCCCTTTTCTTCCTCCTAACTTAACCTTTGCTGCCAAGAAAGATGAGAAATCTAGAAAGCAGGGTAGCTTCTTGATTTCCTCCATCAATGATACACATCCCATTGACATGGAAACTGCTGCCTCAGGTCTCTTTTTTTGTGTCATGTTTGCCAGCCAGTGTTTAGTAACAAGTGTCACTGTCTGCTCCTTTCCTTTGAACTAGAACACATTTCTGTTAGCCTTCACATCCAACTGAAAGCAGCTTTGTATTGATTTAATTCACCCCTTTTAGTATGACCATACTCACAATGAGGGATGTTCATCCAAACTTCCAGCTATTGCTCAATTGCCACTGGGCACAAATTCAAGCAATTTGGCACAACATCTGGTTGGGAATCAGTTCCTGTTGGTTCATTCTGTCCAGTGCATGCATTCCTTTTGATGGAAATGCCAGGCATTTGTTAGCATTACTGATGCTGGTGACAGTCATCCTCATAGCAGTTCTCTGTGCTTTCAGATTGTGTATTCATTGAATATTAATGGAAATAAAAGATGCAAAATATTAGAGAAGGAAGTATGTTACAGATTTCACCTTATTGCATTAAGAAATAACCTGATCATTTGCAATTATACAGATTAATCATATTTGTGACTGACACTTCGTATCCCTCAATTTTTCCTAGAATGATAATGCTTAAATTTTAAGGTGTCAAAATTATGTTTTTATTTAAATGCATAGACTACTCAAAAATCTTGCAGCTTTCATAAAGAAATGGTATCCTTCAGAGCTAGAAGTATGGCATATATAATAAGCCTCTTTAATTTGTAAAACCTTGAAATTTAAATTGTGTTAAATAGGCTGTCATTTGCACCTGTGCAATTGAATTTGAAGTTGAGGGGTTTCCTGAGCTGGACTAGGTTGTAAACATGTTGGTTTCGTTGGGCTGTAAATACGTTTGCTTCTAATCATTGTTTGCCATGCAGCACCAATTGCAGAGGGTGTGAAAACAGAGGTGTGATATTTTTCAGATTGTTGCTAGTCAGGCAAGAGTTATGAAACAAGAGTCTAAGATGACCTTACTAAAGCTGACCCTGCTTTCAGTGCAGAAAATGATGCCTTAAATACTTTAAATGCAATAATATGTCTCTGTTTCTTGATCTGGGGTAGAATGATTAGAGGTTTTCTCCCACTTACTAGTTCTGGATCTATACTTCTTACAACTGAGCTTTGTAATCTTGTCATCTTTCAGGTAAACCTGATGGAGTTGAGACTTTCCTGAATCTACTTGAGCTGTAACCAATGTGACGAGGTATCACAAAGCCTTGTGTCTCCAGGGGAAAAAGTCCAGAGGACTAAGGCTGGAAAACTGCAAAGACATACCTGGAGAAGGTAATGGAAAAAGTGATGTGAGCACATTTAAGAAATGTGATTTATATGAACAGCCCAACTAAATGAGTTTTTTTGCTAGGCATAGGTTTTCTAGTGATATTTCAAGAAAATATCAAAGATCACAGAAATGGCAGAAGCTTGTCAAATTCCAAAAATGTTCCCAAGTTAATTGCAAGCCCCATTGCCATCTTATTTCTGCAAAATGTGATGTATTTAAATATTGCCAAAGAATACTCTTCTTAAATGTCAGTATGTTTTTAGGAAACATAGAGGCTCCAAGATGTATGTCAAAACCCCAGATTCCCCAGATGGGTGCCACAGAAAATCTTTTTCCAAGGAACTTTCAGAAATTTCAGTTTAATGTGTAGTATTAATGCAACTTTGTGACAGCTCTTGAGAGGACTGTCATTATCGGGCTTGTTTGAACTGGGCTACGTCAGACAAGCACAGAGTGGAAACTCCAAGTGTTCAGCCTTGCTTGCTCTAATGTACTTTAGAGGCAGCCGTAAGGGGAGCCAGCACTTATACAGCAGTGTATTCTGTTCTTGCCTTGGAGGCCTGCAATTTCCAAATAGTACCATGTATGAAAAGGGAGAAAAGCTCCTGTTTGCTTTGCCTGTAGCTTGGGAAATACTAACTTTTATCATTCTGACAAGCAGCAGCTGACAGCAGTGCTGAGATGCGAAAAGGTAGAAAGTGGGAGGTTTACAGCATCCCTGTTTACATTGCCTCATCTCCTTTGTGCTGGATTCCTCTGTAGCACATCCTGTCCATTTGTCACCAAGAAATAAGATATAGTGACCAAGAGAAAGTTGCTTCAAGTGAAGGATTAATTTCATACCACGTAAGAAAGATGACTATTGGTACTGCATGAGGGGAACACTCATCATGCTGATAAATTTCATATACTTGATAATGTCAGGCACCAAACATTCAGCTTCAACACTGCATCTTTTGCAACTCTTGCAAGCCCAGTTAAGCACTAGCACATTTTAAAGTTGAAGCTTTGTTTCATGAGACGGCATGTGTAAATTGAATCCCACCTATTCTGTGTAAGCTTCCAGTCCTCAGTCATTCTGTAGTAGCTCTGATGAGATGCAGAATAGAGAGTAAGGTTCCCAAACCTTACGGTTGTTATATATCAATAGCTTTTAACTGTGGAGAAAAAAACAATTTCATTGATGCTAACTGGATCTTTAATGTATATAGATACTAAATTTCCTAAAAGTTAAAGAATTTTCTTTGTGCCCTACATCCCTGAAAGAGGAACTGCAGACGTTTTCAGAAGCTTTCATGGAAGGAAAAATATTGTGGATTTCTCTTCTAATTGCCAGGACCAATGTACCTTCACAACCCCTGCTGACTGGTTAGGCTGAACACAAGACTAGATGGCGCACTGGATGCCTTTAGGTTGGTGAAGTAGCAGTTATTGTGAGTGGTGTTGTGACAGTCCTCAGTAGCAATACTGCAATCATAGTATAGCAGACTTACAGTTTCAAGGCTGTGTTCCAGCATCCAGTCTGCTCTTTTCTCCAGTTACGCACTGCCTAGTCCAGGTTACCTAAAGTTAAATGATTAGAAAGTAGAAATAAAAGAATTCAAAATGAACTTCAGGAAAAAGACACACTTCCCATCATATCAGTCTGCAAAATTGTGCTCTGACTTAGGAAGTAAGCACACTAGCTGTGCCTCCCTTTACTTCGGTGGTGTTATAAAGGACAGAGTAATTAGAAAAATATGCTTGACAGTTCTGAGGTGAAGAGGATACTGATATGCACTTCACAGATCGCTCTGTCCACCTTAGTGCAATGGAAAATCAAACACAATATTGGTCCTTACTGGTTTAAAATTGTTTGAGACAGGGTTTGGGGAAGCAAGGTTAGGTTTCAACCTTTCCAGATGTCGCTGTCCAGTCTTTGAGAATGTAACCCCAGTCTTCCAACAAAAGGAGTGACTGGAAATCTGTTAATGGACATACAAAGTAAAAACATACTGATATTAAAATGTAAAATGTTTGACTGTCATAGGTGACCATAAAACTGCTGAAAGCCTCAAAGGCGTATGAGTTTTTTGGCTGTCTGTCTACCAGTATGCTCTAAGGCAATGTCTGTGCAGAGCTGCACACACATTCTTCTGCAGAAGTCCCATGTCAGAATAAAAAACATGTCAGGAAACCCAACGTATGAAGATTATAGTTTGACTACTGCATAAGTAGAGTTTTAGTTTACCCTAAGTTATTAATCATTAATAGTTTTGTAACCAGTTCTATTCCAGGGATTATTCATACCACTACTTGGAAGACACAGTTTGATCTATTGATCAGTGAAGAAAGTAAGACAAATCAAGTTGTTGTTTAAAATTAAGTTAATGATTGACCCACTGGAGTTAATATCTCATTTAGTTTGAACATTTAAAAGTTACATTTCTGCAAAGTAATGAACTGAAAATGTTTTGTTGCTTTGGTTTCTCACTGGTCTATTTCAGAAAAACAAGTCCCTGGTGAATAAAAGAAATAAATTACTGCATGTTTCAAGTGGAGTTCATGTTAGCAAATCAGTCATTAGTCCAATTAAATAATGTTTGTCTCCAGAGATGAATTGTTTCCCATATCATGGAACAGCTAGAATATCCCAAGGATCACAGGCATTTTAAACAGTGATTGCAAAACGTATTATTGAGATATACAATATTTGCATAGTTTGCATGTAGAATGAAAGCTTTGTATTATTTTGCTTTATGAGGCTGTTGTTAGCAAATTGCTAGATTACCCAGAAGACTTGTTGAGATCAGAGAACAAGCCTGCATAAAAAGGTCATGCCTAATACTAAAGATACCCAGAACTGTGGGCTTAAAAAATCCAGCATTATCCATTTGAAAATAGCAGTAGGACCCATGGGAAAATAGTACCCTGCAGTCAGTCTGAACGTACTGACGTCAGTGGGATCTGCTCCTGCAAAGGCCAGAACTGAGCATTATATGCTACATACTGAGAGCCTTAGAGAAGTAAAACTGCAATATTACCCCAGGATTTAGATTTTGTAATTACTTTTTTCTTTTTAACAAACATAACAAAATATTGAAATATGTGAACTCTATTTTGCTTTCTATGTATGTGAGGCCACTTATTTAATTTTCTTGGTATGAATACATTTTTTAGGTTTCACTAGTTAAGCCTCAGGATATTGTGGTTACATGACGGAGATACGAAAAAACAGTGGGAGACAATTCATTGGTGTGAAAAGACTTGTATTTTCAAGTCACAATAAACTTCAGTAAAGGGAAGGTTTGGAAAGAAGAACAGATTTAGTATCAGAAGAAATATCCAGAATAACATTCAAAATACATATGAAAAGCAGATTTGAGCAATTTTTTACCATTGCTGGTACTGATCCCGCAATTTATCAAGCTGGTATTTTTGGGGCACTTATTGAAATTTTCACAAGCTTCAAATTTTATTACCTGATTAGTAAATCTTCACACAGTTTTTCTGGTTTCTTTAGGTACATGTATTTCTGCAGAAGCATATGAATTTTGATAAGGAATACATTTTTGCAGTTATTGTTTAAACCGTATAAGAAGATTATCTTCATGATCCAGAGTTCAACTCAAAATTTCTGCAAGCAAAATTTCAGCTTGCAGAAATTACATATAAATAAAGTTGATTTTTATAAATTTATATAAACAAACAAATTTCATAAATAAATAGAGCACTTGGGTTGCTAACATCATTGAAGTCCAGGAGGTAGGAGTTAAACTGCTGTGGTGGACCTTCCAGAAACAGCTCAGCAGAATAGTCTGTGCACAGGGACCCAGAAGATCTGAATTTAATCCTGGTTCTCTCCCTGATCTGCAGGATGACCTTAGCCTGTGTGCCATTTTCCTGCTTGCTAAAATGAAAATAATAATAACTTATTGCCTTTGCAAAGCACTCTCAGAACAGAGCATATGAATCAATAACATCTTCTCCTTAAGTATGTGAAATAGCAGAGGAAACTCTTCCCGCTTACATTAGTGCACTTTTAGCATTTAGAAATGTGAAATCATAAAGATTATTGCATGGGAGAAAGAAGCTCAGAAGTGTTCCCCTAATCAATAATTTGCCAGCTGGAATGCAAAGGAAAACAGCACTAGGGTAATGTACCATTTAGTGTAACAAAGAAGGAATAAAATATGTGTTTTCAATGTGGGTATGGCAGCTACCAGTACAGTCATACTGTATTATATTGCTGGCTTGCTTGCTTGTGCTGCAGGAGAATAGTATAAAACATACAGTTTGAAATCTCTACATTAGTTTTCAAGACTTTCAGTTTTCCTGGAGAGACCTGTCAGTTTAAATAGAAAAGGAAAGCTTAACTGAAATGCTTTGGCCACATGTGCATGCCTGATTCTGCATGTGAGGACTTCCTTCCCTCCCTAGATGCTGCTGTAGGTTCCCTCAGCAGATAACCAGCGCAAGTTGTCTTGGCACAGTGCGATTTACAAGAATGGCAGCAGGCACCATTTTTCACTTGTGCCCATAGGCCTGCTGACCTTCCTCAGAGCCTTTTCATGGTCCATGCAGATGGATTAGTTGTGCTTGAGTAGTGTACATTGCTTGTATACTGTCTCTTAGGATTTTGTAACAGCATTTCACATAAGGCACTGCACAAGTCCAGTGTGCATCTACTGTGCAGCCTAGGTGAGCCCTGGCAGTAATTAAAGTATTTTAAACCATCTGCTTAATTGCATTAAATATACATTGATGAGCTTGCACTGTTTGAATGATCTTCAGGAAACTATTAGGCTAAAGCAATTCCCTCTTGGCAATGTTTACTAGTTCATATTGTTCTGTAAATTACAGCTGGATTTATACCATTTGTTAGTCTTTCCTGTAGAAGAGCCTTACTTGCTACTGTGGAGCCTATGGGCTCCTCCTGTTCTTCCCTCTGCATTCTCATAACTGTCTGCCAAGCTCTTCATTGAAGTGGAGACTTTGAGAACAGCACGTGAGAAAAGAAAATGGGCAGTGAAATCCAGACCTTTTCCTTCCCAGCCACGCTTGGAGCTTTGGCCCTGGGTGGGGAGGAAAGCTTGCACCAGTTAATGCGTACACGCTCTGGTTTTATGCCCATCATAAATCACTTGTCAGACCAAAGTCTTCTCTGCCAGGGGACAACCATGAGATGTTGTCCTGTGAATCTGGCTGGAGCAGTGCAGTGAATTTTCACTTCCAGCTGCCTCTGGTAGCTCCACAGCTGGGAGTGTCTGCTTGCCCCTGGATGAGACCCTGCAGCAGAGCACAAGCATTTAATTGAATTATAGATTCATATTATTTGGGTTGGAAGGGACCTTAAAGATCAAATAGTTCCAAGCCCCTGCCAGGGGCAAGGCAACTTCCAGTAGAGCAGGTTGCTCAAAGCCCCATCCAACCTGGCCTTGAATACTTTCAGGGATAGGGCAGTCACAATTTCTCTGGGCAACCTGTGCCAGTGTCTCAGCACAATCACAGTAAAGAACTTTTTCTTTGTATCTAAATCTAAATCTACATCTACCCTCTTTCAGTTTAAAACCATTCCCCTTGTCCTGTCACTACTTGCTTCTATAAAAAGTCCCCCTCTAGCACTCTCGTAGGCTACCAATTTCCACATACTTTCTCAGTGGCAGCGTTAGGTAACATAGTTGTGTTACAAGGTGGCCTGTCCTGGATAATCAGAAGTAGCTTCCAGGCCCAGATGACGCAGGAGCCATTCAGAGGCCAATGGGTGAACAGGGACATGTCTGTTGGGAGAGATCCTGGGGGACCTTTCCCATAGGTCTGCTATGGAGGCATAGGATATGGCATAACAGCTGCCCATCCTAGCTCCTTCAAAATGGGGAGGCTGCAACTGCCTGTGGCTGTGCTTCACAGGCACAGAAGGCAGTGTTGGCCATTCATGATGCATGACTGGCTCAATCATCCCTGTGCCTCTCTGCCAGGAAAAAGGTGCTGGAAACATAGGAGAGAAAGGCTACTAAAGATACAAGTAAGCATTGTAGACTAGTGGCCTTGCTTTGATTTTCATTAAGCATAAATTAAAGTCAATCCTTCGATAGGCATTGAAGTCAACTCATTATGAAGGTTGCTTGAATATTCCATCCCTGCCACATGGGCAAGAGTCAGTGGGTAGTTGAAACTGAGATCAAGCCCCACCCTTTCTATTCAATTGCTATTTAATTGAACTGCCTAAATTTCTCAAAAAAAAAAAAATACTGTGTAAGTATCTAATAGTCTGGATTACAAATGTTTGGATGGTATGGGGTAATGCTATTAGATTATCTCAGTGTAAACTAAAACAAGATCGTAAAGTTTATCCATTTTGCTTGATATATATGCAGAAGAGAAAATTTGCTGTTGGGTGTGGTACAATGTTTATGATTAAATGCTTTATTCATACTTGTATGTCAATCTATTAGTATGCTGTTAATTCAAATGTTACTATGATGTATTTTACCCCCATTAGCACATTTATCACAGGTAGATGTGAAACTTAGACAAAGGTGTACATTCTCATTAATGATGAGCAGCCTATTCATCTTACTAGAGTGTAATTAATGTTAGTTGCAATACTTAATTTTTCACTGTTTGTCATGGTGCATATTTAGCATTTCTTCTGTCCTTTATCAATCTTCTCTTCTGCCATATGAGCACATCAAAAAGATGCATGTAAGTATCTGACCTGCTTTGACGCTTAATTTTTATACTTTTCCAAGAACTGGAATATTTTTATCCTTATTCTGTAGCCAGCACAGTTAGTTAAAAAAAAATTACTATGTTGTTGTTGACAGCTTTGGGTTCTAGGTTAGCTTTTTTTGCATTAATAATTTAACAACCAGGCAATGAAGTAAAGCAGGGTACACAATGAACACACTGGTGATCACTTGCTGTAGTATTGTGCTGTGCTTATGTGATGCTCTAATGGTTCCAAATTGTTCTCCTGGATTTTCGATTACATTTTTTTGAACTATCGAGAACGTTAGTGTTATTAAACATACTATGGGAGTAATACAGCTCCAAAAACAATACAAGCATGGTGTATCTGAAAAGCGTATGTTATTAGGTAAACGTGTTACAACAGCTTGTTGTTATACATTGCAGAGCATTGCTTTGTCAATAATGTTGTTAGCAGTCATAGAGCCAAACTACGGTCACTTGGTCAATGGTGCAAGAGTGGAAGAAGTCATGGCTAATGTGTCACACGGTGGGTGGGAAGCAGGCTGTGCAGAGGTGGGTGAGGGAATGAGCACTGAGCCTGTCCTTGGATTTGCTCCCCAGCATGCCAATAAATCCAGCAGAGCTGGAATCCTGGTGTAAATCCATACTTTTGTATTGGTCCCAGGAACAACACAGCTGCCTTACCTGAACCCTGGCCATCAAAGCAGTTTTATTTCTTGATCACCCAAAATTCCTATTAAGCTGGACTAAAAGAGAATTGATCCTTCCATTAGTACTTGGTAAATAAAACTCCTTAGGAAAGGTATTTGAGCTGGGTCGAGCAAGTGTTAGAATTCTAGGACTCTGTGGATGAAGAATGGATTTGGGATGTATTTTCTAAAAATTTTTAGGAAGTCTCTCTGAGAGAAAGCACGCTGGTTCCTATTCATTAGCCTCTTAATTGGCAGACCTTGCATTTCTAAGGTATTTTGATAATAATCAAGGTTAAAAGAGTTAGCTGTTATTTTCTGTAAGATGACCTCTTTTGTAATCACTGTTTTCATTTTGCTGCAGCCTACAGTTCATGTCAGACATGAAGCTGATCACATCTCTAACATAATGAAATGAATCTTAAGCCTCCATTCAAGCAAACAGGGGCTTGCCATTGCTGCAGAACAATCTGACGCTTAATATAATCCTTAAAATAGTTTGTTTGTATGCCTTGAATTAATCATAATTTGCTTCTGACCAACCACAAGTATAAGGCAACCAAACACACGGTTTTAACATCTTTCAGTATGAAAGTTCAATTCAGACACAATTACAAGTAGGTGTAATTGTAGATTAGTGGCAAACTAAGAATAAAATACCAAGGTAGGTTTAGGCATTTTAAACAAGATGATACTTGAAGGTGCTCCATGATGATATAAGTACAATAATAACTTGTAATCTGAACAGAATTTAGCTGAGTTTTTTTTTAACATGGTACCAAAGAAATGCTCCATAACAAGGAGTTATATTTCTACGACCGCACTGAAATCTTTTTCTTAAAAAAGAAACTCCTTCCTTTGAATTTTCTATAGCAAAAAAAAAAAAAAAAAAAAAAAAAAAAAAGACCAGCAAATTTTCTATAATACAGCAAAATTCCTGAAACAACAGACTCTGGTGTTCTCTTTCCACCACTAGTCCCTCAGCCCTGAGTCACTTGAATGGAGGAAATTGCTAAAACAAAAACATTAAAAAACAGTGTCCTTGAGCTTATGTCTAATTTTAACTGATAAAGAATAAATACAAAGAAACTACAAAGTTGCCTTTAACCTTTATGGCATTACAAAGCTAGTTATAACGACAAGCTGTAAAACACACCAAAAATGTGATCATTTCATTCCATTTTGATTTGACCATTTTGCTTTCAAAAGGAATTTCTAAAAACACCAAGGAACAATGAACATTTGAACTTAAAATGATCCAGGTTTATTTTTACTCCAAAAGAAGAAGTCTCAATAGAGATATTGATTTTCTAGCATTCATCCAATATTGCACAGAAAATGGACCTGACCTTGCAATCCCTACCGGAGACAAGGAAGCAGTCATTACAGTCATGGGTTCCCATTGATTTTAGTCGGATTACTTGCATAAGTAAGGGTTTTCAGGATGTGACCTGCTGTCCCATTAATAGTAAGACCAAGCATACATGGATGTTGGTTCCACTCAGTTGGTTCCACTTCAGAAGGGTGAAGTTTTACTTCTTGTTTACCTTCCTCTATATTAATCCTAAGGGTTTATTCCTGCATATTTATTCTACATATTTTTTGTTTTCTGGCCAGCAGATCCTCATTGTTATGTGAAGAGTATCTGTCCTTCCATCTTTTGAAGGTTTTTTACTGTATCTTCAAATGTCATTCCAAGTTTCAAGTTGATGCCTGCACTTTCTTCCTTTGGTTATGTTTTCTATGACAAAAAAAAAATACTTTGGGTTAGGCAGTATCTCTAACTCTACTTTTTAATTAATTAACACATTCTGGAAGTCTCTAGGGCCAAATGAGGAGACATTACTGTACTCTGCAAAGTAAATACAGAGTAGGAGACAAAAAGCTAATGCCTATAAGCCCTTTCCCAAACAGAGTGATTTCTCCTTAACCTCTGGGAGGTTTCTTGTGCCATATGGCTCCTACAGGAATACTATTCCAGAACTTCACTGCTCGGATGAACAGAAACCTCTATTTGTCACTCTAGATATATTCACAGCCATTTTACACACATTTGTTCTTGTTCTTCATCTCAAATAGTTCTTTTCCTTCTTCAGTATTTACTCACTGATGTGGCTATGGTAGGGAGTCACATCTCCACCCTGCCTTCATTTTGTTTCATTAAATGTGTGAAGGTGGAGGAGAGGTGTGCAGGAAACAAGGTGACTACATGTTTGTGTAGCGCCTTGCACAATTGCCCAGTCATGGTTCAGTGCTCCATAGACTGACTTTGTTTCAGGAGTGAATAATAATGACCCTCCAGAGTATGACACCTGCTTTATTCTGGATGGACACCATTAATTCATCCAAGTTTCACCGAGTTGCAAAGCTTTCGTAGAAGAATACTAGCAATTGATTATTTTTGTCAGTGGTGTTTTCAAAGAAATGAAGAAAGGAAATGTACAGTATATTTCAATTTGCAATGATCATTCTGATGTTCCATTTGCAATGGAAATGAGCATATAACATATTCGTGTGTACAGATAAGGAAAATGACAAACATTAACAACACTTGTTCTATTCATTTGTAATATTCAGTTATAAAAATTCCTTCCATTCCACAGTTTTTAGTTTTGTTTCAGTAGCACAATGTAAAACAAAGCCCATGAATTAATAGATAAAATATGCTTAATTACTTTCTAAATAACTTTTCTGAAAATTACTATAATCTAAACAACAAATTCTTTGTAAATCTATCTGCTAAAAATATGTGAATCCATGGCAATTTTATTTTTTATATTGCATTATAAGTGTATCAAAGATAGAATTGCTTATGAAATCAAATAAAGCAGAGCATGTGTGTGTACACACACACATTCCTGTGGCCAAGCAGTCTGATGTGCAACCTTCAACCTGTTTAAGTGGATTGTGGTGTTTGCCTTATCAGTGTCAGTCAGTTTCTGCACAACTTAATCTGCCACTAAAAAGAAGTTTTTGCTCTTATGGATATAAAACAGTATGCCAAGGATAAATCAGTGCAGCTTGCCTTCCTTAAAATTTTAGACACAACCTGAAACTGCAGCTCTTTCCTTCTCTCATCTCAACGGGATGTTAACCTAACAATCACAATTTTAAGATGGGGAAATTGTTTTGAGCAGAAATAAATTGTCCTGCCAGTATTGTTTCAGGGGGTAACATTAAGGCACATTGGGCCTGGGGTTCACAGCTTATGATATCTGGTTTGAAAGGACTGGAGTGAAAGTGAGAACATGTAGAGAAAGAAGAATAGGAATTAAATGTAAGTCCTGGATGGTCCAAGTGAGATGAAGCAGTTCAGCAACAGACTGAACAGAAACCCGAGAAGAAGTTCATTCTCCAACTATCTTCTCTGGCACGTCGCCGTCTCTTGCCAGAGCCCCCGAGGGATTATTCTCTGTGAGTGTGAAGATTCCCTTTTTTCCCTTGTTGTTGAGGTATCTAAAGATATTGGGCTTTAACTTACATCTTATGTTTGCTGAACAAAAAAGTAAAAAATATCTGTGTTTTTCGCCACAGCTTCCAGGAAAGAGAAGTCCATTATTTGCAGCTGATGGGGAGCAGGAGAGGAGGGATCTTTTGTCTACTGCTGCTTCCCCAGGGCCTGGAGCAGAGGCTGCTGTGGCTGGGAAGAGAAGGCTGGAGCAGCCGCTGCTCCTCTTTGCACCGTGATTTGCCAAGGAGGCTCACAGGCCAGGCACAGCAGTGTGTGTGACATTCGTACCTTCACATGCTGCAAAACAGATCTCTACGCTTTGGACGCTATGAAAGGCACAGACAGTAAAGAGAAAACGAGCTGCCCCTCAGAAATGTGAAGCTGAGGCTGACCTGCCCAAAGCCCTCCTGCCCACAGTGGCAGAGCACAGGGTACCTGCTGGCACCTGCAGGATCTCGGTAGACACGGCCACTGTACGGCAGTGCCACAGGTGTAAAAACCTTATGATCAGACGCTCACTGTTGTGACCCTGAACAAGTTAATCACATCACACATCTTGAAGGTTCACACTAGCACGGTATAATTTATGTGGGTCCTCAAAGATAGATGGAGACATCACATATTGATCACAAGGAATTGCTGCCAGTCTCTCTGTTGGTTTCCATCCTTATGATATGTTTTTAAAAATATTGTATGATTCAAAATTATACCTGTAAAATCTGCAAGTAGAAAATTACTGTGTGCATTTATCTTTAATAACAACCTTGCACATATTTATAGTACTAGTTTAGTAGAATGTGTTATACTAGTTTATTTTCCAGTCTGTTTTAAATGATATTATTCATTAGTAGTCATGAAGTGGTATGACATATTTTTTATGTTGCTTGTTTGCAACAAAGGTTCTTAATACCTTTTCATAATGAAAGGGGATAAATGTTCACACAGAATATGTGAAAATGTGCTTCTAAAAGCATGGAGCGTTGTCTTAGGGTATTAAATAAGCATTTGGTACTGCTCTGCTTTGTATGTATTTCTAGCAAGTGTTTCAGCTACAAATCACTATAATACACCTGTATTCTGGTTCTTCAATTCATATAGCATTTAAGCCCTGCCAATACTGTGTCTTATAAATATAAATATGCAATTTAATTTAATTCAAGCATGCAACACATAATTTTTATTCTAATTAAAATATGATATTGCAGTATGGTAGCTGCCTAGGGCAAACAGGACACATCACACTGCCAGACCAAAGGGAATACAGCTGCAGCTCTGAAGGCTGGCAGAAGGAAGGGGGCCAACTCTCTGAACCCTCAGTGCAGGGCATCACCCATGCCCTGCCTGGAGGCTGTGCTGTGTCTGGTATATGCAGGTCCAAGCTGGATTTGCTGGCCCCGCTGCATGGGTCTGGTGGCTGTGGTCACACATGCCCTGTGGTGCTGCACTGCCCCATTGTCCTTCCATTCCTGTGCAAAAATGCAGAAGCAGCACAACCCTGGTTAGTTTTACTGCTGCCTCGTCATGTGCTGAAGTTGGCTGATGTGCAGCAGGACTCAAATAGTTCTGGGAAGGAGGAACTGCCCAGCAGCAGGAACTCAAGGGATTCCTATCACGCGCTCTCAGAATTGAACAGAACAACACAAATAGACCTTCTGCATAATGACTCAAAAAACTGTTAATGGCCATCTTTAGTAACATAGCAACAGCCAAACCCTTGAAAAGAGGAAGTTTTCATTGAGAAAGCATTTCATTTTCAACATTGAATTTTGGTATAATGTAGAGTATGAAATAAGTTTTGAAAGGAAGCTGATGATTAAGAAGAAATGCAGTGGGCATTTAATAAATGGAGGAACCGCAAGATAATTAACTGGCATGCATAAAGATTCATGCTTTATACCAAAATTTTAATTTTGCACATAAATGTGCCTGATGTAGGCAGCATTTAATCACCTAGCTGACAGGAGTAACTACTTTCATTTAACCTTGACTGAAGATCATGAATTCTAACAGGTTTAATTGGATACATCATTTAACAGAATGAACAGAGCAAATTTTTCTCAATTCATAGGTTCTGATTGACATGCACCAGCAATAAGGCGTTGCACAATTAAAGCTGATCTGTATTCCTGGCCTGGGCAGCAATTGCCATAGTGATGTGACACTGTTTGATCACTGTGGCACTGAAACTATACTGAATTTCCCCTTGTTTTGAAAAGGGCAATGCTTTAAAAAAAAAAAAAAGAGAGAGAGAGAAAGAGATTTTGGCACTTTAATTTTTTTTTTTACATTAATCACATTTATATGCACAAACTGTAAGGGAAGGAACTTGTCTTGTTATCAGTAACTCAGGGGAAAGGAGGAAAAATGGTATCTTCTTTTATCCATTTAGCACATTATTTACAGAAAGTCAAAAATGGGAATAGTCAAATGAATTGTAACACATTAAGGGCCTGATTGTTCTGGGCTTCCATTTGAATAAGGAGCGGCTCCACACCTCACCTGCCGTTTGGCCTCTCCTTGCCCAGATCCATTCAACACCACAGATAACTCGCCAGCTGTGCAAGGGTACTGAGAAGGGGTGCTCATATTGCAATGAGGTAGATGACAGGGAAGAAGTGGTACCCAACAGTGAGCTATGTACCTTTCCTGGCATGCAATATTTCATTTGATAAAACCTTGAAAAGATCTGTGGAGGAGCTGGCAATTTCCAGTGGCCCATGTGGCTCCTGTCCAGCCACACACCACCACTTTCACTGCCTCTGGCACCTTTCATGGGTCCTGGGTTTGACCCACATGAACTAGAATGGTTCTTTGTTTAACCACATACATACATGTGGTTAAACGAGATATATATAGATATATCTTTCATGGCTCTGTTGTTCACTTATATATTCACATCAGATACCTCTTTTTTATTTTATTATTTTACAAGATCTGCCAAACATTGAATCTTATCTTATGAAGGCAGGGCTCAATGTGTTTCAGCCTGATTCAGTAGAGACAAAACTGCAGTAAAAAATCATCCCTAGTTCCCGAAGAACCTGCTAGAAACAGCTTCAAGCAAGTTCTGCTCCCTGCCATAAGAGCTGCAGTATCCATGGTCAGCACAGCAGGTAGCTTTTCTGCTTTTTTCTCTCTGTCCCCTTAGGTTCAGTGCCTGAGTGCTGCTCCTTGATCTCAGTCACAGATCTATTGCTATCTATTTGTCAGCTGTCATCTGTGTAGAGGCAATGTATATACATATCGAGCAACAAGCTTTGCAAGAGTGCACTGCAGTGGGAGACAAGTCTTGGGGAAAGCTGGAATCCTGGCTGGCCTGAGGACGTGTACTTGAAAATCAGGACTACTAGATGTATTTAAAAAGCTTTCTTTGGTCATTTTAGAGGCCTCTAAAATTTGATTATTTAGAGTATCTTTCTCTGTCTGACGTATTTCCAGCATGATTCACTGTACAAAGCAAAGCTATTTGCCAGTATAATTTATCACTCGCTAACATTTTTGAGTTTCAGGTAAATGATTGGGCCACATCCCCAGCCTCTGCAGCCACATGACATGCCTTGGGACCACAGTGGATGCTTGTCTTCATGCATGGTGGGTTCCCACTCACTGTCTGGATCTTCTCTGTGCAGGATTGGAGAGCCAGGATTCGATTCGTGTGCCTCACTCAGCCTTGCTGGCAGGACAGGTTTCTAACACAGGCACTGCCTGCTCTCACCTTGCATGGAGGCACACAAAGGCAGGAGGTAATGTGCACCCCCCACTCTGCTCACTCCCGAATCACTGCAGGCTGTGTGGGGGCTGCAAAACTCCTACTGGACCTTTCTTTAAGTTGTATCTTTGGGCATCATTTAGAAACATTTGTTCTGTCATTTACTCTGTTTTTCCAAACCTTTGCAATAAAATATCTGTCTGCCCCATCACTCAGTTCCTTCTTATGTCTGTGCTGCACACAGGTACTGCTTGATGCTGTCCTCAAGGAAGAAGCAATAGGGTGCTTTGAGGACCTCATTCAGCCTTACCCTAAGGAGATTCCCAGTGATGTCGTCCCTTGGTCTCAGTTGTCCCCAGGGTGCCCAGAGCTTGTCAGCAGCACAGCTGGGATAAACCACAGCCCACTCCCGAGAGCCATGCTCAGCTCTGACTTACTTTCCCTGGGGAATACCACTGAGTTCTGTCAAGCTGCATGGGCACCTATTTGACAGGCTGAGTTCCTGCTGGAGGGAATTTCACCTCTTTCACATGTGTTTTGCTGGATGCCTTGACAGCCCCAGGCTCCAGCCACTTGCTCTGTCCATATGCACCAAACAACACCTCAAGTGCCTCATCCCGTTGGGGTCTTACAGCACCTTTCTGATCTTTCATTTATCAGCTCCCCAGCCAGTTCAGCTTCTGCACTCAGAGTCATTTGGATGCTTTGCCTGTGACTCTCCTGAGTTGCATGTCATTCTTGCGTTGTCCTCATGCTCAATCACCCATGCTGAATTATCTTCCACTCCTCCCTCTGGGAATAACTAAGGCTTTGACCCAGTGGGACTGTTTGTGTACTTAAATGCTTTGATAGACCAGACACAGACCTGCCTGCTCCCAAATCTAAGGTAATGGGGGATTTCAGGCTTCATTTTCAGAAATGGTTTGTGCTTTGGGAAGCATAGTCTAGCTGAAAGTCAGCAATGAACACTGACTTGTGCATCTTCAAGTATTTTATCTATTATCTTTAAGCCTTTCTGTTCTCTTTAGTTTCTGAAGAGCCACCTTTTCAAGTTTTTGATCTCCTTTAGAGGATATATGTCTGTAATAAGAAATACATTCTATTATTTCACTTATTATTTCAGAATCCTCAGGAGAAAGGTGACATTCCTTTTTTTTTGCTGATATAAGATCAAGTTTGTAATTTCATTTTGAAGGCTGTTCTGAAAAAGTAGGGAAAATCAGAAGACGAGCCACATTTTTCCCCAGGTTTTCCTGAATCCATCTTTGGAGCATGACCTAGACAAAATTGTGAGCGCAGTTAATGTTTACACCATTCTTGCACTGTGTAATTTAAGTTTCTGAAATACAAAATGGGACAGCAGAAATATTTTTATGTGTTCTTACAATGTCCAAAGTTGTTTCTTACTGTTTTTATTTGAAGGAAATAGACACAATCCTGGCTGCCTTAACCACTGCCTTTGAGAGAGCTACAGCTGAGAAAATCCGCTGCCAGGAAGAAGTGAATAGAACTAACAAGGCTATTGAGCTGGCCAACAGATTAGTGAAAGGTCTGAGGTGAGGTCCTACAGGGCAGGCTAATGAAGCAGCCTACAGAAAGCACTTCTTTGTTATACACTACTGATCTGGCAATAACAGAGGCACTTAGCAAAGAACCTGATGAGCTGAAAAAATTATGTCATTATCATTCATTTTTTTCATAATAGAAACATGGTTTTGACCTTTGCATTTTCTTACATTTTTGCCTCATTGTGGTATATATTAACTGTAAGATTACCTGGTAACTAACCTGTCCATGAACATTAAGGGAAGAGAAATAGTCGATTGTAGATATTGACAATGAAGGCAATTTATTAAAATGCAATGACTGTATTTGTAACAATTAAACAACGCTAATGATACTGCCCTGGGTTGGGATACATAGAATATAATACAATTTGAACTACTTAGTTAGGCAATATGATAATTCTCTAATTATCTCTCTGAGATTTGCAATGGGTATTTCAGGAGAGAATAAATAATGGGAAAGCCATGAATTATCAAAAATCCATATTGTCTGTTGATCCAGGCTGGCTCAAGGGAATCCATACTCACTGATGGATTTTTCATT
Organism: Psittacula echo; assembly: GCF_963264785.1. Lineage (NCBI taxonomy): Eukaryota > Metazoa > Chordata > Aves > Psittaciformes > Psittacidae > Psittacula > Psittacula echo. Next base: position 67,175,356 of record NC_137743.1, on the reverse strand, counting down.
TACCATTCATCTACTGATGAAGCTGCTTTTTATACACACACTTTTTGCAGCTACTTTATTTTATCGTAACGTTCATTTAGGGAATCTCTTGTGGTGCCTCACTGCCATTATAGGGTTTGTGCTCTTCTACCCAGTACTTTCAAGCTGAGTTTGATAACCAAACACGTAGTAACCAGCAAAAATAGAAGATCCATTTGTTATTAAGCAAAATTATATGGCTGACTGTGGCTAGTGGAACTTAAAACATAAAACAGGGCTTAGAGTTATTTCCTGAATCAATAGAAAGGATTTATTGACTAGCAGGGAGGGAGGGCAGTGCAGAAGGCCCATTGTTTCTGTTTAAAGAAGCAAGATGAATGCATTTAAAATGTTAACATCCTGCCTGAAAGTGTAATATATTTTAGTGATTAATAATGCCTGTAAAATTAAAACATGTACCTAATACAGAATAATAAAATAAATAACATAGCAGGCCTCTTTAAAGTATGACAATAAATGATTGTTGTAAGGGCATCTGATAATAATATTTTCTTCCACCTGACGTATCATATCGTTTGGTTCTACCATGTGCCTCCTGCTGGGGCTGACAAGTGCATACATAGCATACATACAGAGATGAAAGGCAAAGTGTGTGGATGTTGGGGGGGGAGCCATAATGAAAAATAATCTAAAGGAGGAAACAGAGATAAAAGGAAAGAAGGAAAATTGACCCATGCACTAGATGAAGACAGTAAAATGGGTTTTAATGGAGAGCCCTTCAGCTGGCACCTCCCAAAGCACCAGCTCCATGAAGAAGGTGGCCAGCTCAACAGATTGGGGATGGGAAATTGAATTCATGCCTGTTGTTAGCTGTACCACACTCAGTCACAGGCAGCAATAACTGTCTGATGGCTATTTGGTGACGTACAGGATAAAAGCATTTTAATCCAGTCTGTGGTAAACAATAGGTCACTATTTACTGTTAGAAAACTGTAATATTGACACTATACTGCTGTACCATCAGTCCTGGCTGTTTCTTGTCCTTATTTTTGACACTTTCTTATTTCCCTAGCTGAATGGTTAGGTTATTGCTGTGAGGAGAATTGCTCAAGTAATAGGAAAATAAAATTGTCCACGACATTTCTTAGAATAAGCAAATATGTAACAATTTCTTTATTAATCATTCTTTATAAGTATACCTTTAGCATGACAATAATAACAAATCAGTAAATGTGTGTTAGCATTTCTAATTCTTAGGGAAATTATTGACCAAACAGCAGCACAAGTGATATGTCTAGCCAGGATCTCAGGGAAAAGCTTGCACTAAGTGTCATGTCAAATCTGTTACTGACTTTATGACATAAAAGATCCTGCCCAAAAGTAGAAACCGTTTTTTTCCTGCATTCTTCTCTGAGCCCTGGCATGCAAAAACTATTTTGGGTGGTTGTTACTCTGTACCAAGGAATCCTTTGCTTCTGACAGGTGTCAATTACGCTGTGGACGACTGCCCTGGAGGCATTGAATCAAGATGACAATTCATTTTATATCAATCAAACGACAACCATTTTCAATAATTTTCCATCCAGCTGGGACTGAATTTGCACAAGTGATCCATGTATTAGAGACATTACCAATCCACAGAGACATTCAGGACCATGATTATATTCTGTTTTCCCACAGAAACTCTTGCATCTGCACAAGAAAGCAATAACTTTTTCCACTATGCAGGAGGATGCTGACAACTCAATTCTGGTCACTTACTGCCAAACTCAACTTGGAACAGTCAACTTGTGTCAAGCCAAAAGGGGATTTTCTTATGTCCAGGCTTGCTCCATGCGAATCCTTTCTGTTGATCCTCTAATAAATATGAATCTTTAAGTTAATACTGAAGTACTCACTACTGTTTAGCCACAGTAGGTGGGCAGCTTCAGTTAACAGTGAGTAAATGAATGTTTCTTTAATCTTGTTTTCTAAGTAGAAAAGGAGAGATGGACCTACCAGCAGAGCAGTATTTGGAACAGAAAATGTGATATATTAGGAAGATAAAAATATGATGCAGAAAAGTGTTCCAGATCGCAATTTTTCGTTCCTGTAATAGTCAATTTTCAAAGTGCTACAGGAATGAGCCAAAATCTCTTCCCACTTTGGTTGAAAAGCAATCAGGTAAGTGAAGGCTTGCATATAATACCTTCTTCACAGCTCTGTATTTTTAAAAATACATGGTTAATCAGAAAAATCTAGCAGCTAGTCCATTCCCTTTCTGACCTGTTAAGCCACCATATTGCTTATATGAACCTCCTTCAAATACTTCTTTAATAGAAGAGTATATCTGGAAGCAATGAATTGATAAAATGTTCTTCTGGAAAGGACCAAAACATGCCCCTTGCTAGTGTTTGAAGTACATTTGCTAGCTGACTGGAGCTAGAGGTGACAACTAACCCACAGACCTTGGGAATATGGTTAGCAAGTCGGAACAGTAGGCAGGCTCACCTTCTTCTTGTATTCAGCTGAGTGCTATGGCCCGCTGTTTGCATAAGGGGACCGGCTTTTATTATTCTATTCTCTCCCCACTACGGTGCACTACGGCAGCACAAAGCAAGATCTAGTGCTTGGATATAGTATTTGCTTGCTAGCAATTGTTATAGTTAAGGCTGCACTGAGACTTCTGTCTTAACCTGCTGTTCTCCCATGCTCATAGTATTCTTTAAAAAAAAAAAAAACCCTTTCATCTGAAATTTTTCATGCTTGTTATCAGCTGAAATAGGATTTTTTTTTCTTTTTGCAAGTCTGAATAAAATTCATTCACTCATATTTGAATTATGCAAGGAAGGGGGGGTGGCGAGAAAGATCTCCTTTTTTGCACATTCATAATCCACAAAAAAAAGCTGCATATTACAAGCTGAAACTTTCCAGGTGGCTAGTTTTGACTGAAGGATGGTCTTCATGCTAATTACAAAGAGAGAATGACGGAAAGAAAAATGAAAGAGAAAAATTAAAAATGACACATATTGTGATTAACTCATTTGTTTTGTAGGTGTGTCACACAGAAGTTCCATTGTCAGCCACTTAGAGCAAGTTTAAAGTAACAATTTCATTTAAGTTACGATGAACTACTATAATTACATAATATCAATGTTTTGTACTGCAATTTCACTAAGAATCTCCCTACAGAAGCTGCATAAGCTTTTACTTATGCAAATGAGGAAGCTCGCAGTGAAATCAGTGTAGAATCTTATGAATCATTAACTTTGGCCAGAAAGCTGGTCTGGGGAAGGAGGGGAACAGCATGTAGTGTCAGTGACTGTCTCTGTGTCCTGGGTCTCTCTGAATGCCAGACTGCTATGCAGAATAACTCAGAGTTTTTGTAGTTTGTTCCAACTTACTACACTGTCAGGAACACCAAACCACTAAATCTTCAGTATTCTCTTTTCCTTGCTGTATTCCCATATACTAGTGAATGTAACAGGCTGCACATGATCCGATCAGCACTGTGTGACTCTCTACGTTACCAAAAGATTGCTTTTGCAAGAGGGTACCTGGGCAGCACATGTTGGGATGTTAGAACAGTCTCCTTTAACCCATAGAAAAAAGGTGCTCTGAAGTAACCTTCTGCATTCTCATAAACCACCTGGAAATAAAACACAAGCATGTAAATAAAGCAATACAACTGTAATTTTAAACATCTGAAAGCACAGCTGGTAAAAGTTCCCATAATGCTTGCCAGCCTTGCTCCACATGGAGCAAAGATGAGTTCAGAAATGCCCCAGCACTAAGTTGCCAGTAACCTCTTGGAGGCAAAATAAGGACTGTTGGATCCAGTGCAGGAATCCTCACCTGATTTTTCCCCTGATATTTGAGTGAAGCGAGGAGAAATGCTATGTTTTTTCCCACTAATGCTGCTTATTCATACAAAACAAAAATAAAACAACAAATGAATGTTGAGACATAGCAGCTTCTGTAATCAGGAATTTAAAACTTAACCTTTATTATTCCAGGGCCTCATTCCAGGAACAAAAGGCCATGATCCAGTCACTGTGTGGATGGATGATCCAACATCATCTGAACAGAAAATCGGCAGCGGTGCCTAGCAATACCATGGCCACATAAAAATCCCCTGGCCTTACATACGTAGTCATCATTGGCATATACTGATCAACCCTCAGTGCCAAGGATCAAATAGATAGAAGTTAAACCTGGTTCAGATTTAAAAGTTATCTATTTGAGTCAAAAAGGAAAGGAGCCAGTTGGCAGCTACAAGTACTGGTAAGAGTAAAAACAGCTGCTGAGCTATTGAGGAAACATGGCAATGATTTTTTTTTAACTCCTTATGTTGCACAAGGTGTTTTCTTAATGCCCCAGGAACCATAACAACTCTGCAAAAGCATTTTCTTACTTTAAGCTCATCAAAATATAATGAATGGGATACAGTACACTGGCACTGTATCCCTTGACTTTCACCAGGCCTCTACTGGTATGATTTCTACAGGTGCGTGTTGTACAGCAGGTATTTCTTGCTTGGAGGCCCTGTTTTAGTAAACAACTTGTAAGAAATGATCGACCTTGTATTTGACCCAGTACTTGCAAGTTATTTATGTTCAAATTATTTTTTAATAGTCTGTTATTTTCTCTGTCAGCTATCTCTCTGATTATGTTCTGCAAGCATTCAAAGTATCTTCCTCTGAAAACTGTCTTCTGACACTTGTATGATAGTTATCTTAACTCCCGTGGATCACAGTGCCTCGGACACATTGTCTCTGACTAGATTTTTACTTGTCTATTTTACACCCTTTTATTTGTCCTATCTACACCCTTGCATGCACTATAGTTCAATGATTGCAATTTGAGCACTCTTTTCTACCTAGCTGAATAGTCCTCCCCAACACACCACCATCCTGATGTGTAATCACCCAGGAGACATAATCATTCACTTAGAATAAAAATAATTCTCCTGCCGTTTGCTCCTCGCCTCCATTCTGCCCTTTTTCTCTGATTTATTACACTATATTCCTTATGAAAATATTTTGACATCCATCCCCTCTATTCAAGGCTCGTACCCACCCTCTGAGGGAGTGCTTTGAACAGAGGAAGGCCAGGATGAGTGGGTATCTCATATACTCACCCTTTTATTCCAGTGTCATTTCCCCCACCTCCTCATTATATTCCCGAGCCCTTCCCCTCCTTCTAGTTTAGCTGTGCCTACTGCCCCTCCTACAGCTACCGGGAGTCCTCCCTTCCCTCCCCTGCCCCTCCAGTAAATGACAGAAAATATTTCCTCACAGCCTCTGCTACTCAGGATTGTGTCTGAGTATATCAGGATCCTGAACCCCAGCCTTGTCTAAGCTCTCTAAATCACTTGACCCCAAGAAGGTTGCCACAGGACAGCACTTACTTACAGCGCAGGCTGGAGACAAAGTGCTGTTAATGCACTGAATTCCTCCGGCTCTGATCTTTGCTGCTTATTCAGACTGCAAGAAAGTATTTACTGAAATTATTACTCTTTAAGCTTAGCCAAAATTACTGTGAAATTCCTTAATTAAAAAGTTCAAGCTGAGAAGCAAAACACTTTCGAATTCAGCCATCACAATGCCCCATTCAGTGCTGTAGCGTCCACCTTTTTTATTGCTACCCTCTTTTTCTGATGCTCCCTTACGTGCTACCTGTTGGTTTTGCTTGTTACAGTGAGTGTCCCACCCCCGACTGCCACCCCCATACTGCACTGACAAGCAGTATTGAGTATTAATCTAGTGTATTAGATTAATAGATTTTTAGGTATGCACCAGCCCAGGGTGGAAGAGCATCTTGAATTTCTTGCTCCCCCAGGAGCATTTGATTCAAGGAGGATTTTCATGGTGTGTTGAGACTCAGAAAGTGTCTGCAATTCATTAAATGCCAGATGCAGTGCTGAGCCTGAATGCATGCTGAGGTTTTGCTCTTTCTGTGGCGATAAACTGTGTCCTGGGACAATGAATTCTGCATGTTTTTCCCCAGTGTGCAGAAGAGCAGAAACGGGACCACACTCACATTGATTGCCAGGCTGAAGCTCTTGCACTCAGGGACATAGGTTTCACCACAGTTTTCATTGATTCTCCACAGAAAGTTTCCAAATCTGCTCTCTAAATGAGACTTTCAGACCTAAAGAACTTGAATCAGCTTCGTTCTTACTCGGGATGTGTGAGACCAGTTTGAAAACATTTGGAAAGCCCAACTCAGGACTTGCACGTGCTGGATACCTCACAGCACAGTGTACCTTTTACTGACCTCAGGAAGCTGAGCTTGATACACAAATATGCATAAATGCTCCTCACTGTGCTCAGAGGAACTCACAATCTAAACTTATTTCTGCCATTATAAACCTAGGAAAACTTTGCTACCCAGGAGATGGTTCTGATGTCATAACACAGCTAGGAGCAGAATTACGCTGATGTTCCCAGATGCCATTCAGCAGCCTACAAGTAATGCTTGTATGCAAATCTGCTTTCCATTTTCAATCTGTTAAACCTGCCTATGGACAGTAGATACACACAGCTGAACTGTGGACACAGGGACATTAATATACCCATGACAGGCAGCCAAGAAGCATGCAGAACAGTTTCAGGCTGCAGAGGACATCAGAACCCCTGCTTGAATTCAGTTTTTGAATTCATAAATGACTGATTTCAGCAAACCCCCCAGTCTGAAACCATCAAATTCTAAGGTATATGAAGCAATGCAAAACTAATTCTTTTTCCTGGCCCCAGACCTTTTGCATAAAAGGCAAGGCAAATTGAAAGACCCAGTCTGCGGGAGGCCATCATTGCCTTCAGGGAACAGCTGCCTTCCACAGACTTCTTGGTAGGCTGACAAGTCAAATGGCCCAGTAAAGGTAGGTACCAATTCATCCTACCAGTGACAAAAAAATCTCCCAGTGGAGCATAAGCATCCACTAAAGCTTTCTCTAAGGTTCAAGGTCCTACATGTACCTGTTATCTGCTGTCGCCTTTTTGGTATTTTCAGTAGCACACAGCTTCCCTGACTGAATGCCAGAATATGAGTATTAATAACTGTAAATCAAACAGCAGCTCCTTCAGAGCACAGAAACACCTCCACATGCGGATGGCACAACACATCCATGTTCACCTGATGCACTGCAGGTATGATCTGAAGTTGGGAACATTTTGGGATGCGATGCAGGGTGCCACCCTGGTAATTCTGCTCAACAGCTGGCTCCACCAAGTGGGGATTAGCACCTGATATTTTTCTTCAGTAAAGCAGGCTGGCATGGCTTGTGTATTGGCTCCTCCCAGACATAACTCTAGGAAATAGTCACAGGTCTGGATGCTCAGTGTGCATTTATTAGGGTTGAATACGCAATAGTTAGCTAGATTTTCTATTTTAAACCTCCCTCTGATGAACAAAATAATTACAGTTCACAATATTATTTCTTTGTCCTTTTTCTAGTAATCGGAAGTTTAATTACTAAAATCTATGCTTAACAATAAATGTTTAGGAAAACAGAATATCTGAAAGAGAAACATATTTCCTTTATTAATATGGTTTGATTTATGGATTTGTAAACTTACTACTTCAGCCTGAATGCATAAAGCAGAGAAACTACTTTAAAATTAAGTTGACAGTGCTTTAGGATGAATTATGGATACTGGTTTTGGCTGCTGACAGCAATTTCCTTCAGGATATTCTTCTGGCTGAGAAGGTGTAAACAAGAAGTCTCTCAGCAACAGAAATAATCAAAATGAAGACAAACAACTAAAAGAATTAGATCAGCTGCAATAATAATCATTTTGATGCTGACTTTGGCTCCTTTGGGTCTAAAATAAGCTTATTTTTTAGAATTGTATTATTTATTTCATAATCTGAATTTTTCAAAACACTTATCCATGGTGAATGTATCCATGTGCCTGCTCTCCAAGAATCTCTGTGTCCATCACAAGAAAAACAAAACTTTCTAAATCACTTTTCTAAATAAAACTCTTCAATTTATTTAAAGTAAAAGCTGCAAAGGGGGAAATCTCAGTGTTCCATTCTATATACCATATAAACGTAGCTTTCTCTGGTACATTTTTCCACAACTGCATACAGTGCTAACTTGTTAAACCAGGGCTACATGGAGCTGTTTGCATCTGTTGGACCATTAACATTTACATTTAGCTTGTGCTAAAGCACAGGCACCACCAATGGAAGGACTAGCGAGCCAGATGCATCAGCCAGACACTCATTTCTAGCTTGGAGTGGCCACAGTTGACTGCAGTTAACATCTGACCACCGGATGTGTGCTTCTCCATGTGAAAGTCAGACACTGAAAAAATAAGAGCATTTTCCAACGAAAGCGCTTTGCAGGGTGTATGATATTCCTTTCTGCAGTGGTGATGCAGATGATTATGTGTCTTGTGCAAGCGCTTACTGAACATGCAAACTGGGAAGTGGATGCTAAAAACCTTTGTATTATTAAATAAGGGATCATATCTAAAGTAATTAAGAGATTAATATACCATTAGTATACCAATATATACCAATAGTAAGCAAATGTTGTCAGTTAATATCAGTTTTACTTACATATCTTTTCCATCATCAGAGTGCTTTAAAAGCCTTCTCACTTACACACAGTATGTCTCTGGAACAGGAAAACAAGGCTTTGTTCATATGAAGCCAAGTTCAAAGGACTTGACCAAAGAATATCAGCAAGTCAGTAAACTCAAAATTACACCATCAGTAAAATCATAATGGAAATCTCTCGCAAGGGTTGCATTTTCACATTTATGTTGCAGGATTTTGTTGGGCATAGAGTTGAAAATTATGACCCAGGTGGCTGACTCTTCCAGCTTCAGGCTTGCCCTGCAGTCTGCATAAAGGATGTGGAAATGTTCTCACAGCTGCCCTAACAATTGAAAGATGTTTCCAAAGAAACAAGTCAGTGATGATCCAGGCATTAACACCTGCATGTGTTTGCCTTGTCATGGTATTATCATCACACAGTCTTCAGACAACCTCTGACTTTACAAAACTCGGTGTTGCCATCATAAAGTTTCTTCCTTTAAAAATCTAAGGCTTGCAAAGAAACTATTTCAGAGAGCAAAGAATAGACGACTTGAAAGAAAGAAGCAAACAATTTGTTAAAATCATTTAGGGGAAAATAAAAGACTTCAAGGATTTTGAAAAAGGCACTGTCCTTCTTTATGACTGTGGAGCTTAAAGGAACTTCTATTAAATTCCACAACAGCTGCATTTGAACATAAGCTATGGAAACAAAATATCTGCAGCAAGGAGATGCCCCTTACTTTAGAAATCTATACATTTTAGACATATTTTCTATATCTCTGTATTTTGCGCTGTCATTTACATAGGTGAAGCAAAGATGGTAGCATTTGTACTGCTCACTTTGACCCAAACAACTGCACAAGATACAGAGACACAGAAAATCACCCCTTCATTTCTGGAGAGTTAAATTGCATCTGCAAACTCTGTCAAGTTCCACTTGGAGTAAGCTCTGGTGTCTAGTGCATTTCTGCCACTGGTTATTCTTTATTAATCTTTCTATTTCTTCAAGAAAGACAGACTTGAAAGAAGGAGACACTCCTGAAATGCTTAGTCACTTTTATATTGTGAATTTTACTGACGACATGAAGGAGTGACAGAATCCTTTAGTTAACTTAATTCAAAAGAGAAGGGAGAGAAAGATTATATAAAAAGGATTTATATTGCTTTTTCAACTGAACAGTTTTCAGTATAATGTCACGCTTTTAGTGTGGGGGATTCTGCATATGTCGTGATTCTACAGATGTTCTTGCACACTACATGCAGCTGCACTATTTGTCATGGGCAAATTTAATAGCAAGATGCTTGCTATGTGTTCCCTCTATTCTTAGCCCACCAAAAAAAATAAGTAAAAAATGAGGGGAAGAAAAAGCCCTATCACTGCCTGATAGTTTGCTTCCTGCCCTCCTTTATACAGCCTTTTGAAACAGTTAAAAACAAATTTTGGAGACACCATCTTCTGTACTAAATTCTGACACCTGCAGTTGCAGCTCTATTCCCTTTGCTAGGATGATTTGCCAATTTTCTACTGTTTATAATGGTAGGTAAATAATTGTAAGTACCTGAAGAGGTCATATTCCTAACAGTGAAGGTTCTTTGAGTTTGATCCTTTGGAAGAGAGAATACTTTCTGCTAAGTTCCAAGCCTCCTCTGTTGTCATGGACTGCAGAGGAATCTCAGGAGCACTCCATACCTGGATATGGCAGAGCCACACGCTGTCAGAAGTTTTGCAGAGGCAAGCTCAGAAGAGCTCTGCTACTGCACTGATTTTCAGATACTGCATCTTCTTTAAAAGTATTCTCCTTACTAAATTTTGTTGGTCCAAGGCCTGTGTGCTATTCAGCTCATCAGAGGGGACCATACCCTTGGGTTCCACCTTCCTGCAGGTGTATCCAGCAAGCAGAACAAGACTTTTCCAAATTAAATGGAAAAAAGAAATTTATTCTTTAACTTGAAAAGCCTATAATGTGCTGAAACATGGGCTGTCTGGTAAGTGGTAACAGAGGGAACTGAAGAACTGGCAGTGCAAGGAGAAATCTGGACTTCAGAGGAAGGAGACTGAAAGCTGAAGTAGGAGCACATCCAACTGAACTGAACAGGATAAAACTCAAGAAGAGGGTACAGCTGTAAAACCAGTTAAAAGTGTTACACCTCCACTAAGTATATGAACAAGAATAGGTGTTATAAATGAAAAGTATGAATTTAATTATTTTATCTCCTACAGTACAAGAAAGACATTAACCTCATCCTGTCCAACCTGGCTCTCATCCAGTGGAGGCTGGAGCAGGTAGCATGCGAAGAGAAGCTGTGGTTCTTCAGCCCTGAAAAGGCCAGGAGGGCAGGAGATTTACTGCTTCCTAAAAGTACTTTTTCAGAGGATACAGAGAAAACAGCCAGGTTTTCCTCAGAGGTGCAAAGGGCAGGAAATAGGCAACCAGCAGAAGTCAGAGAATGGGCAATTCTGACCAGAGATTTGGAAAAAATGGTCAAATAGCAGCAGAGGGGCCCTGGGAGGTGCTGGCACTCTCACAGTGAGGTTCTTCTGGATGAGCACTGTACATATCTCATTGAGAGTGACCGTGCTTAACAGATCACCAAGATATGAACGTCTATCACTGTAACATGAAAATATATGTATGTTACAAGTATGGTTGAAAATGTGAGTGCTTATGAAACATAGAAGCAAAGATGGATCAAAAAGTTACACAATTTTTTGCCCAGGAAAATATTCTTAATAAATATTTTTAAATAAGATTTTTAATTATATTAAAAAATGTTAAATAGTTTGTGTAATGTTGTGTTGGAGGTATTTTAAACCATCTTGGATTTAGCACATTTCCAAACACTGCAAGTATGTAGGATATGCAGTCATGTACCAAGTTGATGAAAAAGTTCTTTTTGCTACCAAGAAGCTGATCAGATAATTTTGGAAACGTGTAACAAGTGTTTCTGATATAGTAGATGTGCATCTGTGAACACAAACTGTCCAAGAAAACAGAATATACCAGTGAGTCTTTTCAGAGCAATGCCAGGAAATAGCACTGAAATATGCAATAGATACGGGAAGATATTAGTTTCCAGTCTTCAGACAACTGCTTAGCTCAAAAGCTAACCAGCTGTGACTATGATATTTCTCCTTCTATTTCTAATCAGTCTCTAAATCATATATACATGGGATCTAGTCGTATGCATACAGACCCAATTCCAGAAACTGTTGTGTATTACCTCTTATAAAACCTGCCTGACACTGTCCCTCTGTGTGTGTGATGTATCCAAGCATGTGACCTTAATTATTCTATATCCTTATAGGTTACACTATGGTCTTCTACATCTCTACAACCTGTAGCTCTCATTTTAATGATTGCAGTATTCCTGCTGATCGTGCAAATTATATCAGCGATGAAAATCAAACACTTTTTCTTACCTGGTCTCCTGATAGCAATGAAGAAATACAGGTCAATGAGACCTATATATATTATCCTGATGCAACAGAAGATAGGCAAGTGTGAATGCTAACAATATCTGCGGCTCAGTTATGATTCTGCAGTCATAGAAAGGTTTGCAAATCCTTGCTGAACTCGGCAATTCACAGCGTATCCAAAGGGACTTGACATACCACCCAGTGTGATTTTGCCAGTATAAGTTAAAAGCAACAAGGTTTGTACTGACAGTGTTAGGGTCTCATCAATTCCCTGGGTTTGTTTGAGCCTAAATATGTTTTAACTTTTTTTAACTGTGGATTGTCCAGCTCTAAGACATTCTTGACTAGATTTTTTAGTGTAACTCTAGTCTATAGTAACAACAAATGATTACTCATTGTGGACTGCTAGAATAAGTCACAGAGAAGAATGCAGACACAGATGACACAAGTCAGTCATTTAATCACAGTAAACTGATAGTGTTAAGAAAAGATATAAAACTAAATCCAAGCAGACACCAGACTGAGGAGAAAGACATCCCCCTCCCATGAGTATTGCACTCCTCATGGTGATGACTCATCATAATACTCCCCCAGTCCTTTTGAGAAATACCAAAGTGTCAATCAAAGACCCAAAAGACTGAAAGAGTAAGCACAACACTGGAGAACAGGGAAATTTCTGTGTAGCAATTTTAACTCTATTTTTAATGAGGCCTTCCTGTATTCACTTTGCCATTATTAGTAAAAAGCAACAAGGCATGTACTGACGGGGTAGGGTCTGTAATTTTGACTATTAGGCTGTTTAAAACATTAACTGGACTAACAATAAATTCATAGATCACAAAAGGCATAATGCGTGCCTTTTATCAATACCCTTTTGCCAATAAGAAGACTTCGAGTATAATACTACATCTTAACATCACCAATATCTTTAAGGACCTGGAAGCTGAAATAAACACCATAAAGATCACTGAAGCTGGCAAGCACTGTTGGCCAGTTGCAGTCTGTGCTGCTGTGCTCTATTTTCTCATGGACAAGCAGAATAAAATCAATCAATCCAGCTCTCACTCAAGGTTACTGCTCAGGAAGAGGTCAGCGTGTTTGCGTGCTGCTGTTTTAATCTAGTGCTACCACCAGCTTACAACTTTCTTTCCCTCCTGTCGCAGGCTTTTACTGTTGTACTTCACAGGGCACTGCAGTGAGCAAAACCCTCTGACAACGTGAGGCTGAGTGTAAAGAACACGACTCTCTGTGTTACACCCTCAAATATCATTTACATCAGTCTGTTTGAAAGAGAAAAGCTTGCTTTCACCGCCCAGTTCTCTCTCGCAGTATAGCATGAACCCTGCACAAGCTCCCATTTATGACTCTGTGTGTATACCTGTGCCTGTAGCATGCATCCCACAGAATAGTCTTTTGCCTAATGATTTTCAGGCCTCTCTTGCGTGCCTTCCTGCTTCACTACAGTAAGAGGGAACATGGACATGTTCATGTACTTCTACTTGCTGTAGCTCAAGCTGTCCATGATGCTAATGGGCTGTGCTGGGCCCCCAGAAACTTCATCCTCAGGCAATGAATATCAGTCTGAAACTCTTCCTACAAACTGAGCTTGCTCTCAGCCAGCCCAGGCTGCTTTCTTGTCAAGTGAAGAAAAGCACAACTTCACAGACGTTGCTGTGGCTGGAGGGCACCTCTGCAGGGAAAGCCAATTTTCTCACTCTCCACTATCCATCCTCATCTCAAACACCAGGAACCACATCTACTTTCAAAGTAGCTCTTCACGTCCCAGGTGCTGCTGTGCATGTGTATCTTCCTCCTAGAATGGACTGAATGGAAAGAGTATTGTATAATGATCTCTCATTTAGCTTAAAGTGCCATCTTTTCCTTCACTGCATTTTGTCTGTGAGAAGTATGCTGAGTCTTGTGCAGCTGTGTTCTTGCTCTTATTCGGCACAGACCTCTTCTAAGTTTTGCACCCATACCAAGAGTTTCCTTCTTCCCTTTGAAAAGAGTGGTAGATGGTTACAGAGCCGATGAGCCCAAAGCCTGCACAGAGTCAAGACTAGGATGAAAATACTAACCTAGTAAAAGAGGCTTATCTTTGGCTTCCAGCGCATGTGCTGTGAGCTGGAAAGTGAAATACCAAATGGAGAAGGGAAAGGGAGGACAAAGAAATTCAGATTCAGTTACTGACCTTACTTGTTTTCAGAGCACAGAGTATCTGTGTACTGAAACCATAATGTACTGAACCATAAATCAACCATCCAGTGAATTCCTGCAGTCTCCTTAAGGTCATCTGGAACTCACGTGCAAGCATCTCGCACGAGGATATGCACAACAGCTGACTTCAGCAAGGTGCCGACCACCTTCTGCTCTGTGTGAGGCTGGGATGCTCAAAACACTCACCGTCACATATGGTCGAGTCCTGCCTTTATTTGATACATTCCTGATTAAGCTGTGAAAACAAATTACAGTCCTGACACGGAAAAAACACACTATTATCTACAAAACAACTGGAGGTAAACCAATTGCCATTGTCAGACAAGCCAACCTTTAGAACAGATCAAGCATTAACTCATGGATGTCTATAGGGAGTTCCCTTGGATCATTTGATCAAATTATGCTCTTAAAAGTACACTTCAAAAGTGTCATCCTGGTGTAGGAGGAAAAGAAGGAAAATAAGGCAATGAAATTAATGGCAATTTGGAGAAATGAAATGTTGTCTCATGTATTTTGACAATGTAGACATCAGTAGGTTTGCCAGACAGATCAGCTTCAGACTTCAGATACAATGCATGCAATATCTTACTTGCACAAAATAAACTAGTCTAAAGCATAAGCTACCTGCTAGCCATTTGCTTGGCTTTGCCCTCTTGAACCATTTTACAAGTTTATTTGCACTATTACAGCTCTAGCCACATTCCTCCCAAGCTTGAGGTCCTTCCCTCGTCCTTGAGAAGAAAGCTGGCATCTGACATGGTCAATTTCTGGACACAGAAGTGCTTAAGTAGCAAGGTGGGCAGGCAGCAGCAGCAAACGGGGAAAGGATAAGAAGATGGAGAAATGAGAGATTGCTAAAATAATCAGGTATAGACAGCAAGAAGAAAGAACACTGAAATTCCTGAAGGGCTGGGACAGAGAAATCCCACTGCACCTATTGTACTTTGTTTTGCAATAGCACATTGTAGGCACTTTTTTCTTGCTGACAACTGCTGCTGCATCCAATTGCTTTCAACAGTAAGACATCAGTCAAAACTGGGCATAACTGAGGGATCCATGGTGTCGCCAGCACCTGCAGCAAGTTAGGAACAAAAGATGATCTTCTTGAGTTTTGGATCTTTGTTGTGGTTTAACTGGCAAATAAGCACCACACAGCCACTCACTCACTCCCCCAGCAGGATGGGGGGAATAGAGTTGGAATGGGTTGAAATAAGAACAGTATAACAATAACAGTAACAATAATAACATGTAGTGAAAAGGAAAATAACATATAGTGTAATTTTATTCCTAAACAGTAATATCATTTTATTCCTAAAAACTGAATTCCTGTGCAGATCCTTTGACCTTACTTCGGTTGACAGTAAAACTGGCTTTCAAAAGAATCTGGATTATTCTTCTCCCTGTCTCAAAAAATTCCTCCACTGTGTGGCTACCTTTGACTCCAGTTCATATTGGAGTTCCAGCACATCTGATAAGGCAGCACTCAGCGGCGGTGTAACTTTGTTCAAGCCTCGACAGACCACTCTTAGACTCCATGCTTCGTTAGATTTTTACACTGGCCAAATGGGACTGTTAAAGGTGAATGAATCTTACCAATCAGTCCTTGACTCTCCAGTTGATGGATCAACACATGGATGGGAACCAGGAAGTCTTGATTGCTGCAATACTGTCACTGGTGCACTACCATAGTAGCAACTGGCTATTTCAACTACATGAGGATGTTCAAGATATTGAGAAGCTATTGTAACGAGAGAGAAAAACATCATGGAAGAAGGTAGTGAAGGTGCCATTTTGTACTTTCTTGACAAAAAACCTCAGAGGAAGAAGTACAATTGTTAATTGTCTCCATAAAATGTATAGTAATGGCTTCGGAACAGAACCCAAATACCAGATTAAGCTCAAGGTCATTGCTTCAGTAACAAATCTCCCAGGCGAAACATCACTAATCACTACAGAGCACAGCAAACTGCAAAAGCTAACACCAATCTTTAACAGGTACAGCAAAAAAAGATCAAGTAAACTAATATTGAGAACACATGAATCAATATCATGACCTGCAACTGTTAACAGAGGAAATATAAATCCCTTATAATACACTATGATCAATCTATTATTATCTCAAAGCCTTCAAGCCCCACATTGGGTGCCAAAAAGGATTGTCATAGTTCAACCGCAGCTGGCAACTAAGCACCATACAGCTGCTTGCTCACTCCCTCCTCAGCGGGATGAGGGGAAGACAATTGCAAGGTAAAAAGTGAGGAAACTCATGGGTAAAGATAAGAACATTTTAATAACTGGAAGATAATAGTAAAAGTAAAAATAACTGGATTAATAATAATAATGATAATAATAATAATACTGTAATGAAAAGGAACATTAAAAAAAATATGAGAGAGGGAAATAAAACCCAAGAAAGACAAATGATGCAAATGAAAACAATTGCTCACCACCAACCGACCAATGCCCAGCCAGTCCCTGAGCAGTACCCCCTGGCCAACTTCCTCCCTAGTTTATATCCTGAGCAAGACATCATATGGTATCGAATATCCCTTCAGTCATTTGAGGACAACTGTTCCAGCTGTGTCTCCTCCCCAGAGTCTTGTGCACCCGCAGCCTACTGACTGATAGGGTAGTGTAAGAAGCAGAAAAGGCCTTGACTCTCTGTAAGCATTGCTCAGCAATAGGGAAAGCATCCCTGAATTATCAACACTGTTTTCACCAGAAATCCACAGCCCAATACTAGCTACTGCGAAGAAAATTAACTCTACCCCAACCAAAACCAGCACAATCTTAAACTGAGTTTGCTGGACTGGAAGGTGTTTGGTAGTTTTGGTGGTGTTGGGCTTTTTACTTGTGAATACAACATACTTGACTGTGAAGCCTAAGAAACATTTTTACAGATTCTTTTGAAACATGCTCATACTTTAATACTGACTGTCCAGTTTCACACAATATGCTGTGACTTGATTTTGTATTCATATAACAATATATTACAGCACCAACTGATAGAGATTGGTGTACTGAATTCAGGTTGAAGAATCTAACCATCCATCCTCTCATTTGATTTTCCTAAAGGCACCTAAATATCCTTAGTCTAGTCATGTTCCACACCTTGACCATATGGTCCTCTACCAGAGAAGAGAGCAATTCTAGGCAATTAAGGCACTTGCCCATATCCATTTCATCTGCAGATCTTTGGAGGTGCAAACAAAACACTGGATGGGGAAGACTTGCTAATGCTGATAGTGCTTTAGATCACTTGATAATCTTTTTCCTGTGTTAGTTATTACTGAATGGAAATCAAATGCATGCATGTTAGGACTAGGAACAGATGGCACTTCTGTTCTGTGAGGAAGAAATAGGGGCAAAGG
Source organism: Psittacula echo (assembly GCF_963264785.1). Classification (NCBI taxonomy): domain Eukaryota; kingdom Metazoa; phylum Chordata; class Aves; order Psittaciformes; family Psittacidae; genus Psittacula; species Psittacula echo. Next base: position 67,157,839 of record NC_137743.1, on the reverse strand, counting down.
GGCAGCAAAGTTGAACCTCCCCCCTTCCCTATCTTACCACGATTCATTGTGTTGCCCTCCTGTTACAGTTGGCGGTGACTCTTTCTTGTTATAAAGAGATGTCAGAAGTTAGACAGAGACAGACAATAACCTCAAATCCTTTACTGCATTTTACCAGGATTCTGAAAAAATAAAATAAAATAAAAAAATAAAAGCCAGCTGAGGGAGCTGGGAAATGTCAGTGAGGCTTTACACAAAGAACTCGATGCATTTGTTGACCTTTCTTCTTCCTCCACCCTTCTCCTCTAAGGCAGATTTAGTAGTAGTAGGTGCTTACTGCTATAAGTGCTTTCTTAAAAATAATTTAGATGCTATTGTCTGTCTGCCACTTAGAAAACATAGCTGCTTCGGTGAGCCCCTGCTGAAACGGGAAGAAAAGGGGTTATTGAAATGCCTCCAAAAAGGCACCGAAATTTCATTCTTTTCCTTGTCAGCTGAAGCCCATCCTGTTGCTGCCTTTACAGCCTTTTGTTTTAGTTTTTTAATTGTACCATTGTATTCAGGGTCTTTTCACTCCCCTATTTTACAAATGGCGTGTGTGGTATTAAGAGCTGAAGGCAGAGATGAGAGAAGTGTTTTGAACTGACTAATTTGCAGGCAAGAAATAAAGCTCTTGTAAGGTGGTCCCAGGGGTACCTTCGCCATGAGCACTATTTGAAATTACATGTAATCTGGTACATTTCAAAGGCAAAACATTTCCCATTCTAAAGTATCTTCATGAGCCAGGGTTGGTTTACCTGTTTCCAGAGAATAATAAACTCCACTGGGGACAAGGAAACTCCTTCCCTCCCGTCTCAGAATCCCTGTTCTTTTTCAAAGGGGCAATCGCAACCAACAGTTTATTTCTGTCCTATCTTTTGCTGCTCTGATGGCTTATAATTCAGCAGTCACTACTAATACATAGCTGAATGCACTTCTGGATTAAATACCAAGTAACAGAACACAGCACATCCCTGTACAACACAATAAATAATGGTGTGGAGCTCCCTTTTTGTCTTTTACAGGAGGGCAAAATTTAGATGCAGTTCTTACAGACTTCTAAGATTTTAAGCATTTCACCATGTATCTTTGATCTGGCAATTTCTTCATAGAAACTGTTCCTCTTTTAAAGAAATCTGAGTTCAACTAACCTTGGAATATTGTATTAATACTCTTTCCTAGCACACTTGAGTGTTCCGAGCCTTGTTGCCATACTAAAAGGCTTACACACAAAAGCACACATTTAATTTGTGGAGGCAGAAGAGCCTTACGTTTAAAATTTTGTGTGTATTTTAGTGAAGGCTTAGCTGGTCTTGCAAGCTGACACACTGAATCATCATCTGTGAACAAACTCATGTAGTAGGGGAAATGTTTCTCTATGTGTATGATATTCAGTCTGCATTGCATGGTTTTCAAAGATATAAAAATGTCTTAAACAGGGAATTTGGCCACAAATAAGATCCAAACATTTTGTGAAAATAAACGCTGACAAATGTTATGGATAGTTTCAATTAATTTCACAGCCATTCTGTCCTAAAGCTTTTACCTACAGAAAAAGAAACTGATGTTTTGTGAACTCTCTGGATTTCAACAGTTACCTTGATTTTCTCTCTAACTGTATGATGGAGAGAAATCAGGGTACAGTGTGTCTATAATAATGAACCTATACACTGGGGCTTTTTTTATATCAAAAATTTTACTTGATTTTCAAAATCCATATGCTTGTGCTCAAATGTATTGGCTCTGCCTTTCAACTGTCAACGATGAATAAATTTAGTTACCTGAACAGAGACACTGAAGGCTTCTGGAAAGGAGAAGCAGAAGCAGATTTGGAATGTCCAGGAAAGAGAAATTTCTAAGAGAATGAAAAGCAAAAAGTTCTATCCTGAACCTGATAACTATGTGAGACAGCAAACCGGCCAGGATGACTTGCACTGTCGGTTTGCATTACTAGCCTCAGCCCTCTGAAGGACAGATTTTACACAGTGAGTGACCCTAACGTGTGTTGTACTTGGATCTCTACCAAACAGAAGTCATGATAAAATATTATGCCCCATAGAGGGGTGTTACACCTTACTGTTATTTTTCACAAGGCTCTGTCAAGTCTATTTCTTAATTTATGGGAACTTTGCCCAAATGTAACTTGTAACAAAATGAGCCCAGTGTTCACAAAAACTTCTGAAGAACGTAATGCTCTTCCCCAGAAGTATTCATATCCCAGACTGGCCTCTTTATCAATTCTGAGCCATTAGATTAGTCTGGACTAGACCCTATCACCAGCAATCATAAGAAAACACGGCATTTACCATGAAGTAAAAGAAGTTTCTACCAGAGCAGCTAGCAATACCACTGATCTTAGATATTCAACCAGAGAAATAAATGAGGCCTTTCCATTACGGCCAAGTGCTGCCACCTTAACGCGGAGACAGCGTTACATCTGGAACACATACTATCTGATGAAAGTTACAGTGCTTGACTCAGACAGCTGCCTGGGTGAATGCTGGCTGCTTTCCGAAATGAGAGGTAACTGTCTGCTCTTCTGCATTTTACTAGCATAAATCATCATCCTTGCATAAGTATACTTGAGCAAGAGCTTTGACCTTACAGCCTAGATACGTTGAAAACTTGCTAACCCTCTTTTGACCAAACTACCTCCTAATGCCAACGTAAGGACTTCTGTTTAGCCCCTTGTATTGCCTGTGTGTAATGTTACCTTTAGTGAGACGCTAATTTCATTTCTTATTTTTTCTTTAGATACATTTCTAATATATTCACTTCTATGTGCATTGAAATATTTATAGGCAATAGGTAGGGAACCCATCAGCAGGAATCAATTGTTCCACTTCTGGGTTGCTTTTCAGCCACAGCAGTATTTTGCTAATACAGAATACCTAGCCAGAAAGCAATACCCAGCTCAGCTGATTTATTGAAACTGTATTTTTTAGGGCCGTTTTTTGACTTTGATGACTCATGCGATGTGGTGCCATTTAAACACTGTACACAACACATGCTTGTCTGAGCACTCCATTATTTGGCTTGAAGTAGAACAGTATACTGTTCTGTTTAGGGAGCAAGTTTGAATTTACCATTGACTCACGAGAGCTTCACAATGTATCACTGGGTCAAGGACAGGAAGCGGCAGCAGAAATAGCTATGGAAAAAGCATCAAAAGAAGGCCACTGGGTTATACTTCAAGTAAGTCAAAGCTCTTCATTACATCAGTGCTGCATCAGAGTGTTAAAAACTGAAGCTTTTCAAAATAACATGTGCCTAGATGAAAGAGTGCTAAATTGTGATTTAAAACTTCCTTTGTCTTCGCCACAAGGGAAGCATGTAACTTCATCTGTATATGCAAGTATCACTGAGTAGCACATAAAACAAGAACCACAACTATCTTGTGTGTAGGGAGTCAACTAACACATTTCCCCAAGCGCACGATATCTGATTTACTAATTTATTATCCATTTAAAAAAATCCTTTGGTAAATAAATGTGTGGCAAAAAGAATTGTTATGCTGTATAATCAGATGAATAGATACAAACAGGGAAGATTGCTGTCATTATGCAGTACATTGTGCTGAACAGATGCACACGATTTTTCTCAAATATTGTGCGATATCAAACTGCTTCCTTATGTCTGGGTTTTTCTTGTATCAATACAATGTTTCATACCTCAAATCAATAGCTCCCCGGGAGAGCTGTTTTTCCCACCTTTCTCCCCCCCTTCACTCCCCATCTCTGAATATTTATTTGGTAGCAAAGTGCCTTGACACAGTAGAGAAATCACTGAGGAAGCCCAGGGAAGGGAGTCAGCAGGGAGATGGGCTTTGAGTGTGAAGAACCTGCCCCTTCTCCTGAAGAACCTTTCATTCCAGGAGGGGATTTGGGAAACCTCCTATTAAAATAACTGAAAAGCCACTACCTGAGCTGCTGCCTGATCTCCATGCTGCACTGGTGGATAAATTCGACCAGGCAAGTAAAACACCACAGAAATAAAACTTTAAAACTGTGACTATCAAACGTCTCATTTTAAAGCCACTCAGAACGGTGAAGTCACTAAAAGCCTTTACAGGATATGAAATAATAAAGCACAATGCGTTTCAATTCTGAAAAGATTTGTTCACATATCCGAGAGCGAAATAATCGCACATCTATTACGAAAACATCAAACAAGAAATTGTTTCTTTTTATTTTAAAGCATCACATGCAGCTTCTGGTTAAAAACATGCCTGTATTTCTTGAGGAAAACAGTGAATTTGCAGTCATTACAGGTAATTACTGTGATACAGAGTAAGAATTTATGTTGGTTTAGTCTGGCTTAGCTTGATTTTTCTTGAAACGTGAGACCATGCTTTTTTGTGCTTCTGGAATATCTTTTACATATTCTAAGTATGTCGTGCACTGGAATTAGTTCTTCAGGTTAGGTAAATCCGTGGGGTTCACTATGCCAATTCATATTGTTAAGGATTTGGTCCAAAATGCTTGGATCATATGTAAGAGGAAGGAGTGCTCTGGCTGCTAGGCTGGCCAGCAAATTTTCCTGTGTCCTTTTTAATCTTTGTTTTAAGGCTTTTAATAAACCCAATTTTTGTTACTGACTCTCAAAAGATACATAGGTGTACATAGGTAGCAACTATAAACTGTGATCAAAGATATGCTCAAACGAATCAAGTATTTGTTTTCATACGTGTCTGTACTAAGGAAGTCCATCAACCTGAATGTGAAGAAACTCACCAATTACAAAAATACATCGTTTTTCGTCTGTCATTTAACCGTATGTTTAAAGCACCGCTGTAAAACTCACAAAGGCTTTTCTTCCTTTCCTCTGTTTACAACGATCTCTCCCAGCACTGACGAAGGTTAAACTGCCGCCGCGGGCACGGAGGAAGGAATGTCACTTCAAGTGCTGACAAACGCACAAAGGAAGCGGCCGGCGGCAGGCACGGGCAGCGCACGTTTGTCACCAACTTCTGCCGCCGGCGGCTCGCTCCGCTGCTCCGGGCCCGCTCCCGCCCCGGCACCGCTCAGACTGCCCGCCCGCCGGACCCACAGGGCCGAGGCCCGCAGCCCCTCCGCCCCGCGGGCTCTGAGCTGCCCTGCCGCTGCTCGGCGCCACTGCTGGGGATATCGCCGAGATGGGCCGCACCTGCGCCACGGTCCGCGCCCCTCGGCTCGGTGGCCAGGCTGTGCCCCGAAGGTCGCAGTTTCTTCGCTCCTCCTGCTGCGGTGCGAACCCGCGGTACCTGCCGGGCGCCTGGGCAACCCCCGCCCCGGTGCCGGTCCCCGTGGGGCGGCAGCCGGCCGCTCCGTGACACACCGCGCGGCGTGGGGGCCGGCGAGCGGGACGCGGACCGAGCATTGGCGACGGCGCGTTCCCGGAGCCAGAGCGCCCCCTGCCGGCAAACGCCCCGCCGCCGCCCTGGCGCGGTCGCGGCTCATCGCAGGCGAGAGGAGCGGGGCCCGGGCCGGCCTCGCCAGCGCGCCCCGCCGGGCTGCGGCCGCACTGCTGGACGGGACTCGGCCGCCACTACCTGCGAAGCGCTGGGGGCTGCGGAGCAGGAAGCAGGCCCAGAGGAGAGGCACCTGCCTATGTGCCCATCACGTTTGACCCCGGCCAGGGCTGCGGGTCTGGGACGCCGGCCGACCTCGTGGGGAGGATTTCTGCTCGCATCCGTTTGTGTTAACGCTGGAGATAGGGCGTACGAGATCCCCACGCTGGGTCCCCCACCCCAGATCTGCCCCTGTAGGCTCCAATGCAAGCCCCGTTATTACCAGCACATGAGACACAAAGTTGTTGGAGCAGTGTCAGCAAAATCGAGGCATGTACTGCACTTTTTCCTGCAGTTTCCATGCAGGGGACAGGAGTGTGCCAGGAGCAGAAACAAGTCCTGAAGAAGTGACAGACCTGCAGACCTGGAGGCAACCACCTGCATCTGCCCTCTGAGCTGGAGCTTTGTGCCTGGGGAACATAAATACAGGCATTAACTGGCATACCTTCTTACTCATTTAAATGGCTGCAAGTACCCGACTCTTTTTGAGGAACTGCATCTTAAGTAGATTTAGCTGTTTAATAAATCAGCCCCTGATCCCCTGCAGCGGTGACCTCTGATCCCTTCTCAAAGCAAAGATTTCCTGTAATAGTGTGCCATACTTGCAGCAATACTTACCAAGTGTTGGTAGGTGATAAAACTATTTTGGTAAGGAGGGAACAAACAAGCCCTCTCCCTTCCATCCCTGTGGGGCAGCTGGTGATTATCACTGCCTGTGGCAGTGGCCATGCCTGGACCCTCACTGAACTCCACTTTGTCGAATGGAGATGGGAGGCAGGTACCCAGCTGCACCTATGTCCTCACTTCCCAGCCCATGCCAAGCACAGCCAAGAGGGGTTCATAGCTGACATCCTCACCTGAAAACACATTTGCCACCTCACCTCTTCCTCCTCCTTCCCCCCAGCCCTGAGCAAGGCAGGTGCAGAAAGCTCCCAACACCACAAGCAGGGGCTTTGTACCCACCCTGTCCCTGGGAATGAGGCAGGGCAACGAGGGAGGGAGGGAGGGAACAGGCCCTGTACGTACATCGCAGCAAGCTGCGGGCCCCCGTCTTCCTTCTCCTCTGGCACCGGTGCCCCAGGCAGCGGCAGCTCACCTGCCGGCGAGCCCTGCGCCATCCCGCGGCCGTGGCTCTCCGTCCCCAGCTGCCAGGAGCCTCCCGCTGCGAGGAGGAAGGAGAAGCATCTGAGGAGGGAAGCGGAACAAAAGGACGAGATCAGAACAGGGATAAAAGAAGGAAATGTAGTGAATAGTAAAAACAAGAGGAGGAATTTTCCCGGGGTGCGTGTGGGGGGAATGCTGCTTATAAGGGCTTTTTTTTCCCCCACTATTTCTGCAGAAATCCTGACAATACACATGCTCGTTTTCCCTTTCCCATCCCACACAAACCTGTTGTTATTTTACTTTCATTATTTCACTTTGTTGCATCAGAAATGCTGAATCATAAAAAAGGGGGTAGTCAAAATGGTATTCATCTTCCGGGAATGAGCCCCACATTGTTTTAAAGATCCCTCCACTACTGCTGTGATTATCATCATCATCATCATCATCATGATGCATCTCGGCAGGTTGAAGGGTGTCTCAGAACAGGAAGGATTCGGCAGTAATTTAACATCCCACAGCAGCACTTTAACACCATCAAATAACATTGTGAGTTTTAAGTCAGTACCAGTGTAAATAAATGGATGCACTCCCACATGTCTGTTGTTTTTAAACTTGTGATGATACTAAAATATTTGCCTAACAGCTTTGAGCTGCAACAGAATCTCAGCCCATGTATACACATGTGTGTGATATTGAATTAAACCATTTGTCATTCTTTTCCATAAAAGACACAATTTGGCTTTCAGCAAACCATTTGAAATAGAAATTATGATGATGATACCACCGCTCTGTTTTATTTTATGGTAGTGTATTGATTGTCAAGTAGACAATACATGTATTTTTGTAATGGTCTAGAGGAAGATATTCTGCCTTTTTATTTTACAGTCCTCATGCTATTACTCACTTTCATTTCAATAAAGGATGGCATTTTTCAGAGATGCTACCATAAACTGCTTCATTTAATAAGTTGCTACCCAGAATAATAATGTTGCACCAGAGAGCAGCACTTTGTAATTTGGAAGAAATAACATTTTTCTTTTAAAATATTTCTGTCTCTTTATTTTGAAATTGACATTATCTCTCTGCTGGTTTCTAACTGAAGAAGAACCTGGGGGAATTATTATTTCTCTTGCAAGCCTCAGAACTTGGGTGTGACATGAAGAAGCTAATTAGAAAGGGGAACAAATTAGATCAATTTCCACGGATATCAAAGTGTTACAAAAGTCTTGTTCTCAACAATGACTCCATAACAGAACAATTTCAGTTATGCCTAAGCAGGTTCCTTATTCTGCCTAGCAAGGACTGACACCAGTGCCTGGTGACAGGGTTTTTATTATGGCTTTGACAGTTTGATAGGAAGTCGATGTCTGCTCGTGGGTTTGCAGTTGCTTCAGAACTGGACTATAAAGGTTACCACAAACACATGGATGAGATGCCACCTCCCGAAAGCCCCACCCGCTACAGCCCACACCCCAACGTGAAGATTGCTTTTGTAATAACTGCAGACAACGTGCTCCATGTGCTATTACAGCTGCAATTCAAATACTCGGTCACTGGGGAAGAAGTCCCCCAAGCTGTGGAAGACAAGGTCAGTCAAAACATAGAGCAGGCTGCAAATTTGACACAAGATGGTGTGATGTCTCTGGTTTTATGGGCTTTTTTCTCCTGCAGCCACCAATTTAAATAGAATTAGATATTTTCATACCTATTTTGTATGGGGATTCAACATGAAATTTGTAATGAAGGATCTCTAGAATATGTGAGACACAAATATATGCATTATTTTGCACCGTACAGAAAAAAGATCTTGCTGGAGTGTTACGATATATTAATAGGGTTCGGCCATTTAGGGTTCTTTGTCAGGTTGCAAAATGTCATTATTTGCAAATTACGAGGCAGAATTTGCTTTTCTTCCTAACAGCATGGACCTGCACAGGTCTTCCACTCCTTCTCCATTTCACAGGAGAAATCCTCCATATCCTTCGTACTCCAACATAGAGGCAGTGAAACTGCTTTAATTGCATCAAGTTAGAACACACAGGTTTTATAAATTCCTTTACAATGTCATACCAGGCCCTAGCCCTGTGACAATGTGGTATTTCTTGAAGGTGAAGGCACAGCTAGGTGCCATACAGAAAAAAATCTTTAAAACTAAAGATCAGTTTTTTATCCAAACACCGGCAGAATGTTCCTCGCATAAATAGATTTGTTTTCCAGAATATAAGAGACTGGGTCTGTTGTTATATAAGTTAAAGCATTCCCTTCAAGACCTTAATTCAGATCTTAAGATACGTGTCCTTTGCTTTACTAATCTCAGGGGTTGCATGGGTTTAAACCCAGCACCAGTGTAGATGCCAGTAATAGGCAGTTGTGAGTGATACCTGGGGGGCTTTTTTTCTGATTTCATTCATTAAAAGATCGTGCTCTCATGAGCTGCCTGTTCCAAACACGTAACTCATCTCCCTATAGCAAATGATTTGTTTTAATTTGTGGGAATAAAAATGATCACAAAACTGCTCGGGAGATCCTCTCTCTCTCTCGCTCTCTCTACTAAGAAGCAAAATGCATGGCTTCTGATTACAGTCTGACTTCCATTTCAGTGCAGATCCAGAGGTCAGAGAGGGACACTCTTTTACTATTGCAGAAATTTGGCTCCTCTGTTATAGCACTAACAGATCTTGTTGCTAGTTAAGTGTGCACTCAGTGTGTTTTAGGCAATCCATAGGAGAGAAAGGAGGCCACTCTTTGATACCTCTGAGATCCTCTGATGCCGAAAACAAACTCTACTTCTCATAGGTCCCCATTGGATAAGGCACATGGTTCAGACCGTGTTAAATGATCAACATATTCAAAGACATCGGTGTGAGGCATTTGACCATCATTAGGAGACAGTCATTAACTGCGCGTAAAGGTGCAGTGACAGTAACACCCAAGTCCTGATCTCACTGCGTGTCCAGTAAGTGCAGTGAAGCCAGGTAAAAAGGATGTGAGTATCTCATCACACATCTTTGGCTTTTTTTTGGTAATAATATGCCTCTCAATGCTGACAAAGTGCTGAATAGCAACATGTAATGTTCTTGACCATGCAGGGCCAGATTTTCATAATATCTAGCAATCTCAAACAGTGACGTACCTGCTGCACTAACGTTTAATATATGCTCAAATCACAGAATTGGGCAACCAAGTAGCTTCTTATGCATTGCCAGCAGTTTACACAGGCAATCATGGCCTAGGCGTGCACAGCTGTAGTTAACACATACACTCCAAGAACAGGCACTGAAAATCTAATTCATAGGGCTAGTTTTTTTAAGGGACCTCCTTTTTCACCACCTAGAATTACCTTCCTTTCGATCTTTAATTCAGAGTAACAAAACATGGGCACTCAAATAGCCATTAGTGCAAGCAAGCCGGCAGAATGGTAGCTTGATTGCATGTACAATTTTCTGTGGGATATCTGAAAGAAGTTAGCAATTTGGCCCTTTATCATTTTCTCCCCGCACATATGCGTAGGTGGATGCTTCTGTGCGTATGTACGTATGAATCGCTGTATCATATAATTACTTAATGCAATTAGAGGGAATTTAAGAAGTACCAAAAAAACCAAAACCTACACTCTTGTTTTTCTGACCATTTCCCCTTTTTAAAAAATAAATGACTCACCCCCGTTGCAAGAGCCAAGCTATTCTTTACACTTGACGATTTAGCTACCTTATGTGTTTTTACTGGGGAAAAAAAAGCCCTCTATCATTTATCATGTCATCTTATCACAGTCTCTTTGTGAGACGCAAATAGCACACTAATGTTTTCTTTTGTTAGGGTGAGTTGGCAATCTCCTCAGAGATGGAGCAACTACAGACAGCTCCTTTTTTTGATAATCTTCCTGACACTTGGATGAGACTGGCTTATCCATCAACATACAGTTGCTCTGTGGTAAGTCGCATGCCAACAGTCAATCAGGATGGATGGCGCTTCTTGTCCATCATAAACAATAAAATAGAAGCTAAAGAATTTTTTCTGGCAAATATCTTTCCTTCTTGTGTAACTCAGAATAGCTTTTTATCATGCACCGATATTACCACTGTTGTGAAAAGCAGGAAGAGCCTTCCATTTACCTCGCCAATTACTGCAGACTTTGAAAGATTTCTCTCAAATTTGCATTCCCACTTCTTCCTTGCTTGCTTGCTTTTTTCTCCCGCTGTGTGTGCTGATCAGGTAGGTTTGGTAAGTGTGGTAGCATGTAGTATTTTCTACTCAGAAGACTAAGCTTGGTTTCCTTGTGTGTTTGGGGATCAGAACTTGTCACAATGGAAGGGAGCAGCTCTGAGCTCAAGCGTGAAATGGTCCCAAGGAGCAGCAATTAATAAAGCAGCTTGCATTAAGAACTTAGAACTTTTCGTTTCAGAGCAAGTAGTGGGGCCATCATGTTTCTGTTCATCTTAACTGAACTCATTATAAGATGTGCCCATCTACCTACTCTCCATGGCTGTCTTGTCATACCAAAAGGGAAACCGAGAACAAAAAGTGAAAACCCATCCAATGCCAGCAAATTATTTATTTGCTGACAGACATTCAGCTGTCCTCAGGAGCCTCCTGAGTAAGGCAAAGCTGATGGACTGCAGAGCTGACCAAAGGACAGGAAAGCTCTGCCTAGCACAAAGACAGGTAGCGCTAGAAGGCAAAGCAAGCCCACGCTTCTGAGAAGTTCAGACTTCTGAGAGATCAAGATAGGAAGAAGAAATCTTGTTCAGCAGAGGAGACATTGAGAAAAGCACCAGAGGTAGATTGTGGTGAAGATCAATCAGAGCCTTATGGAATTAAATGCTCTTTATCTTCCCTTGATGGAAAACTAAAGTACCATAGAGATAACTGTGATGTCTGTGGTAAATATATGTCCTGAAGACCAAAAGCGTTGCCTAGGGGATATAATGCTAAATTACAAGCTGTTTTCCTGAGGAACAACACAGCTGCTTTCTTTAAAAAAACATGGAGGAGTCAAGCTGGACCTTATATTCATGTTTGGAGAAAAGAGGGTAAAAGTACCCACTGATTATATAAAAGCTGCCTTGCAGAACTAGTAGGATTTGAGGTGACAGATTATCTTTTGCCATCAGGTGCAAAATGCAGTGAGTCACTAAGGATAAAAAACATTGCCAGAAGACGCTGTGCTGTGCAGCTGGGCTCCAAGACAGCCTCCCTGCTGGAGCAAAACGTGTACGGGGAGGTACTGGGGAGCATGTCTGTTATGAAACCCAGAGAGGTTACACATGAATGTGACAAGTGGAGGGGCCAGTTCTCCTTGGCCATCAGTCCCCTGCGTCTGAGGAGGTGAAAAAACAACAAAGGACAGAGGCTGAAAACAAAACCTGAATCACTGTCACATGTAAAAATCTAGTAATTGTCAGTAGCTGGAGCCGTGAGCTTCCTGCAGGAGAGGACGTCTTCTGTATAGCACCCTGCTACACATAGGGAAGCAGGAGAAGGCCTCAGTCATCCTGATAGTTTTATCCTTCCTGTTTTTAAAATCCCTCTGTCTCTTATATACCTCGCTATGCCACTGTCTGAGACATCAGATTTCTTAGCAAATGTCATTTCAAAGTAAGGCACGAAGGGGTGAGGAGGCGAAGGGAAAAAGTCTGAATACACACACAGTTTAAGCATCATGGGCTCAGCAAATGTGTCAGAAAGAGCAAACATGAGCGATTATATGAAGGAAATGGTGTCAGATCACCTAATAATCTCACATCTTCAGTTTATCTTCAGGATCCTTTTTTACATCTCTGAAACGAACATGAATTCTGTTAATGCCTCCTTTTATAAGCTGGCCCTACATGTCACCTAGTGTTTCACTTGTCTGTGTAGCAGTCACCTCTTGCCCCCGAACCAGCAGTCTCCTGTCTCTGGGTTAGAGACAGTCAACTACCCCTAGAAGATGTGTCTAGCATTTCTTAATGGCACCTTGTTAGGAAGCAAGAAGCAACACTGAATAGCACCAAAAAAACAGGACCTCAGCTAGAAAGGTGAGGATGTGGTGCCAGTGATGTTAAATGGGGTAAAAGGAAAAAAACAAGCTGGTGCTTTGGTTTTCAGGGTGCAGAAATTCAGAGAAAAATCCAACCAATAGGGAAAAAGTGTGGATGGAAGAGAAAGATTGGAAGCTGGAGCCATGGCATCTAGATTCCTGGAAATCTGTGAAAGACAAATAGTGGGACATCTTAACAAATATGTTTGGGTTCTGGGCTATGACTGCATTGGCAGGCAACTGCTGGAACAGGCTGAGGTGACAGCAGCAGTGCAGGAGGATTTGGAAGGAGACATTACACGCAGAGGGAACAAAGTGCAGGGGCTTGTAAGGAGCAGAGGGTAGCGGGGAGGGCAGGAAGTCATGAAATGTAGAAGCTGCCACAAGAGGGAATGTTCATTCTCCCTGTGGAAGATATGCATAATACACAGAAACAGGCTTAGAAACTATTCCATGAAGGCTCAGGGTTACGGCACTGACTCCCTTGCAGGCTAGAAAAATACATGCTTGAAAGGAAAAGGCCTTCAGGGTAGGAGGGTTTCTTATTTGGGGGTTTTAACTGACAGAATCCACTGCTGACTTGTAAGGTGGGGAGGTATTAACTCCTGAGAAGGAGGAACAAAAGGCAGGGATTGCAATCCTGTGAGAAAAAGCAAGGAGCTTTGCAAGTGGAGGTGGGCTGGTCCAGAGGGGGGGTAAGGATATTCATCGAGTGCTCTGAGATGAAACATGCTGTGTGTTCGCAAAGGTGCCTGTCAGTCAAGTGGGGGAGCAACATTATGACAACCTCTCTTCCAGGAGCAGCAAAAAACCAAGATTTTTTTCCCTGCAAAGCCAGCCCAGAAATTACTGAAATGGTTGTTTTAACAACCAAAGCTGACTGGGAGAGAACAAAAGAACTCCAGATGCATGTACATACACATCCATCCATCCATCTACCAATGCTCTACTATGGCCTCCGATGAGCCAACTTCCACTTAAAGAACACCTCTTACATTGGTGAGAAACAGGCAGCGAATTATTTTGCTGCTGTAAACCCTGAAATTACCTTGTTTTCAGGGAGGAGTGTGAAAAAGGTGCAACTTGCACAGAGGTTTCTGAGAACATCGTTAAGCCTAATGCACAGGGAATAGCAGAGAAGAGGTAGACTTCTTGTGAAGGGGCCACTCTTGTTTCCTGAATACTGACATGCTGTCTTCACTGGCTACCTCTCAAAGCATGGCTGCTGCTGTGGCTCCTGGAGACAGAAGGGCTCAGGTTCCAGAAGGGCCATTCTGAAAGCCACACAGTATTGTGACACTTGCTGCTATTTGCTTGTCAGTACTTCATTAACAAATACAAATGCAGAGCTTTGCTGAAATCAAAAAGATACTTTGGTATGGAGAGAAAAAAAACCAACCTTAATCTGAGGAAGCTGCTTGTTAAACAGAGAGGAATTTGTTGTTCAGCTGCACTCAAAACACAAGAAAAGGGAAAAAACATTAATGTGTGCCAGGGCAAAAGTACCACTGTCTTGGCAAGAAAAAGAAACATTTGCAAGCTTCGGAGTTGGTATTGGAACAATGGGGAAGAAAATTAACTAGAAAAACTGCTTGATGGGCTGCTGAGAAGAATCCTCCTCCCTCCACAGAATGATTTTTGTGTTTTCTTTTACCCAGATAAGATGGACTGATGGTACAACAAATAACACCCAACACACGAGTTGTTCAAAACGCACGGTATCAAGAACAGAAATCAGAATGGGCTGAACTCCTTGAATTCAAAGGCAATAAAAAAAGTAGCAAAACCACAATCAACTACCACCATTCCCTTCTGCCAGAAGATGTTAGATATTGAAAACTGCATCAGCTTTTTCACACAGTTGCTGTTCCAGTATAGGCTGATACGCAGTAAAAAACAAAACAAAACACTAAACCCAAAACCAAACCAAGCCCTGAACACCACGTTGAAGATCACAGTGAGGAGAAACCTTAAGTGTGGCTGTTGCACATCTGGAGTAATAGGGTTTCCAGTGTTTGCTTTTGGCCATTTTCCCTATGGCTGTGATCTTTAGTAAATTATCCCTAATCCTTCATCAGTTTGCTCTTCCAGTTTTAGCCCAAGTTCCTAGTAGGCAACTCCTCAAGATGCCTTTAATGTTTTGGAGCTTTCTTCACATAAGCAGATGAGGATCAGAATTCCCCATTGTGGTATTCATTTGTATTTCCTTTAATCCTTCTCCCGCACAAAACAAATATCTAAATATTGCTTGTGTCAAAGTAAATATTTTAAAACACATACTTAACATGGGGCTGGTGGGAGGGGTGGGCTGCAACTGTTTGCAGTCCAGGAGCTTCACGTTACTGGATCCTTCCTGATGTGGCATGTGCCAGGTCAGAGTGTGTGTGCACACACACAGCATCCTAGGTACACCGTGCATCTAGGTCCTTCCCAGCACTAGTGATTCCTGACCTTCTACTCCCGGTTTGCTTCTAAACACTTAGAGCAAGAGCACCCTGTTCAAATCCTGCGTTTCAGCTTTTGCTAAGCAGCACGTTCTATTAGAGAACACTTTCACTGCAGGTTAAAATTCTCAGATGCAGATCATACAATGCACTGAGGAGTATTGGCTGAGGGGAAAAAAAAAGCCTGTCATACATAACAGGACTATCGATAATGTGCAGTACATAACACTCCAGCAAAAATGACTAATATCAAAGCTAAACAGGAATGATTCGTATGGTTGAGACAAGTAAAATAAAACGTGTATTTTAACTAGATCAGTTTTTAGGAATACCAGGCACAGGTTAATCCTTTATAAATATGTTCACAGAGTACATTAGACACCAGCCCGCCTACACAAAATGAATGCAGCACACACTCTGATGTATTACAGAGGCAGGATAAATGAGGGAACTCTTCTGTGTTTGATCTGGTTCTGCTCTGTAATTCAGAGATACTGGAGATGGGTGGTGAGTTTCTCATTGATCCCGAAAGAACCAATACTGCTGAATCCTGTGAAATGTAAGCTTTGTAGAGGATTGGAGGCTATGCACGAAGGACATTGTAGCTTTAGGGGCACATTCTCTTCTCAGGAATGTGTTGTAACTGGCATTCACAAGTCATACACATCCTGGGGAAACTAGACCCTGTAGCTTAACAATAGTGAAAACGCATACCTAGCTCCACAGGCAATTATATCACTCTCATTGCTACATCTGCATTCAGTTATCAAAGGACAGCTTTCCAGCAGATAATAAACGAAGCTGGAAACGAATGTTGGGAATCTGAAACAATGCTAAATTTGAAACACATCAGCATTTAAAAATGCCGCAAAATGCAGTCAGTGTATCAATGCATTCTAAGATATTTTAGAGAGAAAACATAGGGCTAGCACATAGATGTGGGAATAATCAGTTCCAAGTTTCCCCCCATCCACATTCTTTCCAGCTTTTTAAACCACTTATACCAGTCCTTTGCATATGGTGGAGGTGTTAATGCACAGTTACTGCACAACGGGGTTGTGAATTTTAGTTAATGAAAGCTTTTAAAGGCACAAAGAAATCCTCAGATGAAAGGCAACAAAGAAGTGCTAAGTATTATTATAGCCTAGCCTAAGTTTTACTGAGAGCATTCTTATACACGATGGACACAGCATAAATATGTATTATGGGTGATAACCTCCCTGTAAAGACTAATTCCCACTCCTGAGGCTGCCAGAGGCAAGGGGAGGCGGTCTTATAAGACTTAATAAAGTCTCATAATGTTTTCATCCTATTCCTACCCCTAGGAGCTAGAAGAGGACCCCTGTGTACATTCTGAATCCTTAATGAATAGCACGGCCATCCTGGCATATTGCGTGCACAATTAGATCACAAGGATGGCAGACCAAGATGGTTCAGTGAACATTTAAAGGCAGAGGTAAATATAGGAAGTACAGCAAATGCTATAGTTCCAGTCACAGCAGTATGGCACAGAGTAAGTTTACAGTGTGTATTTGTATGCTATCTGTGGAAGAGGTAAGCAAAGGGACAGCTTGTCATTTTCCTTGAGAATTTTTGCTAAAATCCAAGTAATTGTTTGTGCATGATAACAAAAAGGAACAATTAAGATGGTCTGAATTTTGCAAAGGTGAGAAAGGGATAGCTGTCAATGGGATGTGGATGAAAGCTCCAGTAACCCATTTGGAAAAGCTCTAGCACCAGAATAAATGTACAACAGCTTACCAGGCTGAGAGAGGATGGGATCTGCTGGTCTGAATGGTGGTTTGATCTGTTACGATGGGAGTGAAGTCTTCAATATGAAAAATATTATTCTGCTGCCTGGGTCTGCACGAGCTAACATTGTTCTAAAGGCTGCATCCCTCTGATCAGCTACCCTGGTTGAGTGATCACAGTCTAAGTGATCTGTAGCCTCTTTCTTTTTCTGTCTCTGTTCAGAGAAAAGATTTCAGCTTCATGTCAGTTATTATTTGCATGTTTTTCCTAACAGTTTACTCTCAGCAGCTTCTGGTTTAACATTTACAGATTCTGAAATTCAGGAAAACACTAGAAAGGATTTTTAGATCAGTACCTAATGTTTTCAAAGTAATAGCAGGCACCTCACGCATACATCTCGTGTTCCACCCTTTTGGTAAATGTATTCTAACACTCTTAACTTACCTGCTTTAAAAGGGCTGGCATGTTGAACCAGCTGGCCTTTTTCCGCTGCTACAGCTTTTCATGTTATGTTCTGCTGCTCCAATTTCTGTATTTTCTCTGCATTTTACAAGACAAAATGCAGAAGTTTAAAGGCTCATAATGTTTATGTGACAAAAACCTTACTACTAAGTACAGTATTACTGACGGATTAGTTTAATGCAATCGCATAATGTAATTTAATTATAGTAATAGTGCACAGCAACAATCTTACTACTTATGTCAGATTGTGAGACATTCTTTCTTAAAAAGCTTCATCATTATTATTTAGTTTTTGGGTTTAGTTCCAGAGTTTCCCCCCCTCCACACACATTGAATTTTTTCCATAGGCATAGAAGAAGAAACATTAGGTAAATTGTTCCCATTTTGCCACTGTAAGATTCTGTAAGGATTCACAATACTAACTAAAAACCTATTTTGCACCACGAGACAATAGTCAGCCAGCCCATAGTGAAAGATTGTAGCCTTCTGTGCTTAAGTCCTCAGACCTGCATGCTGCAGGACTTTAAACTAAAAATAAGCCCGAGCAGAAAAAGAAGGATCACTCCACCAAGTCTACCTTTTGTATTTACCTGAGAGCTTTTAATGTAGATTGATCTCAATTCCTGTGCCAGCCATGAACTCTATATTCACATAAACTATTGTAGTTCAGGGCTTCAGCTTTTCAGCCCACTGTTTCCACTGGTTTCAGCTGTGGCTGACAACAGTTCTGAAAATGCAATCCACAATAACTCGGTTTCTAAAGTGTTTTCTATCTGAAGAGCACAAAATTTTCCATCAGTATTTGTTTAGCCTCACAACAGTTCCAGGAAGACAGAAAAAGGCATCTTCAGCCAGCACAGCTGTATGCAAAGCGAACATCTGTCCATTGCCAAATTCAGTTTAGCTAATAATGAAAAACACCACACTTTGTTTTCCCTTCCAGACAGGACCAGACTGCAAGGGAAAGCCTAGAGAGGATTTCCGTGCTGTAAAAAGGGAAACAGGGAGAGACTGAATTTCCTACGGTCACTGAGGAAACGCATGGCAGTGCTAGAAAAAGAACTCGGCACTCAAGCAGCCAAGATACCATCTTCACAGCCCCAAATGGGTAGTTTTTCTCTGCAGCGTTGACTGCATTAGCTCTGTCACAGTGACATAACAGTACAGACAGATTCTGTGGCAATGAAGTTAGATAAGGTTAATTTCTTGTTAGTAGAGAGATGTTGTCTTTTTGTAATTGCATCGTGGCAAAAGATCGTCTTGCCTTATTTCAGTAGCAAGAAGCTAGGTAACATGAATTAGCTAAATCCTCTCAAATCTTGGCTTTTTACAAGGCGTACCTTTTATCTTGAACCTATGGCAACTGCAAAATAGTCCTGCTGCATGCTGACCTGTTGCATACCGCTAGCACACATGCATTTACCGTCTTGCCCAAGGTTCTGTAAGACCCAATTGTATATATTTTTCAGTATACACGCTTAATTCAGGTGTGAGGCTAAAGCCACAAAAGGCCTTAGGCTCAGTACTGCAATGCTTGATTCCTGGGGAGTCCTTCAGCTGAAGAAATCCATAGCTCCACAAAAGCCACCATCTCTGCACAGAAGTAGGTTGTGTACAAGGGATCTACATTTCTGCTTCTTTCAAGGGGTTTGGAAGATGACTCAAGGGTGGACAGACATATTTTTCCCTGCTTTAACTTCACAATGTGAATGAATGTGTGGAAGTACCCATGCCCAGTGGTCCCTTTTAGTGCAATGTACCAGGACAAGGAGGAGATAAATACTGCTAGACTTCTCCACCCCTTTTCAAGCCTCAACAGTGTATTTAAGAGCAGTTCTGTGCTGTGAGACATTAAAATTTACAGCCTTTTTGGGTAGATGTTTGAATCCAGGAGCAGTATTTTGCAGCAAATATTTGCTAAAAAGCTAGCCTATTCACTGCTTTACAATACCAAAGGCCACCTGTCAAATCTACAGCACCTTTGCAAGCTATAGAAAGAAACAATTGTATGTCAATTCACTTGTGCATTAGTTTTAGCATGCAGCAGAAGCTTTTTCTCTAGCCAGCCTTTGCTACTGCAGCAACACCCAGTACTCAGCAGAAACATGGACTTTTGATAGAAATGGCATGGGGTTTGTAACTTTATGCCTTGTTGTTATTCATTCTGTGTACCGCTGGCTACCAAAAGCCTCTGAATTCACTATAGCTTCATCTCAGAAGCAGAAAGAAATCCAGGTCAAACTCTCTGCATCAAAGCAAGCTGGTAGGAGATTTCAACCTTTGTCTTAGCTCCACGTCTTAGGTAGCTGTTCTGAAGATTTAAGGGCACCAAGAAAACATTGTCGTATTTGCTGTATTTTGCATGAGACATTATAACGACTAGAAAGCAAGAAGCTGTTCCTAGCCCAAGATCTACTACAGTAAATTAGGTCACCTCAGCTGCTTTTGCAGAGAAGATGGCTTACACACAGCAAAGAAGTCTCTTTCTCCCATTGATAACATTGTTCCCTTGCCTATACATGTTGGTTTAGAAACAAACCTAGAGTTACTGTCTGTTTAAAGTGAAAGTCCTGATTATGAGTCTCTCTGCTATATTTTTTCTTCTTTTTTTGTCTTTCTTCTTTACCATTCAGGTGCAGTGAACAACTTCCGCGCTGCTGTGAGCTTGACTCCTAGCCTCAAGATCTCACCCTCCCTAGTGTTGTCTGGATATCAGGTTTTTCAACCCCCAGTCCTTCCTCACAGGTAGGAAGCACATCACAACTCATTAGTAATTTACTGCTACAGTAATTTTTATAATTACTGCCAGGAGGCCTCATTAAATTTGATCTAATGAATAAATATTGTATTTTTCAACGTGATTACCAGAACAGCTTAAGCTGAGTGCCATAAACAATTATTTCCTTCAACACGCAGTATGTCAGTGAGTATTGATTTTTATTTTGTAAAGAATTTACTGTATTCCTATCCATGGCTAGCGAGTAATAAATAGCCAGCTCTCCAGAGTGTCAATTGCCATGGAGCAGATGGCAAAACAGAAATTGGGGTATCTGTTGCAAAAAGTGAAATAATGCACATTAGTGAAGATAAAGGGTTTGTCTGGAGGTCAAGGAGGAGTGCTCCAATGTGAGTCGCTGTCTCCCAGCCCTCTAGAAAGCAGCCTGCTTTAATCTGGTGTCTGATTTGTAAGTCAGTGATACCAAAAAATTTAGGATGCATTAGCTGGATACAACAAAGCATCTTATCTCAGAGAACTAAAATGCAAACGAACAATGCACTACGTTTCACTTGCTTTTAGATCAATTCTTCTAACAGGTTTAAGGAAAATACATAAATATGTAATATGCTGAACAAGAACCTATAGTTCAAACCAAGGCTGCAAACTGTATTTACTTTCCAGCATCATTTACACATTTTTCAGCAATCGCAGACTTCAGCATACAAACCCCTCTGAACTGTAACAAAAGGCATGCATTGGCAGTGTCTTTGGATATACATCAGAGAAGCTCAGCATCAAGAGAAAATCCTTGAAATTTTTATCATCTAAGAATGTTTTCTGCCCCTGCAGCTATATGGTACCACATTAGATAGATCCAATTCCACAGTTGGAGCACTACTTAATTTTTAAGTGAATTTATCTACATCAATAAATAGCACTGCTGGCCTATGCCATCAGGTTTTTGTTTAAGCAAGTCTTTCAGTTAGGGCAAGAGAAAAATGTGCGTGGGCAAGCCCAGGGTCACTAAGGGTAGGTAATTCATATTCCTAAATAGATTTTTTTTCCTCCCCTATTTAATGAACATTTTTGCATGAGCTGCATTTTCTCCCTTGGTTGTTTAGTTTAAGGAAACCTGGGGAGTCTTGAGACTGTTAGCTCTGTATCTCCCACTTAGACTCCTTGCTGTGGCCAAACTGCAATCTGGCCGCTACCAAATTTCACTGACATGAATACAGTGCAGTTACTGGTTTGTAACTCTATGTCATCAGAACAGCCTCTCCGACTTTCACCAACATGCAGCTTTCCCCCACTCACACATTACCTGCAGGTAAACTGTAGACAATTAACTCTACATAGGACCTTAGGACTAAATCCACTTCGGCTGCTGCTTTGCTCCACAGCATCTGTATTTCATGACACTTAAAATTTGCTCTCATAAAGCCCCTTTAGTACCTGGGTTTCTGTTGTAACAGATAGGAAAGAACCTCAGTCTCACCAACATGGGCTGACAAATATCTGTGCTTCCAGATAGGCTGTCCAATAAAACATAATCCCTCTCATCTCATTAGTGGTGGGATTTGGTGGCACTTGCTGAATGATCCTTGCCCTACAAGAGCAACAAGACAGCTTCTCTTCCTCCTTTGTATTTTTGGTGCTCCACATCCCAAAACCACGCTGACCACAGCATTGCAGAGCTCAGTAGAGCCACAGGTAAAAGTAATAGTAACGGTGATCTGCACTACCGTGGTTGGACACCTCCAGTACCTCTCTTCTACTTCAACCACTTTATTTTCTGAGGGATCAGGTCAACACTGTTTAGGTGCCAGGCAAACAGCAAGAAAACACTCCTCAGGAACTGAGGCAGAGAAAGGTTTAGAGGAATTTTGAACTGTGGAGAGGAGCTGAGTGTTTTATACAAACTAAGCCATTTATCGAGAATCCCTTATCAAAACCCATGTCTTCTTGCAAATTGTACGGCAAGCCATGGTGTACCAGGGCACTCCAGTGAGGCTGGCTGTTCCACTAGCTAGCAGGAAACCATAAGATGTAGCAGGAATCACATGTTCTTGTGGATCCCAACATGTTAAAAGAATTATTTGATAATCCTTTTATCACAGAGAAAAACAGAAGCTAGATTGCAGCAATCAGGCTTAATTAGCAAGTTAGCTAAGCCAAATATCAGCCAAACTATTCATCTCATCCGTAACTTTTCATCAGAACTTAAAATCCCCCAAATATCAGATGTTAGACATTAGCTTTTTGGAAACTGGACAAACAGATAGGAAGAAAGAAAATGGAACCTAATAGATTGCAATACTCTCAACTCCTTTGTTTCAGCTATAATGCATAATATACTTAATAGTATGTCTAAGAAATAGATAGTGAGTATGTCTAAGAAATAGGCTAACTCTGCTTGCGAGGAGAAAGGATGTGTATCTCCAGTCTGTGCTTAGAAGGTACACAGGAAAAACAAAGCATTATTCCTTGCTGTGAGTCTGTGTCTTGATGAAAATTAATTAATTGTAATCATGTTAAAAATATTCAATTGTTGGGGTTAGTTTTTTTCTAAAGTAGGCTTTAGCTATGCTGGTGAATGGGGTTTTGGTCTTACAGCTGCAGGAAAAGTGACTTGTTTAAGATCATACCAGAAGGCTTTGACAGAACACTGTCTGTATACTGTAACGGGCATATAGATACCATATATACGGGTATATTATAAAATGCTGGAGGAACCCTTCAGAGCTTTGTAATGCAGATGCTGTTTTCTAGCAACAGCAACCATTTAGAAACCAGAAGTTTCTTCTCCTAGAGAAAATTGGGATTATATCAAAGCAGTTCAGTTCCTCTCAGTTCTTCACAAGAAAACTCTGTGCCTGGTTTCCAATACCAAAATTCTAACATTGCAACTTTTTCATAAGAATTAAATGGAAACAGAAATAAAGGGGGAAGAAAAAGCTTTTAGAGTGTTAACTTTCCACGGCAGGAGGAAGCCAGCATGGGCATTGAGCTCGGCACACTCATCCCCTTCTCCCTGCTGAAAGGGACACAAAAAGAACTCTGGCTAAGCATTTATTTTTCTGCTAATGTGAAAGTTTTCTTTTAAAGAGGAAGCAGATTGAACAGAGCACGAGAAAAGAATTTGGCTCTGGCTTATTTCCAAAGGTTTTTTTCCTGATGATTTACTGTTATCACTTGTATTCACACTACAACCAGCCTCAAAAAGAAATACCCAAAACCAAAACCAGGCCCCCCCCTACACCCAACAACAAAAAACCCATAGCACAAAAGCACTAAGAAATAGGATCTTTCCTACTGCTAAATTCTGCTAATAAGCTATATAAGAAGAGAATCACATAAGAATGCCTATGTTCTTTCACATTTGAGTAGTAGCATAGCTAAGCCTCTAGATCTGGAACTTTAGAGCACATAGAAAGATGGTGAATCTCCAAAGTATTAAACAAAATGGTTGACACTGATTGAATTTTTTGTTTTACTTTAGCTATATAATAAAATAGAAAACATCCAAATATCTCTGAAGTCTAAAAAGTTTAAAGTTTCAGTATAGTCTTTCCAGTAGTTTTATTTCAAAAAGGAGTCTGTTTGGGTATTCAGGGAGGAGACATAACTGCTGATTCTCCTAGAACATGAACAATACAAATTTCTATATCTGTGGGAGCCCTCTCACCCTCAGCCCTGGTGGCAGTCAATTGTGTATGTCCAGTTTATGTAGCAACTCACAAGCATACCACTTTTAGATGGGCATTCAAACTAAAAGGATGGTAAAACAAGGCCAAAAGGAGTGCCAGCAGGGTTGCTTTGTTATTGTATAGGTGATTAAAAGAGAATGTGGATGCTTGCCATAAGCTTCTGCTACTTACACCTCTTGACACAACCTAGCACACAATTTCATTCTCCCTGCCTGCAATATTAAGGGACAGGTAGGGATATAAAGCTAACTTGGGCCCAAACACAAATCTGTAATTTCAGTAACATTTTGTTTCCAACATAAGTTTTACTTGCAGACATACTCCAGGGAAAAGATTGTATGAGTAAGACTCAATGCAGCAGGATCTACATATCAACTGATCACTTAAACTAAAATCATAATAAACCAGCACAAACACTACTAAAGTACTCCTACCAAGAGACAGATACAGTCCCTTCTTACCCCATCCTGATCATACTACGATTTTTGGGTTTTTTTTTTTCACATAATAGAACTGTCTTCCATCCTTGCAACCAGAGCTTGTTCAATTCTAGCTAGAAGAAAGCCTGTATCAAATCGCATCAAGCAGATCTTGTTTAATATGGCTGTAGATCTATGCTCTAGATGGGTTTTCATACAAATTCAGTATCCACAACTTCTTGTAAATACCAGTCACAGTAAGATTCTTAATTCCCTCCCCCCACCTCCGTTTCAGGACTCCTACCACTGGCATTAATCATTCCGTTTTGGGGTTCAAACATATAATTTATCTATTGGATGCCAGCCCTACCCCCAAAGGGACTGTGGGGATTTTGATACACATCAAGAAGCCCCAGGCTTATTATCTGGAAGAAAGGTACAATTCAAAGATGAAAGTGTGATGCTGTTCTCTCCTAATATTTGGAGCCTATACAATTACTTATACCTACAACACAGCCCACCATTACCTGGGTGCTGACGTTTAGCACACCATAGACTGGCCAGCCTATACCTGACAGAGAAAGCCCTATCTTTTACTCTGTTTCAGTTGTGAGGCTAAGAACATGAAAGAACAGCAGGCAGGGTTTCCAAAATCGTCACACTAGCTCATGCCACTGGCCATGCAACAGCTGCTCTAGCAAAAAGCCATAAAAGAGCAAACTGGTTTATGCCAGCAGAGGTCAGTGGGTGACTCTCTTGCCAACGTTTCAGATGCGCATTGCTATTACAGAGGTTTCAAAATCAGCTATGTTCCCTCACCCTGGAACACTGAAAGCCATTCTTTGACTAGATGCAACCATTTTGTCCTTTTTGATTCCATTAGCCTACCCAAGCAAATTATGGTGATGTTCTGTTGTTCCCATCTCCTTAACTTTTCTCTTCAAAATGTTCTTAGGTTTCTGGCAGACAAAATAAAGGTATATTTGAGGCTAAGAAGGGGCACGGGGTAGTTTCCAAAGCTAATGCCTATTTTTAAAATTTTTAGTACAGCTCCCTACACTAACGTAAATGTAACTGGTTAAGTAGCTGAGTGCGTTGCTCTGGAACATACAGCATATGCTACTTAATCAGCCTGGGAAGCAACACTTCACTTCTGGTTTTGTAACTTATAACAAACATAAAAACCCCGGTTTGTTTAGTAAGGAAAACAAAATTGTTCTCAAGGTTTTAAAAGATCTAATGCTTCAGTATTTGCCTTACTTAAAAAGCAAGCGAGACAAGGAAGAAACAACATATATACTAATCTAAGAGGATCTTCGTACAGTAAGGTGGGTTTGGTCAATTCTATCAGTAGATACTGTATCGCTGTAATTAAAAGCTTACTCATAAGGAAGCTTGGGCTTTTATTTACATATTTAACTTTAAGAAGCTACCACTCACCCTTTTGGCACAGTCACTTTGACTAATACATAGCCACAAATGCCCTTCACATCCACATCTCATCACAGGGCACAAAGGTCCAAGGAATTTAAGTTTGCCTATTAATCTTCTCAGTATTCTATTTCTAGAAGTTACAAATTATTATACCTGGTAAAAAAAAAAAAAATAGAAATTACATAAGATCACCTGGCTCTAAAGCAGAGTACTGAGGGAGTATCAATTCATACTGCCTTTTTCAATAATAAATTAACCATCATTCTACTTCACGAGCTTTATTCTTTTGTTCATCCTTTAACAATGATGCTCCATTTCCATGCATCTTTGTTTTTAAAGATGCAGAATTAGGATCTTTTCCTCACAAAGTTTCTTAAATTGCTGCCATTTGCTGCAGATATAAACCATAAGCTCTTCGATGATGTCAAGTTAATATCAGTACTGAGCAGCTGTGGTACAGAGGCTTGGGAAAAAAGGGTTGTTGAGACACCTCAAAATCATCATGCAAACCATAAACTAACATACTACACAATCATATAAAATTTATTCTCACATCACCAGCAGTGTGATGAAAGGTAGTGCATCTAAACAAAGCCTTTTGGTGAGAGTTAACATGAGGATTGTACCAGTGGAGTACCTGAGGACAGTGCAGTCGCTCTGCTCAATCTCTTCTTTCCCATTTCCTCTCTCACTACAGGTTAGCTTTGTGTAGTCTTATGCCATTGTCTCATAACTCCTCTCTCTAGAACCCCCCTATGCTGACGCAAAAGCAAACAGCATTTGTGTTCAAAGTGATGCATCCTCCTCATCCTTCTCAGCTCAGGATTCTCATCATCTTGCTTAAAAAAAAAACCAACCAAAAAATATAGAATAAGCAGAAGGGTAAGCACATAGCACATGTGCTTAAAAGTCTGTATCTGGCCTGAACCTATACATTTCTACCATCACAAGTTAGTCACCAGGTACCAAACAATTGAATTCAAGCAGCATGAATATCAGAGCAAGCCTGGTCCAGGGACACAGGGCAGGGGAGAGAAAGATGTCCTAGTCCCACTATTCCCCCAGGTACAATGGGAGCAGCCAACTCCTTTACTTTGCAACAAACATTTACCTGAAAGGTGGTAAATTCCAAGTACAGCTCTAAGGGGCTTTTCAAAAACAGTTGAGGCAAAAATTCTATCTCACAAGATTTTTATTTTCAAAATAAAACTTTGCACAGAACATTGTAGATCTGAGTAAATCTAAATACAGCAGTTGCCATGATACGATGCAAGGGTTTGCTTTTAGATCAGTCCTTTCACACAGCAATCAGAAGGCAAGATCAGCAATTAGAAGGGAAAAAGCCAAATTGCCCTTATCTGTTAGAACATGTATTTCTAGAGTTCCTTCTTCATGAAATGTACCTAGATGGCAGAGCACTCTCCACCTCAGACTGCACAGCTATTCACACTATAAAAACAAGGGAAGGACAGATTTTCAATAGGACAGAGATTTGTGAAACAGAACTGCAATTCTGAGACATAAATATCTTTTGTTTCCAAGTTTCTGTCTCCTCCCCTCACATCCACACCAATGTAATTCCCGGAAAGGTCTAAACCATGGATCATTATGTATATGTACAGTGCAAATACTGTGCAAGCAGAGAAGTCTAAAGCCATGTTTTGTTCTAGTGCTCAATAAAAGCAAGTTGAGTCTGCTGTTATTCGACTGTACATTATTTATAACATCGCATTCTAAATCTTATACAAAGCTTATACAATAGTATCCATAACCCAGCTAAGCACATTTATACACTTTGTGGTTCTCTGGATGCAATTTTCATAGCACTTTCTTTTCTGCAGCACTGAGTATACAAGATCCCATCCACATAGCATGTCAGAATACTTCAGCTCCAACAGTTTTTATTGTACTCATGCTTCATTAGTATCAGGCAAAATATCCTGCAATCATGCAGAGCTGGTACAAAAATATGGCTGGACTGCTAACAAGGAAACCACAGCATGAACCACATTTCTAAGTGCTCACAAATTGTATGCAACCCATTACATCTCCCTTTATTTTTAAAAGCCTTTTTTGATGAGGCAATTGCTCTTCCTCATCTGTTGAGAACGTCTCTTGAGAATGTTACCTATTCGCATTTATGCTAATCAATGCAACTGGAAGAATAACCCACTTTAAGCTGGACTGTAGCTTAGAAAGCTCATGCCTTTTAGACCTTCTAGAGATAAAAAAGTTCAGGCTTCAGATTCTAGTGATCTCTCTCTAATGATGTGTCATTATCCCTTTTCCAGAGACCCAAATTCAACAAGTTACCATCTTTCATCCACTTTGCCGTTGCCCAACAGCCACATGAAACACTACCCCTCTACTTAACCAAGCCCTGGTCCTGGAAGCATTCCTCTTCCCCTGGACCAATGCTGATTCAGCTAGAGCAGGAAGAGGAGAATACACAAACCCAGTAATTTATCAAAGGGTACATTCTGGTTTAGACAGTGGTCAGTCCACAATGTACACCAGTACGTTCACATCACTGTCATCACTAGGCAATGCTAGTGCTGGTGCTTTGAAAGCTATTAGCAGCAGCCTCCTTTCATCTAAGCAAAAATGCAAAGTGTCACACCCCTGTTTCTGCTGCACTTTTTAAGTCACTTGGAGAATCTCCCTTAAAATGGCCAATGTGCACTTTGAGTACTCTATAAAACCAAGTATTAGTGTTTGGAGACTGCTCAGCTGCAACTTTTAGGGCTTCCTTTTTGAACTTAAGAACATGTTATTTTAGAAAATTCTTGATTTTCATTTGATCATTTATGCTCAGTAAGTCTGTATTGCAGAAGTTGGCCTGGAGTTAAGCACGTACTTTCCACTGGTTCTGTGGGGAACAGTGCTCTGAATTTTCACGGTATCTATTACTACCTTTTCGTGATCAACTTCAAAGCAGAAATAAACCTGCAGCACATCTCACTGCATGAATAAAACGCTAATGGCTTAAAGCCCCATCTCCTTTCAGGAACAACAAAAAAAAAGTTATTGGCAAGAAAGCAAGGACTGATGCTATCTGATTTGCAAAGGTGTTTAAAAAGAAAACAATGGCCTGTGGGCAGAGACCTTCATTAAAAGTTCTTTATCCTTTTCTACCCAAAAGGGAAGGGAAGCAAGGCACTGTTTTTGTAATCACATTTGATTAAACAATTAATTGTAGGCAATAATAGGACATTGGTGAAAGAGTACGTAATTTGAAGGCAATCATGGCTTCAGTCTTCCATTCCAAATTCTTGTTTCAGACTGAAAGACAAGCAGAAACATGAATTAGCTTGTAGCAAAACATTGTGTTAAAACTCTTTTGATGAATTACTGGAATTCTCGACAATAAATGCAGAGGAAGTTATCTTGAGATCCACCTGACAAACCGGGATGCGGAGAGCTCTCCTCTCCTGGTTTTAAGCTGCTTATCCCTCTTTAGAGCACAGTCGTGCCACTGACACAATAGCATAGTTACCTTTTCAAGTAGGCATGGACATTGTCATAGCCATGGTACTTGGCCAGATAGACCAGGACACCTGTAGCACATCGACCATCTCGCTGTCTGCAGAAGCTACAGTTGCAGATTCCACGACATGGTGGGCACCTCCATGTCTAGAGAGACAACAGACAGCATCCTTTTAGATGAACTGAAATGCCAGACACAATTCACACCTGCAACTTAAGAGGGCCCTGCTCTGCATCGAGTTCTGCGATGAACATCAGCACTGCAGAAGCAGTCTAAATTAGTGTAAGAGTGTAAATTCTACAGTCTATACAGGACTGACCTCTCCTTTGCCTGCCTTGCACATAACCACAGGAAGCATTCCACTCTGCTCAACTCCCACACCACTTCAACAGCCCACAACAGCAGCACTTTGTTCACAATACAGTTCCTTTCCATAAGGCTTTAAGCCGTAATGCATGACAAAAGAGAACACTACTCTGATGCTTCAAATACAAAAATATTTTGACAGCTGCTCTGCTCTCATAGATCACTCCTGCAAATAAACCTACAGAAGTAGTAACTAACGACAAGTTCTATGTAACACAAAGTTGCATGATTCAGTTTGAATTAAACCAGGACAGCATTATGTACTACACCACTGTAAATAGCTATCCTGCTAAAACTCTTTCACTGTAACCAATGCACCTCTCTGCTCAAGTTAAGCACAATAAAGCCAACATTCAGAATTGCCTTACTGGATCCAGCAACGCCGTTCTGACATCTTCCCCGTATCTATTGCGGAGGCATGGCCCACAGAACTGGCCCCGCACTCCTATGCAATCAGGGTTACGACAATTCGTCTTGGTGTCTATGGTTTTTTGGCGACACTGATGACAGGTGGATCCCTAGAACACAGGGAAAGTAGTTCAGGAAACAAGACATTTAAGATGGCTCTTTAGTTAGGTGAATAGAACATTTAACAAGCAATCTCTTCGGCAGCAAGCAGTGCCTATCCTAAAACAGAAAGCCATCTTGCAACTTTGAGCAAGACTGTTTTAACATTGCATCTTCACTGTCTGTAAATCACTTTCCTCAGCTGATATCACCTAAGTACTAAAACTGTTCCAGCATGAAAGCAAGCTAACTGTTCAAGCTTTGTAAAGGCCATTCTATACTTTCAGGAGAAGGTAAGTGACGACATTTCAAGATCTCAGACATACTTCTCCAAAAATCACACCCTTCCTTTCCATGAGAGGGAGTCTGTTCTATTTGATGCTAAACCACAAGCAGGGAGTAACAAGAAAATGGCTTCACAAAGTATGTATTTCACAAAGTTTGAGTATACTTACTGTGGCTCTATTATATACTTTCTCTCTTGCAGATCCACAAATATTATACAGCTCTTCCTCTGTTATCTCCTCAACTGGGCGCACAACATGTGGAAAAGCCATGGCACCACGGTGACCCCTCCTGGGAGTTCGGGTTTCATGCTGAACAGTGAAGACACAGTATTAGTTTCAGCAAAAATTCTACATAAACAAGGTGCGAATGTTCAAAGCAATGTCAAAGTCTCAAACATCCATCATATAGTTAAACAAGAGATAACAGATTCTTTGCAAAGATATATGATATGGACGCAGCTTTAGCACCTTCCTTGATCTGTCACCTTCAGGGTGCAGAAATGCTACTGGATCTTGCTTAATTCCTGCTGGAGTGCAAGAGTGATTTTTCAAGGATAAGGCAGGGTAAATGAAGAACACATACAACATTGTGTTTTCTGTACTTCTTCCCAGGGCATAGCTTACTCGTAATCTTGGTAAACTGTATGAATTGCTATTTTCTTGAAGCAATAGAAAACCACCTTCTCGATAAACCTGCAACAGGGGAACTAGAACCTCAACTTACCTCCAGGTATTCATCAGACATCTTTCTTCTTCTCACTAAGACGTATGGGTCATCATCTTCCTCCTCTTGTAAAAGAGTAGGAGGACCTTCAATCAGCGACCTGGATCTTGTCTGAGGCCGAGAACTTCGGTCTGGGTTCCTCCTCAAAGCACTTCTTGGCACTGAATGCCTTGGAAGTCGCTTTGACCCCTGCTAAAATTTAAAAGCCCCTAATGAAAAAGGCAAAAAACCAGGCAGCTCCTGTCCCTACTATCAATTCCATTCCCAACAGACATGCCTTCCTTCTGGCTTTCCCAAAGATGAAGTCTCCTGCCTGTTTCAGATCAGGACACACAAGGCAAAAACCACCCTAGGCAAATTCATCTTGGTCAATCTGCTAGCTGCAGAGAAATAGCCAAAAGCAAGTTTGTGTCCACACTGGTGCAAGACACAGTAATTCCCCCAAGCAGCAGCAGCAGAACCTGTGTCTATGAGAAGTTGTGACTTCTAATGTTGTTCCCATCTTCACATAGCTTACAGATAAATTAGCAGTGAAATTCCTTACACTGCCAACTTACAACCCCCTCCTTTAAGGACCTAGTTAGGCCAAATATAAGGTTTCTTTCAAGGCTTCAAACTCACCAAATACTCAGGCCTGAACTTCAGTCTGAGCTGCCCCCCTTTATCTGCAGCCTTTATATAAACACCTCTTTACATAGCACCTTGTTTAGTTTTATTGGCCTGTGGAGACACCTAACCTTTATGAATTAATCTGCTCTGCTTTAGAGAGTTGCAAATCAAAAGAAAATTGTGCAATGCGGATGCCTGTTTTAGGATGCAATAAAATTCTAAACTGGACTTTGATTTACGTGGCTTATTAAGTTTTTTATTTGAGAATCCTGTTCTGTAATGTCAGAATTTAGCTCAGAAATCGGAGGGCAAATATATTAAGTATATACTTACATGACTGACAGTTGGCAATGATTTTCTCCCACCAAAGATACCAGAAACATTTTGCAACTCAGCCATTAGTTTTGCAAGCTAACAAGAGAAAAAGGAAAAAAAAGCAGAGCCTTAAAACAGTGTTTATGTGCTATTACAGACTATTAGAATAGGCCCACTGGCTAGAAATACAGTTACTTATAGGAAAGGCAATCACTCTTAGTTTTATTTTCATGTCTTATTTATGTTCTAGTAACTAAATTCTCATTAGAGTTAATTTGAACCACCAAAGAGTCGTGTAAGTCAAGGGGAAAGGGGAGAAAAGGGGAGGACCCCAGGTAGACAGTGAGTACTTGCCATTGCTTTGTTTTCCTTTATGTTTAAAGCTCTTTTTTCTAAAAACATGGCACCGTTTTCTTCAGAGTCAGAGTCTGAATCTGGAGCAGTCATCAGCTTTTCAGCAAGAGGTTCCATGTCACCCTTCCTTCTTTCTGACCTTCGAGGTGGAAACTTCATGGCTACTTTTAAAGGAATCGGGCATTTCTGCCTTCTCTGAGCTATGTCACTTTCAGCATTTAAATCATTCTCCTCTGAATCCGATTCCAGTTTCTGTTAACAAACAGAAAAGAAGCATATAAATCCAAGTGAACTGCTCTGCAATTAAATACAGTCTAGCAATCTTTTGTTTGGGGCTAGTTAAGAGGCTATCTGGCCAAAGCTTAGATGTTTGAATCTCCAGTCTTAGCAGAGGTCAGGAGGAGATGGGACCGTGCAGATAAAAAACTCTCAGGGTGAGCCACACTACTGCAGTGGCACATCAGAAAAAGGAGCCTGGTTTCAGCTGCAGCAGTCTTAGCTGTCACTTTCAGGTCTAATAGCAAAGATAGTTTGTGTGTTAGTGTGAGAAAGAGAACTGCATTTAAAAGGTTTGATTTTGTAATACATTTGGCTGTAGAAAAGGCCACTATACAGTTCTCAGCAAAGGGTCAAACTCAAGTTTGTAAGCTATCAAGAACAGTCATCTTACAGTATCAATGATAGATACCAAGAGAAAACTTCATTCTAGAGCCAGTGAAATAATTATTAATAAAATCCTAGTATTCTCTTATCTTTGAATTCTGATACTTTGCTTTATAGTTTTGGAAAGAACCAAGGGTTCAGTGAAGACAAATTAGTTTCTTTACTGAAAAGCCCATTTTGCAACAGCCTTTGACTTTCAGGCTTCCATTCAATAAGAAAGCCTTATTCTGGTCATAGGTAAAAACAGGCTTCTTGCTTTATATTCATAGACCATCAGTTTCAAATGGCAATCCTTATTCACACAGGGTTTTTATTAAACCAGCTATGCAATTCTGGTTGCCCATTACGTGTGGTTATTGAGTCCTTTTTCTTACACATCTATTCCAGCTTTGTCTCCCACTTATCCTCTTTACAGTTGTGTCTTACTGAACTCTGTTCTTCTAACCAGACCTTACTCTTTTCTAGCCATTTCTCAGCAAGTTCTGAAGTTACTACGAAGTGACTATTTTATACCAAACATGCTACTAGTTCTGTTTTCTCTACAAAACACCAACTGTTGGTCTTTGTAATCAATAAAACTGCTCTTGCACTGATGTCAAGGAACAGTAGGAAGGCGGTTTCACCAGCTATCACTATTTCTCTACTGCTAAAGTAGTACAGCATTTCCTGTTACACTGTCAGAATGCAGGTCTGACTGCATGTCAACAGACAGAAATTTTTCTCAGGTTTTCTGGAGTCTGTGGGCTAGCATAACATTTCATATTGAGGAAACCAGAAATGTTGAGTTTAACAGAGTAATATCCAGCAAGGATAGTTGTAAGAGTTATTATAATTCAAAATCCATATGGCAGATTTTATTCAGAATTTACAAAGCTCAGGAACTTGGGGGCTTTTTATGGAGACAAAAAGAAAATGAAGCTATGGCTACTCAGACTGTACATTAAATAAATGTAATTAAATAAGACAATGCTGCTCTATGACAACATTTGACTTTCAAGCTGAAGCTGCCTTTATTTTTCAATTAAGAATATTAATAATTTAAAATTGCAAACTAAAAATCAACTGTCTTACCAATGCATCCTGAATCTCGTTTTCTGAAAAGCCACAGAACGATTCATCATCAGATGCTTCATGAAAAATCTTGGCCAGGTCTTCTCCAATATCTGACCTAAACTTGCATTTCTATGAAGAAAAAAACATCCTTTAACTTAAATTGTACAGAAAGTTATTCACATTTACAAGTGCAGTTTAAGCAAACAACTTTTTTTAAATTAAGGGGTTTCAGAACCACAGCTGCAAATTATAGAATGGTTTGGGTTTGAAAGGACATTGAGATCATCTAGTTCCAACCCCCCTGCAATGGCCAGGAACACCTTCCACTAAACCATGTCACCCAAGACTCCCTTCGACCTGGCCTTGAACACCCCCAGGGATGGAGCATCCACAACTTCCTTGGGCAACCCATTTCAGTGCCTCATCACCCTCAGGCATGTCAGGTTAGGTGACATTCCAAAACGCTAGAATAAATAGCTAATCTGTTTCCAACACTTACCACATAGAAGCAAAAATTAAGAGTGAAATGAAATTACAGCATATAGCATAGATTTGTAACTACTTTACAAAAACATATGCAGAGCAAACTGTTCTAATCATGAACAAAACATTTACTAGCTTTACCAGCTTTACATGTTTGCAAGCTTTACTAGCACTGCACATTCAACTCTATTTGTTCTGGTACTGTACTTACCGTGTTTGCAAAATTATCAGAACCAAAACTGTCACAACTGTCATCGGATGATGAGGATGTTTCCATGGGGATCAGTTTTGTATTTCGGAATGCTGTGAAGTTTTTCCTTCCTGAACAACGTCGGCGCTGCAAAAGGACAATGGGAACACCATTATTAAAAGAGACCTACTTCAGCACGCTAGATCCTTAAATTGAAGTTTAGGAGGTTTGAACATTTTAAGATGTTTAACAGTCCCGAATACAAGTCAACAGTATTATCATCAGCTCTGAAATAATTCCCAGAATTAGAAATGGGAATAGTTTCTACCCTGACACGCTTATGCTCATTGTTATAGATGAGTTCCGTTCAGTGTTTAGAAATAACTTTTTTTAAACAATATACACAAAAATCATACCCTTCCCCACTCACTATAGACAATGCTAGGAAAAAATACAAGTACCCAAGCAGTACCTAGCAATCTGCTTTGACTTACTAATTACTTTTAGCTTAAATCAAACACTAAATACACTGCAGCCCTTAAGGATCCTATCCACAGGACAGAGGAACTTTGAAACAACTCTCTAGACATGACAGCTTGCTGTTTTGTTAATTTTAATACCACTTTGAAATACATTTTTGATGGTCTTCAGGTTTTCATTTCACAGGGACGCAAAGGAAGACTGCTGCACACACAGTTAGATGCTGCCCAAGTCGAGCGCTCTCACCAGTACCAGAACACCGGCTCCGCCGATCGTGCCAAGTACTTTATAAACAGGGTTTAAGCAGCAACTAGCCAGGGCAATTTGAAGGTCTCCGACCTCTCCCCAGCACCATTCAGCTCACTGCTTGTCGCTGGAGGAGCACCGCAGACCCCTGGCTGGGCCTTGCCCACGCTTCAGTTTTACTGGTGCTGACGGGAAATGAAAACTGCTCGGCGCGGCCCGGATGCGGCCCAGGCACAAAAGGGGCCGCTTTTGACGTCGCTTGAGGGAGCGCTCAGCCGGAGAAACCCCCCCGGCCGAGGGGCCTCCAGCAGCACGGGGCCGCCCAGCACTGTGAGGCCCAGCCCAGGAGACCCAGTATCGCCCCAGCACTCAAACACGCCCTTTCCCTGGCCGGGGCGAGGGCAGCTCTCCCCGCCTCCCTCCCCTGCTAAGATGGTGCCGTCCTGTTCCCTCACACACACACCTCGCGGCTCCCCCAGCCTTGGGGTACCGTTCTCCTTCCCACTCGCAGCGGGCCCCGCCCGCCGCCGCCCAACGGCCGCCCTCACACCCCAGCCGTAGCGGGGCAGCGGCGAAGCGGGTGCGCCCAGTGAGGCTGCTGCCGGGCCGCGCGTACCCCCCTACACACCTTCCCGCCCAGCGCAACAGTGCCCCAAGTCCCAGCCATACAGAGGAACACACAGCATAGCGGCGGGGCAGGAGGCTGCCGGGCTGCATGGCGAGGCTGCTCCCACCTCATCCCCCACCCTGGAGTGCCCAGCGAGGACCAGCCCAAAGATTCGCCTCATCCGACCCCTACGGCTTCCCCACAGCCCGGCTTGTCCCGGCTATGAGACACCCCCCCACCCCCCGTAGGGCCGCCGGGAGAGCGCGGCCGCAAGGGACGCAGCCCCGCCGGCAGCAGCGGTCCGCAGCCGTACTGCGAGCCCGGAGGGCAGCACCCCGCCGCGGGGCAGCGCTCACCTGCGTGCGCGGCAGACCCATGCTGGCGGCTGCTGGGCGACCACCGGAAACTGAAGGTTCGCGCCAAAGCGACTGGGACTGTGGGAGGCGGGGCTCGGAGGCGTTTTTCCCGCGTTGGCGCCCGCGTCCTGGCAGATGCAGCTGACACCCCCCTTGTGATCTGGCTCCCGGCGTGCTCACTCCTCGCCCGCCGCCCACCTCTGTTGAGGACTCCATCAGCTCTCCGTGGGAGGCCCCGGTGGAGCTAGCGTGGGGGGCACGTTTTCTTTTTTTTACTCGCGGTGCGGGGTTTGTGGAGCTGCAAGGGCCTGGCCTGTGGCGCGAAAAGCTCCCGGTCGGAACGCCGCGGTAGCCAGAGGGGCGGGGCGCGGGGGACAAGGACCGCCCCGTGCCGGGGGTGGGGTTGGATGAGGGGTCAGGGTGCCCACGTTGTCTGCAGCGCTCGCGGTTTTGAAAGCAATTTAATTTTATACGGCAAACCTGGGTTTGCTTCCACCGCTCTGAAGTAAACCCCAAAGCCCGCCAGTTTTCAGGGTCAGAGCAGGTATCTCCATGCAGGAAAGGCCTGTGTCCTGGGCAGCCCCCGCATCCCCTGGGCACCGGGGGCCTGTGGAGTGAGGCCCTGCAAAGCGGGTCTGCAGTGGGTTAAGAAAAAGACACTCAGCAACGCACTCGCTTCGCTGTGCTCCCGCAGTAAAGGCAGTGCCGGTTGCCAGTGCAGCAGTAGCACAGCGCAGCGTTGGGAGTGGGACCTTGGGTGATGCCTGTTACCTCTGCTCCCATGGGAGTACAGCGGTACAGCAGGGGTTGGGTTTACAAAGACGTTGGCTCTGCAAATAAAATATTACTTGAAGACAGGCCAGAAGAAAATAGATCATCAATCATTGTAAACTATTTTATGTAGTGTTTGTAATATAGCAGTAAATCAGATATAGCTGTTAAACACAGCAAAATAACTCCTGCACCACCAGTATTTGACAGCAGTAGTAATAGGAGAAGCCTTGAGGAAGCTATACGGGATTTGCGGCCCTGGTGTTTGCTATAATCCCCTGCTTATTCTGTGGTTTCAGCAGGGCTCAATACCAGTGCAACTGTAGCTGCTCAGCATTTCCAGGTGCCTTCTGATGGTGGGAGGAAAGGAGGCCCCATGCACGTGCAGCCCTCACACAAACCTGCGCCGCTGTAAAGCAAACCACAAATTGTCTCTAAGCCAAAGCCTGCAAATCGGCTACAGCACAATAGAGTACAAGAGCCCTCGTGGAGGTTTCCTGTTTTCTGTGGGCATTATTCTTCCTGTGCATGCTGCAATCTGTCGTATAAAAAAATCTCCATTTTAAATAAGCCTGTAATTACATACTTACCTGCACCGTTGGCTTCTCAGCACACACACAAAAGCAGATGAACTAAACCCAGTTCTCCAGAGACCAGACCACACTCAATTCCTCTAAATCCACATTAGTGGAGGATTGCCACCCAGATGGTTTCCAAACAAGACAGCTCAGATGGGAAGGAGAGGTGTTTCTTGAACTTTGATGTAGTTTTACTTCTTTTAGAAAAAAAATAATAAATCTACAAATACATTTTACTTACATGGAAGAAAGGATCCAGTTTTTCAACAGTAACAGCACTTAACATCTTGAATGATGATTATCAGGATTTTACAAGAAAATGGGCAGACCTTCACAGCTTTTAATGAGCATCATATGAAATGTTACGTAATATTGATGGGGCCAGCTGAAGCCATACTTCAGACTGCAGTTAATTTGCCATTTAATGCTTAATGGAAACAGCATTCTTCAAACAACATATGTAGTCAGATGGCTTTAAAATTAATAGGCCAGAGCAGGGACTTTTTGTGGACGCCGGACAGAACATTTTGTGACCAGTATTTTCAGCTTTTTTAAAAAAAAAAAAATTGTGAAAAAGGATTAATTTATTGAAAATTGTGTATGTCAGCTCATATATTTTACAGAGGATTGGGGAGAAGGGGGCAGGAAAGAGAGAAAAGAAATGGGAAGTATGTGAAGGGCAGGGGCTTACCTTCCCATGGTGCAGTGCAGGGTACCAGAAAACAGAGATCTGTAACTCAGGAGATGGGTGTTGTGAACTGAACCCCAATCTTTTCCACTGTTTTAATTTCCCATGTTTTCTCCATGCTCTTCACACCCCTGTTCTACTACGCAGGGCCCAGATGCCCTCAGTAGATGGGCAGAACAAATTTATCAACTGACTGTACCATGACAGAAAAAGTTTCTTAATGTTTGTTGAGACATAGGCAGCACCACTGTCCTACATCCAGCTATTTATTTATTTATTTTTAGCTGAGGACATGCAGAGCTGAATCCAGGTGAGCACTGCATTTTCAGATACATTTAACTCAAGCTAACATGAGTGGAAGAAAACATCTCTGCCCATTTGATCTCCTGGTCCGGGTCCTGCATTGCCTGTCCAGTGTTACCAGCCTGTCCGTCTCCCTGCTGCCCAGCTGCGGAGCGAGCTCACTCCTCATATGTCAGCAAAGATTATCTCCAGTATATCGGAATCAGAAGTTTCCAAAAAGATTACCTACAGTATATAGGAATCAGAAGTTTCCAAAAAAACAGCCTCTTAAATTCTCATCTGTCCTTGAAATGAGTTGTCAGTACATGGTAGTGGCCCTTGGAAGACCTGCTGAGGGAATCTGCTGAAATTAAAGAGGGCCGTGTAGTAGATTGAACATGCAATGCTTTCTCCATCCATCTGGGGTAATCAAACTTGTTTACATATTGGGAGCTTCAAGCAGTAGCAAGAACATGGACCTCCAACAACAATAGCTCCATTGTCACAAACAGTAAATGCGACCTTTAGTCTGCTGGGATGAAGGACAAGCACTGTCTTCCATGTCACCCTGTAGATTTCCGCTGTTGGCATTGCAACACGGCTTTTCTCTCTGGAGACAGGACTCCTGCTGGCTCTCCTACACACTTCCTGTCTTAACTATGGACAACATATTTTATGCTCCAGTTTCCCTTCACTTCCCCCCCCCCCCCCCCCCCCGACTGGGCCAGTATATTTCTACCTACCTAAAATAGCATGTGCATACATTAATTAATGTTTGTGTGAGGCTCATAATTATTGTGATGGGACTTGCACAGTGACACAGATTTATAGATGCAAGTATTTCAGAGGAAAGGGAGAGTTTGGATTCTCATGACCCCAGAGTACCTGTAGCACAATGCAGTAACACATATCTAAGCTCCATAGAAAAGAGTAAGATTGCAGCCACTAATGACAGTAATTAAAAATTTCTGTAAGAGCTGTCCAATCACCTCTTCATCTGAGCAAATTATAGTGTTATTGAAACCGTCAGTGCAATAAAATGAAGCTAAAAACATTTCGCATTAAAATAATCAGACATTGATTTATGATGTAAATTGTAAATCGGTAACCTATAACACACATTAATTGTTTTTCTCTCTTGAAAGGTGTGTTGCTGTAAAAGATCTGATCAAGCACGTGTATTTGTTCGTATGTCGGCCTCCAGTGGCTAGCCTTACAGTATGAGACATAATAAAGTGTATGATCAGGTAACCTGTTATTGATTGCAACCCAGAAAGGACACTTACCTTGTAGAGAAGCATGAGGATGGCCACTTTTTGAGATTTCATTATAGTCAGACCTCTATATGTTTGCTAGACAGGAATTTTTATGAAGTACTATTTTACTGTTAATACTTCGACATAGTGCTCTGATAAGCTGAACCAGAATTTGTAAAATAAATGTAAGTTTTAAGTTTTTAGCATTTATAATCAGTTTATAGCCGAGGCCAATTGTACCAGTTCCACAAAATGCCTCCACAATGCAATTAGTATGCTTTTTTGCTTTTTTTCTCTTTCCATGGAAAAATAGATTCTCTCCTTCTAATTTAACAGGTTTGTATCTCCTTGTGCTTTTCTGAATGTTCCTTGTTAGTAAAGGCTGATGCAAATTCATCCTGCATGTTGAATCAAAGGTGGTCATGTCCAATCCTATTTGATACCGTGTTTCTTTGACACAAACTGGTGGGACCTTAAAAACGAAAAGAATAAGAGAAGGAAAACCAAAGGGATAAATACAGTCCAGGGAGACAAAAAGTGCAGTTGACAAATTCCTGTAGAAAACTATATGCATCAGTGCACTAAGAGAATGGATGAAATGTGGTCAGTTTTTGTAGAAAGCTTAACGATTATTCCAAATAGACATCATAGCAGATCATTCAGAGCCCAGAGCATTGTGATGCATGTTATGGAAGTGTAATTTTAATGCTCATTTGAGTATTCTGTGGCCATTTCACAAAATACATAGCAAAAACTGTTGATCAAAAGTAGCTGTTGTTGATATGCAATAGCCACTTTTAAAAGCCTGAGATCCCAGCCCTTTCACTCTTGGGCTTTGATTTGTATTTCCCTTTGAAAACACAAAAATAGATTAAGTCACATCATAAAGAAATTGCTTTGAAAATGTTCTGCAAATGCATAGCTGTAGGAAACAGGAGGCTATCAGAAAATAATCAAGAATGCTTACTGCAGTCTGGTTTTTTGCCCTTTATATAAGCTTTGCCACTGCCAGTGTGTGAATGTTATTTGCATTGTCTCCAACAGCCTTCAGCTAGGTGTGGTTGGTGGGAGAGGACAGGAGCAAGAGGAAAGGCTTGATCAGGGGACTGGAGCACC
Source organism: Psittacula echo (assembly GCF_963264785.1). NCBI lineage: Eukaryota > Metazoa > Chordata > Aves > Psittaciformes > Psittacidae > Psittacula > Psittacula echo. Next base: position 67,116,795 of record NC_137743.1, on the reverse strand, counting down.
TCCTGTATGAAGACAGGCTGAGAAAGTTGGGGCTGTTCAGCCTGGAGAAGAGAAGGCTGCGTGGAGACCTCATAGCAGCCTTCCAGTATCTGAAGGGGGCCTACAAGGATGCTGGGGAGGGACTATTCATCAGGGACCGTAGTGACAGGACAAGGGGTAACGGGTTCAAACTTAAACAGGGGAAGTTTAGATTGGATCTAAGGAAGAAATTCTTTACTGAGAGGGTGGTGAGGCACTGGAATGGGTTGCCCAGGGAGGTTGTGAATGCTCCGTCCTTGGCAGTGTTCAAGGCCGGGTTGGATGAGGCCTTGGGTGACATGGTTTAGTGTGGGGTGTCCCTGCCCATGGCAGGGGGGTTGGAACTAGATGATCTTAAGGTCCTTTCCAACCCTAACTATTCTATGATTCTATGATTCTATTCTCTTGCAGCGACCTCTCTCTATCAGCACGAGGGAGGAAGCAGCGTGACCGGTAGAAAGCCTAAGGGCTCACTACTGCCTGCTGTGGGGGTCACAGCACACCTTAAGGTTTCAGGCCCTTCCTGTGTTTTTCACAGCATGAGAGAAATGCCCTTCCTCTGCTGCAGGGAGACCCCACCTTTCTTGCTAAGGCAGGAAAATAAACATACATGTTGAGCCCCAGGTATATTAAGCCACTTCATCCTACATTGCACAGTGTTTATGTCTGTAGTGTCGGCAGCTGCAAAACCACCTCCTGGAGAGGTACCAACCCTTGGGGCAGGCAAGAGGCTGGGGCAGAAGTGGTGGGAAATGGAAGTGTTGCTGGGGTGGGACCTGCAGAGAGCAGCTGCATGCTTTCAACCACTCTGGGCTGCTGCCACCTCCCAGCACTGTTCCTCTGTCCTCTGAGATGGTCATCTCAAATGCCCTGTATTTATATATACTCAAACATGATCTTGGCAGATACTAATTAGTGTTAGTGCCATAATAGACTTCTCCTCCACAACCTCTAACTTTTTGCAACAAACTGGCTTGAACTGCTAAGCTTTGACACTTCATTAGATAAGAATATTATGTAAAACCCCTTCTATGGTAGACATAGATACAGAAAATAATTGTGTCATGTAATTTTCAGAGGTAGCACAGCTATTTTAGTGCATTTTAGTGACACGAGATGTCAGGAGGTCTCTTCGTTTGGGGTTTTTCCACAAAAGTAACTGCCTGTCTTCCCCAGCCTAAAGTAATAATAATAATAATAGGTCAAAGTGCATTCTCTAGCACAATATAAAAAAAATAAGAAAAGCAAGTTCTTATCTTTGATAAGAATATCTTTGTCCAGTATTCTTGGCAGCAAGTTCATAGAAAAGTCTTCAGACACTTGGGGTTTGGTCTCAGCTGGAGAGGAGGACAGTAGTAAGGGATGCCCAGGGCAGGGGTTGTTGCTGTGAGTGAGGAGGGAGGGGAGAACCAGAGGGTTTGAGCAACTTCTGCTCCTTAAATCAGCTCAGCAGGTTGCCAGATCATGGTCAGCATATGGGGTTTTGTGCCCACAGACGGTGGCATTACTGTCAGACATGGCCAACTGCTAGAAAATAATCAGGGGGAGCAGGTTAGAAAGAGCAAAGCTGCTGCAGCAGCAAATACTTTCTTTAAAAAGTAAACAGTGCCCCAAAACACCATTCCTGTTTCACAGTGATGCCAGTGAGAAAGGAGGTTCTCACAGTGTCTTAGCTCACTCATGGCAGTGCTGGGGGCAGACATGAATGGGCACTCTCCCCTTTCAGCTGAACAGGAATTGGGTTTGCTTTCTCCACCATTTCATAGAAATAATCAACCAGCAGCAATGACCTGTGTGAATCTCAGCCGTGAAAACTGTAATTCCTGCGAGCATGGCAGTGTTTCATCTGCAGGCATGGAATCACTGAGATCAGGTGTAGATGAGGAGGCAGAGGGGCCACCGGCATCCACCCCATTACAGGCAGGTCTGCAGCACTGTCTGGCCGGGTCCCACAGTCATTCCATCCCACCCAGTCAGTACGACCACATTCCCCCCAGCTCACCGAGGCAGCAGCGACAGGCTGGAACCTGGCAGGCATTCCTCAGTGAAAAGGGGTCAGACAGCCATCCCATCTCCCATCTCTGACCATTGCTTCTGTTTGTTTCCCTGGGAAGTGCAGCACAGTACAGGCATAACATTCCAGCATGTCCTTTGAAATCAATATGAGGCCAAAGCAACAACCAGAAATGTTGCAAGAGAGAGAGATTACAGTCCTGTCCAAATCAAACACTGAGCTGGATGAAATTCCTGGCCAGGCCATAAAAAGCAGCCTCTGCAGCTCTGCTGCCCTAGGATGGATTGACAATCTACTCATGTCCCATGGGGTTAGGGTGAGGAACAGCCTGGGGTTGTTCATGATTTTAGGGCCCCTTGGATTCTCCAGTGGGCTGTCACCGCTGCAACAGTCATTCTTCTGTGCAAAGGCTGCATGGGAAAAGGAAACGGTTGTGTGAGGGGTTGAGCTGGGAGATGGATTATTCATGCACACATCTCTAATTCCTCTCGTTTATTCCCCATACAACAGGCGTTTGTATAGACCCATATGAGCTGAGCTCCAGATAAAGCCGACTCATTAGCTGGAGTGGCTGAAATAGCTCTGCATCACTCCAAGCATTTGTTATAGGTGCTGGCAACTGACTGGATCAATGCCCCTCTCCCCCAGCACATCTAGTTTTAAGCTGCCTTGACCAGCCTTGCAAATCTCCTACCAAAGTAGCTCTTTGCCTTGTCAGACCAGCTCCATGAGCCTCCAGTAGACCTGGCCTCCCAAACTGAGTCCCATGTTCCCATGTCCCATTTATTAACCTGCCAAATCCACCTGGCCTTTTTAAGGTCCCCTTTGACCCAGGGGATCAATGAAAAAATTGAGCCCCCGAGCCCTTAGGGGCCACCTCTCCCAGGGCTCTGTAGTCTTCTTAATGATTCCCAGGCTATTGCTGTCTATGTCACTAGCACCCACACGGGCCACTAGAAACGGGTAACAGTCAGTGGGACCTAGTAAACCAGGCAGCCTCTCAGCAATATCCCTGATCTGAGCCCCTGGTAGGCAACACACCTCTCCTGAGACTGGGTCAGGCTGACAGATGGGTGCCTCTGTGCCCTTCAAAGTAGAGTCCCCTACTACTGTGACCCACCGTTTTCTCCTGGTGGCACTAGGAGTGATCCTCATTACTCGTGCATCATCCAGTTGTTTGGGTGGTACAGCGTGTGTGTCCTCGTTAGCCCCCTGCAGAACTGTAAAGAGGCTCTGGGTGAGGACTGGATTTTGGAGGAAGCCCCTTGCTTTTAATTGTCCTCTCCCTCCTTTTTTTTGTTGGTATTTTTTGTTACTAGTTCCCAGCTTCCTGCATTAACACCCTCCTCCTTTTCTGTATGCGCTGTGGTGGACTCTCGTGGCCCCTGCAGTTTGGGCCTGGAGCAAGCAGTCCAGCTCCCCCTCAGCCTCCCTGACATCTTTCAGCCTACTGACAGTGTCCCGAGGCTCAGCCCCATTGCGCACCCTCGCCTCAAGAGACCAGTGCAGGCACCTTCTGCGCCCCAAGCTCTGCGCTGCAGCCTCCCCTCTCATCGGCTCTGCCGCCTGCCGACGCCGCCACCGCCGAAGCGGCCAGAACAGAGCTCCCAGACCGCGCTCTGGCTCCCTGGGTCGGGTTTTCCCCGCTCAAGGCGGTGCCGTCCCTCCTGGCACCGCCCCCTGCGCGCTGTCAGCAGGGCCCTTCAAAAGCCCTTCAAAACTTGCAGCTTCTGTCTAGGATCCGCACAGGCCCAACTGCGAAACAAGACCTCACTTCTGAGATGCGTATCCAAACCTCAGTAACACAAGCTCGTTTCTAGCAAGTGCTCTCAGGTGTGTCTCCTATCAGCTGGTACCCTCCAGCCCATTTTGGTCACGGCAAGAAATGGTACGGAAGGATTCCCAACCTAGGCAAAATATCAGTCTCCCATGAAGTTGTGACAGAGAAACCTCCAGTGCTTGCTTGTCTCCATGTACCCCAAATTAGTTGTCAGGTTCAGTACACCAGGGCCACAAGCTGGGTTAGCTCTCAACCGGTTTGAAGCCACAAGAAAGCATCAAGTTTTTGTTATCACAGAGCTTCACGTGCAGCCCCATTCACCGCGAGGTAAAGCGTATTACTATTTTTTTGCTCTTACCTGTTGTCAGAGGAAAAGGTACTTAAATGACAGAGATAGTTCCTGACACCTGGTATCCACTGTGTCATGCTCCACTGGTTTCTGTCGACCTTGTCCTGAATTAATGAAATGGGAATCCCAGTTCACTCTGGTAGGTACTGGGAAACTCACCATGGGGCTCAGCCCTCACTGGGGCTGGTGGGAATCAGAGGGAGCAGAGCTCCATGTGCACCCAGGAGCGTCCTTTGTGTAGAGCAAGGAATTTGTGTCCCTTAGAACATCCAGTGCTGGGGCTGTGGTGATGGGGGTAACTGAGGGGTTGATGCACCAGCATCGCTCACCACTGTTGCCAACAAGCACCGCTTGGTGGGGATGGTATGTAGCACCTTGTTCAAAGGCATCTCTAATTTACAGTTTCTTGGCTTTCGGTGGGTACCATGTGTTGCTTTGGGTTCAGCTTCCTTTATCTGTTTCTTCTTTTTTTTTCTGCTTCTTGTATCTTAGGAAACCCTAACTTTTTTATTTTTCCCCTACACTTTTTATTTTTCCCTTTTTAATTGTGTGAAATCAACTTGGAGTGAAAAGGCCACAAAGAAACTTCTTGACGCTGAGTGAGTCTACAGCTGTGTCTTTGTTCTCAGTGGAGCTAAAGACCACATTAATCAGAAACTTTGCTGACCTTGTCTTTACTACCTGAAGACTGAAAGACAAAAGCGACACAGTCTGGCCACATTTAAAAATTCAATTAAAAAATGCCTGCTGCCGAGGGATAAACATTACGGTAGGCCTCAGTGGAGTTAGATGTAACTGTGATAAAGGCAATGCCTTTTTCTCCCTCTGTTTTCACTTTTTCCCCCCAAAGGAAATAAAGCCTAGCACCTGTTTCTCCTTCTGGTTATGACAACTGTGTATATGACAAAGTGTGCTGAGTGGTGTCGCGTAGCTGGTGTTGGGGCTTTTAGTAAAGAGCAAGGCGAGAAATTCCTGAGAGGGGATGGCAAGCTGGAAGTCCAGAAGAGAAGCTACTGGAGTGGACCTGAACAGGAATAACCCTTTGTTACCGTATTTTCACAGTACACTGATCTGATAACATACCACCTCTTCTTATAGCCCTGGCAGAAGCAGACTTAACAAGGGTGAGGAGACCCCACTTGGAGCCTGACTCACCTTCTGGAGATGTAAGCGAGGTGAAGGGAGATGGAGCAGCACAACTCCTTCCCTAAGGATGAAATGGAGAGCCTTTCATTACGGCACCCAGCTGTGCCTTACTGATTTTTATTATTGACATGTTAAGCAAAACAGTGGATACCCAGTCACCTGAGAGTGAGCAGCCAAACAGAGGGGACAAAATCAAGTGAAATCCCTTGTCGCTGACTTGTGACAGGAGGAGAGGCAGGCATCTCTCCCCTTCTGCTGGCAGCACTGGGCCACACTGGCCAGCTAGGAAGGTGGTGTCCTGGCTTCAATGTGACAAATTAAATAGGGTGTATCTTCTCTAGGTTGAACATTCAGTTAAACAAAGGGGCAAATTCCTTCCTTAGAACGTCCTCCGGCCCCGCCAGCCCCCCCGGGGCCTCTCCTTCCCTGGCTTGCCAGCAGTCTGCCTGTTGGACTTCTTTGCATGCTGCACCTTTATCCACCCTCCCTCGCTGATTCTGCTCTCCCCTTCGCCCCTCCTGGGCTCGCTTTCATCCTGTGGGGGCATGCCTGGGATGGCCTTGGGCTGGGGAGAGCTGCGGGAGTACCTCCGCTGCTGGGAGGACTGGGGGGTTGCTGGCAAGGAAGTCCTGCACGCTCTTCCTGGGAGCTGCGGGGGCACCGGGGAGCTGGTCCCACTGCGCCGCCCGTCCGAGGAGCTGCGGGAGTTAGCACCATGCGAGGTGTTTCTGCCTTTGCTGGCAGACCTGTCCCTCTCCGAAGGGGTGTCAGAGGCTGTGCTGGAGGTGCTGCTGCCTTTCGAGTTCAGATGCAGATTAGAGAGGTTTCTCATCAGACTGTGCGAAAAGGGAGAGGAGTTTCTAGAGTGGCTGATGGACGTGAACTGGTAACTGACGGGACCACGTGTCCTCCTCACAGCAGCGGCATAGGAGTCCTGGCTGCGAAGGTAGGGCAGGTAGTGGGTGACGGTGGTTGGGCTGTGGGGGTGGCCGTGCTGATGAGAAATGGCTTTTGCTATTTGGTGCATCCGCAGCGTCTGCATCCACTGGCTGTCGATGCCTGGCGGGGAAAAGGAAACAGAGTCAGCTTTCTGTGAACGTCAGTGAACTACTCTCTGGTTTACCCAAGGTGTGAGGTTAGGTACCAGGGTTTCTTTCAGAAGAACCTCAACATACCTCAAACCACCCTTGCCCTCCCAGCCATGCAGCAAATAGTCCTGGGTTTCAGTACGTTCAATGTTACATAATACTAGACTTTTAATGTAGTAAAAGGAGGACAAAGGGTAATGGTTTTAAACTGAAAGAGGGTAGATTCAGATTAAACATTAGGAAGAACCACTGGGGGGGTTATTAGACACTGAAATACATTGTCTAGGGAAGTTTTAGATGCCCCATCCCTGGAAATGTTCAAGTCCGGGTTGGATGGGGATTTGAGCAACCTGGTCTCATGGAAGGTATCCCTGTCCATGGCAGGGAATTGGAACTAGATGATCTTTAATGTCCCTTCCAACACAAACCATTCAATGATCCTACAATTTAAAATAACAAGTGTAGCAAGTAATACAAATATTTCTGATGCCAGTGTAGATTACAGAGCTTAGACTAGAAGACACTGAACCATCCATTTGGCTGTTCAGGTAGGTTTCCACTCTCAGGTGCCTCCGTGTTTTTAACGCAAGCTGGTTTTATACATTTCCTGTGATGCTTCTGGCAGCCTCGGCAGATTTCTCTGCAGCTTTCATTGCAAAGGAGCCTGGAGATCACCGCAGCAGGCATGAAGTGAGCACTACAAGGTGCCAGCACTTTGTATCACAGTATCACCCTCTACCTGCATCTCTCGCAGCAGTCACAGTCAAGCCATTTGTTACTGAGGACAGATACAGAGGCAGTGAAGACCCTCAGTGCAAATCCCCAGTGCAGCAGCCACACTGACCTCCTCTACTTTCTCTTCAAACTGCTACACACCACAACAACCAGAGCCACTTCAGTTGTTATTATTACTACAAACTCAGAAGTCAATCTACTTTGCATGCTCCAGAGTCTGAGCTGCAGCTACGTCACTGTGGCTTCACACAGAAAATCAATTGGCTTCAGCCAGGATACCTTAGACAGTGCTTAACTGTGAGCAACTCAGGGCATTACAGTTCCCTCACACCTACTGTCACAGCCTTGGGGTCATAACAGAAGTTGTAGCAATCAGAGATCACTGAAGTGCTTTTGAAAGTTAGTCCTGTGGTTTGCATGAAAGCCTATAGCAAATACAGTAGTTGTAATTTTCCATTTGAACTTTGAAGACTGCCTGGTTTGCTGCTTTATAGGCAGAGCAGAGACCAGGAATTCCTCTTGTTCGAGGCCACAGCTCTGGCCCAAAAACATGGGGTGCTGCTTAAAAGATTTTGCTCTGGAGATTGCTCCTGTTCAGATGTAAGGGATGGTCTCTTCCATTCCTCCTTTCCCCAGACTTTGCTTGAATCCCAAGAGATTTAAATCACTTCAACTTAATATCAAATATGTCAAAAGGAAATTGTCTTTCCTGTGACACTGCCACACAGATACCTCCAGCTGCACTGACAGATTAACCTCCTTTCATGGAAAGACAGAGGGGAATTGCCTTCTCTGCTTCTTAACCTCCTTGAAAGTCATGATTTCCAAAGAAACATGCATGCTGAAACGTACTTGCAAGACACCACCTCCTCTGCCATTCCCCTGTGCCCTCCTACCAAGGCTGTGGATATAAAACACAGACCTTATAAACATAGAAGCAACAGGCTCATGACTTGAGTTTGGGTCTTTGTTATCAGCTCTCAGGTGGCCACCAGGGCTGATGCTGTCCTGAATGAGGGGCTCCCTTCAGTGCCTTCAAGCTGTTCAGTCCCTGCTCCTTACAGCCAGCCATGGTCTCCAGTCCAGGGATCTCGCAGTGTGTCCTATGGGGCTGCCTCTCACCTTTCTTGGCCTGGGGGGCATCTTCCTTACATGAATCCTGAGCTACCAGCTCTCTACACTGAACTAAATGCTGTATGTTGGCAGTCCCCAGAGGTAGTACCTTCACTGCTGGTTATTTTAGCCTCTTAGACAGGTATTACCCTCACCTTTGTGCTTGGATTTGGTGGTGTTTTAAACCTGGGGAAGGTGGTCTGGTAAAGAAGACAGGTCAAGAGGTTTGCTAGAGCTGAGGCATAACTTTCACGCTGGTGAGTAATACATCTCCTCTGAACTGTGCCTATATACCTGGGTACTGACAATACATTAGTGCCCTTGTATAACAACTCCTTGTGCTAAAGCTCTCCCATTGCTCACCACAAAAGAATGAAAGCAGCTCAGTTTACTGTGTCAGAGCCAACCTATAGAGGTACAAGACCACAATTTGGTATGGCTGTATGGCTCATCACCCTGAAACTAGGATAACCTCCATCAACAGAGGTAATCTGCAGAGAAGACGTATCTTTCAGGATGTGCTCTAGATCCCACCTGCATGACAAATCACAGTTGTGTTGCAAATGGATCCCAATTACTTAGGAGTAAGAGCAGCCATTTTAGATGTTCTGAAAGCACTGGCTCCCAAAATTGTTGAAATAGCTGTGGAAAACTCCGTTATTCCCAGCAGATAGAGAGTAGAGATGTGTGAGATTATCTTCTTTCCCAGCAGATGCCTTCCTGACATCCGGGTTGAGGAACACATCTTCACCCCAGGCTTTGCATACTTTCTGTGGGTGCTATAATTCCATATAAATCCTTTTGCTATGACTCCACAAAGCTGAGCACTCTCTTGTCTTGGTGAAGAGGGGTGAATTTGGAGGAGAATGGCAAATTTGCTGGCTGATACCCTGATGCAGCATCCCCAAGCAGACTTTGTTGAAAAGCAGGCCTGTCATCATGGAAAGGCTACCGTGGACATGTACATATATGCCAACAGAGTGGGGAAGAAGCCTGGACCATAGGCAGAAATGCCTCTCCCAGTGATCTGCTACTGGGGGGGATTGAAATGTTGACCCAAAGCCAACCCAAGGAAGGGGTTGAAAAAGTGTCAGGATTTAAGGCTGCTTACTGTTGGAAGATGCATTTGGGGTTTTGGAGCAAAAATATCTGAACTCTGTCTGCTGTTGATGTGTAACTGCACATGATGACAGTAGACGAAAGATTTGTAGCTAATCACCATGGACTGCTTCCAGCATACATGTCATCCCCCTTAAATCACATTCTGATACAGAATATGTTACTACCCAAAGTTTAGCCTTTAAGCTGAGTCAGGCATGCTACGGTGCTCCTGTACACATCTACGAAGACATCACAGCGACCACCATGCCAGCTGATGGTGCATGATGTGCACTGTTGTTGGAACAGAACAATGGATTTGACTTTTTGCTGTTCTCCCCATATATACCTTGCCCATGTCAGCAATAAATTTCATGTGTACTGACTTACTTGAGTCAGATCTGCTCCGTGAATTCCCCTCCGAGTTGGGGAGTGAGGTGTGTATCATGAGCTGTACCGTCTCGACCTCGTCCTGCGCTTTCACCTTGCTCCAGCAGATAGATTGGATGTGTTTGGTGGATTTGGGAGCTCTAACATCACTCTGCTCGGGAAGGACACAACATGCATGAGGACATAATGCACATGAGGACACAACTCACTAAACTATCCCACAAGGGAACTTCCACTACTGCCTGGGCGGCAGCAGCATTTTCCATATAGAGTCTATTCTGCAAAACCACTTAGCCAGTTCTCAAGTATTTTTAGACTCTAGATAATTTTGGCTGGTATTTTGTGATTATGCTAAAAATGTGGTAGTGAATAACTTTCAATTCACGTACCATGTGGAGGAAAGATCTGAAGGCCTTCCTCTACAAACACAAAAATATATTTTACTAGTTATATTAATGTGAGTGTCATATGGGCAGTGTTTTCTGCTAGAAGAGCTGGGACTAAGCAGGTATTTTTGCAGGCGAACCCTCCACAAAAGCTTAGTGGAGTGTCAAGCTCTTCAGTTTGCTGTTAAGGGCCTATGAATCCTGTGAGAAACTTCAGGCTGAAAGAGAACTACTGTTCTTCACTTCTGAGACAGGCAGGCAAGGTCCTGTCTCTCCATCACTGCTTGAACCCTTGATCAGGACAGAGCTGGAATCTCAATTATTAGCCTTCTTGTGACACACAGCATTGGTCTTTATAAACACTTCTGTAAGTAACTGCAAACTGTTTTTACAAAGGCTAATTTCTATCACATAAAACGGTCTTCTGGGTTTTATTTATCTTACTTTACTCATGACTTCTTATTTTGTTTCTTCTCCTGTTGTTTCTCTGCTCTCCCAATCAGCACTTTACTGGAAAGGTAAAACCCAGTCTTTTCCAGTAATGCAAACAACACTGACCATTGCACTTCAAGCAAAAGAGGTTTTTGTCGTTCATAAGAAGAACTGTCCCAGGCAGCAGTCTGAGGACATTGTCTCTGTAAACTTCATTCATCTTTTGCTCTGAACTTTAGTTTTACGATTAACTACAGGCTGCCGAGACATGATTATAGGCTATAACAAAGCCAGAGGATGCTATTTCCACACCTCCCATGTAGGTTTTATCTTAGGTAAACAATTTTTTAATTTGTTTCTTAGAGCTTACCTCGTATGTAACAACACATTCTACAGACTGGTGCTCTTCTATCCCCACAATCCATTTCTCCATTACAAACGGTGGCTGAAAAAAACATGGTCGGAATTTTATGAGGTGCTCTTCATCTCCTGACTTGTTTCTGACACATCCCACAGATATTTTCAACATTTGCTTTTTTTTCATCCATTTCCATACTGTTAGCATCAATACTTTTCTTAAAATCTTATGAGACAAGCAATATATTTTGGAATTATTTACCTCCTTTTTTCCAAAAGCAAACTGAGAAGAGAATTCTGTAAATAACAGACAGTAGGTAAGACAGCATGGAATGTTTTCATGAGAGCACAAACCTTCTTCATTTTTGTGCATGTACAGGTTTTATTCTGCTAGACTTACAGAGGCCAGCAGGAACAAATATCTACAGATCCTTAGAGATATCTCCTCACAGATATAAAAATGTTAAAGTATGTGAAATGTTAAAGTTATTGTAACTGGTTATTAGTTTATTTTACTTTAATCCCTTTTTTTTTTCTTTTAAAGGAAAAATTTAAAATGTCCAAGATGAAAATTAAACAGGAAATAATAAGAATGGTAGTAATAGTAATAATAGTAATAATAATAATAATAATCACAAGTGCTGTTCCAAAAGTCACTAACTACAAAAACAGTATTAGCACAAATTAAATACGAAAATCCTTTTTTGACTCTCATACTCTCGTATCATATTTTCCTTAATATTCTGACTGTTGATGATCTGATTTTCAGATTTTCTTTCAGGAAAAAATAAATAAAGGTTCCCCCAAAATTTAGCCAAAATATTTGGAGTTAAAAGCATTCAGGAGTTTGAGGGGTTTTGTCAGTGCGCATTAGAGCAGCATTCTAATTGGCAATCAAGCTGTATATTTTTCCATTTAGAAATTTATTTTGTGAGCTATTATCAAATGGAGCATATTAATAAGAACAAACAATTAAAATAACAGCAAACAGAATGCCCTCTGCATTAACAAAGCCTCTGTTGCTTACGGTAAAAGCAGTCTAAATGCTGGCTGGTAACTATTTGCAGGCAGGTTCTGAAATAAGGTAAAATGCCCAGTGACGCTGAATTGCAGATGTTCAGTGCTGCACTGTGTGCGGAGGGGTTTCAGTTTTTGCAGTCCATCGTTGCATGACAGAGGGAGTTGTAGAACGATGTTAAAGTTCCCATGTTCAAAAAAAAAAAAAAAAAAGAAAAAAGCAAGGCGGGGGGGGACACCCAAACCCAGACAAATCCCATGAAGTTTCAACCTGGAACATTTAAATCAGTTTCTTCTCTTGAAAAAGAAAGTAATTTTTTGAACATTCATTTCTTTAAAAGGGGTAATAAATTCAGAGGATATAACATGGAATTAAAAGAAGAAAATATAAATTAGTTCCTTCTCTTATTTTTCTATTGTTAACATTATTGTCAGCTTAAAAGAGAACCAAAATACCTAACTCCTATTATGATACAAATCTGTTTAAAATGTGCATTTTATTTAAAAGCTGTCAAGAGATTGAGCTTCCGCAAGCACAAAAGTCGACTGCTGTGGTATTTTAATGTCTTTGTTTGAGATCTGTGAATTTGTGAAAGCTTTAAGGCTGTAAATACCTTTGTCATCTTTAAAATCTCTACATCAGGTAGGTTAGTGTTGAATGTCACATCTTTTATGTAGGTTATTGCAATTTCATCCCCGTCCATCTCCATGTACATTTTCCATTTACAATCCTATGAATAATAAAGAAAGCTGGATTGTTAGAATACAAATAAAAAAAACCCAGCAAAATGAAACAAAACCAAAAGCCAAAACAACCCAAAACCCAATCCTCATCCTAAAAAACCTAATCCTGTGAGGAAAAAAATAACCCAGTGAGAGAGATAAGGAACATGTACATATTTTAGGATATGCGCATTTTCCTAAACATGTTGATAGTAGAAAAAGCGTTGATAATAGAAAACCCACGGGTTCTCTTGTTCACTCTTCTCTTAGCTCGCCTTAGGAGACAATTGCCGTGCTGACAGGTCTGGATGTCTTTAGAGGTATGGATCCCCTGAGGGGCCTCAGGAGTTAGGTTCACCCATCTGGATGGAGCTCTGCACACCTGCACATTGGTGGGGGCACAGGGCAGTGGTGGGAGCCATCACTCGTGGTCACAGCCAGTGCCAGCAGCCAGACCTAAGGACATCTTCCCAGTGAACCCAGGAACAAACGACCAGAGAGTAGAGGAAACTCTTAAGACAGTCACTTGAATAATAGGTGAGAGGATGCTCAATTATTTCAGATACTAAGCGCCCAGAGAGCACTGAGCATGCTCAGCTTCTGCTCACCTCCAGCTGTACTATTAATTATAAGCAAGCTCAGTTTAGAAAATAATCATAGTGACTCTAATAAACCAAAGCAATGAAAAGTATCCTTAAATCATCCCATCAGCTGAATATGGGGCCAACACCCAACACTTCACACAGTGTGAGCCTGCAGAAGCTGACGGCTCTAGCAGCATCCTGCAGGACATCCCTTGTGGCCTCTGATTGCTGAGACTGGGATTCATGCTTGTTGCCAGGGAGGCTGCCACTGGGGGCTGGAGACAACCTGTCCATGGTGCAAACCAGCCAACATTTATTGGTGTGTCTGGGGATTAGATACCGTGCAGCACTGAGCTTCTCCAAAAATCAGCACCCTGAGGGACAACAGGGCTGCAGTGAAGCAGAGTGTCTCCATCTCCATGCAGGCAGGAGGGGATGTGCCCTTCACAGGGACAGGAGCTCCTCCAGACATGCCAGGGGCTCAGGAGGGTCTGTGCCCACTGTGTATCGCTGGCTGGGCAGGTCAGGTCTCAGTGACTGTGGGAGGCAGTCTTCTCCCCTGCTCTGCTCAGAAAATGCAACAACTGTCAATGGGGAGGGACACAGATGGCCGCCTACGGCCAAGGGCTTGCGTAAGCAGCTATTTGCACACACAAACGTACAGCAGCCTAAAAAGTATCTGTTCTCACATGCGATTATCTGCTGGTGTTTGCACGTGCATCTCTCATAAATGTAACGTAGGAGCTCAGCCCTCAGAAGTCTCAAAGCTTTCAATCAGGCATTGAATTGGCAATTCTAAGATAAAAGAAAACTGGAGCATAATCACTTCCGAACCGCGACAACAGATTATGCTTATGAAAGCATTTGGCCCTGTGTGTCCATCTGTCCCCATTGAAAGCTTCCATGTTTTATGAGCAGAGTGGACGTATGAGTTGGGTTTTGCATTGCCCCAGTGCAAGTCTGAATGATGGGAACTGCGGTCCAGCGGCCAGAGCACCAGACCAAGGCTCAGAGGCACTGAGTTCAGTTTCCTGTTCTGCCATTGACTTCTTGTGAAATCTGGTAAGGTACTGCAGTTACCCTGTGCCTCTGTTTCCTGTATCTGTTTGCAAGATCTTTTTCTGTGCTCCATTTTCAGGTTGTGAGCTAACCCAGGGTTACGTCTGCCTCTTCCCAGGTAGGTACAGCATGATGCACTGGCCCTGACATCATCCGAGAACTGTAACTGAACAGCAACAGTGAAGCAAGCTGTCTTTGACTTCTTCTTGCCTCTCAAACTGTGCTCCTCTCCCTGCCCACACTGTCCTTGTTGCCAGAATTTTGCAGGACCTCTTAAATTCACACTACTTGGATTCCCCACTGCAGATTGAACCTAACGTTAGAGACAAGATGCTTGATGACATTTATAAGTTTTACAAAAACACCTGAGCCAAGGAAATAACAAAGCACTGACATAACATACTATCCTCCAATTAATTCAGCACATATCCTGTCATGAGACCAATGCCACGCACATGAGAGCTTGAGCCGCACCTTGTGCCAGCGCTTCTGTGCCTTCACAACTCAGAATTTTGTGCTGTTCACTCACATCTCCGTACTGACCTGATCTGACAAACCTGAGCTCATTTGAATAAATGACATAAATAGAGTAACCAACTCTAAAGAAAAGGCTGGCAAGCTGTGTAAATCCAGGGTCTGGCAGGCAGTGGGCACCTGCCAGCGCCCGGCCCCTCTCCGGATGTGCCGCGCATGCAGGAGCCCTCTCTGTGCGGTAACGAATCAGGCTGCCCCACGCAGCTGTGGATGCAGGAGCCCTGCACAAACACCGCCTTCCCCAGCTCCGAACTGCCGCTTCAGAGACAGAAATGCACTCTCCCGTCCTTCAAATCCAGCCCCCAAACCTCCGGTTCTCCTTGGAGTCTTCTCCAGCCTCACCATGCAGATACCAAAAGGGCAAGTTACCACGCTAAGCATAACCTGTCTGCTCACTCAAAAACACGTCAGCTTTTCATTTTGTATTGTTGTAAAATCATTGGTGGAAAAGGGAAAGAGATAAAGAGGGAGAGAAAAATAACAGGGAAATAAAGAGGGGAGAGAAAGGGAAAGAGAGTTTGAGATAAAGAATACAAAAGACAAAAAGAGAAGGAAGGAAGGAAAAGGAAGAAGACAGCAGCTAGGTGACTTCAGAATCAAGTCATTGGAAAATATCTGGGATATTACTTATCTAAGATAAACAGGTGGCTACTCCTCTTACAAACTTGGTAACCATTTTGTTAATCCCACAGCAGGTACTGCAAGATCGGTGTGCTGCAAAGAAACATATTTTCCTGTTTTTCAGTCGAGTTCTAGGCTCTTATTTAGCAATGAATAGGAGAGAGATGCTCAGGCACTTAAGCAAAAATTTGGCTAGAATAACCAAGTATATAAATTCCAATTCTTTGATGAATTATAGCTGTAAGATTTCCTGGATTGAAACTACATTGAGTGCCAGATATATGTGGGGAATTAATCTGGAAATGGCTCGTTCAAAATGCCTGGTTGATAAACACACTTAGACGAGTCCTTCAAAGAGATTTCCCTGGACATCTTGTAATTCAAGAATTAAACTATCTCTCAGTATTTACCTGCTTGAATTTGATGTAAATAAAGAATTTCAAGTTTTTGTTTCTAAAAAACATGCCTAGTTTCAGACCTGAGAAGCACGACCAGCAAAACTTTTGTGTGAAAACCATTTCCGAATAACCCTTTGACAAAGCAAATAAATCAGCAGCCTCTGCAAATGATTGTAGAACAAAAACAAGTGCAAATCACACATAGGTATTTGGAACCACTTCTCCTCAGCTTCTGAACAGAAAATAAGAACACTTTATAAATTAAGCCTCCAGCTTACTGTGGTGACAATACTCCTTTAACCCTGTATGCGCTAAGGTCTGCAGCAAAAACCAACAGGGGAATGAAAAAGACCATGCACAGGCTTTAAACAACAAACATTCCTCCTGCAACAACAGCATCGAACTCTCACTGGGGAGACACCTCATTTTTCCAGGAGGCCCAAATCCAGGATTTGTTTCAAAATCAGTGGTTGCAATAAACTTCTTTTTTTGTTGGTTTGTTTGGTTTTAGGACTGAAGAAAAAAAAAAAGCCATGGCATTGTAGCAGGCAACTGGCTATTAGAAATAAAGTAGAATGTAATGCAAGATGAAACAAATACGAAAAAAACATTGGTCATGCTGGTACTAAAAGTAGTAGCATGTTGATGATTTAGGTCCCCAGAAGCTCCTTTACATTCTTAGCTATTATCTATCTCAGCTGCTGAAACCTGCTGTTATAAAGGCATTAGAGTTGAACATCTAGTGACAGCACTTGGGTTATTTATCATTATGTATCACCCCGCTACACTATATTTTATTATTCTGGATTTAAAGGAAGATAACACAATTATGGTTAATTTGCTTCTCTTCTTTATATATATAGTGTCATGACCCACCACAGCTTTGTCCCATGAGATATTTTTAACCAAAAAGAAATCCACAAGAAACTCTCCCTAAAAATTCCATTAATAACCTCTTGTAGCGTGTATAGGTTGCAGGGTCTGGAACTAAGAATGTTTTAATCTCTTCAGCAAAACAATGTCTCATAATGATGTACAGGACTATTGCTGCACTGATGAAGAATCATACATAATTCAGCACCTTTCACTTGGCACCACTGTGATATCCTCATTAGCAGTGGCTCACAGTGGCTGTCAGATGGTGTCCATGCGAATGCAGGCATTATATTGTCTTTGAGATGTGCAGCTGCTTCCATGACACTGCCAGTATATAAAAACATGACGCCAGTTTGTTTTATTTAGTGCTAAACCTTCCAGTTTGTAAAAACAAGGCTGACACAGAGCCTGACATGAGGCAGTGAAAATAATTAGCTCTCATTTTCTCAGCCTCCTATTTCCTTCTCCCCGCTGTGTTCTCTTTCCACTAAACCACCACATGTCAGTCGAAATGGGAGGCAATTAGTGGGCTCATTTCAGTCCCCACAACTGTGCTGAAAAGAAAGTATTTATGATGGCACAATGAACAGCTGAAAGATTAAATAACATTTGCCTTTTGAAAAGAAAATGACTTCTAGCTAAATGGGCAATTTTTGATTATTCTCAAACAAGCTTAGAGTAGTTGGTTTTTAAAATACAAGAAAGGAAAATGAGTCATTTTTAGGTGAAAGAATCAAATAAAACTTGACACAGTAATGCAAATAACTGATGTTTTATTGCAAAATATGTAAATGTGTTATACCCTTAACAATGGCTGGTGTCTCAGGTCAGGGCAGGCTGTTGCCAGCCAGACTCCAGCAAGAGAAGGTGGCTTCACCGCCGGTTTTATTTCAGCTGTGCAGGCAGAAAAAAACAGGGGTGGGGGGAGGCCTTTGAGAGAGATGGTCTTAAAACACACAGAAACAAAGCAAGTGAAAGATATATTTATGCTATCAGTTGCCTGGGTGCCTCCTCTGAAAGCCAGAGCCCTTATTCCTCCATAAGGCAGCATGCATCGGCTGGCTGCAGCTTCGCCTGGAGAAGCAGGAGGCCTTTCCAACACCTATACAGACCACCCAGTGGTACAAAAAATGTCTGTCCCTGTCCCCTGACAGCACCTTTCTTTAACATCCAGTGCTGTGAAGATCTGTGCTGCCGCAGAGGGCAACGTAATGGTAAGTACTGGGTGCTGCTACATGCTGGGGACTGGTGCCCTGAGAAGAACAGGTGGCAGCAGCCAAGACAGAGAGCTCTGCCGTAACAGCGGTCCTGAGCCTTGCCATAGTGTTTACCAAAGCTGCCCTTGCCATGTGATCAGGAGCAAACAGGGATTGCTTTGGTCTCAGGCATCATCATCCACACAAGCATCCTGCTTGTGACAGCGTGACTGTAAAGGTGGAAGCATGAAAAACACAAGACCCTTGCCTAAGGGCTGTGTGGGTGCCCTCCCATGCTGTCTGGGCCAGTTCTCTCCTCCAGTGGCATTTCCCATGGACCACTTGTGAGAACAACATGTGGGAGCCCTGCAGGCACCATGTGCCACCGAGCGACATGGCCTGTGGTGAGGGGCCATGTGGAGGCTACAGCTCACACACGGGGGCCTGCATGATGTCAGCCATGGGAACAAGGGTGGCAGGAGCTTGGGATGGCAGGGATGCTGCACATGTCCTGTGCTTACCAGGGACAAAGGCTCTGCTTCCAGGCTTTTGTCTAGAGAGGACATGCCAAGCCCATAGCCACTGGGAACTGGTCTGTGCTTTTGCAGACACATCTGTGACTGGCTGTAGGTGTGAGAGACAACGTGTGGAAGGCAGCAAGTTAATTCAGAGTGGCCAAGGTATAAAAATAAAGCTTGAGATTGAAATTCTACAAAATCAAGTGAGCAAATTAATAGCTGAAAAGACTACATGATTCTTCAGGATTATGGAATCATTGCTGATGTGAATCCCTGGCTCAGCACTGCCTACACAAGGATTTTAAAAGGTGTTGGTTTGAGTTTGACCTCAGTTACATATGGATGCTACATACAGAGCAATCCCAGGGGAGGTAATGGAGTTATACCAGCTCCACCTCATGTAAAAACAGTACGTGGTCCAAAAAAGCCTCTTTGAAAGAAAATACAAGGAGCTCAGATCACCTGCACTAAACTTCTGACACCCTACCAGTTATTAATGGCGCTGGTTTTATTTAAATGTGGCTGGCTTATTTTACAGGTTAGGTTTTTGTGGGGGTTTTTTTTCCCCTTCACAAAGTATTCACCCATTTACTGATTAGTTATTAGAATAGGAGTGAATCTATAAAAATGGCACACAAGCACAGCTACTCTGATTCTTGCATTAACTATTAGCGTTTAGTAGTGAAAGCATTGTGCTTTGAGATGTAATTAAAGAGAGAGGCTTCAGAAGATGAGGTTTTGAGATAAATAACCCCACGCTAGAAAGTCAAGATACTTGCATGTATCATGCAAAGGAAGGGTCAGATAAATGCAATCCTTCTTCCAGCTTTACTTGCTGAAGTGGGATGAAGCACCTACAGAGCATGGGGAGCGTGTACAACTGGAAAACTATGAGACTGGAATCTTCAGTTCTAGACTTCAGCCTTTTGCTTTACTTTTTGCCACATTCATAATGCGAGGAGTACCTCATACAGCAAATTAAACTGGTGATGTTACATCATGTCTGTCTGAACTATGCGTTAAGAAAGGAAAGAAAGGGTTTATGAGTGTTGATGTAGTGGAAGGGTGGAGAGGAAGAAGCAGCAGGAATGGTCTCAAAGCACTTGTGAACTGCATTCCAGTTACAATTGCTATTTCAGTACTGTTTTGCCTGGTGCTGCCACCATTTTGCCAGCCCAGGTTTTCCCACATGTAGAGTTGGTCACAACGTCTCTCTAAAGTAGGCTTAATATTACAGTCACTGCACTACACATTTAAATAATAGAATTAAAATATATCCCAGTTTGGATATTCAAGGCTAGAAAATAGTTCACACAGTTAGCAGGTGGTTTTGAAGAGGCTCTGCTCCTTACCTTGTCAAATGGAAGGAGAGTTAACTGGGGGAAAATAAGGCAAAGTGGTGAGCCAACTTCAAGGCTTTGTGTTCGGATATAGGTCAGATTGTGCCACACGCGGTAAAAATTGAAAACATTCAAAGGCATGGTGAAATCTGCCCTTTTGAGGACCAAAACTAAAGAATGCATCAACAGGAGACAAAAAGACTGTGAACCATCCTTCTTAAGAGGTTGGGTGATTCATCAGTGTGGAGCCGACACAGCTCAGACACCTTGCCCTGATTGGGAAATTTTAATGAGCCACCTAGGATGAGAAAGCCATTGAAAATTCCCTCTGCAGTTCTGCGAATCAGCTCAAGCCACAATTGCCAGGGTTTGTTTTTTTACCCTCTTTGGTATCTTGGAGTTAATTGGGGTGTGTGTGCGTGTGTCCCCCTTTTTTTTTTTTTCCAATTTGTGGAAGAAATTCATATACAGTGTCTAAATCTTATCACCTTTCAGCTCAGTGGGAATTGTGTACAGAAAGGTCATTAAAAGGAAGTGAATGGAAGTAACCACATAACTCAAACTACAAGAGTTGGAAAGAAACCTCTAAAAACCAGGTTAGCTTTGCAGCGCTCACTCCTGATGCATTCAGAGAGCACCAAGGTCAACTGAGCTTTCCTAACCTCCAAAGATGCAGCAAAAAGGGAAGGCAACAGTAATGAAATGACTGCTTCTGTCACCTGGTGGAAACCAACATCATCCCACTAGAAGATGCAGTTTAAATTAGATAACAAATCTGAGGCTGGTAAAGGTGTGTACTAGGAAGTCCATGTTTCATTCAGTGTACAGGCAAGGCTGAACATTCAAATGCCATCCTGAAGTATATTCATCAGGATCCTTGCTGAAAGGCGCTGCCGTTCCAAAGGCCCTTATGTTTCTGCCTGCCTACAGGGCAGGTGCACTGCCTGTACTGACAGGGCTTGCTGCAGTGCCAGGGAGAGGACTTCCTGTGCCCTGAGGTACCATCTTCGCACCTGAGACCATGCTGTGCTCTGACCAGCCGAACACATCTGAAGTAACCTGCACCGTCAAATGGTTCCTGGGTCCTGGACCAGCCCATCCAGCACTGTTATGCCCTGTGGCACTGCGGTATGTCACACTGCATGCTGAGGCTGCACCCACACAAGACCTTTAGTTCAGATCAGGAGCTGTGCTTTTGTCCCATGTATTCATCCTGTCCCATGCTCTGGCAGAGCTGCCTCCAAGCGCATGGACAGGCTTGCTTCCAGGTGCGACTACTCCAGAAGATGCACTACAATGACTAATGGGAACCGAGCCCAGGAGACCAGTGCAGAGGCAGCCTGGAGTGAAACCTCCCTGCACCACATGTTCCTCTGCCCATAGCACTTGTGCTGTGCTGCACCAGCTCCCAGCTGAGCCTAATAGCCTTCCTTGATGTACAGAGGTCTAGCAGTCTACACATCACCTGGGGAACACATGTTCTCAACTAGTAACCCAGATTTGCACTTATTGCCTCTTTTTCCTCATGGCTAAAACAGGAGAAATGCTCCTTAGTAAGGCAGCCACTTATAGGGGCTGATTAGGGTAAAGTTTCTTTGAGAGATTTATTTTTAAACTGATGTAGGCCAGCTTTTTAGCTATAAAGATGGTGGAAGGTATGATCCCAAGTGCTTCTGCTGACCCAGTTTTACAGGAACAGGCACCACTCTTTTACAAAATGGGACAGTAGAAGAAGTTTAAACCCTTCAATCCTGGTTTACCCAGTATCTCCAATTCGTTCTGGAACAAATCTGGACAGCAGCAGTAGTTGGCTTAAAGCAGCCTCTAGGGGAGCTAGAAGATTGTATGCAGGGATTTTCAAAGAAGCAAGCTGCCCAAATTTTCTATATTGTATTGTCCCACACCGGTCTTTGTTAGTGTTACGTTTAATGCAGATTACCTTGCTCATGTTGGCCCTACCATCCTGCCCGAAAGCTCCGTCAATCTACTCCTTCCAGTCCACTTTTTAAAACTGGCTTAGCTGCAATGCCTTTCAAGGCAGGTAGGAGTTAATAATGAGCAGATCTCAGACAGAAGCTTCCAGCCCAGACAAACTCAGGTGACAAACTACACATTCCCTGGAATGGCATCAGGAACACGGGTTCTGTGGTGGGGTGGGTGCCAGGGAAGGCATGCCTGGCATGCACCACAGCTGCGGAGGGAATGGCTGCCTTAGGGAGGGACCTGGCAGCACTCAGAGCAAAGAGGACCAAATAGGAGGTCATGGGGAAGGCAGAACCCATACAAAGCACTGTCAGTTGGCACGTCAGAAGCCTGCAAAGGTTATGTTGGCACCATTGAACTAGCCCCGTACTCTCCTAACAATCCAGCTTCTTCCCTGTAGACTTGGGCACACTGTCTCATTTGCAAAATTTGCCATCACATCTAAAATATCTGCTTGCCCTCAAACTTAGCAGGAGTTAGTGCAACCTGAGTTTCTCTCCAGCACTCAGAGGTCTATTCACTCCTCTTGCTCTTTTCTGTGGAGGTTGCCCACCTCCCTGCACTACAGCTCACAACCCATATTGGAAATGGAAGGGAGATACGACCTATTTCATGGACTTTTAGTTCCTCGAAGAGTTGCACACGGGGGAGAAAGATGCACACCTACAAAAGAGCGGCTGTACAGCATCATAAGCTACAGACATTCAAGAACACTGAGACAGACTAAGTAATTCACACAGTGATAAAGATTTTTCATAGGAAAAAAAAAGTGCTTAGGATAAAAGAAAGAAAGAAAAAGGGAAATATCCAGACAAAAAGCAAAAAGCTTTTTCAAATTGATGAAATGATTTCAGTACGAGTCCAAGTTCCTACTAAGTACAAACCTAAATGCTTTCTCTGCGAGCACCACCAAGTACAGAAATCAAGAGACTTCTGCAAACAATATGCCCTGAAAGCAAAGCAGCCGGATAAGACAAGATCAAAGTCAGCCACCCACAAGTTTAGGGTGGACACACAATGCAGATTTGTCAAATACAAAAGGAAACAAATCCTGCTGTCACAACCCCTGACTCTAACTCAGAAATGCTTTGCGCACCATTTCCACATAGATGATTAATTCTAAAACCCTTGAACTCGGAGTCCACGGCAGGCTGGATAAAGAAAACAAAAAGCATGGGACAAACCTCACTGTCGAGAAAAGACAACGTGGTGGAAAGGCTTTGCTGGAACATCTGGAGTCGTCAATGCTCCCATTACACAGGGCGTAACGAGAGATCCTTGAACCAGCTCGGCTTGGAGCTGAGGTTTGATTAGGATGTGACATGCTGGTAATTGCCTTTTACCAGCCACTGCACAGTAGTTTTGCCATCTGCAATGTGCTGCACATACCCCTCCCTCCTTCCCCAGAACCAGGAGTGAACACAGTCACCACCAGGACCAGTCCCATCCTCCCCAGCCAGCAGCCACGCACACCATGTGTTTTCCAGACTCCTCTTGGTTGCATGAAAAGGTAGCACCTTTCTGCCGAGACAGAAGTCTGCCCACTAACATCAGGTGTGTGCCACTGCTGAAGTGTGAATGGGTTTTTTTTGCATAAATGGATTCTTATTTCACACCCGTTGAGATAAAAGGAACAAAGTGAAAGCCCATATTACAAAAATTACAGTTAAAACTGTTCACTAGGAAAACAAAAGCTTTCTGTGCTGCTCTTTTCTTCCTCGCCTGCTCTGGGGTGCAGTTCTCCATCTGCCCATTTAGCCCATTTTCCACCTTGACATTTTGTCAGTACTTTCCGAAACAAGAGGATTCTCACAGCAAGTTATCTTTCTGTGTCCAGAAGATACCAGACCCTCTGGGTAGTGACTGCTAACCAAACCAACCGATCCAGCACTCCCAGCTTACCTTTGGACCGCTTCCCGGCTTTAAGTGATAACCAAAAACGAGTTCAAGATTCACTACTTTCTCTATGTTCTCTTCAGCTCCACCTGCAGAATCCTGCCAAAAAGAGGCAAGGTGAGACTTCACACCTACCACAACCCCTTGGGAGACAGGAGAAAAGCCTCTGGTGGCAGAAAGGATTTGCCTTTCAGATGCTGCAAGCCTGGCAGGCAGCAGGAAGGAGCCATCACTCTGCCCTGATCGCACTGCTCCAAGAGGGGCAAGGGGCTCTGCATGGGTTTACAACACTCAGTCGAAGGCACCTGGGAGATGCTGCGTGATTTCTGCTCTTGGCCAAGCCACTCCAGTGCAGCACGGTGCTGCTGTCAACATCGTGGCAGCCCCTGCCACTGGAATGACAGCCAGCATGGCACAGCAGCAAAGCCCTGACTTTCATTTACCCCTTTGGGGAACAGAGTTTCACTGTATGTAAATTCACTTTAAGTGGAATTCACTCTATAGATGTGCAATAAATTATGACTCAAAAAGCTACTTCAGGGTCTAGAATGGCTTGATTAGCTCACCAGATTAAACCAGGCAACTATCTGCTCTGGCAACCCTGAGGTTCCCAAACACTCTCTCCCTTTTGTACAGCTCATGTTACTGATACCAGAAAACCAACAGGTTAACACAAGGGTGACCAGACATTGTAAATCATCCTTCTCTCCTGCAACATTAGCAAACTGAGGAATGATGTGCTCGTTCTGGGCCAGGGTTCTGCTGTCCTTCAGTGGTGAGCGGTTGGTAGCACCAGTCAGAGGAATGGCTCTTCAGAGTAATTTCTGATTAATGATAGCAAAGGAATTGTAACCTTTAAGTCTTTCAATTTAATACTACCAGTTCCATGATAAAATCTTAGAGCCTCCTTGAAAACAACCTTTATTATCCTATTACTTGTTCCAATGTGACCCATCACTGCTGTTGACCCTCCACATTTATCACAAGCCTCTGCAGGAAGTGCTGCTTCACCCTCCCATGAATGGTAGGGAAGTTGAGACATGAGAACAGTAAAATATTCATACCAGCACGAGAAGCACTTCTTACATAAACAGTGAGACTTGCCTTAATTAATGGTGGAAAATGAAACAGATTTAGGTAGTCATGGGTTAACTTCTCAATGGCAGTCTAGGGAAAAAAGAAATCAACAAAATCAGATGAGAGTTATTCAGTACCTCATACTGCAAATACCAGCATGAAAAACAGCATAGCTCCCTGTGCACTGTGTTTTCCATTGTGGATACATTAGGGCATCTGTGAAGAGTTTAAAATACAGCAGTGTTCTGGAAACTGTCGTGGTAGATTGGCCCCATTTCGCATTCAGAATCAGATCCTCTTAATCAGAGAAAGAGATGTTTGGGGGGTTGTTTTGGTTGCTTTTATTTACGCTCAGTCAACCCAGAAAGCTGAAATCTTTCATTTTGGGCATTATTGACTTTATTAAGTTTCAATAATTTTCCCTGTAGGACATGTAAATTAAGCATATCAGTAACGGTGTGTGGCATGGAAAAAATGGCTGATGAGAAAAAGGGGAATAAATCTGTGTGACTTATGAAGCTAAATTTGCAGGACTAGCAATTACGATACAAGTATCTCTTACTGGTAAATCGTGGTATAAAATCATTGAGACCCAACAGAATTATAGATGCTGCTTTTAGAGAAATCCTTTTCCAAAGCTGACAGCCAGGAAACTGAACTCTCTCCTGTGGCTACACTATTAATACTATCACTGCTGTTGTGATTCCATTTTCCAGACCATGATTGTCTTAGCTCATTACAAACATTCGATATTTAAAACACCATGAAACAAAGCTATAAGAGAAAAGCAACCTGGCTGTCAACAAGCCTTAAAGTTGCTTTGTTAGTCAAAGCATGTTTTAAGCTACAGATGAGTTGTGAAAGTTGAGAAGTTTGGAGATTTCAGTTCAAATGACTGCTCCCAAACCTGCTCCTCCCTTAGCTAAAGAGAAATCTTTGGGGAGAACTCTCTCTGAAGATACCCAAAGCTTTCTGCCAGGGGAATAGCCCTCCTAGGCAACCCTTCAGCAGTATTGATGATTCAGCGCACAAGATAACCAAGAACTGCAGAGGAGTGTGAAGACCACAGCACATTTTCATACTCCACAAAACTCTCAGGTTGCTTTGGGTTCTAGATCCACATGAACCTGTAAGTGCTTTTTTTATGCTGCATATGTTCTCTATTTAGACTTACAACTTTCTTTGTTGTTAATACTACCAAAACCCCATAGAATCCTTTCTTAATATTCACACTATAACTTACTGCAACATTCAACATATGCTGTTAAATACCTTTAAATGGATGATGTGTCCTCTGGAAACAATTCCCATGTCCTTTAAATCCTCTTCTTCTAGAAGAAGCAATCGTTTCCCAGTGATATGATGTTCCTTAAACAAGCTAGCATATACACTCATTTCACCAGAAGCATCTCCTTAAGATAAGAGAGGTTATTCAGAAATCCATAGGGTGCTTTACTGGAGGGAGAAAAAGGTAAGCAAATGTATGGATATTCATACATGTGAATATGAAGGCACTTTTACCTTTCCTTGTAAGTTGTTGCATCCAGAAAAACTGCAAAAAAGAGGAATCAGCCTTGAAGTTCACGTTATCAAGGTGGTGCATTACAGTCATTTGGAGCTCACAAGCCATCACTCTTTTTTAAAACAAAAATTTTAAGTATTTCTACCTTTGGGTTAAAAGACTCCAGATCTGCCAATTCAAGTGATTGCTTTTATTTAGCTTTTAAAAACTGCTTCTATTTTGCAGCCACCTTATCGTTATGAAGAACAACAGAAATGACTGAAACAGAAGCTTAGTGATCTGTCACATGCCAAAGGGGATGAAGTTAAGGAGCCAGGGCTATTATGGCTTTTGCACTGGCTTTCCACAGTCCTTCAGTAAATGTGAGCTAAACAACCCCGTGATGCACAACACACGAGGAGGGTGCTAGAGGGGAGACTAAAATCACTGTGACACATCACTATGCTGGAGATAAGTCATTCATGTTTCTTGTTTAGCCTTTTAACTGAATAAAAAGGTAAAAAAGACTTAATGCCATTATTTTATATGAAATAGAGATCCCACACCTTAAAAACCCTTTAACTTTCAGTTAATTGCAATCCTGGTGGCACTCAGTGGGATAAAACCTTCAAACCCATTTTGTCCTGTCTAGGACAGGCCTTGCTTATATAGGTCTTCAGGCACTTCCACATTCCTTAAATGACCACTCAGGAATGCCCTCCTGGCTGCTGACAGCTCCCAGCTCCCATTAATTCCGGACACTGGAGAATGTGGCTGTTTTATGGAGGTCATTCGAGTTCTTAATTTACAGATGGACATTTTAAAGCCTTGCTGTGACACAAGTTCACCAAACAGACAGCAGTAAACCCTCACATAGATGTTCTGATCTGGCCTTCCCTCCCTCCGTACCCACTGTCATTTGTTAGAAAGCTCTGGCAGCGCAATGCTGGCCACATGAACACAAAATACTCACCACATCTTCTTCGGTCCATGCACAAATATCAAAGGAGGGCAGCAACTGTGTGAGAGATACGAATTGAAAAGAAAACCATCTGACCATTTTTCTTCCATTCACCCAAATTTTACTCTGGTGTCCGATTTTGTGCAGTCCCTTGTCTCCTGCAAAGGGCAGGACTTTAGGCTGCAACTCTCATACTGACATACTAAATTCCTGGATTCACACTGGCCATTGGCTGGCTCCAACAGCACGGTGGCCATGCTAAATCAAATCCATCACTTTATGTAGATAAAATTATCAGTAGATCTCTGATAGAAACAATTTAGGAAGCAAAAGATGGCAAAGGACTCTCTACCTGCCTCTCCTCTCGGCTCTTGCCCTAAGGGAAGGCTTTTGGCAATACTGCCAATGGCAATACTGCTCTGATTAAGCCTATCCCAAAAGATGGGTATTCTCTGGAAGAGGAAGGAAAACTGTGACACGGCAGCAGTGAAGCAGAATTTGGAGTTGGCTGCTGTGGCCAGTCTTCCTGTGCAAACCAGTCTCTTGGTTTCTGGCAGTGCTTCACAACTGCTCCCCTGGGGCTGGGGCAGTGCAACACTTCCCAGCCTCCTCCAGCGCTGTAGCCCATACAGGGCACACTTTGTTGTATGCAGGATGGTGTTAGCTCTTGAAGCACAAGGAAACCATGAAGGAGGTGCAGGAGCATGGCTGCGCTAAGTGAAGGTCTGGGATGACTGGAAAACTGACACAGAGATGTCACTGCTATACTGATTGCTGTTTTACTCATTCAAGCATACAGTACCCCAAGCATCACCTTCTTGGCATTTCTATCTGGCTAAAGGGTTAACGTTAACTGGCATGTATGTATTTGGACTGTCAGTGATTCCCAAAGGCTCAATACCATGATGTCGTTGCAAGCTTATTTGATGTACATAACACTGACATACAAGAGACTCAGCTCAGTTACTCACCAGCCCCCAAGGCTTTGTTACCTGCTCCAGAGACATCATGAGCTCTTCAGTTTCCCGCCTCCCCAGCCAGGCATTTTCCCCGGCAGGCACTCACCCCCTGCCTGCCTCCAGCTGAGCACCAAGCCCAGGGCAGAGCTGCCCTCATGTGCCTGAGCACCTTCCTGGCTCTCCAGGCAGGAGACCAGCATACAGCGTGATCCACTCACAACTTCCAGCTATCGCTGTAAAACATCCTTTGTGTCATTCCCTTGAAACTCCCATTGAAGGACTTGTGACTGCCTGCCACCCCTTGGTCTGCCTCAGTATCTATGACATTTTGCTACCCACCCCACTTCAGGGGACTCATCCTCCTCCACGAATGTCTCCGCCAAACCTTGCTGGGCACAATCCATGAGACCAGCTGAAGCCATCTCTGTGAGGAGGACAAAGAGGTCCCTCAAACCCATCCTTTGCCCCCTGCTTCCCCAAAGGGGGCAGAGCCAAAGGCATCAGGGTGAAGTGGCAGAAAGGAAGATGTGCCTGCCAGGAAAAAAAGAGAGACCTTCCAGACTTTTTCTCTCTATTACACTACCAGCCAATCTTCTTGACCTACCCGCTCCTAGCCAGGCATTCCCTATGTTAACATCTACCCATGGCCCTGGTAGGACGCTGTGGGGCAAAAGTACTGCTTGCAGCAGCACCTGAGCACACGGGAGGAAAGGTGGCAATTGTAAACATCCTTAGGAAGACAATGGGTCGTGCCTGTTGTAGGTACTTACAGTCAAACCGGCTGGTGCTGTGGGAAGAGCCTGGCACAATAATTGTACAACTGAATAATTTACTGCAGAAGTCAAATACTGCATTTTTAGTTGCATAAGGGAGTATTCCAGGTTTTCCCATGTTTAAATATAACCAGTTTTATATTATTTCAGTTTTTTCTTTTTTAAAGATGGAAGAATAAAGAAGTGTCACACAGTGAGTAATATAAAAAGTGACCTAAACCAGCAGACAATAAGGAACCTCTTGAAACACCAGCATTTTACACAGGGACACAGATGCATAAAATTTACTGTCAAAATGTTTATTGCAAAATAGAAGTTTGGAACAAAATGAAGCAAAGGAAAAAGTTCACATCAAAAGGAAGTTTATGACACCAATTGAGGAAATTGAATACATTGCATGATTTCTTTCTGCTTGTTTGCTTTGGTTTTACACTGGAAAATCAAACCCACAGTGTGAATAAAACAAGACATCATATGTCAAGTGCAATAAAGAGAATAACTGACGCTGCAAGGTTTTACCACACAGAAGTGTAACATCGCATGTTCCACACAAATGATATATTCAGTTTACAGCACAAGAGTTTTGGCACAGGCGTTGCACTCAGCTTTGGTTTTTCAGAAGGGAAAATGAAGTTTTCTAACACTGTGAAAATATTTTCTATTCAAATCTCATCGGTTCACACTTGAAGTGTAAGTAGCATTGACTCTACTATTCAGTACAAAACTTCTTCGGTAGTGCAAAAGCAAGAAATGCAGTGGACTATATCTGACTTTAAAAGGCATATGAATATTCAGCACACAATATAAAATGTTTAAAGAAAGTTGTTGGTTCTACAGTTTTAGAATTAAATCTTCACACATCAGAAATCTCTGTGCAGATTTTACAGTGTACACTAAGTCAGAGTCTGGGGGAAAAGGGAAAGGTTTCTCCCCCAGGCTCCTACCAGTGCATTTTAAGGGCTGTGAAAATTACTAAATGAACTTATTTTTCTACCTGAACGTTCTACCTAGGACTGTAGTTAAAACCTCTGTCAAGGTAGAGGTCTTATTAAAAACCTGTAAAAGCTGCCTGATTACAGAAAAAGGAACTACAGTTCTAAAGACACACAGTAACACTGCTGAATACTTAACAGTGCATGCACAGTATGGATTTACTGCTACTGCTGACAGCAATATAAATCATTATTGCAAATGTTTAACGCAGAATAACCACTTTAAAACCCAGAAGGAAAGGGACTCAACATCTAACAAAACCACTGGAACAATATACAAACAACTGTGACAAGAAGCTGTGCCAGACCTCACTTCCCGGAAGCCCTTCCTATCAGGCAGCACACAACGGGCCAAGATGCAGCATATCTACACATGGTACCCTGGGACACTTGCTACTCCAAGGAATTAGTCCTGTGATTGTCAGATCTAAAGGTTTTCCTCTGTTAATTCCCCCTTCCATTTCTTCCTGAAGGACAAGAAACAGAGTTGGGAGTTGGACACCCTGTCTTGGTCCCAAGCTCACCCCCTATCTTTAAGCAAGCCAAAAGCTGATCACCATTCTTCTTTTGGGCCATTTACCCATCTAAGTCAACACTGGCATTGCACCTGTCCTGTACAGTAAAACCAAGGGGTTTGGGCCTCCTGTTCTTACTGTTCTCCTCTGTCAAATGCAGCAACATCATTTTACTGCAGATACCTCCAGGGCTTTACAGAAGGTAGAGAAAACCGTGATCTCAAAAGGCCTGGTGGGGACTAGTGAGCTGAGAGGTGTATGAAGCATGGGAAGGCTTTTGGTGGCTTTGCTCACAGCCCAGAGCAGCCACAGAAACACCTTCTGGGTTTAGCTAATGCTTTCATAAGCTGACACACTATCTAGCTGTGGACTGCTGTGGAAATCTATACAGTCTGGTGATAATACAGGTAGAAGACAGACTGGGTTGCACTGCAGAGCAAAATCAGGCACGCAAGATGAAATATTCTGACCTTCTCCAACCAACATACCTGCCCACCAGAGCTACTTTCAAAACCTTTATCTAGGGAGAAGCATATCAGAAGCAGAAACAACACAGCTTGATTCTCAGTTATGATTTTTGGCTTGTAAACTGGAAACATCTGGTATGAAAGTCATCATAGGAAAGTAAAAATGCAATTAATACCACTATTTTTTTTTTAGTAAGCCTAGCCAATATAGTAATTATAACACTGTCTTCAAGAGAACTGCATCAGAAGAGTTTGTCGTGTTATCACCTTTTCAGAGGCCTTTGCTTCTTTGAACACAGAGGTTGTTTTACAAGAGTTCAGATTTTTCCTTAATACATTATTTGTCAAAGCAAATTAAGCTATATGGGGAAAGAAAGGGGAAGGGGGAGGGAAGTCCATCTTTGTTTCATTAAAAAATACTGGAACTAAGTCAATGGCAGGAATTCCTGTGAGCATGCTCCCAAATTCTGGTATTTTGCTGAAGTAAGTTACACTCCTGGGTAAGCACAGAACCTTGAAGACAGACTTTAATCTTGCAACTGTGATAGTGATTTTGCAACCATGAAACCCTGTGTCATACTACTTAGGGACTATTTTTTACTTCAGTAAAGACTGAGGGAGTGGATTTACAAATCCATGCAAATATAAATGTGCATGAAGTGCTCTGAGATTGTCGGATGCTAAGGAAGTGGCAAATATCAGTGCTAGGGACAGATTTTTTGTTGCCTTTTCTTTTGCCTACTAAATGTGATGAACCACATTTCATTTTCAACTAAAGCTGTACAACCCTACAGTGGTAATTTATGCACAATGACATACATCTTAAGATCTAAACTGCACCTATTAGATTACACAAATCCATCAAATTTTGCTGGGTATATACAAAAATAGTATCACTGCTGTGGGTGTTAGCAGACATAGACTTACAAAAACAGTACAAAACTGCACTGGAAAAAAGCTTATTTGCTCTTATTTCCATCTCATTATTTGCCCCTTAGTCCCTTTTTCTCCCTAAAATCAGGTTGCTTTAATGGACCTAAGAAGACATCGCTACCTGTGCCAAAGGAGCAAGTTTCTCCTTGAGATACTCTGTAAACTTCTTGCATCATTTACATTACAATTCTGCCATGAGAAAAGCTTCCTGATACAAAAGGGTTAACTTAAAGCCAATGGATTTGCCACTGTTAAGAAGAAGGTGGAATGGGGAATGACATCTGACAGAAATTAAGCATCTTGGAGGGTCTAATCATGTGTGAACTGAGTCGAGAAGGCTAGCTCAAAGCACAGCACTCGCTGCCTTGCAGGTTACCGGACCAGTGCTGATGCTTAAGGATAAATCAACTCTTACAACCCAAAGAGATGTCCACTTGTCACTCTAGATAAACTCCTTTAAAGAACTTTCTCTTTTGTTGAGTGAACATGTAATGATTTCAGGCCTGCTGTTATCTAATGTATCCATTTTTCTCTAAGCTACCTACAAAAACACTCACCATAATATGTAGGTTAGAGCTGTGTAACACGCAAGCCTGTAATTAAAGAAGCCACTCAAAACCTGAAGATTTCATAAAAGAAACCCCTCCAGTAACTGAGAATGGAATTTTGATGTCTTATTTCCACTACAGCTGAACTAGTTTTTCTTTTGAAATGCTGCCCTTCTTCCTTGGGCAAATATTCTACAACAACATCTTCCTTTCTAACCTGCATCTGTGTTTGCACTGGTTTTCCCTCCCACCTTCTGCATTATCACTAAAGGAGTCATCAGGAGAAGCATACTCACTGCTCTCAACATTAAGTGCCTGGCAGGCAATTATTGCCAGCAGACTGTTACACACAGAGTTTTACAGTAAGTCATAACAGCAGTGGCAGTACTTTAAAAGTGATTTAGCTGCAAAAAACAGGTACACATTGCCTAGTAAATGTCCCTCACGTTACTGCCCTCACATGTGAGAATGTCACACAAGCCACAGTGGTAAGGCCCAAGCTGAAATGTCACTGTGGTTCATCTTCACCCTTTCGTAAGGGTAGCTCACACTCTTTAGGAGAATCAACAGAATCAAAATTTACTAACACTGATTTTTACTCTCAGGTACAAGAATAAGTCCATCAAAGTTAATGAGGCTTCCTGGATTTACATCAACATAACCGAAAATTACCTTCTAGATCACAATATCTGATAATAGATGCAGAGGTCTGATTGCAGTTCTCTTTGCTAGAGTGAATTATATACACATGCACATACAAGTGAGGAGAAAAAAGAACATTTATACAAATCACCTACTAATAGGGACTACCTGAATTCTGCTGCTATTCAGTTTTTAAACCGTGTATTTAAGTAACCCCTCGCTTCCCCCCAGCCAAGCTTCTCTCTTCCTAGAAATATATTTGTGACTTCCCACAATGCGGCCTTGAAAAAATTCTTTAAATTAGAAACACAGCAAACCCCTTCACTGCAACAGTGAGAAAGAATGGATGGTAGAGAATAGCAAATTTGGAAGTACAAGTATATTCATATGATTGACAATTAAAGGAGTAAGGGAAATGACAAAAAACACAAAAGAAAAATTTGAAGTACATTAATGGCATTAAAGGCATTGAAGTTTCCCCCAGTGTTTTCAGATCTTAAGTTTATCAAGCCACAGTTTCTGTAATCAGGCATCAAGAATTATAATCATGGTTCTTAAAATAATAATAATCTCAATTAATTTGGAAAGTTTAGTTCCAAATTTAATCAAAGCAGAAATAAGTCAGCACACTCTAAACAAAACAACATGTCTTTCTACACACAAACATGCTCAGCCTGGAAAATGTCTCACATTTTTTCTTCTTCTTTTACAGGATTTAAACAGACCAAACTGACAGGATTCTCGTTCTAAAACTTTATTGTTTTGCTTTGCTAAAACTGATTTCAGGGTTAATTCTATAACTGATTTCATTCGCTGCTATCATCTGTGTCATCAAAATAATCATCATCATCATCGTCATCTGACCAGTCGAATTCACTGAAACCCAAAGCCATGTTGATTTTCTTTCCTTTTCTCATAGAGGTGGTTTTAGAAGAATTCTTTTTGGCTTGCATGTTTATCTGCATTCCAGAATGCAGGACAGATCCTGCTTTGTTCAGAGAGAAGATATCCCCAAAGCCCGTCATCATCAAGGCCTTCAGACTTTGGTTCATGCCAGCTACCTCCCCGTTACTTGTTGATGTGATCTGACATGACATCTCTGCACTGTTTGACTCCTCTGTTTTAGATTCAAAGTAAGACTCCTCAGACATTCTTGCAGCAAGAGGTAAGAAAAACTATTTAAAGGAGGAAAGGACAGAGCAAAAGTGAAAGTTAGAACCAATTTAAAAATCGAGGGAAAAGACACCACCAGATTAGTTGGCAATCAACAGAAAGCACAAAATTAGTGAATCTAAACATGGAGATCAAGTCAGAATTCATTAAACCAGACAGCTTCATTCTGGGGTCATTGTTCTTAAACTAAAGTGCAAAATCACTGAGTTGCATGGCAAGAACCACAGGTAGCAGAGCTTTCATGACAAAAGAAGGTTCAAACTCTTTAATCCTTCATTTTGCACAGTGTAAAACAGAATGTGGCATTTCCCAGCCAGGCGGACTGGCTCCAAGGCAATGTGGTTATAACAGAAGTCAGTGAGTTGCTTAATTGAACCTTTCAGGACTGAAGAATAAATCACGTTAAGATCAGAAAACCCAAACAAGCTCCCAAAGTTTGGTGCAGAAGTAGCAGCCCTCTAAACATCAGAAGTAACAGCAGCAGTATTATTTGTGCAAAGACTGGGTTTGAGCGTATGCTCAAAAGGAGCGAAAGGGGTCACGATGCAACAGCCGCAATCAGAAACGAGCCTCTCACCAATGCAAAGGACATACAGGAACTGGCCTCCAGCCCACACCAGCACCTTGCTTCTGGAAGCTGTCCCAGGGAGGAGCAGGCAGGGGAAGAGGGGCTGTTTGGTCAGCTTATCAGCTTCTTCAGCTTGGTTGCATTTTCATTTTGTTTTAGTGATATCAACAGACATCTACCATATGGTTGTACATTATGTTAAATCTCTACTGATTTAATCTTCACAGATAACAGCATTTTCCTGACCCAGTCTGTTAGTAATAACAAATGAAATGTGTTCTCTAAATAATGATTAATGCCTCTTCCGAGTGCCTGGGCTAGTAATCTCTGTGACACGCTTGCCTGTAGTCCACAGGGAGTAAAAGCTTGGGAGTTTCATCCTAAACTATCTACTAAACCAACAGCAAAGGAGCTGTGTATGAATACCTGAACTGGCCTTTCTTTCCAAAGCTGTTTGCAAAATCACTTGTCCAAAATTCATTCCATGTATTTGTTAACCTAACCAGAAAACCGACCAAAGAGCAAATGGCAGTTCGTCACAACAGTCTACAGGGGTCACCATGGTGATGTCCTAGCCTGTAACAAGACTTCATGGCCAGGCTGACCAAAGAGTGCCCATTTCTTGGCAAAACTGCTTACATTGACAAATTGACAATCATTAAAAGGGACAAAATGTGTCTTTTGTTCCTCTCGGATTTTCCCTGCTTACGTAGGCTTTCTGTTTGCGTTGTGCTTAACAAAAGTTACTGATCATGGTTTAAGAAACAAATAAAATTAAGAAGTTGGGGAGAGGGGGTACATCCTACGGCTAAGCTTCTGTACAGGACAAACAATTGCACCATCACCAGATCAAGGCTTACACCTGGATCAAGGAAACCAAAAGCTCCTTCTGATAAAGAGAAGGAGTATTTTAAAAGCAAGACCTAGCCACATAAACGAGATGCCCAGCACACACGATTCAGTGCCAGGTAGTTCCTCCATGACTTTAGAATTTTAGTCACTTTATATCCACAGAAGAGAATCCCCTGATGACAAAAAAACCTGCAAAACAGCCTTCTGCTAAAACACATTTCTTGGTCAGTGTTTGTGCAATGCCTGGCAGTGGGTAAGCTGTGGAAGAGCCATAACTGTGGCTCATTTTGTGAGCTACAATCACCTTACTTCCTCCATATTTTGCCACCTTGTTACCTGGAGAACTTAGGAGCTCTCTGTGACAGGACCTGCCTGGTATTGCAGTGATACTACAGTTCATGATAACTATCTTGAAGAGACTTTTATAGATGGCTGGGTCCCCCAGTCTCTGTATAAGCCACTGATCTTAAATGACAACCTGTAGGTGTAGGTCACCACAGATAAATATCTGGATTTCATGCCTTGCTCACTGTCTTCCTCTAAATATCAGCTTCTGAAAGTCAGGTTCTCTTTCAAAAGAAGTCTCCCATTTCACTGCAGCTGTGGATATATTCTACTCCTCCAAAAGGCTCCAGATTCCCTTGTGCAAGATGCTCTTGGAGATCTGCACAAAGGGAATCTGCAGAGATCAGACTCAAAGGTGTCTGTTTTATAAGACAGAAGAAACAGGTTCAGAACAAGAGCAAAGAGAAACACTACTTTCACGGAAGTGTTTATAAAGATTAGTCTCATACTTCTCTCATGTTAACGTGTAAAAAGCTATGCTTTATTCTATGGGGTAGGAGCAGCCTTCCACTTACAGCCACCTACCATGCAGAGTGACAGCATGAAGCTTCTACCAGCCCTAGAGAACACTGGAGAATCAAGTGCCAGAGACAGCTTCCCTGTTCTCCTTTCACTTAGTTCAAGTTTCTCCTCCTGCATACCACTTTAATAGTATTTACTGGCCTCTGGTCTTTACTGCAGAGCAAAATTAAGATGACAGTACCAGCTAAGATACAGCAAGGCCTAGTGATGGCTAAGAACCTGGTATAAGCCTAGTGGGCACCCTGAGCTGTGTTATTGGCTATGGTTGCCCTATCTTTACTACTGTTTTTACAGCAAACGTAGCTTAAAATCGAGCAGTGCAGCTCCCTGTTGCAGTCCTCATACTGCTGAGCAGACATACCCTGAACCAAGGGATGGAGGGAGACACCTGACTTCATGGATTGCAGCTTGCAAACAGAATGCTCAACATTTCGCAAATGGTTTACAGCTATGAATTTAAAACATAGCTGTGTTTGTAACCAGTGCCTTCTAGAACTTTATTTGCTATGAAAAGAAACCCCAACCCTGCTTGAACAAGCAGATTTTTGCTGCTATGCCAATTTTTTTCCAACAAAAGGGCTTTTTAAAAGCTGTTCCATGTAACAGTTCGATAAAGATCTATGGAAAAAAACAAACCTGTATTTCTCTATTAGAAGAAATTGCATTTAAATGCAATAGGAGAGTTGGGTTAATGTTATGCAGAAAGATAGCTCATGCTTAGCACAACAGGCCGCAGCACAGTGCTTTATTCTTTCAGCAATGCCAGCTCTAAGTGAAAAGTAGAAGTCATAAGCAAGTACAGCATAAAAAACCCTAGGACCTTGCCCGTGGAAAGATTTGCTCATTAAGGCTGTGTCTCATGCTGTGCTCAGGATAGATGATGGCCCACAGCTCAGTTACTGGAAGTTTGCAAGCGTTAAAGCAGGCATATAGATATCTACTGAGAACATACAGTATCTGTGCATAGGAAAACATTCATTCTTCATGATTTCATTACTGCATGTTCACAGCTGGAACACGAATGCAACTTCATTCAAACAACAGCAATAAGCTATGCCTTAAAAACAAGTTGTATATAGATGGGTCTGGCTGGAATCAAGGCTGTAAGTAGGATAAAATTGTGCGTAGGAAAAATCATATGCTGCTGCAATCTCAATTTGGTAGTTGTTTTGGCTAGTGCTTTAAAAACAAGTATGTAATGCGGTATTTTTCTTAACAACAATTCTGTTGTAACATGACTAGCCATGCACCAACCCTGTGGTCCTCCCTCTGCCAGTCAGTATTTAAGAGCATCACACTTCATAAAGAAATTCAAGATCATCCAAGAAAGGTTTTTGTTCCAATTTATTATTAGAAACGTGGCAATCCTAACAGCTAGTAACTGGCCAGTACAAGTTATGAACAAAGCCCTAAATTAACACTTCAAATTTTGACCCCCTCCTTCCCAGAATGAAAACTTACTTCTTCTAGAAGAAAAAGGACAGAATTTAAAAAATTGACATAGGTCTCTCAAACCTTCTTCTTGAGAAAAAAAATGATTCTTACATTTAAGAACAAATCCTGCATCCATTAAAGTCAACAACTTTCTAGTTGAAAAATGAATTTACTGAGTGCAATCAACTTTTAAAGCTGAGAACTGTAATTAAATCAATGGGAAACTACTTAAGTGCCCATGGCACCATATGAACTATCAGCAATATCTGATATCTGATGGATTAGCCAAATTTTTTAAAAACAGTAGAGTTATTTGCAGTGATGTAATAAAATAGACTTTAACTGGCCCAAAGGAACAACTAAAGATAACAGGGGCACTATTTCTTGGTGTGTCTTTAGACACACACAGATGCATGTATACATAGACAAAGCTCCACTTTCTGAAGTAAGATAAAAGGTTGAATTATCGTCTACTTACAGGAGTATTGGACTGTTCAGTTAACTTCTGCTCCCACATCCTCAAACGCCGCTCCCGTTCCTTTAGTTCCTGCTCCTTAAAGCTCAGATCACGCTCCAGTTTCTTTAGTCTCTCTAAGGTTGCCTCAATTTCACATCTGCACGGAGACAATTTGTTATGTCTTGTCTTTTCCTGGCACATATAAATTGTTCATAATTTCTACTTGAATGTTAATTAAATGTGAAAGGCTGAAAAGTACAACACTAACTCAAGCAGTTCATTTAATTACCAAATGCAAAGCCTTTCAGAGCTTTAAGAACAACTGGAAATGTTTATACTTGAGAATAACCATAATACCTTCAGTTGAAGAAAAATATCATTTAAAAGAGTAAAATGCCACAGCATAACAATACTTTAGAATGTCATCTTTTCCCTCAACATCATGAAACACAACCTTAACCACAAAGAAATTGCACTAAGAACTGGTAACAGGGCCATGATTAGCAACACAATATGGGCAGTCTAAGAAGCCCATTTGCTTGAGTCTGTAACTTGGCTGTAAATATTATTTGGACTTATACTCAAAATACACAGAAGCACCACTGGGGTCTTTTTCACACTCACATTCCCATTTCTCTAGGTGAAGATACAAGAGCAAGAATTTACACCATGATATGATCCAACCCTGCAAATAGTTACAAACATAAGCTTCTTGAGTAGGAACAGTTAATAAAAGGATTTGGTTTACTTTTCTCTGCTTCTCACCATACACACAAAGGTGCAAAAAATAAGAAAGGCAGGAAGCAAAGGAAGTACTCTAAGAAGCTTCAGATACTGTCTTTATTTGGTTACACTACATGTAGTTTCTGTTGACTTTAGGTACGCATTTCTTTTAAACATGAACTGAACTGCTCTTGGAAAAAAGTTTAACAAGTTTTGCACTAAAAACGCATGGGTGTATACTACAATATACAGAAAAAATAATTCTGTCACTAAATTGAGCTACACTTTTATGCTTGTGGGATAACTAAAAAAAACCCACCCCAAACCAACTCCGATTTGTATCATAAGTTGTGTTTGCATTTAACAAACTATCTCTATGACCATCTGGGAGATCATGTACTGCCTGCTACCTGCGTCCTGAATATTACTTTAACTGTTTCCTGTTCACATTGCAGGAACAGGTCAATCACAGCATTTTGTTTTCCACCTAAGAGCGAGCAAGCTCCTAAGGGGCAAATATCCTGAAGAAAGCTCTGGAGATAGCTACTGAGACTCTGCAATACCAAATCTTCTGCTCAAACTTTCACCGTGTTTTCCCTTTATAAACACACTGCAAACAAAATCTGCTCCTTCTGATGTTTTAAAAAGAAAATAAAAGGGCTTTAGGTGGTGGTGGGGAGAAAGATTTCTTCCTGTAAAACTCCAGTCCTCGTTCCTAGCATGGAATGATTAAGCTCTTCTCCAGTATCAACTTAAAGAAGTTCAGGCTCTCAATGTGGGAAATGCATGTCCAAATAGCCTATTTAAGTAAATGAAATAATTTAAATATTCCAAATCTTATAGATTCCTTATTTTAATGAGACATCTCTGTCAGAGAGTAATGCTTACAAAGTACAGCGAAAGGATTCAGAGCTGGAATAACTAGCGAACTCTACTGCAAACTCCTACCACCACGCTTAATTCTACTGCAAAAATCAGCCACCTGGGGCAAGAGCATTTATCACACTTAAATCCTGCTGAGTGAGCTGTTCGATGTGGTGGTCAGAACAAATGCCTCTCACAATTATTATGCTTCAGATTTCAAGCAAAATTCTTTCTCGTATTTAGGCATGCAAAGGTCAAGGCTGATCTCTGTGCTGGGTGGAAAGTGGTCACGCATCCTAATAAGGAGACAATAGAGGAAGAAACTGGTCGGAAGGTCAGAAAGTGACTCCAAACATTCATTTTGCTACCATAAACCCCTTCTGACAGGTGCAACATATAATACACAATCTACTGTGGGAACTACAGAGCAATCTGAAGA
This sequence comes from Psittacula echo, assembly GCF_963264785.1. Classification (NCBI taxonomy): domain Eukaryota; kingdom Metazoa; phylum Chordata; class Aves; order Psittaciformes; family Psittacidae; genus Psittacula; species Psittacula echo. The sequence continues at coordinate 67,076,399 of NC_137743.1, read as the reverse complement.
TGGTTACAAGTGCTGCTTTTCTTAGCTTGTCTCTCAACATCACTGCTACTTATATGCAACTCTATAATTTTTAAAATACGTAAATTTAAGTTCTCTTTTAAATAACATTCTGCACTAGGAAGGTCTTGGTAAGGACTTTCTGTATGTCAAAAGTCAGTTCTGTGCTGTAATTACCTCTCTTCATTAGACACAAACTTCTCATAATAAAAGGTCAGTCTGTGAAAACAGTTGCATTCTGAAAAATAATTCCACTGTATAATAAAACTGTGTAATTAAAGAGAAAGCTACCGTACATTGCCTAGTTAATGAGTCTTACCTCATAAATGAGGCAGCTTGAAACATTATACATGGTAGGGCACGTGGATTTGTTTGCTTCTGTAGTTCTGCAGTCTGAGCTTACTGGCTTTTCTAGAATAATCTCATTCTGTGACATTGAAGAACGTATACTGTATTATTAGAAACTATAATGATAAACAGTCACAGATAAACAAATGCCAGTCATTGTTTTTAATATGGCTAATAATCAGAATTGGTACTGATACACTAATAAAAGTATCACTAATACACCATTTTAATCATTAGAACAGCCGCTCGGGGGGAAGAGGAAGGAAGGAGAAATGCAGTCAGTATATAAGACTAAATGCAGACAAATGTGATCTCTCACTGAATTGGAACATCATTACTTCAATAGTAATTTTTTTCCTACTGTAATAAAAGTGACTTGAGAAAGAGCTCCAAAAAAGTCACAGACTATGAACTCAAACATGAGGCAGACCCGTGCAACTCAGCTGTCAGACAGCACCCCAACTCGATTAAATAATAAGAACATGAAGGGTAGAACAGTTTGGAAGACACTGAATTATTTTAAGGAAATGACAGAACAGGCAAGTTAAAACGTATTATTTATATAAACATGAAGACCTGTAAATGTTGCAAATAAGACCATGCTGAAGATAGGTTGAAATGTCATTTATCACCTCTGTCTGTCTTGTATAGACTCAGCCCACTCTCAGTTTTCACGCCAGCCAGAGACATTGAAGACTCTGGTTACTTGCTACTAGAGATGCATTTTTTGCAAGTCTCTATAAGAAACGAACCTCACCTTGCCTCTTTTTAAGAGTGGGGAAAAAATGTAACCCTGGCTCATGTGAGCTTTGATTTGCTTTGATAAGTGCAGTATCCCTGTGAAAGTGCAGGATCTATATCACTAATTTGGAGGTCCCTCAAGGGAACAAGTGTAACCTTTGTTTTTTCCAAGCCCACCCTTCTCCAGGGCGATAGCCAGGCTTCATTAAAATTCCCTATTTCTTCTGAACACATCTCATTCTTTCCCTATTGCTGGTTTAACTATCTCTTTGCAAATGACTATGGGATAAAATACATGTAAAAAATAAAGCAATAAGTAAAACCAAAGACTTTTCAATGCAGAAGTTAAACCACATTAAACTTCTATGCAGCTGTTATCAGAAATTGTCTTAGTCTGTCTTAGTTAATCTCTTGGGATCACTTTATGCAGTGGAAGTCTTCCACCCACTTTCACTTGCATGGTTTTTTGCATACTTTCTGTTAATCTGGTTTACCCTTCATGAGTGCCCCATACAGATGTGGCTTTCGCATCAGGGATGGCAGCCCATACCAGAATTCAGGCAAGAGAGCTTGCCTCTCACCCAGCTTGTAAGCAAGTCCCCACGTGACCATGCTCTTTCTGCACTTTGTGTTTTCATTTTGACTTAATTCAGAAACCATCTTTGCTTTCAGGCAAATCATGCCCCATCATGAATTTGTATTTTCTCTCTCATATTTCCTTGTCTGCATGTTATTTGTTCTTCCAAAACCAAAAAGCCAAATTTACCTTTAACACAAGCCTGCACGGTAACAAGTTTTTCAGTGACTTGATAGTGCCAAAGAACTTTTTGTTTCTACATGGCTTTTCGTTAACGCCTTGTTATCCATTCCTCATCTGAGCAATGCAAGTAGATCAAAATGAAATATGCCACAAATCCTCAGGCTACCCCTGTCACTGTCTAAGAAATGAATGAATTTTGTAAAACAGAAGTTTAATGTTACCAAATGTCACTTAGCACAGCTTTTATTGTGCTATATTGGCAAGACTTAAGAAGGCATTTGTTTTTCCTAAAGCAGTTTGAGTACTCCCAAGTGACAAGCGATAGGACAAGAGGAAATGGGCTCAAGCTGTGCCAGAGAAGTTTTAGATTGGATATTTGGAAAAATTTCTTCACTGAAAGGGTAGTCAGGCATTGCCACAGACTGCCCAGGGCAGTGGTGCAATCACTGTCCCTGGAAGCGTTCAAAAACTGTGTAGATGAGGCCCTCAGTGACATGGTTTAGTTGTGGACTTGCAGTCCTGGGGTAATGGTTGGACTTCATGATTTTAAAGGTCTTTTCCAACCTAAAAGATTCTGTGACTTTGCTCATCTTTTAAATAAATATTTTTACTATACACGGGTGTATAAGAAACCCCTCACTGGGGGATATTTTTCTTCCAATCCTCCTTGTACTCTGCCTGCTGCCAAAATTACAATACGACATCCAGAGTCTACATCAATAACGCTGGCCACGAAATCTGTTTTTATACTTTAAATACCCGACATTTATCCCAAGCCTTAGAATGCGGGCCTGGGGGGGCAAAAGGCCACAGTGATAACACTGTAAAAGCAACACCGCGGATAAATTCCTTGTAAACACTTGAGAGCTGGGGAGCGGCAAGAGGGGGGCACTGACCACAGTGGAACCTCGCAGCGCCGGCCGCAGGGCAGCGGCGCCGAGCAGGGGGCAGCCCCGGCCCCAGCGGAGGGGAGAGCATGTGGGCGCCGTGGCCAGCAGGTGGCGCGCCGCTGCCGCCGCCGGGCCCGGGGCCGCGGGGCTGCAGCCGGCGCGCTGCTGAGTCAGGGCAGGAGCGGCCCTGGTCCCGGCTATTTATAGTCCCTCCATGTGACCTAGAGCCGCTCACTTTTTCCACTGGCCCGGTTAAAACTACACGTTTCGCTTTTCTAGGGAAGCCTGGGGAGGAAATGCGGGATGCTGGCTTTGAGACGAGCCCCACTTCCACGGGCTCTTCCCTGCCCTCCTGCGCTGGGGTTCTTCATTCCTGCGCTGAGTGCAGGCAGGGAACCGTCCCATATTTCTGCTCCCAGCTTACCTGGAGCAGGGCCAGCGCTGCTTAATATAGACTGAGCACTGGTAAAAATCTTCTGCCTATGCAGAGCTGTTGTCAATTTTCTTTTCCAAACAGAAGGATGCAGTGTGAAGCAGCAAGCTTCCCAACTGACACACAGGCTTTGAGGACAGGGTTTTAAAGTTCTGGCACGTACCAAAACCAGGCTGAAACTTTTACTGTAAACCAGTGCCACGTAACAGCATTTTCTCAAGCCTGCTCTCCATTTATAATCACTAACGAAAAAAAATTACCATAGCAGTAGGTGCAATCATATTGCTCAAGCAATGCTGGTGTACTACGCAAAACCAGGGCTGGCTTGGGCATGTGCTGAACGCGTGAACCCAAAGTCAGTGCAAAAGAGAGGATGCACAAAATGGCAGAACACATAAAAGTGAAGACAAACGGAGGCTTGATTGGAAAATTTATCTTTTTATGCCCTTTATTTTTATTTTGTTGGGTTTTTTAACATATGCCTACACACTTTCTATGAAACTTGCATCAAACATACTTATACCTGAGCTGTTTTGCCCTCACACTGCTCACTGAAAACATGTAATTGGCTTTAAGATGTGAATCACAAAACCATAAATATCATGATACCCAAACCAGTGTAATAATAAATACAGGGTACAGCTAAGTGTATTGGCTCCTAATACAAGTTTCACAGCATTCTGAGCATTCCTGAAAAACAAGGTAAGTTACGTTCTAAAAATACCTCAAGCACAGATATTTTCTACCAATACATCATCAGAGTCTGATGTCTTTCTGAAAAGAATATGGACTCACACTATTTAAAAGGAAAACCACGTCATTTCATCTCGGGAAGAAGGAAACTTACCTCCACTCTGCCTTGTTATGCAGGAATGAGTTACACTGGTCTGGAAGGTTACTGTCATTTGACATAGATTCCAGGATTGAAATGATCTGCTTGAATGATGGCCTTTTCTGAAGACAAAAAACAAACCCACAGCATTTGTATTCATACACTAGTACTGTGCAAAATTATTTGCAGGAATTTTTCAATTAACAGACTAGCAGTAACAGAAACTGGGATGCTGCTTTCTGAGCATCACATCCTGCAAGAGGACTCTAAAAAATCTGTAAACTGTCTTTCTTTTTGCTCTTCCCATTGAAGAAAAGGTTCGTTTGGTAAGAGTTACTTAAACTAGCAGGACTCAAGCCTTAGCTCACTCTCCCATATCTACCATTAAAACTTTTGGTATTCCATAAGAGAATTAAACAACATCAGTACAAAAATAACCATCAAGATTCCTGATTCTGAAGTTTTCCTCAAGCTAAGAAGGAAAATACTGCCAAAAAGAGAAGGCTGGACCCATTAGCAACTGGTAATTAGACAGATGTCCTTTTACAGGTAGTAACCCACACTCTTTAATATGGGAACAAGTATTTAGCTGCCCATCAAAAACGGGTTTCTGGCCACGGTTCTCCTCTCACAGATGACAACAGACTTTCCAGAAAACATCTCACTTGGCCACCTCAGGAGCAGACAGGGAAGAAGTGAAGGTTGAGGTCAGATGAGGATGTCTTGCCTGACAGCTGAGCTCATGTCAGCAGTGCCTGTGCTCTTCTGTCCTGGGCTCACTGACTTAACTGATGGATGCTCTCCATCCAGCACCCACTGTGCTCACTGGTCAGTGGTTAAAACTTCTCTGTATTTTCTACTTTGCCCTTAGTCCCAAATGGAAGCTATGAAATAGGATAATGAGTGAAAACTGAAAAAGCCCCAGTTAAACGTGTTTCTTGAAAGAGCACTGACTCTTTTAGTCTGTTTGACAGACCTCAGACAAGGTTGAGACAAAAGGTTGAAACAAAATGCAGATACTTAATAAGGGGATGATGCACATTCTCTCTCTATCCCGCCAGTAATTATACCATTTCTGCTAAAATTACAGATGCCGCAATTAAAACGTGCATTTTAATTTGGAAGCACAAAAACAATTAGGAACAATGCTGAGGTGTCTCTCCCTGGAAGATCCAAGTGATTTCCACATTATAAAAGAAAGACAATTTCTTTATTTAAAATGTCAAACAGCGTGAAAATGTGTCAAATGCGTAACAAAAAAAAAGACAAGCTCTCTTATACTGTAATGCTGCACTGCTCGGCTGTAACTGGCGGCTTTGTCTGTCATTTTTGGTCCATCTCCATGACTTGAGGCAACAGGCAGCTGGATAAGCTATGCAGATTTTCTTCACACAGACAGCACTTGCCCCAGCCACCATGTGCTTATGCAATTTGGCCCACAGCCCAGTGTCCATGGACTGGCAACCTGGGTGCGCCAAGCAGCAGGTGCCTATTCAGCAGCACTTTCCTTGAACTTGTTGATACAGTCCCAATGTGGAAACCTACATTTACGGGGGAGCTGAGGGAGGCAGAAGTCTTCCCCCTACATGCATGATGCCACCAGACCTGCTATGGCTGAGAAACTACGTTCTGAAAGAGCACCAACCTCCGTGGTCAGGGACTGTGCCACGCCAGGGGTACAGACCTCAAAATCCATCCCTGGCACCAACCAGGACAGAAAAATCTGGTGCAGTTTAGGGGCAGGAGAACCTTCCAACAGCCCTTCTGGTTGCTACAGCTGCATCTCCTGTAACCACTCCAGTGGGTGCAAACTGTTGAGGGGATTTCAAGACCATCCCAGATGATGAGGAGGGTGCCAGACAAGAGATAGTGGTTCCCCACCAATACACTGGGGTACAGCTACTGCTAGGTACTCTCCAACAGGCTGGCAGGTGTGTAATGTGCCTGTAATAAAGTAATTCGAATTTCAGAAAGAGATTAAGGGCAAACATTCCTATGCTGCATTAATGACAATGTTTTATGGCTTATTTAGGATTCTTTTATAAAACACTTCCATAAGTTTTGCTTGATTCTTCTTTCTTGTGGGTATACTGGAAAGGATAGGGCAGGGCCAATGCTAAGTGACACAGTCAACACTACTGAGCCTTGTCTGGAACTGGAGTGGAGACAATGACAGAAACCAGGGTTTTACTAAGCGCAGGTGAAAGCACCGACTGACCTGGGAGACTCAGCAACACAAACTCTTTGGGTCCTACACTACAGGCAAGGAACTGTTGAGTTGCACAACTCGAGCTGGAACAAAGCAGTCACGCTGTACTGACAAAGCCTGTACATCTCTGGCTGTGCAATTTCTCTGAACAGCCACCAGCTACCCTGCCAGCTTTGTAGCTGCCAGATTTACAGGTACCAGCTTTCCCTGGAGGCAAAGCTGACAGGAAGACACAAGCCTGCTCTGCCACGTGGGTTTTGTTGGTTTCTTGCCCCTAGGCAAGGACAATTTCAGATTTAATAAATGCGCGCTAAGTGCAGTTTGACAGCTTGGTTAAAACTGGCAAGAAGTAACTGCTGCAACTGGGAGCCCGAGCTGAGGAGCTTCTTTTGACAAAAGTCTTTATTTTTGGAGGGTGAGTGCCTAGCGCTTTCTAGAAAGTCAGCCACCTCAAGGCAGTCCTTATGAGAGATGCTTAAAATATCAAGGCATGAGTCGCCTTTGGAAACTGTTTCCCTTTATATCTGTGATGTCTCATACAAAAATCTTTAAAATATATGTCCCTCTAGAAATAATTCTGGCTAATGTTTTCAGCTGTTTCTTCCACTCTGCACAAAACCAGGATATTTAATCCATATGGCTTTGCTTCCTTGCTGCCTCCTTGCTTCCAGGTTTCTGACTTTCATTAAAAGATTCAGTAATTTATAAACATTTTTGATGTTAAAGTGGGGATAAACTGAGTGAACAGACGAAATGAGAAAGAATCACTCACCTGTGTTTCAAAGGCAAGTATCCCCAGCAAACAAAAGGCACCAGTGATGAGTGACCCTGTTTGCACAATTATCTAGTATCCAAGCAAAAGCAGCTTGTTTGGTAGCGATTTTAACATGTGGAAGTAGTTATTTAAGACACTTAGTTACCACAGAGATTGCTCTTTCATAATTACTGACTTAAAACATTTTAGTAAAATGCTTTGAACACACTAGGTACTGTTTCTTTCAACTAGCAGAGTTTAAACTGCATAAAGACTACTATTACAAATACCATGCTGAGCAATGCACCATGGACACTTTTTGCTGCATATGAAGAAATTCTTAAGAATTCAAAGCAAAGTAAATAACTCTGTCCATTCCCATAAGCAAGTTACAGTGTAAGCAGTGCTGCTCTGCAGCAGCTCTTAAAGTGCATTCCTTAGCCCTACAGTAAACGCACATCCCTCTTTTCTCAGGGATAATCCACTAAAGATAATTCATGCTTTCTGTGGGCTAAAAGTGTGCACCTTAGCGATTGCTTTAGAGCAGCTGAGATCCTTGAGCTCACCCCTGCTTGACCTTCAGTAACTTATTCATGCATCAACTATCTGATTTGCTAAAGCTAATCCTGGCAAAAAGGAAACACTGCACAGAGCAGTATTTTAGAGGAGTGTGCTCCATCTTTTGGCTCATGCAGGCCACACAGCCTTTATCAAGGCATTCTGAGAGCTGCAAGTAGCAATCCTTTCCCAACGCATGACACAATAAGTCAGTCACATGCCTAAACTGTGATCAGAGATTACTCCATTTCAGTCATGTGAATAAAGCATTTATAATTGCTTAACAGAAGAGAAGCTGCATGAAAAAGTAGCAAAGAGCAGACTGTCAGGAAAACCTGCATAACATGAGATTCACTCTCTGCACACATCAGAGACTCCTTTGGGAACAGTGCTCCCAGGAACCAGCCTGCACCCAGGTGAATTATTCAGGCAGATAGAATTCAGCCTGCTGGTTGGGCATCCTTCTTCCACAAAACACAGATCCCTCCCTCTCCCTGAAAAACAGCAACAGCCTTCTGGACATGTATATATGTGGCTAGAGCAAGGCAGAGGGCAAGCAGATCTAGTATGTGCTGCAATTACAGAAAAGAAGCTCAAATAATTCTTACTCTGCGCTATTTGTTAGTGATGCTGATGCTTGGGAGTACTTACTAAAAATACATAGTTGCCACTGGAAAGTGCTTTTCAGTAATTACTGGCCTAGAACTTACACAGCCTATTTGTATATTCAAAGACCCAAGGCATTTTTCTTCTCTCCCTTTTGAGGGGAGATTAAAGATGGAGATAATAAGAGAAGGGCATTTAAATGGGTCTTCACATAGAAAACACATGTTGAAAACCCAGGGAGGCTGTGAATGCTCCATCCCTGGCGGTGTTCAAGGCCAGGTTGGATAAGGACTTGGGTGGCATGGTTTAGTGTGAGGTGTCCCTGACCATGGCAGGGAGGTTGGAACTTGATGATCTTAAGGTCCTTTCCAACCCTAACTATTCTATGATTCTATGATGGATCTCAGCCTTCTATATCCATTCTGTAGGAAAGCAACACCTCACTTAAAAACAAAGAAATTTAAAAGAAAGAGACAAAGAGGGGAAATCTCCTTTCCCAGGTTATTCTTCTATGGCTACTCTCTGGTGATAACAAGTTCTAGCTTTAGAGCATCTAAGGGCTATAATCTGTCTTGGGGTAAGTCGTGGTCTCTCTGAAGTAGTAGCTAACTTTCTCCTGAGTTTAAAGGAATGAAGCTCTTCCTGGTGCCCTGACTTGAGAAAAAAAGCATAATTTTCTTTCCTTAACTATCCTTCGCTCTCTCAAATACCTTCATAGGCAAAAGAAATAGATGCTAATCCTTGTTAATACAGCTAGGATGCCCACAGGCTCTTTACAGACATTTTTATATACACCAGGATGGAAGCAGAGTCCATTTAAAGAAGGTAACTCCCATAATCTACAAAAGCTTCTACTAAATACTCTCTTTAATTTCCCTTTCAGTTTATTCTTGCAGGGGCAGATGAATAGTGACAGTGGTTTGGCTCTTTAACTTGTATTTTTACTGTGTTTTCACAGTTAACCAGTATATTACAGTACTTCTATCATTATATTATTACAGTATAATCATTATAAAGCATATCATTCAAACGGAAAAGATTAGGAAAGGTTTAATGTTAATTTAGACTGCTGTTCCTACCCACATTTTATGGATTAATTTTACATGTTTTCAAGACAAGGAAGGCGTCAAAATTGGACCTTGAAATATGTGATGCTCACATACATCCAAGAAAGACTATTGAAAGAAAATAGAAAAGAACAATTTTTCCTTTGCTCCAACATGAGTACATCCTTGCTATCTCACCTGTTTACTGTCATTGTCTTTAGTTGTCAGGTAAGTTAATAGTAGCACAGTTAACTCTTGATTAAAAGAGAGAGAGACACTTACGTACAAATATGTAAGCCCATTTTAAAAAAAAAGACAGTCTCAACTATCTTTGTGAAGAAATGCGTCTACCAGCGTGCATCAGTGGTCAGTCAGCGTTGTCCCCCAAGGAAACACTAACACACTTACCAAAACAAGGAGGGGGGTGGGAGTGGTGGTAGTATGAAAATCAAACACACATTAAATTACCTTTGAATCAGCATCCCAACATTGGTGCATCAGTTCTGCAAAACTTCTGGGACAACTGCTTGGAATGGTTAATCTCTAATGGAAAGAGAATGTACCAGTTATTGGAAGCATTTCACTTTAAGCTGCTACTAAAAGATTTCCTGTAAGAGCAATGGAATTAGAAGTAGCAAAACACTCTTTTTTAACACAATATAAGAACTGAGGATTAAAATATTTAAAAAAACCCAAACTACTAACACTACCAAGATACACAGTTGACCTATGAGGAAGGAATGGAACAAATGCACAAATGTTGTTCCTTAAGAAAGCTTGGAGACAAGGAAGTAAAAACGAGGCAAACAGCTTTTAATACTAAAACGTAATAGCTTGTGCAGGTCACTGCAGGCTATTCAAAAATGCTTGTCAAGATAGGTATAATGCATAGCCTGCATTAATTCCTTTCTCCCACACAGATGATCCAGCTGTACAATACTATAATCACTTCTGATATAACAAATGGCTGAAATATATATTAAAATAAGGGAGTTACGAAGAGTTAAGTAAAGCTCTACATGATACAAGAGACTTCATGAGCCTGTGGTCAGAAGGATTAATGAGGACATGCAGATCCCAGAAAGCACTCAGAGAGCACAGTGAACTCATATAAATACTTCATAATGACTGAAGAAAAGGAGTTGCTGGTTACAGCCAGAACCACTGACTACAGAGAATTAGCTTGAAGTTTGTTTGGTTCGTTTTTAAACCATGAAAAGATTCCCTCAGCTGGTCTTAGATGACTTTTAGTTTAAAGGCTCTGCCTCCAGACTGGAAAGCCTAAAAACAAATCTTTTCCCATACACACACACACTTGGATACTGAAGCCTCTGCAGTTGATTTAAATGTGCATCCCAACAACACTACACATATAAGGAGATGCCTCTGCTCTCGCTAAGGCAGTTAAATGACTTCAGATGTTCATACTAAATTAAAAAATTATGTTGATGAGAAACAGTTCCTCAGTAAAAGCGAGGCCAAATGTAAGAGGGGTCAAGCTGGAAAAAAGGCTTCTTGTCCTGTAACAGGTGAGAACCAGGTATTACACTCATGTTCAGACCAGCCTGCCAGGAAGATCCTTTGATCTGTCATACTGCTGCCATTTCAGAAGCAATGCAGAGTAAGTTGTGGCAAACTTTACCATTATATTATTGCAACTTGACCTGCAAAGCCTTACAAGCCACAGCAGCCAAAGTAAGAGTTAACAAATTCTGCTCCACAAGCATTTGAACACCATGAAAACATGAGATATAGAGCCAGGACACTGCAGGAGTATGATTATTACAATAATCTAATACCTTAAGGTGCAAAGCTTTATGTGCAAGAAATACACAGAAATTTGTGCAATGCATAAACAAATTGTACTGGTGCTTGATCTCTGGTTAAGTCATTGGCCTAAAAATACACAGGGTAGTCTTGCTACAGTATTTGTTTGTAACCCTCACTGTTCCAGGAGGTGGAAAACCAGTTGCAGTCACCATTTATGTGCATCTCACTTGTGTAGAATGTTATCTGTCATGTAATATAGAGGTAGCAGGTTCCAAAAGTGTCATCTTATAATAAAGATGACGTTTCTCAGTAGTAATTTATTAGGAGATCACGCCTAGCATAATCTGAACTCTCATGTTTCTTTTCTGGATTAAATATATAATTATATAGAAACTCTACCAGAATAAAAATAATACTTTGAAATTGTGCAGAGAGTCAAAAAAGACCCATGCAGAATAATTAAAATCCACTTCATTTGTTGGGCTGAGGCTTTGCAAAGGGGGATTTTTCACCCTATGCAATTATGGTTTGGCCTCAGTCCCACACTGATTTTAACAAGAGACTTGCAGTGCAAAAAATTAAGGACTGCCTCAACAGTGACAGAAATCTGTTGTGAACTGGAACTACTCAACCTCATCAGTGTCAACAGATTGAACTGAGAGCAGAACATGATCCTCACACTTGCTTTGGGACATAGAAACTATCAAGGAAAATAGCAAAAGCTGACTTTTACAAGGCTTGTGCTTGGCATGTTCCGTAAGTCACAGCCAGAAAAAAACCAAAACAACTATGTAAGCATTAATGCCCTCTAAGCTCCTTGTCACCCTTCCAAAGAAGGTGGTAGCAAGAGGCTAGTGGTATCTGGCAAACAAAAGGCTGTCTCTGAAAATGTCACCCCTTAGGTTTCTTCAGCCATGAGTAAAATAGTTGTCATGTCCACATTTTGTTCATATTGTATTTTACACAGTTCCTTGATCCAGAAGACTGCGTATTGTACCCTCTGATATCTTTCAGAGTATGACCACACCTCTTTGTAACATTCCCAATGCTACTCTGCACTCCTTACATAAAACTGCATGCGGTAGGCATAGGAAACAAATACTGTTGACGGAAGGCTTTATGGTTCCTCCTTCAAAATGAGGTATGAGCCTTTTCCTAAACCAGCAGAAAGAGCCTCTTTGTGCCTCCTGCTCTGATAAACTCTGGAGAAGACCACATTCATAGTCCTCATGCTGTTGGCATAGCCCTTCCAACTAACCAGATCACAGTATCACTCACTGGAATTAATCGAGTCCTCCAATAGAAATAAAAACAGGGAGGGGGGGTGTGAAAAAAAACAATAAAAAATATTAAACTAAGAGGAGGAAACCTAACTCTTCTGTTTAACTCTGAAACATTTTTGAGAAACAGTTTATGTAGAATAATAGGAATCTGTATTGTACAGCCACTGCCTCACCATTGTAATGTTTCCCAAGCTTCCGCTGTGTCTAGATAGAGGAGGTTTCATCTTTGTGGAGGATTTCCATGCTTGTCTGTGTGTGGTACAGTCACAACTTTAAATGTTTTTTAAATGTAGTTACTGTCTTTGATATCAAGGGACTATGTGTTCAGATATAGGCTCACATGTCCAACTAACTGAAAGCCTCAATTTGTGAGAAGAAGAAAAGCGAGGCTGGGGACACTGTACAAACGGTGTTTACACCACTGAAGTGCTTTTGAAATGGAAAGACTCTGCATGAGGAGGCTTGCAGCTATGCCACAGCCTTGCCGATACCAGTGAGGAGCTCATCTTCAATGTAGTGTTGAACGTAGGTGGCAAAACTGTAATTTCTCTCTTTTTTTAAAACTATTTTTTCTTCTTTTATTTTTGAAATTTTCATCTAAGCGGCAGTTTCTTGTACTATAGTGACTCCTGCTGGGAGAGTTAAGTTGAAGTAGCTGAAGGTCTCTTACAGATATATCAACTCCCGGCCAGTAAAAAGATGTCCTAAACGCAGGAGATGGAGTTAAACTGTTCCCCTACCTTGGACGCAATGGCTTCTTTCATCACTAAGAACAAACCCCTAGGTTTTACAATTGAGACTGAGAAACTAGTACAGTACTTGTACAATTTTTGATCTACAGCATCACGACGTGAAGCTGCAACAATTAGATGTAAAGGGTCCATTCATGAGGAATAACATCACTTTGACCCTTTGTGTTAGCTCCTACTGCTAATCTTTCCATACGCGTGAACTTACTTTCAATTTGAAGAAGATGAAAAAGTCTTTTGCAAAACCCCAATACTGTTTTCTGATCTATGTACCTGAATGTAGAAACGTAGTCTTACCTCGTTTTTTTCCACTACAAGCCAAGCTACTTGTAATCCTTCCAAGCCTTTAAAAGGGACCTCCCTTGTTAGCATCTCCCAGAGAACCTGGAACAGAAAAAAAGAAAAGAATTTTTATTTCTGTACTTTGTATTTTAAATACATTATTAAACCTTGATACAGCACTATTCTGTATCCAATTATCAGGCAACCAGTTTCCATTTGCAGGAACTTGGGCCAGTGTTTGTGTGCAAGATCCTCTCACTAAATTAATTTGAATGTTTCCGCTTTTTCCTCCAGAGAAAAAATGAGATGAAAAACTGGGTTGTGTGGGGTGTAATGCCTGCAATTTTGTGAGAGCCATGGAAAATGCTTTTTACTTTCTTTGTACACTATTAAGTTCACATGTGGCTGTTGAAACTTGGGAAGACAATGAATTCCTCCTCTCCTTCTCAGCCCCAACTAGACACATCTTTGCTTTGTAGTCATTTTGCATTTAAAAATATTTCCATATGATTGCAACTAGTGTTTCTCAGTAGTTAGAATATGATCCAAAAGGTATTCTGCTCCTATGATATGCATATGAAAACATTAAATATAATTTTCCGAGCAAAATTGTAATTGCTTATCACAAAGTACGTGATTATGTTAACCTCACCATATAGAAAATTACTCTGTTCTCCTCAATATCTTATAAACACACTGTCCTTAAATAGGGAATGATCTCCTATTTTGCATGCCTTTAGCATTTTGGTAGCACAGTATCCAAGAATCTAAGCTACTCTGTAGAAAAGAGTTTGGCATCATCCAAAACGCTTCAAGTCAATGAATCCAACTTGGTTTTCTGCCATTGGGACTACAAACTGGAGTTCAACCAAATTAACAGGCACTTTGTACCTTCACTTGAATATGTCTCTTTATTCCCCCCCCCCCTTGTTTTTAATCAGAACCTTTCTATACTTATCATTACAAATACCTACATACAGACTTTTTCTTCTGCTCATATACTAAGCATAACACCAAAAAAGACATTATTTATGACATTATTTATGTAGGATCTGACCAAAGGCATTACAATTCTTATACAAGCCTCTATATCCAAGTCTCTATATCCTCACTATTTGGGCTAGTACCAGGCTTATTCCAGCTACATCATATTTAATAGATTCTGGCCAGCTAGGAAAGAAAATGCAAGAATATTGGCAGATGCAGCTCAAGCAGAAAAAAATGCAGTTGGGCATTTAATCAAGTGAACAGGGTACTACATGAGTAGACCTATTTGACTAATTCTGCTTGAGTCAAAAGACTGATTAGTAAAGGTAAAGGTATCTTGGCAAAATAAGTAAAAGGTCAGTTCTCCTGAGAATAAGACAAATATGGGGAAAGCTATCACAGAGGTATTCAACTATCCTGTTTGTCTCAGTTCATTCCTTTTAGAAGGAAAAAAGGCACCTCAATTTGTAATGCCAATTATCACCTCTCTACTGGTAGAGAAGGAAATAGTTTGGCCGTTCCATGTACTTCAGACAAAAAAACAGTATACAAAACAGCCAGTTTAAAACAAAAGCCTCTAGACCAAATCTAACTTAGAGTTTAGCAGCCTTGCAGAACCACATCGTCTGTCTGGCTGTACCATGAAACCACAGAGAAGAAAATCAAGTTTGCACATCAGATAGAGCAGTATCTAAATATATCTTTAAGCAAAGAACATAATGAAATACGAGTTAAATGTCTCCAAAAGCCTTGAGCTGGAAAACTCTACTGGTCTGCTATCTTTCTTTCAGAAGACTGTAAATATTAAGGGTTGTCTTGTTTCATTCATGCACACAAGTTTGTGCAGAACATTCTGCATTGAATTCCTTTATCATGACACCTTTAGTGTTTATTTTCACTGCCTGTACAGATCACTGCCTTCCGAAACCACCAGTGCTAGTTTAAAACACTTCAAGACTGCACATAGTTCAAAAGAAAAAGAGCAATCTGACACAACATGAAGAGTTTTTTCTTAATGGATTATTTTTTACCAATAATAGAAGAAAGTAAAAGATACAAAAATGGGATGTCAGAAATCCTTGTATTTAATTGTATGGGTTCAGAAAATATTCTAATAACAATGCAAACTTTGTATTTGGGCCAATGGTACAGATAAAGCCTTTCTGTCTGTCGTTTAAGCCCAGCCAGCAACTAGGTACCAATGGTGACATGCCTCTTATGTTCAGTTTTATAGAAGCTTTAACCCCATCTCATGAATTAGCTACCCTGACTCATCAGCTAAGGTGGATGACTGCATTATCAGACTTTTAAAAAAGGAGCAAATGGGTATCTTCTATATTCCCATTTGATTTTTCCTATTCCCAGAGTCATTCAGCAGCAGAAAAATCATTTCAACCTGACTTACTCCAGTCTCTCTGCTGCAAGATACACTCTGTTCATTTTTAGAGCTGGCTCCTCAGCTCATCTCATATGGAAATCAATCTATCCTCCATTTCTGGTGTAATTTAATTGAGACTGACACTTTCCCTCCCATCTCGGATGCTATACGTGAAGCTGAGAATGAGAATTAAATGGTCTTCAGAAAAAGCTCATACCCAGACTTCTCTCAGCTCAGCTGTGCAATTCAATTCTTACCCTCTCAACTATGTGACAATAACCAAAAGGAAAAAAAAACCCAAAACCCCCACACCCCCACCCCAGTGCAAAGTCAATAAAGATTCAAAGTACCATATAAGTGAGGGAACATCCAAACCAGTAACTTGAGAAAACACTCTGAACATCTTCACTGAGAAAAGGAAATGCTTTCTCAGTAGGAAAGTGTTCACAGATGAGGGTCAGGAGCCACAAAATTAGCAGAAGTACAGCATGAGCAGAAAGCGTTGCACTCTTAGAGGTACTGCCCTTAGGCATCAAAATTAGGTCAGTTTTCTCTGCATTGATCCAAGTGGAAGTTAAAGATCCCATAATTCTTTTCAAAAAGAGTAAGGGATAACCCCTGGAGCTGGCCAACATTCCCTCTATAAATAACATATGTTCTCATAGCTAAAGCAATGTATGAACTATTGCTAGGAGCGTAACAGCTGCTACATTTAACTGCAGTCTCTATGCTACCAAAAGCCAATTAATGGTTTTACTTTTTGTTCTTTTAAGTGTTAAAACAGTTCAGCTGCATTACATAAGCTTTCTATGATTAAACACATTTATACTGATACACAAACATGCACTGCAGTTTTGTTTTGCAGTGCACAACGATTTTGCCAGTGTAACATATTTTGACCATGTATCTTCATGATTTCAGAACAGCTTTTACAGTGAACATTATCATTCCATATACACTTTCATATCGGGAAGAGATGCAAGGAATCATTTTTGAGCAACATACACAATGACATGTGAGTCCATTTCTGGGTTGATCACTTGAACACTTGGTGTCTGTTGTTTAGAGTATGGATTTGCAAATGGTTTAAAAAAGAGAATCACTACACGGCTGAACTACAGTGTAAGACCTGTTTTTGTGTTGTAATAAATCTGGAACATTAAGCTTTAACATTTCATGGTAGTATTACAAATTATTTACTATATATCTCAAAGAGAATATATGGACCTGCTTAACTATTCATGAAGAGCATGTTAGCTATAAGCATGTGTGTAACTGTTCAGAAAGATGAAAATCTATTTCAGCTGAGGAGCAATTCAGACCTATAAGGCTGCAGAAGGACTTTGACACTTCATGGAAAAAAACTCTTGCACACCTTAAGCAGAATATTTAACATCACAGGCTGGTTTGGAGAAAGAAAAGCCAATCAGGAAAAAAAGATAGCAGAAAAGAAATTAAAGACAACTATGGGGAAGGCAACATATGTTGCAAACACAGTATCTATTCCTAGCATCTTCCTAGTTTACATTTGAAAGGATTCTGTTCTTTGTTAGCAGGACTTTAACTGAAGAAAAGCAGATTTGTCTCTCTAGCACAAAAGCTGCTGGTAAGTGTTATACTTTGAAAAGAGATTCTTTAAATTTTGTTTTCTTAGATGATGATAATCTGAAGAAACAAAAATACTGTTTCTAAGATTATTTTTTTTTTGTTTTCAGTCTTCTAGCTAATTCTCTGACTGTCTAACACTTATTATATGGAGATTCCAACTTTCAATGTTATATTTGCACGATTTCTTGCTGGTATAACCCCATTATGTCAGTAATTTCATCAACAGCGAACTTGGGCTACTGCCATTCTTCATTTCTATCCCTGTATCTCCTCAACAATGATGTTCCAAGACTGGACAAATTCATTCCTAAGTGCTTATGAACTCGTAAGTTTCTACCTACAGTAGAATACATTAGTTCAAAACCAATATACTAAAAAATGTGGGTCAAATGTTATTAGGCATACTAAAGTAGCACTATACACACATAACAGCATTAAAATATTCTAGTAACACTGAGCTGTTTTCATGTGAGGGCAGTTCAGTTTTACTTCCAAGCACAGAGCTGTGAAAGGATCCTTACTCTCTGGACAAGGAAAAATAAACCATGTGTGACATACTGTTCCCAAGGCTGTGGTAGTACTTGACAGAATAAGATATTAAACAATTTCTTACCTTCTCCCACTTCTAGAACATTACTTAAAGTCAGTTCACACCAAGATAACTATGTGAGCAGTTTGAACTATAAGACCATGTTTGGAATTTCTCCTCTAACGTTTTTGCTTTGTTTTGAAACTGGAATGTTGCCCTTCAGTGGATAATACGTGATTGCTTCCAGTAACAGTTTATATTAACATTTACATTTGTTAGCTTATGTTCTCTTACTGTTTGTGACCTAATTCAGTTAAGCAAGCAAGCATTTTGAATCTGCCAATACAGGCTTTTTCCTCCCTCCTTGCAAACCTTTCATTTGTAAGCAATGGCATATCATTTCTTTTTGTTTTTCTCTTCACTATAAATGACTGTTTGGCAACAAGTTTAAATCATCTTCCACCGGGACATCAGCTTACCTATGTACAGCCACAGGTGCTAGCTTAAAACCATAGTGCCAGCCCACACACATCTCCTCCCATCGCTTAAAGAGAAAGAGGCAATACTTGACAGGTACTGAAAGAACTCCTCATTCTGCCACCCATCATTGAATCCAACCCCAAAAACAGTTATTACTCAGACATGCATGGAAACTACAACCCCAACTACAATCCTTTCCTTCACCTCCCCACCCCCAAAAAGAAGTATTCATTACTGTTCTCTGTCAGAGAAAGGCTATGGGGCTAGGCATACAATTGGTCTGCCCAGTAGGGCTATTTCTAGCCTATTTTGTATTGCAGAGCAAAGCCAAATGAGAATTTAACTGTGGACAGAGTGAAATAACCTGCAAACCTGACATTTTGACAAACTATAACTGACTGTTCCCCCTTCAGAAAAATGGCACATCAATGCTGGTCTTTCTAGACTTTTAGATGAGGCCTCTACCTTCACAAGGGGTACAGTCTCTACTCTCACAACTAATGACAGCAGGGTCTTTTAAACAATAAAGCATGGAGAAGTAGCTTACTTTTCAGCAACACTCCATTTTATGGAAAGTGGAATCCTAATAATTTCATCCTGTTACACACCTATTGCAAGGCAACCCTTTTCTGCTCCACTAAAAAACTACAAGTGTAGATTTATGATGCAGATTGTTCAGTGGCTCCTGCAAACCTTCAGACATATGCTGAATACCTGAAGTAAAGCATGCCCTTACCACACTGGCATGCTGCTAATCTAATCAGATAAGGATCTTACTAGGCAAGGCACCATTCTTCCTTCTGCTTTCAAACATGTAATTTTAAATTATGGCTCAGTCTTGAAAACAGTGTGATATTTTTTGTTGTTCTTTAGAATTGTTGCTCTTACATCACACAAATTCTGTCACACTAGAAAGCCGCTACTAGACACAGGGAAATGAGAGGCACTCACCACTCCATACGAGTACGTGTCACATGTTTCAGACACTGGGAGACTTTGGATAACTTCTGGGGCCATCCATGGAAAAGTGCCCACTAATGACATGTGTGTTGTATGGGAGTGGAACCTTGAGGCACCAAAATCACAGATCTGGCAAAAAAATAAATAAAAAAAATAAACAGGTATTTGAGTTTCAATGTCGTTTACTAGGCGTCAAAACATCGCGTCAAGCAGCATCTCTCTACAAATAATTAAAGTGTTCATACCTTTAATACGCCATCGGCAGCTATAACAACTGAAAATGAAAAAACAATAGGTTACAAGAATGCTATTAGAAACAAAGACAAAACATTGCCACAGCAAAAGGCTTTGGTTTTTTATCAAGAAAAATTATCCGACAGTGAGCCAGCACCTGAACATGCACATACACGCGATTGTCCTGGCTTCTTTAAGTAGCTTTAGATAATGTTTGCTGAATACCTGCAAGCCTCTGAACAAATGCAAAACCTTTCAGACCTTACTGAGTTCAAAGACAGCAACATGACTATTGCTAAAATACAGATAAACTCCACCCTCCTCAATGTAGTCATGCTTAACAAGAAACTCTCCGAAAGATTCATAAATAAAAGGAGAAAACTTACAACTGTGGAGAGATCTAGACTTTTCTTGACTATAACCTCTCCATGTGTATGACTAAAATCTGTTTCCCTGCTATCCCACTACCAGTAGTGAGAAAAGTTTCAATTAAAAGGCAATGTTCAGCAAATTTCATAAATGGTTGCCAATCACCAAGTGCAAACTAACTAGTGCAGCTCCACACTGCATATTACTCAAAAGCACGACTATCTGCCAAACCTCAAAACAAGCCATAGTAAAGACAAGATTTTCAGATAAGAAATAATAGGCCTTATCCACTCTATTTTGTCTGATGTCTACCAGCCTTTCCTGGTACTTATCCTTTCCAAATAGAAAAATGAAGTGAGGAGTGCCCAGGCAATGTCTGACAGATTGTAAGATGGGTACAATCATGATCAGCAGGACACAACCTGAAAGAGCCCTCCACAGTGCTCTGAATGATTCCAGGGAATGTAACGAAGCTCAGACAGGCGCAGGATTTGGACGAGTCAACAGGCCCTTCTCTGCTTCAACAAGAGCAGCTTTATGACAGCCAGTGCATTAGTTCTACTTGTTCACAAAGCTCAGGTACAGATTTAAATGCTACATTAACAGGTAAAAGGAGAGTGTTTTCAGTGTTTTGCTACTGTACCATTCCTGGACTTCAGATCCCTGTGGATTACTTTGACTGGAGCTTCCATGTGTAAATAGTGCATTCCTACACAAAACAAAGGAACAATCTTGTTAGGCAGGCTGAGCATGGCCATCATGTGTCAGCAGTCATATTTTCTGGTTCCCACTAATTGCACTCATTATGAATTGGCATACCTGTATGCCACGTTGACATGCTGCAGGAGAAGCAAAGCTTCCCATAATCTACTTTGAGTAAAAAATATTAAGCAAAGCTCATATATTATTCAGAGAATCTACATGGGCAATGTTTATGCTTTTTAACATCTTATTTAGTCATTTCTCTAAGGTGGTGTCTACACAGGGAACCAAAATGTTAATTTACTATTTGTTCATTAGTCTACACTAATTCTTGTGTAGTCACAAAGAATGCAATGGATAAAACAACTTGTTTTGCATTTTTATATGGAGAATTTCAGTATGTTTGCTGAGAATAAACCCTCAGCTTCCTTAAACATCCCAATTCAAATCAAATATAAGGATAATTACGCACTTTACCTCATAATTACTCTACATCAGCAAAATTATCCTCTTGGGACTTATGGGCAAACCAGAAGTAAAACTGGCTCACAGAAGCCATTTTCATTCCAGAAATTATTCTGGATTGATAATAACCAAGGAACATATTAAAAGGCACCGTGACTGGGGTTTCTTTTTTTTTTTTTACATATGGTTGGTTGACTTTTTTTGTTAATTTGAGCAAGTACAGGAAGGCTTTCTTGACTTCATAAGGAAAGCATCTCCAGCTGTGCACTTTGCTGGCTGTGTAGGCTAATTATGCACTGCTCCTCTTGCTTACCTTTAGCTATGTCAGTTGCCCAGGTCATTATATGATCCATATCCATCTCTTCACTTTTGTTACTATTAATGTAATCAAACAGTGAGCCAGCAGAAGCATATTCTGTTAAAAAACAACAACAAACAATCTCAAGTGACATTTTAAAACACTGCACCTCAACTGAAAGTTCTAATGAAAACTGCCAGTTCCAGAAAGCAGTCAACCTCTGGCTTAATGACAAAGAATTTAGGTTCAGCAGCTAATATTATTAGTAGTGTAGTAAGAGAGTCATAGATTGTTCTGATTATCTCAACACAGATATAATCTACTACAAAGGGAAACAAAAAAGCAAAAGACACAATCATATGTACGAGGTACTAAAATGAAAAGGCATTAGAAAGGTCTGGCATTAGAAAGCTCAGGCAAAGCAGTTCAAATTCCACAGTAAAACATTCTGGATGCTCCTTGTTCAGGATCAACAGACCTTTTTCTCAGCTTCTCTCAACTACACCTACAAGAAGCCCACATCAGGATTATATAAGAACAAACAAGGGCTTTCTGGGGCTGTTGGTGTTTGCAAGTGTGGCAGATGGCATGCAGTCCAACTGTCAGAGCTCATGGGGCTGAGAGCTGGCATAGGAAGCACTGTATAAATGACGCTCCATAACAAAGGATAATCGTTATTTATAAAACCAGATGTTAAATGTATGATGTTGTGTTAGGAAGAAAAGCTTTGCAAGTAGAATGGGAAATTAAAATTCTATTTTCCTATTTCCCCATGGAGGAACAGAGTAGCTGATCTTTTGTTCATGAAAAAAGAGAAGGATGAAACTAGAGATCTAACCCTGAGGTAAGCAGGCCAGAATGCCATGTACTGCAGGTCATGTTCAGCAGTTTAAAGACTGTATCTCCTCTTCTTGTATTTATTAAAGAAGCTTTATGCTTATTTAGTATTCATTCATGTTTCACCAAAAACACAACAGGAGATTCATGAGTTGAAGCGACTGATACATCTTGTTGTATCTGGCTGCCAAGACACAGTAGATCTGTGCTGCCTCATGTGACCCAGGCAGCACAAAGACCAGAGGGATGCAAGGAGCAACATCAAGCCTTTTGTCCGTCTCTCCCAAGGCTATTCAGTGTGCTTCTTCGGCAGAATTTAGAAGCTTCTTACAAGACTCACAAAATCTTCATACCCAAGGTGGCAAACCAGCTGTTACACAATTGAAATGCTTAATTTCAGCCATTTCTAAGTAGCCACAAAATATTTCCGTCTAAGACTACATAAAATATATCCAAGTTGTTGTTAATAATAACACCAGTCATGATATTAAATCATTATAAATGATACATAATGGGCTAAATGCATAAAAGCCAAACATTGCTCCTCATCAAGAAAATCAAAACCCTTGGGAGACAGCTGTGTGGGGAAAGAAACTCTGGGACGAGACTAAATTTTCAGCCTAGAACATGGCAGGCCATTGAGAAGATTCCAGCACTAAATAAAAGGAAAGAGGAAGAAAACAGAAAGTCCCTTGGAAGTAAACACTCTAGTGGCAAGTTTGGTTTGGATCATTACTGCAGGACTTCCTGCTGAAGGGAGCCTCATCAGGAGACAGAAGCATCACTTCTGATGTCACTGAAAGAGGAGTAAGCTGCTGACCTGCACATTTCCGCAATTAAAACATCATCTTTTTTTACCCATGATGTCATCATCTGTCTTATAAATGGATTCTTCAGGAATAGGCTGACTGCACGCTTTGCATGCCTTTACAACGCATAATTTGATCCACCAGGGTCAGGGACAATTCAGCTCCCCACGCCCTTTGCCACTGCGTGAACGGGGGCAAGCAAGCTTCAATCAACTAAGCTCAATCTGTTAGTATTTCTTCTACATATTTATTGTGCTACAGGTTTTTACTAGGAGCTTATGGAGTTGGAAATCATATAACAGAGATAATTTTCTGTCAATAACAGAAAAGAAGTATTTGCTTTAGAAATAAAAGTTCTGAATGCCTGACTGGACCCACCCTGTGATGGGCTGTGGGATACACCATATGATTCAGCGGAGAGAGGGGGCACAGGCTCCGAGAACCTTTTGGGAGGAGGCAGCTGTGGTCATAAAACAGATCTGAAAGACATCAAGATTGCTGTTGACAGAGACAGCAGTAACATCTAGAATGATGTGATCCATGTTAGCAGCTCCCCGGGCAGGATGATCAGTTATAACACTGACATATGTCCCATCAGGGAAACATGTTTTGACTGCAGATGTAGCCTCTCTCAGAGAACTCTTTGACAATCCCACATAAGACGTTACGTGCAGCTAATACTCAGTACATGCCAGCACTTGGCTGCATGCCCTCATCTGCATCACTCTGAAGAAACATCAGTTTCTTGGGATTTCTTCTTGTTTGGGATATTCCCTCATAAGAAATGGATCTCTGACTAACACAGGATTAAGTCTGCAACACTGAAGGCCATCCAAAAGATCACAGAGTGAAAATCCCTCTAAAAGAAATTTCAAGTGCAATTAACATTTATTCTCAGCAGCCATTCTCTCATGTGAAAATAACGTGGGGAAATGGAGCCTTGCTTTCCTTCCACCTCACAGGACTCCAGTGTCCTTGGAAGTTGCAGGGAGAACCAATGTAGTTTGATAGAAAAGGGTTTTTTCCTTTACCCTAGGTGGAATTAGAGCTCCCTGAGTAACAAAGTGGTCAGACTACACAATGCAGTTTCCTTCTCACAGATGGTTAGTCCTCATTCCCAATGACATAATTGACTACTTCAGCTGCTGTCTGTCGTGTGACTGGCAAGCAGGTCAAATATCCTCCGAACACTGACCTTTTGTGAGAACAAACTGAGGACTTTCTGATCCAGACATCACCCCAAGTTGTTGATTACACATCTCTTTTGTTATACTGCTTCCTTGTTCACAATTATGTTATGAATTATAGTATAATTACATTACTTATTAGCTTTGTTACTTTTATTGCTTCAAGAAGGTATTCAAGTTTCTGTCTATATGCTATCACAAGTCCATCCTCTGAGTGGTGCAGACTGTGGTCACACCCCCATACACCTCTGAAGTACTGGCTGCAACACTGTGAGCTGATACTCCTGTAAGTAAAGCTCCCTGTGCTCTGAGTAGTGTTGTGCTGTACCTCAGACGTGCTCCCACCAGATTACACTGCCATCTACTGTGATAATCGGATGTCTGAGAAACAGGTAGAAATAACTGAATTTTCACAGGTTCTGTCCACCACCTTAGAATGAATAAAAACCTGAATGGCAATGTTTCAAACTGGTATTAGACTATGCCACAGGTGAAGGCTACACTTCTCACCAAACTCTTTAAAGTGTTACAGACATGTGTCCTAATCCACAATTTCATAGTTTTTTACCTCTCCAAACATTTACTTCAGCAGATGGGTTTATTTTCTTCTACTCTCTTACCTAGTTTCTCCCATACAGAGAGAGTTTCTCCCCAGACAGGGGAGAAACTACATTATCTGTAATGTGATTTCGTATCTGGGCCAACTCCCAAGATAAGGGAAGGAAGCTTGAAGCGGTGATGGGAAAAAAAAACCCCAACAAACTAACCACAAAACTCAATCTTCGCATAGTTCTTGGAATGCCAGAGCGAACGAAACCTAGTTTCCTGTGAATAAAAGGAGTTGTCTTACGTTGTCTAACAGACCCTTGGCTCTATTTCAAGCTCTTCCCACGGCTAAGAAGTTCCCAATGCAGATTCTCCTATTTTCAATACAGGCAGAATTCACAGTACAGCTTTGCTCTGAGCAGACTCTCAAGCTTTCCCTTTCTACATAACTTGCCAGAACTTCATATGATGAAAACCTGTACTTCTGTCACACATCAGTTAAAATGGAAAAGCAATTCACAGAATAGGGTAAGAGAACACAGTGAAAGCTTCTATTTAAAGGAGTGCTGAGTTTGTGCTCCAGCTGCCTCTGTGCTGCCACCAGCCATGCTCCCAGCCTGGTTCCCACCTCCAGCACTCCATTTACATTGAGGCAGGTGGTGCCAAGCGCTCTAGCATTCAAAGAAGACCAGAACAATTAGCAGAACTCTGAAATTGGGTAAAGCTAACACCTTGTAACATTGGAGTTTTACAGAATCAAGACAAAGGTCAGACAAAAATTCTTACCTGTAACAATGCCATAATTTGGAGGTTCAATGACAGCTCCATAGAACTGTATGATGTTTTTGTGACTGAGCACACTGAGTATTTCTGCCTGTTGAAAACAAACAAACAAGTCAGACAATTAAGAATGGGGTATTTACTACAAGTTTATTTTATACCCAAGAAGGTGTACAAATATATATATATATAACATATACATATATAAACACACGTTATCTAGGAAGACTGTTCATAAATGCTTGGCATTTGAAAGCCTCATGAAGAGAGCTTGGCAGATGAATGCTTCGTATGTTAGGGAAAAAACAGGAAAGTTTTCAGGCTATACTTTCATGGCCAAAGCACAGATGTAGAAACTAAGTCTTAGGAAAAACTGAAGGCCTTGGAAAACTTTGTTCAAAGAAAGAGCTGGGATTTTTGGCAGAGTTGCAGCAGTCCTACCCAGAATTTGTGTTTATGCACAAAGTACTATGGGTTCAGCAAGTCCAGCACTTGAGGCTGTTGGAGCATACACAAGCTATGCACACACAGCTCCGTCCAATGTTTACTGGAAACGTGGGGTTTCCAGGCATGCGCTGTACAGTCTGATTGAATACGCACAGCAAGCACGCCTGAGATTGCCAAATAGCCAGCAGTGCAGCTGAAACTGCTCCTCGGAGCACGCTGCAGACGTCGGGAAATTCTGGGAAAATACGCAAAACCTTCATATTCCACTTGAACAATGCTTCAAGGTTTGAGAAAGAGACTGCAAGACAATGAGAACGTATCCACCGAAATTGCAACATACAGTCCCTGCAGATTTTTTTGGGGAAAATAAGTGAGGTATCTCCTTCAAGATCTCAACAGTTTTGCCTCTGTAGTACACTAAATATTTTAGACTTTAAACACAATTTTATACAAATATACGTATTATGCAAACAAAGATATATACGATTATATATTTTTCTCTACAACAACGCATTACTTCAAGACTTTGAGATTCTGCTAACTCTACACCAGTCAGGAGTATCTAACAAGATCAAAATAACAATTAATTCCTCTGATCTTATCAAAAGGATCTGATCTGACAGATCCCTTCTCAGATTCCCTGACTCGCTGTAGGAGTGAGAGTCGCTGTTTATCTGCAGAGGAGTCTTCCCACATTTGCTTATAAATTTGTCAATTAAATAATTGTCTGGCCTTGTAGATTTCACTGAAAACAGACGGGCTATAGCAGCTTTGATGTAGAAAACCACGGTACATGAGCACTAGCTGCTGTAATAAATGTATAGCCATAGCAAACCAGTATGTTTCTGGCCTATGTTTTATAGTTGGTACCATGATACAGGTGCATAACTGCATGATTACAGAAAGGCATCAGATGGCTCAATTTTTTGCTATTCTTGTTGTTTAAAGCCTTTTCTGAGTAACTTCAACACAGTTTTGAATTAAAACCCTTATCCTTAGCTAATGCGCTGACAATTACACATATTCAATTAAATCTGCAAGTATAGCTTTGAACTTGAGTTGCACTAGTTCTTCACGCTGCTCAGCCTGCTCAGCAAGGGAAGCAGGGCTACCATGAAGTGAGTAATCCTTTTTCACAATACCAGAAAAGTAAATTTTCACTGTTTTCAGCAGATCATATTGCAGACTGACTTACCTGCAGGCCTACAAAATGATCTAACTGGCAACCATCTAAGCAAACAGGAAGGGATCTGTCAGATCAGCACAGGATGTGTCAGTGGCAGGAGCTCTACCCTCCGGCTGCAGCCCCAGCAGCCTCGCAAGATAGGGGAGTCCAGCAGCAGCAGCGCTGCCTGTTTCACAAGCTGTACCACTAACCTCGTCAGTAGCCTGGAGGGTACAGATGACAGCTTAGCCATTCAAAACTCCATCTCCATGAGTCAGTAAACCCAAGACTCCTCTACTTCAAAAACTTTTGTAGTTTTTTTCATCAGGAAATAATAAACTGGGGAATGTCCTACAATTCCTACCAGCATTACTGTTGGATAACCAGGAGACCTAATACGCCTTTGACTGCCTATCTGAATGTTGTTGGAAATGATACAGGGATACCTGTCCACAAACACTATACAAGTTACCTAAACCATCTTTTCTTGAACACCTTAGTCAAGAGGAGCAGAATAAAACTTGATTAATCTTTTTAGAGAACAATTAAAAATGCCACAATGAACACATCCAAGCGCCATAGCTCCCTATTCCACTGCAGGAACATGCAGCACTCAGTGATTCCTCCATCTCACTGGATGCTGCTGGATTCAGTTAAAGCCCATCAGAGCCACTGGACGACAGGAGGGGCTGCACTGCAGCAACAGCAGCAGCAAACCCGAGGCCTACCAATGACCCAGTGCTACCATGAAATGGCCAACAAGCAAGACAGGAGCACCAGGCTAAAAGGACAAGTCCTTCACTGTTGTAGGCATACTGACACTGTGGTTTTATTATTTGGAGATTCAGAAGCAATTACTTTCTAAGATTATCTTATTTACTACATATTACACACTAAGATCCTATTCTAGGAGTATGAAGAAATTATGTGCTTGCCATGCCCAATACCATCATCTTCATATTGATGTTCATACTCTAAACTGAGATTTAACAGACAAAGAAGCAAGCTTCCATCTAAAAATAAGGAACGGCACCTACTAATTGCCCACAGATATCCTAAATTAGCACTGGGGAGAAAAAATCACAACTCTTTCCAAGATCCACTGCCTCTAAAAGAAATTCCTTCTAAACACTTTTAATCAGTCTGCTGTTGTTAGCACTACTGATTCTAGACTATTCCTTTTATGTTTTATTCTTTTCAGTTGTGTGGCTCAGCTGTGAACTCTATTAGCCAATTTAAAGCCACTTATTCTTTACAATAAGAACTAGATGCAAGTCAATCCATATCTTTGAAGCTTTTGTACTTTTTTTTTTTACAAGGAGGTGCCATATTTAAACAAAAGACTGTCAGATAGCAAATTACAAAGTGGTGATTAAAGACCAGCATTTCAAAGGCCTCTTAGGCATGTACACGAATATTTGGAATCACCTTTTAGCATCAAACTCATACTTAAATCCAAAATAGTTCAATGCTTTTAAGAAAATCCTGCCATGCATCTATCTGCCTAAAAGCCACAGAAGCCAGCCCTCGCTGGCTTGGGCATGACACATTCACTTCCCTCAGTAAAGCTTCTACCTATCTTACACAACTTAAATGAGCATCAATTTCCTTTTCGTATCCATGGCAAATGACAAAAAATGACAAATAACAAGTCTTCAATCACTTCATTACACTACTTCTTTATGTGAAGAACAGATTTTATTTATTTTCTTACCTGTTGGATCAAAGCAGAACTAGAATTAGAACTCAGCTGAAGGAAAGACGCAACCTAAACACATAAACTCTTTGGATGTAACATCAAGGCACAGTCAGATACACAAGGTGACTGCAACAGAGTTGAATATTATGCTTATTCCCATGATAAGCTTAGTCATAGCTTGGTACTGATCATCAATTCATGCTAAAACCGTTTACTCACCCTGTACTTACACCACAAATATGGGTGATATTACATCCCTTGATCGAGTCCTGCTGAAGGGAATTACAGACTAGATGTCACTTCTTGAAGGCAAAGTTTCAAGAGTCTAAAGAAACCTAACTGACTGACTGCATAACCCAGAAACTATCACAAAATCCAAGGTCAGAGCAAATTACACTGAAAACATTTTAGTTTAATTCTCACTGGCTCTTGTGGCCAGTAAATGAAATTCAATTCATAAGGCAGCTACAGTATAAGACTTAGGAACTCAGGTAATCCTCAGTGTACAAACTAATTGTATCGTATGAGCCACGGCATGGATCACAGTGCTTAACAGGTAATTTATTTTTATGCCCGTTTCATCTCTTCTTATTGACAAATGTGAAAATGTCAATTACATCATCTGCGACTGACATTTCACCCTGCAGATGCCTCTAGGCCGGCTAGTGCTGCTCTTCATGCTTTCTAGTACAAACAACTATCCATGAATAATCATATCTTCAGTATTTTCAGCAGGTAAGAACAGTGTTTTCCTCTAGGCCTTGTCTGTGTTCAGCAACTGCTGGATAAGAAACCACCATGTAGATTCTGAATGTGGCCAGCAGCAGATGAGAGGACAAAGCAGGATACCTGGACAGGATGGTCTTGTTAGGAGCAGCAGCACAAGCCTCAGCTCACTGAGATGACGCAAGTGCTGCCTTGCTTTTGCTCTGTCCAGTGCCAGAGCAGCAAGAGCAGCAGACACAGCTCTGATGAGATCTTCAAGGTCAGCACTGTCTGCAGATGTGGGCAACAGCCACCTGATGCTGAGCTGGCATTACTCAGGAACGCAGACAAGGTCCTATCGTCACATCTATAATTGCAGCCGCAAAGGCAGTAAGGATGTGGATGGAGGCACTTTGTGTACAGCTGTGTTGTCCTCCATCAGCTACTCGTACCAGCCACAGCTGCTCTTTTTAGAGCTTCCTACCCCAAGGCAGCTAAAGTTAGCAAAGACCGAACAACTCAGCATATTTTAGTTACTGTGGTCCTCCTAGGAAATGTGTTAGAAAGTTGTTACACTCATTCTTGTAGTCAAGGGAAGCGATCAAGGGTTTGGGCTAGCAGCCTGTAGAAGTAGCACAGCTGGATCTGCAAAATAACATCTGTCCACACAGTTTTTCAGTATCAAAAAGACTTTTTTTGCTTGGGTCCAGCAAATTGGGCCCACAGCAACTGAACCTCCATTTCTTTCAGGTTCCTTTGGAGCAGCTGGCTGGAAAGGGCAAAGTACTGCCATCCTTCTACCCTGATCTGAGCACGCTGGTTTAGGATTAACATGGGATATAGCTGCAGCCAATTGACTCTCCTGTTAATAAACCAGATACCTGCAGAGCAAGAGGCACCTTCGCTCTGTGCAAAATTACAGGGTTAGACACGGTTAGCTACTTAAGGAATCTGATTAATACAACTTCCTTAACTACTTTAGAACATTTGTTATTACATTGTGCAATAGTTCGGTTATTCAGTTTTCCAAATAAAAGTTTGCCATGTTTATTAAAGGGATATTTAGACACACTTAAGGCAGCTTTGGAAAGATATTTTTTCCTAAGTCTTGTAGCATTTTAAAGGCTTTGACCTTTGCCATGTTCTTGGGAGGGTTGCAACTTAGCTACTCTCGGGGAGGGGGGGTTACAGTCTAATAAAAAGGCAGCTGGAAAAGGCCAGTTGGTTTTATTAAAATTATTCTATTAATGACAACCACATACAAAAAAAAAAAAGATATGGAATGCTAATAGAAATCAGATCCAAATCTTTATTTCCAGATCCCTGCTCAAAATTATATTCAATCTGTATCAGATATTTTCAGTGTCTCACGAATGCTCTTCCGTGAATTCACTGATGTCTAATAAGGGATGATGTCTCTTATGATACCTGAGTTTCTTTACACAGATGAGCCCAAACCATCATTTTACAGACGTAACAGTAAGGCAATCAGCATTTAAAGCTACAGTTCAGCTACAACACACTAGGAAAGCACTTATCTTAGAATCCTACCAGCTTACGATTTTTTTTGATGTAATGTCGACAAATCATTAAGCATTAAAGAAAAAAAGGCATACTTTTCCACAAAATATTTATGTTTTACATGCTTTAATGTAAATTATGAATCCACAGGATGATACTTTTTAAATCACGTTAAGGTTTTGATAGAAGCAGATAACTTTTATTACTTCACTGTTTCTGTTCTTTTGAAAGTTACACTGAATATAATTCTTAATGAGCAAGAAATAGAAACTATTTACGTAATTTAGCTCTTTCTAGATTATTATCATGCCACAGTCTTAGGCAACTACCATTCCATCTTTGCTAGCAAATGATCCTCTCGATATGCAATAAGGGATACTTAAAGAACTTTAGAAATATAAAACCCCCCGTAAGAACCACACAGCAGGGCTGTTATGCCTTTATTACAGTTCTGAACATCAAAAATAAAACCCAGCAGATACAAAATAAAAATTTAGGACTTTGCCTATTGTTTTGTCTGTCCTCAAAGTTTTGAGAGAAAGAAAGAACCAAAAACTTAGAAAGGTTTTGTGCTTTGGGGTCCTCAAGAAGAAAGCTAACAATAAGCAAAGCATACTGTTACCCAGTTAAGGCAATGTTCGTTAAACCTATTAAACTGTCTTTGATATTAACAACACAAGAGGAAAACCACACGAACACAGCAAAGCCAAAGAATTCTCAGTGAGATCTCTTAGCTGCAAATAAGCAGTTATCACATGCTTTGATGAGTGCTGTGGGCACGCTCCCAGCACAAATGAGTTACCACCTCTTTTAGAAGGCAATCACAGTTCTTGAAACTATGGCTGAATACCACCTAAAGCCCTGTGAAGATGGAGCTCTATTTTAGTACTCACTTAGAGGATAACATCGCAAATAAAAGCTATTTTCTATAGCCCGTTAACAAGTTAAAATTCTGCCAGCATTTGTTATGTCTTAGAAGACAGCCATGTATGTATATTTGGTGTTACATAAACCACACAGTACATTCTCAGATTGATGCCACCAGCACTTCTGCAAATAACAGAATTAAATTCTCATAAATACGTCTACAGTGACACACAAAACATGTACTTACAAGCATTTTGACTAAGCATGTTTCAAAGCCTCAGCTTTGCATCCAAAATTATGTCCTACGCCGTTACAAGTCCCAGAGATGAAAAGTGGAAATAAAAGGGAAAGTAATAAGTTCTTACTGCTATATAATCATCTTATTATTTTAAATCTGTTTTGTATCACCACACAATTCTCATTTTTTGAAATCCTGTGGTAGAAACAGGTATTGACTTCTAGGTTGCAATCATGAAGAAAGAAAGAAAAAGCACATTACCAAGATACCTCAATTATGTTAAACTGCCATAACACACCACTGCGCTGAAAGAATATGGACATAATTTTATTATGTGCTGTTACAGCTTCATCCCATCTTACGTAATTTACTTCAAAATATTTCATTTGCATAATGCAATAGCAAATGCGTATGAGTAATTTTGGAGGTAAGGAACTCTACAGGACATGTAATAAAATGTACTGGATATTGACCATTTGAAAATAATACTGAGTTTTATACTCTACTATAACCTTTTATGGCAAACTTTGCATATAACTTGGCAGTTTTAAGGACAATTTGAAGGCTATGGGATTAGAAACACTATCTAGTGAATTTGGAACATGCTCCTCAAGACACCGTAAAGGCTTGCCAGCTCACAGAAAGCAGGCTGGTCCCTCCAAAAATCACAGGGAGATTAGCCTTTGTGAGGCAGCAGCAGACCCTCTGCCTTATACATAACAGTGAGTTAGATTAAGCTGACTTGATCCTGGGCTGACATACACCACCACAATACAATAGCCACATGGAGCCCACCCAGCACTACCCAAGCAATTGCAGGATCTTGGTGTTGGTCTTCCTCACAAAGGGGGCTAGAAACCTGCTGTCGGTGAGAGAAGAGGCTGTTAACAGAAGCTGTGATATTTAGGATAAAATTAAGCACACTTTCTGCAGAAAATCCTTACAGAAGGTTTAATGAGCTCAAAACCAACATTTTGAGTTACAACTACACTGCCATTTATCACACACACCCCCAAAAAACCAAAACAAAACTAAAAAACACCCAACTAACCAACAGGCACAAAGATCACAAGCAAATAACTCATTTAACACAGATTTCAGCTAGAATTCCACAGTGTCCAAACATATCCCACAGGAGTATTACATTTTGCAGCACTCAGCTTAAGATTGTATAAGCATTTAATATTAAGGTACCTGGTAAAGGGAGATCGGCCAAGAGCAAAAAGAGTAGTTTGGATTTCACTAGTGTTATTCACAGTTAGTAAAATCCCTCAAAATACACAGAAACTATGCATTTGTAATGGTATAACAGTTTAGAAATAAGCAATGTCCTGCAATACTATAAATATTTCATTCAGGCAGATTTAGAGGTAAGAAGCTGCCTCCAGCTGCAAAGCAATACCAGCAACTGAATAGAAACAACAGATGAGTGGACTAAACAGCAGGCTTGAAATACCTGAGCTCCCATAGAGCAGTTCATTTTCAGCAATCATAATTTCTCTTCTCAGTGTTGGGACATTTTCCCATTTACAATCATTTTGAACACAAATCTGGTTTGACTATAGAGTACAGCAACAAAACCCATAACACATCTAAAAGATAAGGGAATAACAAAAAGTGAAACTTTCTGACTCCTTACTTACTCCACAGGTGAGTAAGTATCACGGCTAATATGCAACACCCCAGTCTTTCCGGACCCAACAAATGGGAAAATACCCAAGGAACTTATTTCCAATATCAAAGTTGCTGTAACTTTCATGAGCATCTTGTTGTAAAGACATTCTGGTACGACAGATGTGCAAAATCAATCCCCTCTCAAGGAGTCTCCTGCAGAGACAGCAGCAGCTATACTATGCTGACCCATTCCTCTAAAGCAGCTTTCCACTAAATCATTTTCTCACTTGTGGTAAGTGAAACTGATTTAACCAAGGAAAAAGTTTGTCATCTTTACTCACTTTAAGCCTGTCTTAGAGTAGATAAACCCAACCTACTGTAGCTAATAACAGGGACAGCACTTGATGGGGATCCCTCTCATTGGAATCCCAGTGATTTTTATAATTCCAGAAAATGTTCCTCAACCCGACAAGCTAAGCCCACCCTCATGAAAGCAGCATACCACAAGAAGTGTTGGCTCCCTCACACACAGGATGTGCTCGGTCACAAAATCTGAAGTTTAAAAGAAAATAATTAATCACCATAACCTGAATCTCTAATGCTGCGCATTATCTGAATGACACATATCATGGTTTTATGTGCAACTGTCCAAAGAATCCACCACGATTCATGGTGAAGTTTTCACGATGAATCTGCTTCCCATTTGGGATTTACCATGTAGTAGCAACAGATAACCTCCCTTTCTGAATCCAGAGCAGCAACCTGTCTCTTGTGACTTAGCAAGTCTGCTTTCTCCTTATCGTGACTTAAGCAGTAAGCATCCTTACTCAGGTTACAGCCATATCTCCTTTTCACTTTGCTGAGATTTGCAAGAACAGCCTCTGGAAATACAGGACTTCCAGCTCCACCAAAATCTGAGTTGCACCTTCTCCAACTAAGTATTGCTTGTCATCAAGCAACAGCCAGAACAACAGACTTCACAGCAGCTCCCTGGCTATGTCCACACTAACACCTAGACCACTACGGATCGGTCTCCATTCCCAACGAAACTAGTTTCAGGACATAAATCCCTTACTTACTTGCTTTTCAGAAAAGCTACTCTTTGTCTAAGATTGAAAATTGTATTTTACTTAGAAAATTGGCTCAAATGCTACACTTACTGGGTAGCAATGGCCAAAAAATGAAACTAGACAAAACTGAAATTTCAAACTTTTATCTTTACGTAAAGTAGATCCACTGCTTATTTTTTCTTGGGATTTTTCAGGCTACCTTCATGGTACCTCCTGCTTTTTTCATTAGGAACAAAAAATTTCAAATAAAATAATATCTAAGATAAAAACCCTAGAGAAAAGCTAGCAATATTTAAAAACTGCTTTTAGTGTCATAACACTACATTTATTAGTATTACTTTGATATGTATTTTCGACTTTCTAACTTCAGCTTTCCCCTACTTCTCTTTGATGAATTCCTTGTACACAGAACTCCTCATCTTATCTAGACTTCATTATAGCTATCTGCTTACACAGACATGTCAGTAACAACTATTTAATTTCTAATCCTTGCTGTTAAAAATATTTATTTCAGGAATAAAACCTTTTTATTTTTAAATTATGTTGCTGTCACATCTATATGAGAATACAAGTGGTCAGCCTCAAAATAAATTGTTTAAAAAGGCAATACCTTGATTACCAGTATCTCTGAATTCCGTAGAAAGTAGAGATCTAGAAGTACCTATCCAGAAGAGTGACAGAGAACAATTACATAGTGATCTGGTATCCTACAAAGGCAGTGGTTTTGAGTTCCATGAACAGCAGACTTACAAGGAGCAGAAAACTTGAACAGTTTTTGTATCAACCAAGATACCAAATTAAGCCAAAAGTCTGATCTTCTCATTGGTCTTCTCCAGTGAAACAGTAATATCCTGAGCTGGTTCCTGCCCCAAAGTTCCAACAGAATGACCAGGGGTACCACAATTTTTATCCATGTCTGTGCTGCAGCCTTGGCTTTGTGATTCAAACCCAGCAGGAGAGCAAAACTGAATAATGAGCCAAACTGAGAAGCAAAGCTTGAGATCTGCTCCAACTACCTTGCGATGGTTTGGTGGAACAGACCACATGCAAGCCAGGAGCATTTCCTCTAAGCAGAGGTGGAAATGTAGAAAAAACACAGCATCACACATGCCATTAATTCTCACTCCCTAACATGTTTCTGAGAACCGCTCTAACTCATGCATATGAGCAGAAAAACAAACCTAGAAGAATGTAGTAAAAGTGGTAAATAGAAGACAGTTGGAAGCAAAAATAACAGGACTGCAATAATACTCCACTACATAACCACACTATATTTCAGGGTAAACATGTAAAGGGAACGAACATCTTGCAATCACATCCAGCTTTGGCATTTCTCCATTTGTGAGTTTCTACTTCCACACCAGTAATTTGCACCTTCTGACTTAATTTGAATTTTCTCTTTTATCATTTTATTAGAAAAATCCCAGATACATCAGACATAAACATGAGGAACATCACACATCTACCCCAATGGGGAATTAAGATAATTTAATTAATTAATTTAATTAAGATAATTTAATTCAATTAAGGCCAGTTATAAAATGGAGATCATCTATTTTGCGATTACAAAACAACTGACTTGCACTACTTCCTCTATCACCCTGCACAGTGCTTCCCGAGGACCTGCAATAAATGAAACAGCAAAGAGGAAGTCGAAAGCTGTATTACATGAGCCCAAAGGCACTTCAGGACTGGGGACATGCTGTGCAGTGTACCAACAAAACCTCTCTTCCACAGGCTGTACCTGAAAAGCCAAAAAGGAGGCATCATGCTGCAGCTGATGGTGATTCCAGTCTGAATCTGAGCACAGCAGAAAGAATCTGCATCTCTTCCTAGTCTAGCAATGCCTGAAGTCCTTGCACAATTACTGTTTTATTTATACTCTGAGTACAACATTGATTAGACTGGCAAAGTTCACCACCATGAATTGTGCTGTTTTAGTGGCACACAGCACACTCAAACCTGCAACATCTCCTTTGGTGTGGAAGAATATGAGCATCCCATATACCACAGTTTTCTATTTTCCATTGCCAGATGTACGCAAAAACTTGTCTGAGCGCTATTATAATTTACATGTAGGGAGAAATCAACTCCTACCAAGGACCACACATGAGCAAATGTCATTTTCCATGCCCTCTTCATGCCAAGCAAGGTCGGGATGACTTTAAGCACTCTTCTTTGTCCAAGCAAAATCATCCTCTAGCAATACTGATCTCAAAGCTTCACTGCTCGAGATACATCTCTCTAGAAGGCACAGCCAGAACTCTTTTCTACCCTATCCGAAAGCTATACGGCTACATGACATTCCCCCTCCCTTTCCGCAAGTGCTGCTACTGTGCTGTGCATTTTACTTGCAACACCACTGGCTTGGCTGAGGTTGTTCACTTCTAGAAAACAATTCCCTGATTCCAGGGAAAGTCCATCCTTCTGCCTGGAAGGAACTGTACAGTTAGCAATATCTTGTTATTAGTGTTCAGTGTTACTATAAAGAGGGTTTGGCTGATCCTACATATCTGGAATGCAATCATTACCCTTCTGCCTTTTTTCCTTCTTGAGTTTGAATTGTTGCAGTTTAGAGGACTTCGAGATTTCTCCTCAAGGCCAATTTCATCACCTATTTCTGTCTTTAGCAAATCTGGATATAATCACTGTAGTTACCTCTGAGTGGAGAACGTAAGACCATTTGGGGATTATCTTGCATATTCCTGCAAACCTTGCAAATATTATTTATTAGTATTTCAACCACTAATTTTTCCATATTGTATCCTCAAGGACAGCACCTTGTTAGTTCAAAGGAAGAATCATTTTTAGTTTTAGCTAGGTAAAGATTAGACACCTCTCTTCAGCACTTACAGAACAGACAATTTTGTGATGAATGCTCGTAACTCTTGCTAAAAATCTGACTACATTTTTAGCTAATAAACTGTTTGAGAAATGAAGCCATTTCCTAGAGAACAAAAATAAAATTACACTCTTACTTTGCCAAAATTTGGACAAAACTCAGCATTTCAATTGGGTCAATGATGCCTCTAATTTTAGGTGCCTATATTTAAATTTCTCCATTGCTTCCTCCCATTACTCCCAAAAAATCAAAACTCTTTTTGAAAAGAAATGCTTGAGGAACAGTGATCTTAAACCTTTAGAAATGTCCTGAATCTTTTCATATTATCTGTTTGGTTTACGCTAACATACCTTTATTATTGCATACATACAAAAAGAAAGCACAAGGTGTTAACAGCCTTCTGAAAACACTGTTCTTCTGTTCAAAGTCTCTACTGAATTCAGAATTTTGATGGGTTGAAGTAAACAGTGATGCTCGAATAATACTGAGGTTGTAGAATTCAGATCTAAGTTCCTTCAAATATGTATTTTAACATACACAGATTCTTGAAAAAATGAGAAGAAGCAAAATTCCTCACTCTTAAAAGCTGTGTACAGGGATGGATTTTCACAACACTGAACAGCCTAATCAGCGTGAAGAAGCCTCAATTGAAAGCTTACAAAGGATCTCTCTACCTCTTCTCCATTTTTTCATTTCCACCTTTCTCTTTAAAAGGGTGTCTCACCAGAGAACATGAAGAATGAAAGATTCTAAAGTACAGGACTGAAATCCATCAAACCCAGGATTGTGGTCCAAACCCAACCAGCTGTCAAACCCAGAGATATGAATGTATGCTCGCTACTGCCTAATAAAATTTGAATCAAACACTTTGCATCTGATTCTCCATGTGAGCTTTTATGCAAACTTCTAAAGTGCAAGGAATCCTGGGGTGGAAGAGCTATTCTGAGAGCTTTCACATAGTTCATGTAATTAGGGAAACCACTTCCTTTGATTGTAAGTGTTCAAAACAGCTGAATTTCTTCTTTCAAAGGAACTCTGTGATTTGGGTCATCTCTTTTACTCGCTCTTTCATGTTTCTCAAGATGAGAGGTGAGACTGTAGAGCACATTATTTAGAAAAAAAAAGATTCCACTTTTTGTTTTAGGGATTGAACTTGTCCTATTCAAAAGGTTGTCATTTGGAAATCTATCTTTCTTTTCCTCCCTCTGTTTCCTTCCTTTTCTGATAAGCTCTTCAGTGGCTCTCCAGAGAACATAGTCCAAAATGCCAATTTAAACCTAGGGAAAAACTGAAATATGGTACATAAAGGAAAGGGGACTCTCATTTTCCTTTGTACGGTTGTAGCTGAATATGTAATTATAAAGGAGCTCAAGCTGCACGATCTCAGTCCCCATATCACATTTACTTTTTTAATGGTCCTAAACACTGACCAAGCAAAAAGGCAGAAATACAGATTTTAAAAGACAAACAAAGCAGCTGCCCTTTTCTTTGAAATGGGTCTGAGGGTCTTTTCTTTCCCAAAAAGGGAACTCAGGTCAGTTTCAAGGCAACAACCATGTCACTAGAGCTAACAGCCAATGCCAGTGTCGTTACAGCATCAAGTGTCACTTGCCCTGAATTTCTTGAGCCAGGCACCCCATAAGTACTGTTCATCGCAGCAACAGCCACAACAGGCACGGAACCTCTCCCCTCACGCTGTATAGTACAGAAATGCAGTAATGAAAAGGCAGGAGGTTTCACACTGCAGATTTCAAATCTATTAAGTAACAATAGTACGCTTGTTTACCCCAGGAGGATAAAGCTCTATTCCCAGCCAGTGAAAAATCGCAGGACTCCTTCCAGAATTGTAGGACTAACCGGGAAGCAGTTTCCAATAGGAACAGAGTAAACCACTTGGGACACAGTGCCAGAAACCACTTTACTGCCAACTTCTGCAAAGGACAGATGAGACACAGGCTTAGAGACAAGGTTTTACAATAAAGACTTTGGTACAAACACATAAAAACTGGAAAGGCAAAAGTTAAGAGCAGAACTCCAAAACATGTGCTCCTAATGAGCAGGGTTCTGGATT
This sequence comes from Psittacula echo, assembly GCF_963264785.1. NCBI lineage: Eukaryota > Metazoa > Chordata > Aves > Psittaciformes > Psittacidae > Psittacula > Psittacula echo. Next base: position 67,036,733 of record NC_137743.1, on the reverse strand, counting down.
TTGCACTTTGGTTTTGGACCCTGTAAATCTCTTACAGGGGGTACTGGCAAGGCAACATCCAAAAGAGCGAGCAATTCAACAGCTCCAAATTTTATCCCCCCATTGCTACGTACATCTATCACACACAGTACCTCAGCACACACGGACACATCATAAAGAGATCGAAGTAAAAAGCCTTCTCCTTGGTTTATGAGATAAAAAGTATGCAAAGTATACTTTAAAGTACAAAGTATAAAAAAAAGTATAAAGTATTAAAAGTATACAGTTCACCACCAAGGAAAACCACCAATCACTACTTCTAAGCCATCATCTTTGATACGATGGCCTCAAATGCATCTGACATTACTAAAATTAAGGTTATTATATGATTAGATGAAAAGTGATTACCATGCTTTCCCCCGCTCCTAACTGCACACAGGCACGCACTATGTTTTCTCTGCTTTGTGATTCTTCCAAGGAAGAGGAAAAGATATCCTCTTGGAAAATGTCACTCACTCCCTCAAGGGTGAAGCAACTAGGTTATTTTAGCAAGTTTTCAGAACAACAGCCTACCCACCTCTCAGAGTCTGCCTTTGCCAGGTGAAAATCTGCAGAGACCCTCAGCCTTCATTGGGAAGCTGACACCCGCCCAAGCTGCATGCCTGCCTTTTGGGTTTTCCACCTTTCAAAGGTGAACTTCATACAAAGAAATGGCATGTTGTCTTCCTGTGCCTATCAATAGCTCCCTCAAGCAGCTCAAGGGTTTTTACACACTGTGCTTATTTTTGAAGCAGCTATTGGAAACTCACTATATGTCCAATACACAAACCCCATAGCTATTTGGCCAGGAGTGCATCATGACATGATTTTTAATTTCCTCTGCTTAAAATATTTAACCATAAGAAACCTCAATTTTCATAAGTTTTGGAGTAAAATAAATGAGCAACTAGAGACAGAAGATGACAAGTGGAAGACATGTGGCAGTGTCCCCTTTCAGCAACATCCAGGGGCCAGGCACTACTTCACTGAGGAGGTGAGATAGCAGAGGAGCCCCTCCTGTGTGCTTTAGGCTGCCCTGCTCCCAGGCATCAGGCAGTCACATCATAGAAGGGACCGAGGAGGCACAGGAACTGTCACTGTCACTCCAGTCACCCAGTTTCCCTGTGGAGCTGCCTTTCTCTAACAGAAATCCCGCAGAATGTAGATTCACTAAACATAAATCTAATAAATGAACATGCATTTGCGAATAGGATTCTTTCCCAGTAGCTGAACAGATGAAACACATTTAAACAGACAAACAGGACAGTTTAGAGGCAGCTGGATCAGAAAAGCCTTTATTGGCCTCATTTCCTCAGCGTGTTAGCGCAATTAACTAAATATGAGAGAAAGAGTTAAGGCTGAAGCTGCTATCTGGGCTCCTCTGCAGCCTCCAGCTAACATAAACAGGTCTGAATGTTTCCCTATGACTGTTTATATCATCCTCTTAAAAAGGAAACTTTCTCTATCAGCACCTTAGTAAGTGGCAATAGGTAAATGTGAACTTATTTTTGCAGTCTTGGTTGCATGATTACAATTAAAAAGATTTTGATGTTTCCCTTGATTTATTATATTTTTTTGTTTTTTCTTCTTCCACTTTGTTTTCAATGAAATATTGTGTCCCAGACCATTATGCAACTCATGCACAGTCCAAAGAGGAAAGTAAAGGAGGGGAAGAAAAAAAGGAAGTAAAGGACAGCATGTCTAGTCTTATTGAGCATTTACTGCCCTCTTAAGAGGACAAAACATGTCCAAAATTCCATTGCTACCATGTGCATGGAGGGTAGCTTGGTCCCCAGTCAAGGACTGTGGTCCCCATGCTGAACTTTGAATACACCTGTGAAAAACAGCTTCCAAGCGAGACCAATGATCACAGACTGAGATCACATCAACGCCAGCACAGATACCTGAACTCATCTGAACCATCACTCAAGTGTGCACCAAGCCAGAAACTATGTTAGATTCAAATAATACCTCCTCACACCTCAGCAGCAACTTTGGTATTATCAGAAACAATAATTTGTCATTCAGATGCTGCAGTCAATGTAAATTATTTAATTAAGAGCCCCCAGGGACTGCAACACCAACAGATTTCATCACAGGTCACAGGCATTTACATTGTCAGCTGTCCTTTAAAGCACTCAAGACTCTAACATGCAATCACTTACCATACTCTAAAGTTACCACTAGATCTCACCTGCCATGTGATTTTGTACTGTAATCTTGTATTAAGAAAACTATACAATTAACTAAATATAGAGAAAAGACTAACTTGAACTAATCCTCAATTGCTTGAGCTTACAACAGCCTAAAACATCACCTTGAGAGAAAAAGATCTCTTCCGTATCCATGAGACTTCTACAGCGAAGCTTCAGGACATCTTAAACATCCAAAAATACCATTTTGCAGTTGATCGCTTCAACAGAAGCTTGAGGTCAGAGAATGTCGTGGGAGGGGAAAGAAAAGAGCTGCCTTTTGATGTCAAGGGTTGCTGGCACGGAGAAATAAGCAACACAGCCTCTCCTCCAAATTATAAATAATAACTGAGCCCATGCAAAAAAGAAACAGAAAAGAAACATTATCTACAGTAAAATAAAATAATAAATAAATAAATAAATAAATAATCCTAAAACTAGGAAAATGCCCTTAATTGCAGCTAAGAATTTATTGGCAACTCGAGCAACCCGCCATGAAAAACTTGCAGTAGATTGACAGAATAATTTTTAAAACTATATGAGATGGAATTAAACTTAATTATGAAACTGAAGAATATTTAACAGTATCCTAACAGGCTGCACATTGTGGATAGCTAAGAGAGTAAGAAAGACTGCTTTCTAAAGAATGAAGAGAGACAAATTTTCCCTCTATTCTTAACAAAATTAGTTCGTAATTTGCGGGAAACTGGTATAAAAACTTGTTCACCTGCAGATGCTGCACCTTCTGAAAATAAAACCAAGCACCAAAACAAAACAGAATTAAAGATAATTGAGGTAAAAGGGCCCAAACCTCACAGAGATATTCCTAACCCAGGGGATCAGGCACATGGTGGTAAGTTCCTGTACCTCAATCAAGCTATGGCAACTGTCTATGTATTCTTGACCAGCCGCACACAGAATCACAGAATCCCAAGGGTTGGAAGGGACCTCAAAAGATCATCTAGTCCAACCCCCCTGCAAGAGCAGGGTAACCTAGAGTACATCACACAGGAACTTGTGCAGCCGGGCCTTGAATATCTCCAACGTAGGAGACTCCACAGCCCCCCTGGGTAACCTGTTCCAGTGCTCTGTCACTCTCACAGTAAAGAAGTTTTTCCTGATGCTCACATGGAACCTCTTATGCTCCAGTTTACACCCATTACCCCATTACACATGAGGTAATTTTGCTTCATGCTGACAAAGTTTAGGGCAATTTGAGAGTCAAGTGAAAAGAAGCAAATCTGGTGCATCTTAGCTTATTAATTTACCTGTTTATCAAGCTTGCTTATGTAGTAACTGTTCAAAGCTGCCCACCAGTCAACAGAAGGCCATTTGCACTCAAACCTTTACAATTTCAGTACAAAATCTGGTGGTTTAGCTGACAGAAAAAAGGAGAGGGTAACTTCTTAAGCATGGCTTCAGCAAGACTCCCAGCACTTGTGAAATTCTTTTCATTCACGGCAAGCTAATTTGACAATGCTGACAGTCACTATGTCTCAATTGGCTGAAAATAACTTTTGAAGCCACAGACTGTCAGTCCAGGCCCTGACATGCCAGTTTCACTGAAGCTGATGTCTACTTTAATTTAAGCCAAAATTGGCTTGATTTAAAAGAATGTGTATCACAAGCCTGTGTAAGTAAGAGTCTCAAATTAAGCTCGTCAAAAAACCTGAGTAAACCACACAACTCATAATACAAATGCTCATTATTTACATGACGCAACTCTGAAAGACGTTACTCATCAAATCAAAAACTTGGTATAAAAATGTTTAAATGCACAAGTAAAAAAATTAACTACACTAAAATGTAGCAAAATACAAACATACATGTTTCTGTACCTGCATTGCTACATTACTGAGATAATCCTGGGGAGCAGAGATGCAGGGGAACAAAGTTTCTTCTTAAAACAGACAAAATTAAATCAAAGCCTGTTTTTGCACACTTAAGATACAGTCGTATACAAAGTACTAACAAAATCTAATGCAGTGACTTTCTTGACACCTGAAAACATGATATTCACTTACAAAATATAAAGTAATGTCACTTAAATAAAAGCCAAGAGTAGGGCAAACTCAAAAGCATTCAGAGATTGATTTCAGTGCTATCCAAAACTAGTTTATTCTGCACTACATAGAATATATAGCAGCTGGAGCATCTGAGCCTATTTTGACAACTTTCACAGTTTAGAAAGGGTACAAAGTATCCTCTTGGTACCTTTTGAGAATACTCTTGCCAGCACCAAGAGGAGTACTCTAAGCCATTTTCTTTACCAAAACACTAAAAAGAAACAGAAAACCCTGCAAGATAATCACTCTGTAAACTAGAAACAAAGGCATTTTAAGACACCCCTCTGGCATAATAAATGAAATTTTATTTACTATTAGCTGTTAACAAGATACAGCAATATTTCTACAAACAAATACGGAGTTGGAAGGGCTCCCATGAGATCACTTACTCTAGGGATATACAATCTTTCTTTTTTTGTAAACTCTGTAATTTCCCAATATAGGCACTGATATCTCTGGAAAGTTCATATACTTAACTTATACCACTAAAGTACCTTTATATAGCACACATTCTAAGATCTCCTTCCCTGTTCATTAGCAATAGCACCTGCACCAAAGGACCACGGGTTGGAAACATGGGGTTTATTGTCTCCCCACTTTGCGTTGGAACCAAGTAAATCCAGCCATTTCCTGGCAGCTGTTACCTTGAATCACTCTCAATACCTGCTGACTCAGACATGAGAGGGGTAAGGGAGCAGGAGTTCCTAAAGAGCAAATAAGATAATAAAAAGGCATCAAAATTGACCTTCATTACAGTTAGGTCCCAGTGTGGAGAGTCATTCAAAGTTGGCACCCAAGCACCCATACCAGCTATCAACTGCAAAAAGAACATCTACTATTTTTAGGCCTGTCAGAGATAAGCATCAATTTCAGTTTGGTTTGGTTTGATTTGCTCTATTTTACTCTGTTGTTTTTCTCTTGTTACTCTTGATAGTCATTCCCAGTCCCTACTCTCATGACCCACATTAAAAATACCACATGCTCTCTTTTAGGACTACAAACATGAGTGAGGTAAGTCCAGTGACATGCATGTGGTTATACTTAACTCATCCCCTTCGGAAGGCACGGGTGCAATCCATGTTTTCTGGACAGTCCCTTTCAGAAGTGGATCATAAAATCAAGTAAGTGAACAAGCTACCTTATATTCCATATGAAAAGTTTTATGAAGCATTAAAAGATCCCCTAAAGCTTACTGCACATGTATTGCATACATGCAAACCTGGCAATACAAAATTAATTTCCACGGTAGTCAGACTTTCAGCAATAGAGCCTCAAAACTAGTAAAAACATGTTTTTGTTTTTGAGTCTTGTAAAACTCAAATGCATTGCACAGACATGACCGAACAAAGCATGCACAGTTAATCCTGCTCAATTTAAAATCTTTAATCTAAGTTAGTTGTGTAAGTTCACCAGAAGAATTTCCCAATAAGATTACAGTTATATTTTATTGGGTCCTTTTTCCCCAGCACTCTCCTGCAGTTTGCACAGACCACCTCCAGCATTTTGAAGGAATCCAGGGACAGCTGTACTGCATGAAACCAAACAATCTTGTACCTAAGCGTCATGGTTGTAACAGCTGAAGCAAGCACATCAGATGCAATGCTGCTGTCCATCAATAGCACAGAGGCAGTTCGTAGATCATGGAGTACCTCCAAAGAGCAGTGACATTAAAGTTAAATTCAAATTTCTGGTAAAATTCTGGCAGTAATAAATCTTCCAGTGAAGAACCAGACTCCAGATGCCAACTGTCAAAAACCAGGCACCAAAAGCACAGCCTTCAAAAGCAGTGACAAATAGCAGGTGAACTTCAGAGATGTACAGACAACTGAAGGAGGTGCGTGCTATTCAGTGAAAAGCTAATGTGGCAAGGCATAAAACAATGTTTGTAACATTTCACTCTAGCAGTTATCTGCTCAAGATAACAGAGTCAAAAGAACTGCAAGCAATTTGCAGAATAAGGCCTTTGGGCCCAATCTCTCCCACTCATTTCAGTGGAAGTCAAATTATGGGCTTATCCAATATTCATATAGATCGCTCGCAAAAACACCAAATAACTCCCTGAGTAGCAGGTCCATGATTTTCCTCAATGAATGCACATAATTATCACTTAGGGCAAAAGGAGCAAGCACACATCCTACTACAAGAGACCTTTCTCCTCCTACCACATGCACCATAAACATCACACTGGTAAGTTTAATTTTTCCATAAAACAATTCACAAGGGGACTCCTGCTCCTTGCTTAAAAACTGAAACTGCTAAAGGGCTTGGAGTAGATGGTAAAATGTCAATTTAATTTTGGTTTTGCTGTTATTTAATCACTCAAGACACTCCTATGGTTTACTTAATCAGAAGTCTTTCCAGAGTTTCAATCTGATACACTAATCAAAGCCTTGCAGCACATCTATTTTTCTCTGCACATCTACTTAACTGTATTTTATTCACATAAACACACACCCCTTCCTGTACAGTCACATTTTACTGCTTCTCTATAAAAAGTTAATGCCTTGCAGAGGTCTTCCCATTTCTCAAATTCTAAAGTTTTGAAGAAATCTGTCTGAGCAACACTCTCCCAAGTATTTATAAGTTTTTCTGAGCACATATTTTAGAATGATATGCTGCTATATACTGGAACAAAAATTGCTTTGTTTAACACGTTAGAACTTGTTAGCCACTTGGCTAATATAAAACCTTCAAGATCTTTGCTGGTTTTGATTGGCTTGTTTAGTAAAATGAAACACAGATACAACATATTTGCAGAATGATACCACAGTTCTATTGACTTGGCTTGTGCCTTTGGACTCAGCTAGCACGAAATCCCTCTGAGCAAGCTTTTCCCCACTCTCCTCTGTTTTCCTTTTAATCAGTTGTTATGGATTACTGGCAGCAGTTAACAGAAATACAACATAACCAGTCATGGAGTTAAAATGACACTTCAAATAAGCAAGAAAAAGTAATAATTACTTTTCCGGACTAAATGCAAACCATCTAACTATCTACTAAACACAGACACATACAGTTACGGCAAGTTATTTTTCTATTCCTATCAGAAAAGCCATTGACTCACCACGACTTTCAGCACAGTTCAGTCACAGATATTATTATCATCATTACAGATAAACATACTAGATACGTAAAGACTGACAGCCATAAGGATCAGAGGAGACTTTTAGGCCACAGAGGCCAGTCTCTGGTACATCACAGGCCACTATATTTCAGCAAGCTGCTCTTGTGTTGAGCTCAACAACTTAACAATAACAATTGTCAAAGAAACCCAAACCATCTCAATGTGAAGACATGGAAAGATGGAAAGGATTTTCCACCTCTGCTCCTTCTGTTTGTACTCTGCTCTAAGCATTACTCATCCTCACTCCTCATAATTTGTGCTTTATTTCCCATTCTAATTTGCCTGGCTTTAGATCCCAGCCATTAGTTTTTGCAATAACTTTCTGCACTAGATCAAAGGAGACTAGCATTTTCTCCATATGAAAATGAAATTTTTGTAAACAAGCTCTTATTTTTTAATTCTCTACTGTTTTGACAAACAAGTTCTGGTAAAACTTGCTAGACTTACTTAAGGCATCACCACTTGCCTCCCTGCTGCCTCCTCAGAAAGGAGAAGGTGCTGACACCAAGCTGGTCCCAGCTATAACCCATCTTGTCAGTTTAAGCAGAAAATGACCAGTCCAGAGTAAAATACACTATTGTGCTGGAAGGCACTTGCTCCCCTCCTGTCAACTTATCCTGATGGATAATGTCAATCGTCCCATTCTAACACACTAACCCCCACAGCCCTTCTACTCTCCACTCTATGTGTTTTGCAGTCCCCCTGCAAAACTGCAGGGCTGCCCCTGCAGTTCATTTACATTCTTTTAAACACAACAGAACCAGGTCTGCACCTACTGCCTAACACCCATTTTCCCAGTGCCACATGCCAAGGTAAAAGCACACCTGGTTCTTACAAATGCCTTGATCCTCACTTAGATATGCAAGGGCAGTAACCTAATTTGCCTAACAGTACCATGATATGAGATCTTAATGAGCTGCAAGTCTTAAATTAATCCCTAAATAAACCCTTAAATTATACCAAATTCTTTCCAGCATACAGTTTCATTTTCCTAATGCGCAACCTGTGTTCCTTGTCACTACAAGCTGAACATTGTATTTAGCTGTTTAAAAAAAAATCTTGTTAAATAGTCCAGCTGTGTCAAGCAATACATACGACTGTCCTACTTTCTCCATCATTTCCCATTCCACTGAGATTGATTCCATTACAAGATGCAGTAGTACTGTTTTTAAGTTTTCTTTCAAAAATGCTAGCAGCAGGTCTAGCACACACTCCTGTGCAATCCCACCAGAAATACACTATGCAATAAAAATACATCATCGGCCACTACTGAGATTCGCCAGTCAGTCGGCTTTTTAAAGAGTGCATTACTGACACTGCATAGCACCGGTTTTACTTGTCTTTCTGTATCTTTTGATATGAACAAATAGTAGAAATAAAGAGAACATTACAAACTGACATTGGACAGAAGGAATAAATCTCCAACCATCCTGTAAAAATCATGAGATTCTTCCACATTATTATAGACAGCAACCTGCTTAACCACGATCACACATGCTCATCACATCACTAAGCATGATATAATCATGCTAACTTGGCTGTGGCAGCAGTGGAGGAAATTTGGTGATTGTGTATATTATTCCTAGTGCTGCTCTGCTGTCCTCCAGGTTATAACTGCCTCCCTAAAACACTTTTAAGGGTATCGTACACAAGGTAGATATAGTCATGCTGGAACAGATGTCCAGTAACCACTCTTCTTCACTACACTGATATCTCCTCACCGCTACATCAGCAGCGGTGATCAGTGGGCAGACTGGAGCATGGTGAGGACCACATACACTGTGTCTGTGCTAGGCCTGTACATAGCTGAGGGTCAAGAGGATTTTCAGGCAAACTTAAAAATCTTTTTTAAAAATAAAAACAACACTTAAACCAACCTTAGCTGGTAAGGGTGCAGTAAGTTAATTTTGCTTTTTCCCACAGGATTGCCAAGGACCTGTCCATCTTTCTAGGTGCACAGGACACCGCAAGGGAAGATGCCTGGTAGAACGGGTAGACTTAAACCATGCTGCACGATGAGACCAAGCTTAAGTGAGGCTATGACTAACCCAGAGCTAGTGGAGCCCCAGATCAAAACCTGCAGCAGGCAGGCAAGAGACAACGCTGAGCAACACGCTAAGCCTATAGTGCACATATAGATACAAACCATTGCACTTAAAAGCCACCAGATGCAAAAAGGAGAAGACAGAAGCAGGCAGACAGTGAACACTACCTCTTCCTATCTAGCAACACGCCCAGCAGTATCAAAGGGAAATTACTAGCTCCACAGTTGCAGCTAGCCCTCCTCCTCCTCAGAGAGGAGCAGAGAGAAGCTGCTAGACAAGAAAAGCGGGGCAGGACAGCAAAGAGTAAAACAATAATGTTTTAAATCAGAGACACCCTGGGTTGGGGCCCCCTCAGTATGTCTTTATGGTAACATCATCCAGCTACAGGGTTTTGTAATTAGAAGAATAAAAAGGCCAAGGTAGTTTACTTCAATTAGTGGACAGAAGACACTAGGAAAGAATTTCTGTCCTTGTTTCTGCAGCACAGTGAAGTAGAAAAGTAAACTCTTACCTCTTTTTCTATTTTGAGCAGCTTCTTTACAGCCACCTCCTTGTCCTGAGAAATCCATCGGGCTCGGTAGACACTCCCGAAACTTCCTCCACCGCAGTTCTCAAAAAACTGCAAGTCATCAAATTTAATTTGCACAAATGAAGCACTGGTAGACGACATCTCATAATGACAAAATATACCACAGCAAAACCTGTGAAGAGAAAAGCTTTCATTAGCAAATATGCTCCATGGATTAGGGATTTTCTTACCAGCACTCAGACACCCCAAAACCAGGACCCATAACCATAAACATGCTACAGTAAAATCCACAGGGCACAGGAAGAGAGCCTGGGAACTCTCACTCCAACAGGCTGTGCAAATGTTTGCATAATTTGCACGGGCTATTCGGAGCAGCTGGGACACAGAAACAACTAAAAGTATTCCTCAGTGCGATACTGACGTTTCCCGAACACCTTGGAAGCGGCTCTGGGAAAGGCAGGCAAGTCGCTGCCTTCTCTGGACAGCAACAGACGGGAAACTTGCTCTCCGCTATGAGCTTGCCTAGGAGCTCAGGCATGCCAGGCACGCCGGCTCTCCCGCCGCGCTGGCCGCGCACAGTGCGCGCAGGCAGGCAGCGGCACCACAGCACGCACCACGCGCGCTGCCGGCACTCCGAGCTGTGCTTCACGCAAGGATGTGGAAAAACCTGGCCATGGTAAATGCCTCTTCCGGAGTGACTCAGTTCTGTTTGCATGTTATAACACAGTGCAAGTACGCAGTAATTCATCTGGGTTACAATATGTGAAATTCTGCAACCTGTGCCAAGACCGGTGTCGGCAGTTTCAAGAGATGATCCCATGTCTGCTGCAAGGGGAACAGAACGTCCTCCTCAGGGATTTCACAGCAATAAAGCTTACGCTGTAGCAAATTTCAAGAACACTATCACCTAAATGCATGAACAATGAGTAATTTCAGGTTTCTTTTTTTTAAATACCGTAAGTTCAGAAAGTCTCAGGTCCTCAGTGGGCCTGCAGCACAGGGCACCTTCGAGAACCAGCAGCGAGCCTGCTGCAGGACTGTTTCTGATGCACCAGTTTAGACTAAGTTTACTTCCATTAATTTTGCAATAAATAAATGAAAGTAAACTTATCGGCATAAAATGAGCCTGATTGGAATAAAACAAGTTAGAAAAAGGCACGGAGATTTTGAATTGCTGATTTTATGTCCAATTATACTGGTCTAACTATTGTACCAAAGCATACTGCATATTCTGGGAGCCTCCAATCTATAGGGGGTTTTGAGATGGAATCTATACATTATGTGTATATATGGGAAATGCATCTGTAATACAACTAGGGCTGCTGACCACCAAAACCCCTTTACACCAGTCCCTTCTGTAACAAATACGGACATCATTCCCTACCCCACACCCCACACACCCCCCCGGCTCTCCTGACTGTGCAGCTAATGTGATTAAAATTGTGAGGTATCATTTGACCAGAAATTTCTGGCACTATCTGGTTGCAGCTATTCTCCCAATAAGAAATGAAGACACCAACATTTTCCTACATATTGCATGAGATAACAGAGCCTTTTCTGAAACTGCCTGCTTTGTTTTATATCAATTCACCACCTGTAAGGGTAAAGGCAAGCACTGACCAGACCATGACAACTTTACTACATTTACGGAAGGCATCACGTTTAGGAGGGAGCAGTCTTCAAGCATGCCTTTCACTGACAACCAGCCTGCAAAACTCTCAGGGAGGGAACAGGAAAGCTCTTTCCCCAGCTCTGTGAGCCAGAGCAAGGGTTACCCATGCAACATGAAATAAAGTTCCTTCTTCCAGTACCCTGCCGGCTCCTTCCCCAGTATAAGTGCCTGTACTCTTCTGCTGACCTTTTGTTCTTTTTTAACCTTACTGCTGTTGTTGTTAGGTTTCCTGCCATCCCAGAGTCATTTTTTGCACTGCACTGCACATATTGTTTTGAGAGAAAGCTCAAGAGAAAGGAAATTGGTAACCCCTGCAAACCAGGAGGGTAGCAAAGCTTGGTTTAACTTTCTGCTCTTTCCCAGCACTGTTCAATTAGCACATCTTCAGAAACAGGAGCTCATTTGCCTTGATTACTCCAGCTCATTTACTCCAGCAGTTGTCCCAAGTTAACACCACGTACATGCTGTCTCAAGCGTATGTGATACTTCATAGACAAATACAACAGGTCAGCTTCCCAACCCAGAGACCTAACAACTTCAGGCCACAGCCCTGCAGACGTTTATGCACGTGGATAATTATGCTCCAGTGAATAATCTCCTTACTGACAACAGAATTATTCAGAAGAATAACGTTACTCATAGGCAAAAGTGCATGCACTGACTGGACCATAACTTTTTCAAGAAAGCGTGAACAGCTGATAATAGATGGTTGCGTTTGGGATGGCAGAAGGAACATAAAACCAAGCACAAAGAAAAATACATCACAGGAAACAAATATTTCTGGCCTTCTCTATCTGAATCCAATAGTTCTGAAGAGCTGTCAAATTATTTTATTATTCATCCAGAAGAACCAAATCATCCATATATACAAGTAAATGTTGACTTCTGAGAGGCTAACACAGAACAAGATGTTACTCCAAGATTTCACAGAAAAACCGACCTCAAGATGGTACAACATGCACACCAGACACATGATAAATGCAAGCGAGTACTTTCTGACGGGTCCGCCTTGCTGCTTAAAACTTTACCTAAACATTTATGCAATCACAATGCAGTGCCTAGCACACAAGCATTTGCAGGAGCTGCTGTTCATTCTTTTAACAACTTCCCAATTTCAAGTTTATCTACAGCAATCAGCTCCAGATGCTATAGGCATCAGCATACAATACAGTAATATTATTTAAAGAGCAATTAATACATTGTGTTGGGTTCTTCCAGGTGCTTTTTTTTTCTCTTTAGAGAAAGTAGAGGAGATTCACATGGGACACTCTCCATTTAGAGATCCGTAATTAATGATAGCCTAAGCTAGGTTTACATTTTCTCCTTCTGGATGGCAGAACAGACCTGTTTAAGTATCACTCCATGTTTTCTGATGCAAGGTAGTTAATCCGCAATTAGACAGATCAATCTGTTTGTTATGTTTAAGAAAACAACTGTTTAGAGTAACAACTGCATATGACAAATCCACGCTCAGTTATTAACTTGTCATCCTGTTTGAAAAGATCTTTAACAATCAGATTTTATACCATTGATTAAGGAAAAAAAATCAGATATTTCATTAAACTCCATAATCATACACTTGCATCCAAAAAAAGTGCATCATTCAACAACGTACAGCACTTCTCTGCATTGCAGTAAGGAGCAGTCCTCTGTAACAAGGCTCAGGGCTGGGGGCATTACAGCAATCTCCCCCCACAGGCACACAATGTAGATAAGGTTTGGTGTCAAGTACTGTCCATCCTCACTAACAGTTTTGAGTGTTTAACCACTGTCGTCGCATAGCAGTAAGACTATGTCGACTGACCTTGTTGCTTGTTGTCAATGAAATGAAAATGTGACAGATCAGAAACAGGTATTTCAAGAAATTATCCAATTGCTGGTTATTTCAATTATTTCTATGGGAGCTGGGGGGGAGGGGGGAAGGGGAGAACTTTCTCTTTTTTCTATTTTATTTCTAATGGTTAACATGAGCTTGTAATCTTGCAACAACATTTCCATCCTCTCCTGTGTCTTTTTTTTTCCCCTCATAGTAGCTTCTTTGAGCATGCTGTTAAAAGTTCATTTCACACCAAAAAGAAACAGACCTGAGCCAGGTTTGGCAGTATCTAACATATCAAGTCATTATTTAACATTAGTATTTGGCATGTCAGGAATCTATTACACAGAGTCACTTTGCAGCAAGCCTATTATGACAAAATAAGCTCAGGTTTGTACAGTAATAAGTGCTCAGTGTGGAAAACCATCCACCATCAATGGCTTGCTGTGATTACAGCACTTCAGAGTAGTAACCCACACAGGCTTCCCTTCCCAGGACCCTGCTGAGGTCCCACAACTGCTGCTCCCCTGAGAGCCCTCCAAAGTGAGGGAACCCCCAAGCTGATGGGTTGCAAACTGACCCTGCTGCAGGCTGCCCTGCCCTGCATTCTGGCACAGTGATGCTGGACAAACCAAACATATCCATTTGCACCTTCCAGATCCCCAAAAACAGTCTGGAAGTGCTGCCATGCCCAACTCTCTGCTTTATTCCATGTACAAGCCAGAAGACTCTACTGTTTGTCATTCAGCTACTGCTCCTGGAGTACAGAGAAGTTCCACTGAGGGACTTACAAGTTAGAGACAGGAGGCAAGAAAGAACTTAGTACAAATTGCACAGTAACCACCACTCATATTTTGCTTAGTGCGTGGCTGCAGCACTGAAAATTGCATTCCTCATCTTGCACGTGCACCTGACGCTGCCTCAATATTCAATTACTTCAGAAAAACCCTTTGTAATTTACTAAAGGGAGCGACCATGCAACTCACTGGCCTCACTTCACTGCGCGGTTCCATGAAGCAGGATTCAGTGCTTCTTTCAGGAAGGCATGCTGCCAACATATTGCCAATAAAGTAGTAGCACACTACACTTGTGCTATCTTAAAATACACAGCTGAACGTGCCAAGTTTCCTTATTTGGCAAAACAGTCCATTTGCTTTCAAGATCTTTAACCATCCATTTTTAGACCCAAATCATCCTTTGTATCCAACATGGCCTACAGTCCTTGAGCTGCATTTTTTGCATCAACCTGCATTTTTGCAGCAGCGTATTTATTTAGGCTTAAAAAAAAAAAAAAAGAGAGAGAAAAAAGAAAAAAGCCCAACAACAAAAAAAAAATCAAATAATCCAATGCCAAAACATGGCTCACTACTGTCTTGTCTAAGCACAAAACAGAAAAGGAGTTACAGTGATATCGAGCTACAAGCGATACAGCAGAAGTAAGTTTTTATAAATACGAGATCTTTTCAGCATATAATGAACTGCTGATGAATAAGATGCAAACAAACTCCAAGCACAACTCCAACTTACATATATATATCCTAATGTTCTAACCTCCCAATAAATCAAAACAAAGGCAAGAACCCCTACAATTCCTAAACTTTCTGAACCAGACTGAGCAGCAGCCCTGCAGATGGTGAGACTGGAGGCACGCATGGCTCTGCCCACCTTAGTTACAGAAGCAACAACATTTTAGACTGTTCTTTGTCAGAACCTAAGAATTCTGCATAATTTCCATTAATAACACTTCTAATTTTATTTGAATTTATACAACCATTGCTACGGAAAAAAAGAGCTCAACTCAGCCTGAACAGTTTGAGTACTTCAGGAAACAAACTATTTTCTACTCAAGCTGTGTCAATGGCAGAGACTGAAGGGTTTAAAGGGTCCCCTTTAAATAGAAAACATTTTATCTCGGAGAAACCCTAAACTGCTCACTTCGCTTACATTATACCTCGCCAGTGATGCCTGCCAGGAGTGTGCCTGCAACACCACACAAGACGTAGCAGGCAGCTACCCCTGCACCCTGGCCCACAGAGCCTCTCTGTCCTTTGCACGGGCACAACTGCAGGACCCGGTTTCGTCGGCATTTCTGCCTTCTCCTCCGCCCTCAGCGAGCCGGGCCCTCCAGAGTTACCATTCTTCACACAATGCCACTGGTATGCAAAGCACATTATGGATAGATAAAATAAGTAGGCTTCTGAGGACTTACAATTTCAGGGCAAAGTCCTCAAAACATCTAACCGCATGCCTCCAGCAGAAAGCTATGATGTTTTCAGGCAGTGACCCAGTTAATCCAGTGCTTTCAAATTATTTCTGCTTCTGGAATTTAGAAAAAGTAATGATCCATGGCTTTCCCGATGTCTCTGTCGCTAAAACTCACAGCAAAGCACGCTGGATAGAGGGGTAACTGATGGCTCACACACACACACACTAAATAAAAGGCTCATACTGGGGGAAAGGAACTAACTTGAACAAAGATAGAAAAAGAAAATATATATATTAAAAAAAAGACGGCTTACATAAAAAAAATGAGGAGGGGGGGCGAAACGAAAGGAAAACGGCGGGGAAGTCACACCTCAAAGCCCAACCTGAGGGATTTTACGCCCGAAAGAACACAAAAACGCAGCAGGTGCACTAAAAGTGCACGTCTCAAACACGGACTGAGAAGCGGAAGGGTGGCCGAGAACAGCGGCTCCCGGCCAGACGCCGGCGTCCCGCGGCCAACCCTACGGCAGACACCGTGCCGACACCGTGCCAGCACCGTCCGCGAGGCCTCCGCTCGCCACCTCCCCGGACGCCCCTCGGCAGGCACGACCGTGCGCCGCTCGCCGAGGCGCTGCCTGTCTCCCGTCCCGCAGCGGCGTAGCCAGCGGGACCCCCGCCCGGCAACTCGTGGCCGCCAGTGCCTCAAGGGGGGATCCGGCCGGGCGCGGCTGCCCCGCGGGCCGACGCAAGGTCAGGCCGAGCGGCGGGACGGGAGAGCGCCTGCCCTCCAAACACTTTGAAAGTTGCTTCAGCAGGTGGGAAGTGGGAAACGCGAAACGCGGTGAGGACACCCGCGGCGCGGCCCGGCCCGGCCCGGCCCCGCTCCGCTCCCCGGCCGCGCTGAGCTGCGCCCCGCCGCCTCCCTCCGCCTCCCTCCGCCCGTCCACACACGCACCGGCCGCGCCGGCGCCCTAGCGCTGCCCCCCGCCCGCCCGGGCGTGGCGAGGGGCGCGTCTCCCTCCTCACCTTCCCCGAGGGACTCCGGGCTGGCGGGACGCGAACGGCGCCGATCCCGGAGCCGCCGAGGGAGGCTGGAACCGGCGCGACCGCGTCTCCCGCTCCGTCCTCCGCGCTTCCGGTTGGTGCCGGGGAGCCGCCGCCGCCCCCGCGCCTCCTCGCAGCGGCGCCACCCCGTGCTCTGCCCGGGCCCCGCGAGTAGGCGAGGCTGCTGCCGCCCCAGGGGTGCGGGCAGCGCGGCCGCCCCGCCTGCAAGGGGCGACATGCCGGGCCTGGCGTGTGGGGCGGAGGGGCGGCCGGTACCGGTGTGGATGCGGCCCAGGCTGTACCTCTACCCTGGCCCAGGGTGCAGGGGCGGCTGGCGAGAGAGGCCGTGTGCCCATCACCAGTCACCGACACGTTGATAAGTAGTGGGGCACCTTGGCCCCTCACGGCTAACACACCTCTCAGCGATGGTGTCGGCTGCTATGGCTGGGCTGGTGTGAGGTGAGCTGAGGGAGCTTGGGGCAGCTTGGGCTGACCAGAGGGGATGGCTTCGACTGAGGCAGGGTGTCTGCACGTCAGTTAACTGTGCCAGATTTAGGAAGGGACTTCTGAACTGAGCAGGACCTGTTAGCTGAGGTGTTTCTGGTTCACAATGTGTGGCCCTGCTATTGCAGGTGGAGAGAGACGTGGCAGAGTGCTGCACTGGCATGGCTGCAGCTCTGGAAGCACCAGTGTTTGGGGCTGCATCAAAAGGAGTATGACCTCAAGGGAGGTTATTCTCGCCCTCAACCCTTCCTCTTGTAACCCACCCTGGAATACTGTGTCCATTTCTGGAGACACATCTTCAACACGAAAGGGATGTGCCCCTGTCGGAGCGAGTCCAGAGGAGGCCACAAAGATGCTCAAAGGGCTGGAGCACCTCTCCTACAAAGACAGGCTGAGAGAGTTGGGCTCGTTCAGCCTGGAGAAGAGAAGGCCATCCAATATCTAAAGTGAGCCTACAAGAAGGCTGGAGAGGGGCTTTTTACAAGGGCATGTAGTGATAGGACAAGGAATAATGACTTTAAATTGAAAGAGGGGAGATTTAGATTGAATAAAAGAAGTCATTCTTTACTGTGAGGTTGGTGAGTCACTGGCACAGGTTTCCCAGGGAAGTTATGGCTGCCCCATTCCTGGCAGTGTTCAAGGCCAGGTTGAATGGGGATTTGAGCAACCTGGTCTAGTGGAAGGTGTCCCTGCCCATGGCAGGGGAGTTGGAACTGATGAGCTTTAAAGGCCCAGTCTGATTCCATGGTGGCTTGACTGGCAAGTACAAGCTCCCCCATCCATATTCCTCAGCTGCCCTCAGGATGGTCACCCCAGGTCAGAAAGAAAACAGAGAGACAACCCGCTTCCACCCTCTGAAGCCACACAGGCCCTTCCTTATCCAATCTTTCAATGGCATATACTCTGCTGTTGCAGATTGAAAATAAGCAGTCTTGCTTAAAGGAAATGACTCAAAAGACTCAGTGCCAGACAATTTTTCTACTAATGCAAACACATCACATGGCTGTGACGATACATTTTTTGTATCGGTGTTACGCAAAATTCAATGTCAATCACTGCTTTACTGTGCACTCCCCAGCTCATCTACTGACGTCTGTACACTGGTTTTACACTCACTGGAGAGCCTCGGCCCCTCGTTATCTCTCATACTTGACTATTGTTATATGTATTTTGCAGATCTGCCATATAAAAATCAGCTGTCTAGCACAGTGAATCACAAAGACTTGTGCGGCATCACATTGAATCATATACAGTAATTGTACATCACAAAGATGTATAGTATCGAGGTGAATCATGGAAGAACACCTTACTGATGAATCAAATCCAATCATTTTGCAAACATCAGAGACTTTTCCCCAAGGTGTGTTATTTTGGCACAAGGGGGGATAAAAAGCAGTTGAAACAGTGAAGCACAATTGTGTGTTTCTGGCCATAAAATAAGACATATTCAACTGCGCCATAATAACTGGAGATCTAAGCACTTGGTATACTAGGTACATGAAGATGCTAAGAAAGTCAAAAAGCAGGCAGTGGTGACCCCCCTTCCCTCACCTGACAGGTCCAGCATTGCCAGGACAAGCAGCGAAGGAGGTCACCATGCTCTGGCTTCCCCTGGACATGGCACTTTCAGGCGTTGTCTGGTCTGAGAGTGCTTGTGCTTTCTTATGCACTGATCTGCTGGTGAGCCTGGTGAAGTCTCTAGGCAAAGCCAGTCAAAGATGGCGTGTTTTAAAAGAAAGCACAACTATCAATGCAAACCACATGAAACTCATGCTCAGGAAGAGGACAGGTGCCACATACTTAGTCTCTTAAGTGCTGTGACTAAATGCATTTATCCGTCCTCTCCGAGGCAATTGCCAATTAGTCAAGTGTTTTAAAAGTCTACCTAAATGTTAAATCACTTGATTCATAGGCATTTGCTTAGGAGAGCAGACTGCTTGCATTGAGAGGTCTCTTGCCTAGGACACTTTGTCCACGCATTTTGTCCATGGCTGTGTATGTGCAGAGCTGGGATTTATCATGTCTGACTTTAGGCCCTGGTTGCAGAAAGGAAGAACCTATTCCAGTAGTGTATGAGAAACGAGGGGGTGGTTAATATTTCCTGCTCCAAGAATTGGAGTGCAGAGTCTGCATCAGGCACTGTATTAACATGCCACTGTTCAAAACACATAATTGCACTTGCTCTGTTAGAGGGCAAGAGAGCGAAAGCGAAGGACCCTGCACAAGGACTGCCCAACCCCAGTGGTACACTGTGAAGCTGGAATTACTGCAACAAGGTTTTAAGAGTGTTTTGGGGGCTTGTATTCTTTCTGCCCTCTGGCTACAGAGTCTTTGCATCTTTTAATGTTTTTTCCATTGTCATGGAAACTGAAAAATTAGCTAGAAAAGGTCAGAAAGCGGAGAAACCAGAGTTTCTTGGGTGGTCATAATACCATACAAAACAATGAACCAACACGTGGTGGTATGGTTTCTCCCTCTTTTTGAGACAGCATATTCAAACTGAGAAGGTCTGAGTTACCTCTGGAGAACTCAGTCCTAATCTCAGGCTTCTTCAGTTTACATGGAAGAGAGAGAAAAAGAAAATGCTTAAAAGCTAATGAAAGTTATTGCAAAGCCACAACAACTGGCAAAGGATAAAGGCAGCTGTAGCAACTTTTAACTCAATTTTAGAGTTGAAAGGATTCCTGTGAATTGTCTCTTTACATCTCCTTGCCACGCTGGGTGTGCAGTGACGTCTTGCCGCCTTTCGACATGGAAAATACAGTTCCATGTATACGTTCAGGCATTTTAAATCGTCCTCCCTGCCAAAAGCAGCAGTCACACCCCTCCCCTGCCCGGCAAGCCCTGTGCCTGCTGCTGCGCTGCCCACCGGCTTTTGCACAGGGAATGGGGCTGCGGAGGTGAGGCAGCTGCAGGGAAAAGCAGTCGGTTTTCACCCAGACCTGAATGCAGGTCGTCGGGCAACTGCACAGAAAGAGTCGTGCCAGCGCAAAGGCAGGAGATGGGCAGGGGCTGATAGGAGCAGCTGAGAGAGGACAGCGCATGGAAGTGCTTTTATAGCAGTAGTGATGGGTTATGCCAGCTTTAACTGTATGTGAAACTCGAGACACGGATAATTTGGAGGTGGACACCTGCTCCGTATTTTTCAATCTTCCTTCAGGACTGACTCAGCTCAGGCTTAGTGCTGAGGTTCCTTTGAAGCACTTCTGTTCCTCTGGCTGCTGTGGCTTGCTCTGCTTCTAGTTTAACAATCGGACAGAAAACATAGTGGGGGGCATGCCTGGGATGTGCTAGGAAGGTTGTGCACACATTGCTTTAGAAGTCGTAGCACTAGTGTATGCTAGTGTTGGTCTAGCTAGTTTGAGCCGCAGTAGCAGTAGCAATATGTCAGCATTAATTTCATGCCATTTGTACCATCAAGTTTGTGACCTGGGAGAGGGGCAGGAGTGTCTCGCCTGAAACCCCTGTCTGCATCCCTGGTTTTGCTTGCACTGTACAGACTGAAATTCATGCAGGTATGTTTAGATATGCTGCAATCGCACACCTCTGCAGTTACACCCTGAAACAACTAGCAGGGTTGGCCTCATGACTAAAAGAGAAGTGGCGTGGTACTGCCAGCCAAAATAAGCTGCAGTTAGTCTTTCCAAGAGATGGCAAGTGGAAAATCTAAGGAATTGCCTCTGGATTTGGCTCCGAGGCAATCCTGCCTTTCTTGCTGTAAACAACATGGTTAACCTGCACCCACAAACACTGACCTGATGCTACATGCAGCCCCCATGCTCACAGCATGCTTTTTTGCTGCAGCAGCCCAGTTGCTGGTGTGCTGTGGGTAATGGCTCTCAACTTTCATGGGGAATGAAGACAGACAGAGCCTGTGCTAACCATCAGACATCTCTTAGATCCGCACACCTGGTATTTTTTTCTGCTGTTTTCTCTTTTTCTTTTTTTCTGTTTTTTTCTTTTTATTAAAGAGAAAAATAAGGAATTTGTGCTATTGCCTATATTGCATGTTTAACGTAAAATATAATAAAACAGTAATTATGATAAAATTAAAAAAATTAGAATTATTAAATACAGGTTAGAATGATAAAATTTAAGCATTCATGTGGCAGAGAAGGTTTGTGTGCAATGGGTGTCTTACATGTGGATCAAATGCCTGCTTTGTGCATGGTGGTTTTCAGAACTGACAGGCTGCAGCTTGTACACTATTTGTCTTTTGATCAGGCATGTGTGCAGTATAAAAGCACATACAGCTTCTACAAAAATGTCAATATAATTAACAAGGAGATAGTAATGAAATGGCAAAATATTAACATGAAATATATGTATTGATTTGTTTACAAGAATGGTTTTCTTATCTTTTACTGGCACCACAGTTTTAGCTGATCATTATACTCAACTGTAATCCACTCACTAGTACTCTTCTCAGTTACTGTTTCATTACGTACTTTTAATTATATAGAGAAAGCTCATACTCCTTCTTATAGCAAATTTTGTGGTCAGTTAGACTTCATCCATTGTTCTGATTTTGATACTTCTTTCCTCTAAAATGTACCATGGCTTACTGTCTTTGTTTTAAAGCTGGACTGAATTTATTCTAGCTGTGCCACTCTGTGTTTGCTGATGTGAACTACTGCGAGCTCTGCTGAAGCAACAGTCCCTTCATTGCCCTCGTAATCTTTTTTCCAATAAGCTGCTCAGTTGTAGGGAATCCAGGGAGAAGTAGGCGCAATTTCACCTCTGAGGACCACCAAGAGAAGATGACAACAGAGAACATTCAGCAGCTGGTTTAAAGCATTGTATGCCATTTTCTTTATTAAAATAGTTAGTTTCTAAGTACATTTACCTTTATTGGAAAGTAAAGGCAGCCACTGGAATCATGAAAACTTCATCCACCATTGACAAGGAGTCAGTTTGAACTGAAAAGAAAATATTAGCTCCTCTTCATGATGTACTGTAGTATCAGTAGCTTACATTTTTTTGCTACCTTTTTAATTCAGAGTACATTAATTAGAAACAAATCTGTCTGTTGAAGATCACATCTTTTTCTTTTTGGATTTAGAGATTAAGACTAAAAAATGTCCCTAATAATAGACTGCCTCAGAAAAGCCCTTATTCTAGGTAAATCAGCTAGATAAATTACCTGTATTCTAGGTAAATCAGCTAGATAAATTAGCTGTATCGTATCAGCTCCTTTGCCAGTGTTCCCAAAAAAAGGTGCTCAACCCCCCCAAACACTAGCACACTATTAACAATGGCTAATTGTGACAGGAAGGGAAAAGCATAGATCTGTGAAAACCTCTAACTAGTTCCTGGCAACAGAGCTAACTGATCAGGAGCATCACAAAGGAGTTACATGCCAGACAACTGGAACAGGAGAAACATTAGGGCAGGAATTACAAATGGAAGGAAATGTTAGATTTCAAACAGACTCTAGGCAGCAACCTGCCAGTACCGCAGCCCTCAAGGGTCAGTCCTACAGAGAATGAGGACATCTAAAGAAAACCTAAGGCAACACTGGCTCTCTGTTATCTGAGAACATCCACAATGCTGCCAACAGTACTCCTGTGCAGAAATAATGTACACCTGTGAAAAACCACAAAGAGTCGGCAAATACAGCCAACGGATTCACTTGCTGGCTCGGACAGCATCTGAAGAAAGAACTATTTAAAAACACAAGAGGTGGTGCTATAATGAGGAAACCATGGAGAGCAGAAAGCTTATGATTATTGACAGAAGTTGATTAAGAAATGGATTATTGTCTGTTAGGATGTTGGAGTATCTACCGTCAGCTCTATCAGACGTATCTTTATGTAAATTTCCTTTAATTGAAGTATTCATTTACAATCCTTATTTTCATTGGTAATATGCTTTATTTGCATTTGAAAGCAGAAAGGGGAGAAAAAAATTAAACACGACTGGCTGACCCCTGCCATGTGACAAAGGCTTTGCTTTTTGTGACTCTGACCCAAATGGATTAGGGCCAGGAAATAAAGGTCAGTCTTCTACCAGTACCCCTGTGTGTCACATTTTTATTACATGGAGTTTCCAAGAAAAATATCCCAATTTGTGTCAGTAATTATGCATTCTTTATGCATTTTCATGTAGTTTTCTTGAGTTTA
Source organism: Psittacula echo (assembly GCF_963264785.1). Lineage (NCBI taxonomy): Eukaryota > Metazoa > Chordata > Aves > Psittaciformes > Psittacidae > Psittacula > Psittacula echo. Next base: position 67,013,396 of record NC_137743.1, on the reverse strand, counting down.
TTTTGCATTCAGAAATCACCTTTGAGTGCCAAACCTATTAAAAAAAACCCCTTTGTGAAATATCCTTCAGCAGTTAAATGTAAGTGGTAGATTTTGGAGCTGTGCATGCTCTTTTTTTCTCTTTTAATAATAAGAAGCTTCCATTTTACAGGAGTCTCCCCATCACTTGAGTCATAAACGGCCAAGGCTGTGGTCAGATTACTTTCGTTTGTGAATTTATAAGTATTTTATTGCTAAAGCAGTGCACAGATGAAGAGCCGGTCTTACATGTCGTGTAGGTAAATGCATGGGGGACGTACTCTGGGTCCTCCTGCAGCACACTGACCACAGCCTTTCCCCATGGTGAGAAGCTGGAGGTCAGGTTTTAGCCACGAGCCATGCTGGGGAGCTCCTTCTCCTGTGGGAATCGGTTTGGGGCAGCAGTGCACATTCCCAAGAGAGGCGAAGGGGTGAGGGTCCCCTCCAGCTGCTGTCACCCCAGCCAGGGGCCAGCCAGCCCCACAGTACTGCTGGGGGTTCCCTGGGCACTGCTAAGGAGGCAGGGCTCTGAGGATAGGCTGCTATGGAAGTTTCTGGTTTAGTAATTTGAATGCTAACTTTTTAATCTGGTCATTATTTTCTTTGATTGCTAATACCTTGACCTCTGGTGACAGCGGCTGCTTGTGCCTGCTAAACTTTAATGCAGGCTACAGTAAAGAACATTATGATTATTTGAAAAGGCAGGGTGTAATGCATTTCAGATTAACAGTGAAAGAAAACCTATTCAAGTTAGAGATTCACTTTGCCATATCTCTCTCTATGCTGCTTTCCTTATTATCAGTACAAAAAATGAAATGAGAATAGCACATCTTTTAATTTTCTTCCACTATTACCTCTTGATTTGCATTCAGAGCTCCCAGAAGAAATACCACTGAATTCAGAAGTAGTCTATTTAAGCTGCATGATGTTTAAAAATTGCTGGAAGAGGTTAAGGTACTGTATATTATGCAGTTGACCTTACTAAGAAGCTACGCTAACAATTTAGACTTATAATTTTGTTAAAATACTTTTTTAAACCAAAATTCATTATCTCTTTCCGTCCCCCTGCAGGTTAAACCTTTTGATTTCTCTCCAACTTATTTTGTAAGATTTCTAAATTGTATTTAAACTCCTTGTATTTAAAAGGTTGTTTTGCCAGTTTCTCCTTGAAAAGAGGGGATTTTTTGTCTCTTTGTACCTGGTCTGCAGAGGCAGTGCACCTTCACAGCATTTTCCTTGGGAGGGAAAAACCTTAACCCTCCATCTGCAGACTCCTGCAAATACATTCAAACTCTTTCATCTGGCACTATTATGTCTTTGTGGCTGATCAGGTTAGAACAAGGTGTCTGGGGAAAATATTTTGGATGCTGCCTTTACCAAACAGTTGTAGTCTCCTGGTACGTTGGATTCAGCTCCCTGGATTTAACCTTTGTTCCCTGGTTCTGTCTAAGGATAGCCAACACGGTGCTTGGTCACTGAGAAAAACAGCAAATCCTAACAAAGCATCAATAGTGAAAAGTGCCAGAACAGGGGAGAGCTGAACCCTGTGACTCTTGAGCTTCTGTAGCCCTAAATAGGGACGTTTGTGCTCTATACTGCTGCTTGAACAAATAAAACATCAGCAGTGGAACCCTGTAATGCTGAATGTTTTCCAAAATGTCCAAGGTGCCACCACCCTGGCTCTGCAGTCTCCAGCAGTGGGTGTTTATCATGGCACTGCCTCCTGGTCACCTCTCATATAAAAACTACAGCACGACTCTGCCAGTGAGTAAAATAGGGTCAGGGCTCTGGGGCCTGAGGCCAAGTAGCACAGACCAGCTCTACCAGCACTGCAGGACCTGTGACCCTCAGGAATGATTCTCCTTTTGAGCAGGTTTCTGTTTTTTCAGTCTGCAGTGTTGAAATACAGAAGGAGCTGCACTGCAGGGTTTATGCTGTTCATGCAAGTGGGCATGATCGAGGTGCGAAGCATCCTGGGTCCCACTGGCGAACTGCGGGAGGGGATGGAGACAGGCTGGACAGGCTTCCCATATTCCCCACTGGAAATGATCCCTCGTACATGCTCCCCCTCCATAATGGCTGGATGCTCTCAAGCCATTCTAGTTGGCATGGACCAACATCAGTCCAAATGCTACAAGTAAAGCAGTAAGGACCATGTAAGGACCATGAGTGGCATAGTGCTTCGGATCGCCGACCCCCTTTTGCTTGGATGCATTGACAAAGCACCCAAGCCCAAGCTTGCAACTGGCCCTGAGAGCCAGCAGGTCAGGGGTGTCTCCTCACTGAAACAGGATCAAGCTGTGACTTGCAGCTGCCAGCACAGGATGAGGACAGCATGGGTGTTTCGACATTTCCGTGTTTCCCGAGTTCCTATTCATTCTTCACACTATTGCAACAGGCGCTGGGACTTCACACAGCATGAGCAGTGTTATCGACTGCTGCCTGCCTGTGGTAAAGTCAGTGAGGGGAGCAAGGGAAGCCCAGTCTGGAGCCCTGAGCCAGAAGGTAGAGTTATTGCCAAGTGCAAGGTCCTACACCTGGGTCGGAGCAATCCCAGGCACAGCTACAGGTTGGGCAGAGAAGAGATTCAGAGCAGCCCTGCAGAGAAGGACTTGGGAGTGTTGGTCGATGAGAAAATGAACATGAGCCGGCTTCAGTGTGCACTCACAGCCCAGAAAGCCAACTGTATCCTGGGCTGCATCAAAAGGAGTGTGACCAGCAGGTCAAAGGAGGTGATCCTGCCCCTCTACTCTGCTCTCGTGAGATCTCACTTGGAGTATTGTGTGCAGTTCTGGTGTCCTCAACATAAAAAGGACATGGAACCGTTGGAACAAGTCCAGAGGAGGACCACGAGGATGATCAGGGGACTGGAGCACCTCCCGTATGGAGACAGGCTGAGAAAGTTGGGGCTGTTCAGCCTGGAGAAGAGAAGGCTGCGTGGAGACCTCATAGCAGCCTTCCAGTATCTGAAGGGGCTTGTAAGGATGCTGGGGATGGACTCTTCATCAGGGACTGTAGTGACAGGACAAGGGGTAACGGGTTAGAACTGAAACAGGTGAAGTTTAGATTGGATCTAAGGAAGAAATTCTTTACTGAGAGGGTGGTGAGGCACTGGAATGGGTTGCCCAGGGAGGTTGTGAATGCTCCATCCCTGGCGGTGTTCAAGGCCAGGTTGGATGAGGCCTTGGGTGGCATGGTTTAGTGTGGGGTGTCTCTGCCCATGGCAGGGGGGTTGGAACTGGATGATCTTAAGGTCCTTTCCAACCCTAACTATTCTATGATTCGATGATTCTATGATTCATTTAATTTTTAGGTATGTAGACTGATCAGCACAACAGCAACTGAGCCACTTGAATAAGTTAGATACAGATACAGCAACACTCGTTACTTAATGCAGCACCCTTTATTGGAAAATTAGAAAATGCCAGATACCAGTTTCGTAGAGTAGGTAAACTGCATTCATCTGTTCATATGGAGGTGCCATAAAGCCTCTGTCTGTATCACTGGGATATATCTACATGACAAAGACTGTTTGGCAACCAATAAGTAAAAGAGTTAGAGGTTTTGAGGAATAAAAGAATAAACCAAGGGGATAAAAACATACTAAATGGATGAAGAATCGGTCTCTGTGCAGAGCCAAGCTGAAACTTGGCAGCTTTATAAACCAGTTAACAGAAGTAAACGAAAGTCCAAACGATAGGAACAAATCTGGAACAAATAAAATCATGACCTTACAAATGTTATAAATTGAAAGTAAAGATTAAAACATCTTTTGAATTATTTGTGTCCCTACAGTTTATTTGACTGCATACTTTGCTTCTGGGAAGATTCCGTATCTGAAAAAGCCGTATGAAGTATATTCATAAAGCAGTACAAATGGAACTATTTCTCACTTGAAATAACAAGACACAAATTTGTCTCTATGTGATTAGCTGGTTATCCTCTGAATCATCCTGAACTTCTAGTCAGACAGCAAAGTTAAAATAAATTATTTCATCATGCTGAAGAATGTTTCTTAACATTTCTGTGTAATTCTTTCCTTTCCAGACGGCAGGTACTGAGCAGATAGTGGTTCTATGTGTCAGCATTTCCCTGGTGATGCTCAGCTTTAGCAGAATTTATGTTTTGACTAAAAGGATGCAATTATTTGTACAGATAAAAAAAGAAAATCCTTATGTGTATACTGACTCCACTCAGTCCTGGCCAGTGCCAAGAAAAGTATACACTGTGTCTGAGGTGAAATGTAGACTATATCAATGAGGTCATCGCTGAAGCTCCATCATGAGATAATAGGTGATACTTCCAATTTCAGGCTTAATCAGCTTTATGACATCCAGCTTTGCAGAGCAGAGCTGGTGTGAATGCAGCAGGGAAGACTTTTGCCATTTGAACATCATCATTCCATTGGCACATGCTTGGCCCCGTCAGTGCTTGCCCAGCAGCAGCACAGTACTCCATCCCATGGAGTGATCAGGCTGGCACAAATGATCTTGGTGAGGAAAGGCTACATGCCAGATCACTTCTTCCCTCAAGGCTGCAGGACCTGATAGACCTCCCTGAGGTGACTGAAGCCAGAGGCCTCTTAAGTGCCCCATTAGCCTAGGTCTCAGGTTGAGTTAGCCTACCTGAGGTAAAATGATGTCCAAGAAAAGGTAACGTGTAGTGCTCACAGTAGTGACTGAGCAGGACAAATTAGTCAGATAGCTAAAATGAAGACTACATCCCTTCTTCATTTTAACCTTTCCAATTTAAATGTTTTCTATGTTTACATGGGATGGCAGGAGCCTTCTTAGAAACTCTAAACAAACCAGCTAATAAAACCATAGTGTCACATCACTGCAAACCTGTCATTCCCTGTGGCAGGGATGGATCTGACTGGCTTTAAACTGGTCACCTGTATCACAATGGTCATTGTGTAACTGCAGTTTCAAGGCCCAGCAAATGACAAGCGCAGTTTGCTTTATCAGCCAATTAACAGCATCAGTATTTATGCAGGAATGAAGCTGAAAGTGCAAATAAGGCCAGCGACGAGACCTTTCCAGCAATTCCATTTAATAAAGTACTGCATGTTATTTACAGCGAACGTACATCACACAATTCCTACACATAAAATGCACACAAAAAGAGTGACAAAACATGCTAAACAAAATAAATAAAACAGAATTATTTTGGCACAACCGCTATTACATAAATAAATATTCTAGAACATAATGAATTAACATTTATTTACAGTCTACTGAAAGTGCAAAACAATTGGCTGAAAATTAAGATATTTGTAAATGCTTAAGACCAGAAAATATGTGTTAACCAGCCACAATTAATTATAGCTAAAGTTTAAGGTTTTAATGTCCAGGAAATTATTCTCTCGAGATTTGTTTGTGCATATTGTGCTCTTTTTGGACCAGTCCTTTGCTACCTTTATGCTATTGATTTTGACAGCCTTACTATTGTAACTATTGTAATGGAATTCTGTAAAAACCTGATTGGTAGTTTAAAAAAAGAAGTAAAATGTAAACACAGGTTAATCTATTCATCATTCAAAGTGTTTTCAGTCCTGTCAGTCCTCTGAAATGGCCACACTGCTCGCAGTAGTAGGCAGTACACTTAAGGTTAGAAATTTTTCTTAGTATCTGTTATATTTCAAATGGCAATACTTGTTAAGTCTTCTCTGAATTGAACTTATTATACCTTGGATGCCTCTTGAACCTACATTCTTACATCAGATGTCTACATGCATCTTCTGCTGAGGTCAACAGTAGCTGGGCAAGCTAAACCGGTGATCAGTTTTGGTCCTGACCTGGAGAATAAATCATAAAATACAGATTTTTAATTAGGCAGAAAAACACTACTTCCCTTAGGATTGTTACAGGCTTTTTGTGCATTTTTCACTAACTGTTCTATTTTATCCTTTGCCTTTTTTATCCATGTGAGAAATCATTTACTATAAGATGAATTAACGGTTCACAACACGGCCACCCGTGAAGCTATAGTGCATATATTCTCCCTCAGCCAAAGTTCTCTGGCAGGCTGGTACATTGTGCGTTGCCTAAGACCTTAGAATATGTTTTTGCTTATTTTTGTAGTGGCAGTGCGGTAGCAGAGAAAGTGAAGTTCTTAACAAGTGACCTTGACAGGATAAAAGATCATTTCTCATCACAGCTTCAAATGTTTATGCTCGACGCGGTTCTAGTCGGTGAGACATCTGTGATAAAGTTCTCTGGTTGTCAATCACATTTAATTGCCGCACATAGCTCCGAACATCCTGATGGTTCTTATTAGTTAAGGCTGCGTCGGGATCTGGTGAAAGAGAAATGATGTAGGATTGATACACTTAAATGAACAAATGCCTGAACAGAATGCGGTAACTCTTTACAAGCTGTCACAGGAAACACCAGATCCTGGTGAGTTAAAAAGAAAATATTTAGAAATCACTCTCTTTGAAGCCTTTCCTCCATAGCTGAGTGTCTTTCTGGTTCCTACCCCCACAAATTAACTTTTTCTCTCAGATATACTTGGCTACATGTCCCCAGATTGATGGCTCTTGGTTACAGTTTTATACATCACCTTACCAGTCAATTGCTATAAATTATATAGCTAACTAGTATGATTTAAAGCTGCCCATCTGGTTTTGAACCAGCAGCTTTTACACAGATTCAGAACTCTGTGATTGATTTAAGCCTCCTTTCATGAAATATTCCCATGTCTAACTCAGCATTAAATATCTGTAACACTGTAGTGCTTTGTGACTGCCCCATTCAAGCTTACCTTACTTAACATAACCTCATTATATCTACTCCAACAATTATGAAATACCACTGAGTTAAAAACTGAGTATCTTCAGCCTCACAGTGAAGAGATTACAATTCAATAGAATATGTGTTAGGTAACTTAAACTTCTCTAAAAGAAAGATACTGAAGCATCTACTATGTATGATCTATCTACTATGATCTATCTACTATCTACTGAAGTATCTACTATGTACACACACAAAAAAGCACGGGACTTAGATATGGTACATCTATGTACTGACATTTTGTTGTATCATGTATAGTGAAAATCCACTTCCACTTCTAAATATGTGGAGGTCTCACTAGTGCTTAACACATTAAAAGGTACATAGCTAGAGAAACTTCAATAGTGGGAATAGTGAGAATAGTGAGAACCAGTGTCCTGGTTTAGCAGTAGCAGTCATTTTTTCTCCTTCTTAGTAGCTGGTGCAGCGCTGTGGTTTTGACTTTCGGCCTGGGAATAATACTGATAAAGCTGATGTTTTCAGTTGCTGGTCAGAATGTTTACTCTGACCAAGGACTTTGTGAGTCTCATGCTCTGCCAGGGAGGAGGGGAAGCCGGGAGGAAGCAGAGACAGGACACCTGACCCAAACTAGCCAAAGAGGTATTCCATACCACAGCACGTCATGCCCGGGGATGTAACTGAGAGTTACCCAGAAGGGCTAGAACACTGCTGGGTGGGGGGCAAGGTATCAGTATCGGTCTGTGAGTGGTGAGGTACCAGCTGGTGAGCGGTTGTATTCTCTTGCTTGTTATTTCCTTTATCACTATTATTATTGGTGGTAGCAGTAGTGGTTTGTGTTATACCTTAGTTATTAAACTGTTCTTATCTCAACCCGTGGGAGTTGCATTCTTTTGATTCTCCTCCCCATCCCTCCAGGAGCAAAGAAAGGTGGGGGGGGAAGTAGACTGTGTGGTTCTGATTTACGGCCTGGGCTTAAACCACGACATGGAAAGAAACTATTTTTATAATAATATATTGTTTTATATGATTTCTTCTGTTCTTTGAGGAAAAGGAACGCTGCTATGTAGCAAAATGAGTGAAGTGCTGAGGAAATGCCAGTGTGACAGGCACTGACAGTGCACCTAGATGGGATGAGACCCACAGAGCAATCCTGTTTGACCATGCGGCTCTGTCACCTTTCATGGCCTCAAGTAAGTTCTGGTAATTATACTGACAAACAGGTTTTAAGCTCACCACCTGACGCAGTTATGTCACCTATAAACATCATGTTTCCGGATTGGTTTACTATAAAAACAGGGTTTATCCAAGCAAGTATCTTGCATATATCTGTGTGCTGCTGTCTCCTAGCCTGATTTCAACCACTTATGAACCCAGTGGCTTATTTCAACAAATTCTAACTTGACAGATGTGTAGAGACCTCACTGATACTTAGCTCCTTCACACGGTTGGAGAAGAGATGGAGGAGGAAGAGTTTATTAGAGCTTCTCGAAGGATATTTCACCCTGTGAAGCATCAAAGGATCCAAACAGGGAAGAATCACTGAAAACCAGGCTTTTCAATTCTGGTACACACAGAATTAGCTGTAATTACTGTAGCTACTGATGATAATGCTGACTGTGCAGATGTTGTAATACACTTACTGAAAGATTGGCTTCGGCAGAATTTCACCGTCCTGACAGTGTTGGCAATCATGCGCTGGAAAGAAAAGATGGGATGCAATCAGGGAACAAGCACTGTATTTCATCATAATTTAAACGAAGCACCTAACTGTGCCTCAGTGTAAAGACATATGCCAATAAAAGCAGTCATATGAATGAAAATATAATTTTAATGCTGATACTCTCATGTGTAGGGTGTGATTTGCATTTACACAGGCTTTAAATGAGCGTGAGTGTAATTTACATGCGCTCAGAGAACCCTTACCCTTGCTTGGATGCTGTAAAAGGCCTTAACTAAGAATGAAAATCAGACCCTTCAATGTGCATTTCTTTGATAACATCTCACATTCAGAAGCAAAAGAAACGTCATGTAGAACAGCTTGGAATATACACATGTTAATTTTAAGACCATCAGTTCCTAACAGCAAGGCCATTTCTATAACATATTCAGCAATCGAAGAGCATTCACCTTTCATATGAATTTGAGTTTAAAATGCAGCCTTCCCATAAAATGACAGTGTAAAATCACATGTGAGAGTGCATGTTCACTGATTCCCTCTGAAAGTATGCTCAATTGACAGGTGAGAAGGCCACCATTAGAACTGTGGTCATGCAGGCAAGTTTCATCAAACAGAACTGTCAGACAGTGCTAGCTTGCACAAGTGTATCTAACCCAACATGAAAGGAGATTCACTTTTGGTGGACACCTCTACTGGCAATTCACAGAAAAAAGCAGAAGTAATTTCAGTCCTTCTTGGCCATGCTTTCTCTTCAGTAAATAAGCCGTTATTTCACTCACTTGGCTAAGAAAATATTCAGTAATACATTTCACTCCAATAAATCAGATGCTATTTTACAATAGTTTTAAAGAACAGAAATGAAGTAAGTAATAAAGCCAAACATTTCAGATTTAGTTCTGGACTGCAAAATTGTAACTGGGTTGTGTGATTAGCACCACACAGGTAATACTCCCACCAGTGTGGGGGCAAACTTAGTTGTTCTGCATAGTATCAAATAAACTGAAACTTCAGCAGTAAAACTGAATCCCTTAGCTAGATAGTTTGAGTCAGTCACTGTTAATAAGGACAACATTTGTTTCGGTTTCTTTTGCTTAGATTAAGAAAAAGCAGAGAAGTGAAATGCTATTCCTAATCAGAGTCTAATGTTTGTTCCAGCACTTTAACAGGGTCCAACAATTAAAACTCAGCTACATCTTTTAACACAGCACACTCTTGCTCCCCAGAATTAGCACACTATTATGATCTTACATTAAAATGATGTTATAAATAAAATGCCTTTGTGAAATCTGTCATTCCAGAAGGGGGAATCACCAATGTAAAATGTTCCTTAACACACACTGAACAATCTAGACATTTTAATGTGCTGACAAGCATACAAAAATGGATATGGCTGGTGGTTAGCATTAAAAACACTAGTGATGTATTGTACCAAATTTTTGTGGATTACACATCTTGTAATCAAATGAATTGCAACTATTCTGAAACTGATCTAAAGTATTTTAATTCTAAACCACAAGTTCCCAAAAGATCTAGGGAATTTGTATATGCATCTGCTTATATTTTTCCTAGAGTCATATGTATTTAGATGTGAAAAATACGTAGATTTCTAGTAAGGGTAATTTTTAATCCTATGTTAATTTTTATACCTCTTCAAGCCATTACTACTAGGCAGATTTTCTGAGGCGCTCCCCTTGCAAACATTCTCATATGTGCTTAGCATTAAGCATGTGAATAAGCCCCATTGACTTCAACGGAACCTGTTAAATACTCAAGGATAAGCACTCATTATAGTATCGGATTGAGACAGAACGCACTGCATATTACAGTGTTAGTTATTCAAGTGTAACCCAATCAAATGAAAATCAAAACAACATGAACATGTAAACATGAATGCTTCATAACTCTTATGGTTTCACATGCATTATGTGATGCTGCTATTTTGATTTACGCCGTTTCAAAAAGTACTCCCCTAAAACAACTACAGGGAGAGACCATAAAGTTGAACTGGACTGGCCGACACGATGAAGTTTCAAGAGCATCTGACATCAAGGGAAGCTTTCCTAAGGACACTTCATTTTTATGAACATAGCTAGTGTTGCTTGATGTGCCCTCTAGATGGACTGTTAATACACATCCTAATTTTTCATACTTGTAACTGTTTATGTTTTGCAGCCTCATTTCATGATGAAGTTTGGAGCTAGGCTGTAGGCTCAGTGTTTGATTAGTTTAGTGTTAAGCTTAAGTGAAAATTTAGATTTATCAAAAAAGTGTGTTCTGTGGAATCTTTTTACTCTTTTTATTTATGTGGGGAATTGGTTCTGCAAAGAAGCGTACCATTTAGAATAAGTACTATAATGCTGTATTGTACAGAAAGACAAAGTATGAGTGTAGCAAAGGTTTTTAAAAAGGTTTCACTATTTCCAAATTTCTCTTCATATGGGCTCTTCCAGGCAAAGAAAACCAAAGTGGCCATGATCTTGTCTGACTTCTGTTTAAAGGCTGAACTGCCTGGCTTCCTTCTGCTGGCTGAAAGGATTCATTTTTAAGGAGTTACTTTGCCTATTCTTCAGGATACTGTCATTCAGTCTCTGCATTTTGAAGTATCCTGGCAATGAGGAACCACAAAGGAATAAGGAAGTGAATGTTAAGGCAGAATAAAAGGAGAATCTGTGGCCAGAAGACAGAGTTGCAACCCAGTGAGGAGATTCTGGAGTATTATGTATCCTTGAAAAGCTCCTTTCACATTGCTTTTTTTCCAAGTGCTGTTGTACTGTCTAATACAAACTCAAAAAAGCTCCCCTTTGGAAGGTGCACAAAAAAACATGAACTGAAGGTGAATTTCCCTCCTGAATCTTGTAGATAAGTTGTATTGTCTTCCTTTGATTCAAGAAAACTAGAAACATGTACAGAGAAAATGTTCAGATGGAAGTTTAATTGCCAGCTCCTTAAATTTTTTCTTCAAATAGAGGATTACCTCTAGTTAGTGCCTCCAAAAATTAACCTCTGCTTACTCACTGTGCAAAGAAAGACCATTATGGAAAAGCCATACAAACTTCAATTTGGATTTTTCTGAAATAGAACCAATTGCATAATATGACAAGCAACCACTATTACCAGCATCCTATATATACACAACAATACCCTTTCAAGTTTTGAGCAGTTTGGAATAGTGGCAGCAGGCCTGCACATTATCTTCTAATCCATTCTAAACCCAGGTTTCTAAATGTTATAAATATTCATATATGCCATAGAAAACTAGTAAGGGCTTTAGTCACACACTTTTTGCATAATCTTTATGTTCCAAAAATGAAAGAATGTTTGCCCTTTTTTTGCATAAGGATCAGAGTGTGAATTCTCTTTTGTTCATATCCACAAAACCCGAAAACCAATATGTGCCAATTCTCTAATCCTCATTTTACACCTGAAGGGTGAAGAGGCTTCACAAAAAGAAGCATCAGTGGCCAGCATCACGGCACTGCCTTGTGCTGCCATGGCAGGTCAGCACTTTCAGAGCTCTTTAGTGTGTTCTTAAAGAGGTTCACACTCAGTACTTTCCTCACTTTCCTCTCTCTTCCTTCCCTGGCAAGACATAATTCTAGGAAAAGACTTTTAAATTTTCTTCTAAATATATAGCTATAAAAGTAGTGTTACTTGAATGTTGACATGTACTGCACTGCAGGCTGTAGCTTGTCCCTTATCTGCTAAATTATACAGAGTTTACAGGAACTAATACCACTGGCAGATTTGGGGGCTGTCCTTCACCTGAAAAGAGGGTCATTAATGGATCTAAAAGACAAAGGTGTATTTTAGATCACAAACCGCTGTCTACTGCCATCTTTTAATCTTTCACCTACTTGCAGCTCTCAAAATGTCCTCAACTGGCAAAACTACAACTACAGCATTTTAAAAACTTTAGGAGCCTATTCATTCCTTGTTCCTCAGTGACAAGCATGTCTTCAGTTTTTACACAGATGGGTCTTCTAAGGCAGCACTTACAACTAACATCGGCTGTCAACTTGTAAGTGGAGAAAAGATGAAGGTAGTTTTTACTACATAAGGTCACAGAGCATATGCCAACATAGAAGGTACGTCTGAGCAGCACCATTGTGGAAACAGCTTGTACCATATCTCCATTAGCTTCTTACAGGGTGCAACCATGAGACAGTGAGTTAAGACCTTCAGTACTTCTCTAAAACCATGTCTTGTTCAGTATTGAAGACAAAGCCTTTTACTAAAGACTTGTATTACTAATACCAGTAATGTCAACTTAGTGACAAAAGTATAAATAACATGTTCCAGGCTGATTTTAAGGCCCAATGCTTGTTTCCTCCAACTGTCCTCTTCTCCCCCCTTGCTTCATGCAATAAATGGCGTAGTAAAGAGCACACCTATTTCTGACACGTTCAATATTGATTTCCCATATCTTGTACAGACCAAATGGGTTCGCTTACAAACTTCCCTGTTTACGCACAGTTGTGGCTCTACCATACACACAGCATTCTCTTCCCTGGCTAGCTGTCCCTGCCCTCCCACTCCTCACGGCCTCATCCAAATAAGAGGCTCCATGAAGATCAGGAGATAGGGAATGAGAGGAAGGAGCAGGCAGTTTACAAAGGCAGCAGCAGGTAAAGCTCCGCAATGCTCTTCAGAGTGATGTCCCCCCTTGCTGCCCATACCACAGTTCTGTCACTACACCCCTGAAAAAGACCAATTTATAGGAAAGTGTAGCAGGAAAAAATTGACTCAGTCCCTTTCCTTTTTAGCTTGACTTGCTAAAAAAAACTAGGCTAATGTGATTTAACACCATCTGTCTCTTTTTCCATTCTTCTCTAGATATTTTTGTCAAATCTGTAAAAAGAACCCAGAGTTTTCAAACATAAGAAAGCTCCTACCAATTTTCTGTGAAAATAGATGGCTGTGAACAAGAGGAAGATTGTGTAAGTGCCTTCTCCTGTCTCCTTCAGGGAAAAGGCTGTAGTGCAAGTTCCTGTGTTATGACAAAAGCCTATTCACACAGAATTCCCCAGCCATGAAGAAACCACACAAGCCCCAGCCACGAGGAAAGCTCTGAGCAGAGCTTAGGCAGCCATGAAACACAAACGTTTAGGGAAGAAGGCCTTGCCATTTCTGGCACTCAGAGAACTCCTGGCTCAGACACTGTCTGACGGCTCCTGCATGTTTTAAGATGCATCGTTTAATATAAATAATAACAGAAACCTCAGAGAACATAAAAGATTTAAAGGAAGCTGTTTCAGCTGCAGAGATGCCACTAGATCAAACTTCTACTTTTGGCTGCCAGTTACAGGAATAAAGTTGTCAGCAGCACATCAGCTGTCGGGATCAGAGCTCTGTGGTGAGAATGCAGACATGATGCCAGAGGCTGTTCTCTGTTTCATCACTGTGCTTACATGAGAGTTGGAGGGACCCAGCTCATTTGGTGGCAAGTGGCACCAGCAGTGGCAGCTACCCAGATATTTTTATTCATAAACTTCAGCAAGCATCAAAGTTAGGATGGATCAAGGGAAATCATTTTCCAAAGAACAAATATGTTTTAGACAGATCAGTAAGAGTAGCTCCCAGCTATATTCAGAGGTACCTCTATGTGCTGACAGAATATCATGCAGCACAGCAAACAGGCAGAAACAACAAATGGCAGGACTTGATTCCTGTGAGGAAATTTGGTTTCTGCATTTCTCCTGAAATAACAGAATAGCAGAATAACATCACAGATTTACCTTGAGTTTATACTTATGTAAAAGGAAGCTGAATTTATCTGAGAGTTATCTGGCTGAGTGGTCTTGTCTTCACCAGTTAATATCTGGCAATTATGTGTGGATATGACAGTTGCAAGCTTAACACAAGTAGGCGGTAGCAACTGAGGTTTAACAGTAGGCTTTTCTTCTTTGCTTGACCTGATGACACATGCAAGAAGCTAAAAACTGCCAGGTCCACATTAGGATTTGAATGAATTATGTGGGTGGAATCTGAATATATGTTGCTTTGAGAGCTATGGGTTGAGAGAAGCAGTAAAAACATAGAAGCATGCAGAATAGCTAATGAAGAACATTTAAAAGACAAAAGACATACTTGTAGTAAGACCTGGAGAAAAAGCAGAGTGGGCTTTTAGGTAGACCACTAACTGAAGAAAGGTTTAGAATACTGAGAAAGGAGAACATTTCCCTTTCTGTTATGTGGAGGAACATAAGACATTATATCGATTCTTTGAAAAATGCATAGCATCAAAAATACATTAAATCGGTCTTCCCTTACCTCTCCTAAAGGACATGCTCAAAGCTCGGATTATTAATCAAAATAGGTGCTATTACCTTCATGCAGTACACAACTTTATTTAAAACTTTTGGGTGCTAGCAGTAAATCCATGTTCTAGAGATAGCACATAGAAGATAAGGCAATGTGCAGACTAGGGTGAAAAGGGCAGACCTGCTGCAGCCTAGCTATAGATCAGTTTAAGCTGCTATAAAATTCACTCCTGGCCTTGGGAGTGCCAAGTTGTAGTACAGAGTGGTGCAGAACCATTTCTAAATGACAAGCCTGGGTTGAACTTCTGTCTATGGGCAAGTACTCACAGGAGAGCTCCTGCCTCCTGTAATGGCTTTTACACATATCAGGCATAAAGAACAGCCTGAGGCATACAGCTCTGTGGCTGCTGAAGTACTAGCTCTTCTGGCTCAGGAGATTTAAGTAGGCCAGGTGAGGAGGTGAGGTGGACAACATGGAGCCAGCCACACAGCCATGGTTATAGCAATGCATCTGCCTTCCCTCCCCGTTTGGAGGTGCTCCAGCCGAGTCGGAGATCCCTTTGTGTTCCCCAAAATATTTACTGACTACACTAATACATGTATATATTTATCTACCTAATTAGAATAGGCAGTCCAGGAGAAAATCCTTTCTGCAGGTAGAAGGCTCACGGCCTGTGGAAGGAGATGGCAACACAGTCTGAATATGCAATTAGGGAATGTTATTATTGCAAACTGAGGTCAGGCCCTTACTTAGGCATTAGTACTTCCATTTACTCACAAAAGAGTCTCAGCCTAGTAGACAGGTGTTTTCACCCTAGGACAGAGGTTGTCCTGGAGCTATAGACTAAAATCTAAGAGAAGAATTTCCTCAGAGTGACAATGACTCTTCTGTAAATTTTTCTGAACACCTGAAAGTCCTCCTTTTTTCCCCCCACAGTACCAGTGCTCAGAAAGTAAGACAAGGTCCTCTGCAGTGCTGTGGAAATAGCCATGGAGTGGTTCTGGTTACTGTAGTACTAAGAATAAGCAGATAGAGGTGCCAGAGCAGATCTGCTCCAGCTCCTGAATGGAACTTTACTGCCAGAACACTAAGTCTTTTTTGGTTTTGCAGTGCAGCTGCTCATAGCTGGGCTTGGCTAACCCTGGTTCTCAGATGCAGGTGTCATTAACCACATTAATTAAGAGCATGACCTTAGCAATCAAAAGGAAAGGCTTCTTACTGCTAAGAAACTTGAGTTTCAGTTGAGATTGCTGCCATGGGAAGTTGTCTGCCTGCAGCATTTGACAGCAGCATTTGGAATTATGGGAGCTTGGGTGCAGGATTTAAAATAAATCCGATTGACCATAGTCTAACCTTCTGTTATTGATCCCCCTTACCAATATGAAAGCAATCAAATCACCAGTCTTCTTTCACTGTTAAAGGAAAGAAGAAAACAAGATGATGTGCAAGTTTTGCATTAAAGCTGCTTTCATTCTCTGAGGAGCAATGCAGAATTATCCCTGCCTGAGGCAGTTCAGTCCGGTTTGAAGAAACAGCAGTTAAAATCTCCGCTTGGTCCCAAACTGGCTGTTAAAAACTGTCTCTAGCAGCTCTGCTTCCTGTTACTGCTGCTGCCTCTCCTAGGAAACATTTTGGCTATGCATGGCTCAGTGGGCAGTTTCTTCTCCACCTCTGTGAGGTTTTCCAGAAACCCAGAGGTCCCAGGCACTGTGCACAACACAGACTATTTTTGCCAGCTCCTGGTCCTGCCTTCACTTTCTCTAACCCTGGAAATCATTGTTGAGAAGTTCTCTCTTGAAGAGATGAATAGGGAGGTCTCCCATTTAAAGTATGGCATACATACCATTTTTTCGAAGTTTACGAGGTTGTCAGTGAATGTCTTGTTTCCCTCATGAGTGAACGTCATGTCTGGATAGAAATAAAAGCCACACAAAAGCCCATCATGATCATACAAAACAGCAGAACATTTTATCTATCGCTTACAAAAATCAAAGCAACTATAAAACATTTAGTTTTTAATTTGCAGCATTTCTGAGACTAGTAAAATTGAGGTATGATATTCAGATGTACTAAAGCAGTTTTTCTTGTCTCTGTGCCATGCTTTTTATAATGGAAAAAGATCATACCTCACACTGAGATTGATTTTTGCTTTTTTTTGGCTGCTACTCTTATTCTTCAAATATTTGACAAATAGCTTTCAAGTTAATAATTCTGGTAACATCCAAGCCTACCTTTTATAAGTAGTGGCATGAAAGGAATTATTGGAGGGTCCAATTTAGCTACAGTTAGTCTGTAGGCCCTATGGTTTCTTGATGGATCCTTAAGAAAAAAGAGAAATCAAATAATTACTAATATGTATTATTATATGTATCAAGACACTGTATGCATTCATTTAGATGTCATGGCATTTATTAAAATCATTATTTTCTCCTATGGCTTTAAAAGTGTATCTGCAAACTCAGATGTCTTTTATCATTCTCCCATAGAACTTACACAATGAGAATGCAGCCACTAAACAAAAACATTTTTCAGGCTGAATAGCAAGGTAAGGTATGACTGCAAAAAAATGTTCATAAAAGGAACCACACATTTCTCTTCCCTCCTTGCAGCTGCAGATCCAGTTTTGCTTATGTTGTAACACTAAAAGGTAATGCCTGGAAAAATCCAGGTTGGAAAACATCATTTCCCATATGTACTATTGGAAAACATGTGATAAAGCTTTTCTGAGTTCCCAGATTAACTTTGAGTGGTACATAAGTTCTCCCAGAGTAGGTTCCTAAGAGTGTAATTTATTAGTCATACATACTTGTTTTAGCAGCTCTAAAATGGGATCATAAACTTCTTAAAGTCAAACAAGGACATATAAAATGTTCTAAATCAAGGAATTCAAATCAGTTACGCAGAAACTGAATTAGCTCAGATTGTGCATAGAATAAGGGATCCATTGCTATTCACCATTAAGCTTTCAAACTCTGTATAGATCTTCTTAAACTTGCTTGGAAGTTTCTGTTAATAAAAACAAAAATAGAAAACCTTAATTAAATCCAACTTGTGTGATGATTTTACTGTAAATGCTAGTTCCTTCTACAACACCCTAAGTCAGGAAAGTGCTCTTTTTGCCAGATATTTCTAACAATGTGCTAATCTAAAATACAACATGTTTCCTAGCAACCAGATTATAAATAGAGACGGGCCCAGCCATGAAACCTGGATCCTGATTTAAACCCCAACTTGAATTTACTCCTTTGGGATGTTTAGATTCAGATTTTTGCTTGGCACACATCGCAATCACTGAATTCAGAATGTATGTGAAAGTTCAAGTCACTGGTTTCAGGACATTCCTGATTATAGCCTATCTGAAAACATAATTTACACACAGCTTGCATAGGGGTAGCTCAGCTTAATTATTCATACCTATGATGAACTGCCCTTGCAACATTCAAATCCATGCCTTGGCATTTCCAGGAGACTTTTTTGTTCATGCTGATGTATCATCAACTATTGCTTAAGTTCTTGACATGCCCAGCTGCCAACTGCTTTCTGGGGTATAAATTAATTAACAGTTTTTCAGTCCACAATACCTACGCAAATAACTCATGGTCAGTTGATCATGCAGTGATTAGGATGAGATTGGCTTTACTAAATATTTTCTTTCCCTATCGTGTTGTGTTATACATATTCTACTATGAAGATTATAAGATATGGTATAAATTAGTTTCAGAGATCACAGTAATGTTTTATCCACACCCAGACTATGTCAGCTTTCTAGTTCTAATAAGAAATTTCTCTATATTTGCTGATTAAATCTGACTATTACTGGCAGCGGGTAACACTAAAAATTAATAGAGACTTTATAGTGCAGAAATGATTTTTTGCAATACTTTCTACATTTGGAGTGTGTACCCTAGCAAGCTATTTACACTGTGCCACAGCAAGGGCCTAATTTTTAATGATGTGTGTCAACAACTGTGTGCCTAGTTTGCATATGCATGCAGATTAGGTATTTGTGAAATAAGTGGTATAATTGGACATTTGCACCTGCAAATATCTAATTTGTGCATGCAACTACTGTAAATGCATGATAATATAGCAAAAATCAGGTCCTGATATGTTTGTTTTTAAGTATAGTCTGTATATCTACCTGGCTAAAAATCAAGCTGCAGAGATTCTCTTGATTAACTGAGTACCCTACATAACCACAGTGTGGTAACATTTCATACCCCACACCTACAAATGATCTGTGCCACTCAAGCACAGACCCTGCACCCACTTCAGATTGTTTATGTAGTATATACATTAAATTCTCTCTTCTCTTTTCATACTCCTCCTGTACTATCTCAGATCTTCCAACTGTTCCTCTCAGTAGTCACAAATGGTCATCATTTTGAGAAACTGATTTGCAAATCCTGGCCTTTAGCACTGATTCTACATGCCACTTGCAACACGTGCTATTAAACACTAGGCTGGTGTCTTCTCAGATGTGTTAGTCTGAGCTCCCATTTCAGTGCACTTTTCAAAAGGTGATCACATTTTGGTCTCAGTTGCATCAATGACCTCAGTCGTGATTTTGAATTTCTAATGAACAAAATACATGCACATGCAGATCTGCACTGCTTTGGACAACCACCATGTTCTTAGTGCTTACATGTGCTTACTATCTCATCCTGCTGGATGTTTCACCCTTCTTATATACTTACATACAAAAAAGCAAAGCCACAGAAAAAGGTGGAAGCTCTGAGAATGAAGACCCAACTGACAGTAAGCAGGGGAATGTCAGAAAAATGAGAACTGGTTAGGACAAACCCACATTTTAATAGGGCAATAGATTCCATATGGAGATCAGAAAATACTATGTATAAACAGAGGATGGATTTTAGAGAAGTATCTATGGAGTGATCTCACTGAATGACTGGATGAGTCAGAGGATGGGCTGATCTGAGAGGTTAACTGGCTAACTTGCTCATCCTGTTGGGCAGTTTGGTGCATCAACAGAAGCTGCTGTTGTCACTCTTATGAACTGCTTGTGAGTATTCAACACACCTATGGGTATACTGTCTTACTAATGAAAATTGTCAGCCTAAGCTAAAGGAGCTGAATTAGTAGATCTAATTATTATCAATAATAAAGGCCCAAGTCACATTTTTAGCTGACTAAAAGCACAAATTCCAGTCAAACTTCTTGGAATTGGATTTTAATGAAGACTTACCTCCCATGTTAATGAGAGACGGCTCACAGCAACATTGCTCAGTCCCATAATAATAGCGAAAAAGGAATTCAGATTTTTGTATTCCTTACAGCTGAAACACAAAGGACCAGGTTTTAAGTTGTATGTATCAGTCAGGCAGAAGTACACATGACAACCTTAAGACAGCTGAACCCATGCATCTAGCATAGATCGATTGTATTTGGGCAGCCCTGGCCTTACATGCCTGCGGCACACCGCTTCACCAAAGTGTGAGTAATTCACCACACGCTGGAAGTTCCTTTCCCCTCTCTCCTAAAATGACCTCCTGCTTCCACTTCACTGGGTGACAGCTTCTGCAAGGACATTAGAGGCTTTGAAGCTCCACCCTGCCCAGAAACACAGTCCTAGAACACAAAGTAGGCTTGATTCAGTCCCAGGGAATACCAGAAACAGTGGAAGCAACTGGTTTACAACCTCATTTGCTGTAGAACTTGCTGACAGCTTCTGAACAGCTACTGAATACTAGAAGTTGTCCCTAGACAATCTTCACTGCAGTTTACAGGGGCACTGAGTCTTTTCAAAGGGAGAAGACCAGCTATCTAGAGATGCCTGTGTGTCAGTGACCTCTCTCACTAGGTGTGATTTCTAACTAGGACTTGCAGATTCTGTAACTCTTTAGGACGTTTCAAGCAAAAAACTGGCATTCATTATCAGCATCATTAAATAGGTCCTGGATATTAGGAGCTCTAGATCATGCTTAATCCTTAATGCAAAAGAGAAAGTTTGTTAACATCAGGAAAAACTCAAACATGTAACTGAGTATTATGGAAGATCCAATACACCATATGCAGGAGTAGACACAATCTGACAGGAACAGCCCACACAGCTGCTCAGCTGGGACTGCATCAGGTGGCTCATTGTCTCAATGAGAAGGAAAGAGAGAGAACAAAGCTCGTATCTCACAAATCTGTGTCTCACTAGGTTCCTGCAAATAATTTTCTTTTTCACATTTGCCAAGATCTGATTTCAGCACCTCAGTCTGCTGGGATTTTGCTGTTTCCTAAGCAAACTTCCACAAGATTCAAGCTATGATTCTCATATCGCTTTTTTTTAATTCATTGTTGTTCATTTATTAGCTCCTCTGAGGAATCCTCAGCTCCCGATAAAATCAGTACAATCATCAGTCCTAGTGGTGGACTCCATAATTGCCACATCACTCTACTGTTACTCTGTTCTCTCCCTTCCTCCGTTTCAGCAGACTCAATGTATTGAGTGGGTGAGTCCTGTAGATCGGGCCTTACTGTGCCTGCCCTGTGTGAATGCTGAGCGTGTGAAAAGATGAATTCCCCATTTGATGGCCTGTCTGTTGGACAGTGCTGCCCCCTCAGATCTTTCGGTAGAGCTGCTCATACAAATTCTCCCACATCAGATTAGGGACAGTGAGCAAGGTCAACCAACTTATTCTGACTACAGCAGGTCAGGGAATGCCTCGTTAGAGGATCTGAGGGGAGATGAGGATGAGAAGCAGCTAGGATAGGCTGTGAGTGGTAACCTCTTCCCCAGGCACAACTAAATCCAGGAAGGGATATCTGTCCACAGCCTGGGACAGTGAGAATAAATTGTGGCATTGAGAAAATTAGTACTACACAGCACTAGTGCTGAAACATGGCAGGCAGCTGCAAATGCATCTACAATATGTAATTTCAATCTCATTTTAAAAAGGAAAAGTTTAGCCAAACACCTGTTAAGTAATGTAATTTAAAATTTAAAATCCATCTAGATGTATGACATTCTACATCAAATATTGTGTAAATTCTACAGGCTC
Organism: Psittacula echo; assembly: GCF_963264785.1. NCBI lineage: Eukaryota > Metazoa > Chordata > Aves > Psittaciformes > Psittacidae > Psittacula > Psittacula echo. The sequence continues at coordinate 66,991,674 of NC_137743.1, read as the reverse complement.
TACATTAAATAACTCAGTTCCAGATAGAAGACCACTGTAAGGTAGTAGAAACAGTGCTGCATGGCTCCACTGCATATACGCTGCCTGTAAAATGTCAGAAAGTGGATCCTCCAAAGCACCACAGTGTGCACAGAGCAGAGGTCCCTCTCTGCCTCCCAGAACAGACTGTATTGGAAAAATCTTCCCGTAAGTATGAACCGTGAAAATACACATGTGCACACACTTGTCTCCAGCACAACCACGCGTGCTTAAAATCTCTCAGTATTTACACGAGCATATTGCTCCTGGCATTTTCTCTGTGAACACACACCCTTAAAAACTTCTTATAGGCTCCTTGGGCTTATAACATATGCATGTGTATAGAAAGCAGGATTTCCAGCAACTGAATGGGAGAGTCTGAGTAGAGTGATACACAAGAAGGTTTCTAAACAGCCTGTGGTATATATGCAAAGTGTAAATATGTGCAAACTGGGCTTGTGCATATCCATGAGCATATGTGCAAGTACATCCTAGAAGGCCTTTCTGATACAATTAATACGGGAAGAACTCACTGTAAGAAATATAGTTCACTTTTCCCCTTTGTTTGAAAGTTTAATCCTACAGTGACTGGAGAAAAGAGATGAACCTGGTAACCTCTACATCCTTTCCCTGCAGATGCAAAGGCAACAGCAGCTCCTGGAACTGAAAGCATACGTGCACAGCACTTGGAGCCAGCACTTGGCCCTGCGCTTGCCCACACAGACAGGGAGCACACATCACAGGGTGTGTGGGGTGGCAGACAGAACAATGTGCCTTCTGCGATGGTTCCTGAGCCCTGAGGCACAGAACTGAAACAGGGCTCTCAGCTAGCTTTGAAAATCAGTACGTGCAAGGCACCTTGTTACCATCACTCATGCCTAAAATTAATAGTGCAGCACTGAGCTGTTCTCTCCAAACACTTTTCTAACGAGCCTAGTGCTTCTAGGTAGGGTACACTTCCCATGAGGTCTCTTCACAAGCAAAACTTCCTCAAAGACACTGCTTCGAGGCCTGGGCCCACACCTTTTGATCCAGTTCCTTGCCTTTTTGTCCCACTAACTTCAGTGCACTTGTGTTCGTTTTACTGTATGCTGTGGTACCTGTTCCCATGGCAGCACTGCATGGAGGGCAGCAGCCTGCCAAACTTCCCTGTGGCCTTTCCAGTGGCTGCAATTCAACCTGCCTACTCTGAACGGAGGAAAACCTTGTGCCTCGCATTGCTCTGCTGGTAGGAGACAAAGAGGGCTCAGCAGAGCAGACTTCTTTTAGCTGTTTATTTTTAGTATTGTAGTGATACCAGAAACATGGAAGTAAACAAGAGGTTGTCAAGCTGTTGTAAATAGCACACGACTAAATCCATGACACTGAGGAACCCACGGGCGAGCGCGGTTTATTAAGGAGATATTTAATTGTAATTTTTAGTACACTTGATTTCAAGTGTTTATAGAAATTACTATTGTTTCTTAATTTGCTACATTTCAACGTTTTCCCGTTTCACGCCTGAACTCAGAACAGACCCAGATGCCTCTGTGTGCGGGTGCCAGTGCCCTCTCCTGGACAAAGCCCGCAGGCCGGCAGCTTGCTTCCCAGTTCCGCTCTGCAGAATGACATAATGGAACATGCAGTACATATATTTTTAGAAACTAGAGAGGTAAATTCTGTCCTCTGTTCTGAATATAAGCCTGGGCCTGCATGCCCACCACTAGAGCTTGCAATCGTCAGCTTCGACCAACTGTAATCCGACCGGAGGGCTCAAAGCAGTTCCCAGAGGAAGCCGGTACTGGCAGAGCAGGGTCCTTCCCAGAGAACATAGGCACGCTGATGCAGAGTTCTGATGTGAATCCTGATTTCAGCAATGTGGAATTACTAACTGGGAGGAGGGTGGCATCACAGCTCTAATAGTAATCTCTTTCTTCACACAACTACATTTAACGATACAAAATCATGGTTTAACTGCATGTAAGAATTTCTTTGTTCGGCAAGACTGTCTAACGGCCACACTATCCAAAGCCATAAACACTTACACAGGGAGTTCCTCACTGCACACCTCAGCTAACTGTTCAGACAGTGATGAATGCAATATATACACCATGAACTGCAAAGTAAGGAAGCAGGTAACAGTGATATAAAACTATAGCTATGCAGGGGGCAGGAGCATGTCCCTGCTCCCTCTCTGTCACACCCTTCCTTCAGTGATAAGGAGTCAAGGCCATCATCTTTGGCGTGAAGGCTCCAAGGAGTTTAAGTCTTAATATGAATGAAAGAATAGAAAACAGCAAGAACTGCCTGCTATCCAAGTTCAGACCCAGCAGTTAGTAACAAAAAGGGTATTGTTGTATTTTCAAACAAAAGTATTAGAAAAATATTCCAAGAAGACTGAAGGTAACATAAGCCTCATCATCTCCATGCTACATCTCTTTGCTCTTCCCTCTTGGTTTTCCCACTCAGAGCAATTCTGAGAAGAGTATTCCTGAACAGCACCAGAAACACTTCTGTTCTCAGGAAAATTAAGGCTCAGTTTTGTTAATATTTACTAGTTCACATATTAATGTTTGCTAATGCATGTAAGGGTAAATGAAGGATTCTCCTAATGAACTGAAATATATTTACTCACAAATTTGATGTGAAAGCATGGCCCTAAGAGATCACAGATCAAGGAGCAATGGAAAGTAGGACACGAAAGAAGACTATAAACAAGGTTCAGTACAGCTCTATAAGGAAATGGACAGAATTACCCAATACAGAATGTTTTAACCTCTGCTGTGTGTGGCTGTCTGAAAACAAAAAAGAAAAACGACAACAAATTGACTATACTGAACCTCATTTCCAGCTCACAGATGACTGTATACTTACTGGGCTGCTATCTTTATATACTTCTTTAACAGCTGAACACGTTTGCTGAGTTGAGCGCAAAGACAAATCTCAGTGACCACCCAGAACTGAATTTCATTAAATCTTCTTAAAAACAAGTCCAGATTTGCTGTGGTCTTTTTAAAATTGTGCCTCCCAAAAGTGTGATAAACCAATTCCAGCTAGGAAAAAGAAAATAGTTTGGGATATTTTGTTTTAGAAATCTCACCTTTTGGACAGAGGAAAAAGGCTAAGAATGACCAGGTAAGTATCTAGCCTGAAACTTGCTCTGCAGTTTACATTTATTGCTCTAAATGACATGGATGCGGGTTGCAAACCCATTAGACAACAGCTGAGGCATACTAAAAGCATAACTACAGACTACATATAAATAGTTTAATACCTTAAAATATACAAAAGTAATTCAGTAAACAGCACAAGCACAGGATAAGTTTAACTTTATTTTTGCATTTTGCCTAAAACATTAAGAATGCCTCATACTTTCAAAACTTGTAGGTGGCTTTATTGTAGTATTTTTGAAGATCAAGCTTAGAGAAAGTTTTGCAAGTTATGCACAAACCTACTATGTACAACTAAACATTTTCTAACAGATTCTAATCTGCTGAATAGAATAGATCCTCATACCTCATGCACACAGTTGAAGAGCTCCCAGTCATAAATTGTCATCTGATGTGCTAAGTCTTTGGAGCTCATCAGTTCGAACGTTCCTACTGTACCCGTTGATGGTCCTTCCTGTTCTGGTAATGGTGCCTACAAATGGAAAAATGCCATAAAAATATTTTAGAAATACTACATTCCATGACTGATGCTCTTCTTCCATAACATTTCTGACCTTTTTTTTCCTATGTGACCACTTTCCTAAGCATGTTTCTAACAGCAAAATTGAAATTTGCTTTTAACCGCAGGCTGGCATTTAGGAAATGAGAAGCCCTGTGCAAAATCAGTATCCATTATGCACAGGATAGTCAGGAAAATTCTGAAAGCTCTTCAGAGGCACTGTAAGGAAATAACACAGACTGTTCTCAGCGTGCTATTTTTAACATTGTTCTAAAATTTGAAGCCAGAAATAAATACTTCAATGCATGTTATGCTAACTAGAGCATGTCTGTTTAGGAGCATAGGTCTTTCCACAAAGCTTTTGTTGTCAGTTTCCTTTTTTGTATACATAATAACTAGACCACAAAGCACAAGCCAAATGCTTCTGCAAAATTATTGATTCTAGTGGTGAGAATTATTACATCTGCCATATTTCAGAAATCTGCAGTGATTGCAAGATCTTCTGATCATTTATAAAATAAGCCTCATACTTTCTCTCTGACAGTACAGGGATGCACTATTTGTGACTGCAAAACTCCTGGTATGCTAATTAGAATTATACGCACAGAGTCTTAGGAGAAAGAATCCTTTAACTCATTCAAGTTAAAACATTTTTGAAAGACACTTCCATACCACCAAAAAATGAGATGAGATACACAGTTTTGCAGACAAGTAAATCTTGTATCAAAGAGATTTAAAATATGGCTTGAGATCAAGTCGGATTTGAAGTAGCAGCTTCCTGAGAGCCCACGTTTTAATTGTTTTGATTCCAGGAGAGGGCAGTAGAGTTCACTTCCAAGTTTCTCAATTTCTCATAGGGTCTTTGTTAGCTAATTACGGAGCAGGGAATTATCAACAGGCTCCTTTCCGAGTACAAACTCAATAGAGACTGCAAGATTAACAGATCATATTTACATTTATCTTTTTATTTAGGAAGATTATAATATCAATAGAAAAAGGACAGACTGGATTAATACATCAAATTGCTCCCTCAATAACACGCAGCATGTAGGAGCATTTCTGTATGAGTTCCTGCTTTGTACTCTAAGGAAAACTTGTCTTTCAAATCATAGAATAATTTAAAATTATTAAGCTAAACCACAGGCATTATTACCTTAAAAGCTCCATCTACAATTTAAAAAGAAAAAATAGTGTATATAAGTATTATCTAAAAAAATCCAGGACTGCTGTCAATCTTAGAACAGCCTGCAGATTGCTCTGGATTGAGATCTGCACAAACACAACGCTCCTTCAGTCTAAAAGCATGAATTAAAAGTCAGGCATTTTGGTGTAGAAAATCCTAAGTTTGTGGAAATCTGTGGAAAGAGAATTGCCCAAAGACTGAAAGAAAGCTTTTTTTCCCTTTTTGGAGACAAACACAACATAGCTGTTACCATAGCAAACACATATTTTCCAAGGCTAGGAAAGAAGCACTTAGAAGTAAACTCATTGCATATCTGAAAATTAATCTAACCCAGAACAATTTTCACAAGGGAATCGCCAAGTGTAATGTGAATAAATGTACATGCATAGGCAGCAGCCACAGATGGAAATGTGAAAGGAGTAAACTGGGAGGCAAGTGAGGCTGTAACATTCTGCAATTTGTTTATGCCTATTTGAAAAAATGCAGCTGATAAAGGGATGTATTCTGTCATGCAGTGTTGAGAACCTTTTTTAAGGTGCTGAGTGTTCCTCCCTAACTACTACTGAAGTCAGTCCAGTTGAAGAAAACTAGCACGTTGCATCCCTGTATTTTAAACCTCACTCTAGCATTCCGAGTACTTGATCCATGGTAAATAGCATCGGGGAAAAGGCACAGAAAGTCATGACAATTTCCTGCCAAAGCTACATCTACACAGACAATGCAGAGACATATAAAAGTACCCAGCACAGTTGCACTGACGCAACACCCCTACTTTAGAGTACCATGCCCCATGAGGGTATCTACTTGGCAGGATTAATTAACCTTAAGGGAACACCAGAATTTAATAAACTGAACAAGAGCTATCTCTGCATGGCACTACAATATGCTGGTTGTGCATTCCCTGGTTACTAAATTGAAAGCAGCAGCAAAGCACAGATTTTACCATATCTGTAAAAGAAATCAGGCATACATACTAAGTGGCTTGTTAAAAGCATACAGGAGGTTGAAACAAGGCTAGGAGTAATAGAGTTCATGCTGACATGACTTGGCAATGACATTTGTTTTTAATGAAATAAAAGGAACAAAAAGTACAGTCAAATCAAATTCTATAAAAGCAGACCCCATGGAGATTGTTAGAATTACTGTATAAACCATGAGTACTTATGAACAATTCTGCCTAAGAAAAAACACTCTACCAGGAATATTTTCTGTGAATATACTTAGAGTCATCTGAGATTCTGACACAGTATTTTGTGGGGCTGAGAAACAGAATATTTTTAGCAATTTACTGTTGGAATCAAGTCCTCAGAATGCTTTAATTAGTAAGATCCATCTTCAAAAATATCTATCTGTGGCCTTGAGTAGGTACTTCTGTAATCAGGAATTTCTGCATATCTTAGTGACAATATTCAGATCTACCTAAATGCTCAGTGTGACAGAATACTGAGATTGAGTGCTTGTCATGTGGATTGGGTGGATTTCTGCTCTAGTTTAGGAAATTATATTACCTTGTTTTAATTTTGGGGCTCATTCCACAGCACTGTGACAAGCCCTCTGTTGTGAATGTTTCCACTAGTTTTTACCTAAAGCATGATAATGCAAAAAAGGTCAAGTGTTCAAGTAAAGAGAACTGAACTTCCTGAGAACTACATACATACATACCAATGAATCAAACTGATCACGTGGGCAAGCAAACAGCCGTCCATTAACACTCAGAGTCGTAAACACTGAAACATCATGAGGTTTGAGCACAACCTTTTCTGTAAACATGAAACAACAGATTATTATATAAATAGTCATGATATATACATAGAATTTACAGCAGGTCTGATCCAACAGCTGCATAGATCACACTTCTGGGAACAAGTTTTCCACAGTTAACCAATGCCCAGGATAGAAAACAGATAACAACAATGTCCTCTTTATTGAAGAAATGTGACAACAAGCTCAGACTAAACCAGTCTCCTACAAAACTGGAATATGTAACCAGAATCTTGGCCCCAAACTGTACAGACAGGTCAAGAAGCCTTTGCTGCCATCTCTAGAAACTGTCTCCAAAAATTCAACCATAATTAGGGACTCCACTCATTCTTCTCTGAGCTGTGAGCATCCAGAGAGCTATTCTTAATAGAAATTGCCTTAGAGTACAGTAACTGCATAAGGAGGTGATGAAATGCAACTGTATTCCAATCTCATTACAGCAGTTCTGAAAGAGCTTTCACTCCCAGGTAAAGAAAAGATAATAAAGTAACACAAAACAGTCTCCTCCAGCATGTGCTGGCTTTCAGGAAGTCTGACAATAAAGTATTGCTGCAACTACAAAAAGGAGAGCCGCCTGGTGTCAGTTTTCAGGAAGTGAGCTGGCTTTGGCAGGCACCACTGTTTGCAAAAATGCCTTCCAACACAGCTCTTATTAGCTCTGTGTGTGTCCACACAGTCACGCTCAACCCAAGCACTTCAGCAACACCGATTCTGCAGCAGAATTCACCTTGCAGTTACTCTCCCATTCCCACAGCCTACAGTGGGAGCCTGCCTCCTGACCCCTTGCAAACACTAGGTCAGTGGGCCTGGCACTAAGTTGCTCACTAATGGTTTGCATGGACAGAGCAGCCAGAATGGTAGTGACCAGTACTGGAATGTCTGCACTGCCGTGTTTTCTGCTGTTGCTGATTCATATGTCTAGCCTGACATTGCCCACACTTACCTTCTATTTCTGTTGTTAAAGTCTCTTGCAAGTCTTACAGTGATGGAAACCTGGGGTAGCTCTGCTCTGTAATATGCAGATACACAAGCTTTTCCTGTCTCCCATATGAGTTTCAGCCTGTGCCTGCAGCAGGCAAAGGACTTGCCTCTGAGTCAGAACCTGAACATGCACATCGACATAAAAGCCTTGGCTGACTTGGCCTTTCAATCCCTTCCAAAGCTGTGCTTCCCCGTAAGCAAGAAGAGTTTAAGATATGCAAATACAATACCTCCTCCTGAGCTCATCTTTACTATGATGAGGCCTTCTCCAGAACCCAGCTTATCTGCTACTGCGCTGATCACTTCCTTCACAGAGGAAGAAACTGGCACCCGGATAGTGGTGTAGGTTTGGTCTATGCAGTACACCTTAAACAGAACTAAAGAAAGAAAAACGTGCTGTGCATGCCACATGTAATAACCACAGAGACTTCATTGTACAAATTACTATCACTTCAGTAACTACTCCTCACAAACGAAACAAAGCAACAATAAATCACTACAAGTTTGATAGCTCCCCATTCCTCAGATGTTCTACAATTTCTAGGACAGAAATCTCTGATTTCTCAGAGCTTTTAGCAAACCACGCATACTAGTGTTTCAGTATTGCTATGTTATTTATGGATGCCAATTTAATCTGGCACTTTGTTATGTTCCAGACGTTATAATATTTTAAATTAATACTTCTTTTCAAGTCAGAAAACTGGCTGCAAACTCTCTTAATTACAGGAAAATAATTTTCATATTTACAAAATAGATTTGAAAATAGTTTTTGTTAAAATCAGAACTCAAATCCAGCTGTGTTGCAACCTGGTTTGTACAAGCAAGTATGTAATTCCTGAATCAAGAATGTTGTAGACTAAGAAGAAAAATACCCTGGCAATAAGAATACACTTCAGTGTACAGTACAAATTGGCTCACAGAGTAATACATGAACCCAGGCCTCCGGCTGCCTAGAAATCAGTATCACTTAGCCTACATTAGCATGCAATGTACATTAGCCTGCAAAAAGCGAGGCAGCTCAAAGTGACATGAATTTAAGAGAGAAAACGCAGATGCTTCAAGCCAAGCCAAGCAGACCCTGGTGTATGAGCTATCCAGGGATAGTTCTACGGTCAGCGTGCTGCCAGCTCCACACAGCAATAGGAAAGAGGCAGTTATTGCCTATCCCCACAGACACAAGTTGTACTTTTCTGGCAGCAGCAACTGTTTCACTCTTTTGTAGACCTAGAAGAAACACTGTTGTGGACAACAGAAACTGCGTGCCTGGCAGGATGTCTGCTGTTCACACGCAGTTACTTCCAGCCTTTGAAGTAACTCTTTCATTGGTTTGATTTATGCCACCAGCTTTCTCAGCTACATGACCTTGTATTTTGTTCCCTTATTTTTACTATTGTTCACTAGCAAGAGCTATCTTTTAATATCAAACACCTTGAAGAAGAAGCTATTTTCTGTGACGAAGATGCACCAAAACAACCATTGAGAGACTAGTCCTAGCAGTTCCAAAGAAATCATCAGATTTATGAGTTTTAAGGGGCATGTATCTTTGTATAAGCAATGAACAGATCTCATCAGCAGAGCTCAGGATTTTGCTCACATAGCAGTGCTTTAAGCTGCCTGAAGTAAAAGACAACATGAAAAGCAAGTACAATTGAAAATGATATTCTGATACACTGCTCTAAATTTTATCTTAATTTCTTCAGAGAATGAAACAATAGAATAGGGCAAACCAGCAGATTTTGTTTTCTAGGCAGTGTGCCACAGGGCAGAAACCCACAGCATGATTATCTCCTCCATTTCTGTCTCTCAAAGGAACAGCTGTACGTGTTAGTTTAAACTACATAGGGGAGACAGAATCTCAAACATGACCTTCAGAATCCACTATTTATTGCACTGCCATTACCTGCAGAACACTGTCTGTACTGGTTCTTACCTGGTTTGTTCATTCCTTATTTTAAACATTTCTACATCTGAGGAAGCACAGTGTTTGATAGCGCAAGTAACTATGGGAAAAGACCAGGACAAATCAATGATGGAGAATATTGGGCTAGCAAAAGTAGAGTTTCCTTCAGGCCAGACTTGAAAACTGTAGGTAGGTGCTTTTGTTTATTTTAAGACCATTTTGGGTGAGAGACAAATTTACTGCAAATCTCAGTGGCTCAAGAAAACTTTGTAGGGAAGGAACTCACCTTCGTCGCTACCCCTGATAGGCTGGCGTTTCTGTGCTCTGTCATCACTCGTGTTAAACAGCTGCAGAAGAACTTTGTGCTGAAAATGAATCATCAGGATTCAAATTAATGCAAAAAGAAACATTATGGGGTAGACATGAACTACCCCATATAGTCTCTTATCAATGACAAGAAAAAAGTAGCAATGCAAAATTTGACAACGTTAAAAGCTATTTTTCAATTTGTTGTTTTAATATATCCCTGATTTCCAAAGAGTAGATGCTTATGGATTTGCTGTGCTAAAGCTCTGACTTTAGAAAATGGAAAAAAATACATTATCTTACCTTTTTCTGTGGTGCTTTAGGTTCTTCAGAACTATCAAAAGGTAAAGCACAGAGTAGGTAATTATACATTATTGGGAAGATTTTGTGTACAAAATCACACATATAACATAGACCACTTGTCAAACTACAATATCAACATATTAATGTTTGCATATATGAAAAGACTCGATGACACCATAGTTATCTATGACTATGCAGGGAAAATACAAAGTCCATGTAAGCGTGAAATAAGCATTCAGTTTAGTTTCAGTGGTGTGTACATAATTTCTTATTCCTTCTGTCAACCTTTCAACAAGATTTTGGCATTTGCAAGAATGACGTGGAAAGAGAGAGCCACAGACATTCATCCAAACAAACTTGCATGCAAACATTTAATCTTGTATGACTGCCATTCACAGAATGGATTTTTAATAGATATAAGCAATACATTTTCTTCACTTATTTACTGACAAAAAGGGTGGGGGAGTAAAGAAGCAAAAACTGTGCTTACACTTGCTTTACAATTTTCTCTAGCTCTGGAAGTTGCTCCTTTAGTGCTGCAATCATTCTAGTATCATCTGATACAGATACATAAAATTCCTGTAAATGATACAAAATAGTCTTTAAAAACTATAGGGGTAAATGAGCAGTACTCAGGATAGAGGATTATGAGATGACATCTGATCGCTTAATGATTATAAAGAATTGTAATCTGCATAGAGGAACTCATGCTGGGTTCAACCCTCTATTACTTCTACTTGTTTATCTCCAGCTGATTTAAAGCAAGTTACACATGCAGAAGGGAAGCCTGATGAGGCTCTTTCGCACACTGTGTAACCACTGACAGCTTGTGCAAAAGCTGCATTTTCAGATTATCAAGCATAGACTATAAAATTCACAAATAATCTGGTGTGATAGCTTTTTTTTACCCACTAATGTTATAGTCCTTAGTGATTCATTTGTTACTGAGTTGTTTGAGTCCCACCTACTCCAATCCGCTACAATACTACCTCTTTGAAACCCTGCTCAAATCTCTTCCTGCCACACATCTACATCACACTGTCCCAAAGAAGGATCTATATGATTGCAACTAGTAATTGTTCTTTAACTTCTGGACTTATGAAAGAGATTACGTCTGTCTCCAAAGCTTTTCTATTATAAAAAGCTTTCCCATGTGGACTTGCTGTTACATCTGTTCTACTTACGACCTCTCTCTGTTCCCCTCTCCTAACTCTTACATTAGATTCACTTTTAAGTGATTTGGGGAAAGAACTTCCGTGCAGCCAATAACATACATGATCGTGTTCCATAAACACAACATATAATAATAAATGCAATGATGACAATTTAACATGACTTTGGCAATGCATCTTTAGAAATACAAGACTATAGCACCTACCATCACAGTATCACAGTATCACAGTATGTTAGAGATTGGAAGGGACCTCAAAAGATCATCTAGTCCAATCCCCCTGCCAGAGCAGGAACACCTAGATGAGGTTACACAGGAATGTGTCCAGGCGGGTTTTGAATGTCTCCAGAGAAGGAGACTCCACAACCTCCCTGGGCAGCCTGTTCCAGTGTTCCGTCACCCTCACTGAGAAGAAGTTTCTTCTCAAGTTTAAGTGGAACCTCTTGTGTTCCAGTTTATACCCATTACCCCTTGTCCTATCATTGTTTGCCACTGAGAAGAGCCTGGCTCCATCCTCGTGACACTCCCCCTTTATATATTTATATACACTAATGAGGTCACCCCTCAGTCTCCTCTTCTCCAAACTATAGAGACCCAGCTCCCTCAGCCTTTCCTCATAAGGGAGATGCTCCACTCCCTTAATCATCTTAGTTGCCCTGCGAATAACCGTACAAGCAATGTCTGAATTACTAAATGATTTTAAGGGATCAGAAGGGTTCTGAAGACAAAGATCTTAAGTTCCACTTGCTGCAGTACCGCTTTCATTCAAATGAAACAGATTGTTGGTTTTGTAGAGTGAGAACCCTCCACCTCCTTCCAGGCACACCTCAGGAATGCATAAACAGACCCCAGTTCAACCTATACAGCCTCTGAGCTATTCACAAGAAAAATACTAAAAAGTAAAGCAGATTTATCTATTGCTATAAAGTATCTACCCATGCAGTGCTTTGAAAGGGGTCTGCAACTCCGGCAGGTATTTTCAGAGGTCCAGAGTTTGACAATGGTTCAAGCACTGTTGTAGTGTGTATACTGTCTGCAGCTAAACGTGATAAAACAGTTATGAGTTTGCACTTTGAAATGACTTATTTCTCTTTAGTTCATAACAGAATTCTACAGACTAGAAACAGGCTTTCAGCATAACTTGCATGGTAGGTACTTTTCAGTACAATGATACAATTCCTTTATACCTCCAAAAAGGCCATTGCTGCTTCATCTTCTTGTAGTAAATCTCCATATAAAGCAGCCCACTGCAGAACCAGTCGAATGACTCGCCTTTTATTGTTGAGGGCATAATCCATTTTCTCCTGCTCTGTACCCTGGGAAGGCTGGGCATGATAGGTGCCATGGTGTCAAGGAAAATGCTCAGTGATTGAAAATATCAAAACCAGCGTGAATTCACAAACAACTGACTTCCAACAAACCATTTTCAGGGTGTTCAAACGTAACTTTCCAATATATACTTTTGATTTTGGACTGCTGCTAGCATAAAGACTTGTGAACCTTTCACATTCATACTAAAAAGTAAAAAGACAGTGAATTCTCTAAAAAGCACAGGAATGATCACAATCTCACCACAGAGACAGTTGCTGTAGGGGAGCAGAACAGAAATGACACTTGGAACAATAGAGAAGAGGATTAATCATGGAGACTGAAGAAGGGCATTTCTCCTTGTTCTTCTTTGGAGAGAGCTGAAGAAAAAGAACACTTGGTGTTTATTAACAGTTCCAGTCTTCCATTTGTGAATGGGAATGAAGCACCAGTGTTACTCCTTTTATTTTTAGAAGTTACTGTAACCCAAGGTGAACCTCAGTCCCATTATGGCAGGGGGACCAGCAACTTTACCCCATAGAGATATGGGGTAAAATAAAAAATTCTGTAGTGGCTTCACCTTACACATGAGGAAAGCAGAAGTTTCCACTCTATCAAATAAAGCATATTTGGGACACAATACTTTGTGACAGCTATTTTGTGATAAACAATAAGAAAAAATAGGAAACATTTCATTGACCTTTTTCACGATTAAGTGTCAACATTACAAAAATATGCAAATGCTTTTGGCAAAAAGCCCAAAAGTAACATTTATTGAAAGCAAGAAACCAAGAAAACACTAAAGGCACAATGGGCAACAAACTGAGATAATTTCAGCTTTTAACCTACGTGAAAATGCAGAGTAATCCCCAGCAGAAATAGAATCTGAAGATGTGTGCCTACTTCTCACTGATCAGAAGTTAACAATCTATATTTAACCTGTTTCCCAATAAACTGATAGCTGAGTATGAAGTAAGCACTGAATGAGTGCAGTTACATCTTCAACTTTTCTTCCCAGATACCAAAATTCTGATTGTCATGAATAATATTATTCCCAGTTACATAGCAATGTTCAATATTAACAGCTGACACGCTTTCACTCACAGCAAAGGCCGTCATCCCTTCAAGGTGCTCTTTCAGTTATTCTAACAAAAGATTTTAAAATATTCATTAGAAAATTAAATATTAATTAGAAATTAAAGGTACCTACTTATTTTAAGCTTCTCATATAGAAGCATTAGTCTAAGAAATACTAATAAAATATCACGTGAAAAAGCAGCTCACGCTTTCCGAAAGATCCTCCTGCCCCAAACCCCTGCAGTGATTTGACATGCTACCAGGGTTACTGGGGCACTCATTTGACTGACAAAATTTCTGCATTTTAATTTCACCCAGACAGGTTTAAAATGACTAAACATGTCAGTACATTTATGGGAGTACATAAGCCAAAAGGTCATAAGAAGTAAATAATTTATGGTAAGCTATGTACTCCAATGTCTCACAGAGCAAGTCTAACATTCTACTGCGTAGTTTTTGTCATGCCACTTTTACCTTTTAAACACTGTAATTATTTAATGTATTTTTACTTTATCAACTGATTCATCACAGCGAGTGGTAATTTTTCTGTATTTTTACTGTCCATTTATAGTAACTGCTCCTTTATTAATTATTATCATAGGGGGAGTCAATGAAGAGTTCTCCCATTTTTACGGGACCTACAGGATGCAGCTTCACAGCAAAGATCATGCATACTTGCAACAAGTGTCAGATAATTGTAAAATATTTATCAACACCAACATGGTTATGGAGTTCAATATATGTGTTTCTAGTTATGTCTAGCATATGCTAGGAAATGGAAGCAATTCTGAAGTCTGTTCTTCCCTGCATAGGAACGCTTAACCGTATGAGCAGCTGTGCAAAATCAGCACCCATTACTACGGCAGAATGCTAATTATTTTGCTGGTATGATGCTAAAGGAGGTTCACAAAATATATGTACAGGAGCATACTAAAGGACTACCACCTACAGAAAGCAGAAGAGGAGTTTATACTTCGTAAGTTTTTAGAGAGTGGTCCTTTATAGATACACACCTGCACGCATGATCACACACTTGCACTATCCCAGGTGCACTTTTGGAGGCGCTACTCTATTTCAAGTATTCTTTATGACTTTGTCCTGCCTCCCTTTGACAAGCTGTAGCTCTGAGAATTTGTCCATTTCCATCTCTGTGTAGAAAATAGGGGAACAGAGGCCTTGGTCCAACAGACAGCATGGCAGGGGGCTTGAAACTAGATGATTTTAAGGTCCTTTTCAGACGTAACCATTCTGCGATTGTCTAGCTCTACTCATACTCGTGTGCTGCCAGCTAAAATAGTAACCTAAGTTGGTATAGGAAAATTGACCTGTATTGATTCAAAATTGGGAGCTGGAACAAAAACAGTGTTTCTGACTGAATCACCTCCCTTCTTTTTTGTGTTTTAATTTCCTCACTGAGCATAACTAATCCCTCCTTAGTATCTCAGCACCAGCAAACCTTTGTGTGGAATGATTTTGCTCAGAAAAGATGAGCTTTGTTAGCAACCTTTCAACTCTAACTATAAATTTCAATGGTACAATCAATAGAGCACAGTTTGATTTTCCATATTCAGAATGGACCAAATAAACAATAATTCAGCTCTAGGAAAAGCTGACACTAAAGCAGTGGGATATCAGTTACTTCCAGCCCTCCTTTTCCTCTCTCAAAAGAATTAGCATGATGCTTGCCACAACCCACTTAAGACTGTGGTCTTACCCTGTTCTCCAGAATACATTTCATCACAATTGAGTACGTATACATAAGTAATGCCATCGCTTTGGTCTTCAGAAAAGCTTTTCCCCTATAAACAATGAAGTACATTTTGCTTATGCATCTGATTTTCCCAGTTACTGGATATCACAGGTATACTATTATAACTGAGGATAGGCAAATCTGAGTCTCAAATGGACTGACTAAATAATACGAGCTAGATAAATCAGAAATAAAACCCTTAAAACAAACACAGAAAGTTCCATCCTTTCGTTACCCTCTCAAAGCTGTCAGCAACAGCATTTCATAATACTTTTGATACCCAAAACTATGTGGTTTTGGAAAATGTGTTTGTTTCAGGTGTACAAACAATTTTCTGCAGATCAGTTTTATGGGTCCAAAGGTTTTAAAAACAATTACTGTCCTTGCTAGGAGTAACATAAATGGATTCTCAAGCTTGCCAGACAAGGACACGATGCTCTATTTTGTTGTTTCAAGGGGTTAGCTTTCCTAGATGTCACTCGCCCCACTGAGCTTCAAGGAAAGCACACTTTTACACCAATCTGATTCTAAAAAATAAATAGGGAATTGAAGTTATTATACCCCTGTCAGAATTCTATAAACCAGAAAACATTATATGTTTATTTAATGCTCCCAGTCACTTGATAGCTTCAAGTCACTGGGCACAGGGAAAACTCTCAGTGACCAGCAGCTACCCAAACTAAATGACTTGCCACAAACTGGCTGATGGGCATGTCACAAGCTCCTCCTGTTAAACATGCAGACAGTACGAGAACCACCTCCAGCAATCGATGCTATCCATTGTAAGCTTTTATCTCATAAGTATTTGCATGCAATTGAAGTTTCTTGCAGTTTGTCAACATTTGCTATAGACCATTGTTATTAGAGATTATTACTATTTTTATTGATAACTATTATGAAAGCACCTAGAAACTGCTTACCCATTACTCTACTAGTTTAGGTACCCTTTTGCCTGAAGGAGTTTGCAGCTTGTAATCTATAAAGCAGACCACTGAAATCACTAAAACATAATGATCTCAGTTAAAATCTAGATGCTGTAGCTCAGCAAAAGAAAACAAAAACAAAAAAAGAAGAAAGGATACAGGAAGGGTAATCCGAACTTTTACGTAATTTCATTTATCTGGTGGAGGAACAGTACATTTCTTTCCCTTGGAATAGGAATCAGCACAGGAAAGATACAGTTTTCATGCGCCGGGACTGTATCTCATCATGGGTATACACTATCTATTTCAGAGTTGTTGAACTATGGATAGCTGTTCATCAGACACTGAGAACCTACCCACAAGGCACAGCCTTCATGAAATGTGATGTACTTTTTGAGAGACAGAAGATCCAGTCTTATCACCAACAGGGATAATAGCTTTTAAAGGCATGTAACTTTTCCCTTACAAAAGGATATTGTGCCATCAAGGCTGGGCAGAGCTGACTATTTGGCATAAAAACACAGTGCATCATAATAAAATCATTTAAAACAGAATCTGTGAAAAGAGAAGAAAGAAGACAGTCCATTAAGCCCTCGCAAACAGCTTAGGGATCACAAGGATGAGTTTTCTTCCCACTGAAGTATCTTATTCTCCCTCTGCTGATAATAAAGGGGTCTGTTTGCAGTTTGTTTGTAGGTATTAAGTATGAAAATGGGGAATGAACGAACACGAGCTGTAATATTAAGCTTTCATTCTTGTCTGCATGAATTTTACTGCCTGTTGTTAACAGGCATTTGCTTGTGTCAAAGGGAAATTTGGCACAGCAAAAAAATCCCCAACAAAACAACATCTGTGCTACAGTGAAACATTTGGATACAATTACATTAAAACGTATATGACCAATATGACTGACATTTTCTCTGGCAAAATCCAGCAAGCTATTTTTAATGTTAAAATGATCTGTGGCAGCGCTGGTGTAAATCCCAGTTTGCCTTGTCTTTGTATTTGTGACAACAAGAAAGATTCATGAAGCCTGGCTGCAGAGGCCAGAATAAGTTTGGCAGTGAGACTAAACTTTCTTTTACTTTTAAACTATGCAAGTCTTATATGGAACCACTGAAAAAAAAAATAAACACTGGGGTATCATTTCTATGTGCAACTTTTGAGAAACAGAGAAACACTTTAAAACCTTGTATGTAACAGGGATGTCAGGAAAAATATGTTAACTGTGGAATGTAGTACTACATCACAGCTTCCACTGTAATTCATGTATGAAAATACCTCTCAGTTGACAAAACTAACCTCTAGAAGGGTGGGGCTTTTTCTTTCCATAATATCCAGCACAAAGTGGATTTTAACAATTCTTAAAGGAATACATAAACTAAAAATTTGATTTTACAGCACTCTGAGCTTCTATACCTTAAATATAGCTTTGCTTGTAAATTGTGACGTTTTGTATCCCATTAGGATATAACTATAATCTGGTCATTGGATGTTTTGGGGAAAAGTCTTAAAAGATTCAAAAAATAATTCGTTTTAGAAAATTGTACAATACCCGGATACTATGAATAGCAAACTTCTGATTATATACTTGTCAGCTTAAAGAACAACATTCTGCTTGTAATCCTAATAAACAAGTATCTGTGAAGACTATAATTTTTATTCTTAAAACTGGTTAAAACACACACTGTAAAAGGATTTATGTAATCTTTCAATTCTTCCACCATTTATGAACCACTACATAAGTTTCTCCAATATGATGAGGTCATTAACAGATTACCTGGATTTAAGAACACATTTGAATACACACTTCTTAGACATCTGCAATGTAAAAAGAACTTGCTAAAGTGATATCATGTAGCTTAATATAAAACTCTGTCCATTACTTTATCATAATTAGGAGGAATTTTTTGTGTCTGACTCTTTTTAAAAATTAAAGTACTTACTAACAGTAAGTCAGCAACTATCTGTATCCCTGGACGTAAATTCTCTGTTCTCTTTACACTAATGGAAAGCAGCCTATTAAATGCAGTTGCAGCAACCTGCATTCATAGGACTTGACCCATGGTGTTCTGAGTTCTTCTGAGTAACAATTTTTCTTCCCCTGAAAATGGGAAAGTATCACAAACCAGTAATTTAAAACTATAACACTTTAAGTGTGATATGGATGTGAAAATTTGAGAATACTTATACTAGCATAATGCAATGGCTGGAGGTATCAAGCTAGTTCTCAGTATTAAGTGACATCCAGAACTACAAGTATGAGTACCAGTATCACTGAGTGGTAATGCATGCTGTATCCTGGCCTTAGAGTTGCACCTAATCAAAGTCATGCCCAGTGATCTGGCACCTTTTGGGATTTTACCATTCTACTCTGAACCGAAAGTACAGATACAATAGAGTGGGCCTGTTATCTTTACATCTAGATTTTACTTCTAGATTGTTATCTTTATCTAGATTTCCTAGGTTTTCTTGGGGTTGTTTCAGAGCAGTGGATAGTTCTTGTTCTGGAAAAAATCCTATCACTATCTGCTTTTCAAAGTGTCACATTGCAGTGTTCCCCAAAAAAGAACATCTTACAGAGTAGTAATAACACAGCCTTCGTCATATAGATACCTGTTGCTTCATTTAGAGTTGCTTCAAGGCGCATAGTTTCTAGAAAGTGCTCTAAAATTTTCTCTGGGGTTCCTGACATCACAATATACCTGAAGGAGGGAAAGGAACAGTTAGCGTCTCATAGGCAAAACAGCTAATCAAGAGTTATGTACCAGTCAGAAGACAAGGACTGCTGAGTGCCAGTGTAAAAATACCTCCTCTGACTGGGATCTTGGTGTGGTTTAGGACAAAACCAGTGACACTCTTTGTGGCTTTCCCCCTGTAAAGTGAGAGCAGTAACACTCTCTACCAGACCCAAGGAATATGAGATGACAGACAGCCTCCTCCCCACACAAGTACTCCAGTATAACACTACCCTAGTTACACCACAATCAGCAGAGCTGCACTGGTGCAGACTTGAGGAAGTGCAATCAGAAATGCTTCTCCACTCAGAATAAGTATCTCAGTAATGATAGCAATTGAATAGCATTAGAGGGTCCTAACAGACTTACTATGAGGATGAAATGAGAACTGGTGTATATTAGTGTCAGAGCAAGGAAACAAATTCCTTCGCATCACTAACAGGGTCTGAGAAGATGGGGACAGATAATGAAATAGCACACTGTATCTTCAAATTTGTGCAATGCCTTAGCGGAAGTAAGTTTTTCAAGTGGATAAACATAGGATTGTACCATTTCCTGGAGTAAACAGGGAGGTAAGAGAACTAGTGCAACAGTCAGTTTTTTCTGGCAGAAATACTGGCAATATTTTAAGTACCAGCAAAATATCATCCGATATTGCTAAACCTGGCCTGTCATTTTTTTTTTCCTTTCCTTGCAGATCAGATTTTTTTTCATCTTTCCCTCCATTTTTTCCATCTTTGCATCTTTTTTTCTCTTTTTTTTTAATCCAACTGATAAAGTATGAAACTTTAAAAAAAAAAAAAAAAAGAGAGAGAGAGAGATTGAAAAAACCCCCGAGAAGTGAAGATACTCTGCTCCTGCTGAGAAATAAGTGGTGGAGCTGAGCTCCTGGGAGCTCCTCCTCACTTTGAGTGCTGACCGCCACAGTTCTTTTACCTGCCAACCCCTTTGGAAGAACCGTATTGATGTCCCAAGAACACAAACACTTGTTAAGCCAGTGCACATTCTCGCAGAGATACTAACCATGTATCTAAGTGAGTGAAGCAGAGAAATCACAGGTTGCTGTACTCTGAGTATGAAAGTGAAAATGAACAGTGAAGTGACTTGCAGGGGCTGCTGAATTCATCCTGCATGAGTGTGATCACCCATAAAGAGTAAGATCTTGGGAGTGAGAACTTCAGAGTCAGTCCTCCGAGGAAAAACTGTCACTGTTTGAAAGTGTGGCTCGGGGAGCTATGTAAGAGCTATGCTTCCTCAGCAGAGCAGGCAGTAGAACCCAAACTGCAACTGAGAGGATCTGCTCCCAAAGTGAAGCTTTCCCCAAGACTAAGATGAAGAAGATTCTTGGTTGACTGGATATCTTAGGGATCAACTTTGGGATGCAGAACATTTCTCTAGTGCAAAATTCTACATATCTGCTTAGGAAGCAAAGCCCAAAGGGCAGCTCAGCTGAAGAGGTATCAGTGATGTAACCTACCCAACTAAGGGCAAAGCAGCAAGCCTTTAAGAAGAGACCCCTTTAAAGTTTTCTTTTGGGGTACAGTGATCTCCAAAAGTACCGAACAGCCAACTAACACATTCCAGTAATACATTCTGGAAATCAGACGACATCAGTAACTTTGATTTGAACTCTCAAGCAGAAATGTGGCCACTTACTCTATTTACTAACAAAAGAAACATTATCTTCAAAACCAGTGAACTCACTTCCAAAGTTTTTAAACCAAAAGACACTTCCAACACACTATTAATAAAGTAATCTGCTGAAAAGCAGAGTGTGAACTTTCAAGGTAGCTTCCTCTTTTATGTAGCTTATGTCCATTTGTCGTTGTTATCAGCAAAAGCTCCCCTGATGGTGCATTTGATCTTCTTTCAAAAGCTCCCTTGCTGACCAAATGCATAAAATATTTACAGAAATGAAATACTGAGCTTTACCTGAAAATATTCCTGGAATGTAAGGTCTAAAATACAACTTAACCAGGGACCATATATGTCTCTAGCTATTTTTATAGAATTCTGAACAAGAAAACGTTAAATAACACAGACAATGCTGGTGTAAAGAGTTGCAAGGAAGGTAGTGTTTGAAATAAGCTTAAATGCAACTTTCATTTTTGAAAGCATGAAAAATATATCAGACCCAAGAAAATGGATTTAAATCTATGACCATGTTGCTGTGCATTCCAGCTGCTAGTGCAAATCCACTGGCTGCAGTCCATTTAGACTGTCTGAAGTAGACAAAGAAGAATGTGCCGTAAAAGTACACATTTTACTGGTAGCACAGTTCATTCTTCTAATAGATCAAGTGGAAGATGAAATGGAAGTTTCTGAAATACATGAAATGCGTATATAAAATACAAGGAATGGTTTATTCAACCCTTCACAAACCTTCACAAATCTTTTTACTCACTGATGCAGATAAAATAGGTATATGAAATCCCAGATCAGGCAAAAACTGTACCCAAAATATCTCACTGTAAATTAGCTCTTTCCTTGAGAAAAAGTAAGGTCCAAGGTAAAGAATTCAAAACTTTTTGGTGCTTATTTTGTTGGAGTTGTTTTAGCATTTTAGAAGAAAATTGTTCATCCATTTGCAAATACGACATTTACAAACCTTTAGGGGTTTTACCAACATTTGGAATGATAACAGCCTCACTCTACTCTTATCACAGTAGTATCCAAACAGAATTGTACTTTTTCCCTTTCAGTAAGAAAGTAAAGAAAATGTAATGAATATTGTTACTACAGTTCAAACCTATTCTGTAAGACAAGTTGTGTGACTTTGATTGTATGAGATCTTTTTTGTATATAAATTGTACCCAGCAAACTCTTACTGGAATCCAGAGTCAAAATCCAAAATGAAAATCTCTGTTCTTAACAATAAAACAGTGTATTTTCCTTGTGTCCTTTACACAGTAGCTCAGCTTAATAGGGTTTCAGCATTCTCCATGTGCAGTCTATTTAGAAGCTATTACATGAGATAAGTATTTACAGTGAGATCTTTAGGGAATTATTGTGTAAAGACATAGAACTGGTGTGCTGCTGGAAATGGATATATTATCCAGTATGGGGCATGTGATCAGCTGATGATTAGAAAGAACTAAAATTCACATGCACTGTATTCTTCAATAGAAAGGGGGAATATGCTATTGTTTGGATAATAATACCATATGAAAAGGTTAATCATTCTCTGACATTTGCACTATTGAATGAAAACATACTTGTGCTGCGGCTGTGAATTTCCTTGATTAGAAACTCTGTTTCCTGCTGGGATCTTCTCCAACACCAAGACATCTTGGTCGTGTTCTTTGAGTCTTACTGTATTTGCTTCCACATCCTGCAATACAAATTACTTTTAACAAAGTAATTACACCTAAGTTGGCTGATTAGTTACTCTGAAAAAGTGCATGTC
This sequence comes from Psittacula echo, assembly GCF_963264785.1. Lineage (NCBI taxonomy): Eukaryota > Metazoa > Chordata > Aves > Psittaciformes > Psittacidae > Psittacula > Psittacula echo. Next base: position 66,969,201 of record NC_137743.1, on the reverse strand, counting down.
TTTCAAATACAGAAGACTCTGGGGTTGGTTCTTTTCCCCCGTGTTTATCTATTCTGATTTCTCATGGGCAGAATCAAGAGCGAAGCACCGGCACTGGGGGAAGAGGCAGACAACTGTGGCAGCAAGAACCACGTGAAAAATCTCTGGCTATGGCAAAGGAAAAAAAGGTTTCCCAAAAAACCAGAGTGCCCATCCCCAAATTTCCATATGTAATGTAATCTCTGCTCCTACTTATAGGTAAACATTGTGATCTATAATCTGACTTCTCTTTTTTTAAATAAAAGGAAATGTCCCTTATAAATGGTAAGCCTTAGCTCAGTTTAAACTGTCAGTGAACTTCATTTTCTACTACCAGATCACAGAAGAAAAAAAAGAATTAAATATAATGTCCATTCAAATAACACACATGAAAATAAGTACAACCATGGACTTCGATCTTCTTTCATTTATCAACCAAAGCTAAATCAGCTAAATCAGGAGTCTCCATGGCCAACCCAACCTTACTGCCAGTGGGATACTTGTTCCCTTTTGTACAGTAAATACGATCTTATGTCATCTAGCACAGTACTCTGTCTGGACTGGTTCTACTGCTGCAATACTGGGCATGTATGCATACAAATACAGGATGATACTGTTCCTGACTTCCTATACCATGAATAACCAATCACAAACCAGCCTGTATTTACAGACTTTGGAACATATTTGCCCTAATATGGACAACTGTAAAATTAGAGCTCTCTGATAAAGACAGTTGTGTATTTACCTGTAGCTTATTTAATTTGCCACTTGATTCTGCCTTGAGTCTACTAAGGTACCAGACACTGATTTATCTGGCAGAACAGGGGATCCTGTTTAACCCAGTATCAGAAGATTGCCCAGAAGTCCTGGACAGAATAAGGAAAAACTGAGCACTTGGCAAATTCTATACCACAGAAACGTGAGAGACAAAATAGACTATTTTGTCCCATTTTCACACCTAAGCTAGGAACAGAAAAAGAGGAAAGATGATTTACATATTCTTTACTTGATCTTCTAAACTGTTGCATCTCTGTTCTGTAATTAGGGACAGTTGAAACATGGTTATCAGTATCAATATATCCATAGAAATATGTCAGACTCTAGAAAAGCCTGCAACTTCTGATACCACACTGTTGGAGTGGCCCTTCCCGCTCTTACCCTAAGGATCCTGTTGAAGTCCTCCTTGTCTACTCTCAAGAAGTGGCAGTTGTCTTCACGAAGAACAATGGATGCTGCTCTGGGCGCATCATTCACAAGTGCTAACTTGCCAAAATCATCTCCTTCGTGTAGAGTACATACCACACCCTGCACAGAGCAAAACATTTATATGCAGAAACCCATCATTACTCTGGATTCTATTGAAAGTCCTTGTACAAACACTGGACTTCACAATCAAATACCAAAACAAATCTATTTGGCAGGAAATCAACAGCCAAAATAATGACTAGGAAACAATACTTGATAGCTGGTTATTACTATTACTAAAGAAACGCAAGAATAGAAAAGAATTGGCTTGTTCTCTGAAATTACATTCAGCTTGAAGGACTCTTCCAGCTCTGCTGAAGACAGAAAGTTGTTTGTTTTTTATTTATAGAGGCCCTAAAAAATAAGATCAAGTTTGCAGAAATAACATATAACAACTCATCCTCAGCTGGTGTAAATCAGCAATGCTTTATTTACTACAGTTTATAGTAATAGAGGATCTGGCTCACCCAGTGATGCAAAACCACTATCTAAATATGGGTTACTTAGGAATAGACTTGGCACCAGGGCCTCTATGCTAGATTTTGGTGAAATGCTTGGTATTCAGAATGGAGGATTCCCAGTCACTGAATGAAATATCAATAGAGAAGTAGGGATTTTTAAAGACACGAGGGATTCCTGTGCACCAAATTCCTACTTTTTACCTGGGAAAATCTCTCATAAATGGGAAATATAACAGAGATGCTTTTCAGTCTACAACTTGATTAAAATGAAGAGCTGGCATAAATTTGGGAGGGGTTCATGCAACCTGAGAACCACTAGTCACAAAGCAGTACTTTTGTCAGACATCTCTGATGTGTGAGAGAAGTTATTCATACACATGCAGGAATATGGTGGTACAGGGACAGGGCAAAAACCCCCATGAGAAGGAAGTCTAGGAATTCACCAAATTCCAGCCAATTACTTTGTCCTAAAGATACTGATGTAGCTCTCCTGAACTATATTCAGAAAGCATGTAATATATCCTGACATTATACAGCAATCAACTGGAAGTTTAATCAGTGAAATCACTGGATCATTTCTTAATAAAATTACATCCAATTTGTTTCCTCAGACAAAGCAATTTTGCTCTAAATTAAACTGTATTCCTTCAAAGTTTACTCTTACAATTTCAATACTAAGAATCATATAAAAAGGCTTCTGAAAAAAATACCTTTCCATAAATGACTACATTTACTGATCCCTTTAGGATAATGTACCAAGAAGTACCTTCTTCTCCCTGATTAAATACTATAAGAGAAAGAAAAGATTTTATGGTGAGAATATAGTTACTCAAAATATAAATGGATCAGATTCTGTACTCAATAAAATTCAAGGTAACTCTACTGCAGCCATATTAATGTCTACCTTGACAAAGGACATACTATGATTCTAAAAGCAATTGCCTTCTGATTTTAGAAAAAAACCCCACACTCATATAGTAGTTCTTTTATTACATTGATGTGAAAATTGCATTTACAAGACAATTGCAACGTCTATTTTATCAATACATGCCAGGTCATCAATTACTAACCAGATCTGGATCCCACCAGTAGCACAAAATTCTAACCCAGTTCTCTAATGGCTGTGAATTTGACATTCATTTGCTAAAATTTCTCAGTATAAACAGGTCTGAGTAATCGAACATTTTAAATCATTTATTTTGTGCAGCAAATCTTTTCTTTAATAAAAAGATAATACTAAAATACATTTTCAGTAGAGATTGGTACAACCCAAAATTGTAGATAAGAACACACCCAAATTGTGGGTGACACATACATCCAACCAAGGATATAGAATTAATTTTGGTACTGTCCCTGCAACTGATTAACAGACTAAACCAACACCTATCACCCAGGTTTTAAAAAGAGTACCTGTCAGGTTTGAAGAGAGCATCCAAGTTTTGCTCTTGTCATTTAAACATTAAGAATTTAAATGTTCATGCCCCAGATAAGAAAGAAGATCTGACAAGATTACATGTACTTACAGACCGTTCCTGCTTTGGGATGTGACTCAAAAATGAGGACACCCGCTAATTCTCGCTTTACCTTAAAATAAGGAGAGAAAAAAGAATAGGTTTTATATGTATCTTATTCCTCCTGGTGAGAGAAAGTCAGATCATACACCCCAGTTGCTATTTTTCTTCCCTCTGCATCATTCAGCACTCACTCAGATTCACACAGCCAGACAGTGGTCTGCTTCACTTGATGTTCTATTTCCTACTGATTTACTTCACAGACCACGAGCATCTACATTTCCTGGCTCAGACAAGGGCTTCAAGATACAGGTCTCCACATCTTTCTTTATACACACATGTGAAACCACCATTAACAATTAACATTAACATGATGGAACATTTCAAACGGTAATAGCTAATCTATTACAGAAGATGGGGCTCTGTGGTACTTCTTCCCTGAGAAATCAGCACCCTTCCCCTTAATGATTTAAAGTCTGGTCACTTCCACTGTGTTGAGCTGTGAGGCACTGCCATTTGGACCTGCCAAGACCCCTCTCCACCTAACAGCTTCCCAGGCAAAATGTTCACCTCACTACCTCTTCCAAGACTGTAGAATGTGACATCCTTGGTGTCCACCTGCTCCTCAGTGTGTTTGTATTGTTCCACTGTGGTTAGCTCTTACTCTTACTTACCTCTAGTGAGACACTGTTTACCACCAATTTTTCTCACTGTAAACACTATTAGTGTTACTTTCACAAAATAACAGCCACGCTGGGAACCTCATATTATCCTGAGTTTTCCGGTGTGCTGTATGTCTCCCTTCATACAACCACAAATCTCCATGGACTTGAAGGCCAATTTCCAAGCAGTGAGATTCTTGTTTTCAGAAAATGTCAGCTGGTGACAATCCATGTTTCAGAGGTAGTACCATGTAACTTAACTGTGCCAAATACAGGTTGAAAGCTGGCTCCAACATATATTTAGTAGTAGTATTTTCATGCCATTTCCCCAACTGTTTAAATTGGAAAAATTTTTAGGCTATACAGAAAAACTTGGGGAGGAACTCTCAAATCCCAGAAACAATCCAGATGAGAGTCTGATGGCTGCATTTCCTAAGACAGGTGGACAAATTTAGCCTGTGCTGTCCTGAAGGCATCCACCAAACCTTTGCACAGGCACCAACTATATACATAACACACCAGCCACCTCTCTCAGAACTCTTTCCTGACAGCCAGTGCAAAGCATTCCCTGTCTGCAGTCCAGAGAAGAAGAGGGGTAGGTAGAGGTGTTTGTAGTACACTCACCAGTGAACACACCCACAAGCCTGTGATTTCTGTAATAATTAGCTCACCAAACTCATTTATAACCTCTGCCTGAAAGGAATGATGCTTTGATAAGGACAGGAAATGGAACCCCATCAGCACTGTTCTGCGTATCGTAGTGTTCCTATCCATGTACATCCTCAAATATCTTCTCGCTTGTTTCAGTCATTTGCCTCTGCAGTGAGTGAATCCTCTTGAAGAAGCAAGAATTTGATCTGGTTTTAACACTGCATTATGTAACCATTTTGCATTCATACATTAACTTCACAGGCTTCTCTAGCAGGGATTAGTTCACCGCCATGAGCCTTGAGTTTTATCCATTTTACTTCCTGCTCGTGATGTATCTGGAAAACTTATTACATTAGGAATTATTCCTTGCTTAAAACTGATAAACATTTCATTTGCTTTCAAGTCAATTGACCATTAATATACTGGTTCATAGGAGCGATGCTTCCTGTTGCTCCTCTGAAGTTTTCCTCTAAACTAGTCATGGTTTCTGTCCTCTGCTTTAGTTCATGCTGCACTGTAATAGGCTGGCATTTTGAAACTCTTAACTAAAAACATGGAATCAACTGCACTTCTCCAAAATGCCAAGTATTTCTCGCAGTTTGTATCATTTACCATACTTGTTCTGTATGCTACTTGCTGTGGATTCAGACCTTGAGTCTGAATTTCTTCTGAGCTGGAAATATTTTGTGGTTTGGGTTCTGTTTGTAGTGTCAAGAATGTTCTCCACTCCCTCTCACTATCTGTCTAACTTGAGTAGTTTCTTTTGTTTGCTTTGGAAAAGGTAATTTCTGGATCTTACAGGAGTCTTTCTTTAAACGCTTTTTTCCTACATCCCAGAGATGCTTAAGGAGTTTGGTTGGCTGCTCCCTCTTAGTTCAGGTACCAACTCTGGATGAATATTCTTGTTATAAAGATTTGCTCAGGTGTTACATGTTTGCATGGGGTGCTATCTTTCTGAAATGCAGCTTCATAATTAGCTGCATCTGTCCAAGTTAGCTGAGAATTACTGAAAATATCAAGAGCTTCCAAAGAAGCTGTTGTCAAACAGAAATTTACTTTCTGACTGGCTTCCTCCTGAAAGCATCCATACCTTGCTGCTACCAAGTAAAGTCCTATTTAGCTTGCTTCTTTTGCCCGCACAGTGTGTCAATGATGTTGAGACTTTATGAACAATTGCGTTCTCTCCCCCAGATATTTTTTCCATTTCATTTATTCTTGGTTCTCTGCACTGTTCTTGCCTACTCAGAGAGAAGGTGTCTGATGAAGCTTCTTTCACGCAATGACCAAACTCCAACCAGCCAGCACTGCACAGTGCACCTTTCTGTATCCTATAATTCCTCCCATCTAAGTTGTTCTTACAGTTCAGAAATCAGACGTCTTTCTGCAAAATTCAGTAGTGCTACAGTCCCAAGTGTTGGGTCAGCTTAAATGAATCTCAATTTAAACTCATATATGGATCCAGATGGAGGCACCTGTGCCAAGTGAGTGCCAAGTTTCTACTGTGCCTGAGTAGAAACACATAAAGAGGATTATATCTGATATCCAAAAGACAACCTATATCTGCATAGCCCTTGGATAGTCCTCACAGGTGGGAATAACTACTTTGTGTGGAAAGTATAAACTGAAAGGGTTACAGGTACGACAATTCTAACAAAGAACCAGAAATCAAAATTCAATCTTCCTGTTGGTGAGAAGGTACATTTTTAAAAATGCTTACTGTGGTAGAAAGATGAGATAAGGCCTTAATGTGAAGAAGTTCTTCATATATAAATTCTAAGTCATCTACAGTTCTCTGGCCAGGCCTACAGACAGAAAACAAAAAGAACAGCAAAATGAAATAAACTCCTAAAATAAATGCTTGAGAGGGGTACAAACAACACAAAATGCTGTCAAACTGTCTATTGAAGGGTACCTCCTTACTAAACAGGGACTGAAGGACGGTCCTACCTGGAGGACTGAAACACACAAAGGATGGGAAGTGCTATGAAACCACCTGAATGACACTGAGCAGCAGCCATGGCAACCACCTTAGAGAGATCCTGATTAGGCAGCTTTCCTGATGAAATCAAGTGTTCTATATGTTAAATGATCAGATAAATCAGAAACAGTACATAAAACTCTGTTGCTTTCAATAGGGCTCCTGAGTTTTTGTCACATTGGTACTAATGAGTTGTAGCAGTCAGTCAGTAGTAGTGGTTTGTAAGGGAGCATGTGAATGTTTGCTGATGTCCTGGGTTCAGCAGTAGCAGTCATTTTTCTCCTTCTTAGTAGCTGTTGCAGCACTGTGTTTTTGACTTTTGGCCTGGGAAGAGCTGATAACAACTGATGTTTAGACTGACCAAGGACTTTGTGAGTCTCATGCTCTGCCAGGGAGGAGGAGGGGCCGGGAGGAAGCAGGGACAGGACGCCTGACCCAAACTAGCCAAAGAGGAATTCCATACCACAGCACGTCATGCCCGGAGATGTAACTGGGAGCTACCCGGAAGGGCACGTCCTCTTTTCGGTCGGGCTCTTTTCCGGCGAGCGGTATCGTATTTTCTTCCCTTGTTATTTCTCTTATCATTATTATTATTGGTGGCAGCAGCAGTGATTTGTGTTATACCTGAGTTACTGGACTGTTTTTATCTCAACCCGTGGGAGTTACATTCTTTCGATTCTCCTCCCCATCCCTCTGGGGAGTGGGGGGGGGGAAGTAGACTGCGTGGTTCTAATTTACAGCCGGGGCTTAAACCACGACAGCTGAACAAATTGGAAATGGCAGCAGTGCATCTTGGAGGACAGTAAACGACTGCTATAGAGTTAATGCTGAGTGCTGTTGTTTAGCCACAAAGGTGAGAACCACTCAGTAGTTTCAATCTCTCTCACTGAAATATACAAGAAGCTGCCATTAATAAAAAAGCATTCATTGATGAAGGAATAATCATCCTGTAGCACCACATAGAAAGAGGCTGCCACCATGACTGAAATAACTGCATTTCTGTAGTCTACACACTGGAAAATTTTCTGATTGCTAAAAAAGGACACAAGTACTCTGAGGACTCCAGGGTATCAGAGATGCTTTTAGGATCTAATAAACAGTACCCATGAGAAGGAATTGTAGGAGCTTGTAACTCCTAATCTTTTTCCCATGCACAAGATTCACTTCAGTACAATTTTATTTTCTAAAAGGATGAATTCTCCTATGGTATAATTTCAGACATTGCATTGAAGTCACATACACACAGAGAAAAAAATCCTTTAAAGAATTACCTCAAGTTACTTTTATAGGGCTAAATCCTTACAAACAATGTCTTCATAAAGTCATAGAATAGTTTGGGTTGGAACACACCTCAAAGATCGTCTGGTTCAAACTCCCCTGCCATGGGCAGGGACAACTTCCATTATGCCAGATTGCTTAAAGCCCCATCCAACCTGGCCTTGAACACTGACAGTGATGGAGCAGTCACAGCTTCCCTGGGCAACCTGTGCCAGCTCCTCACCACCCTCACAGGGTAGAATTTCTTCCTTAGATCTAATCTAAATCTACGCTCTTCCAGTTTTGCACAAGTCCAGGTAGATGACATGAATTGCTCTTCCCTTATCCATCAAGGCAGTGGCCCCATCATAGAAGGCCCCCATGTTAGTCAGGCATAATTCTCCCTTAGTGAAGCCATGTTGTCACCCATTATTTTCCATGTGCCTTAGCACAGTTTCCACAATGATCTTCCCCATGATACTGCCAGGCACAGAGGTAAGACTGACTGGCCTGTAGTTTCCTGGGTTTTCCTTTTTTCCCTTTTTAAAAATGAGGATTACGTTTCCCTTTTACCAGCCAGTGGGATTTTAGGTTTGTGAAAAGCAGAATGTAAGTAAGTAATTCAAGTCTAAGAACAGACGAAAAGCGCAAACTAGTCACAAGAAGGGAGAGAGGTTAAATTTAAGATGTGAGGAAACGACGTAAAGGAAGTCAGTCCAGGGGCAGGAGTTTCAAAGGAGAAAGTTTACATGCTCACATTACGAACAGGATAGTGTGCATTTCCAAAACCTGCTATTTGCAGTGTGTAGAGTCAAAAGAGTTGAGTCTTTGGAAAGCCCTAAAAGAAACATCGCAATGAACCTTTCTGACAGAAGTGTTCCTCCTAAAATGTCAATATTACAGGAGAGTCTAACATCTAGAGGATCAGGAAAGTAATATAAAGAAATACAGAGCTCTTATAGGCTTTCTGCCTAATCACGTCTAGATTCAAGAGTCTGTCTAAATCATGTGAGAGGTAGAAAGAGTACCCAGGAATCATTTGACTTCAGAGTTATACTGAAGCTTTTTACAAAAGAAGTTCGATGGAGACTTCTTTTGGATGAAAAAAGTACTGAAGAAGTCATAGAAAACATTAAGGATAACTGACATTTTCTTTGCTAAGCAAGCTATGTTCTTCATCTGTTCTTCACTTACCAGTCACGTGCAGTTGTTATTACCCAGTTTAAAGACCAATTTAGGCATTGGATTATTCTTTTCTCATACAGAATGAAATAAACCGCTAAAGGAGAAACAGAAACTGGTTTGGTACTGCTATGCCCTCTAGTGACTCAAGATAATCCTTACTATTTCTAAATCTGGCTTGAAATGATAAGGCTGCCACTCCTGGTGATTTATGTGGGGCAGTAGCAGCTTAATTACATACAGAAAAAAAGCTAAGCCAGTACTAGCTACCTTTCACTGAAGATTAAAGAAACACAAGGTAAGGATTTATAAAAATACTCCCCATAGGAAATAACAACTTTAATTTTATTACATGCTTGCAAACACAGTATGTCTTAGAAATGTAAAACATAGCGTAACAAATTAACAATTTTCTATATTAAATTAAAATATAAAAGGGTGACGTCTTACTACATCAGATCTCTATCATGACAAAAGCGTACACTCTTCTTTCAATATGTCCATTTGCCTCCTGTGTTTGCACATTGGGAGAACCGACAATCTATAGTGGCTGTACCCAGTCTTTACTTTTGCTCCTGCAGATGTCACGTGGAGAGATATTAGGCATCACTGCTTCTGTAAAACCTGTGTGGTGCCCCACTGATGTTGATTTGTAGGATCCTGCTGTGTAAAGACCTAGTTTCTGCAGGGGACACATTCTAATAGCAAAAGCCAGTTACAGACAGGATAATAAATGGAATAGGTAGAGAACAAGGCTACACATTAATGGACAGGAGAACTCAGGTGATATTAAGTGATCAATAAAAACTGTTCAGTGTTTGGAGAATTTATCAAGGTCAGAGACACTGAGCTTCTCTGTGACTAGGATGTCGACAATAACATAGTATTTTGCCATTGATAAACCATGTATGTACAAGCAATATCATTGATTAATTTTATTACACAGCTAACCAGAAAATTCCTGGATAGTAAGAACAAGGGAAAAGATCAGAGACCCCATAACACCATGATTATGCATCAAATAAGCATGCATATCCAGAGTGCAAAGTTTGTTTTCAAACACCGTAAAGAATATATAATAGACATTAATAATTTTACCCACTACCTGTGTCTGAGTGTGAATGTACACTTACGCTAGCATGGAAACTAGTTATGTAATCTTTGTACTTGCATCAGTGCTCCTTGATTAACTCCAGAAATACCATTCACCACATATAATACCCATAAATGTTAGTGAACTCATATATGGAAAGATATCTATGTTTCCTGTCCTACGAGTAATACTTGGTTTATTAAATTCCATTGGCAGGAAACTCCACCAAGGACTATGGAACTTAGTACAGTCTTTATGAATAAATCCAATGTGGTTCTTACTACTTACAGCTGCATGGAACATCTAAATAAAAAATTTTAAAAACAAGAGAATAAATATATGTTGCTTAATTTTTACAAGACCTTCAAGAAGTGATAGATTCTTAGCAATAATTAAATTGCTATTTTATTACATACATATTTTGAGCTGTTTACCATTTTCAGATATGTTTTCACTTCCTCTCCCTAGCATCCTGTCAAGCTTATTTCTGCAAGCGACACTAAAATCTGACTACTGATCACATGTCAAATCATTTTTTCTACTGAGAAAAAAAATCTGCTGAGTGAAGTTACCAAGAATATATAACACAGATTTATTATTTCAGTCATACTACTAACTTACTGTAACCTAGACTATAGAAAAAGAATATAATCCATAACATCATCTGAGTTAAATACTGTTGTCTGAGGAATATCATTCTCCCTTTAATCACTCCTGTTATTATTGAGTTTAGCTTTGTATTATAGCATCCTATTTAATTAGGGTTTACCATCAAGTTAGCTGTATCTGAACACCATTAAAATAAAATAAAAATAACTAGAAAAAATGTGTTCAGGATGAATTTTCATACTGAAGGACTGCAAAACTTGTATGGAAGAGCTCTGTCAGTTCTACAATATTTTTTCCAGGGCCTTGCTCAAGGTCTGCACCTGTGCTCCAGCCATTATAAGGAGCAGAGAGCTGTGTTTGCTACTTCATAAAAAGCTATTTTCACATTCAGTGTATGTGTTTCCAAAGAAAAAAAAGACACCCAATAGTAACAAGAGCCTGCCAAAAATTTCCCTGAGCTCTATTCTGTTTTTTAAACTATAGAACATTCTTTCACAGTTTGACAGTTAAAATGCTGCAGTTAATGTAATAAACAGAGAATTTTTTAAGTCGGCTGTCAAAACAAGTGACACTTTTTGCTAAAGATTTTCAGATTTTGAACAATAGAAAGTACCTTTCAAAGCAACAGCTTCATTATACAATCAAATTCACAAAGTAATCTTCTCATCAAAGAATATTGTCTTATTTCTTTCAGGGTAATTATCTGAGTTCTGCAACCTCTCTAGAAATCGCAACTATTATAAAATGCAGCTGTGTTGGGTTGAAAATTGTGGGTCCTGCTCAGGTCAGGTGAAGCCCTGACAATTCCATGAACTTTTGGCAGCTTTAACAGTGTCTAGTCAAAACTAGCAGGACTGAGGATTCATGGAGATTTTAACAGTTTTGATACAGCTTAGCCCAGGGTGGATTTTCAACTAACAAAATTCATAACAAAATGCGTAACTTTGGACAGTGGGATTGAGTGCACTCTCAGCAAGTTTGCCAATGACACCAAGCTGTGTGGTTCGGTTGATATGCCGGAGGGAAGGGATGCCATCCAGAGGGACCTCGACATGCTTGTGAGGTGGGCTGATGCCAACCTTATGAAGTTTAACCATGCCAAGTGCAAGGTCCTACACCTGGGTCGGAGCAATCCCAGGCACAGCTACAGGTTGGGCAGAGAAGAGATTCAGAGCAGCCCTGCAGAGAAGGACTTGGGGGTGTTGGTCGATGAGAAAATGAACATGAGCCGGCTTCAGTGTGCGCTCGCAGCCCAGAAAGCAACCGTATCCTGGGCTGCATCAAGAGGAGCGTGACCAGCAGGTCAAAGGAGGTGATCCTGCCCCTCTACTCTGCTCTCGTGAGACCTCACTTGGAGTATTGTGTGCAGTTCTGGTGTCCTCAACATAAAAAGGACATGGAACTGTTGGAACAAGTCCAGAGGAGGGCCACGAGGATGATCAGGGGACTGGAGCACCTCCCGTATGGAGACAGGCTGAGAAAGTTGGTGCTGTTCAGCCTGGAGAAGAGAAGGCTGCGTGGAGACCTCATAGCAGCCTTCCAGTACCAGAAGGGGGCCTACAAGGATGCTGGGGAGGGACTATTCATTACGGACTGTAGTGACAGGACAAGGGGTAAAGGGTTCAAACTTAAACAGGGGAAGTTTAGATTAGACATAAGGAAGAAATTCTTTACTGTAAGTGTGGCGAGGCACTGGAATGGGTTGCCCAGGGAGGTTGTGAATGCTCCATCCTTGGCGGTGTTCAAGGCCAGGTTGGATGAGGCCTTGGGTGACATGGTTTAGTGTGAGGTGCCCCTGCCCATGGCAGGGGGGTTGGAACTAGATGATCTTAAGGTCCTTTCCAACCCTAACTATTGTATGATTCTATGATTCTATAACACATAAACTGAATACTAGAACAGTAGTTAATACAGTGCCTGGAAGTACAAGCTTGCTTCCATGAGCAAAGGGCAGCAAAAATAAGCACTTTCAGGGAGAGGGATAGGGAAAGATGTCAGATGGCTGTCATTCTTGAGAAAACCTCCTTCCCTTCACTATATTGCATGAAAAATCTCCTATGAATATTCTTTCAGATGATGCTGTGCAAGTGACAAGAGGGTACAGCAATACTTTCCACAGCACCATTCCAGCCTTTCAGCTCTCTGCAAGCAGTGTGGCTGATAATCAACATTGATCCTACCAGGGTAAATTTAACAGAAGCTGCTCTGAAAGTCGCGATGGAAAGCAAGTGTAGAAGGCAGCCAAACCCCACGATATCCTAAGGAGGCAATTCTCCAAGAGGCAACCTGCTCAGTCAGGCTGAAACAAAGGAGGTAGTGCAGAGGTAAAGGGTCACAGCATACATAGCACTGCTCACAGTTTCCTAATGACCGATGTCTGCCTACTCAGACAGGCACTGGTCATTAGGGTCCAAGTGCCCTCACTCCTCAGTGGAGAACGCACAAGATATCTCCATGAAGAGAAAATACCACACTTCCTTGACACTGTAAGTGTTTATGGAAGCACCATGATCCCAGTCTGGTTTGTCTATGTATTTTGTGCGACACAGAGTGAGTGCTCCTTTGGTTGTACTTGACTAGACCTCTAATAAACAGAGGAAACAGGATTTATACTTTTAAAACTATTGTTGCATAGCAATGTAACTTATTTTTTATAAGCACAAGTATCTGATGGCAATTTTTGAAATTCAAAGCTTTTAGCATTGTCACTGTATAGTGAGTTTTTGGAAAAGTGCCATCTAAATGAGCTTATGATCTAAACAGACAACACAGGGACAAGAATGGAACATGGAAAGGATAAAAAGTGGAAACAGAAAAGGGTAAGAAATTGTGTTAAGTGGATTCAAAATATTTTTAGTATAAAAAATGTTCTCACACTTTAGACAGGGCTCAATCCTATCCCATGGCAAAGACTGGCCTCAAAGAAGCAGGATCCAGCTTTTTGTACTTATCTTTCTTGAACTGACCCTTAGAAGTAAGTCTTCGGTGAAGATGAGCTTAAGTAATTAATCATTCTTAGTGTGCTTAACCAGCAGTAAAGTATGTCCTCAGTGACCTCTAAATGCTAGCTGCATAATGAAGAGGTTGCCTTCAACAACCAAACCAAAGGGACAAACAGAGTTTATGCCGATTGCTTTGAAGTCACTATAAAGTTCCCTGTAAAAAAGGCCTTTAGCACAATTTTCAGTATGACCAGAATGTGCTGCGGAAAGAATGGCTAGCCAGCCTATGAGAGGACATGATCTGATAGCTATGAAAAGGTTAGGCTGGCATCCTGTGTGGCCTAGGCACAGAAAGCATTTTTTTTTTTTAATGTATTTATTTTATAACAGTAAGAATGGATAAATAAACCCACAAAGCCACACTGCACACCTTGCCAGCAAACTACAACAGGCCAAGTCCAGCCTATCTCAATTCAATAAAGTTCTACCAAGGATGAATCTAATTAATGGCTGCCACTGACATCTGTAATTGAAAGGTACTTGCTACGCTGCCATCCTACCACTCACAGTAACTGAAAGGAGCATAGTTAATTGAATGGCATGTCTACACAGGCAGTGCTAAAGGAGCAGGACTCTTCTATTACCTGCAACTTACTTTTGGGGAGACTGAGAAATAACATAAAGGCTCATAGTGCAGCATTTTCTTCAAGGTGAGTATAATGGCATTGATGGCCTTTCATGACTATTCTCAATACACAGTTCAACTTATAAGCATTAACAAGGACTGGAAATTACTTAATAGGGACTTTAAAACTTCAGAGGTGAACAAACTGCCACTGAAGTGAAATAACTGGCCAAATGACGCCTGTTAATAAATGTAGATTTCTCTTGTTTCACAAGGAAAGCCGATATATAATATTAATTCCTTAATCTCCTTACGGTTTTCTGAGAATCATCCTCATATGAGCATCTGGCCCAATCTGAGACAGAAGCAGCATAGTGTCCTGTAGCTCCTCATCACACTCCTTTTTCTCTTCCTCAGTTGGCAAAGGTGCATCTTCATGCTCATCATCCAAAAATCGGTAAAATAAATATTTGTCTTGGAAGTGGTGCTCCTGATCCACTGAAACAACATAATATATCAAACACTCAGCTCTCCTCATGAAAACCAACTTTGTAGAAATCTATGTAGCATCGTATATGTCACAGATCTTTGATTTAAGAAGGGAAAGAAAACTACAGAAAACCTGCAAGAGTATGAAACACCTTCTCTTCTCACATATGTCCAAATTATGTAGCTTGAAGGGTACACTTTTAAATTGTGTACTACAAATACTCTCCAAAAGTTTTCTATATATCTGTATCATGGGTGTGGATACATAACTCTGTGTGTGCATGTGTGTGGGTTTTTCCTTATCGGATCTGGTTTTGTGCTTATTGTTTCAAATCATTTCATCTAAGCAAACACTTTACATTGGGAGACAGTTACATTATGAATTTCTAAGAGATGTTCTAGAGCATGAACACCTCCCCCTGCATGTTTCAGACAGGGTTAAAAGGTAACAAAAGCATCTAAACTCCTGATGTACCAGAAATATATATCATCAAGATATCATCCCAGGGGCAAGTTCACTGACCTCTGTTTTGGTGGAAGAACTTGCTGGGAAGACTACCAAGAGAAGTATTCTAAAGAAAGGCTATGATATACTGATGGACAAACCCTTGGTCTTCCAAGCACATCAGAGTGATGTGTTGGATACTGTGATGCAGCTTGCAGCAGCTTGCCCCTGGATGTTCAAGGGAGTATTTGGCAGGAATTAAAGCTACAGCCCTTACGGTAAGGAAAGTGGGGAAACAGTCTGTCTTCTCAGTGTGGAAACTTCTCCCTGGGGTATGGGAAGCACAACAGAGGATAAATGGAAGTGTACTGTAACAGAGCTGCTTTTCTGAATTTAATAAAACTGTACATACAAAGCTTCAAGTATGAATATTACTTTAGAAAGCTATCCTTTTGAGGGCTATAATATCCTGTTACCAAATAAATCCTGCCAAATGGAAACTGAAAGTCAACGTAAAATACAGTTAGAAAACTACAAATCCCAGGTCTCTGCACTGGAGTATTTGAAGTGTTGAAATTGGGAACCATTCCAAAAACACTGAAAATCATTCCAAAATCATGGATCTGAGCAAGCTCACATTCACTTCCAAATGTTGCAAATCTTCAATGAAGATCAGTTTTGTGTGTGGTAATACATCTCTTGGGTTTGGCCTGAGTGATATCCAGCTCTTGCAATATAAGCACAAGCCAATATAATTAGAGTATAATTAGAATTATCATTATAAATTGTTCATTCACATTTCATTATTCTCATAAGTTAAAAAGGTGTATTGGTAGCAAGACTCATGTAATACTGTCTCTGCACTTGCACTTATGAATGAAAAGGCTGCTCTACATAATTTCTTTTGGGGTCATGATTCCTTTCTTTTTCATGAAAGAGATCTACAGAGGCACTGATGTCACACATTGCCCATGTTTTAGTGAAGATGCTGATTTTCTTACCATGGTTCAGAACACCTTCTTCCAGCAATACTTGCCACATGCCAACAGCCTGGGTTCGTAAATGGACACAAGGACTTTGCTGCATCATCCAGTCAACTAGTTCTGTCCCCACACAGCATTGCCTTAAGGACAAATAGAAATGAAAAGAGAGCTAGCCAAGAGAGATCACACACAGTGTCTGCCAAGAGCAGTTATACCTTAAACTCCGTACAACCTTAGTCAAATCTCCCTACAGAAAACACAATGTCACCATCTATGCATACATGCTTGAAATACCAGTGAAGGTGCACAGTCTTGAGAGGATCACCTCAGCAGGACATGTGTTTTGGGAAATGCAAAGTTCAGGGGATCACAGTGAGCCTGTGCCACCTGGTACAAAACCTGCTGCACCACTGCACCAACTTCCAACCCAGATTTCAAACAAAACCTGTGTACACCATGGGATAGCAAAAGCCTTACGCTTTTCAGAATTCTACATGAAAACGATAATCTAACACTGTAAAAGCTTTGTCAATGAGAACAGCCTCCAAAGGCAGACTGAGTGTTGTGAGGGTGTTTGTAACCAAACGCTAGCCACACTGTATCTGGGAGCACTGGTTTGCAGGTCTACAGTGTTTCTGAGGCTTTCTCAGGTGTTTGTCACCTCACAGCTCGACTGACCCAGAGGCAGACAACAGCAGGCCTTACGTTCTGGAGAATGCCCAAAGGGAAGTTAAAAACCAAGAAGCCACATGGTCACTAGGTAAAATTCTTTATCATAACACGCCCTAGCTCAGGAGAACAGAAGCAAATAAGCAATGTGATCAAAAACTTACAAATTTGTAACTGATCACATGCAGAACAGAGGGAAAGCTGGTTAGTCCTTATAGACAGGTTCTTGTGGCTCCACTCTTCATGCATCACTTCCAGAGACCAAGGAAATACACAATACTGAAATTACTGAAAATTAGCTCGAACAATGCTCTTTCAATTAAAATCCCCTTTTGGTAACAAAACTTCCCCTCACCTGGGTGCAATTGACATTTTATCATTCCACATTTAAAAACCTCAAGGACAGAACAATAAGAGTTTTTCCCAGTTATCTATAAGATAAAAACTGCAGGTGCAGTTGTCTGGACCAGCATTGGTCTTCATTTGTCATACATGCTCTTTTGTTCTTCTAGAACAATGAGCAATGTCATATTGTGATATGGTCTCAAATCAACTCATAAGATCCAAATACCTTGCATCATATTAAATATATTTCGGGCTGAAATATGGGAAATCAATGCACTTATCTCAAAAGTGGATCAGCAACATATTGATTTACTATTTAGGAAAAGACATAGCTGGAGATTTTAAGGCAATTTTTATTTAAATATATTCTGAATAATGCATTAGGTACTACATTTAAACATTAGACACTAAACCAAATTGATTGTTTCTTAAGCCAGCAGTAGATACAGCCTGACTCCTTGAAGATTCCTATTCTGCAAGAGCAATTGTTATCCCACTTCGGAAATACAGTGCTGCCACCAGCAGGAAGACAAGAAAGCCTGGCAATACACTGAAAAAAATCATTTTAAATAGAGCAGAAAATCTACACAAGGAATGTTGCTCACCAGGTGAATTTTCAGAACTCCACACTGAGCAACATCACTGCAGCAATCCGTACAATAACAGACTAACGAACTTTCCTATTATCTCTTATTGGTATAAGAAGAGAACAGAATCTACATTTTAACTTGATTTTGCACAGAATACTCCAGCTAACTATGCTATTAACTTTGGAAGAGTTTATGTATGTGAATGCTCTGTTCACAATCATGGACTCTATTTCCAGTCAAATTACTTCAGAAAAGATTTACTAGGCCTATTAAAGACTGCATAACATCCAGACTCAAATAAAATCACAGCATAATTTCAGACCTTCTGAGATCTGCAAGTATGGTAAGGCATAAATCACAAATTAGAGGATGGCAGGCATAAAAATGCAGAGACCTCTGCACAATCAGCTCACACACCTGTAAGTCTTCAGATGGTATTTACGATCTCTTATCATGTGAGGGGCTCGGGACAGAATTGTATTCCGCAAAATCTTTCCAGCTCTGAGGATCTTTTCTGAAGGAACCTTGGTGATCATGGAGGAAAAAAACGGATCAAGACACACAGATTTTAAACATTCTGCAATTTCTACAGTGTCTTCTCCAAAGCAAAATGCAAGTTCTCTTTTCCCTAAATTAAAAAGCCCTTGCACAGATGCTTACTTTTGCAGAGCAATGTAGCATACATTCAGGATTTTAAGTCTCACAGATTTATCACATCTAACAGAAAGCATCACTTCAGCTGATAAGCATCACACTGTTGGAAATAGGAGTTATTCCCATTTGTCTAGCAGCCTGGCTCTACAGCACACCTATGTCCTATTACCTGTGCAATGGTTTTAGTAGAACGATGTGGGATGTGAGGTTCAATAAGAGGTGTCTGAAAAATAAAATGAAACGAAATATATTTTTAAAGGTTGAGCAGTAAAATAAAATAAAGGCTAAAATAAAAAAACCGAACAAAGAAGCTGTAAAAACAAAGAATAACATGTAAGTCCAAGCTTGTAAGTCCAAGCTCGGCCCAGGGAATGTGAGTAGAAAAAGTTCTCTGAAGACATTTTAAAGAGAAACTTGGCTTTTAATGCTCAGCAAATTAAAACAGTGACAACGACATGTGAAGATGAATAACAAATATGTTACACTTTATAAATTACTAATGAAGCATGCAGTGGCCAAACATCACACCAGATCTAAGGCTACACAGGCATTGCTAGCTCTCAACCCACAGTGGGTGTAAGAACATTCCACCACACATGGCTGCCTCTGCCATTCAGTCCCCTACCATGGAAACTCCTTTCTCCTTCAGGACCTTTTTCTATTCAGCTGCCTTCTACCTTACAGCATAGCACAAGAAACAGGAATGAAGTAAGAGCTCTGCTGCCACTATCTGTCTTTTCTAAACAATCATCTGGCCTAGCTGACAACCCTTTTGTAGATGCTCTCTGAAACTCAAGAGCATGAAGGCCACTCACAGAGACCTGGGCAAGGACTTTCACAAAGGGGCTGGTGAAGAAAATATGAAAGAGTAAAGCAGGTGACTTGGTTCTGCAAAGTGAAGAGTGAAAGGGAATATTACCGGAGCTCTACCAGAGAGAAGCACAGAAGGGAATGAGAGAAATGGGAAACCAGGCACTTAATGAACAGGTTAAAGGAGAGAGAAGACAGGAAGCACCTGGAACAGCACAGGGGAAAAAGGAAAGCAGAGGGTTAAAGGAGAGTAGAAATGGAGATGAAGAACAAAACTGAACTTAACAGCCACCTCAGAGTGACTAGAAGTTGTTTTGCTTTGTAGGGACTGGTACTTAACAGCATAGACCAAATTTACTTTTAGTGTGAAATGCCAGGAGACATGACATGAGGGCTGAATTTGGCTGGTATTCTGGACTTGCTGGCAGGACAGATCATGCCAATCACAGGGGTGTCCCACAAGGGTAACACCTTGCACTTCAGCCCATGGCAGCCACAGTTCCCTTACACCCATACAGCAAAGGCAGGACAGCCAGGTTGGAAATATGGTGAAACACACGCCATGTACTGCTGGGTTGCCAGGTACCAGTTTTCTTAAGCTGGGTATCTGTTCATTAGCTCCCACAGGCTTTTAATGGTGTGACATAGTCTTTGTGGTAGTCAAATAGTACCACGAGCTACGAATGCACCAGGAGACTATAGGTCAGCCAGGAAGAGGAAAATGAGGGAAGCACATGAAGGAAATCAATAAAGATAAGACAATATTAACAGAGAAGCCTGTATATCAGAAACAATGCAAATGGGTTTTCATTTCTACTCATACCTCATAAGAAGTCTCTGAAAAGGCAAATCAATACAATTAAATTGGGATTCCTGATTTTTCTCATTAATAAGCCAACAATTTTTTGAAGACTCATTTAAGTTATAAACCTCTCTGCCCCACCAGAAGGGCAGTGTTACATCCCTTGATATTTCTCTGTTTCTGCAACTGCGTGGAGCATGCTTTAGACAGTCTACGTTTGCAGTTAAAGCATGCTAAGAATAGCAAGAATCTTTTGAAAGATGCCTCTAACAAAACAAAACCATCGAATAACAGTTTCAAACAGGTATATAAATAATGAAGTCAGTGATATCACTCAGAGTATTAATAATCTTTCTTCCATTTTCTTTTAAAAGGATTTCAAGTCCTCATCAAGTTCAATGAGACCGAAGGTAAATATACACTTATATGCTTGGCTAAACTGGCACTGAGGTCATTATGAAATTTTTTTAAAATTTTGCATTCTTAAAAGATATTTTTTTAGATCAATAAAGCTCAATATATTCCATCCATCTTCCAGATTTTAACTCTAGTTAGGAATATACTTCAAAGGAGAGATAAAATGTATAAAACAAAAAATATGAGACTTTTACAGCAATAGACTAGTGAAAATGAATGCACATTTTTGGTCTTTAGGGTTTCCATTAAGCTCCAAAAAAATGCATAAAACTAATAGGTGAAAAAGATTGTCAATAAATCTCCATCCTAATCAAAACAGAATAAAACAGAGCATTTAGAAGAAATCTGATTTAACCCAGAAGTACAGAAAAAAACCAAATTGAAAGCTAAGACACAGCACAAGAATATGCAGAAAGCAGCAGGAAAGCTACTTGTTCACCTACATTTGATCCTGACAATACAGAAGGATCAGCTGCAAAGACAGAAGGCAACTCAGGTTAGGGTGATCATGAATTGATCCAGTGTCAGAACTTCACAGGAGGAAGTAAGAACATCAAAGTAGAAACAATGGATTAGGAAGAAAAATTTCATTAAAGCCTGAACACTGATAGCTGAATTCCTGAAGCAGGTCATGGGAGAGCACCTGTAAGGTAAATGGAGTTAAAGAAAGCTGGTAAGTTACTTAAAGAAACAATACTAACCACACATACAATATATACTAGAGGAACAAAAAATGTTCCACAAGTTCATGAGTAGTAATACAAAGAAAACAACAAGTGTTGATCTGCTGTTCAACAGAGGAAAATGTATTGGCAGATAATTCAAGAAGGCCAGAAACCGTTGGTTTATTTTTTATACCAGTGTTCATTAGAAAGATTAGTGGCAGAGCTAATATCCTAAGTGACAGAGTGACAGGAGTAAAATCTCAGCATGAAAAGAAAATAGAAGGGTGAGTATTAAACTAGCTATGAGTTAAATTTGCTATTTTCAGTTTGGCTGGATTCGTAGAATTTCATGCAGGAACTTGAAAAGTTTGAAGTAACTTAACGAGGGCTGCAGCCATTTTGGAACCATCAGCAGCCACCTCTGACAACTCACTGGGACTAAGGAAGGCAGCAAAAACCAGAAATATGGGAAAAGAAGGAGCTGAAAAAATATAGACAAATCAGCTTAACTTGCCTTCCTAGAAAAAGTCCATTTGTAAGCGCCTGAAAAAGAACAGGAAGATCAGTCACATGTGATATATATTAACAAAGAACAAATCATGCCACACTGACCTAATTTTTTTCCCATGACCAGGTTTCAACACTGATAGGTTAGGGAAGAAAAAGTAGATTTGCAACCCTTTACTTTAGTAAGACTGCCTCATAAGATGCTCTCTTCTGCAAAGGGAAGATTAAATTCTTACAAAATAGGTGCAAAGCCAGTTGGAAAAGTACATTCTTAAAGCAGTTATCAGTGAAGCGAAGTCAAGCTGGCGTTAATGCCAGAGGTCTGCTCTTAGCAGCGTTCTCAAGAATATATCCCATCGGATAACATTAAATATTAACAGGGGATGAAATAGGATGTACACTGATTCTGAAGAAGATTTCACAATGGAAGGGACTGCACATACACTGGAGAGTAAGGTTAAAATCTGATACAGTTCGGACATTGCTCTGAAAAAATTAATGCTGTTATGCAACACAGACAGTTCTGACTACTTTTCTGAAACAGGCAGAATCAGCTATATAAAGACAGCGTAGGGAACTAGTATCCTAGCGGTTACACTGAAAAAGAAGGTTCATAATAGATATTAAACAGAACCGAGTAAGCAATGCCATACTTGTGTAAAAGCAATAAATACTGTACTGGGATGTAATAAGAGATTAGATATATAATGCACCTCTGCTTTAGTCATCCTAGATGAGACCTAAGCTAAAGCACTGTGTCCCACTTCAAGAGCATCTAAACCAACAGAAGAGCAACAAGAATAGTCAGAAAGCCCAACACAAATAACCAAAGTTGTTCAGCTAAGGAAAAGGCAAGTTTTAGTAGAAGTGTGATTAAAAAGCCTTCACATTTAAAAGGCCTTTGAAAAGAAGAAAGAAGTGACCTAGTCCACTGGTGCAGACTTCGGGAAATAGTTTCAATCAGGATAAGAAAGATTCAGGTTAGGCATTGGTGAAGGTTTTCTAATGGTGTGGACAGTGAATACTGGCACAGATTGCCATCTCCAGGGGCTTGGGAAGATATGTTAAGGTATCTGTCAGGAGCAACACAGCTACAGTGAACTGCGCATGTGGCATGGGACTCAGGGCTGAATTAGATGCTTTCCTGAAGTACTTTTTAGCCTCACTACATCGCACCGTGCAATTTTCGATGACACCTTTACATGCCTAAAATAAGTTCAACCACAAGGTGGTGCTTAAAGAGATGAACAGCAATAACAACCCCCCAGAGCTGCAGGCCGGGACAAGAGAGCAAAGGAGTCACTCCCACTGAGGAACAACGTCCTTGCCATCCAAAAGTCCTGCCCAGAAAAGAGTCCTCTCAAAGTTACAGCCTTTCAAAGCTACTGCAGTGAACTCTGGCTGCACTTGAGATGAGCTGAAATACAACAAATGGACAAGGCTTGGACTGAGTTTGCTACAGAAAGGCAAGTCATGCTTCAAAGGCAGAGAAATACAACATCAGCTAGTTAATAGGAGACACAGTGTTCCAGCAAGAACTTCCCGTCAGATAAAAAATAGATTATGTAAGGGATCATATTTCAGGATAATAGCACGACTTGGCTGAAGACCAAAAAATGTTTTGAAAGTCTTTACAGTCTTGAATCGCCCATTAGAGGACACTTGGAAAGCACTTAGGAAAAAGAAGTAGCTTTCTCTTCAAAAACAGCAAAGAGTGAGCAAAGTGCTTAACTACCTTCCTAACACATTCTGGTATCTTTGAAGAATTAATGTGACTAAAGTATGTACATGTTGCACGGAGCTGTATGACTGAAGCTACTTGATGATCACATTTTACAGGATATCTGGATAAGGGAAAAGTTATCATGTGAAGAGCTCAAATACACAAGCCAAGCTTACAAATTATTTCCCATCTCCTGGCCACAGCAGTGTACCTGCTCTCAGCTTTCCTTCAGTGTGAGATAAAGCAACACAGCAGTACCATCTTGAGTTTTAGCTACTTCATGCCCTTTTCCAACCAGTGTGCACACAGTTTACTATGATCTGCTGATTCCCCCTGCACATATGGGCCAAGAGACCTGCGTGGCTAAATAAGGAACTGCTGGGTATGCTCAAGTGGAAGAGCAGAGTTTACAGGTCATGGAAGGAGGGGCTGGCCACTTGGGAGGAATATAAGGCTGCTGCTAGAGGATGTAGGAAGGCAGCTAGGATGGCTAAGGCCTCCTTAGAATTAAATCTGGCCAGAGGGGTCAAGGACAACAGAAAGAGCTTTTTCAAATACATAGCTGATAAAACTAACACCAGAGGCAAGGTAGGCCCACTGGTGAATGGGGTGGGTGCCCTGGTGACAGAAGATACAGAGATGGCAGAGTTATTGAATGCCTTCTTTGTCTCTGTCTACTCTGCCGGAGGCAGTCCTGAAGAGCCCTGTACTCCTGAGACCTCAGATGAAGCCAGGTCACTGGAGCAGTTTGCCTTAGTCGATGAGGAATGGGTTAGGGACCAGTTGAGCAATCTGGACATCCATAAATCCATGGGTCCAGATGGGATGCACCCGCGGGTGCTGAGGGAACTGGCAGAAGTCATTGCTAGACCACTCTCCATCATCTTTACCAAGTCTTGGGAAACGGGAGAGGTGCCTGAGGACTGGAGGAAAGCAAATGTCACTCCAGTCTTCAAAAAGGGCAAGAAGGAGGACCCAGGTAACTATAGACCGGTCAGCCTCACCTCCATCCCTGGGAAAGTGATGGAACACCTTATCCTTGATGCCATCTTAAGGCATGTCAAGGATAAGAGGGTTATGAGGGGCAGTCAACATGGCTTTACCAAGGGGAAGTCATGCTTGACCAACCTCATAGCCTTTTATGAGGAAATAACATTGTGGATGGATGATGGCAGAGCGGTGGATGTGGTCTACCTTGACTTCAGCAAAGCATTTGACACAGTCTCCCACAGCATCCTCATAGCTAAACTGAGGAAGTGTGGTCTGGATGATCAGGTGGTGAGGTGGATTGTGAACTGGCTGAAGGACAGAAGCCAGAGAGTTGTAGTCTATGGGGCGGAGTCTAGTTGGAGGCCTGTATCTAGTGGAATGCCTCAAGGGTCAGTATTGGGACCAGTATTATTTAATATATTCATCAATGATTTAGATGAGGGAATTGAGTGTACTATCAGCAACTTTGCTGATGACACTAAGCTGGGAGGAGTGGCTGACACGCCACAAGGCTGTGCTGCCATCCAGCGGGACCTGGACAGGCTGGAGAGTTGGGCAGGGAATAACTTGATGAAATATAACAAGGGAAAGTGTAGAGTCCTGCATCTGGGCAGGAACAACCCCAGGTTCCAGTACAGGTTGGGGAACGACCTGTTAAGAGAGTAGTGTAGGGGAGAAGGACCTGGGAGTCCTAGTGGATGGCAGGATGACCATGAGCCAACACTGTGCCCTTGTGGCCAAGAAGGCCAATGGCATCCTGGGGTGTATTAGAAGGGGGGTGGTCAGTAGGTCGAGAGGGGTCCTCCTTCCCCTCTACTCTGCCCTGGTGAGACCGCCTCTGGAATATTGTGTCCAGTTCTGGGCCCCTCAGTTCAAGAAGGACAGGGACCTTCTGGAGAGAGTCCAGCGCAGGGCAACTAAGATGATTAAGGGAGTGGAGCATCTCCCTTATGAGGAAAGGCTAAGGGAGCTGGGTCTCTATAGTTTGGAGAAGAGGAGACTGAGGGGTGACCTTATTAGTGTATATAAATATATAAAGGGGGAGTGTCATGAGGATGGAGCCAGGCTCTTCTCAGTGGCAAACAATGATAGGACAAGGGGTAATGGGTATAAACTGGAACACAAGAGGTTCCACTTAAACTTGAGAAGAAACAACTTCTCAGTGAGGGTGACGGAACACTGAAACAGGCTGCCCAGGGGGGTTGTGGAGTCTCCTTCTCTGGAGACATTCAAAACCCGCCTGGACACATTCCTGTGTAACCTTATCTAGGTGTTCTTGCTCTGGCAGGGGGATTGGACTAGATGATCTTTTGAGGTCCCTCCCAGTCTCTAACATACTGTGATACTGTGATATGGGTGCATATGGGTCTGGAAGGTAGAGAAGGGAAAAACGCAGGTGTTTGGTAGGGGGAAGCAGAAAATGATAATGAGAAACTGCAACAAAATGGCTTTCGGCGTTAATACTGACAAAATCCATATCTGTACATTTATGGAATCACGTTTGGGCCATTCAAACAAACCCTTCATGAAGCCAATCACAAAACTCCCTATTTAAATTGAGGTGAAGCAGGGAAAGTAACAATTTTAGCCTCCATTTGTTTGAAGATTCAAATATTTATGCATGAGAGCAATGCCATAGATTTAAATAGGACTATTCATGTATATAATTTCATGCACACGTTTAATCTTTGGAGAAATAGGTCTTAGATTTCAAACTATAGGGCAAGGGCTGCCTTTATTTCTGTGCTTCTTACATCACCAAGCAAGCCATATGCAAACAAATAAATAATATAATGAGCAATGATAATAAAGACCTAACATGAGGTCTGTATTTGTCAAGTTATTTGAACCAGTTAAATAAAAACCAAGAACATCTCTTATAAAAATACATTTTTCTATTCCCCTTGTTAAATAACTGTAAAGGGATGTTTCTTCTGAGCCTTTACATATGAATGAATGCTTCAGATCTACAGAATCAAATTATGGAGAGGACCTAACTTACTACTCTCAAATGTTAGCATAGGAGATGTGCATTGCAAGGAACTAAGAAGAAATAAAACTAAAGCAAATTAATTGTGTTTTACCCATGACCTCATGTAGCTCATCTCTGAACAGAGAACAAGTTTTGGTGTTTATTGGAGTTAAGCATGGCATGTGAAGTTAGCTGGGTGATTAGAAAAACCTGTGCACTATTGTTGATCCCTTTATTTCACTGAAGAGACACTGAAGAGAATTGCAAGTGACTTGTGCTTTCCTGCTGGCTGGCAGGGAATCCAGAAGAAACAAAGGACAAAAGATGGCAGCAGCAACAGCCACATCACTAAGAAATCTGTTTGGTTTATATCTTCAGTATTTACTGCTATTGGTGATTTAAGGCCTAATCCAAATCCCACTGAAATCACTGGCAAGTCCCTAATTGACTCAATGGGGTTTGAGTCAGGCCCATTGCATTTGATTCCCTTTTGTATTTCAGGAAACTGAGCATCTTCAGTTCTTAATGATTTCAAATGACTTCTGATGATTGCCATTTATGACTGACATGCTTGAATATCCTCCTATACATCTTCTGAAAGGCTATCAGTGCCCTACCTTGTTCACACAGGAGGAAATAAAACATACAAAAAACCATTCCCATAACATTGGTGAAAGTATAGCCAGTCAGTAAGATACAGCTGACAATTAGCAGAAGTCCCCACAGTCCTTCCACACAACACTTCCTCTTTCTATTCTTACCATTCTTTCTCAAATCCATACATCCATTTCAAAAGTTGCCTGGTTTTGGCAATATGTCATCTACCTAAGCTACATCAGACCAAAGGCATAGATAAGAACTGCAAAGACGCAAGCCTCTGTAGAGAGAAAGAACATACCTATGCAGACTGCACCAACCTCTGCTAGGATGCTGAAGGTAAAATAATACACTTAGTGAATGCAGTTTGCTGAAAAACATCGCAGAAGCAGCTGGCCAAAGATACCGTCATAAAAAAAGATCATTTGAAAATCATTTCTGACAACATTTGAAGGAAGATGTAACCAATATTGTAGGAATTTCTTTGCTCTGATATCCTGTGCTGGATCTCTGGAGCAGCATTATGTAGAACATGCTGATCACAATGCTTGCCATCAGAAAACAACCTATGTCACGACCTCTAACAAACCCCACAGGGTGCACAGTCAGTAAGAAACCCTGACACACATTCCCTGCCATAGGGACTTCTGATGGCTGGGACACATTACCAGGATTGAGCTCTGTCCAACCCAGACCACAGTTGTTATCTACAGGGAGACCTCACCATGCTCCTCCAGAAGACAAAAAAAAAAAAAGTGGAAAATAGAAATGCAATCATCACTACCATGCTGGAACCATTTCAGTCACCTCTTCACTATCTTCTCACAAATACATGTAGCATCTGAGAGATCCAACCTGTGCTCCCTAGCACACTGCACAAGACAGCACTGGCAACCAAACACCAAAGTGCCTGCTCATGTCTCCTAAGTGGAAAAGTCCAAAACTGACAGGGACTGACCTCATGCCAGGCCTGTAGGTGACTTAACAACACTATGCAATTTACAAAGGACAAATTACCCAGAAAGAGCACTTGTTTCTGATCTTCATCTATGTTTACCAAACAATGAAAGTATTTAAAGAACCTGTAGCCAGTCTAGATAGTGTAATTTGGGTCAATTGCTGAGGTGAGTAGCTCGAGAGAGGACGCCTTCAACACCGGAGCAGGGAGGAGATCAGCGTCCAGGAGCCTCAACTCAGAGCGGCCAGAGCCACCGAGGGAGCCTCAGGTCCTCAGCAGGACTTGCCCAGGAGCCGGCAGCTCAGCTGACGGGAGCAGGGACTCACAGGGGGCGGAGCCAGGAGGAGCGGCACCAGCTCTGAGTGGGTAAAAACCTGCCCCTGGGAGCGCGAGCGACCAGGAGCGATTCGAGGCAGTTCGCGCGGGCAGGCGAGCGGGATGGTGAGTACTCGCTGTATGACCAGGGCCCAGTTTGGGAGCTCTGCTCTGGCTGCCCCGGCAGTAGCCACCGTAGGCATCCAGACAGATCCGATGAGAGGGGAGGCTGCAGTGCAATGCTCAGAGCGTAGTGAGTGTCTGCACTGGTCTCCTGAGGGAATGGTGCCCAATGGGCAGGGCTGTACTTGGTGCTCCCTGGTGCAGGTCCTCCTGCAGCAGGGGCTGAGCTGCGGGATGCTGTTAATAGGCTGCAAGATGTCAGGGAAGCTGAAAGGAAGCAGGACTGCCTCCTCCAGGCCCAAACTGTGCAGGGGCCTCAAGCGTCCCCTGAAGCTCATGGAGGAGAGGAGGAGGCTGTCAACCCAGGAAGCTGGGAAATAGTAACAACAAAAAGCAACAAAAAAAAGAGGAAGAGGACAATTAAAAACAAGGGGCTTCCTCCTAAAGCTGTTGTCCCCACCCAGAACCGCTTTGCTGTCCTGCAGGGTGCTAAGAAGGAAGGGCACTTGCACCAGAAACAACCGGCTGGTGCGCTGGTAAAAAAGATCACTACTGGTGCTGCCAGGAAAAAGAGACGGGTCATAGTGGTAGGGGACTCTACTTTGAAAGGGACAGAGGCACTCATCTGTCGGCCTGACCCGGTCTCGAGGGAGGTGTGTTGCCTACCTGGGGCACGGATCGGGGATGTTGCAGAGAGGCTGCCTGCTCTAGTGAGACCCACGGACTATTACCCACTTCTGGTGATCCATGTGGGTGCTAGCAATGTTGATAGCAGTGGCCTGGAGAACATAAAGAAGGACTACAGAGCCCTGGGAGAGGTGGTTAGGGGCTCTGGAGCTCAGATTGTCTTTTCATCAATTCTCCAGGATACAGGGGGAGACCTTCAAAAAGCTAGGAGGATTGGCCAAGTTAATAAATGGTTAAAAGGATGGTGCCATAGTCAGGGGTTTGGGTGTTTCGAATACGGGACCCAAGTTAGTAGGCCAGGTCTACTGGGGGCTGGTAGAGCTGATCTGACAAAGAAGAGGAAGAGAGGTTTTGGTAGGAGCCTTGCCAGGCTGGTCAAGGTTTCTTTAAACTAGATGTGTTGGGGGAAGAGGGCATCGTTCCATCCCAACACACCCAGTCAGTTGCCAGCACCTACAATAAATGCTCGCAGCGATGCAGAGATATTCCAGCCGCGCCAGCCAATGAGCCGGCTTCATTTGGAGCTCAGCTCAGATGCCTCTATACAAACGCCCGTAGCATGGGAAACAAACAAGAGGAATTAGAGGTGTGTGCACGACTATGGGAGTATGATATAGTAGGCATCACAGAAACATGGTGGGATGGCTCCTACGACTGGAGTGTTGGAATGGAAGGTTACAGGCTCTTTAGAAAAGACAGGCCTGGCAGGCGGGGAGGGGGAGTTGCTATTCATGTTAGGGATAGGCTGGAGAGCATGGAACTCTGGGGACGGGTGAGCAGTCGACAGAGAGTTTGTGGGTCAGGGTTAAAGGGAGAACAGCTATGGGGGACATTACTGTGGGGATCTGTTACAGACTGCCTGATCAAGAGGAATCTGTGGATGAAGCGCTCTATAGGCAGATAGGAACAGCCTCACGCTCACAGGCCCTTGTTCTCATGGGAGACTTCAACCACCCTGACATCTGTTGGAGTGAAGGTACGGCCCGGCACAAGCAATCCAGGAGGTTCCTCGATTGTGTGGAAGACAACTTCCTTCTGCAAGTAATAGAGGAGCCGACAAGGAGAGGTGCCATGCTTGACCTTGTGCTCACCAACAGGGAAGGGCTGGTTAGAAATGTGACGCTCCAGGGCAGCCTTGGTTGCAGTGACCACGAGATGGTCGAATTCGAGATCCCTGGGACAGTGAGAAGAGCGTGCAGCAAGCTCACTGCCCTGGACTTCAAGAGAGCAGACTTTGGCCTCTTCAGGAACCTGCTCTAGTAAGGTTTCATGGGATATAGCCCTAGAGGGCAGGGGGGCCCAAGACTCTTGGTTGTTATTCAAGGATCACCTGCTCCAAGCTCAGGAATGTTGCATGCCAACTAGAAGGAAGTGCAGCAAGAGGGCCAGGAGACCTCCTTGGATGGATAAGGAGCTGCTCAGGAAAATTCAATGGAAAAAAGAGGCTTATAGAAGGTGAAAGCAGGGACAGGCAGCCTGGGAAGAATACAGGGATGCTGTCCAGGAAGCTAGGGACCAGGTGAGGAAGGCTAAGGGCCAGTTAGAATTGAACTTGGCTAGGGATGTTAAGGATAATAGGAAGGGATTCTATAGGTACGTAGCGAGTAAAAGACAGACTAGGGACAACGTAGGCCCCCTTCGGAAGATATCGGGAGAACTGGCTACCCGGGATTTGGAGAAGGCTGAGGTTCTTAATGACTTCTTTGCCTCAGTCTTCACTGGCAAAGGCTCTGACTGCACCACCCAAGTCTTCAAAGGCGAATGCAGGGACTGTGAGAATGAAGACCTTGGGTCCACTGTAGGAGAGGATCTGGTTCGAGAACATCTTAAAAACCTAAACATACACAAGTCCATGGGACCTGACGAAATCCATCCACGGGTCCTGAAGGAGCT
Source organism: Psittacula echo (assembly GCF_963264785.1). NCBI lineage: Eukaryota > Metazoa > Chordata > Aves > Psittaciformes > Psittacidae > Psittacula > Psittacula echo. The sequence goes on along the minus strand of NC_137743.1, from coordinate 66,938,333 downwards.
GGCGAATGAAGTTGCTAAGCCACTGGCCATCATATTTGAAAAATCATGGCAGTCAGGTGAAGTTCCTGACGACTGGAAAAAGGGAAATATAACCCCCATTTTCAAGAAGGGGAAAATGGATGACGTGGGGAATTACAGACCAGTCAGTCTCACCTCTGTGCCTGGCAAACTCTTGGAGCAGATTCTCCTGGAAGGCATGCTAAGGCACGGTAAAAACAAGGAGGTGGTTGGTGACAGCCAGCATGGCTTCACTAAGGGGAAATCCTGCCTGACCAATTTGGTGGCCTTCTATGATGGGGCTATGGAACTGATGGACAGGGGCAGAGCAGTTGACGTCATCTACCTGGACTTGTGCAAAGCCTTTGACACTGTCCCACATGACATCCTTGTCTCTAAATTGGAGAGACATCAATTTGATCGGTGGACAACTCGGTGGATAAAGAACTGGCTGGATGGCCGCATGCAAAGAGTTGTGGTCAATGGCTCGATGTCCGGCTGGAGACCGGTAACGAGTGGTGTCCCTCAGGGATCGGTGTTGGGACTGGTCTTGTTCAACATCTTTGTCGGTGACATGGACAGTGGGATTGAGTGCGCCCTCAGCAAGTTTGCCGATGACACCAAGCTGTGTGGTTCGGTTGATACGCCGGAGGGAAGGGATGCCATCCAGAGGGACCTCAACACGCTTGTGAGGTGGGCTGATGCCAACCTGATGAAGTTTAACCATGCCAAGTGCAAGGTCCTACACCTGGGTCAGAGCAATCCCAGGCACAGCTACAGGTTGGGCAGAGAAGAGATTCAGAGCAGCCCTGTGGAGAAGGACTTGGGAGTGTTGGTCGATGAGAAAATGAACATGAGCCGCCTTCAGTGTGCGCTCACAGCCCAGAAAGCCAACTGTATCCTGGGCTGCATCAAAAGGAGCATGACCAGCAGGTCAAAGGAGTGATCCTGCCCCTCTGCTCTGCTCTCGTGAGACCTCACTTGGAGTATTGTGTGCAGTTCTGGTGTCCTCAACATAAAAAGGACATGGAACTGTTGGAACAAGTCCAGAGGAGGGCCACGAGGATGATCAGGGGACTGGAGCACCTCCAGTATGGAGACAGGCTGAGAAAGCTGGGGCTGTTCAGCCTGGAGAAGAGAAGGCTGCGTGGAGACCTCATAGCAGCCTTCCAGTATCTGAAGGGGGCCTACAAGGATGCTGGGGATGGACTCTTCATCAGGGACTGTAGTGACAGGACAAGGGGTAACGGGTTAGAACTGAAACAGGTGAAGTTTAGATTGGATCTAAGGAAGAAATTCTTTACTGAGAGGGTGGTGAGGCACTGGAATGGGTTGCCCAAGGAAGTTGTGAATGCTCCATCCTTGGCGGTGTTCAAGGCCAGGTTGGATGAGGCCTTGGGTGACATGGTTTAGTGTGAGGTGTCCCTGCCCATGGCAGGGGGGTTGGAACTAGATGATCTCAAGGTCCTTTCCAACCCTAACTATTCTATGATTCTATGAAATTGTATTACCAAAGCATCTTCAAACCACCCATGCTCACAAAAGACAACCACACAGTTTCTTGAGAAATATCCGTAAACAGCAAAAGTGAGAAGCAGGGCAAGGTATCAACAGGGGAACACACAGACACAAGGACATTTGCAACATCAGGGAACTTCCACAGAAAGAGGAGTTAATCACATTTTTAAAATCCTTGGAGTTCCATAAGATACAGCCCCTGCAGTCTAAATACCCATATATTTAGCTAACTACAAACTAACTAAAACTGAGCAAAATAGACTAGCAGAAACTGTCAGGACCAGTGGTTATGACAGCTCAGTTTTATTCTTTTTTTTCTGACTGCGTGACCTTGCACAAATCATGTAATCACACTGTGTTTCATTTTCTCCTTTTTGGAGAGAGGAATACTAATAATTTCTACCTTTGCAAAATGCTTTGAATACTGTCAGCAAATGGGCTACTATCAAAATATTCAGAGCAATGATGGCTGTTTCAAAATCTGTATTCTTTAGATGTAATACAGTGTGAAGACTAAGTTGCATTTTAAAATCCATTCTAAAATTGCATTTCTTTAGGAATCTACATGCACTAATAGTATAAACAGGAAAATGTGTCCCTTTAAATTCTCAAATACAATCAGTGTAGCAAATTTATTTTAGAAATTTAAATTGAAATTGCATTATTAACACTTCTACAATGTTTTTTTGACAAACTGTAAATGTCCATCCTTTTAACACAAAATGATTCAGCCATTACCAAAAATGATACTTCACTGTGAATGTCAAAGGGAAAAAGAATGTTGAAACAGACTATGACCAGTGCACAAAAACCCCTAGAACATGGCTAATGATGTCTTATTTTCCTGTCATTTTTCTGCTTCCCTGCTACAATGAAACAGCTGCTATAACTACACTGCATGCATTGAATAAAATGTCAGGAAATGCTAACTGCGCTGTGAGCATTCCTGATATTCTGATAGAGGTGTGACTACAGTTGTCATAAGGAATCTCAACCCAGCATTGTTAGAGGTTTCTCTGTTGCTGCAAATTTTTTTTTACCTATAAAAGAACAAAGCATTTTTTTCATTATCTCTCATGAGAATTACTGGTTTCTTAGTATCCATGGCTTTAATAGCATATTTACCTGAAATTATTTGCTTCTTGAGAAACAAGCCATAATGATGCAGATGAAAAATTATGACAAGTACTAGGCAGCAAGGTTACTGTTTTTAAGACCTGCTCCTCACCCATACTGTAAGTACACAGTAACTATTCAGAAGGCAAACTGAAGGGAAGTTAAAGATTAATGAGCTTCTGGAGGATTTATTTCACTTGTTTCCAGACACCTTTATAACTTCTGCACACGTGGATGGGCTCTCCTATGCTTTGATGACACCCAGATGCCAGAACAGCCCTCTGAGAACTAGGTGGTGAAATTTTCAGTGAAGTGGTTTCATGATAAACGTTAAGGGTGACAAAAACTGGACGGAGTGGGAATTAGGGGGTGAAATTGTGAACCTATTAAAATCAATGGTGAAACTCTTTAGTATAGTCAAAACACCATCCAAGTAAGGCAAGCGCACCACTGCCTCCTGGTTGATAACAATGTAGGTATTGTGTGACCCCAGCTAGTGATTCCACCTCTGAGTGTTTCAACTTCTCCATCTGTAAAATGGGGACGACAGTATCTACTCTCATCTCTGACAAGTGACAAGAATGAGCAACTGAAAACACTGTTGAATGCTACAACTGAAATCCTGGAAGTCTAGTGCCTACAAATTCATTCCGAGCATTTTATAATGATTTATAACACAGAAAGGAAAAGTTGTCAAAGTGAGCCAAGACTAGAGGGCATTGTAAGTTACCTCCTGAATTCCCTGGGGAGGGCAGCAACAAGGTAGTCTCTGGCAAGCAGGGAAAAGAAGTTAATTTAAACCTGGTTTGTGTCTCTTTGGGTGATTCCACATTCCTTCTTCTCTAAGTTCAGGACAGTACATTGTGTGAGCATACATGAAATGAAGAAGCATTGAAGGAGTGCAGCACATCTGTCTCAGATTCCAGCTTCCCTGTCTACTCCTTGTTCTTCTTTCTGTCATTCGTTTCAGAAATAAATTTTTGCTAGAAATGAAACTGAGAAAGAATAATCTAACAATATCCAGAGCAAAACTTTGTTATCCTACCTTGTGGAAGGAAATTTTTAATGATCCATATGATGCTTTCCAACTACATAAAACATATTTGCTAAAAAAGGTAAATGTTTTTTTCCTGTAGTATATGAAAGTAAACAGAGGAAAGAAATACCACACTGATAGCTAGACCAGAACACATTTTGAAAAAGCACATTCTAATCTCAGCCAACTATTTCTTTACTTCAGCAGCTTTAAGTCTTCTGTCATAAACATAAAAACCACTCAAGCACTTCTGTTTAATTTACATATTTGTGTGTCAGTGGAAAAGACAAGCGCTCTGCTCCTGGCAAATATCCACAAAACAACCCTCTTATCTTCCTTAAAACTTCTATTTCTCATGATGTCTACAAAAAAGCTTGTCAAAGTGGAGGGTGCTGATATGCTGAGCCCGCTACCTACCCTGTTGCATCCAAGTTTCTCAGACTGTGTAGTTTATCTATCATGTGGTTTTCAAAAGTGGATTGTAGCCTTCTTTCTAGTGCTTCTGATGCAAGATGCAGCTCTTGTCCCTGACTGTGATGCGTGAGCACCACCACAGCTCTGCTAACCACAGTGAACCTTCATGGCCAGACAGATTTAACAAAACAGAAGGGACCTGGCCATAAAGGACAACACACGTCTTCTGAAGACAACTCATCAACCTCATTACTTCCTCCTGCTATGAGGGCACACCATTATCTGATTCAGTAATGGGTAAAGCAAATAAAAAATAAATTCAGGGGGAAAATACTGGCTATGAAGGGTAAGGGCTTTTCTTTTCTTTTACAGTAAAATCCAGTTGTAGTCGCACACATTTACTAGCTTAAAATGAAACTCATAACTGCTGTATTAATCAGTTAATTCAGTGTTCTTCAGATACTTTAGTGGCAGTAACTGTATTGATTGAAAACATACAAAGGCATTTGGAATCAAATTATTAGATTTGAATGACATGGATTAAAATGCTGGTTTTCACATTAACTCTGTAATGTGATGGAAACAATCAGTACACAAAATGCAAACATTGAGTTAATGTGCATCTGTGTGAAAAGTGGGTATTCCCCAAGAAAAGAGTAAAAGAATAATATTATTAATTCCTGGCAATCTGAACAAAATTTAATTAGATTGGAAAATCGTAAATATTTGTAAATTTTCTCCTTCCCTCCTCCTAACTTCCTACAGAGCTTGCAGACGCCTAAGTTGCTACCATTTAAACCAGGTCTGTTAACATTTGTTCTTATTGCTTCGAATTTCACCTCATCTTCCCTGGTAATTAGTGACGGACAGACATTTCTAAACATATTCTGAACTGCTTTTGTTGCTAAATGAATCTTTACTGCAACTTGAGAAAAAATCGGCTCCAGAAATGCACACGGACCGCTGCAATAATTAACCCAGGACTGATAGTGAGAGGTGGAATTACTCTACCTGACATTTTCCCTAGCTAGCTACATCTCTTTACATCCCAATTCACCACAGTATGCTTCTGAAAGAGATGACCTCTTTTTACCTCTCTCAGTATGTCGCCCAAGCTGTGTAAATTCTGTGATGTCTGGCTTTTTAGGGATATCACAGAACCAGCCCTGTCCTTGTGAAATGGAAAGGGACCTATGGTATGTATTTTGTAATTTATCCTCTTTCTCCTATCTCTATTTAATGTTAGCGTTAATTTTCACATCATCACTAAAAATATTGTTTCATCCAGCTGAAATTCTGTCCCTGTCATCTGTCAAGCACTCTCCTCCTTTTTAAACATAATCTCAAAATCTCCTTTGGCTTATCCGATTCCTCAGTGACTCTTTGTGGGCTGTATAAAGAATAAGGACTGTTGCACCATGTAAAGCCAATCACAGCATGAAAATGTTTGCTGTTCCAGAGAAGTTTAAATACTGTAATCCAAACCATCTTGCCTGGAAATACTGAATGTGTTCCCAGCTAAACTGTGTTAAAAAACTCCATCACTTGCTGAAATAGATCTTTTTCTTAGGAATCTTCAGCTTCTACACGACAGTTGGTCTAGCAGACTGCCCTGGGGAAAGGAAGATGCATCCTCCCCAGAAGAATTTATGGTAACAACGTAGGCCCATATTGTTGCAGATTGACCTGTGTCCATACTGCCACGAGGACACACAGCACTTTCCAAGCAGCAATCCTGGTTCTCTACCCCACGCCTCAGAGCAGAAAAGCCAGACAAAACACAAAAGACAGCATTTCAAGAACACTGACTGTAGCACTGAAGCAGCATTCAGGAGCTCTAGCAAGGCAGCCTCCTGGTTTTCTTCTTCCTCCCTCTCCCAGTTTGCACCAGTATGCCAGGAAGACAAGAGAGCCATTCTATTACACAGGCCTAGGACTGCTGTGGAGCAGCGGCTAGTGTAAGGAAAGCCAGAAACCTTACTGCTACAGTTTTGTTAAGGCAGGTTTTCCCAACATTGCCCTGGAATCTGCAGCAGCTAACACTGACACTCAATGGAGTGAGAACTGAATCAGATGAAACAAAAGGGGACAAGGGTGTGTTAGGCTCCTTTATCATGTGGACCCCTATAGTTTTGCCAGTCAAGATAAGGAACCTTGCACAGAATAGGCTTTTCTTCAGTTCATTTCCCAGACTCATTTGGATTAACTGCCAGAACCCAGCAGCCTGGAAACCACAAGCTAAAAATTCCTAATCTAGACTGGCTCTGAACACAAGACAGCTCAAGAGGAGGGAGGGAAAGAGGAACAAATATTTGCCTGGATCTGTATGCATATACAGCAATAACAGGAACACATCATACAAATCTGTATTTAAACACAGGAGACAAATCCCAGAGATTCATTTGTGATTTAGCAGTGAATTGCAATAGAGCTGCAATCTGGCCTGACAAAACAATCCCCTGCCAGTTGTCCCTCTGCTTCCCCTGCAGCTGATGTGAGCTGGCAGAAATGCCAGGTCTGGGGCAGGGGAGAGTCTCAATCTATAGCTGAAAGACCCGATAGTGCTTTGTGTGAAAGTTTGACATTTAAGGCTGCAGACAGTTCACAGCAGTCTCAAACAGGACCACTGTGGTCCTGAACCCTACACCCAGGCTCTGCCCTGTTGTTTATGCTGGTCCTGGCCAGGAAGCTAATTTTCATCCAAAACAGCAGAAAATTAACCTCTGATAAAAGGTTTACATGTTTCTGACAGTTCTGCTCCCTTACCACCAGGCAAGCAGGAATGATGAAGGACAGGGTAGGTGTAGATGTGAGGGATGCAGAGGGAAGAGACATTGGAGGGAGGACATGGGGGAGGAGAGGTGCCCGACAGTCCCAATGCAGGTCACGGGAAGCTGCTGTGGAACAGCAACCACAGCCCACACAGTTCTTCCTGGGCCCAAATGTGTTCTGCTCTAGGAGCTGATGCTTCCACTATATTCCTATTGCACAGCAACCACTCCTGGTGTCACTGCTGGCCTTCATGCGGCTTTAAGGTGGGCTGGGTTAGAAAATAGGTTCAGGTGAAAAGCAACCATCTGAGCCACTCTGAAAAAGGCTACACGGAAAGAATGGCATGAAAGAAGCTGTTTCTTTAGCGCTCTCAGATTCATGTATTTGAAGTTAGCTATATTAAAGAGTGAGGATGGACAAAGCAGTACTGGGAGGTTTACGAAGACTTAATCATAATTCTTCTCTGTTCAGCTACCGGCTTCTTCTCTGTTCAGTTTATATTTAAGGTTATTATACAAATTGTTTTTATCATTTCATTTCCTAAGATGAAAACAAATATGGCTGGGTAATCCTAATTAGAAGCAGTGTTATAACTAGTACTGGAAGTAAGATGGTTGTATTTCCTATTTTTATTTTGGAACCTAAATTACATATTCTTTTCATTTCTCTACTAGTCAACTCAGCTATGTGCATTTGTATTTCCTTGTTAACTGCTGTCTTTAAGACAGCTGCATTACTGATGATAAAGCACACAAAGATCAAACATATTCACAATCTTGTGCCAAGCTTTCTTCCAGAAGGAAATCTACAAAAAGAATAAATAGAAGTCGTAAATCATAAATCTTTAAATACCTAAGCAGCATTTGCTCCTTAGCTATCACTGGAGATAATGGTCCTAATTACGTTTTCGGCTCTGTTGTAGATATCGGACATTTTTGGCTTAGCGATCCTAACTGAGAATAGCTCTAAATGAGCACTACAAACCAAACACGTGTTCTGGTGGTGCTGCTCCACTTGGAGCCAGCACAACAGGCTCCTGCTCTTGACTAGCTAACACAAAAAGAACAAAATCACCGGACAGCTTTTCCCCACTATTTATTAACCTCTCCAATTTTTGTCATCTCTACACAGACAAAAAAAAAAAAAGAAGCTGCTAAATGATCAGATCAGACATATTGATAACTTCTTACTGACTCAGAACTATAATTGACTTTTTGGAATACCAATTTCCAACATGGATTGTAGGACAGGCAGTCAAAATGCTGTGCAAGAGATTATATGAGTGACTAGAAGGAATCTGATTTTAAGATCCTTGATCCAATTTTTCTGCCAAACTTGAGAAAATAATTACAAGATTCAAAAAAAATCATTTTGCTGTTTCAAATATAACTGCCAAATGTGTTACTTGTATACGCTTGACTTGTCTGAAGACATGAACCTTGAAAAGGACTATCTTTTTTTCTCAGCATAATTACCCACTCTTTCTGCCTTTCAGCTGCAGAGATAAATGGAGCATATGTGCGTGTTTTTTATGGGTTGGGACAGAATCACACAGAAGACACAGCCAAGGAGCAAGAGTCATCAAATGTGACTTCACAGGATATATTATCAGACTGCCCTTGCCAGCACTGGCAGGTAAGGCAATATGCTGTTTCCTCAGACAACTGGAACTGAGAGTGATGATCTTACTGAAAGAAGGTTCCACACCTACTTCACAATATTGAGTATTTTACAAATTATAGCATTTTCTAGAAATTCTTTCATTTTTCTGTTCTTTATTTATGTAAACTATGGCAGCAACAGTCATATAGCAAGAGGAGTCGGAAAGGGAAAACAACTCTTCAGCCAAATTGTCTTTTCCATGCTACCTCAAGCTCCTCTGTAACCCTTTTATGGGGAGAAGGTTAGTCAGGGAGGAGGCAAGTACTTGCTTACTCTGAAGAAGGCCAACAGTGTGTGTTAGATTCCATCCAAATCACAAGATTAACAAACAAACACATCAGGTTTAAATTTGTCTACTGATTTCCAAACTTCTTCCTCCCACTCCCAGTGTCACTTAAGATTTTCACACCAAAGACTGATTACAATAAGCTCCTGGAAGACAACTCATTTGGAATGTATGAACACATGAATCCCACACCTTACAATGTTCTGAGTAAAACAGCATCTTTCTGACAGTCACTCCATCTTTTCTGTGACTGCAAGCTCTTTTTAACAGGGGCATCCATCCCTCCTTTGTGCCACAGCACCCAGCACAAACAAGAATTGCAGGACTTTATGATACATATAAATTGCAATAAAGACTGACATAAAAATAATTTTTTTTTTTAAAAAGGCAAGAGAAGTGGAGAGCACCAAAATGACAACAGTAACTGCTTGAGGGGATTCCTCATTCAGACAAATACTCTTGAGATCATACATATTAATACTCAGATCTAAAAGTCATGGAATTAAAACCTCATATAGTTTAGCTCTAGCACTGACTCAAATATATGGATTCTTCTGCTGGTAACAGAGAAGGTTTCTTTATCTCTCTCTCCCATGCCTTTCATTCTCCATCTTTTCATTCCTCCCTCATGAAAAAACCCACACTCCCTTGATTTGGATCTCACAGGTAGTTTCACAATGACTCAGAAAGTCGCTGCAGCACTTAAAAGAGGATACAGATGCAGATACACTTTTTCAAGCTTGGTTTTCCATTTTTGATCAAAGAGTAGAATGTTCTGCAGCTGTGACAGGAAAGGGAGGCTGTCTTCAGGTGCTGACTACTAACTGTGCTGCTATTGGACACTTCACTGTTTTTCCCATTATTCATCTTCTCTCAGGATAAATATAGCAATTTGTTTACATTTAAAAGCTGTAATATACCTACATATATTTAATCTTCTGTTGTTATTGCTCTTTGAAAATGAGAGTAAAATTTAAAATAAGAATATTTCTTTAGCATCTGTAGATTGCAAAATTCTGCCCTTTTCTGCAAAAAGTTTAATTTGTCGGAGATCTTGCCTCCATCTCTTACCAATCTCACTATAATTGTAGACAGCTCGATTCATCCTCAGGCCTCCCTTAGAATCACCACAATGGAAACTGCTTACTGTAGAAAGAAGAGACCATATTTTTCTTCTTCCAAATTAATGGAAAGGCTTCAAGGGCCAGAGATACTTTAACTTGATCAAGTATGCACTGAAGAGAAATGAAGTTATTTTGACATGCACACTGGTAAATGCATAGCAACCCGGAACAAAGATTCTGTTCTTTTTTCTTCACAATGCTACACACTCTTACATAGTAAAAGATCAAATGAGAATCACTAATCACATCTGCAGGTTTCATATTGGGACTACTGTGGCTAGATCTGTATTGGTCAGATTGGAGCTTAAGTATATGATTAGATACAGTAGAAGAAAATGTTTCCAGTAGAAACTGCCTTTAGGGTCTCCAGAATTCAGCGTACACAACAAAATCATGGCTCATAGATATTTCACAGATTATCAGGTAGCTGAATTGTCTAACAGAAGATGGCATGGTGCAACCTTTTCTTTAAGGCATCACTAATCACATTGACATTTGGAAGGGAAGCCTACAGCTGTGTACCATCTCCATATGGCTGGATCTGGAGATAGTGATGTACCAAAACTTCCCCTGGTGGTTCTGCAATAATTCAGTTTATGCAAAGCTTACTTATGTAAGCCAGCAGACCTACTAAAAATATCTTTTTACATTAAAGAGCTCTAATGACATACAAAGACCTTCACATTTTTTATGATGAAGTTTATTACTAACATATGAAAAATGTATTTTTCACAGACTCCTACTCATCTCACACTCCTGTCTTTGTTATCTCTCCTGCCATATGTTGGCACCATGTGACTCATTGCCAGGGCCTATACGCACAGCCTCTGCACTAGCCAAATTGTTACAGGCTGTGATAATGATTGAACCCTAAGCGCTTCCACTTAGAGTGAAATGAAGAACTTCAACAGACCTCTAAGCAAATTATTTTCATATATGTGAAATAGGTGCCAAAATATCAGAGCAGCCCCTAAAAGTAATTGGTACTGTTAGGACTGCATGAAGACATTATTTAAAAATATCTGCACATAGTGCTTTATGCAACCACTTCAAAAACAGAAAATGAAAGGGAGTTTTTTTAACCCTATGCTAACACTGTATAAGAGAACAAACCCTTGCACAGAGTCCAAGAGAAGATAGCAATTATCACCTAACACTGGACAGTTATATAAACCATCCTCATAGAAAATCAATTTTGTTGTAACAGTTTTCATGTGACTATTGGAGAGGTTACTTCCAGACAAACACCTTGTCATTGCACCTTGCTAGGACACTGCTTTCTTTTCTGCTTGCGCTCTCTGTTCATTCTTTCTTGTAGGCTCACATGTTCATGAGCGTGTGAAACATTTCCCTTAGCAGTCTAATAACACTCTATCAAAGTCCACATTTGATAATCTACTGAATACGTTAAGAGATAAGTTTTCTTCTCAGTCATCTGGGAAAAGTAAATTGAAATATAAGGAAATCAGAAGTAAAATTATTGTGATTATTGTTGTTTATGGTGAATGAACACGATTATTACTGGTGTCTTGTGCAGTCTTTTCAAGATTGCATCTAGTGTATTGTAATTTCCTCTTTACAAACAGTATACTTTCAAATACCCAGAGCTATACTTAAGTGCTTGAAAATTGAAATAAATGAATATTCATTTGCCTGGCAATGTTGAAACTTGCAATATTTGGAGGATTAACACATAGATTATGTCCTTCTCTGTCAACTGAAAGATTTTTTTTATATAATTTTAGTAAATGCATTTAGAATTGATAAAATAGCAAATCATGCTTTCACAATTGCTCCAATTATTTAAATGCATAAATACCAGCACAGCACCTAAGTCTTATTGAAAATTCAGTAAAGAAAAGTAATTTACATTTTATCACATCAAATTAACCAGAGAAAATGAGGGATGGATGAAAAGGTGACTTTCAGAGGAGTATTTCAGCATATCCTATAGCAGTTTTGCTATACAAAATACCTTCAAATAAATCACTTCCAATAAACTAGAGGATTTGGAGTCATTATATGAAAAATATAAAGGGGATGTTTCAGCTTGCAAGCTTTACTGATTCATGTGTTTCTTGAATCTTAATTCGTGCACTAGGGGGAGCTCCTGCAACTCTCTATCACAATAGAAACCAGAGGACAACGTATGGAAATAAAGCATGAGAGAGATTTCAGAAAAAAGACATATTCTTCTGCCACTAGCAAGAATGACTGTATGAATTCGCACAACTTAATCTGCTTATATCTTCTGTGCTCGGTATGGTTTCCTCAGTACAAAGGAGATGAAGAAGCACTTTCCCCCTTTCAGGATGCACACTGCTAATGAAAAAGGCATGAATTTATGTAGGTTTTAAACAGTCTCAGAGATCAAGTTGTACAAAAACAAAGCTAGCATGGTTTTGATATGTGATGTAATTTTAATGGAGTGTGTCACAGGAAAAATATATGTGAGCAAGTTATCGGTCCATACCATGATAAACACAAAGAACTGAAGTCTGTACCATAACAAACATGGGTAAGAGGACTTCATTAACACTGCTCAGTCCGACTCCATTATTGAAATATTCTGCTTCTGAGCACTTAATTTTTCAGCCTTCCTTTCAAGTAGAGTTTTGTGTGTGTGTGTGTGTGTGTGTGTGTGTGTGTGTGTAGTTTCTTGAAGATGTGGTGTTGGGTTTTTTTTTAGGAAACTGCAATATGGAGATTCCATTACAGAAAACAATATAAAATTTTAGCTAGGATCATTAGCAGGGTTAGGATGTTTTGACTATCAACTACTTGAGTAAATACAATAATTGTTATTAATCACAGATATCTATTTTTCTATGCTCTTTGGCATAGCACCCACAGTTTGCAAAGGAGTTTTGGACATCTACTAACAGAAAAAACGTATTTAGCAACACACTCCATAACAGAGTGGAGATTCATGCTCTTGATGGGTTGGTTTGTCTTCTTTCTTTCCCATATTCATTCCTGTGCCTCTCTAATTCATTTCTGCAATGCCCTCTTCTTTAAAGTGATCATGTATCTCACATCTCCAGAGCAGAACGAGCTATTTCTTTACTCATTTCCTACTTGGGCACTAGTAGAGGATGTAAAAGCACAGAGAAGACAACCGTGGTTGTCAGTGTCCAGCTTGATAATAACGAAAATGTTCCTCCAGCAACTAAAATGAGTGATTTTGAGAAAACCCACACTGTTAAGCATCAACACAGGAATGCCCAAGCAGCCCAGGACCAAAGATGAACAGTGTAGGGATTCTTCAGATGCAATGCACACAGCCTGTGTATATAAGCTGGTAGTTAAACTGTAATAAGCCTCTAGTGAGCCAGTTTCAACTGAGATTTTTCAATACGGTTGATTTTGTAGGGGGTCACAAATGGCACCCCTTATTGTCAGAACAAGCCCCAGATGTCAAGCTCCTAGTTCAAAGGACGGGATTGCTAGTGTACCATTGGGGTAAGCTATTTGATATGGGCTATGTGTTTTCCCCAAACTCAATGTCAGGGAGGTTTGATCCATTTCAATTTAAAAATCAGCCAGGAGCATACTCTCAGCATCGCAAATTCAGTGTAAACAGTCAAAAAGTGGCCAAATTGTAAGAACAGGATCTTGTAGTGGGAAGCACCATGCAACCCTGCTGCCAGCTCTGCTGGTAATAGATGGAAACAGAACCACTACCTATTCTGCCTGCATGCTGGAACCTGACCTCCCCTGTGTTCCAAGTACTCTTTTGCATCTTTTCCGAAAATGTATTCGGAATTATGATTGATTTTGTCATTTTGGCTTTAGGGTTATATTCATCTCACAGATCCAGCCATATCCAACTGTACCCCATGAGAATTACTGAAAACTAGAGCTAGAAAGACCGGTGTATAGATATTAGACAGCCTAGTTAAAAAGACCAAAGCTGTGTTATTTTCCTTTATGTAAGACAGCTTTAAATTGATTTTGTTTCCATTCCCCCATATATAACTGAGGACAGTAGTATACTCTGTCTCAGTATTTTATGCTCAATTTAACTGTTACATTGCACTAAATGATGTGCAATAATGTAACCCTTAATGCAAATGAATTCATGTTTGGTAAAAAAAAAGATAAAATCTCTTTGCTGCCTTCTCCAAACAGATTTTTTTTTTAATATAGAATTTAATGAACTAGGAAAACCAAACATCCCCATATGGTAAGAAAATTTCAAGGCACGTAGTAAAAGAAATATCTTGTTACTCATCAAAAACTAATAGAAGTGACAGGAGAAAAAAAAAATAAGCTGAAGATGAAACTCAAATAATTAGCAAATATGGAAAATCATCTATTACAGTGCTTAAAAAAGGCTTGGCAGAGGCTAAAAGAGAAAAAACACACACTTCATATTTCAACGGTGGAATATATTAAATTTCTTTTGAAGCAAATTATTTATAGTTATAAATTTCCCTGGAAAATTAAAACAACACCCTCTCTCCCAAAATAAATGCATCATTATGATCAGAACTATTGAAGACGTAATCACCTTCTGTCTAAGACTGTAATATTTTCTTATCATATGAAAGATTTTGAGGAACTTTCTCTGAATCTCAGGAAATTCCTCACTCAGTCTTTTTCTGGACATCACAAAGTAGCCTGCAGGCTCCTCTGAGCTGCAGTTGCTGCCAGTCTCACAGGCATCACTCTGGCAATCTAAAGTAGCCTAAAGATGTCTAGCGAACATTTCCCTTTCCCTGGATGAATGCCCTTCCCTGATGCAGTAGCCATTTTGACAGTTATATATCACCCTAAAAGAAGCAAAATATATAAAAACTACAAACAGGGCTGTTTTCTGGTACCCTGTTATTTTGTACTTCGAATAACTGGCAACAGTTCTGGGAATTTGGCCCTGCGATCCCAGTATCCCTGATCATCCAAAACTGACTGCAAGGTGTGTAAGCACCGTAACAGTTGTACAGTTTAAAATTGAGGGAATGAAGCTTGCATGCAGTAAACAAAATACTCGGGTATTTATCTCTCCTACATTTACCTTTCACTTAGCATAATTAGAGAGATCCATGGCCATATGGCAAAACCACAGAACTAGGGTTCACGAACCACTTCTATGCTGCGGAGGTTCTGCCACGTTTGTCATGGGACTGTCTGATCTCCTCCAGGATGAAACAAGGTGAGAAGCATCTGTCACACATTTACCCTCTCAGCTTCTCTCCATGGATATGTGTACAGTGTGGGAGGGAGAAGGATGGCTGGTTTTCATATGTGTCTTGGAAAGGAAGTTAATATGGTTTACAAACTGCCTTATTCCTGTAAAAGTCAATGGACAGTTCGAGCCTACCCCAGCCACATTCTGTTTCCTACTCAGGTGAACATTACTTTGTGCAGGAAGAGTCCTGTTGTGCCAGAAAAGCCCAGCTATTGGCAGCAGTATTCATCAACAAATTTTGCTCAGTTTCTAAAATACTTTGTACTTGAAAGTGTACACCACCCTTAGCTGAGCATCATTGCCCATTCAGGGGAGGCATATCACCTTCTAGGAAAGATGGATGTTTTTACCTTGTTATCTCTATTTGCTTCAGAAAATACAACAAAATATTTTAGTTTGGACTTTATGCCATTGAGCAGTCAAGCAAGACCCCTGGCTTAACTCCAAGTGTAGCATTGAAATGCCAACAACTTAGAGAAGCACTGAGATGTAACTCATAACTAACTGTAAAATGCTTACAGCATGAAAGGTGTTATCTATCTAAGAATTATCCCTTAGTGCATGGAAAAATGTTGATTTTCCTACAGGATAAGGCCGTGTCAGGAAATGGTATAGCATTAATAAGATTCTAGAAAAAGGAACTGTTACATTTATACATTTAATAAAGGCTGAATGTGACAATTAAGAAAGGTCAGTACCCTTGAGGAAGCAGGACAGACAGACAGGGAGAGGTGGAAGTAGTTATTTTCGCATTAAGGAAACACACTAAAATATTCATTGTCTTTATCTGCTGTCAAGAGATGTTTTTGTGTAACAAAAATACCTTTAACTGTTTAAAGGCATCGCACATGCATCCAATTAAACTCCTACGTCCAGAGAGAAGGCATCCAAGCAGGTGTTTCTTACTCTAACTTTTCTACTTCTCCCATAAAAAAATTCTAAAAATTATTAATCTTTAGAGCAATGCCTGATAGTATTTATTCCCACTATTATAATCACTTTAAACTGAGTATAGTTTATATTCATGAATGCTTTCATGTGGGCCCTCAATCTGGTGAGACTGAAGGCACAGAACTATCTTACAAAGAAGAACTGGGATGTAAAGCTACTCTGTGAACACAGGAGAAAATTCACCCTGAGCAACGGGCCAGAACAATGCCTGTGCATCTGTTAAGACTTGGTTAAGCCTCAAAATAGGATTTAATTGTGAATTTTATGATCCATTGGTTAAGCACTGGTATTGTCACAGTGCTGCTTTTCTTCTTTACGCTTAGCACTTTCCGACAAAGACAGGACAATCAGATTATGACACAAACTTCGTCAGCAGCATGCTTTCTAATAATGCTGATCCTGAACCAGTTGCTTTCTCCAGTTAAACAATACAAATGTCTAAAGCATCCTTACAATTCATATACTGTACTCACATGTATCAACCACATGCTTTGCATTTGCACCTGTTTCTTTTCAATTTCATGCTGTACTTTTGCATTTTTCATTACCAAATCTCCCTCCCCAAATCAAAGGTGTGATTTACCTTACTGCAATTTTTAGAAACCTGGCAAAGAGCACCACTTGACATGCTGTCCTTATCTGGCATTCCTGAAAGAAGAATACAGAAAACAAATATGTACTGTGCATTCTTTCAGTAACAGTGGAGATATTTATCAATAGAAGATGGAATTGGGGGGCTCAATACTTTGATAAGGCAAACATTAATCTACGATTTTTTAAGAGCAAAACAGATTTGTTCAGACAAAGGTTTTCCCTTGTGAACACAAAAAAGACAAAAAGCTAATTTGTGCAAATACTATGAACAGCTTACTAAACACAGCACTTGCTCACAACTTAATATTTGAAGTATGTTTACAGGAATTATTTGTATTTTTTCGTTTAACATTATCTGTAATTCAGTACCTGGAAGCCAAATGTAACACTGAATTTGCACTAACTAGCATTGCTATGCTACGCTATGGTTTCACAAATAGAACACACTGAACACACAACATATGGGATAAAACTGACAGATGCAATTGCTAGCCATCAGATATTGCCCTGATTGGCACCTACATAATCTGCTGGAAACTAAATAAAAATACTTTCATTTACAGAAGTGACAAGTTCCAAAGGCTGCCCTTGGATTCGTGTTTACAGCACTATCCTACAGCCTAACAAGTTCTCATGAGGCAGATGTACCCAAATCTATTTAGCTACTTAACTAAGGTTAGACAGCAGTATGTTTACTGCAGGTTGCCTGCCTGAGAACTAATCTATGTTCCCAAGCAAGCTGTGTGGCCCATCCTAACTAAAAATATAAGCCAGTTTGCTGTATTTAATTTACTAGCAAGACTAATGACCGTGTTCCATGGAATTCATGTAATACCTAGAACTAGCTAAATGCTACATGACATCATACAGTATGCTTTAATCAATAGGCCTGGCCCACAGTGCAGATTCTGTATACAGCTCTATAAGCACTTGTATGCAGTGAGAATGCAGTTAGGCAAGTTCCAAAGTATTTCCTACTATATGCAGTGTTAATGCAATACTAAATTGAATTTAACCTTTAAATTCCAACAGCCAAAACCAGAGGACTTTCATCTTCCCCTCTTTTCCCTTTTCTCTAACATCTGATGTCTATTTTCTCATACTTACTGTCATTGTTAGAGCCAGTTTCCATAACACCATAAGGAGGAGTGAGAAGTCCAGACATATACTGTCGGTATTTCTGAAAGACAATGATGGCACATTAAGTCAGGTACAGATGTATAAAGCCATTCAATGGAATATGTGATATTTACATTTGTGTGTCTGCTGCCTTGTGCTTCACATGCTCACATGCAATATGAGGCAGTCAGACATGTCTTTCCTCTTAATATTACAAAGTCTACTTTCTTGACTGGCGCACATTGCCTTTATTTTATCAAAGTTGTGCTGAAACAGTTCCCTCCTTCATCTTCCCCAAAGCATGACTTTGAAGGTTCTACAAAATCAATACTGTACTCAGTTGTGTGACTTCCCATAAAGGCTGTTTTAAAGCTTATGTGAAATTACACTGCTCAGCTGAACTCAAGCTAGAAAGCTACTTTATTGTAGGGATGGAGACAAGGTTGTTAACTAAGGATTCATCAGCATCATGTATCACTACAATTTTGTGGTCAGATTTGAAATAGACAGGAGTTAGTGCAAAACCTCTAAATGTTTAATTCCAACACCACATTAAGTTTGCTTTTCAGAAACTACAAGCTTATGAAACACACAAATCTAGCACTTCATGTTATGTACACACACACACTGTATTAGCAGATGAAACTTCGTAACTTTAATAATGAAAATAATGTCCCTTGTACCACTGTAAACTACATAATGGTAACTGATGTCAGTAACTGGTATTTTTCTTCAGTGAATGCTGGTGACATGATCGATAAAGTTCAAAGCTCTCTCTAGAGCTTAAGAAATTCAATTCACAGAAGCTAAAAAAATAACACCAAAGGAAAAAAATGTCCTTTTATCAAATACAAATCATTCAATAAATGACACATTTTTGTTTCCAATCATACTATACTACTGTCATTCTTAAGGGTAAACAATTACCATTCCCTTTTGGAACTGTCAGAAAACAAGTTTGTGCAACAGGGATGTTGATGATCAGTATAAATAAAATGTGTCATGCAGCCCTTGGGATGTGCAGTGAGCTGAACGTGAGCAACCAACCAACTGAAACGCATCTAGGTTTCAACTAAGCACACAGAATAACTGAGACAGAAAATTTCCCTCATAGTGTAATTTTAATTTAGAAGTTTTATCCGTCGCTCTATGGAGCTGTTTGGATGCACTCACTTTTAAAATGTTGTCTGCTGGATTTTAACAATGCTTGAATTATCTTTTTAACATTTATTTTTCTTGGAAGTGGATATGCAAATATCACTAATTCTCCCATTAAAGACATCTTGCATTATGTATAATAACAAAAGCTACAAAGCTTACATTAATCTTAATAATCCAATCCTATTTTTAGACAAGCTATTACATCCTAAAGCTTAGTAACATATTATTTAAATCTTACCCATAATCCAGCTGAAAACTCATAAGAGCAAAACTATGTTATATCCCTGGTCAGTCACAAAGAATAAATGCTACTTCATTTGAGGATAAAACTCTCCTATTTTCTTCCCCAAACCATTCACTTTCCATACACTGCTCCAGTCTTATGCCTGGAACTCAGTGAGAGGAAGAATGTGAAAGATTATTATTTTCTCAGTTCAACTAATAAATCACACACACAAACCAAGGGAAAAACTCATTTTGTTTGGCCAAATGAAAGAAGAGAAAGAATGTCACAAGGGGTTGTTTTATTCAAACAGTAGATAAGCATTTTGCTCTACCTTCTACTGAATTTGGTCTTGAAATGTAATTTAGAAATGGCAAATTGAAATGTTTCATTTGAGATATGATAAAATCAAATTTCATAGGTTTTTTTTTCTTTTGTTCTTCCTCACCATTCAGGTTATATTTGTTTCTTTGTTCTGCTTTTCCCTAAATAGCATTTTCCCAGAAATACATTGTTAGTCCACATTTAATCCACCTTGATAAGGAACTTGAATTGTAGGAAGACAGTCATTTTCTCTTTTATTTCCTATAGCACGTCCACAGGCATCATACACTGCATGCCAGTTTCCCTTCTGCTTAATTATCTACTATTTTTCCTGATTATTATTCTCATGAAACAAAACATAGAACACCTTAGAATTTCCAAAAGATTTGGGGGCTTAGCTTAACAAAAATACCTACAGGTGGAATAAGCCATTACTTCTATAACACTTTAAAGGAGGCACCTAACCCCATTCAGCCCCACCTCACACTCAGAATGCCAAAGCCCACCAGAAGCAAAAGCAGAGACTGCCCAAGACTTCAACTCTGTCACCTTCCATATGAAGGTCCCACTTCACGCCATGGGATGAGTCTACTTACAAGTCTGACAGAGCAAGCCCTGTGAGCAATGTTGCCTATGAAGGAGTTCAGGCAGCATTATCAGAAGAGATACTAATTCAAGATACGCCCTCAGAAAGCTCAGTTGTTCAGACTCCCTCAGGGGACCTCTGCAGAAATGAAACTAACTTATATATCTGGTATCTGGAGAGAAGGCTGACATGACTGCCTACACATGGTCTTCCATGAAGGTACCTTGGTAAGGTGTGGGCTGACACAGAAGCTGTAATTCATGCCTAAAATTGTGTCAGCTCATTAGCTAAATTAAATGTCAAGGGACGCTTATTTGTCAAGAAATCAGGCGAACACTATTTGCTGGGAAACCTAACTAGGCGAAGAAACACCTAAGTAACTGCATAAAGATTTACAGTATCAGATGGTGTAATGAAGTTCCAGGCATTAGATCTCTGGAAGCTGAGATAATGAGGAAAACACAATCCTGACTGTGAGACCTATCTTGTTACTGTATCGTCTGTAAATGAAAAGATAATGCAGAAAGTGAAATTGTACTCCTAGGTGGCATTTAAAATCATCCTGAAGATTAACAGACTGAATATTTACAAAAGGCTTTTGAAAATATATTCTATTGGTGGTATGAAGTATGGAAAAGCTTTCTTTATAAAAGACAGCAATACTTATCAAATCATCATAAGCTTGTTTGTTGCCAGAAGTGTTCAAGTTCTGTAAATCCAACGTGACAGCAGGTTTTAAAACTATACTCAGTGACCTATTCACTTTGTCCTCAGATTTCTACCAATTTATGAACTCTATCATGCAACAGCTAAAAGATCAGATACTTCCTGCAGTATTTTTTCTTCCATTTACTGACTGCCTCATATCCACACAGTGATGAAAATTAACTGACCTTTTCAGCCACTATTATAGCCTAAAGTACAGAAGAGTGCTGACAAGGAACAGCTGGTGATGGGAGAAAATCACATGCTTGACTCAGTGGGGAGGTACTGTGGGTGAATTTTCATACCAACAGTTTTTAAGGCCACTCATCGTCAAGCTTTTCAGCGTGTTCCTTCACGTGCTTTTATTTAGACTTTATTTGCAGTTATCTGGAGTTAAGTCTCAAAGGTTTTCATGACTAAAAAAGATTTTCTTCTACTCCATGAACATAATTTGGTACATTTTTATATGCTAATGTTTAGAAAGGCAGTTGCTACAATTCTGATGCAAACTACATCTAAATTCTGATGCAAACTACCTCTAAATTCCATATCAAAATTTTCTAGTGTATATAAGGTATATTAAATATGTCTTTGTAGTTAGTCCCTTCTCTTCTACTGCAAGTATTGAAGAGCTAATACCTGTTTAAAGGTAAATAAGGAGCAAAAAAGAGATTTAAACAATACAAATACTCCAAAACAAGCCAGGTAGATGTGAATAAAACAGATGGGCATTTGCTGTCCATGAGCATTGCATAGCTAAACCACAGCATTCTAATGGGAAAGACTGACGAAGGGAAGATCCCCTTCACTATCCCTCTTTGCTACAGCTTTGAACACAGGTTCCACACCACATACTCCTCTATACCCCCAAGCGCAGCAGCTCTCCAGTCACCAAAGAGTATCTGAAGGGCTGTGTAAATAAGGACCCAGACAATGACGGGCTGCAGCACTAGGGAGTCAAGTCAGGCTTCTGATGCTTTCCTATGCCAAGGTGAACCCACATGTGGCCAAATACTAGGAAGTGAGCGTCTTGTAACACTGGGCAAGGTTTTGTAGACCACAACAGATGCCTGAATCGATCATCTCTTCCTCCTCTTTCTCGCCCACTCACAATCTCAGTCCACAGTGTCATTTCTGATCAGACACACTTCTGCTGCCTCCTGTTCTTCCTACCACTGGCAACTGAGAAGGTGACAAGGGAGAGCCTGCTTTACCTGCAAACTTGGGAATAACACAGAGTAATTAATTTCAGTTGTTGAAATCCTAGACCAAACATCAAGGTGCCCTTTCCACAAATGTTTTTCAAAACCTTGTGTAACTGTTTTATTAAATGCTGTTATTTTGACTGTTACCCCAGTTCTGCAGACCTCCTGTACTAGCTGTCCATACTGCTGCAATGGTTTCTCTTGGGGAATAGCTGCTGTAGCTTGACAATGTGGGCCAGCTTCTCAATTTTCTTTTGACAATAAATAATTGATCACTGATGCTCTCAGTACAACTCTCTTCTTCCTCTAAGTTTGCTGTGCCAGTCATTCCATTTTGGCAAGGAACCATCTCTCTTGTGAGCATTACTCAGAAGGGTACATCACTCCCATGGTGCATTGTTTCTTTTTTTTTTCCCCAGAACAAAAAGGAGAGATGTGAAAGAGCGCCTGAAAATGTGAAAGAAGTCCCCTTTTCACCCACCAAACCAAGCAGACATTGCTGTCTCAAAGTCTAGATCTTTGCCTTTAGATCTGATGGTCCAAAGATTACTCTTCACTGAACAGACAGGTGAAGTCCTAGGTCACCTGCCTGTTATTTGTTAGTGTTTTCCAACAAAAAATGCCTAATGTCCTTACAGAATTTCACAAGAGCAATAACTGAAAATCATATTCATAGTTGTTTATTACTCAAATCTTGCTACAAAGGGGAAAACAAATGACACGCTGTTGCCCAATAGTATGTGCTGAGATCCACAAGAAGACACTGGCATAATTCTGATTTCAGATACTGCCACCTTAGTATGTTTATAAATTAGTAAGTGTATTTCTTCTACTCAAGTTCTATCAGAAAATTTCCATACTTTTCAGGTCAATGCCAATTAACTGGATATCACAAAAAGAACATGATCAATGGCTGTTTAACATTGCATAGTAAATCATTGCTTGAAGCTGGTGCTTCACTCTAGAATATCAAGTATCCTGCATATTACTAAATACTTGCCTTTGTCATTCACAAAATATATATATTCACTGTCACTCACAGTATAGGTAAGAGAACAGAATTGAGGTACTTCTAAAGGAAAGGATAAAGACAAATTAGGGAAAAATAATTCTACAATAGTGAGAAAGTATCTTTACATATTGTGGAAAAACAGAAAATAAACCATGTTAAGATCTCAACACAGCTTACTGAACAGAAACTGTTTTGTATACGTCAGTCTATCAAGTCATCGAAATGAGATAGACAAGGCCTGAAATAGCAAAAGTGAAGTGCCATTTAGACATATTTAGATAAAATAAATACAGGAAATGCCTGTACTGAATTTGCTGAATCCTGATCCCAGAATCAGTACAGTTTATATAATAGCAGATGAATCTGCATCTTTTCTATTTGCCTATTTACCATCTTCTGCATGTGCCTGCATGGCTCTAATCAACTATGCTTTAGATTTTATTTGATCTTTGTTTTGGAGGCATATAGTTTTCTGTCACATTCCCACTTAAATCAATTTATCATGCTTGAAAAGCTCTGTATGCAGAACTTGCTTGATCACAGAATCCCCTTGATATTTAGTCGAAGAGAAAAATTCACCCAGCTCCCTGAAATCATGCCAAATAGCAGACTTGGCTACCAGATAGAAACCCAAAGATAAGACTGCACTGCAAAAATCAAATCCAAGGAAATTAGAGCATGAGCAATGATTAAACAAATTACACAGCCTATTCTGCTCCATCTAATTTAAATATAGAAATGCCATCATGCAGCCCTCCGATTCTGTCTCCTAGAGGAATCCACTCAGGAAATGCAGTTGGGTGGAGACAGGACTTGGTTGGGAGGGGTGGGAAAGATTGCATATACTTAAAGCGGACAAAGAAAATGTACAAAGAGGAACAAACAGTCCATTTGATTTATGTGTTTTCTTTTACTACACCTTTGTAACTACAGAATAGAGGATGTATTTATAGGAAGAAAAAATATAACTGTTTAACCGCCTTTAACATGAAGTTCAAGTTTTCAAAAGTGGCTGAAGAAGAGCATTATACAATTCCATGTTTACTTTTTCCCAGTAACATCTGTGTTGAATTTGGTCACTTTAAAATCAGACTTCAGACTGTCAGTAGCAGTGCTTCAAACAGTGCAAGATCAGAAAATAAAGCTGTGCTCTCCTTTCTTCCCCTTTCATTATCACTTGTAGGAGAGAGGCAGCAAATCACACCTTAGCTGGAATTTTCTGAATGATGGAAGCTGCAGAACAGTACCTTATTCCTCTTCAAACTGTTCTGTGACTCTAACAATTGTAAACCTGCATCTTTATTAGCAAAGCCAGCAGATACGTCTTGAGAACAAAGATCAAAACTACTAAGAAAAAAGTACCATTTTAACATAATTTTTCTAACTGCCACAGCCAACCTTTAAACCTACATTGACAGGACTTAGATCAACCTAAGTCTGGCATCATCTCATGGGTCATGCACAAGATAAAACTGTTCATAGAACAATTTCCTAAAGTTCTGAGCACAAAACACTTCCTTTTACCCTCAGGCAGTCATACCTCCTATTTTCAGATACACTAGTTTAATGATGGGAGAAGTAAATATGTGCTTTTTCAGGTGAGCTCAGCCTCAGTGTGCTGCAAGAAGACAGTGTGCAAGGAAGATCAGAGACAGTATGAGACTGGCAAATACAGCATGAGACTGCCTTTGTTCAGCCCCTCACCTCAGCAGCTACGGGCTGCCTCTTACACTATTTCTTCCATATGGTGTGCCTTCCTAAACAGATCTTCAGCATTTTTCTAGAGCAGAAATTCAGCTGAAACAAAAGGTCACACCAGGAAGACATTTATGTTTGTAAAGTGCTTTGACACAACGACAAATTCTGTAATCACAGCAACATACATGTCTTGTTTCTGATGACATATCTTAACCTGCAGAGCAAGCAAAAAGCAAGGATTGTGTATACTAAACCAGTCAGAAGTCAGCAAGAGCCTCTAAACAGTTATCATTCCACCCTGAGATTGCCACCTTGCAAATACACAAGGCCTGACACACATGACCAACATATCTTTGCATGAATGTTCTGAAAAAGGCTTCATCTAAAGAAATATATGTGGCACTAGATATGTACAACCAAGTCAGAGAAAAGCTGTAAACCTCCCAGTGCAGGCTGTGCTCTGACAGTGAGTTGAATTTGTGCTCCTATCTAGTGAAATTCTGTAAGGTCACCACCAGATCTGTACAGGTACTTAAGTCCTAAAAATAAGATTTAAGTGCAGCTGAAATGACACATTGACACATTGGCCTTATGTTGACAATGTGAGCAGCAGTGCCTTTTTCCATTGTTCATGAACAGCTTCTTTTCCTCCCTCCCCTTATATAGTTTTACAAGGAGATTTGAATCAAATAAAGAAGCAGCAAAATGGTGAGCTGATCTGTAGCTCTGCTTTTCATGTTTACAACCTCTAAGTGCAGAAGCATGTTGGTCTAGAAATTTGTTTTCATCTGGAAGGAAACTCTGGGTTAAATATTAATTCCTCTACAATCAATATAAACCTCTTAATGAGTTCAGTGGGGTCAGTCTAATGCTGTGCTTTTGCTTCTTACAGAACCAAGCATGTATCAACTTCCAATACTCTTCTAATATTAAAGGCTTCCTTTTCATTGATAATTTCTCAAAGTGATTGTTTCTACTCAACTGTGCCTTACAATAATGAGGATATTTCATAAGTGTAAATAAACAAACACACAAGGGAATTTCCCTTATAACATTAGCCTTTCTTTAATGCTTTTAAAATACTATTTTGATTACAGTGTGAGCTGCTTTAAAAGCACTTTGTGCAGCTCAGTCAGTAACACTGCTGTGAAATCAAACCAAGTACAATACAAAATAAGAGGGGAAAACCTAAAGACAAACTATATAATTATAATTCAGAAGGTATGACTGAACATAGTCCACTCCCCCTACTGCACGGAAAAGAGTGTATTCTGACACAGAAAATCATTCATAATCAGATTGATATCACTTAACCTAGGCCTCCAATTCACCCAAGCAGTCAATGCAATGGCAGCACTGGAATTACCTTGCTAGGATAAATCTCTCATGAGTCCAGCTGCTCAAATCCAGAGTCCCATTTTTGCACAGCACTGTATAGTAAATGCTGCCTGTAGTACTTGCCCACCAGAGATTACAATAATATTTCAGTTATTTTATAACACAGTGCCTAGTTATACTATCTTACATCCACACGCACAGACCAACATCTCATGGTCCTCAATTTTGAAGTTCCCTATATAAGGCCTGTGAAATGTGGCCTGTGAAACATGATGACCTTGTTCAACAGCATCTTATCTGAAGAAACCAAAATGTATTGAATGGAAATTACTGACTTTTATCAAACTGAAATGCAAGC
The DNA here is from genome assembly GCF_963264785.1 of Psittacula echo. Lineage (NCBI taxonomy): Eukaryota > Metazoa > Chordata > Aves > Psittaciformes > Psittacidae > Psittacula > Psittacula echo. The sequence continues at coordinate 66,911,943 of NC_137743.1, read as the reverse complement.
AACATTAATGACAGCAATTCAGTTGTGCCACAACTTAGGGATCAGGTAAACTGCATTAACAACCAGCAAAGCAACAGCATTATTTAGATGGGGCAGTTCAAGGTTTTTCTCTCTAAATGGAGTCAGTGCAAGTGACTTTCTCAAAAAAAGACATTTTACTGATCTGCCAGTCCCTCACCGAGATTAAAAAAGCCTGCACACCAAATGCTGTTCTGTGATTCCAGAGTCTTGCAATGGCTGTTTCTCACACAATCCTGTCTTTAGGCAAAAAGTAAAGTAACATTATTCATTTCACCTCAGCACTAGAAACATTTTCAAACCTCATCATGAGAAGGAACGGTGAGGAAAGGAGGCAAGCAGGGATGGGAAGAAGGAAGAAAGTTAAACATTAGGAAAGAAATAAATATTGACAAGAAATAAGAAGTAAAAATGTGTTTGGGAGCAGTGGGTGAAGGGTAGTGGGGGAGTGCAATATACAGACTAAACGGACTCTGCAGTTCACTGAATAGATAAGATATCACAGGGAGTGGAGAGACTTCAGGGAAAAGGGCACACTGTAAGAAAAAAAGAAATAAAACCCAGACATTTTGAACTGGCTGACAGGTAGGCCTAACAAATGAACTCTCTCCTCTCTTGTTGCCACTGGAGAAGCAGTTCTACCTTTTGAGGTCTTAGAAACAGATAAGCAATTTTACAATAGGCAGAAGTGAGGCTCCGCAGATCTGGCTGTAGTTAGACAGTTTAGGCTTAAAGATTCTGCAGATTGAGATGAACAGCACATCAGTTATTACTATTAAGTTTACATGGGAGGACTATACAAATTATGATGATCGAAGACTATAAGCAATGAATTGTAAGAGAAAAGAAAAAGGAGGTTGCTGAAAGACTCACTAACAGACCATTAAACTTGGCCACATACTATGTATGTTAACAACACAGCAGTTGTGTGAAGCAATTTAGCAAAATAATCCCACATCTGAGGGGCAATGAGAAAAGCCAACTCCTGCGCTAAGATTCCTTCAGAAACAATCTGTCGACCCCCAGCATACAAAACCTGTCAGCATAAATGCCCAAGTACTGGCCTCTCTGAGAGACAACTTCTGTCAAACTGGCTTAAAGATACTCTCAGTGAAGTATCTGTGGCATGTACTTCGCCATCCGGAAAGGCCAGGCTTTTAAAAGCATATTCTAAAACCTATACTCGGCTTAAAAAGTGATCTATTTCATAGGAAGCTCACTAGGAACTGAATAAATTTACTGAAACTGTAAAGTTTCCATCCCACTTGGGAAAGCAGCCATATCTTCTGGGTGCTCCCTCGCACATGGCTAAAAATAATTTCATTGGCATATTGAAATCTTAACCTACCCCACTAGATGAACAGGCTTAATACAGCCAGGATGTACAGCAGATCATTCATTTTGAAAATAAAACATCTTTCTAGTCCATTGCTTTCAATTGTTCACTTCTTAGATATCTTTGTATTTCCTGCTCCTTCTTTATGGAATCACCTTTCATTTCTTTGTTTAAAGGATGACAAAAAGGTATTAAAATAAATACATCAGGCTGTGCTGGGGAGGCTCCACCACCTGTTTGCCTGTTCTTGTTCCAAACCCACTGGAAACAGTGTACTACAAGGGATATTTACACAAAGCAAACAGCAGTACTAGATAAATACACTGGGTTTACATATAGAGCGAACTAAATTGGTTTTCAGTAGAGGAGGAAAAATAACAGTGCACAGTATTAGTGCACTACGATTTTTAAATCATTCCTGTAGAACATCAAATGAAGATGAATGGATTGTAAGTCTTATAAGTGAGCACAGTTTGAAAATTCAAAGAGACTCAACAAGGACATTTCAAAATTCTTTTTCAAACACCTTGCTAGGAGGATGCAGTAAATAACCCTGGCTCTGGCTATGCAGTGGCAGCTGAGAGGAGGGCATATCTCATCCACTCATCTTTCTGTCCATTTCTCTTACACTGAACTGTCCCTAACAATTTTCCCAACCTTCTCATTGAAAGCATACCTGAACAAACTTTAGTAGTTGTTTGTGTTACAATCGTGGTCACAATGTGCCAGACCTCCTGTACTCAACTCCTCAAGAGTATGACTCCTAACACCACCCACATAGTCCACCATCAAATAGATATACCATGGAAGTCATGCTAAGTATTGGTGGCAGGAAAGAGCAGAAATGGAAAGGAAGTAAGTTTTTCCAGTCCTTCCACTCACAGAAAAGCTTTTAAATCATTTTCATTGACTGTGTTTATATTGATATCCCAAGCTTATTTTGCAACTTCAATTGTTACTATTAGCAATTCTTCTACGCATTTTCATTATGGCCATGCACGGATGTCCTAAAATTGCAACTTTTCAGGTTTTTGTGGATACATCTGAAACAGGCAGCTCTTGGCTCATCATGCATTGACATCACGTGCTGTTGTAGTGGTGAAAAATATACATGGGCATTCTTTTGCACTCCTGAGAGAAGAGAGGCAGGTTTTACTGAGAAGTAATCTGCTATACTTTACCTTTTTTCTGACAGCAAGAATGATTAATTCTTGAAGCAAGTCTATTACTATACTGGGACGAGACTTTCAGTCCCCCTAGAAGACACGACAAGGTCACTGGTGATACTAGAGTTAGAACACTTCTTAATTGAAGGGCTACCTAATCTGCAATGACCTACACTCCACTCTATTTTTGCAGGGCTTTTTCTCTGTTGAGAAGAAGGATGGACAAAGCTTGTCATTGTCACTTTGATATTGTGTACCTACTCACCGCTCAAAGAAAGTCTTTATATAGAATATTCAGTAAAATAAGCTACAGCCATGAGTCACACTGCAAAAGTCCATGCTTCTTGAGTGTTATGAGGCACCAGAGGAATCAAATGACTTGCATATGAGAACAGATATTATCCACCAAGCCACAAGTGTAATTATAGAACAGCCTTTAAGAAAGGTTTCATTAACAGAGAGAAAAAGCTGCCTTAACATCTAAATCCATTTCACATAATTCTTCTGTTAACTTACAACCCTAAAAACATATTACAGACAAGTTTTGCAAGCCATATTGTAATAAAAATGAAACACATTGGAAATAAGACAAAATATTTTTTCTATACAAGTTTTATTTTTTTTCGCATGGTAACTGCTGTTTATCTGCTCTGTCTTCCTTTGATAGTACTGAGGGGAATTCAGTGTTACAGAATAAGGAAGCTGGCCACATACACCTCACAGATTTGACTGACTAGTTTTCAGTTATGAAGTATTCCCCTACACACTGTGAGCTGCTTGTTTAGGGAGCATCACAAAACACACTTTCCACATTATACTGTCTCTTCAGTTTTATAAACCTCAGACTTCAGCGGAAATCTTCTCATCTTTTAAATGAGATAGCCACTGTAATTGCTGTCTTCAATATAAGATTATTATTTGCATAACTCCTACGGAGTTGAAGTCAAATGATACACACCTGCATTGGAATGGACCCTTAGCTGACACAAATTAACAGTTTCAATGGCATAGCAAAACTGATTTGTATTTACTGACCTGTTCCAATAGCACTAATGATCACGTGTCTTCTGTTAGGAAGGCATACTGACCACTGAGTAGTACTGAAGACTAGATCAAAGGAGATCTCTGACATACTCCCGAGTATGCCACTCACAAACAATAACTGATACTTGAACCCAAACTGGTTCAAACTGGGAAATATGAAGCTTCACAGTTTGACTACCCTATAGCTCTTAGGAGACTTCCTGTTCATTTTTGCAGTGGGCAATTTCATCCTTGGGAATGGCCTCAGGCAGACACCCTTACCAACAGGGAACACAGGTAAGCACAGGTCTTAAAAGGCCCCATCACAGCCTTGACACTACAGAATAATTTCAGAACAACTTCAGAAATTTTCACCTCCAAACTTTAGGAAATCACAGTCGGATCCAAAAGCAGTAAACAAAAGCTCTGTGAAGTAGGTATGACATCTCTTGCCATTGTCTTGAAAAACACCTGGCAGTGTTTTCTCATGGCAAAAATCGCAATGTGTTCACATCACTGGTATCACCTAAATTTGGCAAGCTTGACAGGTATTACAAATCTGACATGATTAGAAAGAGCAGCGTATGCAGGCCTGCAGACCTACTGAACGACTGCGCTGCTCAGTGGGTGCCAGTAACATGAGTTTCAGAGAGAGTTAATCCTTCCTGAAAACAGAGACTAGAGAAAAATCCAGACAAGAGAAAAAAGTGCTCGTGCCTGAACACTTAATAGGGAAGCATTTGTCAATGTTGTGTACAAATTTGTCAATACTGTACAAATACAGTACGGGTCAAATCTGTCCTCGTAGAAAGTAAAATCGCTACAAGTGTCCAAAGGTGATGTTACAAAAGAGAAGTGGGGGAAAAAAAAAAAAAAAAGAAGAGGATGTAAAATTAACTGAGATGTCAAGCAAGAACAGCACTGTCAGCACAGGCCTGCTGATTTGCTCTGCCTCAAGACAGAAACTAAGGGTCTGAAGCACCAATGTGTCACTCCGATTTCATGCAAGCGTGACTTTTTTCCAAGAGACTAAAATAATGTTCATATATAAGGTTAATTACAGCAACATTTATATAATTCAGGAGAGGCTTCCAGCGTGTATGTTAGTAGCAGAAGGAGATGATGTTGGCCAGAAAAGCTGTTTCAAGCGACCAGAAAATGAAAGGTAAAAGTAGTAAGAGTTCGGACTCTATTGACACTTTTTTTGTTGGAGCAGCATTCCCACTAGAGAAGTTGATTGTCTTTTCTCTAACTTGCACAGAGCTACATGTTATGAAGATGTCTCACCATTGCCCTAATCAGTATGAATAACAGTAACACACATGCATATGAACAACTTCTAAAGTGGCTCTATCTAGTAGAAAATGCCACAAAGAGCCTGACCCAAATAATCTCTGAATTTATCAGTATGTTTCCGAAGTTTCTGAAAGATAAAAGTTGTATCCCCTTGGAACTGCAATTCTCAGAGTCACATGTTAGGTGCTGCTTACTAATGAGAATTAGGACTATGTTTGATGTGTTCCTTTACAGTTCTCTTTTCATGCCTTGTGGCAGAACGGTCAAACCTCTGCACTCACAGCATCCACAGGCCAGTTTTGTGGTGGCCCCTTGTCACACAGTCCAGGTCATGCTCTCATTCTGCAGGGACAGTTGGCAGAGTTCAGTTTGCAGTCACCGAAACAGCCTGAAGGGCAGCAGGAGGCACTTGGCTTTCATGCATCATGGTGGCCAAACAGCTGCTCCCTGCCCACTACCTGACAGGAAAAGCCATAGGCCAAGCAAAAAGAACCTGCAGACCAGGCATGACCAGTTGGGCACCGGGTTATTCATGAGGAACCCTATAAACAATGCATCACCATCCCTGTGAACACAGCCCACTAGAATGCTACTGAATTAAGCACTTAATATTTGTAAAACACTTCAATATATGTAGATTAATGATCCCAGCTGCTAAGCAAAATAAAATCATTCTGAAATTGCATTCCTTCAGGAACAGACAAACACTGCAGTACATAATCGGGCTGATATCTCTTTAAATAGAGATCATCAGATCTCTCCTGAGATTCCATCAGTTTCAGTAAATGTATGTACAAAGAACTACTCATCTGATTATCTTATAATACAAAACCCCATGCATATATCCACAATGATTATATATTCAGTACATTCCCTTTAATGTCAGTACATCAACTGTGTTTTGAGATTTAGCATTCATCATCACATTCGGGCAAGTTTTGTCTTGCCTTCTTATCTCACATACTTGATCTGTCTCTTTAAACTTGGCATTTCTAGCAACCTCTCCCAGCTAGGTTTTAAAAGTAGATTCTTCTCTCTGCTCAATAAGCAAGAGAACAGTATATAATTTCCTGTTTTATGTACAACATCTGGCACTGTAGAAAGAACCATTGCAAATCTTACCAAGGCAGCAGAAAAAAATAGCTGAAAATCCTGGTGTATGGAAAATGGCTTTACAGCACTGGCTATAAAACCTATTACATATTATATGAAAGGTTAGCAGATTTCCTGGCAGAATATAGTACAGTATGTGGGATTTGATTGCTGTATAGAAACAGAGCACTGAGATAGAGGGCCTTCCATCAAACACTAAATGATGAACCTCAAATCTGTTTTTCTCTTGACAATAAAAAATGTCAAGAGAAATCTGGCAGGAGTCTACACTTCCTAAAGTTAATATTTTGAGTGATAGCCTACGCAAAGCATCTGCAACAAAATAACCTTCTCTATTTAACTGGCAAACAAGCTGGGGGTACAAAATATCCCAAAGCAACAGAATGACTTAAGCAACCACGCTCCATTTATAGCAATGACTTAGGCACTTCAGAAACTACACACCACTGACATTCAGTGACCTCAGGGACAGAATTTTAAGATATTTAAGCATTCAGAGACACAGTTACCTAAGCACTGACTCTCTCAACAACCCCACAAGCAGCATATTACAACTTAGAGGGCTTCCATGTGAGGTTATGAACTCCTAACTTTACCAAGCCTCCAACTCCAGTATGAGGGTTAATAACTGAAGATGACCCTCTATTCAAATAAATTTAAAAGGGGAACCATGACGGAGAAGTTCACCTCTGTAATGACAGCACACGACAAGGGCATCCAACTGCTGGTTGGGACTGTGCCAGGAGTAATCTTACAGCAGCATTAGAAGCTTCATTCTTCAGGCAGCAGGCTGCTTGAATCAGGGACCCAGTGAGGCAAGAAGAGAACTTGTTTCCCTGGTTGCACACTGGTAGATACCTTACCCTCTTGGGCTCTGAAAAGCGCAAGTAGGATAAGAAGGCATTTGTCTTCCAGTGACTTTTGATTGCTTGAACTTACCCTGTTAATAAAGTGATGTTGCTTTCCAAATCTTTCCATAAAATCCTAACTCTTCGGTTGTCTGTCAACATTCAACTGCCACGTGCTCCACGAAGAAGCAAACTCCTCAGGAGGATCCAGGAAGGAAGAACCTGAGATACTGTTTGTGTCTGAAGCCCGAACTAGTCCATGAAGCCTGGATAATTGTCAAGTTGTTTTACAGCCCCTATCTGCAAAAGCACCACCAAACTAGGAACCAAAAGCCTACAAAAACCTATCACACACATCTGTGGAAATAACAGCCAAAATTAACTTGGAACGTTGCCATGCACTTACGTAACACCATGACATGATGAGGTTACTTGTCGGTACTGATATTTATTGAGGCGGAATAAAGTGCTATTCATGAGCTAAAAGCCAACCCAATGTTTTATTCAGAATTAAAATGCTTTTTCCAAACAGGATAGCTTCTCCAAGTGGTAAGCACTGGGCCAATTCTGTTTCCTTTAATGTCAGAGGCAGCTTCCAAAAACAGTAGCCCTAACTTGAAGCACTATATTGGCTGTTCCAGGCAACTCCAGTCCAAACCAGCATAGTCTTCCCAGGAGATGAATATGGCTAAGGGTAAGCAAGCAAGCTGCCGCAAAAACTGGAGCTTGGGTGCAAGGGTAACTAGGGATTGACAAGGCTCTCCTGGCTATCTGGAAAACCTTTTCCCATTGTGGGTAAGCTGGGGGGAAACTGGAGAAATACTATTATGATAAACTACATTTCAGAAAGATTCTGCAGAGAGGATGGCCAGGACCTGCTGTAAAAGGTCAGTGGGAATTTTAAATACAATTCCATTATGACTAAAAAGATTTCTTGTCCAGCAGCATTACAGGAACTATATATTCCTCCCAGGAATACATTCTGTCCAAATTCCGCACAACATACCTGTTTGGTTAGACTGATAATTTAATCTACCATATGCATGTTTTTCTAAATACATTTTCTCTGAGCTATTGCTGTTGCTGCACACCATTACAATTTCAATTACAAGAGTACATGACACATAGAGCTGATACTGAGTTCAAATTGTTAATGTTAAAAACAATGAGTTACTACTGCGTATGTCTCATTACCAGGCCATATGTCCAACCCTAGAAATTTCCAGGAGGAGCAGCCCTATAAAGATGATAACAGGCAGTCTACTGTGTTTGGGCCATTGCAATCCAAGAGAAGGTCAGCCCAGATTCAAAACCTTCCTCTGATGTTTCAAAATATATCTTGCAGATCACTGGAAAACCCATTCCTGGCTCTTCAGTGTCCTCTTAAAAGGTGAGAGAAATCACGAATATTTGTAAAATCAAAGCTACTGGCTAAAAATCAGGGAGTCCTAAGAGAGGAGTGCACCTGGAATGAACCTGCTGAGACTTTACGGCCACTATAGAACTCATGGCAGCTGCACCTTTTTTTAACCTTGAAACTCTAAATAAAAATTGTCACAAAACATTTTTGGGAATGTTCTTTTCCCTCTAACAGGGAAAAGAAGTAGGAAAAGGCCTACTTCAACAAAGGTCTCAGATGCTAAGCTTTCATTCAGATAAACTCTAATGTACTATTCAAGAAGTTCAAGTCAGTAATGGCTGCAGCTATTCAATACTGCTCTCTTGTAACCCTCTTGCACTCTTCCCCCCCTTCTGCAGTCTATTCATCAGCATCTAATTGCCTTTATCCGCAGCTTTAAAACTTCGTAGCAGACACTGATGACATCAAGGGGCAACTCACAATGTTACTCTTGTAACATTTACAGACATTACAATGTTTGTAAATCTCTTTTCCCTGAATTCCCTTTCCAAAGAACCAGAGTAAATCCAGATTACATCCAACCCCTTCACACATTCTTGTGCAGCCCATAGCCAATGGCCATGGTTTCCCAATACAAAGTATTTAACTTACCAATGGCCCATTAGAGCCACTGGCTCCTACTCCTGTGGCCAGCATGTCATCTTCTTGGCCAGGTCTGCAAAGACTGGGGAGACAGCCCTACTGTGAACATGGATCAGCAAATAGCTTTGGGTCTTTAAGAAACTGCTGCAGAGCTGAGCAAGAATAGCCAGAAATGGGCAAGGCAGATCTTAAGACAACACCTGCCTCTTTGTAACCTCAGCAGACAGACACATTTTTCTGCACAAGACCAGTTAGCCATTTATAAAAGTAACCAAAGAACAGAATAAAACTTTAAAAAGGCAAGAGCACTTGGTTTTGCTTTCCAGTGTTTCAATAAGTTGGTTTTATATCTTATATGTAACATTGTGCCAGTCTTTCAATGGAAACAGTGATGAACACATGTGTACATACTGCATATATTCCACTCCATACTGCATTTCAGAGTATCTCACTGAAGCAATTTGATTAACATCAGCCAGAACATAAAAATGTAACATGAAGGCAACTCAAGATCAATTTATATAATCTTTCTTCTCATTAAAAATAATGGCCCCTTCTCCACTGAAAGAAAAGCTAAAATAACAGTTGACTCTTGTCCTCCCTGAATTTGCTTGTGTGTCTCCTTGCCTCTAATCCAACCATCTGCCTTCCAGATCATGGAGCATGTAAAATAAAAATCTCTACCTGGCACCAGTACTCCTTGCCCTGTTCACAGCACAGGGAAAATTTAGGCACTAGAGGTTGCCCAAATATCTCTTCTACCAAGCTTTCTGGTTTGAAAGAGTACTTTGGAAATAATAGCAGCCTTTCAGGCTTTGTTCTTTCATTTTAAAATACTTTCTGCTGTTCTGTTTCTAAGAATTCAAAAGCTAACTATTGAGAAAACAAAATTAGTCAAAGACCTTTGCAGGAGTCCTTTGTGCCTTATCTTAGTTCTCATGAGCTGTTACATTCTATTACATTACTTAGAGAAGCAAAGACAGCGACATCAAACTCCATAGCTTAAACCATGACAAACTCATAAACATCAACTAGGACAGTTTCTTCTCTTTACAAAGTGCTACGAAGACTTTCAAACTCAAAAATAAACAGATTCAAGCTATGCTTCTTTCCTTGTCCTGATACCCCATTCTACAGTATTTTCCAGCAGACTGATGAGTTCCACTGGTGTATTAGGTAACTGTACAATAGGTCTGCCTGCCCATTATTTTCCCTCTCTGTACTGACTGTCCTAAAGTATTCTGTAAAGCATATATTCATATCTAAAGATTTGGCTGTCCTTATGATCCATCAGAGTACTAAAATGGACGGGCATTTGATCTCCAAGCCCTTTTGAGAGCAGATTTCATCAGCAGCCAGTCACTGGAGTTAAGAAAGCAGCAAGCAAACAGAAGCAGGCAAGAAGAACAGTGCAGCTGCTGCACAGGTCACATGCATAAACCACTGCTATAATGACCACAAACCTAACCTTCTGATTTTGATGTGGGACTCCAAGAGTTGGGACCTGGGCTTCTACTCCATGTTTTGGAGCATGTCCTCTTTCTCATTTCCAGAGACAAAACTAAAACTGAATCTTTGGATGGATCTGGGGATTTATATATCTTCAGACTATATCTAGGAACAAAAGTAGTAATTAATTTATTTGAATTTATCTGAAATTATTATAATAGTTAATTTAGTTAACTAACTCCTCACCCTCCCCTGCAATTCCCCTTGAAACATTCACTGGGGAATATGCCAATGAAAAATGAGACAATCCACAAGTTTGCTAGTCGTTCATTTACAAAAGACACAGGGCACCCATTTTAATGCTGCAACCACATTTTAATCAAATATTAATCATCAGATGACTTTGAAGGGAGTAGATAAGATCTCTTTGACAAGCCCAATCTTAAAATAACTTTTTTGCTTTAACAGTTAGCAGGTCAAACGAGAATGCAGCAGGCAAGTCATGGATTAAGTAGCATTGTCAACAAATACGACTCAGCAACATGAGAGTCAGAAAGCACAAGCTGAGGGGGATGGGACAGTAATCAGGACATGCATTAATTTTTAAAGTTTGCCATTGTCCAATTGTTTTGGGATAGCTGCGCATGACAGAGCAGGTCATCCACTGGAGCAGGCACCTTCAGACTAGGGCTGCAAAAGCTCAATGCCTCCTTGCAGCAGAAGTTCCATGAGGAAATGTGACTTGCTCTAATTTTGGAATCTGGAAAAAAGACAAACATTAGGAAGGAAGTTTAAAAATATTTGGGGAAAACTCCTGTCAAAGAAAAAGGAAACTCAAACCAGATAAATTCAAATAGCAGTAAGTAAGCATCAAACTGCTGTGACATGTCTTTTTGGAAACAGCACACAAGGATTGCTCGTCCCTCTCTGGAACATTTTAGACAGCGAGCAGGAAGTCACTACTATCTTTGGATGGTTTAGCACAGTGATTTCCAATTTACCCTATACCAGTACTGCAGACCTCCATTTGTGTCCAACACTCATTAAATTCTGCTGAGGTCTGCAAAGAGCTCCATACACCCTTCCTTCAGACACTCCTATCTATAGAACAACCTTTGAAAAACAAGTCTGGAATTCTCCAGACGCCACAGGTGATCAAAGCTAACAGAAAGGGGATCTGCTAAGAGAAAGAATCATAACAGAGGAAACTACCTTCAGGTTTCTGGAATAAAGACACAACCCCGTAATTCCACAAGAATACACTGCCATCTAGCACAATCCCCTGTGGGTTTCTGCCGGACTGCTCAAGCCAATAGGGAATATTTGATAAAGCCTCACCCACTCCCTCGTGGAACACCAGCAGCACCACCTCAGTCAGCTCCTCTGATGTACCTGGTACATGCAGTCTCTAAGGGACTAGTTTGCTGAGTCAATTCATCATTTAACTTTTTCAGTTCTCAAAAATTCTTGGGCCAGAGAGAAATGAAATTAAGACTTTCTTAGCTAAGTCCCCCATTGTAGGAGAGTAAATCCTCATTATGCACTAAAATGGTCTAATTTACATTACAGTGAGTCTCAGAAGGGTGAATGGATGCATGTTCGCCTCACAATGACCCCAGAGGGCAAAGGTTTCCTCCCTTTTTCACTTCATTCTCCTCTCCTCTTCCTGTCCCCCACCCCTCTTTTTATTTTGAGCTAGTGGAAAGCGGGAGAATGGGCAGTAAGAAGGTTACCATCTCCTCCATCCTTCATCTCTCCTCCTCCTGCACAGCAGCAAGCCAAACTACAACAGTAAAGCCAGAGGAAGGAAAAGGAATGCCACAAAGCATTTGAAAAACACCCCTTCTGAAAACACTGGTTTTTCGGGGATAGGTGCTGAAAGGTCAGAATCGAATGGAAAAGAATTCCAACTAGTCTTTCTAAAATGAAAGTACATTTGTTCTAGGCTCTTTTCCCTCTGTGTGTATGAGATTGGAACAAGGGTCAATGAGATTTCACACATAAGAAGGGGAGAAAAAAATCCATATACCAACCTTCTACTGTACTGCTGTAGCTAAACTTTAAGTACAATTTCTCCTGTGAATATATTCTATAAATTTCAGACATTTTTAGTATGGACATTTTAGGATATTCTGAATATCCTAAGCCTCCTCTTTTTCTCTAATATGCCCAAACATTCTGCTGTGACCAATTTTGTATTCATAAACTAAACAAGGCCCAGCTGAGTAAAGAGCACAGACAGAACTGTAGGAAGTGGTTATTTACCGTAAACCAACCCTCAAACAACCTCATACCCTCTTTCTTGGAATCAATGTAATGCTGGAATTTCACATTTCAGCAATAAAGTCTACAGCTCACCACAAGTGCTAATTATAGACAGCTCAGCTGCTTCTTCTCTTTTTAAAGCAGTTTAGTACCATCGTTTTCTTACAGCCTATTGTTGTTAACTCACCTACGTTTTCAGCTGAGTAAAGTATCCCACACTTCCTGACCTGAGCTGCTATGCAGTATTGCTGTATGGTCTTTCGGGGAATGAAGTAGTGAAGCCCATCTGTAGTCATATTCCTGCATTGCCAAAGTTTTGTGCAACCATGGTGCAGTCAGTCTGCTAATTTTCCCACTGACATGTGCATGTCAGTACTAAATCTCTGCATCTGTAAAACACTCTGAGATCCCAGACAAAGAAAGACTCTACATAAAGGTCAGATTAATGATTTTCCTCTTGAGCAAAATCATTTTAGGAAAATTTAAACAGACACACCAGTCCAGCATTCTGGAAATTCTCATAACAGCTATTTGCTACCTAAACTCTGGCGCTTAGAGTCATGTGTGTTCACATGATCTGCTAAGCTGGGGGCTGTCTCTTGCTCTTGAACTTTTTCTTCACTTTAAGATCTGCCCAGCAACGCTTTTACTGTGTACTGCTGAGTACAAGCACATGCATGTAAAGAGCATGTGATGGCAGTTGCTTCTAAATGGTTTATAAGTGGCCCATCCTTTATTACTATTTGTTTCAGTATTGAAATAAATTCATTAAAATTTGCAGACTTTTTTCAAAAAAAACAATCAAACAAAACCCTATAAAATAAACGCAACGTAGGCCACACTTTGCCTTATGTGGCAACCACAGAGTAAAGGAACCACATGCCCGTTTTTCTTTTTCTCTAGATATGAAAAAATGTGTTGTAATTATCTTTACAAAGTACTGGTATGAATTTTGCTTTCCCAGAACTCACTACAAGCAGCATACCTTGTACAGGCTATAACATTTTCAAGATTTATTTAAAGGCTCAGGCAGAATACAATACTAACAACATCATTGCGGGCTTCCTGTGAGTAGCAAACTAAGCATTAACTCTCGGGAAAGACACGAGGCTTACAAACTGAAACTCTGTCTAACACCATAGTGTTATTGACGAGTGAGCCAATCTCGTTTTAAAATATAAATTTATTAATTTGAGCAAGCGATAGCAGATAAAAAAACAGCGCTGGGTGCGCCGGGAGGCTCCGCTCCGCCCCCCTCAAAACGCACACCGGGTCCTTTTGGAGGCTGTCCCTTATACCTTTTCGGCTCGGGACTTCAGCCAATCCTGTGGTCCCCCCCACCCGGACATCCTGACGTGGCTCTTTTCCACTGGTTCTCCCCACCGCTGGGGTCTCACCGTCGAGAAACCTCGAGATGGTTCCAGAAGCCTCGCGAAGCTCCCAGAAGTTTCGAGAAGTCTCCTGGAAGTTTCAAGGAGCTCCCGCCCCCAGCTCAGTTGTCATAGCAACCTCCATCCCCCATATGCTGTAACAAGACACTACCTCAAACTACTCAACCCCCCCCTTTTTCCCTCTCACAATCCCCTGCAGTAACACAACTGACTTCTCCCTCCCAATACAGAAGTCATAATGCAAAAATACAACAGCTACAAAACAAAAGAGAACATGTTTCTACACAAAGTGACAGTCACAGAGAGCTTCCCAAAATGTAACAAACAATTTCCTCCTTTAAAACTTTTGATGAACAAACTCTACACATTACAATAGTGATGAGCATTTGGGAATATAAGCAACCATTATATGAATAACATAGCCCACCAAATTCTGTAAGTCAGTCAGCTTTCTATTTCTGTGGTATAACAGGAACTGTGGCATCAGCACAGGGCATTACAGGGGGATTAATGACTAGCTTGAATTAATGGCCCTGGGTTATGCCTGAGGCAATCAACTCCTCCCACCTACTCACTAATCCCAGGAGATACTCTAGTCTCTTTTGGAGCATTAACATCTAGCTTTTTTTATAAAATCCTTTCTCTGCAGGATTTTTGTGCTTAGATTATTCGGAGGACTTTACATACATAAGTGAGTAAAAATACAGTGAATTAGAGAGAGCATATTGGGGTGAAAAGCAGTATTGGGGTGAAAAGCCTTCAAAACTCTGCACAATGGCAACAAATGCTTTCCGATAACAAAGAACACAAGCAGGCTAGTATTTTTGATCACTTGCTCTCTGTATATTTGAAGAGAAATAACAGCTTTCTGTTTGTTACTCCAGTGCTCCAGCTCCTTCAGAATGTCTGTGCTTCACTCTTGTTCAACCTCCTTGTTTTGAAACACCCCACACCACTACCACTACTATCACCACTGCTGTATAATGACACAGAATCTTTCAGAGATGCTAAGTACTTTCAAAATTTGCTACAATGCATGTACAGCAAAGATGATATACATTTCAGCCATCATTGCCATGAAGTTATTAGCACACTACAGACTTTTATTCATTTTTTAAAGGTGATACATCATATGTTACTTTAGACCCTGCCACAGTCTCTCCTCAGTTATGCTTTTTTATTGCTCACCTAAAAAACTCCCTTTGCAAGCATCCACTGACCGCCTGTTGGCTTAGACAGCAAACACATTACAGAGTTTCAGCAGTTACACTTGCACAAAGTACTGACTGTTCTTCCCAGGTTAGTTCACTAAAACTGCAGAAGACCCTTAAAATCCGGACCCTGGCTATTCTCTTCCCCAGAAAGGCACTGCTCTGAAGAATAATCCATTTGACCGAGATGTAATCTGGAATGTTGCCATTCACCACAGCAGTAATTCTTAACATGACTAGCAACAAATGAAACTGAGCAAGGTCTCTCTGACTGCTGAGACAATGTACTAACTCTCAGCCAGCTTAGCTCCACACTTACATTCATATACTCTCTACTAACATATAGCCTACCCATACAGTAACAAACTCAGTCATCAGAAACACTGTTATAAAAAATAGGCTGTCTCACGTGTGTTTAAGCTTTCAGCTTGCTTGCTTGGTTATCAACCACTCTTGGTCAAATTCTCCATCAAATGCATACGATGGCTTTCCCACTGCAGCCTAGGTGTCTGTGCATACATACCTAGATCAGAGAGGACAAACTTTTGATTCCTGTAGTCCAACATTAGAAATTTTCAGTATTAGATTTACTTTTTTTAAGCTTGCATGTTTCTTCAAAGACACAGACCCAGTACCGGAACATGGTACTGGCTGTAACAGTTAATTGTATACGTAGCAATACAGCAGAAGTAGCAACAGACATAAGCCAAACGTATTTGCCAGCCTGTTGTTTCAGAATTGTCCACAGATTACTTTAATATTAAAGGCATAGATCTGTACTGAAGTACCTCCCCACTGTAAAAAGGAGCTGGCAATTCTAGCACTGCTTATCATGGCTTAGGGAAATCACGCATTGGCGTACAATTACCAGTTTTCCATAGCCCTTCACTGTCTGCAGGTGTTTTGTTGTAGTAACGGTGATGTTACTGGGATGGTTAACTTCCCCTCAAAAACAGATAAAAGCTGAAATGACAGGTTCTGGCAAGAGAATTTCTGGCAGAGGAAGCAAAGTAGGAAATGCAGCTCCTGATATAAAACAGCCCACTCTGTCTCATCTGAGAGAAGGCTTGCTGCCGGGGTATTTCTCAAATCTCTTTGCTGGATGAAAAATTGCCAGGGTTTCAAACATTGAAGCCTTCCTGTTGTAAGAATTATGTGCTTTACAGATCATGACAAATCCTGACTCTAAAATGTGAAAGTGTTTCAAACAGTTCTTTTCCTTCAGTGAGGTTACATTTACAGTGTAATAAATGAACTTGGATTACAGGGTCCCTTTTCAGACAGACGGAAAATATATGTGTATGTTGTATAAGCAGTGTTCAAGCACCAAATAAAAAATGATGACAGACACCTCCCTGAAGGAATTAGTCCCCTCAACAATTTTCCTTGCATTATTCCTCACACCTTTCTTTCTGCCTCCCTTCTTCCTCCCATCACTCATCATCCACCCAAGGAAAATAATGCCAGGTTATTCAATGATCTTATCACAAGAAGTTGTTATGGTAAGTAGGTAAGTTGAGAAACAGGGTTTGTATGGACTTGTGAAAAGTGGGTCTTCACTCCTGCTAGGAAGTTCAGCTGGAGCCACTGAGGAAATAAAAAACAGAGGCAGGAACATGGAGTTTTAAAAAGAGCATTAAAAAGGCAGCCTAGGGCTGTGACTGGAAACAAGGAACAAACCACCCATACTGCTCTCCCAGCTCAAACTGGAAAGCTAACTGGGACTTGGTCCAAGTGCAATATGAGAAGACACCCTATACTTGTCCCATGGCCTTGATCTCTGTCACCAATGCTAAAGGTGAATTCTACATTTTATTGTGCACTCTTCTTTTCAATGATTGCTCTCTCCATCTTTCAGTTATTTGTTTAGATTTTCAGTACATAAAAATCCTGGCATTGCCATTATGGGCTCTGAGCCATCTGAGCAATCTTCTTAAAATACACTAACACATCATCCATATGGTTATCCAATATGTAACTATTTACTTTCCAGGATAATAACAGGGAGGTAACGAAAACCGTTTAAAGCTTCACAGAACTTCATGAGGCATTGTCACCCTGACTAGTAGTCTATGATTTCCACTGAATAGAGTTATAGACAACAGTTTGCATGATTCCCTTTTGAAACATATTTTCATTGTAAGTCTCCCTTAAAAAAGACTGAAAGATCAGACAAGTGGTTGTCCTTAGGAGCTACCTGCTTGAGACCATTGTTGTTTGTGCCCCAGCAGTCTGATACCCTGCAGTTCACTATGTTCTGGAAGAAATCCACTTCAGAAACAGCATTTAGAAAAGCTGGGAAGGCTATCTGAAAGCTAGAAGGAGAGATACCAAGGAAATCCGTTTACAGGTATGATCTTCCATAATAGCTTATAGTTGTTAAATGGTTCCAAGTTGTTAAATCTGGTTCTAATATTTGGTTAGAGGACCCAATTGAGGTACAAAATAGTTTGTTCTTGTAAGCTGTAATTGGTAGTATTTCTTTTATAGTCAACTTACATGTAAAATTCTCTTGCCCTTTCCATGCTATGAAAGTACATGAGTTGACATGTAGTTGCTTTATACACTGCAGCTTGCGAGTTAACATTTTATGCCCAAAGGTAGCTGTGCTATGGAGCACTGGATTAGTGATTATTGAACTTGTAGAAGAAATCTCTTCCACAAGTTCATCTTTCCAAGAAAGCTCTTCAGCCTGCATGCATAAAGCAAGATAGGAGCTTTTCCTGCATACTTCAAAGAGGTCTTGGGCCTCTTGGGATAGTTATGAAATGGTATCTCCTTTTATCAGAAGCGACTAGAGCCCAGAAAGAACAAGGAGCAGAAGAAGGAAAGCCATGTCACTCCTTGTCCTGGCCAGCAGAACGTGTAAGCTTCAGGATGGGAACACAACATATTCATTGCAGCAATACAGCAGTAGCATAGAACTTGAAGGGCCTTTCCTTGGGGAAATGGCATTTCCTTTTGCAACCAACATAGAGATAGCAGAGGCCAGACTTCCAGCTTCAAGTGGAAGTTGTGCTATTTTATAGACAGAGAACTAGAAAACATGATATTTAATCAAAACAGTTTGAACCCCTATGATTATGTTCTGGCAATTTTCTCAGAACAGCCTTTTTGTGTGTGTGAGATACTATCACAGGGATTATGCTGCTTTAAGGTTTCAGGCCATGCCTTGGTAACCTTGATTAATAGGAGCCATTAAACTCAATGGGAGCAAGAATATTTTGTATGTTGCTTGCCTGAATATTTTAGCTATAAGCAAATTCAATATACTGCAATTGGCATTAGTGAGCCCCCTGCAGCTCTGAAAGTGCAGGGATTAGTGTCCATTAGCAAGTTTTTCTCTAGAGTACAAGAAGGTATACTTAGCATAAATTTATTGACTAAAACTGAAGGTGGAAATCAGGACCAGGTTGGAGTCTAGTGAAAGAGCTTACAGGTAAACAGTGAAGCATTCAGCATAATAAACAGTTAAATCAGAATTTCACTCTAGGGGATGTGCCTTGTTTTGACTAGATGAAACTGCATCCAAGACCAAATTCAGCCTACAAAAGACACTCAACAGACTTTTGTCTCTTCAACCAAAAAGGAAACTGAAAAGATGCAGTAACCTAAGTCCACTTTTGTCATATGCAATGCAATTCATTTAGCAGATAATTTAAGTGTGACTGCATTATGAAACTCCACAGAAATACAGAAGCAAATGTTCGAGATCACAATATGAACACAATTTCAGACTATCTTAGCAGACATTCCACTTCTAACTGTTCAAAATAACTTTGGTAGGAATCTTTACAAATTGTGTCCAGTTACAAGAACAGGAAAACTACTTATTACTCCTCTTTGTAAATCAGCATAATCTCCTGCTGCTCCAATGAACACATATCACAGGGGAAAAAGAAAAGTATGCCTTTATTTTACCAACAGAAGCCCACCTCCATTAAGAGGAGCCAGATTGATGATATTACTGAGTCACATGTGAAAGGAGACTACTATACAGGACAAAAATACAGGAATTTTTGCCATGAAGTTTACAACTTAATACCACATGGGTATATAGGAACAGAAGTAACAAGGTCAAAGAAATCACCAATCCTCTTTGCTTCCTATTACCATGCAGTTTTCCACTATTTTTGTGTTTATTATTTTCTAAGTCAGAATTTTAAAGCTTTGGGTTCCCAATGGGTCCTCAGCTTCACAGGACAAGAACAACCAGGAGCCTGCGTGATCATTTATATGCATATTTTGTACAAAATAAACTCTCCACTTGGTCCATGTTTCATCTGCCTTGGCAGGTTGGTTATTTATTTTGTTGGGAATGATAAGCATCCTTTTTGCCGTAAAGCCTTACCTTCCCGTTTCTTCATGCCCATCTATCATTCTTGTCATAAAGTTGCAACTATGAATAAATAAATCTTAACTTTTGTTTTTGCCAAGACCTATACAAAATATCTGTATCTCAAGAACTGAAACTGGCCCACATTATCAGTTTCAGCTCTGTGAAGGGGACAATAGCCATATAACTATCCCTACATTTTTCAGTTGCCACAAATAAAAATATTTGTAGGCTAAACGCACACAGACTATTTCTGTTTCTAAGCCTCCCATTATTATATTTGGCCACAGCCACAACACTATAAAATTAATGGATGTTCTTCTGTATCTTTATACTTTATCAAGTTCCTATCACTGAAGCATCCTTCACTCCTTTTCCATATTTCATAAATTTGTTTGCTTGAAGCCCCCTATCTTTCCTTAAAAATAAGTAAATAAATAGTGTTACTGGGGGTTTAAATGTTTGTTTGTTTTTAGAAGTGCTTCCAAATTTCCCTCTTTCAGACTGCACAGCAAGACCTGCCTTGGGTTTCCCTGCCTCCTTCCCTAAAGCCATGAGGGAAAGCCTGAGATTCCACATCAAGAGATTTCACTGTACATTTCTCTCTTTGAACAAAGCATCACTAACATCTGAACGGTAAAATTCCACCTTTTTATTTTCCCATGCATTATTTAAACATGCTGCTCTGAATTCTACAATTAGGGTATTCCTGCGTAGCTACAATCAACGACATCTTTACAGTCTGATACAGCAGGAAATGTGGCTATCCAGGATAGTTTCACACATTAGTTTGCTGCATAGTAGCCTCAATTTAAATATGATAATCTAATTTGGTAAAAAAAGAACTGAAATCAGATTTACTGCAAAAACTTTTAAAATTTAATTTTCAGACTAGCAATCAATGCTCATTCAGTTTCCATCTTATCCCTGCCCTCCCTTTTTGCAGATGCTTAAGTGACATTAAACAATTGCACAAATTTTAAGAATTGTAGGAAAATTACCATCTGTACTTAATTCAGGGATAAAAAGTCCAGAGAAATCACTCTTAATGAGCATTTTTCTTAACAGAAAGAATTTTAAAGAATGCAGAAATTCTCATGGTAGAAGTAATATAAATATATATATATTTGTAGCATTGTCTTTCAAATAATTTTGAAATATAAGATGACAGAAAAGAAAAAGAGAGATCTCACGATCATCTCTCCCAAAATCTTACTCAATTTCTGAGGTATGATTGTTAGGTTTAAAAATTAAAACATCTTCAAAGAAAGAACGATGTTGAGACACACAGCAATAAAGCACATTATTATTCACAGACATAAACAGTATCAAACTATTATCTGCTTAGTATTATATTTAGGTCCATTATATTTCCTCTAAATCTATGCAAAATATAAGCATAACCTTGTAAACAATCACAACTACAACAGAAGGCAACAAAAAATAAAGAAATCTTAAACTTACATTGATGTGTTATTATAGGTCCTGCACAGCAAGTAGCCCTAAGGGTACATTTTAGGTTTTTTATCCATGCTCCCTTCTTGTTGCTGATGTGACCACTTAGGCACATGGTCAAGTTGCAATCAGCTTCTCTCTTAGTGATGTATGAGAGCTGTGCTGTTTTATCTTGTCCTTCTGCAGCAGATTAGCACTAATGTTTCTGCTTCTGCATCCTACCTTTCTTTAGCAGTAGACTCTGCATTATCATTGGCAATCCGAATTAAAGAGCCAGTCAATGTAGCACAATTTTTTTTGCTTTCTGAAACCAAAGCACATAGTCTCACACAAATACCATGTCTTTACCCACTGAGCCTCTTTTTTAACATATTTGGTAAGAACAGTAGTCAGAGATACAGACAAATAGTTCCAATAAGTCTGCTACAGTCTTTTTGTGATTTATTCTGTTAAAGAAATATTATCCTATGCAGATGGCCCTAGGGAAGAGATGGCTGTAATACACCTACATTCCAGCCAAAACCATGCAATATTCACTTTGTAACATAAAGGTATTATATGCACACAGTGAAATTTGAGTTAATCCCAAAGAAGAGGACAATGTGAAATTAATTAATGCAAACGGGGTTTATGAAAAAAGCAAGTTAAGCACCTTGTATGTTAAAGGGACATAACACAAACTCCATTTGGTTAAAAATTATTTCAGTGCTTTACAGTCCAACTGTTCATTACATATTCCCTCTTTTCTCCTTAGGATTGACATATTTTACACTATGGGATTGTCAAATTCAGCTGTTAAAGGTATTACAAAGAACCTGACTGAATCTTGTTACTATTTTGACTTTCCACTAAGCAAATAGTATTTTAGCAGGAAAATGTAATTGTTAATTCATGATCTTTTCAATTCAAGACACCACGAGACACAGCTGTTTAAAATTTCATTAGGAGTTTGAAAAATATTTAGGAAAAAATGGATGCCTTAGACCATCTAGTCTTGAAAATGTGAACATTCTGACAAGATTGCTCACTGTCAAAATGACTCACATCACTGCTGTTCCTAACTGCTACTCTTTCTGATCACAGAAAGTAAGTATTCCTGCGTTTAAGAAACAAATGCCATACCTGAATATTAAACAAGAAATATGTTCTCTCAAACATTAGTATATTTGAATATCAGAAAAATTTCAGCTACTCATAAAGACCTACTCTCTATTACCAGCATTCATTTTAGGAAAACGTTAGGGTAGGACATCCCATGTGTCTTAAACATGAAACCAGGAATGAAAGAAAGAAATAGGATTAAGTCATTAACTTTATAATAAACCCTAAACCAAATAATGGGCTATTTTTGCTCCAATATGAAAATCTACTGCAGCAAAATGTGGCAACATCCATTTTAAAGTATTGTCTGGATTTTACACATACTCATATTTACGCATACCTGCCACAGGAGAACAGCAACCTAAGGAACAGAAGGCAACAAAAGACTCAAGCATGCTCATTAGCATAGAATTGTCTATTCTATAGCAGCTTTAGATCTAAGTGTGGGACCACATATGATTTCTTCAAGCTCCCCCAGCTTTCCTCCTGTTCTTGTGTGTTGTTGATAAGGAATGAAATGGGTCACTGCAGAAGGGCATCCAGAAGCCACAGTGAGAATCTCCTGAGGAAAGGTACCTGAAAAATTAGTTTCAAAGCATCCCCAATACTGAGCTGGCAGCAGCTGGCTGAATGGAAACACCAAGGAGCTAATGAACTTCAGCCTCATGCCCTCTCAGCCTTCATGCAGCTCCTTACAAATGCTGAATAAGCAAGCATCTTATGATTCTGAATTTAAGAAGTCTCTCTAGATGATAGGGGCCTACCACTACACATTCAAAGAACTGAAGGTCTCTCAAGAAAGATGGAGGCAGGGTGTTGCACTTCCGTCTGGCTTTGAATCAGGACCACACTCACCCAAAGAGCAGTAATTTTACCTTCTCTAGGGAATGAGATTCAAATTCCCAACTCTTATGTCTCAGTACAGTGTCCTAAAGAAATAGCTCTGCTACAGTAGCAGTGCTCCAGCTACTACACTAGGAGTGCTCCTCTCCTTCTGTAGAGAAACATGCCACAATACCAAAAACAAATTCAAGATTCAGTACATCAGAGAGGGGACAGAACGATGCTGACCTTCCCAACAGGCTTCCACCAAGAGCTTGTGTTACAACAGCATCACAACAAACTTGAATTTCTCACTTATCTCAAAATGGCCTTACATGTCTGCTTGCATTTTAGTGTCAGTGTTATGAAATGCCCTTTTCCACCTCTCACAGTAGATCAGACTACAGGTTGAAGATGAAATGAAGGATGACAGTTATAAGCTGTCTTACTGCATGGCAACGTAACATTGTAAGTGGCTTATTCCTTGTTTCCCTTAAAAGAATTTTTGGCATGCTGAATACATCATTAAATGTATATTTAATAACCAAGAGAGATAAACTTAGCTTTAAAGCCTTCAAACCCAGCCAGATGAAGTAGCTTCCTCAATTGAGAATGGTGCATCTGCCCAATGGACAGGTACGGACTCACCAGAAGATGTTAAGCTTCAGAAAGCTCATGTTCAAAGGCTATTGTAAGACATATTTCAGATCAAACTTACAAAAAACATCAGAGAGGTCAAACTTGGGTGAAGACAGGAGGGAAAAATAGTTCTGGCAAATGTAGACAGCTACCCTAGACAAAGAGGTAATGTTACATGCAGTGAATGTGGGACGGATTACTTATGCAGAGATGAATGCCATGAGTTGTTCATTAGACAATATAACTTTCTCCACCTGCAAGTCTGGAATACATAAATCTAGACATGCCAAGTACACTGCTTCCTTTCAGTGGGGATGCTTCATGCTTTTCCCTTTTTTTTTTCTTTTTTTAAAAGCAAAAACAAGCCTTGCTTTCAAGGCCAGGTTGAACAGAGCCTTGGGCAACACGGCTTGGTGTGACGCACCCCTGCCCATGGCAGGCGGGTTGGAACTAGATGATCTGCAGGTCCTTTCAACCCAAACCATTCTATGATTCTATGATTTGATTATAAGAACTCATGGCACCTAGTGCATTTTTTCCCCTTTCCTGTGCAGAAAAGCTTTTACAGATTTCTGGCTTCTAGCACCACCCTCTAATCTCAATCAGTAAGACTTGTATAAGGCAATTTTCTCAAAGAAGTGTGCTGCAAAAGGTAAAGGCAATCAATCACTAGTAAAAAGCCAAGAGTCCAAATTGGACCTGAACCTAGTACTAAAATGTTATTGAAAAATGAGCCATGGTTGTTTAACATTATGGCATTTTGGAAATCAGAGACACAGTGAGAACATAAATGAGTAATTGTCAGGAGGCCAACAAGCTTCAGGGTTGTTGAGTTGGCACAGAAGCAAGAGTTACTTGTTTCAGCCATGTCAAAGGGATGAGCACAACATTAATAATCATTAATTAATTCTCATTATACTTTAACTTACATTCAAATATTTACAGAAATCCTTCATAGAAGGAGACTGGAAATAATTTCTACTGGTCACTGAAATCACCTGTGCATACTTTGAATATTACAGCTTCTGTAAAATATACTGTGAAATTATTATATTTCTGCTTCGTCTTCCTGACCTTGATTAACTACTAAGGAGTTAGCTGGTCAGTTTTCGACCAGACATCAAAATGTATCATGAGGCAAAAGGCTGAAATTGGAGGTGAGTTTGGGGTTACTCCTTCCTCTTCATGCTTTCTTGCAAGATGGGCACAAAGGGATACTCCACAAACACCACAACATATGTGGACTTTACCACATTACAGAGTAACCAAGAGTATTCACTGAGACAAGAGATCATTCAAAGTTTATGGTTTTAAATTTATTTAATGATGTACTTATTGGTAGAGGGGCAAATGTAGCAGAACAATAATCCTGGTTAAGAGGTCATTGTGAGGCAGTGCCAACAAAAAACTTAATTTGCTTTAATTTAAATGTTAGCAGATGTGGCAGAGGATATGGAATGTTGCATCAGTTTATGCTGTGGTGAATTTTGTCCTGGGACAGCTAGGAATAATTCAGGAGAGGTGAGCATGAGAGAAAAAGTACTAGAATTATGCATTCTTGTCAATACCTTATTTTCTAATACACTTCTCCTTTTTTCATTTGAGGATGAATTTTCACAATCGATTCTGTAAACCTTTACAAAACCAGAACTGCAGTAATTTTCCATTATTTTCCATCCCATACACACAGATGCAATAATTTACACCACCACTAACTACTTTAGTTAAGACCAGGCTGTATCTAGCACCATGTACTAAGGTACCTTATAATTATCATAAAACCAAAAGCACTTGGAAATTACTTTTCATGAGTGAAGCAGTAAGCATCGCTGCAGTTAGAGTTAACTAACTCATAGTTAACAGAAACAATTCTGTAAAAAAGCAAAACTGATTTAACCAAAGTTGGAGGCTTTACATATGGGTTGTTGTTGGTTTGGGTTTTTTTATTAGTCGCTAAAGTAGTTGAAGAAAGGAATGCAGCATCTGTCACGTCTTTGGATATCAGTAAAATATTTAGGAGTCATAGCCCATCTTAAAAAAGCTGAAAATGCTGTGGTTAGAAGCACTGTCATGCAAATTAACAGTTGGCTAAATGACTGCAAACAAAAGATAATAAAACATGGCAACACATAAAAAGGAGGTGTCTAAAGAAGTACTGAAGAGCTGGGTTCTGATTATTTTTTTTTTAATTCATAATCTCAAAGGGAGAATAAACAACTAGCTAACATATCATGAAAACACTAGAGAATGAGAAGATAAAAACACTGGACAAAAAATAATTATAATACATAAGTCTCTAGGGAATTAACAATGTTCAGGAAAAGATTCACTTGGAAAAATTCAATGGAGACGTCATTTATATAGAGCTACTTAGTGAGCAAAGTCTAGGAAGCAACAGTCCTGAACATAGTTCGACTATACAGCACACCTCTCACTACCATAGTTCCTAACTATGTACAGATATTTCTGTAAGTTTGACTTCACTGACAGTCTTTCTTAATACAAAAGCAAAAAGCTGTTATCAGAGCAATCATCAAATTCTGACATGTAAAACTGATAGTAAACATCAGATTAGGCATGTAAGACAAAGTTATATAATTTTGTGTTCCAGAGAGCTCATACAAAGAAGCATAGTGAAGGATATAAATACTGAGGACACAGAGAAATCAATGAGAGGCATGAAAGCAGTACAGACAAGAACCAAAGAATGAACTCTGAAAACAAATTTTAGAGAGGATATCAGAATAAATCTGTGCATGTGACACACTTGGCGGTGGAATGTTGCTCCAAAAGCAGCACCTATTCATAAGCCATGGATATTTAAAATGTGCAAAGCAAAACTTTAGAGAGCATACAGCGCAGACCAATAGCTCTCTGGATGGGAGATGAAGAGAGTGGATGGAACAAGAGAAATGGAAATAAAGAGCTCATTAAATAAAGACATCATTTCAGTTCCAGAAGAAGGGACAGAACCAGTCTTGCTCTCAAAGACTGGTGAAGAGGAAGTATGACAGTTTTTTATTTATGCAGTAGGCTATGGTGTTACACTCAATTTTCACAATACATATACAGTTCATCAAGGGCTCTTCTACAAGCTTCTCTGAAACAGCAGCAGGTATAGGTCACAGCAAGATACAGAAGACATAGTATGTGGAGCCTTTTGCCACAGGCATGGCAAAGTCTACTGTCCATTACTGCAATTAAATTCGTGTGGCTGGACAGGTTTGGCATAAGAATATTGTGCCTTTCTATATACTGTTAACAAGAGTAAACAAAACTCAATGGAACTCCACCATCTTGTTTTAAGATTCCAAATACTTAATCCAGGCTGCTACTCTCTCACCACACAGAGTCTCTAACACAATAAGGGCATCTTCCCCCCACTTCTAGTATGCAGCAGGTTATGACTAATGCCCACTGTAAATAGATGAGCACTGCTGCAGCAGTAAAATGCCAAGATAAAGGTCGCTACAGAAGGCAACACATTTATGACCAGCAATGCAGCACATGCCCTGCTTATGAAGAGATTTTATTTTCTATAGTATCAAAACTTCTTTATTTCCATCATGCTAAGCAATCTGATTTTCTGGACAGTCACATGGGCATCTCTTATAGCAAATTCTACTCACACAAAGCAAGCCATTCAAAAATGTTCTTTTAAACAAAACACAGCTAATATAAAGATAGCATTCATTATTACTTTAAGAGCTTTCAAAATGAGAGTTGCTTTTTCCTTCTGTATAGGAATTTAGCATATTAAATTAATAACTTTCATTTGTACATGTAGCAATAGCATTAACAGATAATGAAGATATGCATATGTAGACTGAAATAAAGAGAAAGTTTTAGCAGTAAAAGTATACTTATAAGGAACAATCAACAGAAATGTTAATTGGCAGTGACAGAAGAAACATGCTAAAGCTTTGCATTATCTGAGCACAAGGAAGCGTAAATAGTCAATCACAGCAAAGAAACTATTTCTTTCTAGGCATTTGATATTATTTTTACATACATATGCTACCATAAAGGATGAGCTTTGCCATTATTCCCCCTCAGGGAAGCAGGCAGATACAAAGTACCTCTCCATCTTCCTGCAAAAGCTACTTGCCACAGAACAGCATCAGAAGGGTTGTTTTTTGTGGATCTACTGTTTTCTCACACATTAAAAACCATAAAATTCATACCAGCAGTATGAATTATTTTGTTAAATAGGGAAGGAAAATAACTCATGGTCTGTTTCTGGATGTCACAACCATTCATTACATTTTATTCAATACAGATTAACTTAATTCTCATCCAAAGAGACTGTCCAGTTAATAATGGATACCTGGAAAGGTAATTTACCTACCATCCTGTAATGATACTTGCATTAAAAGTATGGATGCTCATGTAAAATCAATCCCTTATAGATTTCTTACAGTACTAAAACCTGTATTCCTATCACAGCTAGAGCTTGAAGCATTTCCACAATTTCCTGTGCCTCACACCTTTACATAATTTTAGAGTACAAAGTCAACAACAACCCATTCCAGTATCAGTACTTGTGGGCTGACTGGTAACATGCATCATTTTTTGAAGTCAGATCAAGTAATTCTTCAGAAAGGTTAAAAGGCAGAAAAATCCACACTCTGCTGTTAAAACAGGAAAGGTCTGTCTCTCATAATAAAATGACACAAAGTACATTTTGTATATGAGATCAGATTGAAGTAACACCCTCTGTAAGGCAACTCCATATGGCAGATGTATGTAAATACATTGAACAGAAACAACCTGTGAACTTCTGTTGTAATCATAGAGCATATAATCTTTCAACCATATCACAGCAACAGCATTAAATGCTGAGATTGAAGTGTAGGTCTTTGATAAAGTGCTATGTAAAATTGGTACCTTCTCAGTAATAAAATCCAATACTCACCAGTATATTCAGACATCTCTGCTTAATTGTCTACACTTTTACTACATTTCACTCCTTTAGCTCTGCAGAGTGAATGTACTAAGAAATAACAGGTCTGGACATAATTCTCACCAACTCCAATGGTGCAAGAATAATTTCCTAACTGCTTGGTGATCCCTAGTTATCTGATAGGATCTAAATGTCACAGATAAACTTAAGGAGAAATACCCAATGAACTCTTAACAAGAGCTCAACAAAACTGGCTTTAAATGCTAGCAGGAATAAATGCAGAAAGAGAAACCATATTCCTAAGTTTGGGGAAGAAATGAGAAAACAGCCTGAGAAATGATAGCAGAAAGAAAAAAAAGGCCTTTGAAAAATGTTTCATGCTTCTAGAGAGGATACAGACTTGAAGGGTACTGGCAGAAAGAAAGAAGAGAGAAAATAAGCCTGCACTGAGCTTTTAATCTTTCTTTAATTGTACTGACAGTCTCCAGCATTATCCCCAGAGAGAATAAAGCATAAAAGCCTAAGTAACTCAAACAAGTTCCCTTGTAACTCAGTCCTTTCAGAACAGCATGATTTCTTTGAAGGGCTTGGTTTCTTAAAGACTAGGTCATACAAAAATCATATTGTAATGTATACTTTTATTCTGCTAAAACAAAGTGATGATATTGTGCCTGTTTTCACTAATACGTCCTTAGGAATGTCTGGATAGATTTTTGTAGAAATTAACAGAATAACGTTTGTCTATTTCGGAAAATGAAGTGGCTTGCATTGGTAGTCAGAAAATATGTTTTTCAAAGGTCAAGACAGAGATGGAATGCAAAATTAAATAGAAATTACTCAGGAAACAGAGGTTAAAATGTAAGCAAACAATTACATCAATATTATATCAATAAGTACTAAATGCAGGATGGCAAGGTTCAATTTTAAATGTTGATTATCTTTTACTCTCAAACAAATTATATATAAACCTGGCTCAGATCTAAGCACAGCATCTAGAAGGACAAGGGTATTTTATCAGTGTAATTTAAAATGAACAGAAGTCAAGTTCAGTCAGAACATATTTGTGAGTTTCCGTTTTCTTTTAACTTCTTCATTTGAGATTTAACTGAGAAACTATTTTAAGCAGAGTTCAGAGAAAATACACATTAATGATTTTATCTAATCAGGCATGAGATGAAAGATAAAGAAATCTGGCCTTAAGTGTCACATCAGATTGATGGTAAGAATCCACAAATTCTGGTAAACCACTGATTTCAACAACAGTGTGTAACAGAAATATTAAAAACACAAATTCTGTGGACTTTTGCAGCTCCCTGACCCAATGAAATTAGAGCAATACCCACTAACCCCAAGGACTCTAAGAGTTGGAGTTCCACTGCTCAGACTGAAACAAGGATTTATTCAAGAGCAAGCACATGGATTATTTGGGGTTATTTAAATCTCTTTCTCTTCCTAGTATCTAGGACTGGCCATAGATGACAAGCACAGATGACAAGCTTGGCCCTGCAATTTTTATTCTCTGCCACAGAGAGATATTCCATATTCAGTTCTTAGACTTTTGTATTTTCGTTTTTAAGCATGCCTCTGGGATGCCTAGACTTCCAAAGTCTTTGATACAATTTATCTCAATACAAGTATTGAGTTGACCATTTTGTTAAGCACCACTGAACTCATAAGCCACAAAATCTCTTGAGTGACTCCAGCCACTTGCTCTCACGTTGCATCACCTATGTCAGTAGGTAGAAACTGTCACAGAAGGTAAGAGGGTAAAGAGGATTTAAACCTACTGCCAGCAGCCTGTGCTGCATATTATATACTGAGAAGGAAGCAATTACCTGGGCTGAAATCCTGCAATGCTCATTGACTTCAATAAGGTAGGATTTCACCATGGATGAAACGAGGGAAGGGAACAGTCTAAGGGACAGGGCAAACACTGACCCTTACAGCTCTGATTATGACCGAGAAAAGACATCTATCAGAACTGTACTATCAAAGGCCCGCAAAGGGCACTCTCTTTTTGAGCCTAATTATCAATCTATATACCTAATAAATTGATAATGCCTGAGGTTTAGCATGTTTTGAGTTTCAAGGTGTTGAATGCTCATTCAAGGGATGCTTCCTTAAAGAAGGAGGAATTTACATTCAACTAAATAGAGCTTGTAGCTTTCAGTTTTCTTGCTACAGGAAAGTTTTTTTACAAAATGTTTTATAAACTAAACAAGACTGTCAGAATAAAAAATAATAATAGATAACAAAATAGCCTTGCTTTTGGTTTGTGGTAATCTGCGTAAGATCCTCCACTGCACAGATCTTAGAGACGTCTATTTTTTTTTAATGCTAGCATGTTTAAGCTAATGGGTTTTTTAAAATGCCAATATTTAAAACATATCCATCGATCTAATAAGTGGTATCACATTATTTGCCTGACTCATTATATTGTACAAGCAGAAAGCAACTACTCAAATGCAGCACATAAGCATGCATTCTATAGGAATGCCTTGGAGGAACACACAACCATATCCATTGCTTTAAAGCAACAAAAACTCAGTGCTAAATGGAAGCTTCTAAGGGCTTACTATTTTTCTCAAGAACCTGGAGGAACCAGTAATAAAAGATTAACCCTTTGTGTAAGGAAGAAAAAACACGACTCATCTGAAAAGAAATCAAGGAAGACCAGAAGATCAGAAAGGATCAATCTCCAAAATAACCTCAGCCACATATACCCCACGGTCGAGTTAAGGAACAGTCTGTGCCAAATTGAAAAGTTTAGAGGCGTAAGCAAAGCCTTATACAGCTGGTCATTTTGGTATTCATTCTAAGGCACGAAAGGATAATGCCAACCACACATGTAGTTTAAACCAAAGCTCCAGGCAATCTGACACAGAAATATAACAAAGCAAATATGAACATAACATAGTAATATACATACAGAATACATAGTAGATACCGGATTATATACACACATCAACAAAGACATAATTCTGTGTTATGCATTTTTTCTTTCTGCGACAGATGAGAATGAGACACATAGAATCATAGAATAGTTACGGTTGGAAAGGACCTTAAGATCACCTAGTTCCAACCCCCCTGCCATGGGCAGGGACACCTCACACTGAACCATGTCACCCAAGGCTTCGTCCAACCTAGCCTTGAACACCAAGAGGGATGGAGCATTCACAGCTTCCCTGGGCAACCCATTCCAGTGCTTTACCACCCTAACAGTAAAGAATTTCTTCCTTATATCCAATCTAAACTTCCCTCGTTTAAGTTTTAACCCATTACCCCTTGTCCTGTCACTACAGTCCCTAATAAAGAGTCCATCCCCAGCATCCTTGTAGGCCCCCTTCAGATACTGG
The DNA here is from genome assembly GCF_963264785.1 of Psittacula echo. Classification (NCBI taxonomy): domain Eukaryota; kingdom Metazoa; phylum Chordata; class Aves; order Psittaciformes; family Psittacidae; genus Psittacula; species Psittacula echo. The sequence goes on along the minus strand of NC_137743.1, from coordinate 66,880,213 downwards.
AAGGCTGCTATGAGGTCTCCACGCAGCCTTCTCTTCTCCATATTTGATAGTTAAAATGTATGTTTGGGAAAAAAGCCAAAAACTATTTTATAAGCTTCAAATCTCACTATTCTTCTGAAAGACATTTTTACCTAATGAAAATGAACTAATGAAAGACCAGAAGTTTGCTCCCTGAAATAAGATTCACAGGCTCTCAGTTGTGCTTTGTAATATATGTTTTTGCCATTTAGCACATCATGCGTAGAGATACCACATTCAATAATACAATCTGCTGAGGATGAAAAGCAGTTTCTTTGCTAATAAAAAAGCTGGTTATAGAAAGTGCAAGTTTGGCAGTAAAGCTTCAAAGAAAAATAGCCTCAAAAACATCTGCAGACTTTAAGTGTGTACATTTCAGTTTCTCAGATGTTCTCCTATAATTTAAATATTTTAGGAATTAATCAAAATAATTTCTTTTCTTGAAAATTGGATGAATTCATATTTTTCAACTTCACTTCTAACCATGCTAAAATATGAGGAAACCAATAAAGGCATTACTTAACAGGGAGACTGATGTGCTCGCTAGATATTTCTGTATCTTTTTATCCAAGAAGGAATTTCAAATAAGTCAAGCTTTCTGCTATATAATTTAAGACTCTTTGAAGTGCTAATAAACACATAAACATTTTCAAGGGCTGTAAAGAGGAATGACAATATATTTTTGCACAGTCTGGTATAATGGGATTCAATGGGGACTTCAAGCGGATGGACATTACTGCAGTTATAAAAAAATTGTACCTAAGAGAAATTACATGCTAATATGGTTTAAGAGAACTCAGGTTTACAAAGCCTAATTCCATCTCTGCATGGTAATCAGTGGCATAGTCACAAAATATTGCTACTGAAATAGATTCAGAATAAACCAGGAGACTGAGGTGCAAACTGATTGTAGGGACAATCAAGAACATGCACCAGGAAAGTTTGTTGCAGAGAGACATAAGGAAGAATCAAGTCTTTCTAATCAGCTTATTTTTCAGTCTTTCAGTCACTTAAGGGGTGTCCGAAGTGCCTGTGTCTATCACCTATAAACCAAGGATAGCAACAAAGAAAGGGAAACTCACAGTTAAGACTAACTAGATCCCTTGATCTTCTGCAGACATTCTGCTCATTGACAATATTGAATATCACACATAATGACACAGCAAATTATCTGAAACACAGTGGACAATTATTGATAATAAACTTTTCAGTCATAATGCCACTATTTAGGAAAGAACATATCGCAAGACCGTATCAAAAGACTTGTACACTTCCATGAGTACGTATCATGCCAAGAGAAAAGCTGCGTTACTGAAGTGAAATATCTAGTTCCTAAATATGCTTCTCCACTCCAATGGCCAGGAAGGTTACCTGAGGAGATACAGTGCCCTAACCAGTGTTTGCATCCATTTTTTAAAGTATGAGTTGAATACACGCGATAGAAAGCACCAGCCACTGTGTTTCTATGCTGACAAACATAGCTTGTTCTGATGTAAGTCTGGCTACACAGGATAGAATGTTGTTCCATACTTGTTTAAATCTGCTCTACCAGACAGAGCATCACTTGTTAAAATTAGAAATGTTTGACAAAGCAAAACAAGAGAAAAAAACTCTAAAAGCATATTGCAAGGTTGGTCAAAACCAATATAACAGCAGCACTGAAGGCCACACTCTGCTCCCACTTAGTACCATCTGTATCAAAGCAATGGTACACTAAATTCACACCAGCAAAACTGGGAGTGCAATCTGGCACTTTTTGGTACGATAACAATTTTGGAATCTTGCCCTGCTCCTCACTTGCATGCTTTATCAGTATTAACACAGAAGGTATGAAGGTGGGATGTTAGTTATTTTCAAAGCTTTGCTCACATCTTGCCAATTCTGTGTTTACTGTCTAAAGCTGGGAAGGGGAGGAGGACTTTTTATATTCCTCCTCTTTCCACGTGTTAACTCTATGAAAAAATCTCCTGCCTGCCTATCATCACTTCATTTTTCAATGTCTCTCACACTAGCTTTGTTACTTTGCATACAAATTTGAATCGGTCATCAGCTGAAAATTTGCAGACAGCATAAAGCCACAGATTTCACACACTTGAGTCCTTCCACGTCTTCCTTCTGTGTTGAATTCTGTATCTGATAACATGGAATAATTCTTCCTAGTTCTGACAAGATGGCTATTTGAGAGGCTGGTGAACACAGTATTCCAGCTACATTAAAAATGTAGGCTACTACAATTTGATCACCTTTACATTTCTCAAATAAAACCCCGTTAGAGAGACAGATCATCAATGTAGAGTTTGAGCAGTCAATGGAGAGTGTGACATGAAGCGGGTAAAGACAGCTGAGTGTTCCATGACCACCTTTTATACTTTTGTGGGTCTCCAAGCACTTCACTGTTTTAAATCACATGATCACCCATCCTGCAAACCTAATATTCTGTATTTTATTAACTATAGTTTTATATCTCTACTATGTTTGCCTATGGGAAATCAGTAAATCAGAGCAAAGACTTCTGTAGTTGATTACTGGGCAATAAACTAGCAGAGCAGTACACCATAAATCAAGCTGATAGTTCAGGGGCTGGACATCAATCTGATTTTTTTTGTTTGATTCCCCCCTCCCAATATTTCATTTCTCAGATCAAATTTAATCTTTTACTCAAATGAACTGGAAAGAATTTCTGGCATGCAATACTCACTGGTGCATTAGAAAGTACTGACATTTACATGAGAGTCCTAATACTCCTTAAACATGTTGAAGTATTCAGGAGTCTACTAGAGAAAGAAGCAAGAACATTCTCAAGTAACAATGCAACATATATTTTCCAGCAGCCTAAGGCAAGGAAAAGGCTGCCTCTCCTCACACAGCAAAACACCTACATGAGATTCAGCAACATACTTTGATAAATAATGTACTTACAGCATGGCCAAATGGATTAAAAAAAAAATTAAAATCCTTACATGTTCATTTTCATTAATGTATTTTTACAGTGCCTTTGTAATTCCTACTGCCATAATCCTGACACATAAAAGGAGGCGTAAGATTATATTATACTTTGATAAGGAATATGATTAGATACACCTTAAAAAAACCTAACCAGTATTACATGCAAGTGCACTGAGATCTATGGTCTCAATTCTGATGAACTTAAGCCTTATTCAGGAATCTCACTGAACAGTGCTACAACATTTAAGTCAGTTCATATGTGTATTTCCTGTACAGCATCCCACTAAAACAGTATGCAAAATTTTTTCTGTTCTGACAGAGGACCTGTTTTTAAACCAGCTCATTAAAAACCAACATTCAAAGCATTCAGAAAACAAAGACAGAAAGAAAACTGCTTCTCCTAAAGCTATCATTTCAGAGCAGTGAAGTCTGCTGAGGGCTACTGAATTATCATCAGATCATCTGAAGCAGGAAGCCAGTTAACGCTACAGTTTACCAGACTACAAGATCTGCAAAGTGCTGCTGAATATGAATAGAAAAAGAATTAAAATATTCATTCTGACCTTATAGGGACCAAGACTCCCTCTCTCCAAAGTTACTGCATGCCGAAGTAATAGCTGTTGTTCATTTACCTCAACATCAAATGTTTCTCAAGGCATGTTCAGTAACTTCTAACATAATCTTATTCCACACAAAAGGAAATTGGTTATTTGCATGTTATCCAAGGAAGGCTGAGTAATTCACTGTGGTAGGAAAGACCTCTAAAAATAAGTCACCTCTCAGTAGATTCACTCCCTTCCTGTTTGGGTTTGATTGCCACTGCATGAAAGGACAAAGCTTTAGGATGAAATAAAAAGAACTTCTGTAATGATGACACTGCTCACATACATTCATTTCACTTCTACTCTGTTTAAAAGAATCCAACTATTAGGGGTGGAGCAAGCCAGTGACCCAACAGGATGTGCATGACTACAGTACCTCGTGTGTAGCCTTCTGCTTTCATGTTTATTTTTGGATGTATTTTCCTTTGTGCTTTGAAACAGATTTCAGGGCAAGGTATATAGAACCACACTCACTGATGCTGAAAGGGAAAAGCAAGTTCTTAATATGAAGAGTATTTCTTCCTACAGATATGTAGTGTACCTTGAAAGTCCACAGTGTTGTAACAATGATGAATAACTTTTTTCACATTTGTTAATGCTCCTCAGAGATGAAGGACAGGGACAATTGGTGCACAAAGGCACGTCATCAGTGACTCCCATAACCTCCTAGAGCTTCCTTATCAGGAAACAGTGTTCAGCTGTGTGAGAACCTAACCAGAGATATCATCTTCAAGCTGCTATAACAGCTGTTAACAGAAAACAACGCTCCAAGGATGACTAAGCTTAGAAGTTCAACAGATGTTCCCAAGCAGGATGCTACTTTAACAGAGAAAATACTAGGCCATTTTAACTGGTAACTGTTCTTATCAGGACAATAACTTGTTTTGACCAGCGTTTCCTGACTGTTAATATTTAAGATAATAAAAAAAGTTTCTGTATTGAAAGAGTTGATTATCTTGTTTTCTATATTACAGGAGGCATCTTACTCTATTTTTGATAAAGAATATCCTTCCTTTATTAACAGCAATTAATACACTTTGCTGCATATCATGTATTAAATATGTTAATAAGCCACGTCTGTGAAACATTCCATCAATGCAATAGTTTCTTAGTGTAACACAGCTAATATAGGAAAAGCTACTTTACAATTTAAACAAAACTCAGAAAAGTCTGTAAATTCATAATATGAAGTTACATAGATTCTGAAAAGTCTATCCAAACTTAGAAATAGCTATGTATTATATCTTGCTCTCTTCAAAGTAAATTTCACAAAGGAAAAAAAAAGAACACAACAAAAACCACACCTCAGAACAAACCCAAAACTAACCTTATTTCTAGATAAAGTGTATTTTTTGCACTCCTATTATTAATCGTAAAAATCCTACATTCATAAAAGCAGTAACCACTTTGAGGATTCCAACCCTATAGTTTATCTAGATTGTTCTTAAACTACAGTATTACATTATTTTGGAATTATTCAACTACTTTTTATGAAGAAACTACTTCCTTATGGAATTAAATTCTCATTATCTGGAGAGTTGAAATTTGTATGCACTAGATTTTAGTTTTCATGATATCTGTGATAACGCTATCATGGGTGCCTTTTCCCATTTTTCCCGTGACACCGCTGATATTAAGTATCCGTGATCCATTCTTGACTTGGTGTGGGTTTTCATTAAAACAAATTTAAAAAGTCACCTGAATGGCATGTCATTGTTTCAACAACTCTTTCCCCATATGGGCTTTGTCACAGCAAAGATATATGAATCTTAGGATAATGCAGGCAGAACAATACAGCAGCTGTAATTCAGCAAGAAGTTTCCCCTGAAGAAAAGTATTTCCTTTACTTTAGATAATACTAATAATGGACTGCTGTTACTGCTAGTGTGTTTTGGGGGAATTTATTAAATAATTTTCTGTTTGTCTTGAATATTCTCTGTTTATCACACCTTAGCTGCAGTTTACAGAGGCTTTGGGGTTTGAAGATTGCAAAGAAACAAATACTGCCTTGAAAAAAAAAAACTTAATTCTACCTCAGACTAACCAGTAAAGCTGTATTTCATGGCATAATTTTCCACTCACTGAGAGCACAGGCATAGCTTCTTTGAAAGCAAGCACACCAGAATACCTTACAAGTTCACTGTAAAACTGCACACAAAAGGCAAAGAAGCACCACAAAACTAAACTTTGGTCTCTGACATGTGCAGCATCTGGGACATGCGTTACTGCACAACTTCATAAAACCTGCAATATACAAGATGTGTCCTAAGTTCTCTATGATAGCTCCCAATACTTGCAATGCACACAACCTTTTCCAAAAGCATCTATCATCAAAAAACTCATCAAAATCAGCAAAATTGTTAAACAACATTGTATTAGTGATAGAAGAGCAAATTACATTGGCATTTTTGTTTTAAAACAACTTCAAATGTTTGAAGGTTCAAAATTTTTAAGAAGGGAACTTAAACTCCACTTCCCCAGTAGTTCTGATGGGAAACCAACAAATTGAATGCTTAGCAGGAAAGTCATATAAATAGAAGAAATGACAATGCTTATACCAATTAAAAGTGAATTATAAGCACGTTACTTGAGAAACCTACAATTGGGTTTATTGTCCTCCATCATGAACTTATAAAGCAATACATACATTAAAAATTTCTGACTACTGGCAAATGTAGCAGATGTTAAAACAGATGAGACCACTGGCATATTTAATCTCTCAATATCAGAGTATATTAAGGATAGACTCTTCTTATAAATGCTGCCAATAAAAGCATGTTCAAAGCTAAACCAGCAACACCTGCTGTATGCAAATAAATTCCACCAGAAATTTCACCTAAGTTATTTCATTAGAACAGGCCTGCAAGAAAGAAATACAGGAGTATGTAATAATGCAGAATCTGAAGCACTAAAAAGAAAAGGACTTTTCTTTTTGTCCAAACTAATTTAAAAGGGTTATTACTTTGCTTACAGTATAAATGTGCTTATATTTCATTACAAATACTTAAAGGTTAAATCACTTTTTCTGCATAAACTGCAAATAAATTTGAACCTACCTCCCAAAGCGCTTTAAAGTCCTTCTGCTCAATCCGAAGGAGCTCGCTGTACTCTCTTGTAACAATGGTAGCATGGCGAGGAGTGTTATCCAGAATGGACTCTCCAAAAGCAGTTCCTATTCCCAGAGTGCATATTGTCACAGCATCCTTTGAAACAAATAATAATAAAATTAATAAATATATAATAAAAGGACTATGGAATAATAAAAGGACACATATTAAATATTCCAGGATGTTTTAAGAGTCTTTATGTCACATTCACCGATAACACTGCCTTAAGACTCTTCAGCAATTTGCTTTAAAATGAAATTAAAAGTGCCAACAAAAAAAACCCAAACCAATACACTGATTAACAACACAGAAAACTTCAATGTGGAAGCAAGTAGTTCTGTTTACTATGACCATCAGTTGAATTAGACATTTCTGTGTGCAAAACAGAGAACAGAAGAGTGACTTTCACCTTTGGAAGAAAGTTATGACCTCTGTCCATCTACCTCTAAAGACTGTTGTGATGATGGGATTCTTTTGAAATGTCAGAGGTGATGAGAAGATAACTAAATGCAATCTTGGAATATAAATTTCTGCCCTATGTAGACTACCCTCATTTGAAAGAAAATTTAACTGTTTCCTATGCAAACATAACTTTCAACTATATTCTCTTGTATTTATAATGCATTTCTCTACCATGTAAGGTCTCTGTCCAGTGCAATCATACAATTTAATCAACTCTTGGCCCTTCTGTTGAATATGTCAGTAAATCTCTCAATTGTTACTGCCTGTCAATTAAGTACCAGACTAATAAAAAGAAAAATAGTATTCTTTTCACATAAATCAGGGATTTCAAGAAAACTACTGAAGTCCAAAACGACCTGGAATAAAATATTCAGGATGGTCCCAAACATGGAGAAAAGAGCCTACGTGACCACATGCTATTCAAGTGACAGAAAGATGTCTAAATCAAGCCTCTTTGGCCAGGAACTCCTCTGTAGTAGTTCTAGTATAAATTATGAGCTTCTGGAGAGAAAAAAAAAAAAAAAAAATCAAGATTACTAGCAATTAAGTAACTTGCTGAATCAAGATCTTTAGATACATGTTCTGCTTAGGCTTACAAATTGCTATGTTCCTGAGCACGGGCTGGAAGCTGAACGATTACGTATGTCTCTTTCTAAGCTGGGCTTTGACTGCCTTCTGAGTAATTAAAAAAAATAGCAACAGCATTAAAAATTTAAATGGATACAAAATGCACTTTACTAAAGAAATCATACATGCACACAGACAAATTCACATAAACTTATAAAAACACAGGCTCATTTGACTGGATACAACATTGGAAATATAGTTTAATTCTAAAAATGTAGGATTCATGAAATGTCTACAAAAACAAAGGCAGAAAAATTTGTCATCCCATCCACTATGTCCTGGTGGCTGAAAATCCAGGAAAGATACATGAGCATATTTCAGCATCATTTTTGTCTTTAAAATTGCATTGTTTTCCTTTCATGCATCTAATAAGTGGTAATAGGCAAATGTTATTAAGATCAAGTTAGTAGCTTTATAATTGCATTACAAAGACAAATGCCCATAATAGTCCAGTTCCCTGAACCATAGCAAATTGCTTTTGCACAGATATTACCATATAAAATCATGTGTTCAGGAAAACAAAAATCAATTACGTCTTAGAAAAGATCAAGGAAAAATTTACCAACTGCCAGAAATAAATTTTCAAGGAAGGCAAATATGAACAGGCACTGTCTAAAACAAACAATATTTGGGAATGAGTACCTAGACACCTAAACAGAAGTCTCTACAAATAGACGAAAACATAGGCTACACAATAAAGTTCTGCCTTAACAAGCTTAAACTCCAGATCTGAAACACCATATGCATGCTACCGTACTCACAATTGCACTCAAAAGAGTTACAAATAAAATGTGCCTGCTGCTCTTACAAAATTTAATCTCCAGATCTCCAATACATTATTCTCAACTTCATTTAGAAAGTGCAGACGAAAGATCTCTGTTTAGGGCAGAATAATCAAATAGCCTGGCAGAAAAAGAAGATTTTCCATATTGTAAATGAGCAATATTTACATTTTCCAGCTTCTTTCTCGCTCCCTTCCCTCACTCTGAAAAAAATAAACTCCTTTGAAACACCTCACCTTTTGTGATTCTTTACAGCCCTGAAGAACATATTTTTAAAGATAGAACACAGAAGAAAAGGAAGAGTGTTGGTTAAGGAATTAATCACTTCCTAAGACAATGATAAGGCAGCTGTTCAGCCTAAGAAATAAATTAACAGTTATGGGGCGCTCCAAGGAGCTGGTATAGTTTCATTAAAGTCCAGGCTTCTATCAAGTGAAAGCTCTTTCAGATTTTTTCCCTAGCTGTCATTGCTCTCCATAGAGATGCAGTTTTGCAGCCAGCTAGGGAGCAAGTCCATCTGTTTTCTTAAAGACTTCAGAGCCCCATTTTCCCTCTGCCCCTTGTTTATATATCTCCAGCCTCCTGGGGAATCAGGTGTGCATCTCCTACTACACCTGTTAACCTTACAGTCAAGAATCTCCTGCTGTTCAGTGTAGACTTCAGGAGGATTGCTGGCAGCTCAAAACTCAGTTCGCTGTTCCCCTCTGCAATCCCAGGAACAGCATGGGTTCTAGCTGCTGGTAACCAGCTAAAATTCACACAGCTATTTAAAAGGCAGTATTAGAGACTTAAAAAGATGTGATTGTTTCCATTTCTATCTGTCCTCTGAATGCACTATAAAATGTGACATAAAAATAAGGATCACAAAATGGTAGTGTTCAAAATAGGTTTAAAAAAATATGAGAGCTAGGCTGGAAGGGATTTGGGACTTTTTGTTTAAATATTATTCAGTACTTTGCTTGGTTGGTTTTAATGTCACCATTTTCCCACACCCTTTATTTCATCTCTGCACCTGTGTCCCTCCAGGACTCCATACCATCTCTATGTTTAATTGGAGATCTGCAAAAGCTGCCATTATGAAAAGTTTGCTTACTATTATTTTGACACACTTCAGTTTGTCCTCAGCAAAAATTTCCTTTTATAACAGAGAAACCAAAGGATGCAAATTGAAGGAAACTATTTGTTCTATTTTGTGATTTTCCTCTTCTATTACCCCCACTTGAGTATGTTTCAGCCACTCAGATAGGAAATCCTTAATAAACTACACCTAATGACAATACAGAAATATCTTCCCAATCCAGAACTGCAGTTTGCCAACATATGTTAGGTCATCCTCTTTACACAATACAAGATGATTTGCCTAAAGTCGGCACTATGATTCTAGAAAAACTAACCAACATCTCTTCTAGTTCCTAATTAAAATATATACAGATCAGATTAACTATACTGTAATAAAATACTCATTATTTCCACACCTTCCTACCAAATCCTCTAAAAGCAACCTGCAACATCTTGGACTTCTTCCTAGGTTACCCAGTAGACACAAGTGAAATGATTTCTCTATATTAACTCTCAATAAGCTAAGTTCAAACCCAAAATTAGTACAACCGCAACACTGTGGAGCTCAGCATGGGCCAACACACACTGCTTCTCAGCTGAGTACATTAGTCCAGCCAATCTCTGTTACGGGTAGGGCAGTTCTCATGCTCAAAATAAGTAATTTAAAGCTAGGCTGGGCATATTTACACTACACTACAGACTGACCACAGTACAAACCTATGTTGTGGCTTCACATTGTTTCATCTCCAAAATACATAGCATTATGTATACATACATAAGGGCATTTACATGCAGAAAGCAGTACTGCAAGGGCTGTCTTGTTTAAGTCCCTTTCCTTTTTCCACTTCATCTTATCACAGACAGGAAATTCTTCCCTTTCCTACATGAATGTCTGAGCCTCTTTCTTCACAGTCTTTTCAGCAACCCTACTAATTTACTTAGCTTTTGATTCCCAGTCCTCTGTATCTTCCTACAACTGATGCTGCTGTACCACTTAAGCACCCACAGCTCCTCCTTTAAAGCTTTTCTAAAAAAGGCAAGTAAAGTCAATGCCCTCTGTTCAGTTGGGTCTGTTTTTAAAAACTGATCAGCTTAAAAAAACTCCACCAAAACACAGGCAAGATAAACTCGCAATAGCCCCCAGCACACATCATGATTCATCTGCCTACATGACTACAGCAAAACTGCAGATTAAAATGCTATTTGGTCTTTGTCTTTCTTCTCTTCATTCCGTCCCTTTTTCTAGGTAGGAATATAAATCTTAATCATTTGGGGTAAAAGGCTCAGAATGTAATTCAGTAAAACACAATGTTGCATATCTGGCAAAGACGTCACACTGATGCTTTTGTCATAATGCATTTATTCCCAGCTTTATTCTGAGACATTACCATCAGCTATCTTTCAGAACCTGTTAATTTTCAAAACAGAGTCCAAAAACTAAACATACACAGGGCAGTCAGCAGTATTTTTAAGACTACACTAAACTAGGAATATCTCTAAGAGGAACTTCCATTAGTATATACCTTGGTTGTAACATAAGGTAGGTAACAGAGTCAAATAAAAATTAAATTCTGAATCTGTTCATACTTGAGGATAAAGATCTTTTTGTGACAGATTCTAAACAGGCTGTGTTTTCTCTTTATTTTGAAAGGGACTTACTAAATCTCTGTATGACTTTTAAGTGCCATATTTGTCACAAACAAGTTGAGTTCATTCACTTACCGCTGCAATTCATAGTGTGACCTTTTTACCTAAAAACTAAAGTCTTCTTCAGTCTCTTCTTGATTGTTGAATACTCAGAAAACTCATAAATAATTTATAGAAAGCAGACCAGTCACCACTCAGGAGGTACTGGGTAATGCTGCCAGATCTCTATCTATTTCAATGGCAAATGAAATTACCATCATGATCAGCAGCAGCTAGCATATTTTAGCACCTCAATGGAATAGAACTAACAGTAACAGAGAAATCTGCTCTGGTGGAACTCTTCAAACCAGGTGAATTGTAAACAGCTGAAGACGATTTTCAAACTAGCCATTTTAGTATCAAACGTTGCCTGTACTCTGTTATGTATTCTAACACTGCCCTCTTGTGACATAATACAGTTTAGCAAGCAGTCAGAAAGGATTTTTCCAAACCAATATGAAAGCAAGGCTTTATCTATGAGGTCCTAAATATGTGTGTTTTCATTAAAATATTTAAATCAGTATATGGGATGCTTCCTCTTATAACAATAGCAAATAATAAGTAATTTTAATATTTATATGCATTCTCAACTTGGTCCTCATCAGTATTAGTAACATTTTCTGTGAGAAATCATGGGTGGCTGCATGAGTAAGCTAATGTGCAGCAAGAATGTGCAGGAATTAATACTTCACTAGCTACACTGACATCTTGATCCATTAGTGCATTTAGATATAATTTCTAGTGCAGGACATGTAACTACATGCCTCTGTAGGCTCAAAAGCCATTAAGACATTCTTAGTAAGCACCAAATGCACACACATTTAATAGAAGAAAGCTACCAAACATCAAAGGTGTCTGCACAAAGAGTTAGATGGTAGCTGCTACACAACACATTTATTGCCAGGCTTTCTGAAATATAAGTTCCCCAGTTAGACAAATAAGCACTTAATAAAAGAGGGACCAATATTTTTAATCAAGAGAATTTATTTTTCATATTTACATTAACGCTAAAGGCATCATCATATAACTGCAGGATAATTCAAGCTGTAAGAAGACATCTAGTACAACCTCCTGCTCATCTTAAGTATTAAAAGATTCTTAGTAATGTTTAAAGACTTTTTAACCAATAGGAACCTGAATACAGAATTAGCTTCTTTCTTCCTAGAAGAAATGACATAATCCTTCTGTACTACATGAGTCTACAAACTACTAAACTTGAAACTTCTGTATCTCTTCTGCTCTGCTGGAAGTTCCTCATTAGCGTTAGTGCCATTTATAATATTATAGTAACAGCAGAGCACTTAATCACTACTATGACTTTGCAAAGGAAGCTTTGGCTCCTGGGTGCTGTTACTGGAAGTTGTGCTCCAGGGTAGGTTACAAGCATCCCTACATCTTAAGCATGGGTCATCCATTCCCAGCTGGGAGCATAATGATGTCCACTCTATTTCCTCCATCATCCAGGTTTGTAGTGAACACAGCAGGCAGGGAGTGCTAGCAAGAATGACCAGCACCATGCCAACAAGGAAGTACAGGCAAGACTGGAACAGGGTACCCCCCAGTTAAAGGCAGGAGACCAAGGACGGACAAGGTGGGACATGGTATAAACACCAAGCTGGAGCAAAACCAGAGAAAACATTAGACTCAAATAGTATTTAGGATTCCCCAATCACCAAACTTATCCAGCACTGGAATGGTTAATGAGCTGCTGTCCTTTTGGCAAGGAGGCTGCATCCTATGGCAGCTAGTCAGTGGTAAGAACTCAGTTCATTGTTCCTGTGAGAAGGAAATGTGAGGTTAAGAAATTACTGCAGAATGTAATTTCTAGAACTAGAAATTACTGCAGAATGTAATTTCTAGAATTTCCAATAGGCAGGAAAATGGACTGAACCTCAACAAGCAGAGAAAATATTTACATTAGATTTCTTAAAAGGCTGAACTGTTCCAACCTCCATTTAATGGCACAAATCAACACTCTAAACAGATTCTTAATTTAACTTCCACATCTAGAACACTTCTGTGGATATACTTCTTTCTGATTCAGTAAAGAGCATTGGTTCTTAACCACAGTGTACTGCCATCTTTTGGCAAATACTGGAAAATGGATTGCTTTAGACCTGCACAGAAACAGGTATTATCACAAGAGCCCAGTACCATTCCAAATTGTGACAATACTGACAACAGCCAGGCCATGCTGAGAACTGCTAAAATTAGGCTAATTATACTTTCAATCAGTCCCTACTTATTACAGTGAAGAGGTTGCTAAAAATAATTATATGAAAGGAGATCCTTTTGTATCTATCATTTTACTGTAAGAAGCAGAAAGACCCAGTGCTCACACACTGCCCTGGCTTGCATTCTGACCCAATTTCACTGGTGATGCAGTGCTCAGGAAAGAGAAAAATTCAATTTCTTCTATGAGCAATAAACCTTCCCCATTCAGCCAAACTTTGGGCAAAGAATAAATCACCAACATCCCCTACGCATGGTACATTCAATCAAGGTGGGGAAAAGGGTCCTGGGTAGCTATACTATTCACATGAAGGCACAGAGTCACGTGTCCAACCTTTTGCTGAGCTACATGATGGGACAATCCCAGATCTCAAACATGGGAGCAGGGAATGGGACATGATGCCTTCCCAGAAGACTCAGTTCACAGCAGTTAAGTGCACGACTTGTCAGCATGACATTAGATGACACAGGTGAGAGAGTTGCTCCAGAAAAAATATCTCATCCTTATTTTTTGTATTTACTCTAAACTCCTAATTTTAAAACAGGAGTGCCAAGATACTAAGAAACTGCTTGTAATTTGGTGGGAATTTCATTTGTTCTTCTATTTCTACTAAATAAGTATTGCCTCCAGGCTTCTGGTCTAATGCAGCAGCAGTTCTAATACTCTAATACTTTCCACTAATTGCATTGGAGACTGCAGTATGCTGTTATAAGACTGCACTGTTGGTGGGGTTTGAACTTTCTGAATAAGGAACATTTATAGGGAATGAATTAACAGCTCTTAGATCTCTAGCTTAATTTCACATGGCTCTATCAGGAAAGACAGAGGAGTCTTGCTTCATATTAAAATGTAGACCCCTTTCCAGAGCATTACATTTCAGTTTTCTTCAAGTCAAAGGTATGATTTGCCCCCATAGACAAAGGACAGCTGAGACTAAAGGAGACTCAGAGAAACATGCATATATCTGTAGATATGTTATCTACGTTAGCATAAGTCATACTCTTTCTTTTTACTGCTGACTGGATGGTTTCAATTAAAAACCTCTTTTACCTGGTGGTTGCTTGTATCAGAAACCTTCACATCCAGTGATCCTGTGAGAACAGCATACCAGTTCGTCCCAATATCACCCTGACGAAACACTGGAAAGATGAAATCTTGTAAATAAGAGCTACCTCTTTAAGTTCAGCAACATTAACAAGTATTTTCCCTCGTATTACTGCACTACTTAGTCATTTCTGGCAGTATAGAATTTGCTATGTCAGACTACTTACTTACTGTTTCAATAATATTTACAATGACACTAGAAATCACGTACTTTAGTAAACTGGTTGATACACTATAGAAACAATGAAAATACATAGAATTGCTTTGCTCTTCTCCCCAGTTTGCTTTTTTTTTACCACTATCTTAGTTAACAAACAAAACAAAAAAACCAAAAAAACTTTCTGAACAATATCCCTTTGAAATTCAGAATCTTTCAATGCAGATACAGCTCCCACTGACTTCAGTAAGAGTTCTGGCTGAGAAGCAACTGCAAGACTTTGATGTTCAGGCATTCCAATTGTGTGATTACAGTATCAGAATTCCTATTATTCTAAGCAAACCCCAGTGCTGTGTGCCTAAAGCCTGTCAGATTTACCTAAGAGGTAGCTAAGAGTCTACTACATACCACAGATCTCTATGACCTATTCACCTGGTACAGCTCTGGGAGCTCACACATTCTCATCACAGGACCATCACTTACTTCCATCTCAGCTTCACAGACTGAGCACAGCTGTCTACCTTCATGTGGCAGACGGGCTGCCAGAGCAGGCACAGAGCTATTGCACCCCACAGCAGTACACAGCTCTGTCTTCTGTTATTCTGAGTGACTGCAAACCACACTGTTAGTGATATGCCTAGGTGATACACTTTTGCCCCTGACATCAAAAAAGCACCTACAAGAGATCAATAACACATTTACAGGGGAAGAATGGGACTTAAGTGCAATGGCTTGCTTCTAATCTTTCAACAGAACAGTGGCAGAGTCCCAAATCAAATAATGTGTGCCTTGTTACCATAGCTTCACTACACACTGTATTTGTAGAGCAAGCAGCACTTTAGTCCTGCCTTCCCACATGACTATGACTGTAAATATTCTTATGGCAGTTCCACTGATTGTGTTCTCTCATTGATCTCTTAGAGACATTCCCAGCCTATCCCCCTTTTTATCTATATAAAACAGTTCATTATATGAAGCTTTCTTACATGTGATTCCTTTTTCCAGATTTTCATAATATCCACAGAGACATATCTGCTGGAGAAGGTTTGGATGAAATTTCTCAAAAGCTTTCACTTCTTTCAGTCGTGTGAATATTATATCTACATCTTCACTAGAACGTTCCAAAGGTCTGCAAGTAAACAAAGGACAAAATTCTCAAGGGCTTTATCAGAGAAACATCCCCACCTGCACCAAATTTACAAATCTCTGCAGTACATGTTACACTATAAGATAAACAAATTAAAATGCATTTCACAGGTACATAATGAAACCCTTCCAAAACATCCTAACAACTGTCCATTATCAACTTGAACACGATTATTACCATTTCAACACAGGCAGAGTCCAGAAGCCTCACTTAGCAACAAAGTCCTTCTGTAGCAATTACGGTGAAAGTATATAGGATGATACAGTCCTTATTCTAAAGAGCTTGGAATGATATATAGTTTTATATTTGTAATAGAACACATATAAACAGATGTCCAAGCATATAAGAGGTCTGTGAAATCAGTGCCCAAAACAGAAGTTCTCTACCTGGCTAAAAGAAAAAGCTTTAGATATCAGCAGTAACTCCTATACCCACATTTCTCTTCTGCATTTTGCTGGGTACAAACTAACTTGATGGTTCTAAGTACATATTTTTTCATGCAATTCCTGTCTCTTAATGTTGGACAAACTGAGTATGCAAGCAAGAATCTAAACTGTTCATTGGTAAGTGTAAAGAGTTTTAATTCAAACATTTAAAATACTTACACCTATGATAGCAACAACTTAAAACCCCAAGATTTCAAGAAAAATTAAATTGTAGAACTCCCTCCAACAAAGTAGCTTGTAGACCAGCAGTTCAGCGGGCTCAGAAAACTACTACATATTTGTGAAACTAAAGTAAAAGTAAATTAGCTCCATAACATACATTTTAACTGTGATTATCAAACGTTATGAATCGGCAGGTAAGCCAACCACTAGCTGACAGCTTTAGAAAGAATCTTTCATAACAGATTAAATGCTACCACTACACACAGAAAGAAACACAGAACATTCCCAGGAGATCATGCTGGATCGGATGCAGAAATCATTTATGTATAAAGGGGTACCAGAAAGACAGACAACTGTCAGTGACCATTAGACCTACCACTCACTCAAATGCTGCTAGTTAATTTTACTGACAAAAAAGTTCTTTTAGCCAGTGAATGAACTTCTAAATGAACAGAAGTCAGGTAGCTTACAATGAACAAAGGCTAAGTTCACAAACACATATCATTATCATCTTACTGTTACATCACAGCGTAAGCATTTCTTCCAACAGGATTTTTTTTTTAAAGATTCCTCTTCAGAATCAAAGGCTTAAGGGATCTAATTTGACTCAGGGAAGAGCCCAGATCCTACTCACATTGAATCTCTGTCTCTCATCTTTCTTAATAAATTAAGTCTAGGAGGGATTAAATCTCTATCCTCATTTATACTCCAATTTACCCTTGTATACAGTTGCTTCCACATCAGTGACATCCTCTTACCACTTCAAACCACAACCAACTGAAGTAGCTCCCTTTTTAAGTATTTAAGTATTTCAAGTAAGATTTTTACCCATTCCTTTTTTCCTTTTTTTCACTGTGCATTAGCTGACAGGTACTAATAAGCATTAAATTTCTTGTCAAAATCCTTTTAAGAAGATTAGGACATGTAGCTTGCAAAAAGATTTAAAATCCATTTATACAAGATCCCTACCCAAACTACACTGGCACTTGGAACAATAACTCCCTTAATTTGTAGGCTCCTAAAAGCAACAGCAAAACCCTACAAGAAAAAAAAAAAAAGAAAAAGGGAAATAATTCTGAGAATATCTCCTTTTCCTAGGTAAACTGTTTCACACATACAACTGCTCATGCTGACTTTGTTCAAGTCCATCAGTTCATCTGCATAGAATTGACTGTAGGATCTCAGTGTTTAGCAGTGTTAATTGTTTGATGCAGTTGAATAGGGAAAAAACAGGGTTAGCAAACAACAGGCATTATGTTGTACAAACTTAAATCAACACTGTTTTCTCAGTGCTCTTTTTGAAATGTGAGTACAGAAGTCTCTTCCACTATGTTCCCTTCAAAAATACAAAATCTGAGGTGATGTAATTCATAGACTGTGTAGTTTTTTTTCCTGAGAGCTGCTGAAGGCTCAAGTAACAGGGTTTCCATGTAGTTCAGAAGAAGGTGAGAGCAGGGCTCACTTCCACTGATGTGGCAAGGAGCGTCTTGTGTCAGACAGATGAACTATAGGAAAAGCTCTTTCTTCTGACAAAACTGTTTTCATGGCCCCAGTAAACTGAGTCATCATGACGGAAAAGCATTCTCACAGGTAGCTAAACCATGCTCTTCAGAGTTGCAAACACCAGCACAGCAGTGAGAAATCAAACTCCATATTTATTGGTAAAGACAAATTACAGTCATGTGTTCCTAGTGGCTTACTTTAGCAAATAGCAGTGCTACAGTACTTTGTATTAGCAATAGCTACTTCCACCTTGAGTACATTAAATGGACATTTGAAGTGGGACACACAGACATGCTCTGAACAAAAAGAAGAATCCAAACTTTTAAGTAATATGCATAGTAGTAATCTGAAAATTGTTCTATTCCTTACAATGTTTCTGAATAATTCAGTACTGCAAACCATTTGTTTCAATAGCCTCTTCAAAACACACAGAGTGTAATGTTACTGTGTGCAACCGAATTTCCACAGCCAGCAAGAAAACATGCAAGGAGTCTTAACTGTACCCAGGAATAACTATTGTCTCTCAAATGAGACACACAGACGAACACCTAGTGTGAAAATGGGTTGTTTGGTTCAGATCATGAATAAACATCCAAATTAACTAGGATCCACATTGTTTGACAACAAAATGCCTTTGGATTTGATCAGAGCTCCTGAGAAATGTCCTCGATATTTAGGAGTAAGGAATCCACTAACACTAGGTATCCCAAGCTGAGGCACAATTTATCGTTAGTAGGACATGGAATTTTGCCTGTGTAAAAACTCCAGATTGCAGCATAAAAGTAATAGTAGTAGCATTCAAACTCATTTCTATTAAGTGCTTATAAAAAGCAAATGGACAGTTTTACTTGGTGAGAGAGCAGGAGAATAATAAAATACCATGACATCAGTTAACTGCTTTTCCACATGCCTGTAAAACTCAGGCAAAGTTTGACCACTTTCTACAAACCACCTTTTAATAAAATTATCATCACTGCAAGTCTTAAATTAACATTTTTGAATCTATTTATGCTGCTAAATCTTGGGTTTTATTTCCTAAGTACAAGCTGCCTAGCATGGAACACCACCAGTACAGGACAACATAAATTTACTTTTCATTGCGACTATCTTACTATATTGCTGTAAACTTGGCTTTTTAAAAGCACAGTTCAGAATAATATTTAAACAGCTAATATTATAATATATTCCTTAGAAGATTAATGATTAAACCTATTAATTAGAAAAGCACTACTGATGACAGATGCAGAATTTAATGTCACTGTAGTCACACTAGTAGGAGGCAATGGTATTAATTCAGAAAGCAACCATTCCCCAAAACAGGGCAATGTGCTACAGAAGTCAACCCCCAGGATGTGAATCTCCTTACACCCCTGGAAAGGCTTTTCCAGACAGACTGCATGAAAGCACCACTGCTGTTCACTAGAGAGCAACCCCCCTGAGCATCTGCTAAACTAGGGCTGATGAGGATGCCCTCCTGTTGTATTTTGTGACCTTGGTGTTGTTACGCTGCTGAAGCGTCCCCTCACTGCTGATGCTGCAGAATTATAACTGGATGTCCATTAGCTAAGATGTTAAAAAATGCATTTCAGTGAGACTTCAGCTACCACTGAGTTTTCTGATAAAGCTTCTGTCCTTTCCTAAGTGTACTCCTGTTTCTGAAAGCTCTAACCCAATGTATGGAATAGAACCATAAACGAATCTAAAAACTGTGGAAAACTCTCCTAAATCAATTAAAATTCTTCAGCTTTCAACAGTTTGGTAAAGGCATGAGCTAGAATACAAGTATTTTAAGGCAAGGCTATCCTTCCTGAAAGAAATTTGTGACTCTATTCGGTGAAGCACTCACTCCCTAGCTGCCCCCCAAGTAAAACAAATTGTGGAAATGTTACATTTGTCTTCATCTTTTTTACTTAAAAAAGCCAGCTTCTTACCCCTTTTTCCCAACTTTTCAGCATCTTTGTGGGGTAGCTGCTGCTATATCTCAATTTTCCTTAAGTCTGCAGGGTACAAGCCCAGAAAGAGCTTTAGCAGCTACTGTAGTAACTATACTTCACAAACTGCCCTGGCAACCATAACTGAGTAGGTACCATGCCACGACCATAGGAAATGTCAGAACCAAACCATGAAGGAGGAATGACTGATATGGAAATTAAAACTCCACAGTTGGGATCTCTTACCATGAAGGACAATGCATGAGTGACACTCCTACACCCTCCCTCCAGTCTTCAATTTGATTGTCCCTAAATTTGTACCTCAAGAAGGCACTGAGCTGGCATCCATTTCAGTGTTGCCCAGCTGAGGTGGGCATTTCCAGTGTTGCACAGCAGGGCTATAAAATAATCAGTAAGAGTATTTAATTTATTTTCACTACCCTACAAAGCCTTTATGCTTTGTTTGACCACTGAGCTCTTTATTCAGCTCCTTACTTTTACTACTAATTTGCCTCTTCTAAGCATAGTAAGTTTTATCTGGCAGTAATGTTTTCACACAAGACATCATCTATCTCCTCCTTACACTTTTCCAATACAACATCACAGCATATATATACAAGTGACAGCATCAATGCTAGTTGTACATCTCTATTCAATTAGGTCAATAAGGTTTCTTTAAAGGATATTTTACCCCTGATTTACTTGGTTGTGAAGATTTTAGGCACGTATTTTAGAGAGATAAAACAATTTTCCTGACAATGTCTGCCTATCTGGAAAAGGGATCATAAAATAAAAATCTGCCAGAAGTGTATCTTCAAAAGGCTATTTCATATTTTTAAATACAGACTATTCAGGCTCAAAGTTTAAATACAGACAGAGGATAATTGCTACAACTCCTCACTTACACATTTTGGGCAAGTATTCCTGTTCATGTGTAGCATGTATAGCTTTATAAAAGAAACTATTTTGATGATGTTAAGATTAAATATTTGAATGTTCATGTATGCTATGAAAGACTTTTTAACCTACAAGTAAGAAATAAGTTGGAGGTTTTTGTTTTGTCTTTATCAAGTTTATCTACCTATAACCTATTACTTTCTCTGCTATATGTCCTTTTTTTAGGTTCTTCCTCATAATTGGTTTGACACTTGAAAAAACAGAAGATGCGTAATTTTACCATCTTTGCAAAGATGACTCTAGAATTTTTAAATGTTTATTTCTAGACCATCTGTTAAAAAATCTGAACCCAGCTCTAACTGAATGAAAACAGTGAAGTCTATTTCCTTCCCCTGGTCTTTTCAACTCTTTAAAAGGGCAACATTTAATTTCATACAGCAATGAACAGCCCATAAATGATGGTCAGATACGATGTATTTGTTCCACTGGTGAGGCTGTTTGCAGAAAACACAGCAACATACTATGTAATAGACAAATAAAACTAGCTCATCTCTGGGTTAAAACCAAAACATCTATTCAAAGATGCAAAGGCAAATTCTAAAGTACCAGTAATCACTACCATGGACCATTTGGTGAATTTTAATAGTATTTTAAAGTATATTCTGCTTTGAAACATGAGCAATGAGAAAACAGCAAGGAATACCATTGAAAACAGATCATTCTTCTATGCTATCTGTACTTTTCCTACTCTTTCCTGATATGCTGAAAAGCAAAGCAGGAGGATGCAGAAGAATACCAGTATCAAGATACTATTTTCCCTTAGTGAGAGCAGGACCTCTCTCCTCCAGGTTCTTTGACTTTCAATTTCTCTTTGAGAAAGTCAAGTTTAAGACAGGGATATCAGTGGCGTATCAAAGCACCTTAGAGCTGTGGTAAGAGACTTAAATGCTAAATATAAATGAAGTCACTTTTAATCTGAATGTCCAGATAAGGGATTACTTCCATGGAGACAGAAAGCAAGCAATTCTCCCCAAGAAGCATTTTGCACTTGTTACAGTAGTATTACAGTAGTATTACAAAAGCCTCAACGTGAAGCCTTCAAACAATAATCAAATTACAATTATTTTCTTTTGATTTCCACTCTGTGAGACTTTGGGACTCCATCACATTTCCTCTGACACACAGGAAGTAAAATACTATTTAAAGCCTGTTCCTTAGGATTCTTATCCATACAAATCATTCCAGAGTTAATTAAAAGAAAAAAAAAAAGCAAGCAACACAAGAACAACTGCTGATGCTCAGTTTCCAACAAATTACTACTGTCACCTACACTCAGAACCCCTGTGATAATCTCTCATGTCCTGCTATGCAAGGCACAAGAAATATTGTAAATAATCCTGATCTGCACAGGTACTGACTGACCAGCACATATGCACATATGCACATATGGAATTTGTAATAACAGTTCTGTCTTTCCCAGTAAGGGCAAAAAGAATGCAAATATGAGGGACTCACTTTTACCTACACACTCATCTCATTATTATTGTACTCAATTATATTTGTGCCTTCAGCTCATTTTGGCCAATGCACTGAAAAATTATTGGAGGGCTAGACAGAACAATCAAGTGCTCTTGATTTCTGTACTTACCCTGCTCTACAAATTATGAGTCCTTCCACTATGTCAATTTTTAGATCTGTATAAACAGTGGAAAGGCAAAAATGTATTTATTAAGTAACAATATTCATAAAGGTTTGTCTCAAGTTTAAACTACACTACCTGAACAATACAGCTATAATAGGAAACAAAACATTTAAAAAAATATTTTTTTTCACCTTCATATGTTCTTTAAAAAGACAAAATACTTCAAGAGAAGAAATAAAATTGCAAGGAAAGTTTTTCCTTTCATTTATGAAAATTTTTATGTATGGTGCATACTTTGCAACCAAGGTGTGACTAAACCTCACTGAATAAACCCTCTAACGTTCATAAACATGAACTGGAGCTCAGGACAGTTAAAATTCCATTTGAGAGAAGTAGATCTGGATGAAATTACATTAACCAGCACTGTAGCTTCATAATAGACATTAAAAGTACTTCAGTATGAAGACAGACTCCACGATACATTACAAATTAAATTTATAATTGAACAATATGAACAAGTGATAATTTCCTTTGATTCGAACTCTGGCCACTGCCATTCACCAATACCCTATGCTAAGTTTTCCTTCACCTAGTTGGGACCTGCATTGTTACAGCTAATGTAAATTTAAAGCTTACAGCAACTATGAAATAATTTCTACAGTATTACATTGGCATACATTTTGACAACTGTTGAATTCAAAAATGAAGTGGAAAGTCAGTTTAGGAAACATTCATTGAGGATATTGATAAAGCGAAAGGAGTAGTTAAGTGCAGAAAACGCTAACAGAACAAAGGAAGTATCGCAAGAATGATGAGCATGTTAAATGCAGCAAACTGTAAGATGCAGATGAAAATAGATGTCACCCTGGATAAGAAAAATACTTGTATTTCAAAAATATCTGGTGGCCACCTTACTTTGAGGGCATGGTTTCAATCAGGTGGTGTGTTGGGGTTTTATTTCTTTGACGGAACATGAGATTTTGTAATAAAAGAAACTTATATGCTCAGAATACAGGATTTTAGAGATCAAATCCTAACAACTGAAATAACTGAAATTGCCAGAAATAACTCAGGCAATGACAGTTTAGACATGTTTCCAGAATTATCTGGTAAAAGAAAACTTAGAGTTGCACAAGTACCACACCAATCATGTGGCCACTACACAAGACTACCAACTAAATCTGAAATATCATGACCTAATAGGCATACGCACATGCTAGTTTGCTCTGGTGGGCCCTGACAATGTTTATACACATGCATACTAGGGCAATCACTTTCTTTTCCTCGTAATACCTGTCCATAGAACAAGTGTGCAACTTACTGCAATCACATGTAACAAAAGGGAGCAGATACTAGAAATGCCTAAGCCCATAAGCAGAGAATAAAAAAGCTGCAATTTGTTTTGAATACAACTCTTGGTCTCACTGTGACTTACTCTGAATTCATATATTCAATAAAATGTACAGATCTACAAGCTTATGGCAAGCTATATTAACAATTATTTTGGTCTCTCTGAGGAGATACAGAAAGAAAAAGGGCTTTTTTAACATTCATTAAAGACTCCAGCTTTGCACTGGACTACAAAATGAGCTGCATGATGCGGAAAGACAAATTTGTTATTATTCATCGCTCTCAGAAGATTGCACCTTTGCATGAGCGCTAGAAAGCATTTAGGCTATGTCTATACTGCTCTGTCTCCAAGTTTCCACACCCACCACAGTGCCTGCTGCTGATATATCCCCACACAGACTTGATAAAAGCTACATACAGAAAGAAAGCACCAAGCACAGAGGCCAATAGCAGCTGCAATGTATGCCTGTGATTTTGTTCAGATCCAAACTCCTTGAAAATGGTAGTGTTATTTCTATGGATTTATTATAAGTAAAAAGCAACGGTGGAAATTTAAAATATATATGTCAGTGTTAAGTTTTACCAATTGCATAATAATAGATTTTAAAATGAAATAAAATATTACCATAAAGCAATTGCAAAATATTCACAATATTGCCTGAATGTGAATCTATATCCCATTACCTCTGACATAATTGTAGGTTACAGAAGATGACAAGCAGTCTCCATATTTCTTTCACAACAATTCTTTCAGAATTTCAGTTCTTCATTCTAGCCCATATATCTGTAGTATATCTGTGAGTATATCTGTATATTCACAAAAGACCTGTTGACTACTAAGCACATACAGATAACTTAGATCTCAAATATATGTTACAATAAACTAAAACCTAATTCAAGTATGTTGATGCTACATAGCTTCAGTCTGAATTCACACTCAAATCTATAGGAGCCTGGCTGAAGGTACAGGTTTGAGACGCTATCCTGTATGTGTTATTTTGCTTTTGTTAGAGGGAAATGATTCAAGTTGAAAGTCTAACAAGGATGACAAGGATTTAAAAACTCAGTATGTATAATAGCTCCTCAAAACACCCATTCATATTTAAATAATTTATAAATAGCTGACCAAAGATCATAACATTCTTAGCACAACAGGCTAGCAAAATTACATGCTTTGCTCTGTGATCTTCTCCTTCAGTCAGCTTAGACACTGATGGTTATTTTAATACAGAGAAAAACACAAGATCCCAGAGGCAGGTATGAAAGCCTGGGATCTCTGACTGCTGTGAATGCTGTACATCATTAACAAGTTTGTATTTCAATCCAATTAAAACACTTCCCTGAGTTTATAACTGTGATCAGGTTTAGAGAAATAATAGTTACGTAAAAAAAACTTCATCTACCATTCAGCGAAGATATGTCAACATGGAAATTTCCTGGTTAGTCAGTCTTTGGTGTTAAAGAAACCATGAGAGAATACATTGTTCCTAAGCTAATTATACACACTTGCAGAAATCAGCAATCTTCTTTTAATTCTGTGCAGATCGGACACACAGAAAAACGCTAGGATGGTAGGCATGCGTCTGCTCCCTAGGAAATCAGTGGTAAGGCAACTGTTTGCTTCAAAGATAAAAGGACGGATTTCCTTGAAAGAAAAATTATTTACATCTCCAGGTACAACTGTGATGTAGTCGCTCTCTCCTGATCCTTTCTCTCACCTGCAAAAATAACACATTCTTGATAAAGCACAGTGTTCTGAAATTTTCTGTTCCTGCTTTTCCTTACCTTTGCACTGTGACTTTATATATTAATACTGTTTGTGTATTTGATTTCAAGTGCTGATCTTTGGCTTTTGTGGTTAGTAACAACACATGGAAGCTGCGTGGTCAAAGCAGTGGCGGTGGTCCCAGCTCACAGGCCCTACACAGTAACAATGTTTCTCCAGAAATATTTTGGTAGGTCTTCATTTTTATATGTGCTCCTGTTTTGGATGTTGGCAGTTTCAGTTTTACATGTGATGTAGGGAAAAACACTAAGAACATATACAAAATACACAATTTCTGTATATAATGTATTTTATTATTTCCATTTAGAGTTTAATTCACTTTTTTTTTTTAAGAATGAAGTTGGATAATCCATATTATATGCCATTTTAATTGTTTTTGTTGAGGCTCACCTAAGATTCTAAAGCATTCCAATTTTAGAACTGCCTTCCTCCTGAAAATATATTTACTAAAACATGTTAAACCTATATTTATTACTTAATAAACACATGGTATCCTATAGAGAACTGACTCATTAAATGATCCTATATTTACAGAATCCACATCTAATTAGAAAATGCTGTAAGGTTTTTAAAGGTCTAAAATATATACAAATTACATAATAATCCAAATGAGTACACTGACAGATCATCTACAGAAAAGAAATACACTCTACAAACACAAGTGTGCAAATAAAAAAATGCTTTATCTAATAGTACTTAGATTCCTATAGTACTTTTCCAACGTAACTTTAACTGCATTTTTTAAATAGAAAAACAGAACAAAAAGTGTATTTCCTATGATCACAAAACAAAGCATGACAGAGGCCAGGAAACAAACTACAATCTCTCATGTCCTGGGTTTGTTCCTACATTCAGATTGCCTTCTGGAAAAGGAGGACAACAATACACAATCCTTCAGGGCACCAGGAACTGATTCTTTCCACTGAAGAAATGAGTGCTACTAGCACCAAGTAACAAAAGGGGAAGAAAAAGTTTCATCTGAGCAGCTGTAATGAAATTCCCATTATAAAAATGGTCATCAAAATAATTTCATACAAACATAATGGCAAAGAGATTTCTAAATTAAATGCCTCACATGTATTTCCCAAAATCATCATTAACCCCCAAGACTATGCACCTCACTAAGTAGGAACCTCTGAATTTTAGTTTACAATTCAGATCTCACAATGTATTGCATTTAAGAAACCTGAGAAATGACAGGATCATCTATCTAAAAATACCAGGGCTCATACTCTGCTTCTTCACACCCACCCAATGTCAATGTACAGCAGAGAATCAGGCCCTCTGCTTTACTTCAGTTTTTATAGGGCTATGTTACCATCACCAGTTGTTTGTATGTACATTTAGAAAACTTTCAACATTTATACACATTATTTAACCTCTAAAAGGTTAGCCTACTTTTATTTTGTCCCATGTTACAGAGGGTGGATCAGTGATACTGTGATCAGCATCTAGATCAGTATCTAAACCAAAAGTTCCATTAGCTTCTTACAGCTTGCTGCCTGGACCGTTAAGGAAAAACTAATTAGAGGCGCAGCCCTGCAACACCAAGAGGTTACCTGGAAATGGGAGAAATTATGAGAAGAGGATGGTTCCTTCTGTGTGCACAAAGGCACCTACTCACAGTGAAGCCCCAGACGGCACTGACTGTCAAACGCTGGTTAATGCTGCTCAGTAAACTGGTCTACATCATGTAAGTGAATTTCCTCCAGTAACTTTGACTTGTATAGCATATTTATGATCTAAATTTTTGTCAACTATTTTCCGAGATTACAAGAGACACAATGAGTGCTCAGAAACCAAATCACTTCTGAATTAATACAGTAAGCGTTGAATGCAGGAATACCGCAAAGGACTTTCAAACCACCCACCATGTAACTCGACACTGCGAGACTTTTTGCTGTAACACCCGGGGAAATAACTGCAAATTTACATATATATGTACATACATATATATATGATCTGCCTGTATTTTTAGAAGCAAGCACACGTTAGCCAGCCCTAACCCACACCCGCACGGCGCTTGGCGCCCAACTCTGCCTGACCCGCAGCAAACGCTGCCGCCAGCCGGGGGGACAGCCGCAGGCCTCCAGGACACCGCTGATGGGAGCCTGCGGCAGCATCTTTTGGAGCGGATATTTGTGTTTATGTCCGCCTCCGGCTAACAGTCCCGCACCTGTTTGCACCACGGAGTGCTCTGAGGCGAGGGTCTGTCCTTTACCGCCCGACCTGTGAGGCGGCTGGGCTGGGAGATGTGAAGTGAGGGGACAGAGGGCGGTGCGCTGAGGTGAGGAGAGGCAAGGCGAGGCCAGAGCCGGCGCGCTGAGGTGAGGGGCTGTGAGACGAGGCGGAGAGCGGACTGGAGCACGAACGCCGCGGGAAGCGGGTCTGCCATGGCCGCACAGCGGGTCCCCGGCCAGCGCCTCTGGGCCGCAGCGCCCTCTCCCCGCCCTGGAGCTCCCCCCCCTCCACCACGTGCACATTTTCCGGGCAGCAGAGCCCGGCAGTGAGCAGTTATCCCAGTGGGGACTGCGCGTCCGCGGAGCAGAGAGAGCCTTCAGCCTGCCCCGGCTCTGCTTCCTCCGGTCATTTTGCTTCCCACCTGCACCCTCCTTATGTAAGGCATGATCTGATGGGGAGCGGGTGTCAGAGCGCACAGACACACACATACATACATACATACATATATGCACGCACGTACGCATGCAGGGGGCAGGTTACATGCACACACCATCCCTCCGCAGCAGCTCCCGTGAAGGTGCCGATACCTTTTATCCAGGCAAGCGATCCACTCGCCGGAGGATGAGGAATGGGAGGTGTGAGCGGCGACCATGTTGGACAGGGATCAGGTCGCCCCGCACCCGGCTGGCGGCGCCTCCCCCCGGCCGCCCGCCGGTCGGTCGGCCCGTCCTCCCTCGCTCCCTCCGCGCACGGCGCGATGGGCTCGCCCAGGTCCCCGCGGCTGCCCGCTCTGCCCGCTGTGGGCCTGTGGGGCCCTCTCCCCGTCGCCCGCCTCGGCCCGTGGCGGGGCTGTGAGCGGGCGCCGCCTCGGCCTCCCGAGGCACCCGCAGCCGGCAGGTAGCGACCGGGGAGAGGGATGAAAGGAGTTACTCCCTTCCTGGAAGGTGGAGTCGTCACCCTCGGGCTTTTGTGAGCTCCTTAGTGCGCACACTTGAGCCCAGCTTAGTGGCTGTTACTGCCCTTGCTTCAACAGAGATGTGCTTGACTGGGTTTGGGGGGTGGAGAAAATGCACGCTTTTTAATTATAATAAGCAGCTCGGGAGTATTTTAGGAGCTCTTCGGAGCACTGTGTGACACTTCCCGTGGTAGTAAGCCCACAGCAGCTGAGTGGAAGGAAGGTGAAGTGCACATTTCAGGAATTTTGCAGAAGCCTTGCTCTAGCCTGCTGTCCATCCTGTCATCACCCATAAAACTGCGTCCTAAAGGCTCTGATTTATTGTAGGTGAAAAATGAACTGCGTGGTACAGCCTCTGAATAGGATTTAACAACTGGAAGGAACGCAACACACAGTACAAAAAATGTGAGTCTCGTATGTGATGAAACCATCCACACCCTTCTGTTGTGATAGCATGGCCTTCAAGATGCAGGTTTTTAAAGTGTGCTAATGAATACGTGATTTAAAAGTGATGAGCAGAGGAAGGAATGCAGAGCAGCAGGTCTCCCTGTTTTGCAAAGTTCTAACTGAAATATTTTCTACAAAATATTTCAGGATCTAGATCATATCTTCCCAAGTAATCTGCGTATAACCATAAGCTTCATCTTGCAGTCAACACAACCTGCCTTGAGTAGTGTGGGAGAAAGGTAGGAAGCTCCACAAATCTCAGCAGGGTGTTCGGGGTTACGTGTAGATAGTAAAGTAAGGCTTGTGCCTTCCTTCAGGCTTGTGACTTCTGTCTGGTTTACAGTGTGGACACAAAGTATTCATTCGGATGTTGATAGTCTGCCAGTGCCTTTTACCGTGCTCCATGGGCTATTTTCTCTGCCCTCTGTTCTAGTCTCTTGCTGTACCAAGTGTAATTTTCTTACATACATGCACATCTCATATTTTAGATCTAGCTTTTAACAGCCTCATTGCTGCCACAGCTTCTTCAGCAATTTAACAGAAATAAATGTTAACACCAGGACACTGAACAATATGTTGAAAAATCTAAGGAATTGTATCTAAAAAAATCCCTTTTGCTAACAGAATACAGCTAAGAAATTGGCATAGCAGAGGAAAATGCCACAAAAGACAATTCTTTCATTTTGCCTTAAAAAAATTAAAATGCATGCCAGAAGAATACCATAGGCTGCCAGTCAGTGAGATCAAAGCTGCAGCTCTTCCTTTGCAATAGTCCATGGGGGGAAAAAAAAAGATAAATTCTTGCACCTAAGCAATCAATTTACTTGAGGAAAATCAATGCTATTCATTCCTCAATATGTGAGTGTTTGGGAACCAACAGAACAAGAGCTTCAAATGTAAGAAACCCTAAATTCTCAAATTAATGATTTATAGCATATTATGTACATTATAGATGAATCAATAAAGCTGCCTAATTTTGTACTTCCATTATAAAACATTCATCGCATTATTCCACATTATTATAGTTTCCCTCCAGAACAATCACACAAGGCAGTCCTTACTGCCCTTTTCCCCTCAACCCAGTTTAAGCTGCAGTGGATGCTCTTCTGTCTTAACTGGCATCGGGTCTAAGAAGGAGCCAGAAATCACTCTTAGCTGTAGGCCTTTATCTTTTCTCACGGGCTGTTTCACTGACACAAGCAGCATTACACATACCGATACCAGCAGTTTTGAGCATAGCAACAGTGTAGCTCAGTCAGCAAAACCACAATGGCAACTGTTCAGTGTTCACTCAAGCCACCCCTTGTCATGTCCTCTCCCATCCATATAATGTTTAATGACCCAACCACTAGAGGACAGGCTAGGCCTCCATAAAGGTAGCAAGCAGGAATATTTCCTTGATAAGTGAATAGCTAGGACAAAATAGTCTAAGTCTGAACAAACAAGACCTTTGGAATGCTCTCCTGGGATGCAACTTGTGAAAAACCTTTGTCAGTGCTCATGAACCTACCCTTCACCAAGCAACCTACCTGCTTTGGAACAGTCCTCTGCTGTTACCAATGCTATTGATTCTCAAAAATGCAAGGCCTGTAGGCACAAAGAGGAGGTTGCTCCACTGCCTGGCTGTGGGCAGATATCACATGTACCTTTTTGTGGAGTAACCATTAAATGAGAGTTTAACACTTTCTGAACTGTGCAAGCTAGACGGGCCCAGAGTGGGCTAGGAACCCGGGGTATATCCATACTTCATTCAGAAGTGTCTCAATTAGAGAGCAGTTAGAGCAAGACAGACAAAATAAACCTCTGGCAGTTGGATTATGAGCAATCATGTAGCTTTCTGATTAAGACGTCTGAAACTTCTCAGTGAAACTTAGCAGCAGGGAATAAATATGTGATTGGTTCAGATATCAGCCTGTGTCAACAAAGGGTCTCCAAACTGCACAGAAATATCAGGAGCTCTTGGCTACTGAAATCAGAAATCCTGGACTCCAGGTCAGCACACGTTCTCCTGAGATAAAATGTACCAAATAAGCAGTATGTATTTCACATGACAACAAGTCAAATAGAATGCAGATTATCCTGTGACTCTTAAGGATTTTGACCATAACAAGTGTAGGAAACATCATTTGAGAGTACTGGCATTATGTTAATGGAGTCAAGTGCTCATTCACCTGTGAGTAAGAGCATGTGCTAGAAGGAAAAATGCTGAAGCACACTTCATTAGTGTAGGGACCATATCTCTTCCTGGTGCCTTATAGTGCCCATTCTTCATTACTTTTCTAAGCTATGCACTGGTATGAAAAAGAGATGACCCAAAAGATATTTGACACCCAGGACTGTAAATGGCCAAAAATCCACTTATGCTTAGTCTCACCTATATCTACATATGTCTTCTATTATGCCTTTTATGAAGCTTCACCTGAGAAAGCATAAAGGATTATGCATCATTAAAATGACCAGTGGTGTGAAAATATCTTTCTCAGAAACAGATCCTTCTTTTTCAGCATTTGTGGAACTCCACAATAATGTTTCAGGTTTAATTTA
This sequence comes from Psittacula echo, assembly GCF_963264785.1. Lineage (NCBI taxonomy): Eukaryota > Metazoa > Chordata > Aves > Psittaciformes > Psittacidae > Psittacula > Psittacula echo. The sequence continues at coordinate 66,848,439 of NC_137743.1, read as the reverse complement.
TCCCTGTTGAACAGAAGGCTAATGGGACCTTTAGAATCTGATTTGTGAGACTTGATTATGCAGCCAAAAATTTGGAATGGCAGCTGCTTTCAAAGGAGATTGCTGCTGGGAAATGGAGATTTGCCAGCTGAGGTATGTGAAATATCAACTAGCCTTTTAACTTTCCACAGTTTACAAAGGAGTGACGGCCATGCAGAAGCCATTAAGCCACAGAAAATGAGAAATCAGCCAAAGAGCTCTTGCTAAAATCTTCCTGAAAAATAATTTCCCCTCAGAAAGGAGCCTGCTGTGAAAAACTTGATCCAAAAGACTAAATGACAGTTGTTAAACCTTAAAAAAATTACTAAATCTATTAATTAAGGTGTGCATTACACAGTAACAGGGTACAAAAGAGGCTCCTGTGGAAACCTCTTTATACTACTAGTTATATCAAGGACTTCTAGAAGTTTCAAGCAACTGCAAAATACTGTTAAAACAAAGAACAGTAGGGGTTGCCCTATTTTCTACAGCAGTTTTGTATACTATGCATAATACTCCATACTAATGAGATCACAGTTACGATATACCGAGGAATTAGTGGACACAAAATATATAACCTGCCCATTGGCATCATAAAGCAATTTAATTTCAAAGCAAACACACACAAAACCCCAGAAGCTCAGTCTTCAGTTCTGGCCATCTCTGTTCAAAAGAGTACCTAGGGGAAACAGCTGGCTTTCCAGCCATCAATGTACTCCCCTGATCCCTGTGTCTGTTGAAGTATTGCTCAGCCTCAGAATTCTTCTAATTCAGACTGACTGTACGGAATCTAATTGACAGCACAAGGCATTGACTATAATCCTAAAATACAACTGGGAGACAAGGTAAGATAAGGCCAGCTCCAGCAACTTTAAAACAGTTTAGATTTGCTTTCTTTAGAGGAATCTCAAGTTTGTCACTTAAGCTGATTTTAAGCATGTTTTGTGTTGCTATATGGAATCCAAATTAATTAGCATAAATCCAGAATGAGAACCTAAATTCTACCTCAAACAATAGTTTAAGCTAATGTATCACTCAGAAGTGCTGGAAGTAAGATCAAGACTGACAGAACTATGATGCATGCTTAGAATCCAGCAGTGTCATATTCAGTGTGGTTAAGGTTGTAGGAACCAAAATGTATCTTCAGTTGTACATACACAACACCTACTGACTTCAAAGGATTAATCAGCATATAGTGGAATAAAGACAGAGAAACCTGTGAGTTCTTTCAGGATTTGTATGCTGTGGGGGCTGCAAAAGATACGATGATGTACAAACTTAAAACCAATGCAGTATTACTAAGGCTGTGCTGTAAAGCCTATAAGTAACATTGATTCTCCTTTCCAATGCTAATCCTTAAACCCAGCATATAATGAAAGAGTAAAGGGGTTTTTAGAACAAATAAGGACTTCCTTCCCAAATTAACTTTCTACATCATTCCATATTCTATCTCTGTCTTGCTCCTGTTCTCACTGATTCAGGACAACTCCCCCGTTCCCTTCAGAGCACCTTCTTCAGAAATTCACTGGCAGCACAAGCCTTTCCCCCTCCATCATTCAGAAAACACTTCCAATGATAGCTCTATCAAGCGCTATTCTTGAAAAGGTCTCAGTGTTGCCAACAGTGAAATAGATACAGATAAACTTGTAAGAAACAGATGTACTGGAAAAAAAACATACGGTGTCCTATGTGGAAAGAGTAGCATGAGCACAAGTGCAAGGTGGAGAAAACACCACTGAGCTGACGTTCATGTGAATCAATAAAGTTAAGATTCTGGACTCTTTAAAATTAGGTGGCAATTTACTGTTGTGTTCAGCAGGAACAGAACTGTTTCCTAAATTCCTGAAAGCAAGAGCAGTAGCTGGACTTACAGCACATGTCCAATTTTATAGATGTCTTACTAGTTACACATATTTTCTGAACAACAAAGGTCTGCTTATTCATTATGTATAGTGCTGTATTCTGCATCATTTGACCCATCCTTATTTGACATTGTCCTTCCTAATGAATGTAAAATAAAAGCACTGTCCATATCATAGCAAGAGCCAGCACAAGGAGGATTGTATTAGTTTATACTTCTTGAAACAAAATACTCTCAAATTCATTGCATGAATTACAACAATTCTGCAATACCATTTCTTGTTAAGAAAACATAATGCAGCAATCACCTTCGTATTATTAGTTGGCACAGGTTTAGCAGCATGTTGCATAGAAGCACTATAAACATTTTTCTGTTTTATGGCAATATCAAAGCCTTTCTATCGAGTTGCATTTTGAACAGATGGTCATTTGATTTGCACACCTGAAATCTGAGCCCATATCCTGAGATTAATTCAAAAAAGACTCAGATAGATATGCTCCAAATTATTAATGTTGACAACATTATGGGTATGCATAGGTGTAATATTTTTACTTTAACTACTTGATTTTGAATAGGGTTTCCTCCATTAGATTTTTGTCAAATTCTTCCAGTCTTACAAAACTAGATAAGGAGGGGAAGGTATAAATGGGGCTATTATGTTTCGTCCACTTCCCCAGTTATGTCAAGACCTGGGTATCTGGGCTGGAAACAGAATGCTGAATCTCAGAATCCTATTTTGCAGGGAAAATAAAGTCTATGGAAATAAACAGCAAATTCTTAGTCACAAGAGTATTGCGAAGATTAATTAACTGATGATGTATAGTTCTTTGAAGATGCAATGCTTTACATAAATGTTCTTTTAATTTATTACTGGCTAGATCTACAAACACAACAACATACTGGGTTTAAACATAACTTTGTATGCACAACTCAGGACAACATAAGGAATTTCAAGATTATAAACACCAGGAAAATTCTTTGCAGTTGCCAAAGATACGAGGCAGGCTGGGACTCAGACCTTACTATGTACATTTCCCGTAAAACTTTCAGGAGGCAGTAGAACTTAATGAACTTAATGCCATGCAGCCTGCCATCATGGTCTGTACTATGTGAGTACAGGGCAAACACATCAGTGCTTCTTAACGGACCCAAATCAAACTGATTATTTGGGCTGAATCACAGATGTGGTCAAGAGTCTGGCTTCTTGCCCAGTTATAGGAATAGGGTTGATGGAGTGACAGACAGGCTTTCCACATACTCACAAGGGCCTGACAGATGTATTATTTCAGCTCCTCACTGCCTGAAAGCAGTTGTGCTGCCTCTGGGCCTGACCTGGCCATACAAGTATTCATTTGTAACACAACAGCATGTACTTAGAAACTCTAGCGTATCTTACCCATCCTGCGCTGTCTCTGGAACATACTTAGCTTACCATGGCTAATGAAATTAATCATTGGATTGTAATTATTCATTCTTTCTTTCACGCAAGGTACAAAAGCAAATATAAGTTCTTATTGTCTATATGTGTAATTCCTTACTCCTTTATCCTTCCTTGCAAGTTTTTCTGTATTTCAACAATCATAAATTCCCATCAAAGGCTGAAAGGAAAGGTGGTTTTGCTTAGCTGCAGATACAGATGAACGTATTTTCAACTTTTCGGGCCAAGTTTTATTTTTACAACTCAGTGTCAGCTCTCTCTGCTAGGTACAGATGGATATACAGAAAGAGCATGAGTTCATGGGCTGCCCCTAAATTTGCTACAGCTTCTATGGAAACCATTAGTCTATCATAATTTGTCATTATGAAATGACTAGCTTTTATCATTTTACTGGATGGAGTATGAGGGAAAGCCTGGGAATTCCTAGGAGCAGGGTACCCATTAAACATCCTTGTGGTTGCTATATCCTCATAGATGACAGCTCAGCAAGAAAATCTGTAATAGGTAGAAGGTAAATCTTCTTAGGTCCCTTATCTTCATATTAATTTTTCCAGATTAAATTAAAATAGATTTCAGTTTTAACATGAACTTGATTGCTATAGGAGATTTTTTTTTCCTAAGGTCTGTTCCCCATTTCTCTTAGCAATCAGTTCCAGAAACTAAATATATCTATTTATAATTATTTTCTCAGTTGTGTTTTTGTACTGATGCATAGGTACTTAAAAAACAAAGCTTTTGTCTTGCTCAAGAGACATGTGGTATCAAATCAATTGACTGCAATCCCTCTGAGCTCCTTCATGATAACTCATGAAACAACCTCTTAGCATTAGAGTTTTATTTATGTACCACACCTCTCCTTAGAATTAAGAGGTTTTCAAGGGAAAAAGGGACATGGTACTTAGATTCCCGGCAAATAAATTTCTTGTCCTGTGGTTCACAGGTAATTTCAATAGCCTTCCCTTGCTAGCTCCCAGTGCCTGTTGTTTTTAAATAGAAGTGAGCAACCTTAGCTGTCCCACTGATTCCTTGTTTGTAAAATTGAGATCTGTAAAATATTGTCCATATCATAAACGAAACACTTCTAAAAAGCTTTGTCAAAGCTCTTTTGCACATGACATCAGGTTTATATAGTAAGTCATTGAGCAGCTACAGACACATTCAGTGCAGCTATTCTGTTCCTCACGATACACTGAACAAGTTAATTCTTTCTGCAAGGTTTGGTTCACAGGATTACAGACTTAGTTTTTCTGGGAGCCTGCTGGGGGCACCAACACACACCCATAAAAATCAGATCATTGAATTAGCAACTCCATCAAGACAGAAAAAATGACTCATCTATTTATGCAGTTAAAATGATACAGTACATCTCAGATTATATATAATGTTTATAGTCTTCTTTTCGATAGCTTTGAAAATACACCTTGCAATAAGTTTGCTTGCAGGCTTATATATGCAAATAATTCAAACCAAATGGTTAAAGAGTGAGCTGAATATATCACAGGCAGCCCTAGTAATGTATTCTGGATGGGAAAAAAAAGCGAACCAGTTGGTAAGTGGGAAAGGAATCTGCCATAGCTGTGGGCTGCATCCTGGCTGGTACAGGCTGTTGGTTAAAAACCAGGTTGTTGAGTTGTGTAACAGGAAATCCAGCTATAGCAGCCCTGTAGTTAAATAGCAGTCATGAGGTGCTACCTCGTGTGTGTAAAAACAACAAGAGGAGACCTGAATGATTAGACATATGTTAATGTCAAAACAGTAGCATAAAACCGATAAATACCTAGTTTGAAGTATTGGGTTTTTTTCACATATAGGTGGTGTTCTTTCTAGAGAAAAGTTATACAAATCTGAAAGCTTTAAGCAAAGACTGTACAACATACAGCAAATCTTTACAGAGATGCCCTGTTGTCTTCAGTGTTCTCTGATTTTCCTGATGGAAGAAAAACACCACATTTCAAATTCTTCCTTGTCCCCTGAAATTAGCAACATTCATGCCTGACAGCAGCTCTTAAATTATCTCGAGGTGCCCATTCTTCTAATGCTTCTTTCATAGTGGAAAAATGGGAATAGTAGATAAATAAAAGCTAAGAAAAAAAGCAAATAAGAGGCCCACACAGAAGGAGAACAAGAGGTGAGCATCAGACTGGAAAGAAAAGAGATTGCTGAGTCAGAAGTTCATTGATTGCAAATTTGTACAGGATCTGAATTTCTCAAGGACAGTGGAGAAGAATCTCATTTAGAAAATTCCATGCAGATAAAGCAAAAATAAAGTTACTACAGGGGAAGTAACAGGAGACAAAAGATCTCTTTGGCACTAAGCAGAAGTTGGGTTTCTAACAGCAGCCAAGAAATGCAGCAAGGAAGTACCTCCTCATTGACCTAAGGGCTCATCAATATCCAGTATTTGGAAGCATTCCTGAAAAAGCAAAGAGAAGTGACAAAATGTTTCACGACTGCTGGCAGCTTGTATTATCCTCCCATAGCCACAACTTGTTCCTGACAAGGCAGGGCTTCATTCCATATTACCATTTTTTGACATTTTGATTTCTGTGCTTGTGTTCTATTCAATCTAACCTGTTCCATTATTCAGTCACCCTTAAAATAATTATTTTTTCTAACACTGAAGTGAAATTTCCTACACTTCAGATTGTGCCTTCTGTGTCTATTTCTGTGTCTGGACATCCCTGAGAGAAGTCTGGCTTTGTCTTTTGTATTCCACCCCATCAAGTATTTATAAATATTGATAAGATTCCCTCTAAGTCTTCTCTTCCCCAGGCTAACCAGTCCCATCTCTCTCAGCCTATCCCTGTATGTCAGATGCTCTAGTCCCTTAATCATCTTTATTGCCCTTTCTGGGCTCTCCTTTGTAAGTCAGTGTTTTGTACTGGAAGCCCAGAACTGGACACAGCACTCCAGATGCAGCTTCATCAGTGCCAGGTGGAGGAGAATAATCACATCTCTTGACATGCTGGCCATACTCGCCCTAATATTGCCCAGAATGCTGTTGGCTTTCTGTGCTACAAAGGTGCTTCGTTGGCTCATGTTCAAATAAAATGAGATAAAACAGATATGGGAAATAGATCTTTCATTATTCCAAGCCTGAATCTTGAAAGGCATTGTTGTTCACCAGTCAAGGCCTGCACACTCACCTCCCTATGGAAAAGCAATATTCCATGAGTTTGCTTCCAATGACTGTTCCTAGAAAGTTTAAACTTCATTGTACGGTTGTTGAAGTATTCCAGCCATGGGAGGCTGAAAAGGAAGCAAGACTTGAGAGGGCATTCTGGGACCTCACCTGCCAGACTTCTCATGGATAGTACTGCCAGAGCTACCATTGGTCATGCTGGTGACAAAATGAACCTACTGGGTACCTCAGAGGGCTAGGGTGGAAGGGGATCCTTGGTGACAGTTCATTCCAGGGTTTCCTGTGATTCTTTTACTTCACAGCGGGAGGTACAGGCTAGATCTCAGTACAGCCCAGCAATATTGCCCTCAGACAACCATCTTGGCTTGCTTCCAGCCCACACTGGATATTCAGAATACCCAACAGCCCTCATGTTGTCATAGTCCCCAGGGATGGTTATGTGGCACAGCCCCAGCATGAGGGCTAAGACTGGTCGATTTATAAGCCATTTGCTGATCAGAAAACATTGTCACCCCTACACATTTTTTAGAAGCACATGTGCCCATCCTTCTCCTTTACCTCCTTCACAGAGCTCTCAAAAGAGGAGTTCATAAAAATACCTATGTTGCTCTCCTGAGTAATTTAGGCCCTCAAAATGGCATTAGTTTGTTAGCCCACCTTTACCGAAACAGTTTCTAAACAATGTAATTAAAAGGTTTGGGGAATTTTGTTATGTTTATGCCTTTTACACAACCAAATACATTTTCTAGGGTAAAACCAGATTAGGGTTACAATACTATACATTTCTTTCTGTTGCAGCATGATACCAGGAAAGCTTAAAAAGGCGAAGTGCTGATTCACTGCTATTGTTGATCTTTTTCAGGCTTACTTACATAAAAGATTTTAGGGCTGTACAGTGTATAAGCACACGTTGCCTCTGATTAACCCACCTCATTTCACTTTAACTGATATGTTCTAGGCTTCCTACTCTCTGGAAGAGATGAGGTTACAGTATCCTTCTATTGAGAACATATTACACAAATACACCAAAATGCTTCAGATAATATTTGCTAGCAGACAAACCAGGGAAATATGCGAATTTTACAACTTTCGTTTTTTAAAGACATTTTTGGTTTTACCCTCAATAACCCAAGAAATATCATGTCATCTTATTATAATCAGATAAAACATTTAAATGTTTGAAACTAACATGGGGCTTCTTTCCTTCTGGGGAGGAAGACAAAGAGGATAACATGCCACTGTCCAATTACAGCTATATATGTATTGAAGTAAAAATATTTTAAACAGATGTTATAAAAGACTCCATTTCCATTGTACAGCAGAAGCACATCTGCTGTACTTTAAATACTTCTTATCCATGCCAAAGGAATACTATGAAGAGAAAATGCATTTTTATGTGCTTTTCCTTTGAGTTTACCCTATGTGAATACAAGAAGAGTCTTTTCAGTAGGAAAAAAGGCATTGATTGTGATCACTTGACATTTTCTGTTTGCCCTACAGCTGTAATTTGTGAGTAGCATAGAAGTAAGTCCTGGCTCTTGATTGCTGGCCTGATCTTTTAAAAACCTTGAATATTGCTAAAATAGTATTGGGCAGGAAGGAAAGGAGCATGGAGCATGGAGCGAGATCAAACTAAAATAAAAGTGCCACAGCACTACACACACTTCCTACCAAATCATTTTCAGGCTTTAGCTTGTTGGTATTGTTCTTTACAAAGAAAATATTTGATGTCACAATATTACCTCTGGTGATGAAGTGCACCTGCACTGACGTTATGACACAGCTTTTTTGGGGGTACGTGCTTGGGTTTTAGTGTTAATTCTTCAAGTATGTAGGAGTTACAATCTTAGGCAGCAGTGGAGTGGTGACTTTCGAGTAGTAAATTTACTTATAAGGTAAGGCTCTTACGTTTGCACACTGGTGAGTCTAGAAGACTTAACACAGTTATATTTAGCAGAGATATTTAGTGGGAAGCACCCACCTCTATTGACTATGTACTTTACTAGTGCAATAGCCTCAGTGGGCCATCAGCCTTCACTTCCAGAGCTACTTATGTTCACAAACCTGTTACATGTTCCTAGCTGACATGGGTACCCATTTTTTAATTTGAATATGTAAGTTTATTCATAAGATGTTATTTAATAGCTGGATGGGGCACAAGAGGAAGAAAACCTTGAAAGCTTTTGTTTTGCACAAATCCTTCTGGGAAGCAAGTGTGCAGCAGCAATCTGACAGGGGATCCACGCCAAGCTAGCAGTGCTGTGCCAAGAGCCCAAGAAAAACCTCTCAGGAACACACAGGTTTTGCCATTAAGCCAAATAAGATTGGAGTAGGAGTGGAATATAAATGTTACACCTATGGCAGTTATGCAGAAGTGGCTTTGTAGATGCTGTAGACCTTAAACACAGGACACAGAAACAACACTGCTCATCACTGTCTTGCTTGGGATTTTGGAGAATGTGGAATGGAATCTGTAATCCATCACCCCAAGGCTGCTGTGTACAAGAAATACAAACACATTTACTTTGTAGGTACAAAAATTACCAGCATTTTGGTACTATTAACAAGCACTCAGAGGATTAACATGCTTGATATAAATTGTATGTACTGTTGCATGGTGCTTTTGCACTTGCAAGTGTTACAGTAGGAAATCAGATTAACTAATACTATGCTCTAATATACTCTACATTTTCAATTATTTCAAAAGCACAGTTTATGAAAATTATGCTCATTTTCTGGTAGAATACTTAGTGCCATAACAGACGCTTCCATTATAAGACACTGTACAGGAAGGATTTGGAAGTAATGTATTTGTGCTTCACTTGTCTTCATTTGTAGTGCAAGAAGTTTATGATATTTGTATCACTTCTGATAATGCTTTCCTTCTGCTTTCTATGAATTTTTACTCTGTCTTGGTTTAGGAATTTTAACTATTGTTCTTTGGTTTGGGCATTTTAATTTTTCTAATTTTAGTTTTAACTGAAACCACTTATCTCCTTATGGTGCACAAAGTAGGATTTGTATGCAATCTTAACAACAGCTTTTTAGATTTCTTGTTACTTAAAAAGAACAAAAAAGGAACTGACTGTGAATTAGTTCAGAAGTGTGGCCAAGTGACCTTATCAGCCAGGTGACCATAGCAGTACTTTGTAGAAAAATCATGATGATGATGATGATGATAATTATCATTATTATCAATGTTTTGCTGTTTAATAAAAATAGAAACAGAACTTTCTCCCTGTTCCTACCACTGCAAAGTGAATACCTGCTACCTTCTTCAACATTACCATAAAAACAATTTGCAAAGCAAATTGTATTCACTAGTGTGCATGGTCCATGCTTTTATTCCTTACTCTATGAATATAATTAATTTTAGCTTTCCAGGCAGTAGACAGAGGAACTTTTAAATGAATTGCTCAGCTATGTATCAAACCAGAAATGAAAAGACCATCTGACTGAGAAATGTGTTGAGAAGCTAATGCTGAGAATTCCAGAAATCCTCTTCAAAACAAAGTATTTGAAAATAACTTTCTACATTTATGAAACAGGGTTTGTTCAATTCCTGAGAAAAAGAGCAAGTCTTCTTAGACTGAAAAAGTTAGATAAAGCTACATCAGACTTTGTTTGAAGACAGATACACCTATCAGCTCGCAAGCTGCTGGACAATAGCTTGCTGGAGGTAAGGAGGGCTCTAGCTGTCACTGGAAATGCTCTGACTTGATAATCATCAGGAAAAAAGCATACCTTCTGTTCTGCCTCCCAAAGCAGGATTAGAAAGCCTTTCAGTAGGAGACTACACTTTTGCAAATAATGTGGAAATAAGGAAAAAGAATATGTAAAAATACAGAACTAGGAAATAATTGTCTGGTTTAAATATATGGGGCTGTGGAAGCATATTCCTAGGTTATTCTAAGCCAAACACGTGCTTTACTTTTCATTCTAGCTGTTAAGAGGATCAACAAATAATCCCTCAAAGAGGATCTACAAGTAATTTTTAAAATCAGGCAGAAACTAATTAACATTTTACATTCATTTCTGAACATTTTTACACATTTGTAGCATTAGAGCATTTGAGAATACCCTGAATTTCAGTTGAACAGGGAGAGTCAAGTATCCATGTGCCTAAGTCTGTATGTGATCAGGGATGTTATTCCTATCTTTTTGTAACTTCTTTTCAAGTTTTTATTGTCATATCACTATAAAGGCGATGGTTTAAAAAGTAACAACAAGAAATCTCAGACACTATTGTACAGTTTATTAGAGCCAAACCTGAAAGGTACTACAGTCAGTAAACCTACTTTTTGTCAGTGACTGTAAGCATTGTAGAAATTGATGTTATTTAGTTTCACAAATAAATCATTTCTCACCAAAAAAAAGCAGTGATCTCAGCCAAACAGAACCCATCCTGTAAAGATGATACACAATGATTAGTATTTCCTTGGTTATTAGTTTGAAAGAAGCCAACAAGATGCACAAAAATGACAACTGTCATACTAAGACATTACAAAACAATTGAATGAAATTTGAATGGCACAATCACAGTGAATTGTTACTAGTATTTCCTATCTAACATATTGATCCTATAGTATTTTTCTTTTTAAAACTACCTAAGTATTCAGGATAGTGAAAGAAACATTATATTGATATTTCAGGGAAAATAAGTCAATGAGATTTCAGGCATCCTCTAGTGTGGATATAGACACATGGCTTCAGGAATACTGACAGTGGCTTGAGATGACTTAGCTTGTGTAAGGAGGAATTGATGATATTTCTCATTAATGTTTTTTTAATATATCTGTCATAATGATTCCCCACACTAAATACCAACTGAAGGATCATACCAGATTTTGCTGTGGCCCTATCAGCCACTGATAAATATGCTGTAATCTATAGTACCTGTTCATTCTTCTCCAGTTTTACAAGAGTTGCAGTTTCTGAGTTTTCCCTGCTAGATAAAGTCATGTGTAATAAATAAATAAATAAATACTGATTTTATCACAACTTAAAGTATCACAGTTTTACCATGTAAAACTATGTGAAAGATGATTCATACTCCAAAAAAGTTAGAGAATGTTGTTATGAACGTTTGTCTCAGCCACAAGTTCACCAACTGTATGTATTTAAGTAGTTCTCACAGTTCCCATTTGCAGATAAAAGTGTGATCATATGATCCTTTCAAAATAAGCTACCATTAATTTTAAACACTATGATTTGTCCCTCTTTATTTTTCAAAATAGGCTCTCATGGAATTTCACTGTATTGAATGCAACTCCTTGAGCTGTGGAACACCCCCTAACAACTTTCAAAATTCCAAATATATTTCAGTCCTGACAATATTCATGTGTGGTATATCATTCAACCCCTCATGGTAATACTTTGTAGCCTGTAAGTTGGAAGTGGATCCATTTGCTCCACTTGCATTTTGTGCTCTTGCAGCTATCTTAACTCTGAAGTTACTTGAACTTCAGACAGTACAACCAAGTCTTTCATCTACTGGTTACTTTAAGACTTCTAAATGCATTTAAATCTGACACATCACTTAGGCTTCAAATCTGAGGGTTGTCTTAGTCTCTTTAAGATTAATTTTTTCCAGAAAAGTTAAGAATATATTTTTTTATTATTATTTTAATGAAATTTTGTGGCTTAAAATGAACAAGACTGAAATCACCACCATTCCTCACACTACCTCAAAACATGTCCATGGTAAGAAACAGAGGCATCTTACCATTTGAAACTCCAGAGCAGATGGAGTCTGGCTATTCTGAGTCAGGGTCACAAGGTTTCATATTTCCCTCTGTTCAAGCCTTGTAACACTTGGTAAGCATTAGTCATATACCAGGCTTCTGCATGTTGCCCTTGTCAGTGTGGCTGGAAAGAAAAGTAGCTGTTTTGGTAAAACAGGGTGGCTCAGCAGAGATTTAAAGCTGGCAGGAAGTCAACATCAGTCTCCTGAGGCTATTTGTGCTGCCTGGCTTCTGCCAACCAGACTAGCAAATTGTTCATGTTTACTCTTGAACTTTGTTCTGCATATGGCAGGGCAGACTATTAACAGCTGAAGAAATGGACCAACCAATGAAAACTTCTTGTAATTAGCTGAGCATGACTGTGTTGTTCAGTGTTGACTCTGCAACTTGGCAATCTGTCCATTGCTCACATTTTAGGAGGTATATTAGGCATGCATTTAACAGTATTTGAGTTTAGAGGATTACATGTGAATGCATGTTTATAGCTGTCAGGAGCAGAAGCTAAAATATTTTCAGTGAACTCCATTGCCAGCTAAACAGAAACTGTAACTAAGCAACACAGAAACACCACTTCAGTTATTCATGACTCGGAAACACAATTTACCCAGTGTCTGCCTACTCCTCACCTTAAAACTCAAATGTATAGATTTACTCAGCTACTTTATTTCACTAATCTGAAACATGTTATATATAAAACTCTTAAAAGCCAACATGATGCTGAATCATCCTCACCACAGAAATTAGTAGAACAGTTTGATAATACTGCATCCAGTCACAACATTTTCAAAAACTTAAAATAGATTCACATGATTATATAGAGAACAAGATAAGGAATAATTAAAGAAATGCTTTCCAGTTACATTTTTTTTCATTATAAAACTGAAAGTGACTTTTTATTTAGAGGTTTAGGACACCTTCACAGGCAATGCCGGTACTACTATCCCATTAACACAGACTTATATCTGTGCCTAACACAGTAACCCATCACTTCAACCAGGTCAAAAAACCTTTTTTCCAATAATACAGTAGCACTGGCAGTGTGAACTTTTGTGGTCATCTACTGTGATTTTAAGGCACTATGTTATGCAAAATATGTGTCCTGCTGTTTCTCCCTCCCTACTAATCCTATTCCTTCTCCACTTTCTCTGGGACTCAGCGGATGAAGGAAGGCAGGCAGAGCTACTATTCAACTCAGTCCTGAGCTAGGAATTCTTATAGAGCACTTAGCATTATACAGGAAGCAACTTCTCTCAAAGGCAGGATGGTATACGTACCGTTTTATATAACTGAGACATCTAAGCATTTATTGAGAAGTCAGATTTTTTCTATACCTCTCAAGTATAGAGAGATCCAGATGGTCAGTAATGCTTGATCCATGCTAATTATTCTGTGAGTCATTCTATATGGAATTATACATTTCTACAATCTCCACCGGTATTTCAGCTTCTGTCTCTGAAGAAGTAAGCAATGCACAGTGAAACATACTTTCCAAGCTACTAGTCACCAGTGGGTTTATAAGGAGTATCATAACTTTACAACTCCACTGGAAAAAATGGGGACTGCACCTGAAATTTACTCCTGAGTCCAGAATTCTAAGCAGACATGAAGTTATCAACTGTGTGAGTTGCTGCTTTGGAAGATGTGCAAAGTCCAAGTTAGAAAAATTAATAATGCCAGTATTATGGGAATTCTGCAAGGTTGTACCTGTTAGGTACTGGTTGTACCTGTTAGGTGTTTTCGGTAATATCAGCTTAAATATAGAAAGAGCAAAAGGTCATTAAAACCACAAGAAACATCTGTTTTGCTTTTCACAGATGTCACGTCAGATTAGCTCTTGTGTGAAAATGTATGTATATTCACATATAAAAATGTGCAATTACAGCTACTGCTTGATTGTTGAGGGTCTCTGGTAGACATTTTTTGTCTTTTTCAAGTGGAAACAGATAAGATTTTTAATTGAAAAAGAAATACACCTGCACATACAGTTATACTTCACTGTCTCATTAAAATATGACAGTGTCTCTGCCTTCATCACTTTAGTATGTATGAAGAATACTGTATCTCTTTTCCCAAATTGTCAAGGTACAGAATGGGTGTTCAAAAAATGCTCAAGGAAATCCTTTATTTGCTGTTACAATTGCTTCTGGGACAAGTTACGGAGTTTGGATTTTTATACCAATTTTTATTACAGTTTCATATTAAAAAAAAACCCAAACCACTAAATATTTAAAATAAGAATTAAAAATACCTGGTTTGTCCACCTAAAGAACTTGGTTTATGTTTTCATATTTTGATATAGACATTAAAAGGTGTGATTTTGCATTTCATGGCAAAGAAATATTTTTATTTAAAAAAAATCCCTTTTTAACCAATGGTACTGTTTTTAATACTTCTTTAAGAGACTGAACAACAGAACGAGACATCTGAGTTATCTTGGGTCCTGGGAGCAAAATCACAACATTGGTGCTGACCTACGTGTATTTTGATTAGCTCACTGAGAGCTCCAGTGGTATCAAGCTATTCTGTCTCTGTTGGATAATGTGTGTTCCTCAGGCATAGTAATTAACCTTACACAGGCCCTTTACTTGTTATCTGTTAATTTCATTTGTATAGGCTACAGACATCATATCACCATAAGATATCTCAGTTCTGGGGGGTGGTGGTGAGGTGGGGGGGTATATTTGGAAGATGCAATTCCTTTCTATGCTCTTTTTATCATTGTCATTGTACCTCTGTAGGACAGGTACCTAACATGGTAATTTCTAAAGAGTTCAGATCTACCGTTACAAGCTAACATCCCCCTAACTGATACTGCAAGCAAAAAGAGCTTCAACAAAGCAAATAAAACAGGCTGCTTTTTGGCTGAGCTCAGAAAGAGACCTGCCAACAAGACAAGGAGCTTTCAGAATTGTAAACGGTGCAAGTGAGAAATAAAAGAATTACAAGCTTAGTGTTCTCCTCAGGCTGTCATCCTTCTCCTTGGTTGCAGGCCAGCAGCTTTTCAGAGACTTGTTTTCAAGCCAATAAAAGTTCTCTTCCTCCTACCTTAAGCAAGAGCCACGTTTAGGTTTTAAACAATCCCATCAACTAGAATGTTCTTTGTGTCCCTGTAACCTGTACCCGTGTCATTCAATGGGCTTGAGAAAAGTAAGTAGGTGTCACTCCTACTAGGCTTGAAAGTGGAAGCATGAGTTCTGGCAGATTCCTGATACAGCTCAGAACATGGATACTTGATATCCAAGGGAAATGTAACAAAACATTTTTCAGCTTCTCTTGTCTATCAGACTAATTGTCCTGGGTTCAGCTGTAGCAGCCATTTTTCTCCTTAGTAGCTGGTGCAGTGCTCAGATCTCACCCACAAGCTGAATGAGGATGCAGTTATAATGCACACCTTGAGATCACACTTGGTACCCCAGTAATGGCAGCTGTTTATTATGATACAAAGCTGAAAGAGTCCAAATTTGAATGGACAAAACCAGCCTTTCATAGGACGTATGCTATGTTCTTAAATAATCTTTTAAAATAAACAGCAAATAAAGTATGATTTTCTTTTCAGAGAAAATGACAAAATAAAAATGCCTTAATAGACTACATGCATATTTAACCACATTTATACTTCCTTGTAAGTATGATAGATGATAGATCGATAGATGAGTCCTTGTGAGTAAGATAGATCATAGTGTAAATGAATCCTCCCTGAGTTACAACATCAAAATAAAGACCTCTACATTTATAACAGGCCTTCGAAAGATATAGAGAATTCTCTTGATCCCAGTCTAGCCACAAACTCGTGTGTCATGGGTTTTCTTCAATCTTGAATATTTCCCATGCCTCTGGCTCCCTAACCTGATCCCTATTATCCTGTATTTCAAATACACTTTTGTTGTGGACTTTCAGTCTGAAACTGTCATCATTTTGCTTATTTTCTGTCTTCCAGCCTGTTGGGGCACCCGTGTTCCTATGAGCATTAATGAACCCTTACGTACTCTGGGGTTTGGTGACCTTGCAGCAGTGGGTAAGTGTCCTGAAATTGCCCTTGCCCATCCATTTATCTTCCAGAACAACCTTAAAATTCTGCCTGTTGGTATGTTTTGCTTATCAGAACAATATTCAGCCCTGAATGGACTTACGGTTGATCATGTGAAAGGTGCTGTTAGACAGTTTTAGGGATTTTCTCATGCATTACTGTTCTTTGAAGTACCCTCAAAGAAGGACAGTGGTGTGTCATGAGGCTTCAGAAGCTTTTTATTTTTCATCTCAGGACAGTGACCATAAAGAGATGAGTAACCTTATTGTAAGTATTCCCTTGTACATCGCTTTATTTAGGTTTGCACCTATCTGATCCTGAACAGAAGAAAAGATTAATCACACAAACACACTGGTACACAGATGATACAATAAGGAATTAAAACACTGTTCTCAGCTGTGGTTTACTACCTGAAGCGCTGTATGCTAGGACTAGTTCTTGGAAAGACTCTCACTTGCTTGAGAGTGGTCAGCCCAGACAGGGACAGGAGGGTTCTGAGCAGCACAGAGCTTCCTAAATTGTGCCAATAGCATTTTAAATGCTAATTTGAACTTTCTAAAGAGTAAACTCGGTTTGGGAAAGCACAAAGAAAATTTAGTAATTGATATCAGATAAAGAGCTGGTAAAAGACAGTATCCATAGAAATGTTCTCTAAGTCTTGTGTCCTTTCGTTATGTATTCAGTTATTTAGAAATAGAGAATAATATCAGTTGAAATATGTTTCTGTATTATTTTCCAGAAGAAAATTAGTACTGCAGCAGGGCCTTTTCATTTCTTTTGGGTAGGGCATCAAGATGAAAGGCAAAAGGTTCCAGGAGCTTAGTGCCAACACCATGCTTTCGTAAGAATAAATAAAAATTATGACAGTTACTTTGTAATAAGCCCCTTTTCTTGCTTATTTTCATTAAATAAATATATGAACCAGATGCTGCTGAGAACAGGCAATCTTTGATGCACAGTTGATCATCACTGTAAGTACATGATAGAACTTAATAGATTTTTCTATTACTCTGATTAATAGAACAGTGAAGCAGTTAGGAAGCTGTTGTCAGCAGGATGACAGTCAGTAATTCTTACTACATAGATGGGTGTTTAGCGTATAAAATTTCTACTTCTTATACCACTTTTAAAATCTATGCCAAAGCTTTTAATCAATGCCATTCAGGCTCCAAAGCAGCACCATTCTTTCTCGCACTCTCTCAGGTTTGCCTTGCCTCTACTGTCTTTAAGTACTCTCCTCCCACAGAGGATCTGGTCAGCAATAGCGGCAGCTGCAGGAACAGTGCGTTCAGCATGCCAGACTGAAATTCATGTTTCAGGAATGTCTCCTAGGGGGATTGAGCAATTCAGTCAGATTCGTAGTTTAAAGCCTTTCACTGTAACACAATTACCCTGCAGTAGAGAAGAGGAATGGTCGGCATTTGTTTGCTGCAAATGTGCCTTGCAAAAACCACTATTACAAAATCCTTCCTCGGGTGAAAATTCCACTGACAATAGGATCTACCTCTGCTAGAATTACAGGCTGCTGGATTGGGACTATAAGGGAAAAAAGCAGAGTGATCAACAACAATTTATGCAGGTTTCAACATCCATTTGCTCAAAAACATTAGGTTTTTTTCTGCCTGAAAAGTGGTAACTATCACTGTCCGGCAGGACCCCAGCAGTATCAGGAAGTTGTGGCTTAGGGGCTGTTTAGAAAAGCATGTATTTTATTTTTTCTGATTCTAGCTGATTCCCATTATCATACAAAACACAGAAGGTCCTTGCAAAGGATGTATCATCTGCCATAGGCAGGTGGGCTATGCTACAGATTTAACTGGCCTGTAGCCATACAATTTGCAATTTCCATCTCACATTCTGCAATTCTGGCTGAGTCTGAGTCATGGCCTGAAACAAGAGAGGAAACCGCCACTGTCTGGCCAACTGTCTCATCCTGCAGTGTAAGTACTGTGTATTCCTCTGCCTCATGATTCCCACAATCAAGTCCTAGCCTTCCAGCCCACCAGGGAATAAAAGCAAGGGTATCCAAACCTGGCCTCTTTAGACCACCTTTCAGTCTCCTCATAAGTGAAAAGAAGGCTCACACACAGCAAGGGGAGCAGAGGATTGAAGTGCACATATGCTTATGAGAGTTGTGTGATACAGGGTAAGAAGAAAAGAGCAAGGGATAACTTGGATCCTTTGCAGATTGTTTATGGTAGAGCCAAAGATTGTGACGGAAAAGGGCTTAGAGAGGAGACAGGGCCAGACCACAGGCAGAGTTAGTTAAGGAACTTGTTTACCACTCAGCTGAGATCTAAGCAGGGGAATGAAAGAAGAAAAAGAAAAGAGGTGAGTGGTGGTGCAAGTAAAATAACAGAGGGAAGAAACTGTGAGAAGTAGTACAGGTCTGGAGATCAGCTCTCAAGACCTGCAGGTGTTCACTCAAAAGGCCCAGGGTTCAGAAGGTGTTTGGGTTTCCTTACCACACAAAACTAACATTTTCACACTTTGTGCATGTACTCATCAGCCAGCAGTACAGCAGCGAAATACCTCAGCTTAAGCATAAGTCACAGAATAACAGAATCACAGAATCCTGAGGGTTGGAAGGGACCTCAAAAGATCATCTAGTCCAAACCCTGCAAGAGCAGGGTAACCTAGAGTACATCACACAGGAACTTGTCCAGCCGGGCCTTGAATATCTCCAACGTAGGAGACTCCACAACCCCTCTGGGCAACCTGTTCCAGTGCTGTCACTCTCACAGCAAAGAAGTTTTTCCTGATGTTCACATGGAACTCATCTCGTTGATTCTGCCAGAATAGACATAGAGAGCTTGACCCGTCAGATCTGCACAACCTCTTTGGTTTCACAGGGATTTGTTTCTATTTTTTGTCCTGACATGAAATCCCCCATCATGTAATTTGAGCAGTTTGAAATACAGAGATCTGAAACTAATTTAAAGCATTGTATACTCCATATTGTCTGAAGAAGCAGTCTCGTGGCAGCATAATTTCCATCCTTTCCACGCTTACTTTCTTTTGGAGACCAGAACTGATATGCTTTCGGAAGTACATTTTGTAAGGGATTATAGAGACAAGGTGGTCAGTGAACAGAAGAGGGGCAATTCATAGACTTGACAGACAAATCCATAATCCATCTGATGTGACAGCAAGATTGCTGGTCTGGACAGAGGGAGAAGGCAGAACATCTAAAATAGAACAAAAAGAGACTGAATTTTGAGAATGTTAAATCTGAGCCGGTGGTCCAGGTGATCGTCACAGGCACCATGTTCTTTTCTTTCAATCTGCTACAGAATAATAATTGCATGGGTTAATGTTCAGTATGCTATTGTAGCAAGTGTCTTGTAGATAAATTAAACAAGAGAGGCCTCAAATCACAGTGCTTGCAGCATGTGTAATGATTCTAAAGGTACATGTGAGACTGCAGTGATTTGAAATGCACTGAGAAGAGGTGATTTGGGGAAATCTCTTATCTACACTTATATAAGGGAGGAACAAGAAAAACATACAGGCAGGAAAAAAAGAATATGAAAACACGAAATGCATCCTAAAATAGCTCTAGGAGTATGGTTGTTAGTAAAACTTCCATATAGTTTGTGCTGAAACCTGGTGATGCTGCAGGCAAAAGAATTTGCTGGTTGTTGTTGAGATCCACCTATAGGCACAAAATCAGATCTTCATGTATTCTTCAATGCAGCTCTTGACGGAGATCCCCTGCTCTTATCACGGGCTTCTCTTCCAACAGAAACAGTCTGCAGGATCTCAAACTCCAGATAACCACTTAGGCCAAGAAGTGCTAACAATAATAAATACCTTTTGTATCCCTCAAAATGAGTTATGTTTTTTCACAAGGTAGGAGGGGTTTAGTCATAATGGACAGGCAGTGATGATTCAGCAATTACATTTTCAACAGACTGTCAAGCAAACTTCACTGAACTATAAGAATGCATCTGTACTGATCTCATGGAAATGTACAAAGGGAGTTGTTTTTACATGACTAGAAGTTAACACATCACTCAGAACCAGAAGTATGAAAGAAAGACTGATGAGCAGCCAAGTTTCCCAGCAGATAAGCTGAAGAGATTTCTAAGTCCTCCTGAAGTTGTCTTTGTATTTCTTCCTGGAAGAACATTTTAATAAGCAGTTATCTGTCTCTTAAAGTAATACACTCCTATCATATAGCTCCAGGTCACTACTACTAAATGCTAAAACCACATTTATAATCCATTCTGTGCTCCCAGAAATACTTGAAAATGCATGAAATGTTAAAAATTTTTGACATTGCAAAGTATCACATGATTAACTCATGACAAGTCTATCAGAATTTTGGATATAAATATATTTAGGAAATCCGTGAAGAGAAATAACATCTTCTTTATAGCACCTAGCGAAGGCTAGCCTTTATATATATATATAAAATATAGGCAAATCCCTGCTATGGCAATCTATTCTGAACAAGTATAATCTCTCTTTCTGGAGTCCAGTTGATTTCAAAAGACCCATGTAGATCTTAATGTCTACATATGCAGGACAGAAATTTAGAAGTCTCTGTGTGGATACGGAGAACTTTTTCGATCAACTTTAGGAAGAGCTGGGTAGGACTTAACTGCCTGTAACGCAGTTTTCTTTGAGACCGAACCAACCTTTGAGCCACCTCCACCCACTTTGTATTCGGATGAAAATGACACATTTAAATCTATGGACAATGCTTACAGAACCTCACACTTCTGTATAACCACCACTTTATAACTTGAAGATCACTTAACAGTTTATGATATTTTTTAAACAAAGAAATACTTTTTCTTGTGAGACAGAGGTCAAGGAAAACTTTAAAGGGAATATGATACAAAAACATTCTCAAAAACAGTTCCAGCATGGATGGAACCATATACAAATGGCACTTAGTCAAGAATTTCTTGGAACCATCCAACTGAGGGGTTAGAGTTCAAAGACTTTAAAATTCAGATTTATTTCTGGCTGAACAAAATATGCAGTGTTGACTTCCCGCTGCTTAAAGTAAAAGGCACTGAGCAGATTCCACAAAAACAAATGGAAAATGGAGCCTAAGCAGAGTAGCATAAGACAGACCAGCCAAGCTCCAGCACTTTTGCATTTAGTCTGCCTTTTTTATCCCATAGGATAGAATACAACAAAATGTGGTTTTGTGTGTGTTTACCCATGCAGAAACCTATGTGAAAGTATGTAAGTATATGCCTGTGCAGTTATTCTTTACAATAAATAAATATAATACACTTTGTTCTACACGTTAGCATTCAGGCTTGGCTGCCAGATCAGAACATTTTGTGTGTTCTCATTGCTTGGAAAATGACAAAAAAGGCAGCTGAAATCTTTGGCAAGTCATGCAGTGCTGCTCACATTCAGCATGTAGAAGTTAAAATTAGAGTCAGATTTTGACATATTTTAAAAATAACTGACATTTGTCCTGGGAATGTACAACATCCAGCATGCATTAGAAAACAATCTTTATACATCTGAGCACACTGTAGCAAAACAAAAAAGGAAAGCTCTTAACAAGCAAAAATAAGCAAAACGGCAACATGATCTTGAGAGGCACAGAGAGGAAAATAATGTGCAGGGCACGGGAAATAATCCCTCTCCTCTGCTCTGCATTGCTTAGGCCACAGCTAAAGAACCATGTCCAATTTTGGGCACTGTATTTTGGAAAGGTTTCAGTGTGAGAGGACTGGAAGCAGCAGGGTAGCAGTCTTCAAGGATATAGAAGAGGAGAGTGATTAAGTGTTTTCCCTGTCTACTTTGCACAGGGCAGGAAGTAATGAAGTGAACAAAGTTTAAAATTTTACATTGACAGGGGGAATATAACAGTGCTCATACTGAAAGACTGGAATAGATTGCCTGGAGAGACTGCAGGTTGTTGGCTATTAGAGATTTTTTTAGGAAGAAATAAGGTAAATGTCTGTCAGGAATGACAGAACTATAACTGATCCACTTACGAGGCAGGAGAATGGGGTACGTGACTTCTTGAGGTTTCTACCAGATCTACGTGTCCATGGTTCATTGAGAGGAGTGATAGCATGCTAAGACATGAACCTCCCTTGTAAGTTGTGAAATTTCCTGAGTGTACCATGTCTGAATGAGGAGATTCTGATTCTGCTCACATTCAGTTTGTATTAGTTTCCCTTCAGCGCAAGTTTTTACAGAGTCTAGATATCAAACAATAATAATCTCTTTTTGTTTAATCACTGAAATACAAGGTTTTCAAATGGATCTTTTGCATTTACCTTGAAGAGGCAATAAGTCACTCAGTGATTGAAAATCTGATCGTATATTACATTTATGGCTTAATATCTTAATTACCATTGCATTATATGTGCTACTACTGATTGTGCTAGTACTTCAACCTACTTATCTGTCCAATGTGTTCAAATTGAGAGCCACTAGAAGTTTCATGCTATCAGATTATGGCTCACAGCTATTTCCCTTTTCTTTCCCTATTCTTTTTTTTTTTTTTTTTTTAATCCATCCATTAGGCTTTTCCCTCACCTCCAATCAGCTTGATAATTAATGTGAACAACAATTAAAAAAATTCAAGAACAATACTCCCCCTCTGCAAAAATACAATTTTAAAGCAAGCGATAGTATAGAACTGTTGGAACTAGAACATAACAACAATAAAACTGACTTTTTCTTGACCTCAGATTTGCTTTTAAAGTTATGGAATATTTCCAGTTGTGTTGGCATATAAAAGAAAGCAGGAACTCTAAATACTACCTACACCATGTTTAACTTCTCTTTCCACTCACAAAACACCACTTATACGCAAGCAGGTAGGATATCAAAATACTAGTACTGTTCAGATCTTCATTATACATGTACTAATGCTAAGGCTGAGAAAATTACTAACAAAAAGATGTCCTTAAAATGCTTCCTAAGTTCAATTCCAAAGCATTAAGTGTTTTTCTGTACACCGATCGTGATACTAACATATCTGCACACATCTCACGATATTCATTATTGGGAATAGCTCTCCTGATAATCAGTGATCTCCAGACAGCATGAACAGCCTTTACACCATGAGAAATGGCTACCTTTAACATGTCCTTTTATTACATTCATGCTAAAAAAAAAGGCTATTTTTTCCAAAGAAAAGGCCATTTCTATCAATTTTAATCACATTTTAAAATGTGTTACATATTTTTGGTAATCCCACTCAGATGACACAAGCTACAGGAAAGAGGAAAAGAAAGAAAGAAGGTAAGACAATTCATATCTGAGCATGACAGCAGTACAATACCCCACACAAGTAACACACTGAACTGTTTGAAACCCAGTGTTTTCTGTTCTTTACAAGAAGCAGCAGTAAAAAAGAGACTTCTACTTTTAACACAAACTATTTCCCAATTTCCTCACTGAAACCAGGAACTCATATTAAGATTCAACATACCAGTAAGTAAAAACGCTACTACTACCTTTCTGTTATATTCTCATCTGTTTTGGTTTACATTTGTGATGCAGTACACTTAGCTCAATCATCAGCAACGAGAACAGGATTTCTACCTCCAGAATTTTTGGGATTTAAAACTCCAAGCTGAGGATACACACTCCCATGAAATTTTGGTCCAGCAGTTAGAATGGGAAAGAATACTGCACAAGCATCATGGCTAAAAAGAAAAAGGGCGCCATTATTTGCATAATGTAATACCACCTGCAGTAGACCTCATATTAAAAAAGCAATAAATCTAGCACATTAATCCAGGACTTGCAATTACCCTATATGGACTAGAATAATTCAACTTCTTGAATAATGGTTAGGAAAGAGAAGAATAATAACAGATCAGATTGGTTTTCTGTTTCTTTTATCTTGCAGTTGTTCAACATCACACAAAATTTGTACACATTCTCCAAATAAATAAGCCAGTGGTTTATTTATTGAATGTAACCGAGTAGCTATAAATTAATTTATTACAAGTGTCTGAGGGAATCTTTGTGAAATACATGTTCATAAAATAGTATTACATTCAGCTAAAAATGAAAATCCAAATTAGTTGCAAAATCCTATCATTATAGTGATTAAATCCATGGCTTACCTAAGCCTATATTTCAAATGAAATATTTATGAATTTATTTAACAGGCTGTGACCAGACTACTTAACAAGAGCAAGCAAGAGCTTAGCACCAAAAAAATGCTGCTACAGCAGCTTGTCACCCTTCAGCCAGCAGCTTTATCTTTCACTAAATTCCAAATGCTTTTTTTCCTTCATTGTAGATGTACAGTTTTAGCAGCATATTTCACAGCAACACTGCAGCTGCACTTTAAAGCATAAATTCAAACTCAAATTTTCAGAAGCTGAGCCAAATTTAACCTTATTTCCATATTTGGATACTTACACTGTAACTGAGATAAAGAAAATGAAACAAGTCACTATCAGAAAAGTCTTGCTGTTTTTCTCGACCACAAAAAGCCATGAGCTACTATTCATGATTTTGACAGTTCACCTACCTGTGCCATGTAGCCTCATTCATCTCTTCCCTCTCCTGTACCCTCCACGTGGTTTGAACAGCCCCTTCAGAATGAGCCATGTTCCTTGGCAATGTAATGTACAAAGCCAACACTAGTCCATACACAGTAAATATTTCCATATCTATAAGATTACCTGTGTATGGCTGAAGAGAAGTACACAGTCAATGTGTTTCCTTCTAAGTTCTAAACAATAAGTAAACAGATACTTGCCAGAAGGAATAACCTTTGTCAATAGTTTCAGCAGAAAATGCCAAAATAGCACTCAGGAATTAGCCTGTTAAGTGATTCTTCTGGAACAGAAACATTTGTCTCTCTTCATCAAATTATTGGTTTGTCCAGCCCATGAGTTCAGCTTCTAACAGCAGCAAGTACTAGGTATTTCATCACAAGGTATTTCATTACAAGGGACAATAAAAAGTACCTTATTCTAGATATTTTTTCTTTCTAGCCCAATACATTAATACTTACATTGCCATTTCGTCCAAGATATATGTGGCTGTTCTTATTATCCTTTTAAAATTATTCTATCTTTCAGTCCCACCAATCTATTGTGTTTGCAGATATCTTGTACTACTGAATGATTTAATTTATTTACACATTGCATCTAAAATATGTTCCATCAACTTTAAAATTAGGTTTCAAATGTGTGATGCTTTTCTGTTTCATCTCTGCTCTGATCTTGGATTGGGAGAAGTAGTAATTGAAAGCAGAAAATCTATCTTCCTATTTTCTTATATCTCTACATTACTTGTCTGCGGATCTTCATAAAGCTACACAGTCCCAGATTTTCAGTCCCTCTCATTTGGAAATCTACACATTTTGCTTTGTGTTTGATCCTTTTTCTTATTTTACCAGCTTTTTGATACTTGGTGTTCAAAATTTAAATGTAGTGTTCCAGAGAGGATTAAAATTTTAGGTCTTTGCATGTACACGAACAGCTAAAGGAAACAAATTTGCTTTCCGAGCCCGATCAGCTGCACAGCAGACAAGCAGGACTTGGGGTACGTTCACCATTTGATGAGAGTGGGCTGTCACAGGGTCCCTTTCATCTCTTAGTTTAAAATCTGAGCGCCAGAAGCTGATGCCTTCAGGCAGCATTGATGTGGTGCCAAATGCCAAGTCATACTTGTTTGGAGGATGATGAATCATCTGCCTAGGTAAAGCACAACGTATTGCTGAACCTTCAATGAGTCTGTTTAGTGAAAACCTAAATTGCTGGTCCTGTATAAGACCCAGTTGCTGTAGTATCACCATCTTTTAGTCTAGCTGGAAAGGACCAGTGTGGTCAGTGGTAGGCAAGAACTAGCAACCATTTAAACTAAGAACTGACTACTACGCTCATCTATGTCCTTTTGCTTCAACCCAACCTGAAGCTTTTATTGCATTAAAGACACAGGAAAGATTTGTGGGGTTTTATCTATACAAGTGAAAAATCTGTACACACTGTCGTTTCATTAGGGAAATGAATTTTCTCCTCGTAAGTAACTGGACATACATGAGATTGAATGACAGACACTTCATAAATTGTATTATGACTGAAGTAATCTTGTAAACGATTGTATCCTTTTTCATCTCTACTGTTACTGGAAGAGGGAATCACAGTGTTACAGTTGGTGTGGCTAGGCTAAACATTTTGTAGTGTGTAATGTGCACATTCCCAGAAACACAGACATTTCTCTGAGCAAAAGGAACATGTCCATACGCTGTCTTTCCAGGCAGCTTTACCTTCTGAATATACAGTATACCTGTCCACAGGCTTGTTTAGACTAGTACAAAGTATGTGGGGATTTCCTTATTGCGTCATCAATGCTTACTATAGGGAGCAAAAGGCAGGTGGATATGAAGCTTGCTGCATGCTGCAGAAACCGATATGCCTTAACCATGCTGTCCCAACGGGCTGCCTGGACCTGAACAGCTCTTGCTGCAGTTCATTCGAACTGACAGATTTAATGCTTTTAAATGTAAGTGAATAGATCTGAGACACAATGTATTGGCTTGTATTGCGTGTTGAGATAGTACAGGCCCAATTCACTAGATCAACAGACTAACCAAAGCTATTTTCATAATCTTCATGGTATATCAATATTATGATGGTTGCAACACCTCTTGCCAACTCCAAGTTTCAAATTTAGTTTTGTACAGAGGAATTCATACCACTTGACCTAAAGAGGTGCAATAAATACAGTAATGCTGAGAAAATTCTCATAAAAGATACTCAAGCATTTGGAGAGATTATGCAAATTGTCTTTATGCCTTTCTCCTTTCAAATGAAATATTAACAAAAAAAGTTGATAACTTCTTGACATGGATTGAGCCGATGAAGGAAAATCCTTCGGGGACAACAGGGATTCTGTGGAGAGCATTTAAAAGATTTTGCTTTACCTTCCAGACAACTCTTCATCAACACACCTGCATCTCAGTGAGAGACTAATAATCTGGAATTTAGAAATAAACTACATCTAAATGTATATATTCCTTTCTAAATGGCACAAAGATTATCATATCAGTATAATAAAATGGTCTCAACAGCATTTATAATCACCTGAAAAGCCTTATACCAGGTGAGTACTTGTACTAAAAAGTGAATCCCTTCCACACAGTAATATACATGCTACACTTAAGGAAGAATAGAGTGGGAACAGGTAGCGAAGGAAGGGTGACTTTATACATCTTGTAGGCAGTTTGAAGTAACCACCTCTGGCCTTGTTACACTATTGTGAGCGTACGTGCTAGGTGTGCACCAGTTACATCTTCTTATTTCTCCACCATTGCCAGGTGTAGAACAGGTTTATATCTCTGAGCAGAAGACAGCAAAGGAAACAGAAAGTACTTCTAGTTGTGTATCATGAATTCAAATGTCAAACAAAAATTGACACTTGCTTAAACATTCAACATGTGGTATATTTCCAAGAAAAATTATTTTCCAATAAAATAATTTCAAAT
This sequence comes from Psittacula echo, assembly GCF_963264785.1. Classification (NCBI taxonomy): domain Eukaryota; kingdom Metazoa; phylum Chordata; class Aves; order Psittaciformes; family Psittacidae; genus Psittacula; species Psittacula echo. The sequence goes on along the minus strand of NC_137743.1, from coordinate 66,820,766 downwards.
TTTCCAGAAAAATCCTATTTTAACTACACATGGTTGTTATATCTAAAGAGAATTTTAAACAATGAAGATCACATAAACAATTGATAAGATTTGGCAAAAATGTCTGCTTTATAATTAATTATTTTCTTTTGGAGAAATATTTTTCATCCTGAAACAAATCCATGCTACATAGAGCAGGTTATAGTAACCATTCTGGATTGAAACTAAAAGCAAAACTAAAATTGTTTTAATTGTCTTTTATCTAATTTAATGCACCCCTAGCCAATTAATTTAAATAATAATAACCAGCTTTTAAAAAATCTTTTGATGAAAGGCTAAATGCAGATTTATTGCCAGTGATGACAGGAGATTTCCATATGCATACAAAGAAATTCTCACATATCTGTGTAAATCACTTTGTATTGGTTGATTTGATAAGCTTGCAATTAATGTCAGTTTTGGACGTATAATTCCCCAGGATGGTAATGCCATTGGTGAAATATATACACACAAGCATGCTCTTAAGTTGTTTGCTCCAGGTAAATTCCTGTAAATGGCCAAATATAGAGTCTTACATAACCATTGATTTATTTCATATGCAGAACAAAATTATGGTTCACAGAATCACAGAATCGTTGGGATTGGAATGACCTCTGAGAGATCATCTAGACCAAGTTCCTTCTTAAAGCATGTACTAGGTGACTCTTATCAAAATGCCCCTTATTGATTCACACTTAGACAAATTTTCACTTTTTTCACCAATTACAACAAAGGCTTTAAATCAACTTTTAATGCTATTTCTATACATCGTACAATTTGAATGCATTTCTGCACATTATGTGATCAGTGCCTCAGAAATCTTTTACAAAGCAGGTAATTGGTTTCTTTGGAACATATCATCTATTGAACCTAACTAATCATATTCATTATTCTGAGATGCTAATGACATTAAGATCTAACCAGAATCAACTTTACAGTGACACTATTTGTATCCTTCAGCCTCTTCAATCTATACAATTTGTTTCTTACTTGTACTTTAATTTTGCTCTTTAGTCTTTGTATAAAAGCCATATTCCTTCAAGACCAACATCACTAATAGCTTAGTTCACTGAAGATATACACGCTAACTAGCAACACTCCTGGACTGAATATTACACTCTGAGTAATGCAACAATAGTGGGCCTTCACAGAGGACTGTAATATAACTACTCACGCTATGTATCTGTGATATTCCTTATAGTAATAAAAGTGAATGGTAATCAACAAACTTAGGTTCCAGTTTTCCAGCCTTAGATAAAAAAGAGTGCTTCCTGTTTCTTGGTTGTTATTTTTGAGGTTCCTTCCTCAGAGCTTAACAGTGATGATGGGATGCTTCCTCCACACCAGAATGGCAGTAGGAAATGTAGTTTTCATTTGTTCTACCGCCCAGATTGAATTTTTGCAATCACATGGCCATTTCCTTTTATTGTAGTGGAATTCCTTAACTGAGCACGATTAAAAGTGAACTGCCTATAACAAAGAATACTGAAGCAGAAGTGGGAGGAACACCAGACAAAGAGGGAGCATGGAGGAGGAGCAGAGAAATATCAAAAAGAGTTGTGCAGCACATTGTAGGAGAGGGCAAGAGATCATCAAATAGTCCTCTACAAATCTACTATATTAACCAATTTCTAGGGCAGAGGGTTAAGTGGTATTTCTAGTCCAATTTCGTTACTCAGAGAACCTTCCTGTATCATTAGCCTCCTTTACCTACTGTATAAAAATATCATAGCAAGGGGTTTGTTGTGTTTGGTTTTAGAGAAATTAAAGAATGACTATGAGGTATACACGTAACTAGTGCCTAAGCAATGGAAACAGCAATACTCTATCTGAAAAAGTTTTATGGATGTGTCTAAACCACTAGACTTTGTATCTAGCCTTCTTTGGAAAGAATGATGAACTAGCTTGTCTTTGGCACTCTGTTAGACATTTAAAAGAAAGTCAAGAAAAGGAAAGAGTCCGAATAGACGTCATGAAAACTAAGAAGATAAGAAAAGTTGAAGTTCTGAAAAGAACCCTTTTCACCGAGCCTGCTAATAAAGACGGTCCATCTCTTCATTACCATGCTACTCATCCACCTCTGTTAAACTGCACAAAAGGGAAAAAAGCAGTCTTTATAGTTGTACATGATTATATTTTCCTTTTGTATTGAGTTCAAAGTCTTTTCTAAAAAAGCAAGAGTAGATTGCTCACAATGTAATGGGCCATTCCCAGGAATCGAAAAAATGGCCTTAACGTTTTATATTAATACAATAGATTATGTATAAAACAGGTTTTAAAAAGTTAATGCATATTAGCTTAGAACAGCCATATTTTAACACTGTGCGACTGAAAGTTCCAGTAGAGCAGATGAATGAAACTACAGAAGAAAAAACCCGCAATGACAAAGGGATAAAGGTTTAACTAAAAGGACTCAAATCTATATTTCAGGTGCCTCTTTACCTTCCATCAGGAAACGAGTTATTAGGAGTGATGAAATCAGAGATAGAAAATACAAAAACTTTTTAGATCCTTCTGTGCAAGGCTGTGACACTGGCCTTTACTTCTTCACTTTATAATGATTCCTTTGAGTTGTGGTTCTGAAAAAGCTGTGAAACGTCTTCCTGTTATTTCTTTTTCATCTTTCCAAACACTGGCCAGGAATAACCCCATCCTATTCATTTCTTGGGTATTTGAAACACATATTGACTGTAATGGCTATAAATCATCTGGTTAATGTGGTGGATTTATAAAAGTGTTAGAGCTCCTCTACGCTGCTACCAGGTGCCTCTGAGAAGGTGCAAGCCACAAGACAGATTCTTTATTCTTCCATGCCTGCTTCTACTTTAGACCACTGCAAATATTTAACTTCTGAAAATTTTGTAAGTTAACTGGATTTTAGGACAGTATCACCACATCACTTTCCACCTGATGTGCTGTGGACGAAGCTCTTTCTTCACCAGAAGTAGCAGTAGATTGCTAGCTAACATCACCTCTGCCAAATGCCTCCCTATAGTTGCCATCTTGATGGTCAGCTTCTGGGTGATAATCGTCCTTTTAGTTTTAGATACAAGTTTTTGCTGAACTCTACTGCAACCTGCATATGTAAAAGAAGCATCTGTAACACAGCTATGGTCACTCTTACTGTAGTGTACTGACTACTCTAAAATCACCACAAGTACTGAACCAGTAGGAGCTTTCAGGATGCATTATTACACACAAGCCTACTGCAAAATACAGAAAGCCAATTAATAAACCTTGCAGAATATGCATCTTCAGCACTTGTCTTCGACTGTTGACCTAGCAATGCAGTTGAATGCCTTAAAGGCTTCATGTCAGAAGTAAACTGGTACTACAGAATTATATATCCTCTCCATAATCTATACAGTCTCCTAAACCAGCACTGGAACAGAATCAAGGTGTGAGGATGAAATGCCTTAAGAAACAGCAAAACCACTTCTTACCTCAAAATCTCCTTTGGATCATTTTGATTTGAGCAGATCCATGACAACCAGAATCCAAAAGGAAGCATTTCAGAGGATCTTCTACAGTGAAAGATTCCAGGCTCTGGGATTTCTCATGACTAAGATGAGCAGTAGTAATTTTAGATTTTTTTAAGATTTCTTTGGACAGCTCAACATCTTCTGTATAGAGGTAGCTTCTAAAATTCAGACAAGGGCTCTTGTCTAACAGCTCCTCCCATCCCACATAAAATCCAATTCAAGAAGTACAAACCATCTTAAAAAGAGCTGCCAGTAGTTTGTTATCAAGCACTGGCTGACCTCATCTCTTAACCATTGCCTGCTTCTTTGCTGATGGCATCACCCATATTATTTAGATACATACTAATGTTTGGGTTCCCTGCCATGCTTTGCATTTCCATGACTGGTAATTTCCAATAGAAAAGTGATCTGTATACTTGAGAATTGTGAGTCAGGTAAGGAAGCTGGATGGCATATGCTAGTGATGATATCGAGTAAAGGGTATTACAAAACCACACCCTTATGTATGAATTTATCTAGCATAGATCTAAAAGATACATATTTATTGGCAAAAGACTGTCAGAGTTTCTGCTGTGTATTGACCATTCTCAGAAGAAATTGTATTTGGCCTTCTTCATATCTATAATTATTGTTTCATTTATCCAATGGTACTTCCTTGTGGAAGTTTGGATTGGTTCCAGTTTGGATTGAGACCACTTTAGATCCACACCATCTGGCACCATATGCACACCATGGAAAGACAACCCCTACCTTGTGCAGTAAAAAGTTTAAAAGTCAACAGTACTTGAAGATAGAATTTTGGTTATCTTTTCAGAGGTATATTATCAGATTGTGAACATACTACTAAAGTGAAAATGGTAGGAAACCTGACCTCTCTTCGGCTTTTCTGAGTAGTTTCATGAGTCCAGTTTTTGTTTGCACAAATGGTGCACATTGAGAGAATCCTTTTGTTCCTATAAATGAAAGTATTTGTGTGCAAATGAGTACATTCACATGCAAATGGATGTATTTGCACAAGAAGCACTTGCCCACCTGCCGCATAAGCCTTGGCTTTTTGACTTTCAGGGCCTGGGTGCTCAGAAGCAGAGTGAATAGGAGAATAAAAATGCCAGCAATATTTCAGAAGTTGAAGGGTTAGTCACTGTGAGCAGCGATCAGGAAGGATAAAAAAAAGAAAAAAAAAGATGGAAAAAACTAAAGAAGAACGGAAATGTACAGAGAAAATTCTTATAACTGTTCAGACAAGGCAAGTAGAAAGACCACAACTACCTAGAGCTGAAGCAATGGCAAACTGGAAGCAGGAAAAGAAGATGAAGTACTATAAATGAAATCAAGGCTTCTGATAAATTCCTTTGTTTGCCTTCTTATTAAGCAGCTAAACAAATTGCATGCAAGGATAAAATGTTCTCTGAAATAATGGAGTCTTACCACACTGAGATCCTGTCAATGACACCTGGAGAGACTCTTAAAATACAGGAATATTAGTTTTTTGCATTCATTTATTTCCATTCTTTTCTTTATACAAATAAGCAGCTCATCAGAAATAGAACTGCTGTTACTTTCTAGACTTCCCTATACTGCTCAGGATCACTGATACTTTGGCAGCATAGGGCACTAATCTGTTTCACCAGGCCAATTTGGCCTACTAGTAACAGAAGTTTAACAGTCAGTGTTGAAAAAAGATCTAAGTAGTGCATCATGCAGTTGAGGACCTGCATCCTTGAACCCCATATTATAAGAAGCAGCAAGACTATCCAGCTAATTTCTTAATTTCTCATTATACCTTATACGCAGCCAAGAAATTGCAGCATATATCACAAAAGTCTATCCCAAAGACAAAAAAACACCAGAACCCAATTGCACTCACAACGGCTCTTTAGGAGCTGGCTGCTGCAAACACATGCAGCAGGTGGACATGCAGTGAAGCATGTAAATCACCTACAGAGGACTAAGTAGGCTTTCTGGATACACAGCATACTGCTAACATATGGCTGCTAGGTGGCTGATGCACTATATCTCACTGGAGCCTTCCTGCACCTAGCAGAAGATTCTGAGCCATGCAGCCATTCATTTTAGTTTAAAAGGTGTGATTACCCCTTACTTTCTGTCACCTGTTCTGCTTATAAATTTCTGCAGGGCCCCTCTCTCTGCTCTAATATCCAGCAAGCTGTCACATTACCCCAACTCATGGAGCTACCTCCTCCCTAGGCACTGAGATGACTCACGTCATAATATGCATTAATGTATGCGGAGTGGCAGCTGGCCCTAAGGCTAACCAGGGATGTGACCCATACATCAGTTGTTTAATTTTCCTGAAACTCTGAACCCTGCCAAAATAGGCAGCTCATGTGGAGTAACACTTCCAGCAGCATTTCTGTCACTTCATGCCTGTTATAATGGTTTCTGGAAAGCTACTGTTCACAAAAAAATATATGGGAAACCTTGAAACATTATTAAATTTTTCAGCAGTTTGGACTTAAGAAATCCTTATTTCTACAGGATCCCCAGGTGCAAATTGAGGAAGCCCCTCAGACAAAATCAGATGTAATCTTTCTGAAATCATAGCTGGCTTACTATGATAGATTAGCCGTCCTTACCTTCACACCCTTCCTTTCTGTTCGATTTCCCTCAGTTTGCCAGATAAGAAAGCCTGTATGATGTATATCACTTAATTCTGTGTTACCAAACCCTCACCAACATAATTTCACCTAGTACAAAGCATAGTCTCTGTAAACATTGCTTCAGGGTGTTCATGCGCTTCATTACAAAACTCCACAAGGTACTATTGTCCAATAATGCTGCAAAAAAGGAAGCAATATGAAAACATTTTAAATAAAAAGCAGCTGTTGATGCCAAAATGACCATATAACATGAATCTTCTTTGAACAGAAGTTGCCAGTGCATCTTAGTATGGAATTTAAATGTGAGATTTATACCGTAAAAACAAAGAACATCCCAGAAAACAGATGTGATCATCACTTCATAAGGTTTCCTGAATGCCCCTGGATGTGCTCCATGAAGGGAGATGTCCTGATATCTATAAAAAATTTGAATACTTCTGCTATTTGAAGAATGGGATATAAAATTAGATAAAGAAATACAGAAGTCTCAGTCTTTGATCTCCAAGGGTTTGCAGATCCAAATTTAAAAGCCAGCCAGAACCAGAAATGCTAATTTATTGCTTATTTCATTTCTTTGTAGTATTTCTGAAGCACAAGAAAGACTCAACAGCTGAGACTGTGGTCCCAGTTATGTCACACTGAAAATATGTAGAGATACCTGGACACCTGGTTAATTGACTGATTGAAAACCAAATATTGAACCACATGATATTTCACTGTCACTAAGGTTTCAAAAAGTAACTAAGTCAATTGTAAATCTATACCTTACAGATTTATTCATATCATTCTATAGAATTTCAGAGCTATAATAAAGTGAAAGGTTGCCCTTATTCTGAATGACCAGGAGTTCCACATCAGCCGCATGCAGTAGCTAAGCTCCTTTTCAGTACCAATTTAGACAATTCTTAAATATTAGGTAACAAAATAGACAATTCAATGTAAAGTTTGTTCTGTAACAGGCATTCATACCTTTTTTCTTAAACAAAAAAAATCCCAGAGTATCTGATCTTTGTGGTCACTTTATGTGTCCACTGCAGGGGTCAGCAACAGCTGTGCTATGAATTGTATATGTAGGCAGAGAGGCTGAACTATCCAAAAAGATGGAAGGAGTTGAGCCAGATGCTATAAAGTTGCAATCAAAATAGTCCCTTCACTGCAAGCTTGATCACTGCCCAAAACCAGATTTTTCTAATAGCCTCAGTAAAGAAACTATACATGGTTATACTCACATACAGACAACAGCAATTTGTCAGGAAGCTAGGGCAGTTAAAAATCTACCATCACATTATGTAAGGAATGCACACACACATACAAAAGAAAAAAAACAACAGGGAGATTATGCACATGAAAAATTATAGGAGAGCCATAGAAAAACATCTTGCAGCCTGCAACATCACTGTCCCAGATCATGTCTAAAAATAAGATGCAGAAGTACAAAAGTAACCAGAAAGTGGTTATTTTATGAATACTATTTAAAAACAAACAAACAAAACCTCAAACCAAATTAAAACAAAGTTATAGTGTCTTGTATTCTAATAATGGCTACTTTCTAGCTAGAAACGAGTTGTTATACAGAATTGCTAAAGAGAGGTTAATTAAAGGGTACAACAATCCTCCATCTTTCTGTTACCTGTTAAATTCAGCCCAAGAGAGTAGCAACCAGTAGATAGCCAGATGAAATTCTTACGAAGTCCTGTATGCATACAATGACTTTAGTCCTACTTCTGTATTCTCCTCAGAAACAACCAATTCCTAATGGTTTGATTATAGTACACAAGAAGCCTTTCAGGGTAGCATGGAAAGGAGGTTTGCTGGTGTGACCCTGAATCTCAGTAGCTTGTTTTTAATAATAAACATACACTAAAACTTAAGAGGGATATGTTTGCAGGACACTTCCAGCTTCCCATTACAGCCACACGACATTTCCTGTATTTAAGAAGAAACATTTCCAAGCAATGTTTGGAATTAGTTCAGCAACATTTGGTCATTGGGCAGCTTGGTTTTGGATGATTTTCTGGCAAACAACGGCCACATACCCAGATCAGCAAGTGCCTATGTGGAGTTCAACATGAACCAAGGGACAACTAAAGGTGAAGGAGGATGGGAGTGAGGCACTGGGAGTGAGAATCCCAGCAAGATAAGAAGGCGCTGGAATTTACTGAGTTGCTAAATTGAGGACTGTTGGAAAACTTTGAAGGTCAGGTTCTCACACCTCTGCTTAACTAATTATATGTTAGTTGTTAAGGGCCTCAAAGATATGTATCCAATCACAATGGGCCAAGTTAGTGCAAACAACTTTAAGAAATAGTATATAAAGAGTTTTCTATAATAGATGGCTTTTGTCTGATCACATTGATCTCCGACCGAGTCCATTCCATGACACTTGGTAGAATCTTGGATTTTAGCACATTGTCTTGAAAATGTTCCAATGTGACCCCATGAGTAGGGACTGCCTGGCTAACTGAGTCAAAATGAGAAGCAGCTATAATGCAGGAAAGGTTCAGGCAATGAAAGCAGTCCCATTGCCTTGTATGAACACATTTCTTTCTGAGGACATCACAATTTTCTTTGTGACTGAAACAAAAGCTTTTGAGTGCTTATACACCACAACATGAGCAACAGGGAGAAAGCTCGAGTTGTGTTTCTCTCCTCCATTTCTAGCTCTGAACAGAAACTGAAGGGAAAGAAACCTTGGAAGCTTTAGGGTTTCTCTTCCCCTGAAGTGATCATTGCAGGATTTCACTCACTGCCTCTAGAACTACAAGTATTTTCAAACAGATTTTCCTTCTTCACACACATTGTGAATTTGATCAGTGCCTCGATTAAGCATTTGATTTCTCCTTTCTCCCCGAAGAACTGGAGTAGGTCTCAGTGTCAACACGAAGTGCCTCCTTACTATAAGCAGTGTGGCTATAAATAAACCCACAAGAATTTACCATGTCAGCTTTTATAAAAACCTGGGGTTTAGATTGGATATAAGGAAGAAGTTCTTTACTGTGAGGGTGGTGAGGCACTGGAATGGGTAGCCCAGGGAGGCTGTGAATGCTCCATCCCTGGTGGTGTTCAAGGCCAGGTTGGAGGCCTTGGGTGGCATGGTTTAGTGTGAGGTGTCCCTGCCCATGGCAGGGAGGTTGGAACTAGATGATCTTAAGGTCCTTTCCAACCCTAACTATTCTATGATTCTAAACATCTCCAAGTTTTAAAACCCCAGCAGCTGGTAGAAGCGTTGCCTGTTTGGTGGGCTGTTGCCTTCTGCTTAAGCAGGTCCAGGAGCAGCACGTCCTGTTGTCATGGCCAGTGCTTTCGCTAGCATGGTCTGAACAGCTCCTGCTCAAATCCCATCTGTGACATTTTATTAAACCATGCAGTTATCACCATAATCCCACATTAAGGCCTGAGGACCCTAGCTCTGATAGTGTGTATTTTCAGTTCAGAGCCTGCAGCCAGGAGATTATTAAATTCCCCAACAGTGAGAAAATTTTCCCATCCCAAAGTCAAACCAGTGAGAAAGCGCACAGCTTGCTGAGCCCCCTCTGTAGGCTGGAGTCAAGTAATTTACTCCACATTTTCAGACTGGTAAAATTAATTCCCTTTAAGCCTCTGAGCCCACCACCATGATGTATTTCATCTTCCTCAACTGCTGGGTAAAAGATATAAGAGTTGGGCTTTTTACACTCTCTAGGGACAAGCTGACAACTACAAGAAATTAAAAACTGAGGCTTTTCACCGCACTTCAGAGTTCCCAAATTTCATAAGCCTACCTGTCCACCCAGATTATAATGCTTTGCCTGGACAGGGCATTACACAGCACCTCAATGAAGCATTAATTCATATACAAATTACATTTAGACACACAAGACAGTTAAAGGAGCAGTGCCACAAAAACCAAACAATTATGTTCTTGCACAGAAACAGCACCAACTGCTACAACAACCCGGTAGTAATGAACAAGGTTGCCCATCTCACCCCACCAAAAAATGAGAGCACATTTGCATGTATCAACATGCTTGCACGAAATAGGAACTGAAGCCATGAGTACATCTCCAAAAATGTAGGCTCAGAGAGAGGGCATAAACAGCAGCATCACAACAGGTCACTAGATACACTTCAGGAGGTCCAATATCTCTTATCTCATATACTACTATGCCTCATTGTAAATTAAGGGCTTGGAGAAAATGTCAGTTCCCTCTGCAGGGGAATAAAGCCTGCATCTACAGCACATAAAAAATAAAACTCAAAAAAAGACTGTTGAGAACCGAGAGTAACAAAGCAACACCTCTTTTATTTCTAATTCCACAAGGTGATGATGTTAATATTAACGAGCCAAGAAAACCCTTGCCACTCATTTTCAAATGTTCCTTCGTGTTCTGCACTCTGCATCAGATCCTTCAGCGGCTTGCTGGTTCAAAGACTGCAATGGAGACAGGGTTACCCAGGGCTACAAGCAAAGAAATAATGTAGTGCTTTAATCACAGACCATCCCTAAGTGGAAGCCATAAATTAAGGATCTATATCTATATTACAGCCTTTTTTTTGAGAAATATTATGCATTTTACAGAATAATTTCAGTTCTAAGTAGACTCTATGAATGTCTACAGGTGTTTTAATCTATTCATATATACTTACCAGCAGTTTGATGGATCATGTTCTGCAGCACTAATGAAAAATATTGATCTATAGCTCTAAAGTACCTTAGCACTGAGTCATAAGTCCCATTTCAATAGGACTTAATGTGATTTTTTTTATTTTTGTGATTTAATGCAGTATGGCTATTTTATGCTATATTTTGCTTTCCCACGTGAGGCTCATAAACCATAGTGCAGACAAAAGAATGATGACAAACTACGCCATCACAGAGAAATATAAAAAAAATATGAATATGTCAAAGATTTAGATGCTCCTGTTGGAGATTCTTGACCATAGCAATAACTGTGCTCCACAATCTTCTCATTATCTTCCATTCATTTGTTGATCCACCTTAAAGACCTTACAATTAGTTTCAGCTTGGCTTCCAAATATTCACACACACAAAGCATTGTTGTGGACATAAAGCCTGACATTGGTGAAATTAGAATCATAGAATCATAGAATAGTTAGGGTTGGAAAGGACCTTAAGATCATCTAGTTCCAACCCCCCTGCCATGGGCAGAGACACCCCACACTAAACCATGTCACCCAAGGCCCTGTCCAACCTGGCCTTGAACACCTGCCAGGGATGGAGCATTCACAACCTCCCTGAGCAACCCATTCCAGTGCCTCACCACCCTCTCAGTAAAGAATTTCTTCCTTATATCCAATCTAAACTTCCCCTGTTTCAGTTTGAACCCATTACTCCTTGTCCTGTCACTCAGTCCCTGATGAAGAGTCCCTCCCCAGCATCCTTGTAGGCCCTCTTCAGATACTGAAAGGCTGCTATGAGGTCTCCACGCAACCTTCTCTTCTCCAGGCTGAACATGAATTCATGCAATAGTCTCAAAATCTGACACCTAATTTTTTTTAGAATTATTTTCTGAATGCTTGAAGTGACAACAGATCCAGGTGAGATGCAGCAGCAGTGCGGAGGAAGCAAATGAAGCAAACTCTCTCCCTTTCCATGAACTGTTAACCCTGTCATACAGCATGATGGGGAGACAGGGACCACAGTCCCTTGGGACTCCCACTAATCCTGTGCCAAAAATTCGTTGTCAAATCACTGTTGAAGATTCTAGTGAGAAGACTGATTCACTGCATATATTTTTCAATACTATGAAACTGTGTCTTCCAGGATTGTCACTGATTTTCAGGCTATTTTACAAGGTAGGTGTGAAACAAATTAGACATTATGCCTTGCCAAACTAAAAATCCAGTACTAGACTCAAGTATCATCCAAATGAAAGTTGAAGAAAATCTGCAGTAACTGTGTAGCTGACAAAAATCGAGGTGCAGCTTCTGATTATGAATATGGTTTTATTGTTACATTATATTACTGACCAAGGTACTTTCAGCTGTATGTGGCCTGCACCAGAGAGTCCCATTACTTTACTTTTATGATGTTAATGACAATAGCACTACATTTAAAAAGGCGAAAAACAGCTAACACAGAGCCATCTTGAGTTTGTTTTGTGGCTGTGCACCTAGAAATGTTTTCTACTATTACTCACGTAGCTGGGACAGCTGTATGCATCATATTTTGCTGGTTTGGGAATTGTGTACCATTTTGGACAAGCCAGACACGCCTTTTGAATAAGTGGCTTTAGTGTCTTTCTTGGTAGATGGCAATAGTGGCTAAATGATTAAATGCAGGAGATGGCAAAAATAACAACTCAGTACTAATTATCAAGTTTTTAGGGTGTCATACAATAATGATGGCACACAGCTTTTACAAGAGGAAACTATCAGCTTCTCTAGTTGATTCAGATGCCAAGCTCCAAATTTGCTTGTTTGATTGGGCTGGCATTCTGTCCTCAGAGGCTAGAAAAAGCTCCCCCTAAGCTTTCATTGGCCTAAATCAGAAACATCTGTTGAAAGCATGAATCACTCATTGGTTGAGATCAACAGTCAGAAACCTGCACAAGGGCAGATTTTTCCCCTCAGATAGGTGACAAGTCAGTCATATGCCATCAGTACTCTGCATGTCAACCTATGCATATATTTCATTTAATTGCTAATTCAGTCCAAACTTGCATCTTTCTTTGAGCTCTTTTATTATTAGTCTAAAATTAAAATTAAACATTTTACACATTTCTGTCTTCCTTCAAAACCAGTGCTCTGTTACTCTTTACAGGAGCATACAAATGCATTAGAAGTTCCAGAAAGCTCAGGGAAAAAAAAAGGTTTTACTGTCATTGAAAGTAGCTGAAATACAACGGAAACATAAACATTAATTTCTTTTCCATCTCATGCTTTTCTGTTTTAGATACAGAGATTTGATTTAGAGCATTCTGTGAAACCACTGCTAGCTGATGCATGCTACAGACTTACCAGGATCCACATACTGATGGTTTTGATGAGAAAAACAAGGCCCCATCTACAGGTATCGGCTATACCCCACTGAAAATAAGCACAAATATAGAGGACTGTTCGGCACGTAACAGTGTAATGTCCGTGTTAGGGTATGTTTAGCCGGCTATGCTAATTGAATCCAAACCCCTAAGCCCACACTCCATTGGCACTGCTCCATTTCCCCATTTTCTATAGCTCTGCTTCTTTCCCGCGAATAGATTCTGGCATATTCTCCAATCCCGCTATTTCTAATCCTGACATCTCTCTGCCGAATTGTGGAGGCAGCTTGGGGAAAAGGAAAAACAAAACAAAGCAACCATCATCTTCAGCTAAAATTCACCCACCCGCATGGCTGCCTTCCAACATGTCTGCCAATGCCTGGTTGCTCCAGGAGCTACTGCGGGAGTTGGAAACTTGAGGGAAAGGAACAAAAATACACAACAGGCACAGAAATTAATGTTAGCGTCTTCAAAAGGCACAGCCATCTGTTTTCCTTACTCCCTGGCAGCAGCAGGAGCTCTCTGCAGTGGGAATGGAGATTTGGCAGGTTTCCGTAACCCTGTTGAGCTTTTACTATCCCTACCAGCATCCCCTGCTGCTTCTCTCTACACCCTCAAACCAATTATACTTTGAGTTCTTCCTGCAGCAGCAGTGCATGCACAGCCTTATACTCATGAGCACTTTAATCACCAACCCCTAGTCAAAACCAGCAAAGTTCAACTACCGCTTAAGCATGGCATTTGTAAATTTGGAATTAATATGATTTTGTAGCCATGCTGCATCCAAAAAATAGGAAAACTGGGTTTAAAATGTAGCTGAGGGAGAGTTTACGCCTGAGAAAAAGAACTTGGTTCTCTGGTAGCATGGTCTGACCTGTATCACCCAGGATGTCAAAAAAAACTGTGTTGTGTTTTCTCACTGTGGCTGCCATTTGAATTTTTATTTGCATAATGCTGCTTTTACTATGCAAAAGGTTGCCAAGAAAACAGAGCATGAAACCTGTCACTGAAATGCAACAAAGAGGATTCAGGGGCTTTATTTTCAGGTAGATTTGAACTGGTTTCAGTGTATTTCATTGCCATAAAAATAAAACCAGACTTTGGCTCAGTGTTTATCATTAATGTTTGTCATCATGGTGAGCTATAGATGAAATTTTAAGGAAAGCAGCAAGTGCTAGAAAAAGTGTAGTAGGTAAAAGAATGTAAGAACATACATTAGGCACACTAAAACCACACCATCTTCCTTTGGAGCAGCAGCTTTTAGTACAGTTCTTCAAGGCTGTTTTTGCGCTCAGACATTACAGTTTTAATATAACTTACAATCACTTCCTAGAGACTTAGTGTCCTGGTTTAGTAGTAGCAGTCATTTTTTCTACTGGTGCAGTGCTGTGTTTTGACTTTTGGCCTGGCAATAATACTGATAAAGCTGATGTTTTCAGTTGCTGGTCAGAATGTTTACCCTGACCAAGGACTTTGTGAGTCTCATGCTCTGCCAGGGAGGAGGAGAAGCCGGAAGGAAGCAGGGACAGGACACTTGACCCAAACTAGCCAAAGAGGTATTCCATACCACAGCACGTCATGCCCAGGATGTAGAACTGAGAGTTCCCGGAAGGGCTGGATCACTGCGGGGTGGGGGTGAGGTACCGGTTGGTGAGCGGTTGTATTCTCTTCCTTGTTATTTCCTTTATCATTATTCTTATTGGTGGTAGCAGTAGTGGTTTGTGTTATACCTTAGTTATTAAACTGTTCTTATCTCAACCCGTGGGAGTTGCATTCTTTTGATTCTCCTCCCCGTCCCTCCAGAAGCGAAGGGAAGAAAGGTGGGGGGGGAAGTAGACTGTGTGGTTCTGATTTACGGCCTGGGCTTAAACCACGACACTTAGTTATCCAGATTTTACAAAGTGTTATCTGCTTTAGGGAAGACCAGAGTGCTGCAAACAGTAATCTGTTGTGCAAGAGCAGCTGCTGTAGCTTACATAAAGTGGCAAATAGCCCAATGCAGTAAAATGTAAGCATGTTCATACCAAGAGCTATTGGCATAGAACAGATGCCAGAATGTGTTTCTATTTGGATCACAAAATTATCTGTTTATCTTCTATCATAATGAAGACAAAACAACAAAATGCCATTTCCATAAATTTTGGGGTAACAGATTCTCTTTGAAATCTAGATTTTCTTATTTTTATTTTACATATATTTGGCATTCCAAGCTACAAGGTCTGTGTTATCACATAGATCTAAGCAAGGTGAAATCCAACTAGTTAATTTATCTATCACCTTAATACCTTAAGTGGGGGCTTTGGGGAAGGTGTTTTGAGGTGGTTTTTTTGTTTTGTTGCAATTTTTTTTTACATAAAGGCAGAGCTAGCTAAATGGAACACAGAATCAGTGAGATTTGGGGGCTTGGAAGGGTTTTGTTTGGTTGGGAATTTTAAGGAAAGAAATTGTCCATTCAAACATACACTCCCTGCCTCAGACAGTTTATTCTTTTCTTACTAGCTATGCTGCAATGGCTTTAACCTCCAGGTGTACTTGGATCACAGATTACTGAATGCTCTGCTCTTGTATTACCAGAAGCATATTGGAAGAAAGCTTGCATCCCAGCTGCAAAATGCATTGTACAAACATTGACAGTACAACAAAATTCCTGAGATAGGGATGAGGGGAAAGATGTGAACTGCTTAAGACTTCTGGAACTATTTAAATATAGACTAAAAACAGTAGCAATGACCTCCATCACATCAGGATCCTTTCCGTCCGTGGACTTCGTGGCAATTTTATCACTGACTGCACAGGGCACAGTTTCAGACGCTAAGTTTTCCATGTACCTCCAAATGAAAGATGATCTTATGAAAACTCTTCATGCTGTCAGAAGAGTTCTGTAGTCCCTCCTGTTGGGAGTGCATTTACAAATCACCTTTAAGGCTGTATTGTCTTTCTTTTTTCTTTTTTAAAGGAACTTTCACTCATTTTGGTTCTGCAAGATGATCAGGTCCCCATTTTCTACTCAAAGGGCCTTGCCAGGAATGCTTAGTGTTTCAAAGAATTAGCCCCTTAGAAGTCTTTGTTTCTCTATCATGGAAAGAAACACAAGTTATGGGCCAGAGTTTTCAACTGACTCTGCCTGTAAGCCACTAACCAAGTTATTTGCTGAGGAGTGAATTTCCTCGATGGGTCAATGTTAACAGGTATGAGATAAAAGGAGGAGGAAGGGAAAGCAAAATGGCTGCTTTGATTCATTTTCTCCATCTTTTTAGGGTCAAAACTGTAATGACACTAAAACTTAACATTTGCGTTTTGCATAGTGGTAACAGCAGAAGCATGACTTAACTGTATGTGACAGCCACAGTGACTCTTCATGCAATACATTTAATGATCTGTGTTTAATGAGAGCTGGGACACATCCTGGGCACTGTCTGTAACACTCCTGCTCTGAGGCTATAGTCACACATTTAATGTGAGAAGAAACTCCAGAGGAAATATTTTCTTACTCTCTCTGCTATGACTGCAAAGTCATACAAAGTAAATGAATGTTGGAATTACCCTGTGAAAAACAGAAAACAAAAGCTCAGCAGAGGGAGACACCCCATTCTTCTGAGTGGATTAACCCAGCTTTCTATCATTGATAATTTTAATATTACTATTAATAAAGCCTTTCATTTTTCTTGCAAGGCCATGTAGCTTTCATGGGGAAATCCCCAAGTGGGTAGGATTTGGGATGCAATGCTTACCTCCTTCCATCTTC
Organism: Psittacula echo; assembly: GCF_963264785.1. Taxonomy (NCBI): domain Eukaryota; kingdom Metazoa; phylum Chordata; class Aves; order Psittaciformes; family Psittacidae; genus Psittacula; species Psittacula echo. Next base: position 66,803,920 of record NC_137743.1, on the reverse strand, counting down.
TCTCTCCATAACTTCCTAGTCAAGAAGGGCCTTGAGAAATCTACAAGAACCTATGAATGGATTGAAACCCACCACAGAAAGCAACAAGCCAGTCCTACTGTTAGTGTCTCCAGAGTGCCACCAAGACACTGGGAAGCGAAGGGTACTCAGAGGAAGAAACTCACTCTGCAGAGAAGCAAAGGTTTTATATTCTCTTATATAATTCCACAGTTGTGAGTTCTAGCACATTTGGACCTCCCCCAGCTGTACATAGGAACACCTGCAAAGCACATCAGAGTCCACATGGACAGAAAGTTGTATTTTGCACATGGATCTCTGAACAAAAAAAAAAGAGGGAACACCCAGTTTACCATGAACATTATGGTCTGGATTGTGCTTTAGAGGCTTATGTCTGTCTCAGTTGACAGGAGGAATGAAGAGTTACAGTTACTGACGAGTGAGCCAATCTCATTTTAAAATATAAATTTATTAATTTGAGCAAGCGATAGCAGATAAAAAACAGCGCTGGGTGCGCCGGGAGGCTCCATCCGCCCCCCTCAAAACGCACACTGGCTCTTTTTGGAGGCTGTCCCTTATACCTTTTCGGCTCGGGACTTCAGCCAATCCTGTGGTCCCCCCCACCCGGACATCCTGACGTGGCTCTTTTCCACTGGTTCTCCCCACCGCTGGGGTCTCACCGTCGAGAAACCTCGAGATGGTTCCAGAAGCCTCGCGAAGCTCCCAGAAGTTTCGAGAAGTCTCCTGGAAGTTTCAAGGAGCTCCCGCCCCCAGCTCAGTTGTCATAGCAACCTCCATCCCCCATATGCTGTAACAAGACACTACCTCAAACTACTCAACCCCCCTCTTTTTCCCTCTCACAATCCCCTGCAGTAACACAACTGACTTCTCCCTCCCAATACAGAAGTCGTAATACAGAAATACAACAGCTACAAAACAAAACAAAACATGTTTCTACACAAAGTGACAGTCACAAAGAGCTTCCCAAAATGTAACAAACAATATCCTCTTTTAAACCTTTTGATGAACAAACTCTACACATTACAGTTACTGTGCTGGTCTTTTGGCAGTTTATCACAAATGCCTCCTGGGGACTAAAAAGCATTTCCTGGAGCAGCAATTATCCATTTCCTGGGTTCAGTGGGTGCAGCTTGAACCTGGCACTCACTATCAGATCTAGTACACCATGCTGCAAAGGAATGGGGCTTGGGACCTTATACCTGTCACCTTCAGCAGGCTCAGAGCTTTTCCTCTTGCATTTTTTATGCCTTTTTCGTCCTGTGTAAATTTGACCCTGCTTAGGAAGGCCATCATTCCCAGCAGAGACTGCTCCCCAGGAGAGAAACTGGAGGACATATTCCTTGAGCTCTCTCTATCATGAAACATTACGATTACTGATAGAGCTCCCAGCTCCTCTGATAGTTTGTGTAATATGAACACCTGCCTGTTGCAATGACACAAGCAAAGTAATAGGCATTTGGCCACTCTACAGAGAGAAATTACTTTTCAGCACTACTGAACCAGGCCAGTTACAAACAGGTAAGCTATAGCTAAAAGATAGGATAATCCTGTTCTGGTCTGACAGCTATCCAATCCTTTAGATGCATATATGTTTTTTAATGGTCACTTTAGCTCTGCATTAAAGATTTGTTTGAAGCGAATAGCTCATTGCCCTGAGAAAACTGCATTCCTTTGGGTTAATATTTCACTTGACAGGAATCCTTTCTGGCCAGAGGTCAACTATGCAAACAGGTTTGTATCTCATTGTTTCCAGGAACAAGAGTTTTCCAAACCGTTCTCAAACACAGCTGAATCAAAATATGTACACCCTGGTTCTCTTCCTTCTATTTAAATCTGTAACTCCAGGTGTACTTTTTTCATTAAGAATAACATGTTTATTTATATTAGTTACATACTATTTAAGTAAAATATATTTAGATTAAAACCAAATTGAATACTATAAACTCATATGGTTTTAGAGCTCAAACATAAAAACCATTAGAATTATTTAGTCTCAAGGGGACATTCAGGACAACAAATCCCTTTCTTTTCCATCTGAGAGTATCTGGCTTCACTGGGTCTAATCTCATGTCAGGAAATGTACCTTCCTGGTACCTCTATTATTATTATCTCCTCCGAGTATCATACAAGACAAACATAACATACAACAGAAATATCACATTCCACTACATTAACTAATCTTCTCTTCCTGTCCTGCAACACCTTGGTCACTAACAGAGCTCTACATTTCTTCTAAAAGCTTTTATATCAGTAGCCACTGCTTATGTCTTGCCTTATGGTAAAGGCAATGGAACAGTTTGGATTTTGTGCTTGTACCTGTATGTTTTACTGTAGTCTCCCTGGAGCCTACTACACGGAAGTGCACCCAAAATCTGTGAATTAAGCTGGATACGGGAAGACTGGGAGGGAGAAACTACAACTGAGTCAGAAAAGCTATTAAGTGATTCAAGCAAGTAAGATGAATAAGGACAATGAATCATGGGGAAATTATAAACTGGATATTGACAGTAGAGTTTGCTTTTAATCATTTCATAAAATGCTTACTTATTTTTGAGTGCTTTGAGTCTTCCACCAGCAAATCTTTACTGAAAAATGTGTGTGGTGAAGATAAACAAGACTGCTTCAACATCTTTCTGGGCCAAGTATCTTCACCTACAAAATCTCAATCCAACTGTTTCTGCAGGATACTATTGCTCTTTGGCTTCCAAAAAATGCATCAGCCATTACCAGGCAGCAATTTTTCTAAGAAGCTAGAACAGAGAATCATCCTATATCACTTAAAACCACACTGATCATGAATACTTTTGATACACAACAATATATCAGAAAAGTTTTCAGATATTAGGTATTTATAGTACTAATGTTAGCTTGTGTCTTCAAAGCATATATAATTACCTCTCTTATGCAATATATCAGTGATGGAATCAAGAACGGATTCCTGAATCGTTAACTCTCATGCATACAAGCAAGAGTTCTCAATCCACACACTAGCAGTGGAATCAGTGCAGCTTGTATCTTGTGCCCTTCTTGGCCTTTTCAAAGACAGGCAGGTGATGACTCAGAGCATATTGCTTATTTCTTCGTCTCATTTCCTGAGGAAGCCATAGCCCTCCATAGCACACATGCATCAATCACGTGACTAAAACTGGTCCTTCAGCCCAGTAGCAAGGGCATGTCTTTTATGTTGGGGGAATTTGTAAGCATTCTGTATCACTCAGTAGGACTGCTTGCATACCCTGTCCTATTCATGGGCTTGTACCCATCACATGTAAGAGAATGTATGAATTTTCATTGAATTCCAAATATGTCTCATCCCACGGTGAGAAGTCATGGCCCCATGATCCTCAAATGCCTCTGTAGGAAGCTCTATGGCTTCTACCTGAAATGCTGGGCATTATTAAAGCTTTAGGAACAAATGTAGTCATCTAGTCTCAATTTCAGTAAACAGACTATGGTGATTTGATTCCTGCTTCAGTTTCAATAGCTGTGCTTGCATCAGAGTTCACTTTTCCTAAAATGTCCATTCTTGATTCAATAATTTCTAGTCATGGAGGGTTACCAGAACCACTGGTAGCCACTGCCTTTGGTTACCAGTTCATTAATCACTGTAGCCATTGACGATATATCTTTAATTTCTGGTCTACCTACAATTTCATGGTTTATATTTGAGCAATAGGCTGAAGATCCTTAGTCTAAAACTTCTGTGCCTTCCACATTTTTTTTAATATATTGTCATCAAGCACCTCATCTTTTAAGAGCTAAATAGCGTGAACTTCATTAAAGATTCTACTGCTGGTTTTCAGCCCTTAAATTACTTCTATTTCTTTTCTGTACCACTTTGAATATAGCAGCTCTCTAGATCTTTCGATTTCCCTACTGCAAGTGAATGGAGGAAGGGTATTTGAAATATTCTGAGCATCTGTGACAGCCTTACACGACCAAGAGCAGGCATATTGCTGCTCCAGTGCTCATAGCAGGAGGGAAGAGAGCTAAGAGGGGAAGTCTTACTATCCCTTAATCTTCCTTTCACTTCCAGTACCTCTACATGCTGCTTACAGTGACATGTTGAAAATTATCACTGGGACAGCTGTAGTCCATTTGATGTTTGTCTTGTTTACTTTTCTTTTGTTATTCTGTTTTATTAATCAAGATGCCACAAGTAAAAAACTCTTATAAAAATCTTTGCTTATTATCTCGATATCATGACAGAAGTTTGTCACCTTATCCAAAAACATTAAGGTAATTTGATAAAACCTGATGGGAGAAGGGTTGGTTGTTTAATTTTTTTTTAAATAGATATCTGTTTTCTGTAATGAAGCTCACATTGATTGGCTTTGTTAAATGCCTTTCTTTGCCCAGGTCTCTCTTCACATCCAGTCTGTTCTGTCTTTCCATTTGAATTCACTAATGTAATGAGTACACAGGGATGTAAATAAGGTGGCAATGTTACCAGTTGTTACTCTTCAACAGCAGGTCTCTATTTATGATCTTAGCTTTTAAAAGCTGTTATTTACCCCATCACAAGATTCTTGCAGATCACAGTACTTCTTGGTATCATTGCTTGCTTTTTCTGCCAATAAACGTTCAGTATATTTAACAGCTTAGAACATCAAAAAAAGGAAAAAAACTGTCAAAAGCCTGAGACGAATTGTGTAGTTGCCAACTTACATGTTGTCACACAGGACCACAGGTTAAGGAAGCTGAGAGGAACCTGCACTGTTGCAGCCAAGTCCTCTGATTCTCACTGGAAATGGAGTAATCCCAGCTGAGTGTTTCCATGCATTGCAGAGCTTCAGAGTGAAGGAAACCCACTTGTCAAACTGAAGGTGCTTTTGTATATATATGACCTTTCTGTAATATCAGGTGTTAACATTTGAGTTGGACAGAAACATTATGATAGTACTTATTTTTCACTCTAAAGATATTTATTAGATAGAACTGGAAGATTCTGTTAATTTTGAGAAACTCTGCTTAAGGAACTCTGTTTAACATAATAAATGCAAAAAGATGCATTTTGGATTCTATCAAAACTTACTTCGTCACCTTGACCTGTATAACATACACAGAAACAAGAAACAAGAACTGGTTAAAGATTTCAGAAGAAATAACAAACAAAAGCAGAATACTTCAGCAACACAGATTATATGTAAAACACTGAAGTTGAAAACTGCATTGACCGCAGCTGCTGTAGTATGCAGCTTTCAGGATAATGGGCTGAACATTTTCCTCCCTTGTTTATTTAATGAGAATACTTCTCCCTTTTTTTTTTCCCCTAGTGACGTAGATGTTGGGTTAATATTTCATCTCTCGCAGAGGATGTGAGAATAGAACGCTAATGGAATTACAGTGAAGTGGCTGGGCATAATTCACCCATTACTATATTTCATTCTTCAGTTACTGCAGTGCAGTGATAGAACAGCCATCAAAGTCAGAGATACAGTTGCAGACAAATGTCAAAAGGAGATAGTTTACAATCCAGCGCTTTATTTGTTCCTTCTAGTATAAGGGAAGAATGTACCCCACGTTCTTCAGTAAAAATCGACAACATGGACTCAACAACATGGACCATTTGCCAACAGACCTCAGCATATATTGAAAACTTATGACTATCTCATGGTCCAAGTCCTATCAAATCTCTGTGTGTGTGTTTGTAGATTAAATCTTTGTGACTTGATCAAAAGCCAGCTGAAACAACTCATTCCCATCAACTTTAACAAGTTTGGAATCAAGACTAACCTCAAAATAATTCTAAATCATTAGGGTAACACTGGCTACTACTTCTTTTTTTTATTTTTTTTATGTTTTAAGAAGTGCTCGGTCTCTTTTAAAAAATAAGATTGTATGTATTTAAAACAGGGCTAAATGAGGGATAGACATTGTACTGAAGAAGAAAGCTAGGGAAAAGTGCATCTTCTGTTCTGCATAAAATATATTCCAGTTGCAATTCCAGGAGCCTAAAGTGAACATAGTCTTAACAATATTTAAGATAAAAGTCCATCAAGACAGAAAATATAAATGGACAGCAACCAGACTGAAGATTTTCTATATTTATATAAATATATTTATATAATATTTAGATATTATTATATAAAGCATAAGCTAGAACACATACATTTTAAGTTTACCTAAGCCCATCATCATTAAATATATGAACATAAATTCAAACCACTCTAGGGTATGGCTATACTTATGCATGCTCAAGGGCATTCTCCCAAACAAGCCACATTGACCTCTTTGCGTGGCAGCTGGAGTGCTTAAACAGGCCTCGCTCAGCACAGAATGGATTGAGAATCTGCTGTTCCACTTCATGAACATCTTAAGTTCTTGCATTTGGTTTCATTCAGAGTGAGGCAAACTCAGAACCTTTCACACATTCTTATTATAGCAAATCATTTCCACGCGTTTGTTCAAACCAAGCTGCTTTGTTTGTGATTCAGAAAGAGGTGCAGGGAGTGGAAGAATGATTCCATAATTCCATAACTATTTTAACATTTTACTAGTCTTTGAACTTCTGCAAATAAATTGGGCTATAGGAACAATTCTAGGAAACATCAATGTATTATATGCTAAATACCTTCTTAGGTGTTTGTATATAGAGAGGGTATTTGAATAATACTGTTTAGGTTTTATTAACTCCAGTGTTTTCTGCCAGGTCTGTACAGTGTGATCTAGCTGAAAACAAATGCAAATAAGCAGAGTTAAAGCATGTCTAATGAGAGCAATGGGGTGTTTATGCTATCCTCATGCATACCAAACAAGCAAGTCTACCCACTTTTTTATTTGCTGTTTACCCTTATGCAGCATGTACTCTACAACTGTCCTAACATGTATTAGCATGCCTGACCCATATTTGAAAAACAAAGAGGATTCTTTGCTTCACTCCATGTGTACAGGGTATTAGATCCATGCAAAGCAAAGCAATAAATTATTCTTCTGATTTGGTTATGGTAACCCCTGACTTTATAGCACTTCTGCTCCTTTTCTACTTGTTTTGCAAAGGGGGAAAAAATAACCAGAGAAAGCAACAACAAACAGGGATTAGTATGTACATAACTTTCCAGTTTTGTTTAGCTTGAAACAAAATAGTATTTTTTTCTTTAAGAATTAAGATATGAAGTACAGAACAAATGAGTATGCAAATAAGATCAGAAGAACAGAACCCAGTTTTCACCTGGCCTGGTTCGCCAGAGTTGACGGTGTCTTTCTTTTGTGAATTCTTGCTCATGTTGAAATGGAAATTTTAGTTACAGTTATTTTGTTTCATAGTCTTTAAACATCTGCCACCCAATTAACAAAAACATTCACAACTGGAATGAAATTAAATTTGTTCAAGGAGATAGAGTGCTACGGAGTGCTTCACCACTTGAAGGAACAGGAGTCAGATCACAAACTCTTCATGCAGGCACTCAAAAGTAGCACTTCAATAGTTCAGCTTTACAACCCAGGTACATTTCTATAATGGCCACTTCTAAAATATACTTCCCCTTTGAACTGATTTGTTTGACCTTTCTGCAAGGCTTGCTGACTTGAAACAGTGGGTGACTCCAAGTGAGTACACCTGCACAGCCAATTAACCACAAGTCTGAGCCAGGCTGTGCGCGTTGAGGTGCACCTGGGATAGAAACAGGCAGTTACAAGAACTCAGGCATTATTGAAAGGAGCTGAAAACAGAGGTGGAGCTGAAAGAGATTTCTAAAGAATTTTCTAAGTGGATGAAAGGGCAAACATTAAAAAAGCAAGATTTTGTAGATTTTCTGGGTGGAGAAAGCAACATGAAAGGGTTAAAAACTGAAACTGTAGTCAATTTTACAAATAAAAGTTTATTAACCTGATAAAGTTGCAAAGGAGCTAGTTTTAAATAATAAATAAAGGGTACATATAGATGTAAAAAAGGCAAGTGGAAAACGTTTACCATTTGAGTCAGTCAAATTTTGCTGTTGGACAGAGAGAGGCGTGAATTAATATTAACTTCATAAAAGACACTCTTCATTTATGCAACAAATTTCATTTGTTGTTCAGTTACTAAAGATTTTATACAAACAAACGATGCTGATTTACTAACATAATTTGGAGAACTAGGTAAACCTTTTAATGAAAGTTTTAAAAGGCTGAAAAGGCGAAACAAAACTTTAAATATAAATTAACTCAGGTTAGAGGGAGATGATGTCTCAATACCAGGCAGTCGGCATGAGGAAGAAAAGTACTTTTCATACAGTACTGGAACAGAATTCTAGCTGCAGAAATGGTACTCTTTATTTCCTTCTCTGAAAAGGAGATAGAAGGGTACTGAGGAGCAAAAAAACCCTGAAATGGTAGTTCGCACTGTACACAAAACACAGGACAGCTCAGCACAGCTGGGGTGGGCAGTGTTCAGCACTACTGCCACCATCACTGAAGGTCTTTGTGGAAGAGTCAGTGCAGATTTACCTGTTTTGTGCAGCTTCCAGTACTTAAAGGTGCCTACAAAAAATCTGGAGAGGGACTTTTTACAAGGGCTCGTAGTGGTGGGACAAGGAGGAAAGGCTTTGAATTGAAAGAGGGTAGATTTAGATTAGATATTAGAAAGAAAATCTTTATGGTGAGAGAGACTGGAACAGGTTGACCATGGAAGTTGTGGATGCTCCATCCCTGGAAGTGTTCAAGGCCAGGCTGGGTGGGGCTTTGAGCTACCTGGTCTAGTGGAAGGTGTCCCTGCCTGGGGCAGGGGGGTTGAAACTAGATGATCTTTGAGGGCCCTTCCAACCCAAACCATTCTGTGATTCTATGATGATAAGATGAAACATTTTCCCTTAACTGGATCACCAAAATTACTTACCTCTCTTACTGATCTTCTCTCTAGGACCTCCATGTCTACTGTGTGCAGAAGGAACTCTTTTGGGAAAGGTATTTTCTTTCATCGGTGAGGTGGATTGATGAGCCAGAGCTTTTTTGTGACCCCATAGCGCATCCTGCATCTGTCACCAGAAAGTTCTCTTTGAGAGAATTAAGGCTTACTTTGGGTTTGTTCAATTATTTTTCTTCCTATTATAGGAAAGACTCTAAAAAATGTGTATGACAAACTGCCTTGGTATGATCTTGTACCTTAGAGACAGCCAACTTTTTTCTGTTGTGAATTTTTCTTTCCCACTTGGTATGAAGTCAGCCTTTTGGTATTCTTGCAGAATTTTCTTTACTTGCTTCACCTAAAGTTTAGTTAGAGATAATTTTCTTCACTCACAGAGCTTGTTAAATTTTGCCATGAGGGTTTTTGTCTTTCATCCCACAAAATCCCCAAGCAGGTGATTCTAATAAAGCTTTGTGAAGTATATTTGACTATTTTATCCAATGTTATGTAGAAATAATTTTGTTTAATCTCACAGAGCCCTATCAGTTATTTGCCATTGGTATGGCCCCTTCTATTAACTCCTTACTACTGACTCTGAAATGATGGGCTTGAAATCAAAGTGCAAGAATGGGCCACTTGGGAATTGTCAGAACATACTGAATCATGGCCACCCTGCAGTGACAACAGATTGATTCCCAATGCAGTATTAATATGCAGCTACTCTCACATGTAAACTATGCTCTACTGATACAAGGTATTATTTTCTGTCTAAAATAGACAGCTTAGCTTTGGGCCAAGAGCAGTTAGGAACCTCATAAAGTTTTGTTGGTTCTTTTGTGTTCTCTTCCCAGAAATATAAACTGGAAATATAAACTGATTTTAAGGAGCAAAATTTAATTTAGTTCCCTTTCTTCCATTTTGGATGTCCTACTTGCATGAGGAAAGTGCCATAGACATAGTCACCATTAAATTCAAACCAAGATAGCATAAGGGTAAGAGATGAGTGTTTAAGAACTAATAACTTTATCTTGCCAAACTGTGCACTAAGATTAATCTTTAACATCTTACAATTCTATGGCACATGTTGAATTATGACTCAATAATGACATTTGAACTATCCATATACTGCAAGCTTGAAGTCCACAATAAAGAGAAGTTAAATATAATGAAAATAGAAACAAACAAAAAAACCCTTGGAGTCCAAGAGGTTCCTATTTCATATTGTAATGTGTAGTAATGACTCAAGAAAACTAATGAAGAGAATGACACAGCAAGACCGGTGGGTATTTTGGTTAGTTCCTGGTACAACTAAGGAAACCACAAAACCACATCAAACCCTAGTCTGCTCAACCAGTTATGACAGAAAACATTTCTGGTTTTGTTTCTGGAACTCTAAACCACAAGAATAAAGAAGGTTTAGCTTACTCTCAGTAATGAACCTAGATCGCTTTCAGAACTTTATTGACATTTAAAACTAGTGTCTCAGTGCAGTGCTTGGGTGTGACACGAAGCAAGCCATACAAGCACTGGTATTGCGTATGCCACATAAACTGTAAAAACTTAATTCTTACTATTTCCTTACTATTTTCCACTTCTTCCAGATAGAATAAAATTAATTCTGATTCCTGCAAGAATCAACACATCTTCTGGCCATATTTTATGTCACAGGACAAAGGGAAAAGACAGTTATCAGTGTATTTAAATAATCAAGGTTTATTTTCATGTATTTATTTTTAACTGTTCTACAAGTTCTACGTTCTATAAGCAATGCATAATACAAGTTGGGAAAAAAAGATTTTTCTCTGCTGTTGGCAGTTCTTAGGTAATTCTGTGTAGTGGGACAGATGACTACTGATCTAGAGACAATGTTGTTTTCTCTGCTTAAAGTCTATACCACGACTTTATGCCTATGCTTGTTACCCAGCAGTACCTGTATGCAGCAGATACTGACTGCTAGTGGAACAGATGCATGTTTGGTTGTATGCTAGCCAAGCACCTGAGGGATCTCAGACTTCGTGGTTATGTCCAGCCATGCCCCTGGATGAAAGTGCTGACCCAGATGGGGTCCTCAGAGCTTTTTTAGCAGTAATCACAATGCCTTCTCAAAGCAGCTATGCAAGGATCCTAGAGCAGGGTGGATATTCTCCATATCTCAGAGAACCATAGAGTAAAAACAAAGCTGACCCATTTAGAAGGTTAGCCCTATGCTGGTATTGGTGACAGAGAACCCCTCCACGTTCAGCTATATCAGCTTCTGGGTATGCAACAGCAGAGCCAGTAAACAGCTGCAGCACAGCCAGGAATCCAGGACCATAGCTGGAAATGTTTTTTGCGTCTAAAAACCTCACAAGTGTAATTAAATCTTTCTGTAAATTGAAAGCCAAAGAATGGCATTTTAATTTGATGCAGATCATAGTCAAAAAGCTCCTTGTTGCAAGTATAGAAGTACTTTAAATCAATCGCTGAAGTCTTCAAGCTGGAAATAACCTAGAGCACCTCTGTATTTGACATCTGTAACAAAATAAATGCCTGGTTAGAATTCTTCCTACTGCAAATCCCAATGGTTCTTCTTTTTCCATCTGCCTACAAAAGTAAAGGTTATCTAGAAATTAGCTCATAGATTATTGTATGCAAACAATAATTTGTTGACCAAATACCTGTCAGGAACTGGGATTTTTTTCTCCATTTACAAATCTCCTAATAACATAGTAAGCAGAGCAAATATATATTAATGTGCCAGATAACTGTATGTGGCAACAGTATTTTTTCGTGTATTCATGATCCAGTAAAAGAAACATGAGGAAAACTAACATTACTTATGATAGCCAAATCCAGAAAGAAACGAAAGAATATCAGAAAGATTTAATAATGGTAGGTAACTAACACTGAATTATCTAGGTCCTTCAACTTTTCCTAGGGATTAGTAAGCACATGGTACAGCATAATAATTCAGTTCTGAGATTTGTTCGTTTATTTAGCAAGGGATTGCCTAAAATGGTGTCAATCTGCAAAAGTCTATTCCCTGTTTAAAAATGTACTCAAAGCTACTTCTCCATTTGGGTGTGATTCCCAGGGAAACAGATACACCTCATATGGCAGTCCAGCTATCCTATCACACTTACCTCTTAAACTTCTTTCTTGATGACTGCTGGGTGAGAAATATTTTTCAAGTCTTATGTTAATCATCACTACAGTAGATAAAATCTTAATATATTCACTGTTGAAGAAAGCAAACATTTAAATCCCTATATCAGAGTTTTGCAGGGTACAAATAATGAAAATGTGTTAATCCTTCTTCTCCTTCCTTACGGAAGCATTCAAATAGTCTTCTGTTGACAAAACAACATCTTCCAAAGAACAAAGACAATTTTGGAAGACTAAAGAATAGCCTTCCTAGTCTCACTGTCTAACTATAAATTATAATTGAGTAGTATATGCTAAGTTAAAAAGGAAAAGAAAATCACTCTTCTATTTTCTGAGCAATTTTCTGGGCAGTTTTTAATAAAGAAAGACCCCTTAGCGAGCTGCCTTTATAGTATGTCCTAATTGAGTATTAACATCTACCATAAAGATAGTAATCTGTGGAATTGTTTTGGCTAAGTGCCCTTACACTACTAACATTAATGGTTGAGTCCTTAACCATTAAACTTCTAATATTGCTGTCAATATGTTATTTAAAATTAAATCTAAAAATCACCAAGGAAAAACATTAACACTACTAAATGCCCCAAAAACACTAAAAAACATTGACCTTCACAAAACTGAAATTAGGCTTGTTTTCAGTTATTTTTTTAATTTTGAAGAGCCTATGCAGTGTTTTTACAAACTAAAAGTAAACCCATTCGAGGTTATGAGTGTAGTTTTTTGAGGAGTTTTTTGTTTGCTATTTTCCCCACCTAAATCAAGCAGAACTGATGATTTAGTAAGCATATGAACTTATTTCTGAGCTTCCTTGTTAGAAACAGTTCTGGAACTCTGTGATGAGGGATGCTATTCAAGAAATATGTGATAGGCGTTTAGCTTTCTGAAGTGTGCAGCATGTGAGATGAACCAAGGTGCAGAAATTGCAATGCTTCCCAGGCCTTTTCATTTGAAGACTTCCAATGCCTGTTGTGGCAAATCTTAGCTTGGCAGTTTTCCACTTCTACTGGAATAACTGCCTCATCTCTCTTCATTGGGCATGCTTCCTTCCCTTTATTTCTACTTTAAGCCTGGCTCTGAAGCTGCCCAGATTTACTTTCTTTACTCTATTGCTTATGCTATTTATATTCATAGGTCCATGCTATTTACTTACATAGGTCTCTGCTGTGTATTTCTTAAAGGGGAAAAATACACCTTTGGGAACAAAGACTTTTACTTTAGCATGTCTTTGCTTTAGACTACATTATGCTAGACTTCTAGATCACTTTTCTATGAGGGGAAGGCACTCAGCTGCAAATGTCCTGGCACATCTGTCCCATGCCATGGTGAAGCACTCGTTGGCAGAAGAACCCTGGGCTGTTGCACGTGGCTCTCAGCATGGCAGAACTCTATGTGCTCCCCTTGGTCTCAGAGGATAATAAAGTCTTGTCATGCTTCCTGCAGGTCTATCTGTTACTTCTTTGTAGAAAGGGAACCTCAGAGGATAGCTGACCCACAGCCACAGGATGTACACGCTCTCCCTTCCTCAGGATATCAGCAAGCGTAGATTTTCCAGATATCTCTCTCTTTACAGGCTCTTCTCTCAGTTTCCCTTCTCAGAGACATGATAGCAATGAAAGCTGTGCAGATGCCAGAAAATGTAGCTGATGCAGAAACAGTGAAATAAATGAAAACATAATCTAGATTTCCACATTCCCATTTTGTTGCCACTCTTGAGCTTTTTTTTTTTTTCAGTTTGACTTCCCCTTTCTTGTGTGTGCCTTTTTCTCCTAATTAGGGTCTTTTTGACATCTACAGTTATTGCTGCTGTTCTGTCTTACATAAATTACCGATGCCTCACCATTTACCTAAACTGGTGTGTGACACTTCCTTCCATAATCTGTTACTGTTTTTGAATTCTGACCCTCATCATCTTCATTAGGTGATCCTTTGTCTTCTTAGTCCACTTTGTAGAATCACTTTCCCTGGCACAGCCATTTACTTACAGAATCACAGAATCCCAAGGGTTGGAAGGGACCTCAAAAGATCATCTAGTCCAAACCCTGCAAGAGCAGGGTAACCTAGAGTACCTCACACAGGAACTTGTCCAGCCGGGCCTTGAATATCTCCAACGTAGGAGACTCCACAACCCCCCTGGGCAACCTGTTCAGCATATCCATTTTAGTTCTCAGATAAATCTATTTAGATGTTAATAAACCTCACTCTTCCTATCAGCCCATTCAGAAATGCAGTGTATTTTTCAGTGCCAATGGGTGTCTCAAAAGAAATTAACCCATTGACTTAAGATAATACAAAATTAAATTACTAACTGGGTTACTCTTCATGTTCTATAAAAAGAATGCACAACTCTTTCTTTCATGCTCAGTATCCTTGCATCCCATCAGCATTACTCAGCATCCCAGAGCTGTTTGGAAAGAGATTGTGCCTGTAGCCTCCTACTCAGATGTAAAGTTATTTAATTGAATTCAATCTCCCTCATCAAATATCAGCTGTACTAAAGATTTTTGTATAGCTGTGCATTGCATAATGCTTAGCAAGCTTCTTGCACAGCTCAACACAGTTATCACATGGCCATCATGGAATGAGTTGGAATTATATTTCTCATCTCCTGGGCCAATTTGTTGCACTATATGGGAGAGTTTCTAATCTCAGTTTTAGTAAAATCAATTATAACACTCTGGATATTTGCCAGAACAAGATCAGATTCTGCCTCATTCTTATCTATTTTGTGCTTTTGTCTTCCTCATGTCCTTCTTATTATGAAACTTTGTGACATAATAAGAACTGGTTATAAATCATATATTTTTGCTAATGTGTTCTATATTTGGAAACTTCTCTTCAAAGCAAAGTTAGTTCTTATTAACTGGGCATGCAAACTATTGTTCTGGGTGTTCTGAATACCCTCCTTGTTAGCCACAAAAGCCTGGCTAAATCTGTGTTAAATTGTAGACATCTTAAATTCCTTTTATTAACACAAATATCCAATTCTAAAATCCACTGAGCCATAAGCAGCATGCTTTGACAAGTTGCTCTGGTTTGGGGTCTGTGGATTTTATACACACACACCCCTCTTTGCTGTATCTTATGCATGACTGACTAGTGCAAAAAAGAAACACAAATGATTGTTTTTCCAACAACTCCTAGAAAGCCTATTTTCTATATAAGCACATCTATAATGCAACTTACTGCTTGTTTAGTAATGTAAATTTACTTTCTTCCAAAAAGTGGGATAACTTGGCTGAAGTCACTAAGGGTGTAAGTCGCTGTGAGAAACATCTTCAACATTTTGGTCAACAAATGCAGCTTGCAGGCATTCTGGCGCTCTTGAAAACCTCTCTTTCCCAAGGCATTCCCCAGGCCTTCCCAACAATTATGTCACTTCATCTCTTACTTTGAAAGCAGGTTTGTCATTTAATAAATTAATAGGCTTTTAAATAAGATTTCTGAACAGTGTTAATTTTCTCAGTTAGCAACAAAAGTAGAATTAGAATGGAATTGGCTCAGTTGTAAGATTTTCACCTTGTTTTTCAACCTAGCCTTTTCATGGAGGAAGCTATTAATGGCAATCTGATTAATGGAATACATGGAATACTTCCCCTCCACCCCCCAGTTTCCAAGAATTGTTTGAGTTTTGTTTTCCAAAATAAAAAGTGGCTGCAGCAATTTACTCTTCTACTTGCTTTCACACATAGAGTAGCCTGAAAATGAGCTAACCCCAACCTTCCCAAATTAGACCAAGCATTACTCTCATTTACAACCTAAAAATCAACATGAATGAAGCAGGAAGCAGAAAATAAACTACCAACTGTAAGAATTCTAAGTGACTAATCTGTTTGCCTTAGCCTACTATACCCACCCACTTTCCTTTCCTTATTTTTCATTTGCTTCCACTTTGTATACAATTTATGACATGAACACAGGCAAGTCTACCTATTACATCCAGGGTTCACAGTTTTCCCAGTACTTCCCCTGCAAAACAGCACAACACAGCTAGAACAGACTGCTACATTCCGCCTCCAGTTAACTTTGAACATGTGATGTGTCTGGCTAAGTCAGTGAGCAGTTCTAAAATCATATTTTTCCACAGGAGGGGGTACTTTGCACATATAGCAGGGAGGAAGATACTTCAAGAGATAAACATAGGTATCCCAAAACTTCAAAAAATGACGTTATCCTAGATGAAAAGATCTTATAGTGGTCTGTTTAGTGTAATACCTCTTTCTGGAGCCTCTTATGGAACATATTATTTTACTCCTACAATACTTAGGGAGCAAAATCACAACTCCTCTTTCTCAGAAATGAAAAACTGAGTAGCAGCCATTTCAATGAAATGTTGCAATGTTCAGGCTATTCAGACAGCCCCAGGGGCTTGGTGCCTTGAGGAGTGGTGTAGCTGGGCTCCCAGGCATGAGTGGGAATCTGTGATTCTTGTCTATCTCAGTGGGCAAAGTAGAAAGAAATAGCAGTATGTATTGAAAATGAAAATAGTTTCCCCCGAGAAGCAGGGTCCTTGTTTAGGCTGGTCAAGTATTTGCTATCAAAGCTGTTCTTTAGTGCAGGCTACTCTCAGAAGTACTTTTTTTTTTTTTTTCCTAAAATGTCCCTCTTACCTTTGGAAAACTGAGTTTTCATTATTTAAAAAAAAAAAAGTCTCTTGCAGACACAAAAGGTTTCAAGTAAAAACTGAAAACCATCCAAAACTTTCTCTGCGAAAATAAAGCCCTTTTTTGTTCATGTTTAGTCCTTGCCTCTTTTACCAGTCTGCTGCCAGTCTTAGAGTTATTAACAAATAGAAACCTTTGTTAGAAATTAGTTCTGGTCAAAAATATTTCACAAGAGCCTGCCTACAGGCAGAGGCTATCTAATAAATATTTTCCTTCTCATTTTTTGTTATTTTATTCTTTTATCACTTTGCAGTGGAGTTCTCATCTATTGAGCAAATAGTTGGAACACTGAACAAATATTGAAAACAGATCATGAGCTTTACATCTTTACCCACATGAGCTTCAGTTTCCCATGAAAAAATTAACCATGCACTAGCTCCTATTATTATTTCACTGGTTTTATTTATTATGTGTTCCATTATAGTGCCTCAGAGACCCATCGTAATGGGTAAACAGAATAAAGAGAGAATCCTGCTTCAGGGTTTGTGATCTTCACAGGACTTTGCAGGCTGAAGTGAACAAGCTCCTCTACACTCCGTACCTTTAAGATCCAAGCCAGCTCCAAGCTAGAAGGGAGCAGAATCATTAAGTCAGTAAATACTGCTGAAAGGCAGCATATACTTCTGCAGCAACAACCCTAACTTAGTACATCTACCTGCAGCCTTCTCACTACACCTTTCAGTTAGTCTCATAGCTCTCCATGAGAGACAACATAGGCATACCTTGGGTATAAAATATGAGCCAGTAGACAAATACATAAAGACAGCTGATAAACAAGAGAAAATAAGTCAGCCTTGATAGTCAAGCTATTATCCAGTTTCTGGAGGCACTAGAGTTACAGGTAAGTTGATAGAAGCCATTTCAGAAAACGATGATTTTTTTTTTGCGGATGCCTACAATGTAAGGTCTCACTCAGTGTGTGGAGAAGCATAAGAGTGTATACATCTGCTTCCTTGAAAATTAATCAGTTATGTGAGGGCGACCAGAATTTGGTCAATAGCAGTCTTCATTTTACTGGAGTCTAGGATTCTAGGCATGACAGCAGATCCCATGTGTCTGAAATCATGGAGAATCAGTGGAGGGGAGCCATGATCAAAGCAATAGGTTGGTTGAATGACCCTTGCAGCAGCTTTCTATATGTACAGAGTGAGGAAAACTGCATTTGTTGAAGCTGGAGAAGAGGATTTGGCAGTGATTGGGAAGTGAGATAATCACACTTGACCAGTGAGTTTTAGCAATGAGTTTAGAGTATCTTAGACTTGTTTGGAAAAACAGAGTGGACTTGAGGCAGCACTGGCTCTGGCTCACCTGCCCGGTTAAGTCAGATATATGAATGTTTTGCATGATGGGAATGCTACAAAACAGCCAAAGCAACCCTTTTCTTTTTCTGCAACACACTTCAGCTGGGTTTCATTTATTACAGAAAGGAAATAATTTACTTAACGTTTGAGAAAAGAATAGAGCAGGACCTTGAAGCCAGATTAAGTACCTAGTTTTGGGGGGAGGTTGCATGTTTTGGGTTGTTCCAGTATCATACAAATGAAAAATCTAAAGAAGCTGGGCTTTGTTTGGTTTTGGTTGGTTGGGTTTTTTTACCCCCCAGGCAAATCTCCTATGGACGTCAGTGAGACTTTTTGGGTAAAAAGATTCCGAGATTTACCGTGTGCTACATTGTAAAAAAAGGTGCAAATGGTTCTGTTGTGCTATCCATAGCAATCAAGTATGTTTCAAGCATAATTTGGGAAGGAAGGAATACAAAAGTTCTCAATATGTCTTTGTAAGTATGAAGCAAATTAAATTGTTTAGATATATTTATAGTATGTATTTGATGGATAGAACACAAATGTACTTCTAGATATTGCATCTATTTGAATGTTTTTAAAGCTTGATTTAAGAAATAATGCTCTAGTAACTGCTGTCCTTAATAAACCTGCATTTAATGCTTTTAAATATTGCCATTGATACAGTTCATTTAAAATGAAAGGTATGTATACGCATATATGTAACATATATATTAGCTTTTAAACATTCACTTTAATGCTTAAAGTAGAATATTTTTAGGCACTACTGTACAAATTAGAACTTATTTTAGATGTAGAAGTTTCAATGTAATGTCATTAAACCAACCCCTGTCTCAGTCTACCCATCTCCTCAGTCCCCTTCAATTATGAAACCACAACAGAAATATTCAAATCTAGTTTTTAGTTTCCTTAACTTCTCTGGCTGAAATCAGTGAAGTGAAAGACAGGACCTGATCTGCAATGTGCTGTGGGCAATACCATTGGAATCTTTAATGATACCAACACCAGTAAAAAGGCTGGGCACTGATGCTACTATCTTATTACTACTAAGTCTTTCGGACAAGGGATCTTGTCTAAGACTTAAATAAAAAAGCAAGATTTTCTTTGCTACTCTAAAAAAATAGATGAACTTCTGTCATTCTTTGGTGAAAGAAACAGATCCAAGATGCAAGCTGGCTAATGCCACAGAACTAAAACAGAGCACAAGACGTGTTCTGCAGATAGCATGCAAATAGCACCTAGCAATTTCGGTATGATATACCTTTAGAATGGTAGTACTACTACAATGTCAGCATAATGCCCAATAGTACTTGTAGATGCAGCTGTATGACAAGCCGTATGCAAGCTGTATGACATGTCTATGACAATTAATAATTTACTGTATTAATTTAGTGGGAAACTTCTGGGACTACCCAAAGGGTGTTTATAGAAATGAAGAATGGAGAGACCCAGAGAAGTCATATATTACATCCCCTGTCCTAAGCAGGATCAGTTCTGCCTAGAACACTCGTAAGAGAGCTTAGAAGTTCTTGAAAACTTCCAACAGTAAAGATGCCACAGTCTCCCTAGACAATTCAATTCATTTTGTGCTCCACAATCTGTATATGTTGGAAAGCTTTCCATAGCATGTAATCTAAGTCTGTCTTGCTGTTTTAAGCATATTACAATATTCACTAAGAAAAGGGCAAAAAATAAAGAGTGTACTGCTTTCCTCAAATTAGCAAACTATTGTATACTTAAGAACACTTATTAAGTCTCCCTTGAGTCTATCGTCACCAGACTTAGCAACCCATTTCAGTCTGCTGTTTGAACTCATGTTCTGTAAGCAAAAAAAAAAAAAAGAAGTTTTTCTCTTCCTGACAATCTTTATACACTTTTAATGTGAGGTATCAAAATGTATTCTATCTTGGAAAACATTTACAAAGAATAAGGACTATGACCAGCAAGAAATAAAGTATCCTACTAAAATATAATAGTTAAAAAATTTGTACTGTGTATGAAATAAGGAGCTATGCTAACACATAGTAATATAAAATGAGTTTAGCCAAGCCTTCCTTTAAACAGTTTGAAAATGCTTATCACTATATGGAAATACATGTAATTTCCATATGCAAATTCTTTTATTAGGAAGGCTTCATTCTTCATTCTGTAATTGGCTTTGGCCGCCAAGCAACATGCTAACAATGAATTTCATCTCCTTTTATAGCACATCTGCTAGTAGTGGATGACAGTCAACTGGCAGAACTGATAACCCACGCACTGGCACAAAATCAACTAAATCAACTTTTTTTATTCCTTGATTTCATTCATTTCCTGCCAGTTGAAAATCACAGCCTCCCAAAAATGGTATCAATTCATACTGGCCCTCAGAACAGAGTGTCATGAGTGTAGTTTAAGAAGATGAAAGTATTTTGAAGTGAACTAATAGGATTTGTTAGAAAACAAGTGAACATATTACTTAGTAAATCTGGGAATTTTCTGCCCTTTAAATAAGGCTATATCTACTGATATGTAACTCTACACAATTCAAATGCAAAACTTGCATAACGAAAAAACTGTTTCAGGAACAGGACGGAGAGGTCAATGTATATTCCCATCCCTAAGGAAACATGAGAAAGTCACATGGAAAGTAAGGAAGTAAT
The DNA here is from genome assembly GCF_963264785.1 of Psittacula echo. Taxonomy (NCBI): domain Eukaryota; kingdom Metazoa; phylum Chordata; class Aves; order Psittaciformes; family Psittacidae; genus Psittacula; species Psittacula echo. The sequence continues at coordinate 66,783,330 of NC_137743.1, read as the reverse complement.
TGGTGAGAGCCAGCATGGCTTCACTAAGAGAGAATTGTGCCTGACAAATTTGGTGGCCCTCTGAGATGGGGATACAGCATTGGTGGATAAGGGAACAGCAACTGACGTTGCAACTAGACTTGTGCAAAGCCTTTGACACTCTCCCACATGACATGCTTGCCTCTAAACTGGAGAGGCATGGATTTAATTGACGGACCACTTGGTGGATAAGGAATTGGCTGGATGGCTGCACTCAAATTGTTGTGGTCAACAGCTCAATGTCCAAGTGGAGACTAGTGACAAGTGTTATTCCTCAGGGGTTGGTATTAGGACCAGCACTTTTCAACATCTTTGCTGGCAACAATGGGATTGAGAGCACCCTCAGCAGATTTTCTTACTAAGGAGACCCAATGCATCCAAGACATCCCCATTCCTTCACAACTGCAAGCACTGTTACTCTCCATTCCCTGGGGCATTGAAGCGAACTATTTTTGTGCTGCCCTAACACAGGTGTTTTCAGACAGATACAGGCAACGTGTCAAGTTGCCTATACTAGCACTAGCACTTCGTCTCTGCCAAGACAAGGAATTCCCAGGTAGTTCCATTATCATTGAAGTCCAGGTTGTTGAAGGTCATTCTTACTTTCTTCTTAACAGAGCACTGAGTTTTGCAACAAGTGTGAAACAGTTGCTTAATTGAGCTTGTTCTCTGAAAAGCCAGACGTGAATTGCACTGAGTGCATTTGAGACTATTGGAGAATACTTTTTTCTTTAACAAAAGTTGCCTGACAAGACAGAGTTCCACAACTGTCAGTAAAATTAAAACATTTAAGGAAATACAGATTAGAAAACCCCTGTGGACCTAGCTTATATCTGTGCAAACATCTAGCAATATTTCTTTTTTCTTTCTAAAATGCATTTTCCTTTGTGCAGATAAATTTGGTGCTGCTTGTTCAATGTTCAGGTAAAAACTTGTGACAGATTTTCTTTTTTCTCTCTCTTTTTTTTTTATTTATGAGAATATGGTTTATATGAGGAATGTCAAACTATATGCAGTTGTATAGCAAAAATATGGAAGTAAATAAAATCTAGGTTTCCTTGGAAACAAGCACATCATACAGCTAGCAGCAATGATGGCAAGATGTTTACCTCAAAAAAATTAACTTCATAAGAAAATCAACATATACTCTGTCTAGTGCTACTCAGGATTTCTGCATGTAGTATTCATAATAATAATCTAATTTAAAAAAATTTGTAATACAATGAACACTGAAAAAAAGCCACTGCTCTTTTTGTTTTAAAACTTGACCAGTATTTCTTTGCCAATGTTCTTTTAGTGATAGTAGTATTCACAGATATCACTTTGTTGTTCTCAAACTAGAGTATTCTACATTGACAGAACAGTTTAGAAATAATGTTTTACTTCAAATGTTTTATTTCTCTGTAGAATAACGTGTCAACCACCTTGATGGACTCCAAGGTGTGATAAAGAAGCCCTCACTGTATATTTCTTCACCACCTTCTGCAACACGTGTATGTGACCAACTTCTACCGGCACGACAATGCAGTTCATTGGAAGGTACGTTGAAATAGAAGTTCTCTATCAATATTTGTTTTGCTTCTGTGAACATCAAACTTAACAAGTTTGCAAGTTTTGCCTTTGATGAGTCTGTATGCCCTGAAACACTGGAGCCATATATGGAGAAGCCACACTGGTATCTTTACAACATACCAAGTGGTGCCTTCCCTTCCCCAGCATCTGACTGAGGTCATGGTCTGGTATGTGCAAGGTCTTTCTTGGTGTCAGTCAGAATATCAATATATAGCTTTTTTTCCTGATATCTGTTCTCAGGCTTTTTTTGCACATTTGTACCAGTACTTATAATGCAGCAATTCCATGGCACTCAAATATGCTAATTTTTATGTGAACTCTGATATTCAGATGAAAATATTTCAAACTTAGCTTGACATGTCTTCTAAAGGCTTCTATAATAGAACTACAACAAAACACTAGCTGTATTACCTGTAATAGTATAGCTATTACCTGTAGTATGCTTGGGAAATATGACTTGGCCTGACTTACCCTAATTTTTGGGAATGTTCTAATCATATCTGAGCTGAACTGAGTAGCAGACACACTCACCCAGACAAGTTTAACAGATGGTATGATGGTGACCTCACATTGTGGTCTAGACAGGCTAATGACATGACTGCATAACAGAAAGAAGCCTCCAAAATAGGATAAAATACAGAATTAGGGAAGATAAACAATGAAGCTATGGGGTATATAATAAATTTACACAATAAATTTAAGTACGTTGCATAGAATGACAGTTTCCATTGGGATGTGATGAGGCCACTTTGATGGCTGCATCTGATGGGTAAAACAGAGGGTGGAATAAATTTTCAGACTTATTATCTACACAAACCATGAATCTGCTCTATAGTCCATAAACCCAGCAAAGTCAAGCCAGATATACCTATTGATTTTAAATCTGGTCTGTGTCTAAGTGCTTTCCTTGCAAGGATATTTTCCAAAACTCTTTTTCCCTTAAGTAGCAAAAGCATGAATAGAAATAACTGCCATAGGAAGACGGTAACTTCTTTTTCTTTTGATGATCGAAGTTTTTCTTAGCAGTTAATCATCAAAAAATTCAGATCATTCTGAACTAGAAGTTTCTTATTTTATGTGTCAAATTAATTACAAAGTAAGAAGAAAAATGTTTTCTGATTGTATTTGTACTTGTGCCTAGCTTAGGGCTTGAAGCATGAGAAGCAACCCACAGAGATGTGAGGTTAGTGGGCAGATTACAAGGTGCAGAAAATGTAGCAAAGGCCATAGCTGTGATCAATTACAGGTTTTTCACATGGACATCATCACGACAAATGTGTATTTAAATTTTTTTTCAAAGTGTCTTATTTTAAGAGGAGGTGTTTCAAAGAATTCCTAATTCCTCTTTTTTATATAGGCAGGCTACATAAGTCTGCATTAAAGGAGAAAAGAAACTTTGTGATGCAGCACAATGCCAACTTTTTATGACTATAAGTGTTTATTGTCTAGGAATAAGCTAAGGAGACCAATGGACAAGGTAGGTAGTTCTCACTGAGTGACATCTAATAAGAACTTTATATCTCTCTATGATAGCAATCAAACAAGTTTAAAGGGAATACTTCACTCTTGCACTCCCATCATGTACTTTTTCTGAAATTCCCTATACCACAGAAAGGAAGGGTCAAACTTCTCCCTAATGTCTGTGAGTGTGGTTCCAGTGTTGGCAGAGCCATGCTCATTCCCATCACCTAAGATGGGTGTGAGGGAAACACCAAGTGTAACCAGCACAACACTTCTGCCTTGGTTTGTGAAATGTGAATCAAGTCTTTGTGGCACACAGAGGAGCACTACTCTGTGGTGAGTCCAAATCTGCAGAGTCTAATTCTAGTAGAGTTAACTTGCTCATGTTCTGAACATTTGTAAAGTCTAATGTGAATTGAATGTTAAGTAAATCAATTTAGTTTATTTTATTAGAGCATGGCATATTTCTATTTATTTCAGTTCAACTTCTTTTCCATATCACATGCCTTTTGTATATTTCATATATGCTTGAAAGATACTATTTTTGCAATAGTTTTCAAGGGCTTTGCTATGTATATGGAACTGACAATTTATTTTTCCTGAAAATATGGGTAGTTAGGCTCTTCCGTGCAAAACTCTTACAACAGAGAAAAAAGATCAGTGAGAGTAAAACAACCCAAAAATTACTCTGTGTAAGTTTTATTCTTTGAAAAATTTAATTTTAAGCTGTACTGGGGAGCATTTTGGGTCAGGAAAAAACCCTCCCTTTTCTCAAACAAGTAAAGCACAAGCCGACAAGTTATTGAGCTTTTATTACTACAGAGCTGAATGTTGCCTAGTCTGCATCTCAGAAGTCATTTTGGGAAGAAACTTAGGAGCTAGGAAGCAAGAAATATTTTCTGACTGTTACTGACACTAAGAAATGGGCAGCTGCTTAAAAATGCTCAGTGGTTTGGAATGTGAGCCTGAGCACTGGGGAATAACTTGGTGGAAAGGTTCACAGCCAAAATCATCCAGTGCACATCCATGCCTCCAAACCAGGCTTTCCAAAGGCACACCAGATTGCTGTGTGACCTGGAAATGGGCCACATTACCAGCATACAAGGACTTGCTTTTTGCTGGTAGGTGTTAATTTGTAGACAGACGCTTCCAAAGTCTCATTAGGATACCAGTGTTTGGAAAGATGTGATTACAAACACAGCATAATTTACTTTGCTGGCAGGCTTTACCACAAGGCTAAGATCTCCAACTCTCTGGTGTTTAGTATGTGAACATACACCTAGAGCTATAGGTACAGTAAATCTCTCAGAGCTAGATTGTGCCCCAAGGCAAATATTCTCTTGATTCTACTGTCCTTTCTGTTAAGTCTTGTGATGTTTTGCTCTACTCATCTACTCACCCCATAAGACATCCATGTGAGCAGCTCTGTGGTTTTATTTTCATGTTTAAACTAAGTTGCTGTAATCAGCTTTTCTGTAACCTAAACTGCAATTGTTATGACCAGATTAAAGTACAACTTTTCAGGCTCAGCCTGTAACTCTGCTATTAGAGGTTTAAACCTCAGTGTGGAGAAAGTCTATAATGAATGTGAAGCTTTCCTTGGTTTCCTGTGATTCAGCATAGCCATACGTGAGAGTTGCCCAGTTTTGCTTCCTGTGCTGTGAATCTGAGACCTGCTGTCTGAGGGCCAGTGAAGGCTGTGGATTTGCCACCTCGGTACTATAGATGATATCACAGTGATGATAAACCACTGCCTGAGTGCTGGCTAGGAGGCAAAGATACACCAAATGAATATGTGGGGTGAATCTTATGAACCTGTCTGGTTCAAGCCCTCATCAAAAGTGCATTAATTTCAGAGGGAATGTGGTTTTTCAGTTATTTCACTGTACTTGTATGGGTACCTACCCATTGACTTTTGCTGTAAGAATGACACTATGAATGATTACAGGACTGATAACAGTTTGTTTCTAAAGCACATTTAGTTGTTTAGACCTCAGTTTAGTAGTCACCTCTCAATGATACTTCCTACATTAACAAGTTACTGTGAATAGCCTCTCGTCCTTCTGTTCCAAAAATAAGAAGTGCAAAACAAGCTGGCAGCTTTGCAGTCAGAAAACCTAGGAAGCAAAATCTGAAATAGCTCCAGCTGTGACGCCTCGGAAATCAGCCAGTCTGGTTTCAACTCCTACGAAATCAGAAGCTTCAGCCTCCCAATACAAGGAACAGACACTTTGATTATCTTCCCAGAGAGTACTGATAAACATCTTAACTATGTCTAATTGGTTCAATGTATTGTCAAAGTGAATCCCTTAGTAGTAGTTGCTGAAACAGTGACAATCCACCAGTTGCTAATGACGTTCTTAAAGCTATTTTTAAAGTGATACTTGAAGGCAAAGATCTGATAGCAATTTTTAAATTAGATCAGATTCTTGCACAGGCAGTTGGCAGGTCTTTCTCCAGTGCGTATGGAGCTAACGCCTTCTATGCACCAAGCACTATTATTTCAGTCGTCTTAGAGTAGCACAAAACTTGATGATTGTTTCTGAGAGATCACTTGTTTGCTTGGATTTGGTGAATTCAGGTTTCTCTTTTTCACTTGCTTTAGGACTTATGGTAGGAAAGACTCTAGTCATAAGGTTGCTATTTCTTGATACATCTGGATAATGTATTATTGGATTCAAAGGCTAAAATAAAAATGAGGGGAGGAAAAACAGGTTCAGTTCAAGTAAAATGCAGGGGGTTTTATTTTTCTAAAAAACTAAAATCAGTTTCTATTAATGCAAAATATTTTCTTTAGCCTAAATGTTTCCCTTTATAGTTTTGTCCTCTAAAATGCTTTAAAATGAGAACTTTATTTTCAAAATAAAAAAGGAATGCTTTTATTTGGAAAGTCAAACTTATTGACTTATTTTTACCCTTAAAGCTATTTTACATTCAGAGATTTGGAAAATAATTATTATTTCTCTGAAAATGTTGATGTGAATTTAGTATTTGCATAAAATGCCTTTTTAATGCCATTCCCTCACACTTCCAACATAACTGCTGATACTTTGAGTTGTGAGGGATTGATTCTTACTTTCTGTCTACATAAGGCTTGCAAAATGCACATTTCCTATAATGTTACAAAGAATCTTTATGGAAATTGTCCTGATAGGTACCAGATAAAACAAGACATAGAATTCAGGTATGTAATATAAATTACACAAGAAAGAGAGAGAATAATTTTTATCTCCTCCTTTTGTCTTTATTTTGACTCAATTATCGTTCATACTTACCTATTTAAAAAAAAATCTGAGTTTTGAAGCTCAGTTTCTTTCATATTTTCTGGTTTTGTAACACTGAGTTATTTTATGTGTGTATATGTGGATATATATTCCAAACCTAGGTGATATCAAGCAACACTTGGACTGACAATTTCAAAATACTGCCTTATTTATTTGAAATTATTGATAATTGATGGAAATAGCTCACCTATGTGTAAGATCGTTCTATTTGCTTTTTCTAACGTAACTACTACTTCAGTATAAAAGATATGTAGTTAGAATGCTTCTGATTTGCTTTCAAACTGCAATGGTTTAGATTTATATTGTAATCTAACCCCTAATCTCTATATACTTGTCTCTTTGCTTATATATAACTATAGTTTTTATTAAAAGATCTTATTCGGACTTAATTTCAAAGGTTATCTCATAACTCAGAAATACATTCTTAAGTGTGTTATGTAAACATAGATAGGTATAACTGTGATATAGGTATTTTTAACAGGGCATTTCAAATAGTGCTATGAAACAACACAGATCTATGTTATTTGAGTTATTTAAAAAGTAATCACCATTGTGTGTAGATAGGATTTATTTCACATGATTTCCATAGTGTTCCTGACTGTAACTCAGATCAGAGATTGCACTTTTATTGTATAGAAACACTTTGGGTTTTGTATAAAACTCTTGGCTAGACAGAAACTAGCACATCAGAGTAAGAAATTGCACTGTGAACTTCAGAATTAGAAGCCAGTTACCCTCCCAGTGTGTCTCTTGGTTGACTGACTTTGGTTTTGAAAGAGATGCAGGCTTCAAAATAAGGCTTTCCTTGTGACTAATACATTCATCAGGTTTTAGTCTTGTGTGGCTTATATGGAATTCTCTAGCTCCTAATGGGTGATCTCTTGCTGTAACCTTTCCCTTGTCTTACAAGGTTTTTCTTTCTGCTTTCTCTCTCTAGAGCTGCCTTTTTTTACAGAACTGGAAGGAACATAATTATTGTTGAGAACCCCCAGCCTGTGTCAAATCTGATCAAACCAGTTGGCCAGTTTTCAAAAGTCCTTGCAGAGTAGGAGACACTCAGAGACACACAGAGACAATATGACAGCTTAAGTGTTCTTGCATTGGAAATCAGTACAATCAACAATAGCTACAAACTTCACTTTCTAAAATCCTTTAAATGCTACAAAGCTGTGTCAACAGTGCTCCAGTTATCAGGCTGAAAAATGGAGTGATGGACTTCTCAGTTCCAACAGGGTTTGGCCGAATGCTGTCATTAAGGCATCCTTGTCACACCAACATCTGCTTATCATGCTTGAGAAACCCAGCATGGTCTTGAACCACTGTCCCACACAATTCTACAACATGGTAATTTCTTTCTTCCCCTGTTCTTTTTCTTTTGTGAATTTGCCAGTGCGGCAAGTGGCTTTCTTGGTTTGGCCACTTCAGAAATGAGGCTTGTAAGGTGAGGAAAGTCTCAAGTGTCCTCTGTTCAGCCTTCCCGGGAATAAAGACTTTTTTCTTTTAATGCAACTCTGACATTCAGTTGCCAGTGTTTTACCTTAAGGCTTACCTTGAGATTCTGGAGACTTAAGAGATTCTTCTAAATTTATCCCCAGCGTATCTTGGAACTGTAATGTAAGAAACACTTCTTAGTTTTCAAAGGCCATCAGGAACGTGTGATGGCAAGCCAACTGTGCTCAGTGCAGGTTTCAGTGATGTTCCACCAACCTTCATTTAACATTTATGGTTCTGTGGCCAGAATATGTGGTCAGGGTATTAAACGAGAGCATTTCTGGCGAACAGCATCCTGGGTGGGCTGTAGAAGAAGTAATAGAACTAGTCATTAATTAAATTCACCCTTCTGCAGACAGCCCTATCCTTGAAGAACCTGTCTTGTAGTGAACAAGCAGCAAAGAAAATACTGTTATATAAAAGTTAATCCTGCAAGATGGACACTGATGTGTTATTCACCACAATGGCCCCTCCCATGAGCTTTTCATGGTAGGCATGTTTGGGAATGAGAGAGGGCAGCCCTCTTTTGCTGGAGCTGCTTCTGTTTCTAAAATTCCACTTCATATCCCACAATTTAAAGTTTACTGTGACGTAAATAATGCTGCAATGAGAGAGAACCAGCCAAGATGAGGGCTTGAGCCTAGAGGCTTGAAACCTCATCAATAGCACTGCTCAGTATGATAGTTTTCTAACTAAAGTTTGCTGGCAACAGTATAGTATTTTTACTTACTTACACTAAATATAAATCTTGTTAAGGTTTGTGCTAATGGTAATGTTTTTTTCATCATCAAAGTGCTAGTTATAGGATATGTATTTCACATTAGGCCTATAAAATACATCATCTTCTAGTAAGGACAGCTCTGTTCAGATAGCTTTGTCTTTAAAACTCAGCTGACTATGGAATGAGAGAATGGAGTAGCCTCTGAGGTGGCAATACTGGAAGAAACCAAAAATAAAGCTGCAGAATTACGGCACTGCTGTTAGCCATTTCAATTTGAACTACTGTATTTTACCAACTGCTTCTTGAATGTACTTGGGAGCAATCTGAGGAAAGAGAAGCAAAATCTGGAACAGGCACTAATGTACCCAAAACACTGTGGCTCCACTTTTAGAAATGAAAATAAACATTGAACATCATCTGTAATGGCAAAGACAGACACAGCGATGTCTCAAGCTTTCTCTGTGGCACTGCTGGTGCGCAGTAGATAATTACCCCATTATCCAGCACAATATGAATAGAACTGAGTCAAATTTAATTAGCTCATGTATTTAGAGCATTTCTTCACCCACAGTACTTCTAGTCTTTAAGGTCCTGCTGTGCAAGTGTACTGTTCTACACAAAATGCAAGCTGTTAGAGGAACCCCATTCCAAAATCTGCCCTAGTTTACCATTACATACTGTAAGTCCTACACTAGTGGTGGTCTGGTTTTGATTTGCCACTTTATTCTAGGATATCTTTACATCCTTATTTCACATGGTACTGTATGGCAGCCTGGCTGGTCTAGCCCTTAAGCCTTGGAAATGTCCTTCATGGCTTTGAACATATTTAGACTGAGCTTTTTTCTTGACAATTTTTGTTCATATCTGTCCACAGTCATTGCCGCACTGCCTTTATGAAATGATTTGTCTCCTCATCTGCTCTGAAACTTTCTGCTTCTCCTTCATTGATCAAATGTTCTTTACCATGAAATACAATTTACACTTTAGTTCTGTTTCATTTTTGTGAAGTGCTACAAAGTAATGAGCTTTAAATGCTATTTGCCATTTTAGTTTTGTATCTAACGTAAGCACAGTCTTCTAAAATTAGATTGCTTTCTTAATTCTAATGATAAATATCACAAAATTGCCTACCAAACTTACAGAAGGTGCTGTATTTCAGATTCAAAATTGCTGTTTGAACTATACTGAGTATGACTGAAATATTTCCAGAACATTTTAATTACTCCTAAATGATAGAAAAATATTTTCTTAAAATATAACTTCAAAAATATACAGAAATAGTCATGGAACTCTGAATGTTTAATTATTCCCTCTCTTCCTGGTTTTTTGCAATAGTATTAAAAAACACCACTGACTTGTCCTACTTAAAATGTTAAACAGATTAAATGAAAATTTGGTGAGACTGCATTTCAAATCACATGATAAAACTAAATTGTGGATAAAGCAGAAAACTTTTAAAAAATTCAGGAAATTAAGTTTTGCGCTGGATGCTGGGCACATGGCTTTGACTTATGCAGGCTTCTTCAGTTTAGCTGATCACTGGCCATAACAACATGGAACTGTTACAGGAGCAGTTGAGCTCTCCCTGTCCTGGGAGGCACTTACTCCTTCTCGGCTGTGTTCCACCCAGTCAGTTGTAGGGATCAGTAATGCAGGATTGCAGAGAGAGAATTTACCATCCAGCCCCAGCCAAAGCATTGCCTAATCAAGCTTTTTGGTTTCTAAAAAGACTTAGGAGCAAAATTTTTATGCATTAATTAAAGTATGTTAATGGGGTGATGAAACCAGTTTCAAACTTGTTTGGTGTAGAACATGTACTTAATGGTTTCTTACAATCATATTGATTGAACAGCAGCAACTGAATCCAACAGTATCAATAAATATTAACCCAGTCCATTTAAATACATGCCCCATTTTAGCTACATTAATCATTTATCTAAAGGCTAGAAGGATGGCTGCCCTTACAAGCTGAAAGAATATAAGCCATGCTAAGCAATGACAGTTTATCTAAGCTCACCTATTTACGTATTTATTGGATCTTTCTTACGAGATAATTTCATACCAGTAACAGAATGTCATTTTCATCCAGACCTCCTGAGCATACTTTTCCATGCTCAGTTCTGTTTTAGACACTCCTTTTATATACTCATAGGAAATGTATGGTGCTCCTCAATGTCAACATTTCCCCCAAACCACAAGCACAGTCACATGTGTGCAGTAGGAGAGGGATTTTCAAACAGCTAAGGTGGGACAAGAGTAGCCACAGGAACCCTGTTCCATTCAGAAGATGCTTAATCACTCTCTAATGACCACAGAAATTAATTCCTCTTGCACATATATTGCCTCTGTAATCAGAATGAAATATTGAAATAAACACTGTGCCTCCATGGCAGCTTGAACAACTGGGCTTGCAGAAGTGCCCTCAATTTTCTTTTCCTTTGAAACACTTTCCCCTTTGCTTGTCTTTATTAGATTCATGAGTTCATATACAGCAACACTGATTCCTTCTTCCCCAAAAAAGATTTTGAGCTGCCAAGGTCCCCCTTGAAACTCCTATTTTTTAATAAGCTTAGATGACAAAACATAGTTGCTTCTTGCTCAGTGCAAACCATTCACTTACTCACTGATGTTTCACCATCTTTCAAGGAAACCATCACAGACTGAATACATAAGCTACTCTTCCCAGGTTTTATTGCAGTTATTCACTATGATGAAACCATAAACTACGTCACCTTCCCAGACTTCTTGCTCAAATTCCAAAGGTCTTTATCTTGAGCTCTGCTGGTCTTTAAAATCATTGCTTCTGTAGACAATTCTATTATTTCTTTCATTTCAGTTCACCTAGAACACAGTCTAGAGTCTTCCCTCACTAGACATCATTTGACCCTGATAAATATTGTCCTTCCTAAGCAGCACCACTAGCCAAAATAACCAATATGTTTTCCTAGTGAGGATGGGAAATTGTAAGGAAATAACAGACCTTTGATGCAATTTAATCTGTTTTCAGGAACTGTAATTAAAATTCCTGCTTTCTCAAGCATGGAAGAACATCAGAGTATCTTCCTGCTCCAGCCTCCTGTAGTCAGCACAAAGGCCTCTGACTTCCCTAGGCATTCTTTAGAACAGCTTTGGGCTTTGTTATTATGTTGTTCCAGAGCTGTGCCTTTGTTTTCTTTGAACAGCCTCCTATGTACTGCCAGGCTCCCCAAGCAACATGCAGAATGTTCTCTGCCAGGTGTTCAAGCTGCTGAGCAACCCTGCATTTACCTTTGGCTTGTCAAAGAAACACTTACTTGGTATTCTTTTGCAGCCCAATTTATTGAAAGGTGGTGATTAAGTCCTGCAATTTCAACCCAATCTACCAACACTCAGGAGCATGTGGGAGAAAAATAAGCACTACTTGTTGTAGATAAGACCTACGTATTCTCAAAGTAACATTTGTTGCTCTTACAGTGAAACTATCTGTATTAAAAGTTCTATTTGAAATGGTGTTTCCAAGTGTGCCCAAGACTTATAGTGACAAGTCTTGGTGAAATGCCACTGTCCCTGTGGTATCTGAAAACACAGAACAATGTCTCAACAACTTTGCCCTCGCTTTGTGTTAGAAAAACAAAACATTAATAACAATTATATTGCAAAACCTTGATTAAGACCAATTTGAAACTGTACCATAGATGTTGAATCAAGCTGTGAAATATTCTGGGCATTGTGATTCCCAGTTAAGCCAAAGTCACCTGGGATGTCTAAGAGAATGTATGTATTTCACCATTGATTTGAGTAATGAAGGATGAAACAATTCTTTTCGAAGAGCACTTAGACTTATAAATAATTGTTACACAACTTGGTAATGACAGTTGCCAAATAACTGGCAACTACCAGTGCTCTCTTAATGACTTCGTGTGGGTTTTACGTATGCCCTGTGGAAGTATCTACACTAGAGATCAGGCAGTCATCCGAATTCTTCCTTTAACCGATAAATAGGTTGACGCCAGTGCTTTTATTTGGACTAAGGAAAGACCTGAATATACGCAACAGTGCTTGCAAAACAGCAGTTATCGCTGCCTGAGGCCACCGATGACGGGCGTCGTTTCCGCAGTCTCGGGGAGACCGAGGAGAGTGCGAGGAAACGCGGCAAGCTCGCCCCATCGGCCTACGCGGGCACGCCGACGTGCCACCAGCCTAGTACCTCCCAGGGCGAGGTAGTGGCCCCGGCCATGTGCCTCCGCTTGGGTTTGGTAGCTGCCTGCTCGGGAGCGGTTAAGAACGGCATTCTTTAAAGGAAGAGGGTAAAAAAAGGACTGTTTGGCGCTGTTGTTACTTCCGACTGTCAGAGCCTCGGCCGTGGCAGCTGCCGCGACCCGGGATCCGCGCTGCCCTGCGGACTGTAAAAATAGCGCGCGGCGCCCGCGCTGCCTCAGCTCCTGCCGCCGTCCCTCGCCTCGCCGTTCCCAGTCACAGCCGCGGCGCTTCACCCGGCCTCAGGACCGGTGAGTGACCCGCCAGAGGTGACCGAGCAGCGCCGCCTCCCCGACATGGTATCACCCGAAACCCGCATCCCGCTACCGCGTGGTATATCCCAGCGCGGGAGGCGCTTCCCTCGCCGCCCCCAGCCCCTCTGTTCCCTCACGCCGACCGCAACCAGGGCGCGCCCGCCGCTCCCTCTCTTTGTGTGCGAGCGAGGGAGCGCGCGCGGGCGGGCCCGAGACACAGCGCGGCGGAGCGCGCCGCTGCAGCGTGAGAGCAGGGCGGGCGGCGGTTTGGAGCGGCACCGCTGAGGGGCGGGCGGGAGGAAGGTGGAGTGAGGAGCGCGGGGCGGGAGTGAAGAAAGGAAGGAGGGCGGCTGGCGGCGGATAATGATGGCGTGGTGTGCGCGGCCGCTGGGCGGCCGGCAGCGCTGAGGGGAAGGAGCTGGCGGGACCCCCGCCCCCAGGTAGGCTGGGTTGGAAAGTTCGGGGCGAGGTGCCGCGGCGGCCCCGGCGCACAGGCGCCGCCACGGGGAACCCCAACTTGGGGCCGAAACTTGCTGCTTCCCCCCTTCCGGGCAGCACGGGGCACCAGGGCCCCTCCGCCCCGCTGAGCCGCGGTGCGTGCGGCGGGTTCGGCCCGGGCCCAGTCTCCCCCGGGCGGCAGGAAGGGCTGGGTGCTGCCCTCTCCCCCGCCTCCCGGCCCGGCTTGGCTCAGCTCGGCCCGGCCCGGGACGGCCGTTGGCGGGAGCGGCGGGGGGCTGGGGGGGCTGCCTGCCTCCGCATCCCCCGCTGGAAGCGCTAGGTCGGTGACCGGGCGAGCGGGAGTCGCCGGGTCCGCGAGTCCCGCGGACACAATGGGCTTTATCCCGCCGAGAGATCTCGGGCGGTGTTTCCCACCCCGAGTTTCGTTCGGATTCGTGTCACACAGCGGCGGGGCCCCGCGTTAATGCGAAATGTCTGCCTCCCTACAGATGGCTCTCTGGATACCGCGATCCGCGCTGGGGATAGTACCCGATGTGGCGATTTATGCGCTTTGATTTCTTTCTCTCCACGTATACTCCCCTGCGCTCCATTTCAATGAGAGCGGGGAGGCCGGCCCAGTGAAAAGCTGCTTTTCAGATCTTCTGCTCTGCCAGGTGTTGGAGGGTGGAAGCTTTGTGCCTGGGAGCCGTCCTTCCCATTCTTCTTGAGGAGTCGAGGGAGCTTTCTCTCTGACAATGATGAAAACCGAAGGCAAAGGGGAGAGGACTTTAAGAAGTGCTTCCCCACACCGAAATGCCTATAAATCCGATTTCCATGCTATCAAATGCTCTTTTGATGGCATAAACAATCCCGAAAACGCTTCCAACAAAACGGGCTTGCATCAGAAGCTGAGCACCTCTTCCAATGGAGGGGGAAATGACCCACAGAGTCGAGGCAGAGCTGCCACTTATGGCAATAGGGTACACAAGATCAAAAGTATGTTTCTGCAAATGGGAGGCTCTTCTACACCCTCTTGTGAAAGCAGTCCACCTGCTGAGACCAAATTAATCAGCCGGGCCACAGCAGCAGAGTATGGACCTTCTCCAGGTAGCCCATCGTTCCTCGTCCAAAAAAATAATCTTCTTAATACAAGTACCAGCCCCTGCAGCAGCCCTGTGGATTCATTGTCTGTGCCTTCTGCTGCCGACAAGGTCATCCGTAGCAACGATGAATCAGACTTGGACAAAGTTGCCCTGGCAGAAAAGTTTTCGGAGACCAGGAAGCTATTTGAGAGAAATATAAAACAGCGGAGCTCGGTGGACAGGTATTCCCCCAGCAAAAGTGAAAGAACTGAGGATAAGAAAAGGCGCAGTTCAGCTTCTGATTGCAGCAGTGTGATGGACCACAGTTTTAGTACAGAAGCAAGTCCTCCAGTTGCGCTGGAGAAAGTTGAAAAACAAGGTAATGATGAGTTGAAGCAGCAGCCTCCCAATAGTGGTTCCAAGTCCTCGTTCCTGAATGCAGGGCCCATTTCTAGGAGGCTGGAAAGTTTTCTGGGTGACAGTGATTCTGACGAATCCAAGGATATTTCCAAAAATGCTAGTCCTCTGGATCAGGACCCTTTGAGAGGTCACCACAGTTTGAATTCATCTGCTGTTGCTGAAGGATGTCAGGAGAAAGCTGTGTCCACCAAAGTGCCTGTGATCCTCGGAGGTGAGCTGAGCGAGGCACTTGGAAAAGACAAAAGAGAGCAACTGGTACTTGAGAGAAGCCTGTGGGATATGGGCAGTGCATCTGGTCAGGAAGCTCAGCTGAGATCAGATGGTTTTCCCTCCAGGGTTTCCCCCATGGAGAGGACTTGTGCAGAGCTGGTTACACAAGATGAAACCTCAGGGCATGAAAAAGATGGTTTGGAGAAAGATCACGTTGTTCAAGAGGATCAGTTGCTCATATGTCAAGTTCAGGAAGGGAAGAAGAGCAACTACTCCTTGGAAGTGGTAGAAGACTTTACAGAAGGTAGCGAGACACACCAGGAAGAAGAAAGGAATGGGATGTCTGTGAGAGATGGTTCAGTTACACGAGTTCAAGATATTCTAGAACAGGAAGGGGATACTGAAGAAGAGGAGCAAGTGTTGGAAAAGCAAAGCAAGGACTTCAGTGCTTTTGGAATAGAGAATGTGGCTTTTGATGATGACAGGGACACCGAGCCAGAAAACCAAGGGCCTGAAGGCAGAGAAAGTTTGGAGGGAGAGGAGGAGGAGTGTATGTATGACAGTGAGTATGAGGAGTTTCCTGGACTTTCTGAAGAGGAAGATCCTCAGCCAGACCGAAAAGTCAAGTTCTCAACAGCTCCCATCAAGGTAAGTACATCTGAATTTTCTATATTTTTTTTCTTCATAATTTTGCAGTCAGAATGACCTAGGGAATACTTTTTTATGGTGTTCTTTTTGCAAAGCTCTAAAAACCCTTTAAAAGTTTATGGCTTTTATTCAAAACTGACTTATCTTGCTCAGAATATTCATGAATTAGTCACAAGTGATTTCTGAATCACAGCAGCTTCACAAGATAGTGTAGTGAAACATGAGATTTTACTTGATGTTTTCAGGAATGCTAAACTTTTAGGAATAGATACAAAGACATGACCTTTAATACATGCCCTAATTTGTTTAAAATTGAGGCATTGCATAGGAAGGATGTTGTCAGTTTTACTTTTTGTACAAAAATTTTAAAACCCAAACAAAACAGCAAAACCCCCATAGCAAACCTTCAGAATCAAGTTCAGACTTGTTGTCAGAATTAACTGTGAGAAATACCATGTCTGGTTCCTGTTATTTAAGGGTTTGGAATTCTTTCCAATAATAACCATACATATATCGTTTGGGAATTTTTATCCTGGCTTGGTGAGCAAGCTTTAGGAGTGTTACCACTAGCATTTTGGAGTTAGGAAGTTGCAGAAGTTACAAGGGCAAAGAAGTTACAAAAAGGGCAAACCAGATAACCAGGGACAGTGTAAGTTACAATGCTAACAAAAAGATTAGGTGTCTGAGCTTCCCTCATCAAAAATACCTATAAAATAAGTCAGGCCACAACTCAAACCATATTTACCCATAGTCTTGTTGCAGACTTCAGTTACTCTAGTGCCTCTTGAAGTCTGGGAGGAGAATTGGGAGATGCGGAGCAGGATGGAATGGAAAACAGTCCAGGCTTTGTCAAGCATATTTCTTCTACTATTACATGAATGAAAAATGTAATCTTTAATAAACAATTTTTACACTTTGTTCATATAGAGTCAGGGCTTGCTTTTAATGATCAGAGGGATGTAAAAATTCTGTTGACTCCTGTACTTCCTGCAGTGGAGAGCTGTGATTTCACAGTTTGCTAACACATGCCAGTGCTGTACCTCAGAAAATGGGTTGGGTGTGTCAAAATGAGAGTTTTGTTGCGTGTGGGTTTTTTATAGTCTCTCCATAGACAGGCTGACTTTATATGGCTTTCTTATAGTTGATGCTGCTTTAGTGGTGACCTGGAGCGCTGAAGGGGAGAGTGCCACTGTTGGAAGCTGCATAATGAGTCTGATGGGGGCTGTGGGAGAGCCTGAGGGGCATCAGTCCATTTCCCCTTGCATTTATGCACTGCGCATCTGAGGAAAGTGCCATGTAGAGTCTACTGTAAGTGAATGTTCATTGACCCTACTTGCTGTAGGCAGGGTTTTACTGATTATTGCTGAAATTCTACTGAAGCAGTGGCTGTAACAGACTTTTCCTGCCTTCTCTGTTATGTCTATGCCAGATTTAGTTGAAAGCACTAGCAGAAGTCTCTGTGCCACTGTGGTGGAAGTTCTTGTGTAGATAAAACTCAGGTTTTTTTGGTAACTAGCACTGTCCAATTACAGCTGCTTCTGAAAGCCACAGGGACTGACCTGTACCAGATTATCAATTACACAGCCGAGAGATGAATGGTTGGTAGCAACTGTTCCATTAAAAATAACAGTTTTCCATTAAAAATAACATAGTTCTTGCCATAGTGCCACACTTGGATTGGCAGAATACACGGTACTTTATAGCAGTATGGTCAGTGAACTTTCTTTTTAAGGCCCTAAAGTTGAAGCTTGTGATACTTGCGTTCCTTTATCCCTTTTCAGTGAAACTTGACTGTATCTTCCCTGTACTGAGTATAGGGATCTATTTCTGTATGTCATTTTCAATAGCTTTTCCCCCTTTGTTCCTCATGAGTAAGTAAGGATTTCTTTCCCCGTGTCTGCCTTTTTGTTTCATATTTTCTATGATACTTAGTGGGAATGAGTCCTGGTATATGGTTTTCAGCTTTGGTACTCTGTAAACTAAAGAATTCTCCAACTTTTTTTTTTCTACTTCCCCCAAATATTTTTTAGTAATGTACCTTTAATATCTCAGTAAATTTGTAGGAAATCACACTTTCACCTCCCAAAAGGAAATCTCTCTTATTTGACTTTATGCATAGATTTTAGTTTATCTTCAATTCGAAGAGGGGAAAAAAAAAAACCAAACCAGAAAATCCTGAGTCGTAGCAACAGATTGTTCCTGGTCCAAGATGTATTTTAGTAGCTTCTTTTTATTTTCAGCATTATTTAGACTAAGAAGTTTGACTGAAATGTGAGTGCCATTTCACACATCCGGAGCCACTAGAGGAGACAGTCTGTGACTTTCCTCCTCTGACACTCCTGAGAGAGGCCAGGCTGGCCTTGGCATTCTTGCTGCTTTCCTTCTGCACCTCTCTAGTGATTATGAAGAAACCATCTCTGGCTTTCACAGTTGCTGTTTAGCAGGTGTCTGATAGAGTTGGAGAATTCAAAACATTCAAAAGGTGTTTGGACAAGAAAAAGCACGTTCTCAGATCATCAGGGTTCTGCAGTGATGGATCTCTGACCATTGTACTTGATATACCCAAAGGAGAAGTTGAATATGTATGTAGGCAATGGATATAACTTAACACACAGGCACCCTAAAAAGAGTATTTATGCTGCAGCAACAAAGACAGCTTGATTGATATCTCTGTTTTGGAAGTTTCTAGTCAGTTGTAAAATTGTCAAGGCTTTTTGAGTTAAAGGAGACTGTGAAGGTCCCAGGGCATCATGTGTATGGTAGCTAACAATGTTAGCACTACTTCTGACCTATGCTAGAGATCCATAATTGTTGACATCTGTAGCAGGGTTTAAGAACATAATTTAATAATTTCTGAAAAGATGGGACATAATTACACAACTATTCCATTGTTTTGTGTTGCCCTGTGCCTGTGAAAATAAGCATGGATGAGACTTCTTAAGGTAAAAATTTCAATTCTGTAGAAGCTGGTGAGAAATTACATGTGGGAAGATTTCTTATTTGTTGCAGGTGACCTGTATCTTAAGTCCTGCTGCTCTTTGATCTCTGCAGACCTTAAGAAGCATTATGCCTTGGTTGCTTGTTTTTCTTACAGTAGTAAAGAGAGCGATACTGCACAGTTACTAGCAGAACTTCACTGACTGGGTTTGTGTTATGGTACATGAGCTATTTATAGTCTCTTGTTGCCACATATGAAGCCAGTAAGGAATTTAAAGCACACTCAGCTGTCCAAGGTATTTGCAACGGAACTGAATTTGTCTTTGCCTTGAAATTTTCTGAATAAACTATGTAAACAATCAGCATTACAGACAGTGCAAATAATAGTCAGGTAGCTGTGTTATCATCCCTTTATATTTCACTCTGCTTTTGTAATGTAGAGATAAAACTTGCTTTCAATTATATGATTACCTTGGAAAGCTTTAATTAACATAAATGTAATGACTGAGTGCTGTTTGACATTTGTAATTTTGAAACATTCCATTGGGAAAACAAATGCCTATTTCCAAGTTGACTTCTTGAGATGTTTTTACCTCTGACTGTGTCAAACTTTGTCCTGGAAACCTTTAATAGCACTGCGACTAACTCTTGCAATGATTTATGATCCATAGAAATCCTGTAGCTCAGGTAAACTGAAAGGATAGTACAGGTAGTATTTGCTTCCATAATTCTCTTTAATTAGCAGTGTTATCCAGTTTATGTTACATGGGAGTGTCAATTCCCAGCTCTTTGTGAATAATACTTTAAGATCGCTAAGTCAAGAGCACAGTTTAAAAAGAAACAACCCACAAAACAAGAAACTAAACCCCAAACCTTCATAAAGGCTTTACTTTTATGTTTGTCACAGTGAAGCAGATGCTCAAACTTACTTCTTAAATAAGGAAACTGAAAGCGGTTTCATAGCTTGTGTGGTGTTCTAACCAGCCAAGTATCTGCTGCTTCTGGGAGAACATGGAAATCCTTCATAAAATTGCCATTCGTCTTGCATTGGAATAGAGCTGTTTTATGTATAGCTGGGGCACAAACAGTAATCTTGTTCAGGCTGGCATTCTGTTTAATCTTTTTAGTACAGAACTGCTTACTGTGGATGTTAATGAAGCAGTAAATGAGGATAACTTGAATTAGATTTCCTGTATAACAGCATTATCTGTAAATGCTTACCACTTCTAGGAGATGCCGTTTTTCTACATCAATGTGTAGTCTCCTGGACACTGTTAATGTTGCAGAGTAGTGCTTCAGCTTAATACATCCTCTGATTTTTGAAGTGTAACTTCTATACTTGTGATATCATACACAGAAAAGGATACAAAATACACTAAAACTAGTAGAAGATACCAAACCCCTGGAGTTTCTTCAGTAATTAGAGAATTGTTTACTGCATAAATGGTCAATTATTTGTTGGTCATTGGTCAATCTGTATTGTAAGGAACAAGTATGTGACACGGATGTAGGTTGTTCTAGGAAAACAGAGATTTAAATTGAGAGTAGATTTTAGCAGAACTGATTTGTAGGTGGGAAGTGAGGTAATTTGGTTTTTTCTTGGCACAAATAGTGTATTTTCATTGTGCTTTGGGATCTTTGCAATGACAATTTGTGTGTTGCAGCTCAGATTTTGCTTTGAAGCTCTGTTTATCATTTGCATCAACATTACAATGTTTGTAATTTTACATCAAAATTTTTCTTCATATTTTTATCTCAAATTTAAACTCTTCATGGTATTTTTCAGTGACTTTTCACAAAAAGTAACCCTGTTGTGTTCTGCTTGCATCTAAGAGTATGGCATTTCCTGGTGGCTAAACTTAACAGTAAGAAAAAAACATGGATATTAACTGGAGGAATATTTCACACACGTGTGTGAAAATTTTGTTAGTTGGGTTTTTTTGGTTGTTGTTTTTTTGGTTTTGAGGAAAGATAATCTTTAAACTCTTACTTCAATTAAGAAGTTAAATGTTTATGAAGCCTAAATGCGTTTAATTCTGTGTATAGATTTATCTGGCTTTAGAAAGTTCTATATCAAATATTTCTGATGTCTTTATGTTTTGATTCCATGACCTTTGTTCATCTACTCAGAAAGAAGCACTTTCATCTCAAGCTTTCTTTTTAATATTTTTTTTTAATCATGTTTTCTGTTTTGATTTTTTAGGAAATATTTGATACGTAACATTCACAGTAGTAAATTGATTTGGCATTTCAAGAATCTTTGGATGAGAGTCCAGGGTATAGGGCTGTAGAGCAGAAACCTAAACCAGAACAGGAAAAGCAAAGAATATCTTTTTATATCTTGGCTTGCTGCTGGAGCAGATTAGCTCTTTACATTAATATCTCAATATATTTCTAACTGAATTATTCCCTGGATGCCGTTATACGACATCCTAGCTGCCCTATTTGATGTAGTTGATGGTGCTACAGAACTACAGACAAGTATAAAAACACTGAGGTTATGGATGTCAGATGAAGTGGCAGTAAGCATGACAGGTTATCATCACCTGTCTGTCCTCACTCCTTTTTCATACCCTCTAGCTTCTAAACTCCTAGCAATTTCACACAGATTTGACAGGAAGAGAGAGGTGTTCTTAAAGTTATTTTAAAAATACTGCTTGGTTTGGGAAAAAATTGCACTTTTATCAGAGTTGCAGATTGTGCCCTTGCTGATGGCAGGGCTGCAGCTTTAGTTTAAGTTACTTGTTATTTTTTTACTTCATGTTAGCTGGTGACTATACATGTTCAGCCTGTGATCTGTTTTGCTTTGAGAATAGCTGTGGAGAAGAAGGAGGAAAAGGGGTGAACAGGAGGCAATTGAGGGTTTCATGGGAGATGTAGTCAGAAGAAATGCTGAGGAGGTGATGAAGGTCAGCAAAGAGAAGCAATTTTGCAGGAGACAAGTTCATTATCTCAGTAGTTAAGCTCTGAAATACTCAGCATCTTTTGGTTAGGATTGCCATTATTAGCAGCTGAGAATACTTAACCTAGACTGTTAAAGAATGAACAGGCAGTAGCTGAAACTTGTTTGTTGTTTACCTTTTGATGGAAAAAACCCATCCCTTTTCGTATAATTCTAACATAACAGAGAAGGTGAACACTTGGGAGGACATCAGTAAAAAGTGTGCCTCTGTTATCTGACTAGACATAATCTTGAGATCATGAAGGTGCAGAGTTTTTTGCAGGGTTCTTACATTTTTATTGATTAATGAAGTATTATTCCGAAAGGAAACATGAAAATTCTTTGCATGTATTTCTCAATCATTTACCACCATTGCCTTCCAATTTGTCTCCTTTTCATGGTCCTCCTTTTCAGACCCAGGGTATTGGTCATTGCTAGTGACAGTATTACTAGAGATTAGTTAATTCAGGTATGGCAGGGTTATTTTGTTGTTTCATCTTCTGGCCTTTAGAAAACAGGTAGGCTATTTCTATGTTCACTGTTATTCTTTTGAAGTTGTTCTTACCAATTTTCTTGCTATTTGGATTTGGTCAGGTCAGGATTATTGTTTTGATGGATAGTAAATAAGCACATATATCTAATTCTTCTGGATAGTCAAGCTTAAACTGGTGGTAACAAGATACCTATGAAGCTTATGGATGCTCATAACCGAATCACTTTCTTTATATACAAAGCCTTTTAGAAGCTAAGACTTTTTTGGGTGACCCTCTTCATGTGATATTGTGAGTAGTTTTTGCCTCTTCATATCATATTTAGGGTCATATCCTATATATCCTATTTATTTGGAATTTTTCATTCTTTCTGTCAGCCAGAGAGCAATTGCCACCTCATCTGAGATGGTGGTGAAGTACAGCCATGTTACAGCAGAGCACTGCTTCCACACAGGGAGAATGTGGATCATCTCTTAATGCCTGCTCTGAATGTTTTGAAAAGAAAAAAATTTAATCAATGCACTGAATCTTCATGGATGCTTTTTTCTGTCTTCAGTATTTCTTTTACTGGGATTTAAAAGCAAAATACCTGAAAGTGAGAGTGTTTCTCCTTCTGGAGTAGGTAGCATAACCTGACTGAAACAGTTACCATGTTGTTTTTCTTGCTAACTCCGATGCTTTTGCTGCTGCAGAGCTGGGGGATTACCAGAGGCAAGGTTGGCCCACTGGTGAATGGGATGGGTGCCCTGGTGACAGAAGATACTGAGATGGCAGAGTTATTGAATGCCTTCTTTGTCTCTGTCTACTCTGCCGGAGGCAGTCCTGAAGAGCACTGTACTCCTGAGACCTCAGATGAAGCCAGGTCACTGGAGCAGTTTGCCTTAGTCCATGAGGAATGGGTTAGGGACCAGTTGAGCAATCTAGACATCCATAAATCCATGGGTCCAGATGGGATGCACCCGCGGGTGCTGAGGGAACTGTCGGAAGTCATTGCTAGACCACTCTCCATCATCTTTACCAAGTCTTGGGAAACGGGAGAGGTGCCTGAGGACTGGAGGAAAGCAAATGTCATTCCAGTCTTCAAAAAGGGCAAGAAGGAGGACCCGGGTAACTATAGACCGGTCAGCCTCACCTCCATCCCTGGAAAAGTGATGGAACACCTTATCCTTGATGCCATCTTAAGGCATGTCAAGGATAAGAGGGTTATGAGGGGCAGTCAACATGGCTTTACCAAGGGGAAGTCATGCTTGACCAACCTCATAGCCTTTTATGAGGAAATAACATTGTGGATGGATGATGGCAGAGCGGTGGATGTGGTCTGCCTTGACTTCAGCAAAGCATTTGACACAGTCTCCCACAGCATCCTCATAGCTAAATTGAGGAAGTGTGGCCTGGATGATCAGGTAGTGAGATGGACTGCGAACTGGCTGAAGGACAGAAGCCAGAGAGTTGTAGTCTATGGGGCGGAGTCCAGTTGGAGGCCTGTATCTAGTGGAGTGCCTCAAGGGTCAGTATTGGGACCAGTATTATTTAATATATTCATCAATGATTTAGATGAGGGAATTGAGTGTACTGTCAGCAAGTTTGCTGATGACACTAAGCTGGGAGGAGTGGCTGACACGCCAGAAGGCTGTGCTGCCATCCAGCGGGACCTGGACAGGCTGGAGAGTTGGGCAGGGAGAAACTTGATGAAATATAACAAGGGAAAGTGCAGAGTCCTGCATCTGGGCAGGAACAACCCCAGGTTCCAGTATAGGTTGGAGAACGACCTGTTAGCAGTGAAGGGGAGAGGGACCTGGGGGTCCTAGTGGATGGCAGGATGACCATGAGCCAACACTGTGCCCTTGTGGCCAAGAAGGCCAATGGCATCCTGGGGTGTATTAGAAGGGGGGTGGTCAGTAGGTCGAGAGAGGTCCTCCTTCCCCTCTACTCTGCCCTGGTGAGACCGCCTCTGGAATATTGTGTCCAGTTCTGGGCCCCTCAGTTCAAGAAGGACAGGGAACTGCTGGAGAGAGTCCAGCGCAGGGCGACAAAGATGATTAAGGGAGTGGAGCATCTCCCTTATGAGGAAAGGCTAAGGGAGCTGGGTCTCTATAGTTTGGAGAAGAGGAGACTGCGGGGGGACCTTATTAGTGTATATAAATATATAAAGGGGGAGTGTCATGAGGATGGAGCCAGGCTCTTCTCAATGGCTAACAATGATAAGACAAGGGGTAATGGGTATAAACTGGAACACAAGAGGTTCCACTTAAACTTGAGAAGAAACTTCTTCTCAGTGAGGGTGACAGAACACTGGAACAGGCTGCCCAGGGAGGTTGTGGAGTCTCCTTCTCTGGAGACATTCAAAACCCGCCTGGACACATTCCTGTGTGACCTTATCTAGGTGTTCCTGCTCTGGCAGGGGGATTGGACTAGATGATCTTTTGAGGTCCCTTCCAATCTCTAACATACTGTGATACTGTGATACTGTGATATATTTTACTGGGTTTATTGAGAATTAAGTAGAGAATAGTAACACTGGTAAAATCCTGGTTAATTTATGATGAAATTGTCTCTATGGTAGATCTGAAGCAAGGTTGTCTTTTTATAAACTGACGTGGTTGGGGTTTTTGATTGTCATGCAGAGCTACAAGATAAGCATACAAGTGTGCGTGACCTGCTTGTCCACCTGTTTGGTAACAGAACATGCTACATCGAGTGTAATGGCTTATAATGTTAACCTGTTTAACAGTTACTAACCATTCTGAATACTCTTTGAAGAAGAGTCAAAGTGTGGGTTTGTTGGATTTTGTTTGGTTTATTTATTTATTTTTCTTTTAAAGCAAAATATTTCTGTTTGCTGATTAAAGGATTTGATAGCATGAGTTGACTAAAATCAGGCATAGTCACTTTCCACTTAAAATATAACAAGTAGTGGTAATGAAATACTAACCATGGAGCTTTCAGAAACAGAGGGAAGAGTGAATAGCAGTAATGAGATGTCTACTTTAACTGAAGAGCGAGATTGTAAGAATAAACTGTAAAGTGTACGTTATACTTCAGTCCTACTTCAGTGCTACTGTTTCAAATGATTATTTGTGTTTGCCTGGGCACTTCACACTTTGCCAGACATATCAATGTGGAAAGATGAAAATGCTCACTAACAGACAATATTACCTGAGCAACCACTTGTGTTTTGAATGCTTGGCTTTACTGAGTGTCAGTGAATTCTTATGTTAAAAGTAAAAATAGCATTTCAGAAGAAACGTGAACCAACTGGTGTAGTCATTGCTAGGTGTGGTGTGCAGGTGTCAGTAACACTCAAGTGCCTCTCTCAGCTGTGAAGTGTTACTTTAAACTGCCTGTGCAGGTGCTGTGAGGCTTTCCAGCAAACACTGCCGTATGACTTGAGAACATGAAAGAAATGTTGATATTGCTCCCATTCCAGTTAGCTTGGAGCCTTTCTGGGCAATCACTGGCTTCTTCATACGTGTCCTGGGTTGAGCAGCAGCAGTCATTTTTCTCCTTCTTAGTAGCTGGTGCAGCACTGTGGTTTTGACTTTTGGCCTGGCAATAATACTGATAAAGCTGATGTTTTCAGTTGCTGGTCAGAATGTTTACCCTGACCAAGGACTTTGTGAGCCTCATGCTCTGCCAGGGAGGAGGAGAAGTCAGGAGGAAGCAGGGACAGAACACCTGACCCAAACTAGCCAAAGAGGTATTCCATACCACAGAACATCATGCCCAGGATAGAACTGAGAGTTCCTGGAAGGGCTGGATCACTGCGGGGTGGGGGTGAGGTACCAGCTGGTGAGCGGTTGTATTCTCTTCCTTGTTATTTCCTTTATTATTATTATTATTATTGGTGGCAGCAGTAGTGATTTGTGTTATACCTTAGTTATTAAACTGTTCTTATCTCAACCCGTGGGAGTTACATTCTTTCGATTCTCCTCCCCGTCCCTCCAGATGCGGAGGGAAGAAAGGTGGGGGGGAAGTAGACTGTGTGGTTCTGATTTACGGCCTGGGCTTAAACCACGACAATACGTAAGTTTAATTACTTTTGTAGTGTTCTGCTTTTGATCAGGCACCAACTAATCTATCTGTTAGAAATTAATATGGGAGTGGAGGTCTTTGGGCTGTATTTTATGGCTTGGTAGCAATTTCATGCAAACACGTGGTGAATTAGTGTTAACCCTCTAACAAGATTAACATTCTGCTAAAACTAACATAGCTCTTAAGTAGTGCTTTTTCTTTTTAAGTGCTGCTAAGGGTTTGAATTAAGTGAGGTCGTTCTTGTTCTTCTGTGATAATGCTATTTTCTGTGATAGCAGTAAGATGATATAATGCAGATTTGTAGTTGTGTATGGTAACAGGAACTGAGTGGTAGGGTCTTTTAGACAGTAGGCTGTGTTGGGATTTTGTGGGGGTTTTCTTGAGTGCTTACCTTGGTATTAGCATCTTCAAAGAAAGATACAAACTGAGTTTTGAATTAAAGAAGTTATTAATTTTCCTGGTATGAAAAATGCAGTTTGTTCTGTCTCCAAATAAATACATTTACTGTGCAAGTATTAAGTATATATTTGAAAAAATATGGTTATGTATCTTAGCAATTGAAGGCAAATAACCCTTAAAAATTCAGCTCTCTTTCAGAACTTTTTTTGATTGAAGTTATTTTTATTCATTCTGAAGAAAAGAGGCCTTGAATGTAAAAAGACTTTTATTCCCTCCCTTGCTTCTCCCCAGATAACAGGGTTTTCATCGCTTATTACCTTGACAGGATCCGGAAGTTATTAATGTTAGGTTAACCTTCTGGATATATAACCTTCTAACCAGAATATGTAACAAGTTATAGTAGAAGGCTTGTAAAATTCACCTGGTTGCCACAATAAAATTCATCTGGTTTCTCCTATGTTGAGACGATAACTTGTGTTTGCTAAAGCAACTTTTAATACCACTTGCACACTAATAATTTTATAATCTCTGGCTAGCAGTAGCTTCTAAATAGTAAGATTAGAGTTTCTTTTGTCCCTTATGCATTCGGTGACTAAACCCTGTCAGACACAGCACAGGGATGAACTGTGTTTAGCTTTCTCATCAATCTTCCAGACTGTGTAACTTGTGTTATTTATTATCCACATTTTAGCTGTGTTTAGTGTTAGTTTTGCTACTTGGAAAGAGCAACTTGCTGAGCAGTTCTGTGTTTTCTATATTAGTATCAACAATTTTACTGTTTCCATCTTATAAAAGATGAATATCATGTTGTGTTTCCACAAGTACGCAATAAAAATTTCTGTGTTTTGCCCTTGACTCTTTGGCCATAGTTTTCTTAATGTGCTCTTTCTTTTGTTCTTGTTATTGCAGTGCTTGGCTTCTGGTTATATGTAAGTTTTTCCTCTATTTTCTGTAAATTCATGGTTTTCCTCAAAATTATTTTTCTGAAGATGAGAGGGGTGAGAGAGGGGGAGCGTCTTACTGTTTTGAAATGGGTCTATCTTGTCTTAGTCGTGAGGTTATGTTTTAAGAATATTATCTAAACTTTCTCACACACTTGCCATCTGTTACCTTAAGAGGAAAGCATGAATTCTTAGTGGATTAGTCAGAATTGATTTCAGATAGGTTTTTCTTAAAAAACTGTTGTGTATAAATATTAGTAATCTTCATTTGCATATATATATGTTTGTGCTGCTATTTTATGAATACCAATTATAAACATCATTGGAATCTAAGCCACCACTAGTTTTAAATTCTGTGATCCTCTCCAGGCAGGCGGTCAATTCCTATAGTCAATTTTGTGTCAAAATGGGCTAATTCCATTAGACTTGCAAGTACAATGCTGTTACTTCCAAGTTGGAAAAATATTCAGTAATTTTTAGAAATTCCAGAGATATTTTAGTGCTGTCAGCCTAGGACTTGCAGCATATGTAGTGCTGTTACAATGATGCAACTTTGCTTCCTTGACATTTCCAGCTCTTTAGAAAGGCTTGTGTAAGGAACCGATCATCCCTTTGCTAATGTAATTCTTCAGTAGATAGTGACTACTTGCATGATCTTCTGCTTTGTGAGTTAGACCCCTGGGTTGTAAAAAGTCAGGAAAATAAGCTGTCAGTGTATCCAAAACGGACTGTTACCAATCTCCCCATTTTGCCCATTCAGCTTTTTGGTAGTTACTGATCTTTCATATTTTAGTCATATTATTAATACTAGGTCACATGTGTGCTTACAAATAAGCAGACTTGATTTTTTTTTTTTAATGCCCCAGTATTTGATTTGTTCTCAAAAACGCAAATGTTCTCATTACCAGGTTAGCATTTGTCCACTCGGGAACTTCTTTTTTATTATTAGTTTAAAATTTGTCTTCTTATAACTTGACTATGTTTTGATTTTTTGGTTTTGTTTTTTGCGAGTTTTTGTGGGTTTTTTTTTGTTGTTGTTGGTTGGTTGGTTTTTGTTTGGTTTTTTTATTGGGTTGGAAAGGAGCCAGGCTAGGCTGGTCTTGTTCCAAAGGGAGAATAGTGCCTCGTGGAATGCTTCTGCTTCATATCCTATTTACTGATTTGGGGGTGGGGAGAGAGATTAAATTATAGAACCTGTCTGCCTTTTTTTCTGACAGTGCTAGACGAAGGATACTTGAGACCATTTGGATGGTTTTCTGTGTCTATTTTGCAAATTTTTCTGTAAAGTTTAAGGAAGATAGGTACTGTAAGTGCAACCATTGTCTTTCTGTGTCCAGTTGTTGCCCACTGCTGTCTGTATGGTAGTCCAAAGGAGTTTATTAGATTATGTACCTTTAAGCAAGACTTACAAAGAACAACTTTTCACAAAGGTTCTTTTATTGAGGGAAACATAAGGCTTCCAAGAGTGGGTTTCTTCCTTCCCTTTCAGCCAAGTGCATTTAATCTTGTTTACTTACTGGACTGCCATATGGCCATGCCATGTTTGTAGAGTAGCTGTTTTGCAGAATGTGGTGAAACTATCCTCTAGCTGTAGTTTGGAGGTGAAGCCGTGAGTTCCCCATGGGAAATACTGAGTTCTATTAGGTGCTTTTGGGTAATCTGTTTCAATAACTGCTTTCTTATGTCTGAGGTTACTGCCCTGCAGAGCTAACACCATATACTAACAGATGTGAATTCACTGGGACAATGTTAATTACAGTTAATTGCCTGATTTACATGGTTGCAGTTACTTGTCTAGGTAGTTTTAGTGGGAAAATGCAAAAATTACAGAAACATAGTAAGCCAGCGTACATTAACTTTGTGTTAGCACTGCATGTTCTTGACTGGGGGGTAGCTGCTGCAGCTGCAGTCCATAATGGTGTTTTAATCTTACAGTGATGCTGAGTAAAACACTCAGTGACTTAAGCAGATAAACCTTGATTTTCAGCTAAATTGGGGTTCTGTATTTTTTCGTTTGTTCTTTTTCACTAGCTTATGTCTTTAAATAAAATTAATAAACATGCTGGTAAGTAAAATTCACCCTGTTACAAGTAACTTGTTCTTCTTTCTAGATTTCTGTCTTAATTTGTGTTGTTTATCTTGTATTTTTAAAGATTCAGAAATTCAGCTGGAGAGATTCCTAAAAATAGTGATGTGTGTAACAAGGCATTTCCTTTTCCTGGGAAACTGCATGATTCCCTCGCAAAATCAGAAAACTGCATCTGTTGGAAGCACTGCAATTGGCAGATGGTGTGGGAGGAGGGAAGAAGAGAGGAAGAAGGATTTGGGGGAATGTAGTTCTAGGAAAAAAAAAAAAGTCACACTATATCAAAGAGGAGATGACTGATTTCCTTGACTGATTTTTTTTTTTTTTTTTTTTTTTAACTATTTGGTGCATTTGCAACACACAGAGTATCTAATGTTTTGAAATGGAAAATGTGACTTCTGTGCAAGTTGGAAACTGTCTTGACAGCAGCAGGGTTTATTAAATATTTATTAAATTGATGATGGTTTAGAAAATTTGATCTTTAAAAATACCCTTTCAATTTCCTTACTGATTTTATTCTGAGTGTATCATGTTTGGAATGGGATGGGAAAGCACTCAAACCAGTTTTGTTACCTTTCTTAGGTTTTCAGTACTTACTCAAATGAAGACTATGATAGACGTAATGAAGAAGTTGACCCTGTGGCAGCCTCAGCTGAGTATGAACTTGAGAAAAGAGTGGAAAAAATGGAAGTGTTTCCTGTGGAAATTGAAAAAGGTGCAAATCAAACCTTGAACATTTGCAAGAGATACTGTGCGCACAAAAGATAAAAGCAATTTTAAACTCTGTTTTCCCTGAATTTAGGTCTTGAATTTTTGCATGTGTGTTCAGGCTTTCATTTGTGGCTGATTGTGTAGAATTTAGTGAACATTAACTGGACAGGCATCTACTAACTGCGAATTGTCATACTTAATTGAAGTTAGGAAGGCTACATTACTGAGTGACGGATCTGCACTAAATATGTACAATTCATAGATCCTGCTCTCTCATGAAGCTTTCAATCTAATAGGCAGTCATAACTACAGAACAAAAAGGCTTTAAGTAGCATCTAGATTGAAAACATGTCCTTTTTTTTAAGTGAATTTTCGTATCTTTTTTGAGGATGGACTTGGAACATGTTGAAGCAGCTCACTGCTTCTTGTGTTATGTGGCTTAATACAAGTTTTTTCTTTAATCCCTTAGGTGACAGTGGCCTGGGCATCAGTATTATTGGAATGGGAGTTGGTGCTGATCAGGGACTGGAAAAACTAGGTATTTTTGTAAAAACAATAACAGATGGTGGAGCTGCCCAGAGAGATGGACGGTGAGTTTTAAATTGAATTGGTTATGCTTTTTACAACTTTTTAACTGAGCACAGTTGTTTTCATTGGATATGCTAATTACTGTGAATATAAGTATAAAAGCTGAGTGTAACTGAATAAATATTGTATTCCTGCTTTGTGTTTTTTTTAAACGGGTTTTATTTGATAGGGAATATTTTTGCAAAATAAGCATAGATCTGCTTACAGCATATGTAAGAACAACATAGAATGTGCCTGTGTGCAAAAATGCCACAAAATTATGTTGACACCCCAAATCACCAATCACTATGTAAATAGTAGAAAAACCAGAAAGACAAATAGTGTGTGAATTTTAATAGGTGATCTGCACAGAAGCTGAGGACCAAGATATTTTTTTAAGCAGTTAATTTTTTGAGACTCATAATTTCTAATTATAAATACTAGTGAGTTTTCAGTGAAACTTGTCAAAAAATTGTTAAGCCAAAATATTTTTGTTGAACTGATAGCTAATAATTTATTTATTTCGCAGAATTCAAGTAAATGATCAGATTGTTGAGGTTGATGGCATAAGTCTAGTAGGAGTTACTCAGTTCTTTGCAGCCACTGTACTAAAAAACACCAAAGGCACGGTGAGGTATGTATGTTTTCTATTAAATACTACTTTGACTTTGTCACTTTGATTTTGTCATTTTTCATTAATGGAGAGTACAAAAACTGTAATCTGAAAGTTTTACAAAGACATTGTTGAATGCAACAGTAAGGCAAACTAATTTCTTACGGATATCTTAAGCTTTTTGCTGCAATAATTTATTTGTCTTCTGCAGGTTTCTGATTGGCAGAGAGAAGCCAGGAACTCAGAGTGAAGTAGCACGCCTCATTAGTGAGACCTTAGAGCAGGAGAGATGTCTGTATGAGCAGCACTATGTTCATGATGATACAGAGCAGGTAAAATATCATGCATACCTACATATTTTTAAAAGTACATTAGCACTACATGCATTAACTTTGGAAAATGGAGTAGCTGTTTTTTTAATCAAATTGAAGCAAAAAACCCAAAAAGATAAAACAGGTAATTTGTTAAAACCAGAAATTGCAAACTTCATACATTATTATTACAAGGCACGTGATTATCGCTACTTGCTATCCTCCCAATTTATCAACAATCCAAAAGGTTTTTTTGAAGTATCAGCTGTGTGTGATTGCTTCATGTGTGGCTTACTCAGCTCTTTTGTGGAACACTGATGAAGGTGTCTGCAAGTCATCTTCAACGCTTATCCTAGGTGTAAGAAACTAAAAAGGAATACTAAGGAGTTGAGAAAAAATTTACAACTGATTGGATTTCCTGTGTGCTTTTGTTATTGCTGCTACCATAATGCAAAGTGTGTGTGTGTGTGTTTTATGATTTTCCCATTTTGTCAGGATGATGACTATGATGATGATGACGATACATATGAGTCCCATTTACATGGAAAATCTGTAGAAGTTTTTGATCTTCCTGACAATGAAGATATTGGTTTACCACTGGATATGGATTCGGCACAGTCTCTTCTTAAATTTAAAGAGGTGTGGTGGCAATTTCTTAAATATTCTTTGTGATGGATCGGGATGCATCTGAACCTTGTAAAATTTGGATATAATCTCCTACATGTCCCCCTCATTGTGCTTTTGAGCTTGTTTTCCCAACATTGCCATAAATCTCTGTAAATGTCCCCTGAAATGTAGGTCTTCTGCAGTTTTCTGATCCCTGCTTCCACGTACATATTTATATTATATTAAATGATCTTTTGATTTAAATGAAGTTTAAAAAAACCCTTGAAAACAAGCAGTAGAACCCAACATCACTTCCTTCCCTGTTGTGATGTCTGAACATTGCATTAAATAGGTATGATGCTTCTCTTAGTTCTTCTTTGGCCCATTGGACTTCGTATTTATTTGCTGCATAGTAGAATGGCTTTAGCTATGGGGGGAGCGTGGTGGGGCAGATCTCTAGTGATTGTTAGATGCTCTTCGGGAAGATTGTTAGATGCTCTTCAGGAAGACAAGTAATATACAGCTGATCTCTTGCTGTAGTCCCTGAAGTCTGCACTTTATTCTGTAGATGGGCATTTTTTTTTTGTTTGAAGGGTTTTTTCAATGATGATGCCTTCTGGGGTTTTTTTATGGTGTATTTTTTGGAGGTAATGAGTTTGTAAACCCAATAGGGCGTTCCAGACTGTGAATCCCAACTTAATGTAATTGGAAAATTGGGTTCCCTTTTCCCAAGGTTTTTATAAATAGGCACATTTGATTTATTCAGGTCTGTGGAATTTAGGTGGGGATGTAAGTGGTGTAGTCTGTGGCGTTTAGGGGTCTGGGCTACTTTGGTAAATGTAAGTCCCTGTCATTTCACTCTGGAGGGAAAAAATATACTGCAAATAAACTTTTGTCAGATGCCATTGTGCATATAAGAGCTTATTTTAGTAAAGGATCAATATTTTGGAGACCTTAAGTCTGATCTCTTGATAACGATGTTGCGAAGTTGACATTTCAGGCTGTTGATCACTAGAGAACATTTACAGTTTTTATAGGTTAGGAAGCATAACAGCAGGCTACAGCATCTTTTCATAATTGCTATATTTACTTAGAATACAATTAAATTCTCAGCTAGAATCGTTACTGTGCTGTTATTAACAATCTAAATGAAGGCTAGTCATGGATTCGTTTTACTGTGTGTTTGATGCACTATGCTGTGTCACAAAACAAAACAACAACAAAAAACCCCACAAACCAAAACCACAAAAACCAGCCAAACAAAAACAACCACCCCAGGGTTACAGATGGAAAGGGAGATAGAAGAATTAACTAATAGTTGACAAAAAAAGTGCTCTTTTGCACTTGCGCTGTTTTCTTAAGACATGTTAAGGATAATCTTTACATTTGGCTTAGGTGTAGCTTTTATTTTGAATAATCCTATAAAGATTTGTGGTGTAAAATACAAGGCTTAATTTTAGAACAAAGCCAGTATGTTTATTTGTAAGTGCTGGTAAGTAAAAATACTTAGTACTGGTAAAATTTTACTTGAGTCTGTGTACTGGTTGTCATCAATAGCATATTGCTGCTTTTTCATTGTCTTGGCACATTAAAATATTATATTAACCTACCCACTTTTCTTACTGTCTATACAGCAGTGTAGGATTTTTAGCTGTAGGTGGTCATGAATTGATTTTTGTAGCAAATAGAATATACCATGGAACTTTTTGGGTTTGAGTTCAACTTTTTAATAAAAGCTCATGATCAGTTCTGTAATTGACAAAAGAAGTTGACTTTCTTCCTCAAACCATTTTTATTGTAGCATAAGGAAATCATGGACAAATAATTAAAACTAGGATTTCAAATGCCATTTTGTGTGCGTCCATATGATTTGTTTGTTTGTTTTTCAGCTACAATTGAAACATGCAGTAACAATAGCTGAAGTGAATCAGCTGAAGGAGAGAGTAAGTTTGCAGAGAATGTTATTATTGGGAGGGAGTAGAGGGTGTTGGTTGGTTTGGGTTTTCTTATTTCAACTTACAAATTTTACCAAGAATAGGCTGAATGCAGAAGGCAGCAATCTGTTTTAAGCCTCAGGCTCTATGTACTGTGTGTTACGCTAGACAGGCATTTCTAAACTGAAAAGCTGTGCTCAAATTAAAAATAAAATAAATCCCAACAACACCACCAAAAAAAACCCCAACAAAACCCACCCAACCTCAAAATCTCCCCTGTGCTATTATAAAATGAATGCTTCAGCATTACTGCTTAGAGTAGAACTGAATATAATGGTGTACTGTATGAAACAAGCTCCCAAACAAATACAAGAATGTTTTCAGTGGATAGAACTTGTCTTATTTAGTATAGACTTGGCACTTAACAGACGATGGTTCGTGGCCAGCTTTCTGTTACCAGAAAGTTATCTTTTTTCTCTTTTTTCCCTTCTCAAATTTCTGACATGCTCTGGGGAGAGAGCCTTTTTCAGCTTTTTTGGATTCCCCCCCCCCCCTCCTTGTGAGAATTGGTTCAACGCTTCAGCTTTCTCTGGGAAAGGGTTTATTGTTCTTGCTGCTTTTTCCACTGATGGAGATCTGTGCCTTTTTCTGGAAATACTTGTTGTAGGTGAGCTGATGCTTTTATTCCATTGCCCTTCAGTGGACAAATTGCAGCACATGGCTGGGGTCAGGTAGCAAGTGGGGAGGGAACAGTGCTGCAGATTGTGATGATTTTGAATAACAGTATCTGTTGGGGGTTTTCTTGCACTCTGCAAACTTTCAGAGCTCCAAGTGTAGAGAAGCAAGCAACCAAAACTTCTTTGTGTTCTTATGATAGTGCTGATTTTGGTTTCTGACAGTGCTTCTTGTCCTTGCAGTATTCTTGAAATTTGGCCCATCTGGATTATTAAAAAACATTTAAAATGTTAGTGTTAGTGCAACTCACTCTGCCATTTTTAATTCAAGAAATTCTTGGTCCTTTCAGGATCTCTCTTCCACCAGCAGTGATCGTAACTGGCATCAAAAGCAGTGATTTCCTCTGTAAATGGTGTCCCCAAAGGAGGTGTGGACATACTTAAGTGATACCCTGTCTGCTCACTCCTGCAAGGCCTGGAGAACTTCACATGTTACCATTCCCTTTTATAATGTGGCTACTGTCAAGCTGAAGGGGCTCTATCCCTTTCTTTTGTTATGGTAATGTTTGGTGGTTTTCTGCATTAGCCCCAGGAAAGCAAACCATGGATGCATCATAGTTTATTAGGAAGACCAATGTCTAGAAGAGTACCAGGGAAGATCAGCTGGCTTCATTAGTTTTGTTCAAAAAACTGTTGGTAACAATGTAGTAGGACAGGGAGCTTGTCTTATACAGGTTAAGATCCTGTATCTCCAGTTCCCATGTAACCAAAATAGGCCTCTCCAGAGGTAGAAAGAGGTAGTGAGGTCTTGAATAAATCAATAACAAGTAACAATAAAGGTCTTATTCATTTTATCTCTTTAAAAGGAAGCAATACTAATAAGGAAGCAGTAGAAAACTCTCGGGTTTGAGTTCTAAACTTACTTGGATTAGCAATGGTTGGGAGAGTTGATAAGA
The DNA here is from genome assembly GCF_963264785.1 of Psittacula echo. Taxonomy (NCBI): domain Eukaryota; kingdom Metazoa; phylum Chordata; class Aves; order Psittaciformes; family Psittacidae; genus Psittacula; species Psittacula echo. Next base: position 66,747,296 of record NC_137743.1, on the reverse strand, counting down.
GTTCTTTAAAAGTTCAGTGTCTTGTTTTAATATTACAGATAAGTGTTTAATGGCTATTAGCTATTCTCTACCTGAATGTGTATAAACAGCTGGTTTTTATTTCATCTTTTAGTTTAGATTAATTCCTTAAGTATCAATTTTTTCAGTTAAAAATTGTTGAAGCTGAAAAAAATGAATGGAAACTGAGTCGAGCCCAACTTCAGCAAAACTTAGATGAAAGCAAAGAGAAAATTAAGAAGTTAGAGACCTACTGGTTAGAGGCACAGAGTTTATGCAAAACAGTAAACGAGCATCTTAAAGAAACTCAAGAACAATGTGATGCCCTTGAAAAGAAATACAGCAAGGCCAAGAAACTGCTTAAAGATTATCAACAAAAGTAAGTACCCCAATATCCCAGGTTCTGTTTCTTGCTTGTATGTTTTGTATATTATGGGGAAAACTGACAGCAATACCTGAGGTTAGGTTTTGCTTAACATACTTTCTTTGTATTTTGTCAGAGTTTAGGGAAGCAATGGGCTATAGATGCTGAATTCTTACCTACCTTAAGTCACCACCTTCTGGAAAGGTTCTTCAAAAATTTTGCTGCTGCTTTTGATTCTAAGCTTAGGAAAAATTATTTTCTATTTCAATAACAATTTTTTAAAACAACTTAGTTGAGAAACTGTAATACGTCTATACTTTTGGAAGGACTACTTGAAATCTGGCATGAGGTACTTGGCAATACCTTTTGCTGTTTGTGGAAAAACCCTCTAGTTTTGACAAACTTAGATGTTCCAAATAGAGTAGGCATCAAAGGATATGTAATAAGAGCCAGATACGTGTGATTCAGTCTGAATTAGGAGTTGTAGGGGGAGTAGAAGGAATTCTGAGAATTAAGGTTTTGGGTTTTGTACCTAGCCCATCAAAATGCAGCATGAAAACAGTATGTTTGGTCTGTTAACATGTTTGAGATTTTTAGTACAGGTAATATTGCTTATCCAGTATGGCTGTTGTCATACAGGTGTCTGTTCTACCTTTTTTCCTCTTAGCTAAACAGGAGCTAAATGCAAAATACTTGTAGAAGTATCTTGTTAATACAGAACACAACCATTGATCTTGGTGGTTCGTATCTTAAGTATCTCCACCTGCTACTTACTTTTAAAGGTAGTTTTCATTATCTTTAGGTCTGTAATCCACATTGGGAAATGTTATTTTTCCAAGTACTTTTTGGTGAGCTTTTTAAAGGTCTCCTTTCCCCTCTTCTCCCAAGCTTATCCACATGGAAGCTCAAAAGTACGTTAAAATGACTGCTAACAGGCTAGTTTCCATTTCCTTGCTGTATTGCAAATGCCCATTAGTCCTTTGACTGTCTCTGAAGCTTTTGCATTTTGTGTAGATATTCTATGCTTATTTGCTGTGTTTTTATGTTATTCCATCTGACTTGCAGGAAAAAAGCAGCTTTTATTTTTGGTTCCTTCCTGCAATCATTGTTTCTTTTTGTAAAACCAGCCACTGCAATTTCTGAAGGATTAACCAAGTAAAAACTTGAAATGCAACTTATTCTCATATAAAGAAGTTTAGCATAGCTTTTGGAAAGAAAATACCATGTGTGCATGTATCTTTGTGGAAAAGAGATATATCTTTGTCTAAGATGTAATGATTGCAGTCATGCATATATTTCATGCTTTAAATGTGTATGCAACTTGCCACTTTTAAAGGTTGAGAGATGGTTGTAACATTGTAGTAAAAGTGTTGCAACACATCCTTTTTTCAGCCCAGAGTAAATTGTGATGTCGTATATATTTTCTTTTGAAGACAGTAAGAGCAAACAAATACGTAAGTCATTTTATGACCTGACAAGATTAATGAATACGTTATACGTTAGAGACTTGATTTTTTTTCAATGATTGCTTACAGTGCTTTTTAGTAAATGCAACTGTGTGTATTTCTATGTATTTTTCTACATTTCTGTATGTTACTGTTTCATATATATGTGTACGTTTTTTTCACCAGAGAAACAGAATTTATGAAAAAAGAAGAAGATCATTCAAGGCTACTTGAAGAGAGAGACCAGAAATATGCAGAACAGCTGAGAGTATATCAGGAAAAAGTAAAGGAGTATTATATTTTGAAATAGACTTCTGCATTCTCAGAGAGTTGTATTTCACTTCTGAATTTTAATTCTTGCAGATTTCAGAGCTTGAAAGTAAATTAAAAGTATATGAGAGAATGCCATATATGTTTGGAGGTGGCAGTTTATTGGAAGATGTCTGTCAAAGTCCAGGCCAATATAATGAAGATTTGAAGACTAAAGAAGAAAAAGAAACTGAATCAACAGAAGACAGACTAAATTCTTCCGATATGTTAATTTCTGGTATGTTATAGGATCTTTGATTTGCATTTAATAAAAATTAATAGTTATATGTGTAGTAGTTGTTAAAAGAAGTTGTTTGCTATTTCCTACAGACGGGGTAAATGTTTGACCTGAACAAGTGTGGATATTTTTGTTTAGGTCCCCCAACATTTTCCGTATTTGTAGTAATGTATTTCTTAAATGCTGTGCGAAAGAGGAGATAGGTGGAGAGAGATACATCTTTACTGTTCCTCAGGTTCTCTGTTAGTGAAACTGATAGTATTAGTGGGACTAAACCACTGAGATTTGTCAGTTAAAATCCCACTGATTTTAAGCTATGATTTACACCAAAACTTGCTGCTTTTTAATTTGTCTTGTAATTTTATGTCTAGAATCAGAATTAGAATTAGAATTAGAATTCTATAGAATTAGAATGTTATAAAATATCCAATGGTGGTTTAAAGGAGGACATTTTTAAAAGATGTAGTAGATGCTTATGTACTTTAAAAAGTCTTAAAGAACAAGGACAGGAAAGTACATTTTGGGCACAAATTCTCACCTGTTTGAGAGTAAAATTCCATTTTCAAGCCATAATACAATTATATCCTGATCTGATGGATATTTTTTTCTTGAAGAAATTGAATAGAAATATATATTAAAAAAATAAAATTGCTACCATAATGTTAAAATATTATAATATTATATAAAATGGTATTTTCACATAGTGAAATGGTAGTAATGATTAACAGGTAAAATAATTGTGATGTAACTTCTGAATATTTTTCTGAACAGTGGGTTGGAGAATTTGCCTACTAGTTGTTTTGGACTTTTTGGTTTTTTTTAAATAATACATATTTGTTGCAGATTTTGATGCTTTTGTTGGGGATACTCCCAGATTAGACACCAGCGCACACAAAGCAAAAGCTCAGCTTGCTTTGAAAGTAAAACGCCAGCCACCTTCTCGATCAAAACTGAAAGAATCACTTGGGGCTGGACAGCAGACTGCAGATCTGCAGGTACCGATATTGGTGGATAATTATGCATTCAGGAGCCTGAAAGTATGTTCAGTTTTATCTGTATTTGCAATTTTAAGTGTTGCCCGTGCTTCATTCAGACTGTGACAAAGCATCATATTTTTATGCTGTAAATGAAAAACCCTATTTGGGTTCATACCACATGTCATCTCTGATATGTTCTTTCTGGAAATGTTGATTTGAAGTTAGCAAAGAAACACACAAGCTTGTTGTGTTCTGCTTCTACTTACTGAAAGCTTTTGGTATAGTTACAGTGGTATGTTGTGAAATATGTTTGTCTATCATGTAATTCTCTCATCTGAAACAAGTTAGTTAACAAATTTCTTCAAAAAGTAAGCGCTCTGAAATGCTTCATTGTTCCATAAATAATCATTTAAGCCCACAAAAAGTATACAAATAAAATATTCTAGCGTGTTTCTGGAAAGCAGGTTAATTAGGGTGTATATAGTTAGTATATGAAATAGCCTGTCATAGAGGGAGAAGACTGAGCTACTTCACTTAGTCTAAAAAGTGGTTGCATTGAATTAGAATGGCCAAGATATACCAGAACATTTCTGACTTGGCTGGAGAAAGATGATTTGGGATGTGCAGAAAGATCTGTGTATGTAACTTAAAATTTTCTGAACTGAGTAAGTTTGTGTGTAGTACAGTATATCCATACATCTAGTGGAAGATCAGATAGTAAATTATTATCTGTCATGTTTGTCATAAAATAACTTTTGTATTTGTTGAAGGATGAGGATTCAGAAGATGCTGTTCTCAACAGAGACCTTTCCTCTGTGTACCTAACCAAGACCTTAGAAATAAGTGAAAAATTAACTCTCCCACACCTGGATGACATAGATCGAAAGAGTGAAAAGCTTGAACAAACAGAAAGCACAGAAAGTCCTCTAGAGTCAAGTCCTTCTGCTTCCACACACTCTTCTCCAGTACACAAACCAAACAGTGAAAATAGCACAACTACCACTCGTTCACCTCCTCCTGAAGAGATGGCTCCAAATTCTCCTCAAGGGTATTCCAAGAATGTTAAGCAAAGAGAAGCAAAAGGGAAAGGCAAAGAAGCCAAGGGTAAAACTTAAGAGTTTATTATTATTTTAATCCTTTGGGCTAAAGTATTACAGATTTTGGATAGAAATTATTATTGAACAATAGACTACTTTGAGGGAAAGTGAATTGACTACAGAACTAATTACCTGTTCTAAAACCAGTTCTTAACTCTTCAAGAAAGTTTAAAGTTATCAAAATGTAAGTTCATTGTATTCTATTTTTACCTATTGAAAGTAAGTAGTAGTAGTATGTTCTGAAAATAAGCTTATCCTTTTAATTCCTCCATCTGCAACAAGTTCATTACCAAATTTCTACAAAAGCTCAACATTTCTGAAATAATTTACAGCACCAAGAATCTAAAAGATGCCTCCAAAATAAATGCTGTTTCAATAAAAAGTATAGACAAGAGTAAGTCTAAATCAGTTTAGTAAAAGCTCAGACCTATAAATCTAGATAGTCTAAATGGTTGCCTTGACATAAACTAAAGGGGAGCTAAGTAATTGACTGTGGATAACCAGTAAAGGTCCTAAGGCATTTTTGCAGAACACTAGCCTCTTAAGTGACAGTATATTGGAGAGTAAGTCTGACTGATTTCCTGATTCCCGGTGTTGACTTTGTACTTCCAGATGTTATACAGGTGTTTAAACAAGATACGGATTCTGAATATTACGGGAATTACTGCATTATTCATCTTGCCCTCTTAGGATATTTCTCACTAGGAAAAGGTTGAAGGTATTATAATCAGCTTAGTCACTACTAATCATCATTTGGTTGAAATATTTGGCTTTTTTTCTTAAGTATAATTGAAAAAGGGATCAGATAAAATGTTTTAAATGCTTGATATATCCTCTAGTTAGCTAGCACAATATATAAAAGCAGATTATATTTGCTGTCTTTTCTGTACTGCTCAGACAAAACCTTTCTTTTAATACCCTGAAAACAGGATTTGTTTTGTACTCTCCTCATTCTATGTGTTTCTGTAGTCTAAAACAAAACTACTCTCTACCCTAGCTTCTGTTAGTAAAAAAACCAAAACCAAAACGCCCACAATTTACCAAGCAACTACTTCATATATAAGTGATTTTTCTTTTCTACATTTTTTCTGGTGATGGACAAAGCATTGTAGACATTTTCCTAAAATTGGCAGTCACTGGAAGAGCTAATTAATGCAGTACATCAAAGATGAGGATTAGTATTGAAAGCTTGCTCTTTGTAGGCAAAATGGCACTAAATGCTAGCTTGTTGCATTCTAACCATATTTAAATGTCTACCTATTATTTCATTGAAATAATCCTTTCTATTACCTTCCCATCCATTCATGTATCAGTCTGTACTTTAACCTATTGTACTGCGATTTAGAAATTACCCCTTTTCTTAGAATACTTCTTCTGGAGAGAGATGTGGAAACAAATGTCAGTCTTAAAATTAATTCTTCCGGGTTTGTATTTAAGCTGACAGAAAAAATAATCGGTTTAACTGGTAGTTATAATTTATTGGATGTTACATTTTTAGAAGTAGTGGTTAACTAATTAGATAAAGTTCTAATACTGATCAGAAACTACTGAGCAGATATTAAAAAAGGGGGGAGGGAAGGAAACCTCTCCCGACTGTCCAGCAGGTAAAATTTATGATAACCATTTATATGTTTCAGGAAAGGTGATGGGTGTTGATAGTTGCCCTCAGTTTTGTGTAGTGAACATGATTTTTGTTCTTTCTGATCCTTGAAGGCATCTGTGTACATTACTTGATGTCAGTTGTCATCTTGAAGACAGAGCTTATAAACCTACTTTGTCTCACAAAAAGCAGGCTTCATCTCTTTCATAGGCAGCTTAGTTATGCAACAGTCTTGGAGGAGCTTCAAAGTCCCAATTATTTCTGCAGAATAGTCGCATTTTATATACTATTTCCAAGAAACTTGGTTTATTAGGATCTGTCTGTTCTCTAGGTACTGGCTATCATGTTGTTTCAGCACGTTTACTGGATAGCACCTTGCATTTGTAGCCCATGTTCCAATTAGCTAGCTGGGCTAGCTACTGAACCACAAAAAAATGCAAAAGGAACATCTTATAATACTTGAAGCGTAGTAAAGGACAGTTGAATGCTGTATTTGCTCAGCTGTTCCTTTGAAACTGGATTTCTTTAAAGCACCTTATTTATACTGGTTACCTAGTTGGTGTATTTTAAGGTTGACATTTTGCAAAAGAAAGAGGTACTTTTTCATAAACCTATCTTAAACTACGTTTTGGTTTAATTCACTGAAGCAAAATGCTGTGGTATGTTTTCTCTTTCTGTAGACGGTATAGAATTACTGTTTATCAAAAACAATATTTTTGATCAGTCATAAGTAACTGTTGTGTTGCCATTTTTCAATGGTACAGCACAGCCAGAATGATGGGAAGATGCCCTGAGAACAACTTATTTCATATGGCTGTAGTATTTTCAGTTAGTATCTGCATGTGTGAATGCAAGTTTAAGTTACTCATAATTTAGTATCTTATTTACTTACAAGCATCATCAGAATTACTTGAAACTTGCAAATCTTTTTAGAATAACATTTTTATTTTTCACCCCACTATGAAAAGCAGAAGAAAAGAAGAATGAAGATAGGACAGTAGAAACAAATGAAGGAACATCATCAGGGAAGTCCAAAAGGAGATTTCCAGATTTTGGGTGAGATTTTGTTTGTGTTCATTTGGAAACAAATGGGTTTCAATGTTCCTTTTGGAGAGTATCATGTTTTCCCTCAAAGAATTTCCTGGGGTTCTCTGGTTTTTATCTGAATACACAATAGCTCTTGAGCATTTTTAGTGTTTATTTTGATTATATGTGGTCCTTGGAAGTACTTGCATAATTCTGTCATGGTTTTTGAGTAAAAGATGAGTGACAGTACTTTTTTTTAATTACGTGCATAATCAGTAAAATCGTGCTTTGTACAACAACCTAAATGTGGCTTTTTGTAACAGCTGGAATCAATGTAGAAACTAGCTTATTAATTAAAAAAAAGTCACACTGTGTAAATGTAAATGCTTTATGAAAATTGTGGGGTTTTTTTACTTCAGTGGATTACGGAAATCTGGAGGCAAGGGCAGGAAACACGAAAAAGAAAACCTAAGAAGTTCTCTGGATAGCAGGTAGTTGTTTTGTTTGTTTAATACATACATGATGTATTCCTAAAGATTTTAACCTAAGTATCTGTTTTAAAATTATCATTACTATTTGACTTTAAAGTACATTCAAGTATAACAGTGGTAGAATATGATGATTGATAAGATGATATGGAAGTGAGCTTCTAATCTCCTGAATAAAGAAAAATACGTAGAATAGTATAGAGGAAACAATAAAACTGGGTTACATTTTAAAGTGGCTCAGAAGATTAACTCTTTGTGCCCTATCTTAAATACAAAAACTGTATCTTGCTTAGGAAGATTAATGTTGAGTTAATTTAATGTTGAGTTAAATTAGCAAATTATTTGAAATTGTTAAATTGTGTGAAATATCTGCAAAAACACTTAAATTTGTGTTGTTCAATAATTCAAATTATTTTGGATGGCAATTTAAAGGCAAGAATTGTTTTCTTTGTAATTATCAATTGTGCTATGGAAAGGATAAGAATTAGTGGTGTGTGTTTCAAATTTGTTGTATTGTGCGTGGGTTGTGTGTCTGGGGACAGGGTGAGGTGGTTTGTTGTTTAACCACAATTTAATCTACTTATTTCAGAGGTTCCCGAGAGCTGTTGGATGACTCGGGCAACAATCTGTCTGCATCCGATTCAGATTCCCCTGTTCCTACTTGCATGCCTTTCTCTTGGTTTGGAGATAGCCACAAGGAGTCTCAGATTTCTAGTAGCAGCTCGCACTTCGCTCAGAGTGGGCAAGACAGTTGTGAACACGGTCAAGAGAAGAATAAGAGCAAGGTAAAGATGACTAATTTGTGCTTTGAATGTTTAAGCATTACATCTTGATAAAGTAAAAATATTAGGCTTTAGTATGTGGAAGCTTGCTGACTTAGTCCTTGACCACATCCCCTCTTCCAAACAGTGCTGCAGAAGGCTGAGGCTTCACAGCCCTCACAAGCAGAAACTGTGTGAGTGTTCTCATTCCCTCCTGTTCAGTTGAAGCATCAGTGGAGGCTATTCAGGCTGGAATAGCATCTAGGGAACAGTCACAGGGTATGTTATTTCACTGGTTTATAATGCTAAAGGTAATGCTAGCTTTAGGACAGCATAATTTTAAAAGCCAAATCTTTTTACCTGTGTGATATAGTCTAATACTTGGAGGAAGTGTACATAAATAGAGGTCAGCTTCCCAGGCAGTTTGCCAACTACCTCGTGCCGTACTGATATGTAGGGGTGAAGTGCCAAACAGGTGGATGGTTTTCATTAACAAATTTAGTATTGAAAGCCAAGAGATGTGTCTTCTAGGCAACTGCTTCTGAGTAAGAGATAGCCTTCTAGTAATTTAAAGCCTTGTAACCAAGTCTTAAGAAGGAGACTAAACAGTTCAGTCTATAATCATAAAGTTACCATCTTCACAGTTTAAACTATTGGAAAGTAATGGCTGTAAAAAGTAAGAAATGTGCTGTCTAAATAGTTTGTTAAAACCCATTTCAGTGTAAGACTGTTACTAACAATCTTACTAACCTACCCCCATTCTTGTTTCCTTTGGATTTTGTCAAATTATAGCTATTTGAGTAACCTTGAAAGCTATTTTTGAGTTTCACACTTTTTTTTTTTTCACTTTGGTTGTCTAAAATACCCTTCCACCTTTTCCTTTTTCTCTGTCCTGTTAAAGAGAAGTGAGTCACAAGTCTAGAAGAGAAACTTTCCGAGTTGTAGTCCATGAAGTCACTGACAATTTGCAAAGGCAATTTGTTAAATTACGTTTTGTTTTCTTAGTGTTAATTTACAGTCCCTATGATGGGAGTAAGCTGTCTGCACACAAAGTTTGTAAAGTGGTTTTAGAACCGCTTACCATAGCACAGGAACTTGAGTAGAAATTTTTAATCTCTGAAGTACACTAACACTTTACAGAATACTGTCCACTATGTGTCAGTCTTATGCATTTACAGCTCCTATGCTGTTTGCTTCTGTTGAAGCATGCAGTGACCAAAAGATGTTTCTTGGGTAAATAACCCAAGGATCTTGGGAGTGCAAGATCCATGTTGAAGAGGGTATGCATACAAATTGGTACAATTTTTGATTAAATGGGAGTGCATGACTGATCTCCTAATAGGCTTATAGCAAAGTTACCAAGAGATGTTTTCTGTATAGATAAACATTCATTAGTTTAGCTTTCGAAGTCTTTGTTTCAGAAGAACCCATTTGTCCCCACTTCATTCATCCTTTCTCTGATTCAAATAATTTTTCTGAGCATAGTAGAAGTCCCACTTGCATTTCTACTATAAGTTCCCATAATGTGCTTAAGCACCCCTTAATGATGTTTATATAGATGCTTTTCTTGGCAGTCAAAAAGGTATAGATCTTACCAGATTTGATGCTCTTTTCCTTTCCATGTTGTCTTGAAATAATAGCCTTTTCTTGTCATCATTGTACATTTAAGTTGATTATCACTTTAACCTTCCAGCTGGTTTCTTGCCTACTGTTTTATTTTTTGTTTCCTTCTCATGCTCCAGTATGTAATTGCAGTTCACTGCTCTTTTCTTTAGTGCCAGTTGCAAACCAGCAGCTGGAAGAATATACAAGTCTTCAACTGTCTTCCTGCTTTATAAAATGGTAGAAAGCTGACCCTGTTAAACAACATGTTCTCATACCTTAATTAATCCTAAAACCATACTCAAGCTTTCTGAAGTCAAGCTGGTTTTACTTTGCAACATTTGGGGTCTTTTATAAAGACAGTAATGAGACAGTAGCTACTGCTTGGAATGACTAATCTTTGTAGATCTTAACCTGCAGTGGATCATTAAGTTTGCACTACAATAACAAGACTGGTAAACCTCACTATGAAAAGACATTAAAACTGAAAAAGAACTGTGCTTGACCACTCAGCAGTGAGTCTTGTTACTAAAAGAACATAACAACAGGGACAAAATCATCTTCCCAGAATTTAAAGAAAGAATGCTTCTTTTTGTTGACTTTAACTCCGTAATATGTATTGCTTTTATGTCTGTAGTATCCCATATGATCAGGTGAAAATGTTTCTTAAAGAGCAGGTAAAAATAGAAGCCCTAACATAAGAACTTTGTCATGTAAAAATCTCTAACTTTTGTACTGAGCCTTTTGCATTGTCTATAATTTCTGTAGTTGAGTTTTAATATTGCTGGTGTAAGGAATTAAATTTGAAGTGGGTTCTGTTTCTGCAAAATTTGCGTTTCAAAATTATGATACCTAGAAGGTTTTTATTTTCTTAAAATGATACTGAAGTTAGTCTTAAACTTCTAATTTGGCAAACTAATGAATCAACTTCTTGTTCCTTGTGAAAGCTGGAAACACAAGAACTAAAATCTTGTGATCTGAGTTTTGCAGACTGTTCAGCCTTATGAGATTTCTAAATTACACGGTTTGTAAATTAGGCCCTTTACGTAATCTACTGCTTCATTTAGTCCCATTGATACAATGCAAACACGTACATGCCACCCATATTTAGGTGTATGCAGTGTTTAATTTTAGCTGCAAGGAAGAGCACTGGGATGTAAACTGTTTATATCCTAGTACCTTAGGAAGCATACCTATAAAACCTCTTCTATCTGAATTCTGTGCTCTTCCAGAATAAAAAAAATCTTTGCAACTGGCTCTCAATCCTTAAAAGGAAGGTACTACTTCTTTAAACCAAATAGGAGCAGGGGGGAGGAGAAAACGTTACAGCTGGTGCTGACATGCTTTACTTTTGGTTATGTTTTCCTCATATTTTTTTCTAAAGTCTCATTAAATATTTTTCTCTAATAGCATCCTGTCTTTTTTATTCCTTTTTTTTTTTTTGTTTGCTTGTTTTTTGTATTTTTTTTTGTACCGCTTTGTTTCTGAACTGCCCTTGATTGCTCTACAAAGGTAGAAGGAATGAACTGAGGGTAGCTGAAAGAAAAGCTCCTGAATAGATTTTCATTTTGGGATGAAATTAGTTGGAGAATAGGTTGATGGACAAAGTAGTCTGTTGTTTCTGGTAATACCTTTTACATCTAAAAGACTGAATAAGCACCTAAAATATAATGTAACTTATAAAATAATCTACATGGGCAATAAGAACTCCGTTTTTCAGTTATGTACAGTACCACCCTATGAAAAGTAGCAGAAAAACTCAAGTTGTGCTTTGGGTTGGGATTGTTGGGGTTTTTTTGTTTGTTGGTTTATGGTGGATTTTTCCTTGGGTATTGTTTTGTTTTGTTTCTTTGGGGTTTTTTTGGTTTTGTGGTTTTGGTTTGGTTTTGGTTTTTCTCTTAAGATTAGAAATGTGTAGCAGTAATTTAGAGGAAAAAGGGACTGCAAAGATCAAGTATCCACCCTGAACCCAAGGCCAGAACAAAATTTAAAGTTGAGTTTAAACTGAAATCAAGTTTAAACAAGAACATCAAGTTTAAATCAAGGACACAAATACAGAAGTACTCAGTGAATACAACTGCAAAAACGTAGTTCTAAGTTCAGTAACTTATAGGAGCATCACTTACTGAAGAAAAATGTCTGTAACATCAGTTTAATTTAGGATCTCAAATTATTTATGCATATAGGGATATAGTATGGCATCCTTATAAAGTATGGTTACTTGATTAGACACATAGAGAAAATTACGGTAAATAATTTCTTACTGTTTGTAGACAACACAAGGTAGTGCTGAGAAATAAATTTTAGAAAGGTAAAAGTAGGAGGCATGATTTTGGCAGAGTTATTTTTTACTCACTAAAGAAAAATAATGTAGAGGTCAGGATCTGAGTTGGAAATGGAGGTAACCAAACTGGAAAATATTCTGTGAAACACATACATTGGTATTCTTTAGGAGGATTTTCTTACCAAACCTGCTGTTAAGTTTTCAGGTGTAGCATCTGGGGAGGTTTTGTATTCTTCAGCTTCAGTCATAAGCTGCTCAGGTAACCTGCCTGAAGTTGTGCATGTAGTGGCCGCTGAGTAAGTTTGAACCTAGATCCTGCTGCTTTTTAGATGCAAAGGCAGGCATACAGATCCAAAAGCTTCCTTTAAACACAGACTAAGTGTAATAACTAAATGTAAACAGTAAATGCTATGAAGATTTTACATTCTTTCAATATGATAGTTCTTACATTAGTCATATTTCTAACCTGAACTTTAATTTCTTAGTTTTTTAAAAAATATAATAGTAATTTATTAAAAGAATAAATTTTTTAAAATCTTTCATTTCGTAAGAGTGTTCTATTTTGAAAATAATTTGTTCAGGCTGTCAAACTACATAATTTCTGTAGATTTACAGTGTTAAACCATTTTTTGTAAAGACATAGAAATAATTGCTGAATTTCTAAAATATTCAGCTTTGTCATACTGTTTTTACACTATTTGGTACTTTAGCTATAAAGATTTTATATAGCTTAATACAGTCCATTTATTATAAAAATTCTTCTAAAGATATTTTACATCTATGTGGTGTTTTTTATATCAAGGTAATTTTCAGATTACATGATTCTGTGCCTCAAATGCAGCCACCTCAAAACTGAATCATGGAATAATTTGAGTTGGACCTGTAAAGGTCATCTAGTCCAGTGCCCCTGCAGTGAGCAGGGACATCTTCAACCAAATCAGATTGCCAAGAGCCCCGTCCAACTTGGCCTTGAATACTGCCAGGGATGGGGCATCTACCACCTCTATAGCAACCTGTCCCAGTGCTTCACCACCCTCATCAAAGCTGTTAAAATGAACAGCAATACAATATCTTAACTCAGTATTTAAAGTTTTGGAAAGCTTGTCCTTAGGCAAGCTCCATATTCTCTATTCATGAACTAGTTTGAACCCTGATCTGCAAGCTTCTGAAAGCTCCTTGCTGTTCCAAATCTCAATGTGTGTTAGGCAGGGACAGCCTATTCGTTTCTCTGTTGACTGCAGTGGTTCGATAATGGGCCACTATGAAGTCTAAACCTAGCTCTTGTTTCAGAAACTTTGGAATTTATGGGGGCACTTCTGTGCCCTGGGAATCTTAATGACAGTAAACAATTAGGACTGATCTTTATCTCACCAACAGAACAGCACCTTCTGAAGCACATTCATAGTACTCGTGTAGGTTTGAGTGGAATACAAACTCAGTATGAATAATTCCAGCAAATAAGTCTTAAATTGCTTCTCCTCGAATGTGGTATGCCTGCTGAAAAAGTAACCACATGTATTTCCTTGTGTATTAAACGGCATTTGGGGTTATGACCAGTTCTCCACACAAGGTGCTCTTATTGGGGATATTGCTTTAAATCTGTTACTGTGTTCTTGAATTCATTAATTTAACAAGAACAAGTCAGATGCTTGATGTCATGAGTGCTTTTCATATGTAATCTAAAGATAACTAAATTGTACTTTGGTTTATTTTTGTTTTTTAACAAAAAAATACTAGAATGTCACCTTATGACTTGCTTTTCCAAAGAGTGAGTTAATAAAACGTTATTTCCACTTGTTTGCAGAGTAGAGTTGTCATAGATGACACATACCATAGCAAGCCAAGTTGTGAACTTTCAGGGTTAGTGACAGAGCCAAATCTGTCAGGTCGTTCACACACTTTAACCTTCTCTTCAAATGAGGTGAGTTTCAAAGTGTGTATATGTGTGTTGTTGATGTTGTTGTTCACACTACAGCATGTTTAATAGAAACAGATGTGTGTAATGTGACACTAGATGGCTGTTTCCATATTTGAATGTTGAAGAACACTGTAAAGAATCAGGAGTTGTTACTGAACTAAGGATACTGACTAGTAGATGCCTTATCAGCCTTTTGTATTCTGATCCTAGTTATAGTGTAGCAGTTGGAATTAACTCTTTCTGATCAAATTGCAGTTTCTAATTTTAACACCATTCTATTCCACTAATTTAAAGCAACTTCCTGGGTGAACGAAAACTGCAGTGTTTTTGACCTTGCCTTCATATCTGTGCGGGTTTGTCTTGCCATAAAATTTCATCTATGTAAAAGCAAACAAAAGGAAAAAGAAAAAGCAAGATAAAAAGACAGACTATAATGGTTCTGATATGTAAGTAGAAACTAGATACCTGAAGGTCAGTGGTCGTTACCCTGGAGAACTTGCTCTTTTGGCTACAGCTGAAACCTAAAGTCTACACTTCGGTAACATTCTGAGATGTTGTTTCATGCAATGTTTGACTCGTGTGCATCATTATAGATTAAATCCATTATAGCCTAGGAGGAGTCATTAAAGTCAGAACAGTCATCTTCCAGAAATGAGTTGGAGGGCTTGCCAAACTGATAGTGATAATGCTTGAAGAAAAAACTACATGGTGATTCATGAATGTGGGGGTTTGTTATTTACTATCTCAAACCAGGCTTCGGTGAAAATCTTAAAGTATTCCAGTAATATATAGGAAGTCAGAACAGTTTTACAATAGAAATACTAACATAAAATCGGGTGTCAAAAATCATATAACTGGATTACAGGTTTCAGTAGTGGATTAATATCTTGAAGATGTTTATCAGAGATGACTGTCATAGATACTAATTGGAGTTCCTCTGGTTTCATTAAATCTACCATTGCAAGTACTCCCTGCTGTTTCTTGAATAGAATGGTTCATGAACGGAACATGTGTTTCTAAAACTTTCAGGCAGTAGAAGTCATTAAGATTTTAACAGACCTTAATATCTTCTTGACTGTTGTTCTTTGATCAACGTTACAACTTTCTGATTCTAAAATTCAAACAAAAGTTGTCTGTCATTAATTGTGCACATGTAAAGTGATGATTTGAGCTTTTTTTTGTTATAGATTAGTCAGATTCTAGTGTTATCTCTCATTCACGTTGCTTATACATATGACAAGAGAAAGTTGTACCTTTTCAGTAATTATATTGATTATCAGGGTCTGTTCTGAGGTTAATAATAAATATCTCTGAGCTGGTTTCTCTTTTGGAAAGCAGTATATGTGCAGGGAAGTAGTTCTGTTCTTGTGGTTTCTTGATTTAGTAGTGCAATACATTGAGTTCTAGGAAAAAGAAAGCAATCATAGTAATCCTTAACTTAGGCTCTTCGCAAGTAGAATTTTCTACCTGGTGCTTGTTTTTTGATGGGCATTTATGAACCCATCCAGGGATCATGCTAGCCCACATAACCCCTGCTTTCAAAGGAGTGGCATTACAGCGTTTTGCCCTACAAATCCTGGAAAGAGACCTCCGCTCACAGGTTAGCAGGCTAGCTGGTTAACCCTCCTTTAATCTGTTAAATGGTGTGATGGCATTGGTGTGTTCTTGGAGTTTATATTTTTATCTTCAGAGTCTTCAGTATTTCTGCATTTGCTTTAAAATCATCTGGATTTTTATGCAGCAGCACATGGTTTTCTTATTCTTCCACATCTTACAAGTACTTTTGGTTCTGCTTTCTGAATTTGAAGCTGATCTTTTGTATGTGTGTGTGCCGTGGCTTTTTTGGGGACTGTAACTCTGATGTACAGCCAGCTTGGGACAGTCATTCTGTCTCTGGAAGAACAGTAGGGGACTGGAAAAAAATATGTAGATGTGTTATTTAATGATCAATAATTACTCATAAAATCAGTGTTCTTCACCTTATTCTTCTACACTTTCCACTTTCCTATTCATATTCTTAAAAAAAAAAACAACAACCCAAGTACTTTCAGGTGTGAAAAATTCAAATTGCACAGGATTAAATATCTTCCTGTTCACTTCTGTGAGGTGATGTTCAAGTGTTTCAACACCAATTCAGTTTTTGGTACAGCTTCATCTGGTTTTAGAGTTGTGTCTTTACCAATATGAAGTAGGAGTTTGTAAGCAACTGATAATGCTGAAAAGCATAGATGAGAATTATTAGCTCATTCTGGAAGTCTTCCATGACATATCTTTTAGCTGCTCTAATCCTTGCTGCTTGGGAGAACTGGTGCAGAGAGTCCCCAGGATTTTGCTGGGAGACTGCATTCACTTGGTGAAGTGAATGAATCTGGGCCTCTTTGACAAGAGTACACCTTCTTCAAATACTTACATTCTGAAGCTGCAGAAGCAAACTTGTTGCATGGCTAGCACAGATGAAATAGAATTTGTGAATTCCAACCAGAATACAGCATTTAACACGTTTTCCAGTGTAAAGGAGATGTCTATAGAGAGACGTATACACATACCACCCCCACAAAGGGTAATAGTAAATATATATATAAAAAAATACACATGTGGCTATATATATTTAGTATTTCTGGCTGCTGATAGATCAGCCACAAATCTGAGATACAGGTCAAACTTATAATGTAAAAAGTGTCCCCTTTTTAATGTATTATCCATGAATGCTTGCCTAGTATGAGACAAAGTTAAAAGTTACCAATCTCTATTTTCTATTACAGTATCAGATTGGAGAGTACTGTTATCTAAAATGTTTTAAAATAAACTGGCATTTTGAAATTCCTTTTAATAATCCTTGCAGTGAATCTTGTTTCTCTGTACTCATCTCTAGCTTGATACCTTGCATAGAAAACTCACTGTGCCCCAGTTTTCATACAGATGCTGTATAGAACACTTCAAGCAAAACCTTTTCTAAAGCCCTTTGTGGCTATTTTATGAAAATTGCTCCTCTTCTTCTGCACATCAGGAAGGTGGATGTGTTCACACTTCTTTATATGTACATAAGCATTTTAATGTGGATTAGGAGTTCATTTTTTGAAGTAAATCTCCTGGCAGTCCTGTCTTGTCTTAATGTGATTTATCTTGGAAATCAAATCAGATGTACCAGGAACACTGTTGGAGCACATTCCAGCTGCTAGTGGCCATTGAGTGTGTGTGACCATACCAGGGCTATTTGGAAGTGAAAAATCTGTGAAAATGCTTGTAGTATGTGTTTTAGGACATCAGCACAAACTCTTCTGCTCTACAGACTTGTTCCTACTTAACCGCACTACCTCCTAATGTAACCACTGTCTTTTTGTTTCACACACCAAGGAAAGCAAAGCCATTTCTCATTACTTACAGTCCTCTGATATAGCAGAAATTTAAAATTGTATTTGTTTCACCCGATACATGTGTTCTATGTTGTGCTCTCAGATCCAGTTATCAGATCATGCGACAAGCCTAGCTAGGTATTGCTATCTTTCACTTGCAGTCACCAGAATTATTTTGTTACATTGAATCAACTCTTTCAAATTTTCCATCAAGGGAGTTGGATTTTTAGAGATCTCTCCCATTCGGAGCTGTAGTTGTTCATCTGGAACTTTACAAGGGTCATGTCCCAGATCCATCACTAGGAAGATGCTTATTTCTATGTTTTCTGTTTACAAATGACATGCTTAAAGCTCGCTTTAAAAAGTGGACATACTGTCTGCTGTTCTGCAGCTATCTTTGATAAATAGTGGAAGCTGCCTAGTGGAGCAGTCTGCAAGTCTAATGCAGCCTGTACTCAATCATTTTGGATAGTTAATAAAACTTCAGGTGACTCTGATGTTACTGATTTAAGTATCACACCTAGAATTTCTTCTGTACAGACACTGAGCTCTGTTTTATGTGGCTTTTCTTTTGTAACGAAGTCATAGAGTGCTTCAGGATGAACAGCAGTACCTTTTTCCCCTCAGAAGCCAGCTGAAATTGAGGGAGCTTCAAAAGCATCGTGCACTCACAAAGTGTACTTTCAGTGGAAGGCCACAAGCTCTTATGTTTCTGAAATGGCCCTCTACTAGACAGACCCTTTAAAATGTTGATGTGATGGCATTAGATGAAAGAATACACAGTAATCTATTTTTAGAAATGTACCAAATTTAGTAAAACTGTAGCTGGAACAGTCACCAGATTTACTAACTATTAGAGTTGCTTTTGTTCTGGATTTCCTTTACTTACCATTAATCAGCAACACAGTTGAAGTGTTACTTGATTCTCCTTGGTGCTGTGTAGGGCAGTATATAACATTAGGATTGAACTATCTTAACCAACTAACTGAGGAACCTTCTTCATTGTTGGAATGCATCAAATGTAAGCTAATGCTTTGCTATATAATTTCTTAGAGAAAACCATTTATGTTCTTTAATTCTGACTTAAGTTTGTGTTGAATGTTGTGTCTTTTTGTTTATAGCATACTCCTAGGCAAACTGGCTGTAAGCTGTGATCTCAAGAACTTAAGTACTTTTGGCACTAAAGTATGTTTAAGAGTGTGTTTTGTAAATCAAACTCAATTGGCACCTGGAATTCAATATATAGTCAAGTAAAACATTGCTCACAGTGACTTTTCTCGATTCGTTAGGCATTAGATGATGAATTTACAACAACAGGAAAGCAAAATCAATGGCACAGTAGACCTATTTCTGAATGGACCACCCAGCAAGTATGCCACTGGTTAATGGGAATGAACATGGAGCAGTATATTACAGAGTTCACAGCTATGAACATAGATGGACAGCAGTTAATGCAGCTCGACAGTGAGAAGTTAAAGGTATGTAAATATCCCAGGATAGATTTTTAACTGTGAATTTCACTGCTTATTCAGACATATTTTTAACCTTACAGTCTATTTTCCTATTTAATGACTTTTTAGGGGCTAGAGTTTCGCTTTTTAAATACACGGAGACGATACAGTTAGCTGAGAACTTAGTAATTGATTGTACAATTAAAGACAAGCCATTTTTAGCCATTTTTTCATAAAAATACACAATATTTCTTCCTTTTTTGTATCTTGAGGAAATCAAAGTAAGTGTAATTCCCTAAATGGGCCTGATATATATGTCTTCAGTCTTGGCATGAGGTCATATGAAAACAAGATCCAGCCATTCCAAATGCACAGAAATTCAGGATCCAGTTTTAGCAATATCGTTTTTTCACATCTGCTCCTTGGGAAGGCTAAAATCCTATCTGATGACCTTTTAAATGTTTTCTGATTTTAGTCCTGCTTAAAAAAAAATCTAGTGTAAATCTTTCTTTGAGCCTTTTCTTGCCATTTTACCTCTGGAAAAGCTGTGTGGTATGTATACCCTCGCAGTGCTAGTAAACTTTCAGTTTTTCTTTCTTGTTAGATTATCGGGCTGCATTTTGGGCAGGCAAGATGTGTGACTAAAATGAGGCTTATTGGTCTATATATTCTGGCATAAGGCAAATTATTAATGATCTGTAGTAGGTTTTGAGTGTTTTAGGGAGGGGGGGGAAAGTGTCTAGCTTCAGCCTCCAAAATATACCTGCATTTTAGAATACATGTGCACACAATGTCCTGTATTTTGTTAGATAAATATTTCCTTGGACATATGAAATACCCGTTAATGGTCTACCAAATGACTGACTGTGGGGAACTTTGGGTGTTGATACGTAATGCCATTCAGCGTTCCATAGAGCATGATCGAGTGCTGTGTGTAACTTGGAATCGGGTACTGCCACCTGCTGATCAGAAATCAGTGTGTGCTGTTTACCTTGGGATACACTTTTTAATAATACTTTAAAGTCCTTAACATTAAAAATCAAAGAGTAGTTACCGAATATAAATTCCACTTGTACGAAAAGAGAAAAATATTTTGACACTACTACTTCGTGTGCTATTTGCTGGAAATTACCAGGTGTCTACATGTTTATAAAATGCAACAAGAAGCTGTTATTTCACAATAGTAGTAGGCCCTGGTTTCCTTACTTACTTTGAAACCCAGATGATCATTTACAATGCTCTTGAGGCTGTTATTTTTCAAATATATAGGCTGTCTAGCAGCAAAATGAGTAACACTTTCCTAAACTGTTCATACACACACACACTGTTGACAGCGCTGTTGGAAAAAATAATGATAAAGTATTTTTCTTTCTTTTTTTCTCCCCAAAAGGCTTTGGGAGTTTCCAGTCAAAATGACCGATCAACAATAAAGAAAAAAATTAAGGATATTAGAAAAACACAAGAAAAACTGGAAAAGCAGAAGGAAAAGTTTCAAAGGAAGGAGAGAGAAGTTCGCAAGACCGGCAGAGTGGTAACCAGTCTTGAATCAAGCTGCTAAAATGACCCTGTTTTATTTTAGTGCAGACTTGCTTCATCTTGAGGAAGTTCAGCAGATTTGTATATAATTGTATAATTGAGGGAGGAGGGAAAGTGCAACAGTTTCACATGGTAGGTGGTTTTTTACTTTTTAATTATGGTCCCTCCCCATTACAACCCAATGAAATGAAATGTTTTCAGTATTTTTATTCCTAGTTGACTCTGCCTGTACTAATAGACAATAATTTAACTTTCTGCCTTAAGTAGTATTTGTGCTTCTAAGACCTCAGATGCCCTTCTCATTGAAATTGTTTGGGGAAAGCAGAATACTGTATTAAAAATCATTCCAGTATCAGTCAACCAGCATTTGATAGAGTTGAACCTGATAGAGGGACAGTAGAAAAATCCTGCCAACAAATTCAGTCTGTGATAGTCTGTTTATCTGTTGCAACTAAAGATGTATAGTAAAAGTTAAGTTTAAGAAAACAGTAATGTCAAATTAATTTAAAAAGAAAGCATGTATTTCAAATTTATGGATTATTTTGTTTAAATTCTTGTATTTCTGGGATTTTCCTTCAAAGTTCACTGGAGTAGCATATTGGGTTTGAATTTTATGTGTTGCAACTTACTGAGAAAATAACAAGAAAAGTATTTTCACAAACTACATACATGAAACATAATGTTTTCTGTACACGCCCCGTATGGTGCTGGGACAAGGTTTAAACCTATAAATAAGATCTTTTTTAACCTATTTTTCCTAAATAATACATAGTTTTATAGATTTACACTATGAATGCGATCAATTTGCAATACATGTATTTCTCTTTTCTACCTGCTACAAGATTTTTTTGCGGACCAAATTTATATATTTGCTAATTTTAAACTATACTGTTTTTCAAACTTAAAATACTGAGGGAAAAATTGTAGGGAAAATTATCACTGAAGCACTGGGTTTCTGCGTTGTACTTAAATGTTCAATTGTAGACTACAGTTTATTTCTCTTTAAAGGAGGATTTGATTCTCGGAATAGTTTAGAACATGAATTGGTGTTTTGTCTATTTACATACTATTTTCTAGAGCTACTACAACAGCACTTCCTTAATTAGATTATTGCAGAAACATAGACTAGTTTAAATATCTGTTCCACCATAGAACAAAACTTACATTACCTGTTTATGTGGACCAAGTTCTCCTTTAAATCTGTGGACTGTTTTTCATTTTAATTAAATGAATGAACTTCACTGTTGGGTGTTTCACAGTTGTTATTTTTTTTTCTATATAAATGTCTTATGAAGTTCAGCAAAAGGACTGTATGGAAATGCTTCTGCACACTGTGCATTTCCAAAATAAAGTTTGAAATCTTGTTAATAATTACTTTTAAGAAGAGGTTCAATTTGCAGTTTTGTGCGTTAACCAGCAATTCTTTGGTCAAGATTTAACTTATCTACTTTGTTTCCAGTAGTTTTGAGTTTGTACTCCAAATTTACAGACCTTGAGCCAAAGAGGAATGCTGCCCTACTGATAAAAGAGAAGGGAATTAGAAGTACGGAATGATCAGCTGCTTAGGATCAAATATGTAAACCCACTCTTCAGTTTATTTCTCAGTTAAGTGCTTTCAGCTAAACAGAGAATATTGATAAAACTATGTATTATGTTTTTCCTTTAACCTAGTGATCTGATTGTTGCACCTGTGAAGAGTTTGTTTCTTGGGAAGGAGTCTAGTACAAATCATTGTTTCCAAGGTTGGCCTGTGTGCAGAGCTGTTGTAGTTAAATGGGGGTCATAGCAGGGATGGTAAACTCACCTGCCACCTGAGCATGACTGTCACAGACCACAGCATTTAACATCTGTCAGATGCTAAACAAGAAGGGTGGCTCCACTGACATAGCCTAGTACCAAGCCATAAAATCACCCAACTGCTGAAAGATTAATTTTTAAAATAGTTTTAATGAATAAATGTAATGATTCTTTCAAGAAAATTAAGTTAACGCAAACCAAGATTAATTTCACAGTGCCAGACTGAGCTCATTTACATACAAAACTATTAATATCAGCATTTGGATAGCTGAGCTAGTATACCAGTTTTCTACAGTGATTCACTTCAACTTTAACCAGTGTGCTAGCAATGACTTCAGTACAGTTATGAAAATATTGAACACATAAATTCTTATGAACATCTATTTAAATCAACAGTAATCAAAGATCAAACTTGTAAGTAGGGTTAAACATTATAAACTGAAGTAGTATACATTTGTTTTCACCACAATCATTCGGGTGGTGGGTGAGGAGATGAATACAAATATTACACAGCAAGTTGTTCTAATAATCAGAATTAATTGGTTGCTAGTTGAGAGTACAAAAGAGGTTTTATTTTGATAATACCATCTGAAATACTTCAGTAGACTTTCTAGAAAGTAAACTATTAGCTTTTCTTCTGAAACGCTTCTTTTATTTCTCAGATATTACAGAAGTCAGTTCAATTAAGTTAGTTAATACATTAAAAAATTAGTGTAAATGCTAGAATGTTCAGCTTCAGAGTGAAGGTTTTAAAATCCCTTGCTGTAACTTTCAGCTTTACTTCAGCAAAAGCAGTAGCTGCAAGTGTTCCCTCTTTTGTACAGGCTCCATTTTACAATATGAGGAATTTCTCACATACATCCATCTGACATCCATGTAGCTATGCACATGGAAAAGGCATGCTAGTCACCACCTCACATCCTTATAAAGAATTAAAATAGGGACCTCTCAAAGTATGCACAAGCTTGAGTGGAGCAGGTAACTTTTAAACTGTTCTAGTGGCAATTAATCCTCCCTCAGTGTTAATTTAACGGTGTATGCAGCCCATTCTGTAAATCACTCCTGTTAAAGTGACCTACATTACCTTGACCAGGGTGTAACACCGTTTTTATTGTCTGGCAGAAGTAGGCTAGGGCGGTGGCAGGTGATAATCTTGAGTCTGTCTCAACTACAACTAGAATAGCAAGACTTTAACTTCTAATATGCCAGCTATTCCCTTCACTTGTGGTACCTCGCCTTCTGCTCTGCGCAGATAGGAAACTAGCAAAATTTAGGCTTATTCTTTCTTAGAGGGGTTATGCATGTCTGCTGCAGAACAAAAATCACAGAATTACATGCAATGTATTAACTGAGAAGAATTATTTCTCGGTGTCTTTAACTGTAGCAGCCCTCAAATGTTCAGGAATGACAGGGATCAAGATGCAACATAGATGTGTACCATTTGAACAAAGCTGGCACAACAGGCATTGAAAGAAGTTGAATCCTTTATTAAAATAAAGACTTTGTACCTGAAATGTAATACTCATTCCCCCTCTATCTTCTGCAGTATGTTTTGATGGTTTGCCTTTGACTGATAAACACATTCTGCTTACCTTATTGATGTTATAGTGTGACTTCCAGTTACTACATAAATGAAGCCAGAAGCACATCACAGATACAAAGGTATTTTTGAAAACTGTTAATTCCACTTTTTCTTAAATACACCTGAGAAGGTAATTTCCATTGTCAAAGCAATAGAGATGCCCTATTAAGGGCAAATTTTAAAAACCTGTTTATTAAAATAGTTTTCATTTACAGCTGTAACCTGACACACCCGAATCTGAGATCTTTGTAGGGCTAGAACACTGATACTGCATTTTGATACATACAGAAGTATAAGCAGAAGCAAGACAGCGTAGCTTTACACAAGTTATCACTATTTGCTAATTCACAAGGATCATGACAAGGAAGGTTTTGCGCATGTATTAAATATTCACATTACAACCAAAGAAATATGACCAATACCCCATACCTGAGATACATTATACCAGTGGTAGCAGCTAGAACTGATTTATTTTCTTTAAATCTCCACAGACCTAAGTGTGATTTCTACATCTGGAAAAGCCTCAATGTAGGCAAGGTGTGCAGGCAACATAACTAACTTCGCAAAATCAGGCTTCGGCATGCTTAAAGAGTAGAAAAGTGCTATACACGTGCAAAGGTATAGCAATGAGCTCCTCAGCATTTCTGACATGAGTTTTTCCATTAACCTGTAATACTGTGTAATGGAAAAATGCTCTGGTGAGATTTTTCAATAGTTCTATTAAAAACATTTTGTAATTATATGAATTAATACATTTCTCACCAGATGTGGCATAGATTGCATTGATCCCTATAAAATTCAAAATTACTGCTCCCTTGGCTTATCTACAAAATACAAAGTGGAACAAATTAACTGTGACCTTCTCACTTAAAATTTAAACATATGTACAGGTTGGGGGGTTTTCTTGGGTTTTGATTTGTTAGGGGATTTTTTATTCCAGAAAAGAGTAATTACATTAAGCCTTCTATTACTCCACTTAAAATTACTTACACCTATCAAGTGTGGTTCAGCATCTTGGTGTGTAAAACAGGTCTTTTTAATTCCCTTTACAGACATAACTACTTCTTACGAACTGTTGAGGAAAAAGCTATATACTGCGAAAAGTGGTCATGTCCTTTGGCTCACTGCTTGGCACGCACCAATCATCCGCTTCGTGGTTTGCTTTATAGTGTTTCCAGGCCGCTTTGTTATATACAGGGAGTCTTTCAATTGAGTCTGTTGATAAGGCCTGTAAGAAGAGAAGACTGTAGCTGACAATTCTTTTTAATCAGTTATGGTAACAGAACAAAGATTTCCTTGTTAGTTAGCAAT
Source organism: Psittacula echo (assembly GCF_963264785.1). Taxonomy (NCBI): domain Eukaryota; kingdom Metazoa; phylum Chordata; class Aves; order Psittaciformes; family Psittacidae; genus Psittacula; species Psittacula echo. The sequence goes on along the minus strand of NC_137743.1, from coordinate 66,722,160 downwards.
TAGATTAGTGTTGCTGATAAATTTAAAGTAGTACAGTGTTACATCATACCTTTATGTAAATAACTGCATCCGTACCATAGCCTTCTAAGGAATACAGTTTCAGGTCTCCTTGGAAGTACTGTGCATACAGACGTGATATGGGTAAGCCATAACCAAATCCAGCCTGATCCAGGAGAAAAAGTGTATTTTCGTTAATTGCATCAATCAGTGGTGTTTTCTGGTTTAATTTAATAGGTAAATAGACAAACTCAGCATGATGTCTGACAATGAGAGGCGTTCAAATATTAACTATTATGCCTCCCAGAACTACTATTATACAGCCCAGAAACAGAACTATGCATGGATGATAGTGATTATGAGAAAACTGTTATATTTCTTTGTCAGACAGGGCTGGTAGGTAACACTTCTTATATTATGGTAGCTTTTTGAGAAGAGATTATACCATTAGAGAAATCTGTACTGAGTCTGTCTTAATGCCTTATTGAGCCGCTAATCTTAAGAACACTAAGTAGTTACGTCGGATCCATTTCATCATCAGTATATATATAAAAAAGTTCCAAGAAGCAATGTCTATGAGTTTGTAGCATATATGAAAATTCTATCAAGCCCTGTCTGCAGTAGCAGGGCATAGCCCTGAAATGTTAAGTGTAATTTTTTTTAGTTTACAAAAGAGTGGAGGTAATCTCTCAATGAACATACACAACGCTTCTCTGTAAAGACCTAGTGAGTTGCACAGTCATCTAAATGTGGAACGCTATATATATTTAGAAAACACATTTTGAATGAAGCAATGTGAGAGAATAAATTTGGAAAAGCTGTTAAGAGCTTCTCACTGAGACCTACAGCTTTATTTCTTGTGCATCTATTAAGTTCACACAAGACCAAAGAAGATTGTTCGTATGCCCTGTAATAATCTGCCTACCTTCATCCTTGCTGGATGGGAGGATTGGGGAATACTACAACTCGATACGCAGTACAAATAAAACTAGGGTCTTGATCTGAAATCACTGATAATAACTTTTTCCTTTCATTCAGTGGCCAAAAGAATTTAATCCTGTCCTTACTGCACTGCATACAGCATAGTTAAGTGTTCTGCTTGAGGCAGCCGATCTGTATATTTGCAGAAAAACAGAATCTTGAACAAGTTTAAATAATTTTTAGTACTTTAGGATTTTATGCAATTTGTCAGTTGCTTTCAGAAAAATACTTGAATTAAGCTCTACTGTTGCAATGGTGATGATACTCATTGTATATATAAAATCAGTACTTCATAGCTTTGTCTAAATGGCTTCTCTTGTGACAATTTACCATATCTAAGATGACAAGGTATTTAAGGTTTGCATACCAAAGGTGTAGCTCGAGATGTCTCAACACGTGGACGTGGTGCTGTTGAATACATGTAGTTGAATAGTCTGTCAATTTTCCTCATAGGTACACCTCCACCACGATCACTCATCTGGATTAAGAAGGAATATGTAGCATTATGTCTCTGAATACATTTTTGTAAAAGACAGCTACTCTCTAACAATGATCCAGAGAAAGTTCAGGTAAAACATAATATAAATTGTCACTATTACATTATAGGTTTTCTTAAATTCTCAGCTACAGCAGTGACCAGAGATAGATGAATCCTTCCCTTTCATCCCTTATCCAAACAATTTAAATAAAATACTACCATAAGAAGCACTCATAATCTCTTGGAAACAGAAAAATTCTACTTAAATTGTGCATTGCTTTTATCTTGTTCATAACTCAATTTTGTCTGAAGTTAGAATCCATAGCTTTTAGCAAATACCAGGTTCTGTGTATTTTTATCTTTATTTCTCAGGAATACTGCCTGTTAAATACAGTCTATTAAAACCTATTACTGAAGGAGTAAGTCATAAGAGTTGTTTTGCTATGGTTTAGTTAGACCTATGAAAAAGCCCATGCTTACAGTTGGTACAGAAAAAGAAGAAATTACTCTGCAAACTGTACTTCAGGGAGGTTTGATTTGCATGGAATAGACAATGTTTATTTCCCTTTTTTCAGTTGTTTCATACCTGCATAGCTCTGTCATTGTCACATACAAAATGCTGATATCACAGTTCTAGAAAGATGCTACTTTTTAGAACAATACTATTTTTAGTCATGCTCGCTTGTAAACTAGTGAAGACAAAAGTATGACATAAGTATAGAATTCTGTTACAGAGCATTTAGTGTGACTGTGCAACCACTTAATGAATTTCCTACTCATGCAGTATGTGGAATTCCATAATGGTCTTGTTACTTACATACTACTACATCACACAGAATCTATTGTTGGAACCAGATCACCAGCTAAAGTTAATAATATGCTGTCTATGATGGAGAGTGGGGGAGGAGGAATAATCAAAATAACCTTCAAAATAATCAAAAATGTGGGTACCTTCACAGTTAAATCCTCATTTCCCAACGTGACGTGTACGTGAATTGGAGGATAAATGCATCGATCAGCGTTATGTTCCATGGTGGCTCTCATTGCATTCTGTAATTTTCAAGTATAACATAAATCCTGTTCTTACCAATTACATATTCTCTTCAAACATCAATTTAAGAAAGTTATTTTTGTCACGTGTTTCAGAATCGGGGCAAAAGCATGTGGTTTTACAATAGCTTTTTTGAAGTATTTCTTGCTTGTTCAGTATAGTATTTATGTAGTTTATTAGAATACACAGACTTTTTTTTTTTTTTTTAGAACATCTGAATATTTTAATGTACAGTTTTATTTGTCAATTATTTATAATGCATAGTATGTGTAATATGACACAAATATCAAGAAAAGTCTAGGACTGAACTGGTTGAGGAAAGCTCTACAGGACCTGTTACACATTATACCAGACTTGAAGATGTCCCACAAACTGGGTATCTTATTTTCACTTATTTTCAATACAGACATTAATTAATAAAACATCTTAAGACTTTTTGACAAAGCTGTCTACTCAGAAGACTCAGATGTATTCAATGGCTAGGCAAAGGAGATGTATCTTCCAAAGCTGTTCATTTTCTGTGCAGTTACTGTTTGTCTAAATAGTACAATTTAGGTATTCTCCTGCAGACAAATAGAGACAGCTTTGCAAAAACACACTGCTATCTAGAATTGGTTCAAAAAGCCAAACAAATGCAATCTCAGTAAACAAAGATGTATAAAAGAATCATGTAATGGTAAGTACACAGACCTTGAAAAGTTCAAAAACCATGTGATAGAGATGTGATGGCACATACACCACTTGCATGGGCTGTCCTGGTGATTTAACTGGAGGAAAGAGAGACTAAGTAATTAAATAGCAAACTAGGTATCTTTTACTCATTTCCACAGTAATCCAAAATGTGTATTTATATTGTTGATAGAATTTATCAGAGAAGGAAAATTTGAACAGAAATCTTTTAAGAAGTTGTATGTTAATCAGAAGTCATCCTCAAGATTTTCAAATGTGCTTGCTGCCGCAGAAACTAATCTTAAAACCCATCGTGGCATTACTGGTTTATTATTTATTATTTAATATTTGCTCTCAATAACCTGTGAGAATGTTATGATGAAGATAGAGTCAGGCTCTTCAAGTGCTGGGAGAACAAGAAACAGTGAATGACATAACAAAGGTTCAGACTGGATACAGAGAAACAACTTTTTCACCATGACAGTTAAGCATTGAACCAGGTTGCCCAGAGATGTTATACAGTCATCATCCTTGAAGGATTTGTAAGACCAAACTGGATAAAGCCCTGAGCAACCTGGTCTGACCTTATAGCTGCCCCTGTTTCCAGCAAGTCAGGCTAGAAATCTCCTGAGGTCCCTCTCAACCTGAATTATCTTATGATCTTACAAATGCACCAGATAATAATTACAGCACAGCCTATTCTTGGATTCATTTAGAAATGAACAAAAAACACATGCTGTCTAGAAAACTGGTATAGTTTTCAAAGTTGTTTTTAAAGAATAAATTCTAGAAAATACATCATGAGAATATGTTCCTTATATTGAAAATTAAGGAAAGGTTGCTCAGAAAATTCAGCTGGCTGTTCTTTCAGTTCAACAAATTAATTATTTCTCACCAGACTGTTAGTGACCAGTGCTTTATGAACATAAATGCTGAAGACTAGTTATGTCAAAAGATCTAGTACAGATTATGTACCCAGCAAAGATAAAGGGTAGGGGAAGTGGAGGATGGGAATCACACTTTAAAACATGTCTGGTTCTTATCCTCAAGTTAACTGCTTCCCTCCATGCCTCCACCCCCAAATCCCATGCCTAACTTTTAAATAATGGTCTCCACTCTCAGCTGTGGGCAAGGAATATGCATTTGGCCTGGATCAGATTTAACTTGCCTTTGCAATTCACTGAGCGAAAGGTCACTCCTTTTATAAATGCTGAACTGTTTGTTCTGGCTTCTGAAGCACCTACACCATTAAATGACCCCCTCAGTGCAGAGAATTAGCTAGTGTGACTGACAGTTTCCTACAAATGTTTTTAGCATCATGCCCCAAAGACAGAGAGGTAAACCCTTTAACCTAGATAAAAAATGACAAGTTTTGTACAGTAAGAAGAGAAAATCTGGGATGTGTACTCAAGGTCACGCTTCCTTTGCCTTTAGCTTCACAGGCCAAGTTACTGTGGTTGCAATCTGGCTTTCGCAATTATTTGTAGGAGCAATTTTGATTGCTTGTTTTTGTAGGTCTGGTTGAACTTGGAATTTAGTATCTTTAAAAGTACTCCAGTAATCAGTGTCAGAAAGGCTCTTCAGCATTCTGCAGGATTATGAGCGCAACAGCTGACCTCTAAGTTCATAGCAACACAGATGTAAGCTTTTTGCAAGTCAGCCAATGTCCAAATATTTTTTACTATGACTCAAGTATACTACATCTAATTACAACTACAGGAACATGATAGCTGAATAAGCAAGAGAAATTAGAATGGAATGTTTAGTATAAATCTTAAAAATTGTCACAAGAAATGTAAAGTGTGAGATACAATAGACAAGTGTAGGGTAAAGACATGCAAGAAACATTAGGGAGGGAAGCAGGCTGCTAAAATCTGTTACATCAACAGCTGTAGCATGAAAAATCTTTCTACTGATTTCAGTTTTCCAATTAAAGGGAGAAATAGGGAAAGTCTTCTGTCAGATTTAAAAAATAGAAACCAATCAACTTATTTATGACAGCAGGTATAGAGAACACATTAACTACATGAAAAGTGTAAGGAGAACATTTCAGCTACTTTAGAAGAAGCCATAACTATGTTCAAGAGAGTGCCTCATCCCATATCCACTTACCATTCAACTCTTCAAGGATGAGTTCTGGAGAGCTCATGTAATATAAATCACAAAGTATTTTGGCACTTTCATAGCCATCTATAATAAAAACACAGAAAGTTACATTTCCCCCTCCTTTACAGTTTTCTCCCTTATAGTTTGCTAAAAAGAAAACCAAGAATTTAAAATACTTGGCGCTGTCAGGAACATTTTGTACTTTCTCACAAAAACTGAGCTTATAGGGAAAAGTGACAAAACTGCTTCAGGCAGGCAAGAACTAGACAGTATACAAATATCAAGATGTATACAAATATATATCAAGACTATAAATATATATTATATATAAATATAAATATAATAATTAATAATATAATAATATAGTAATATAGTAATAATATAATAATAAATAATAATATGAATATATTATAAATATAATATAAATATAATATAATATATAAATATCAAGATGTGTATTGGCTCTCTCTACAGACATCTGTGTAAGTTTTCAGGATTCTTGTTCCTATCTGCTGACTTTACCTCTAATAACTTCAACAACATTGCAGCTAGGATCAATGCTTCCAATGTGTTTTGGATGAGCTGGATTATTTTTCCCACCAAACAATAATGCTGCCAAAAAAAAAAAAAAAGAAAATATTATTTAATACCCAATATAATTTTATAATTTTCATTTGTCTTCTGGTTTTCTAAATATAAATGTATAGGCAATCTGTAATTCCAGTCTTCACCATACTTGAAAGCCTGCTATTACTCAGTATTTTAAGAACTGTATTAAGAATGAGTTTATAAATAATGAGGCAAATAGCATACTTCTAAGAAGCACTTAAGTACATATTAAGCACTTAAAAATTAAAGGAAAATATACTGACATAGCACAGGTTTCATTTCCCATCCTTGCTACAATGGCACTTACAGTGTTGATTAAGGAGCATTCTAATTGAAATGCGACTCATGTAGAAACGGTCTAAAAAATACTGCACATTCTGTGAGGTCACTGGATCGATGCCAAAACTTTCCTTGTACTCTATCGCTCCTTGAGCCATCGTAGGAATTACATCATTGTGCCGATTCCGGATTTTTATCACTGTATCTGTAAAACTAAAATGAATACACTGTTAGTATTTCACTTTCAACTGAATTTAATACTCTGGCAAACAGTATCTGCCTACAAAAAGAAGACTGATACTTAGGAATTATCACAGGTCTGCCTACAGAGTATGAATACAGGTCAGTCTTTACAGCGTATTTCAAGCAACTAGCATTGAAACAATCAGTACTCAACCATTACTGATTATTTATAAAATTATTATTTATTTATTATCTTGGTTACTGCCAGAAAAAGAGAAAACTGTGCCAACCATTTTCATGCAGATCATCCCATGCCTGTCAAATGACAGTTAGGGTCAGCCAGGGATGAACAAACCTACTCTACAGGTGAAAAGTGCCATAAATCAGTTCCACCACTGCAAGTAAGGAACTGGTAAACATTTGGTCAAGTTTAACATATTCATAGCTTCTTTAGTGTACCAAAAAAAGCCCTGGCCAGACTGACAGGGCATAGAAGTGCTTTGTTTCATACTTTAATGCATCCTCATTTTGGGAACAGGTGGTGACCTTTCTGCAGTTCTTTAAGATGGGAGATAGCTGAGATTTCTCTTAAGCTATTGTTTTCTTGCCAGTTCTTCTACATAACATTAACATCATAATGTGACAGCAAATCCTTACCTATGAACAGCCTCCAAATCTTCTGAGCTTTTGTCCTTAAAGTCAAGGATCTCCTGGAGACTTTGGACATACCTTTAAATGAAAGAAAACGTGACAAAGACCAATTCTAATATGCCTCCCCAGATCCCTTGGGTTAGTAATTTATGCTCTTCCAAAGTTGCTTGTTTACAAATCATTGTATTTGGTGTATCCTGTTGACCTATCCCCTGAGAATTCTGTTAGATCCCTTTTGAATCTATTCATGTTTTCTTCCAAAGTTCCAGAGCAATGAATTCAACAATTTAATCAGAAGGCATAAGAGATCTTCCTTGTGTTTTAAACCCAGTAGGTGATCACTTATTTGCAGCCCCAGCAAGCCCCCTGTTATTAGAAAATCTTCCGAGCTTGTTTATGATTTAAGTATTTCTGCCATCTCCTTCCTTAGATGTGTATTTTCCAAGCTGAAGAATTCTATTTGGTTTCTCCTCACGTAGAAATTGTTCCAACCCTCTGATTATGCCTCTTGGTCTTTTCTGTTCAGGACAGAGCAACTAAAACTGCATGTAATTCAGAGGAATAATGGGCTAACACAGTGGTACAATTATATTCCTCCCTATTTTTTACTTAGCTCCTAACACTATTTGCCTTCTTGCCCATCAACTGACACATTCAGAAAAATATCGCCAGTAGCACCAAAATGTCTTTTTCCATTGTAAGCAAGCAAACATACAGGGAGAGGACGTTCCTCTCTGTGCTCCATTTTGCATTTGTCCATGTGGAATTCATTTCCCATTTAATCAATGTCATTTAGGATCATAAGAATTTAAGCATTCATGTTTCATTAAGAGCCTCCATCTTCATTGATAGCTCTTTTTATATTCAGTAATCTAATCAATCCCACTATTCACTGGCAGATTTTCTGTTCTCTTAACTTTAAAAGTCTTTCCAAATAGGCCTGTGCCTTTAGCGGTTGCCAAGAAGTCTCTTTGTTTTCCTTTCATCTTACAGAAGTTTATGCTTACGTACAAGTTCCTTACCTCAAAGCAAATTTTACTTTTCAAAGGATGTGTTTTTTATTTTAATAGCCTCTTATTCCTTCTGTTGTTTTACATAGTTTGGCTTTGGGAGCTTCGCATTGCTCTTTCTTTGTATTTGCTGCACCTTTACTCTCAAATTGCAACAACCTGTCCTTTAAATGGTTACTACTACCTTCTGCAAGCATTTTGTGCTTTAGACTGCTTCTGTTGGTTTCTTCAACTAGCTTCTACAATTTAGGTAAGTTCCCTATTAAACATTGTTCTGGTGAATTTTTGTTTTTTTACTGAATTCTCATACATGACTCTCTGCACTACTTGATTTTTAATTCCCTTGTGGATTCTCTAGTTGCTCCTAGGGTTTTTTCCTAGTCTGTAAATTTAGTTCCTGATTTATGTCACATTGGGGTATTTACTCAGTCTAAATAAGTGATATTCATGTAACAAGTATGTGAAATGTTCTTTCTCTAGAAGAGAACAAGTTCCTCCAACATGTGCATACACATAAGATCACCCTTGAAGGTATGCTCTTCTTACCAGCTCTGTACCAGCTGAACTGAAGGTGTTCTCAGGAGGTTGTCCGGAAGCAGGCTTATTTCCTTCATTATGTTTGCCAGTCTCACAGGCAACTCTTGTCGCAGAAACATAAATGAAGTCTTTTCACAAGCATTTTCAGATCCTAAGACCAAAATAAATATATGACAACATCAGAATAAAGTCAGGTTTAGTGGGAGGTGTCCCTGCCCATGGCAGGGGTTGGAACTAGATGATCTTAAGGTCCTTTCCACCCCTAACTATTCTATGATTCTAAGTACATATGGTAGAGAACTACACAAACTCTTACTTTCTTGCATAAGAGGTCTGTGGTTTGGTTTTAAAGTTGACTCGGCCAGCCTGGTAAGCCAGTATTTCTTTCACAGCAGCAGCCTATTTATATTTCAAAATGTAAATTCATATTGAAACCTACCAGCCCTGTTGTGGTAACAATATATAAATGGAAACTAGTGCAACAGTTGCAGATCTATACTATTCAACTTAAAATACCGCTTTATTCATGTAAAGAGTTCATTTTATTTGCAGCAAACATTGACTGTAACAGTATGTCATTCTGAGCATGTCAGAGAGGTACATGAAACCAGCACAGGAAACTATGTGGGAACGATGCTTGAGAAAGTATGGTCCGTACACCCTTCTCGATCACTGATCTTAACTGAATTACCATAACTCATACTGGAACACTTACAGACAATAAATTCTGTAATGTTTATCTCCTTTTCAGCTAGATCTGTTGTAGTTTAAATTCAGTCTTACAGGAACAGAAGACAGATGAATGAATTCAAATGAATATTGAGAGAAATTAATTAACAACTACAGTGCTTAGTCATTATGACAGATCTCCCATATATTTACTTCATAATTTTTTTACATTTTAAAAAACTAAAAGCTAAATTACTGCATCTGTTGACCACTCACCTATCCTTTTGTAAGGATAGGTATGATCTGTGTGGGTGGCAGTTAAACGGGGATGGCAAGTAAATGTGGTTACTAAGATCAAGACTTAAATTTACTCCCACAACGCTTGTTTTAATAGGTGGGAAAGGAGGCTGCTGAGTGAGAAAGAGACTAAGAAATGCTGTACTTTATTCTCAGCCAGACTTCTTTCTAGACTTCATCATGTAAACAGCATCTGAACTTACTAACCTGTTCATCTGCTGCAAAGAAGTACATACCTCAGGCTTGGTGTTTCACAACAGGTAACTCCTAAAAACTAACTCTGGTGTTTCTGCTCAGTTCACTTATTCCATTTGGCAAGGGGGATTTTGAGAAGAAGATTAAAGGAAGGAACATTGAAAAGAGGAAGCTGGAGTGTCATAAACGTAAAAATCTTCACCAAATTGAAATGGAGAAGTTTAGTTTAATGCATGCAGACTCATATGTTACAAACTACACTGATGAGAGAATGTTGGTTAACTTAAAAAAGTGAATAGCTGACAAGAAATTCCTCACCAGTGACACCAAGATTATGCATTGCCTACATATGACCTCTGCCCAGAAACTTTTCATACTTCTCCCTAGTCAGACTGCATTTCAGGAATGACTCTTCCTGGCCTGCCTCTTTTCTCAAGTAAAATTTCAAGCACAAGTCAGATTGAAGGTACTAGAATGTAAAGATCATCTTCAAATGCCTCATATACTCAGCAAATGATATTCCACAAATTAGTTTCCTATCTGGAGGCTGTATCTTTGCAATCTGGGGTCATATATGGAAGACAGCTTAGGGTATGCAAGACTTCAGTGAATGGGCAAATGACTGCTTCTATGTGCAGCTACAGTCTGTCTGTATCCATCAAGGAATGGATGAGACTCCTACAGAAAATACTGTGCACCTATAACCCAAGATATGACTGACATGTATGATCCAGACCTAAATTTGCTTATGGAATATCTCATTTGCTGGATCAAAACCTAGAGGAACTAGAAGCAGACTTTTCTTTTTTTAGCATTACCAGATTTTATGATTTCCTCTTTGACTGCTCTCACTCTAGTGAAAGGAGCCAAAAATATCTCAGATGGAAACACTATCAGATTATAATGGCTACAGAATGTCTTAGATACTGTCTAAAGTCTTGCATTCTCCTAATTTTTTGCCTTTATTAATTTTTACTGTTATTAAAAGCAAAAGAGGGAAGAAAATTTCAAGATTGTATTTACCTTATGTTCAGGGATTCACAGAAAAAATGTAGCCTAACTTCTGATATGGGGAAATACTGTGGCTTGAAAATAACACCTGTGTTCATAGAATCATAGAACAGTTAGGGTTGGAAAGGACCTTAAGATCATCTAGTTCCAACCCCCCTGCCATGGGCAGGGACACCTCACACTAAACCATGCCACCCAAGGCCTCATCCAACCTGGCCTTGAACACCGCCAAGGATGGAGCATTCACAACCTCCCTGGGCAACCCATTCCAGTGCCTCACCACCCTCTCAGTAAAGAATTTCTTCCTTATATCCAGTCTAAACTTCTCCTGTTTAAGTCTGAACCCGTTACCCCTTGTCCTGTCACTACAGTCCCTGATGAAGAGTCCCTCCCCAGCATCCTTGTAGGCCCCCTTCAGATACTGGAAGGCTGCTATGAGGTCTCCACGCAGCCTTCTCTTCTCCAGGCTGAACAGCCCCAACTTTCTCAGCCTGTCTCCATACGGGAGGTGCTCCAGTCCCCTGATCATCCTCGTGGCCCTCCTCTGGACTTGTTCCAACAGTTCCATGTCCTTTAAGGTAAGGTTAAGGTAAGCATTATTTTATTGGTATTTTAGTGGTAAAATAATGCAGGTCAAGGTGAACTCTTAATTGCACGATTCTTCTTCACTTAAAGAGTATGGTAGCAACAGAATATATGGTGGGGTTTCTGTACAAATCTGTACAAATCTGGAGTTTTAAATACTGGACACATTTTACTGCAGTGTATGAAACACGGAATAGATGGATGAAATTACTGTGGATAGTTAAGAGCAACTTTTCTTTGTAAGTCTTCCTACTTATACAAAGTTTGGGGTTCTAGGATTAGTTCTCAGCTATGTTTTACTTACAAAAATGTAAAAAGCAATACAACTATTAACTAATTAAATATTTATATACAACATTTATGTAAACATATATGCACATGAGAGTGCCTTGGGTACAGAAACAGAATGTATTACAGGATGGCTCCATCCAGAGGCTTTGAAAAAGTGTCTTGGTGGGACTTAAAAGACCCTTCTCTCTGTAGTCTGCTCTGAAGCAGAACAATTCTGGTGACCCTCTTTGTTTCCAAGCCATCAGTCAAACCTGGGAGCATTACAAGTGGTTTTAATGGGGAGTGTAAGAGTATCCTGTTATTGATGTACTCATTTTTGAGGCTAGATTCCCAGTCCTCCAGCATGGGTACTTCTCTCACACATCTTCTACAACGATAACCTTTGGGTAGGGTGTTTTTGTAGGGCACAGGCATGTGACTGGGGTCATGACTGTTTCAGCTCCCGGGCACCAGCCAAGGTCAATGTTGTTGTGCCTGGTACACCTCACAAGGCTGCACGTTGCTAGCGTGCAAAAAGCTTAACGCATCATAGAATCATAGACTGATTTGTGTTGGAAGGGACCTTAAAGCTCATCCAGTTCCAACCCTCTGCCACGGGCAGGGACACCTTCCACCAGACCAGGTTGCTCCAAGCCCCTGTGTCCAACCTGGCCTTGAACACTGCCAGGGATGGGGCAGCCACAGCTTCTCCGGGCACCCTGTGCCAGGGCCTCACCACCCTCACAGTGAACAATTTCTTCCTAATGCCTAGTCTAAATCCCCCCTCTCCGAGTTGCGCTCCAACAGCACCAATGCTCGGAGCTGCCCCCGCCCTCTCCCCAGCGCCGCAGGTCTTGCGATGCCAAACATGGAGTGTTCAGCTGAATCTCAACCTTGCCCCGGTCCCAGCCCCTGGGTAAGGAAGCAGCTGAGCTCCCTTCGCCCGGAAGAAAACAGAGCCCTCTCCTGCCCAAAAGGACCGCACGAAGCAGCTGCAGGCACAGCACGAGCGCGGCGGAATAGCGCGGGGGGAGGGGAGCCCGGGCCGCCAGACAACACAACACACACACACACCCCGCTCCTCAGAAGCACCTGCGGGCGGGCGGTGTTTCGGCCCAGTGCGGAGCGGAGCTCGGCCCGGTGTGGACTCACCGAAGTCAAGGAACTGCTTCATGGAGAGCGGCGACGGCGAAAAGCGTGAGTAGAAGTCCACCTGCTGCGGTATGCTGCCCGAGGAGGCGCCGCGCAGCAAGGCGCGCAGCAGCCTCATGGCGTGGTCTCGTCTCACCTCAGCCTGGCCTGGCCGCCATTTCCCGCCACGCCAGCTCCCCCGGCCCCTGCCCAGGCCGCGGCCTCCTCTGCCGCGCGACCGGGAGGAGGTGCCCGAAGCCGTGGGTGTCTCCTCACGGCCCAGCCCCACGCAGCGGCGATGGGGCGGAGGAGAGGGCGGCTCCGAGGGAGCGGGGGGGTGCACCGAGCCGAGAGCACCTCTGTCCACGCGGGCGGAGTAGCAACTTCTGAAGCGGCCGCTGTGTCTCGTCTGTGTGCGGAAGGAGGCGGCGGTCGCTCCGTGCAAGAGCCCAGCCTCGAGCACGTGTGGTGGTGGTACGGGGGCGGCCGTTGCCGCCTTCCCCGCGTCGAGCTGAGGGGCGTTCACGGAGCAGGAAACCGTGAGGAGACCGGAGGCAGCGGTTTCTCTAGCGAGGCCGAACGGTACCCTGTGTCTGCACCCCGCTGTGGAAGGGCTGTCCGGAGGGTTGGCCCGCGCGGTAAACGGCGGGCTCGGGGAGGAGGGACGGGCGGGGGGCTGCCGCTGCCCCTCGTCGCGGTCTGGGGCAGGGCGGGGGGCGCCTTTGTGGCGGCGGGGACCCGCGGGGCTGCCAGGGGAGGTTGCGGAAACCTCCAAAAGTAGCGGCTTTGTTCGCACCGCAGCCGGCCGGCGTGAGGGCAGCGTCTCACCTGCGGGGCTCCAGCCGTGGCTTAACTGCCGTGTGCGTGTCGGCTTGGCGGCGCGGTGGTTTGCGAAGGGGCACTGCGGGCTCTGGGGTCCCTTCGCTGGGTTGTAGCGTGCGGGTGGTAGAAAGGAGGGAAGGGATAATGTGTCTCGGCTACAAGGAAAAGAGAAAAATAGGGCTTCTGTCTGCACAGGTATACTCCCGATCTGTCAGCTAGCACAATACATGGCTTTATTGGTTAAAGAGTACTTGAATCGTATGTCACACTAAATCAATTGGCTGTTAGGATACTAATGTAGTATGTGAGGTACTAAACAGTGGTATTTAATGGCTTCTTGAGCTATCCGGATAGAAATATCTAGAACATTAAAAAGGGCAGTTAAGAGTTATTATAAGCGTACTGCAGTAGATACTGAATCCTGTAATCCAAATTGTATATGATACAGTACAATAGAAGATCTGGTTCTATATAATTTGCTGCTTTTGTTGTGGATGCTTGTATTTGCCGCATAAGTTTATCATATGAAATCAACTCTTATATGTTGATTGGTTTCCTTTAAATGTGTCTTGTAATGTGTTTTGTACCTGTGAGTTGTCCATGACCTGACAGTGAGGATAGATGGTCTCCGCTAGAGTGGGAACCGTTTGCTGTTTCTGGCACATTGGTCTGTTCAGCCCACTGTTGGCTTGCTTGAAGCCGCCCATTAGAGAGATGAAGATACCATAATGAATTCAGGTGTTGGGTTTGTTGTTCAGGTGTTGGGGTTTTTTTACTGTTGCATTGAAATACAGAAAACATTGATCTAGTTTGCCTCCAGTGGCAGTGTGTAAAAATGAAGCAGTAGTTCAGGATTGAACTGCTTCATCTAGTCTGTAATCAGGCTGTACCTCCATCTTGTGCCAAGAAATGAATGGCTTGTTCTGTTCTGGCTGGGGAATGGTGGATAATGGGGTGAACCAACAGCTTATCTGTCTCTGCAAGTCTTCTATACCATACAGGTTACTGACAGGTTTTGCAGTACTGCTGCTTGTAGGTCACCCCAGAAGCACCAAACAGTAACTTGAGTTTGTAGTTGAGACTCTACTTACAAATTGCTGTGCTTTAAAACCATTTTATAATGGCCTCTCAGTTGTGAACTAGCACTAGTTTAAAACAGTGCCTACAAGCAGTAAGTTGGGTGTTTGTAAATTGTTGCAATTTCTTATGATGGCTCTGAGTTGGCTTCATCTTGTATGCCTGTATGTTACTGTCCTGATGCCTGATGTTTCAGCTTAACGGCATACCTTAAAAACTGGCCTACTGCCTGGAGTTATATTTGGATATCAGTCCCCAAGCAGAAGATGTAGCAGGGGCTGTCAGAGGCTAAATAAAGCATTGCACTTTGTAAGCCCATTCTCAATAATGTAAACAGTGAGCACTTTTCTCAGGGAAGATCATGCTGGGTGAGCAGTAACTGTGGGCAAGAAATTGTGGATATTTATTTAAATGATGTGTTCAGAGCAGAACAAACCTCTGTTTACCTAAAGGCATTGCCTTGGTCTTATTCAAACTACTGACCAGAAACTGATCCATGTGAACTCTGATCCGATCCAGTGTGACATGAGCTGGAGTCCTGATGTGCCAAAGTCTGTAAAATCTCACACAAAGCAAAAAAGGAGAAATGCGTTATTTTTGTCATCTGGCATTTTTCTACTCATAGTCCTGCTTGTTGGTGTTCCTGAAATTATAATACATTTGGATCCGTAATTTAAATGAGACAGAACGAATTAGACTGTGAGATAATTGAAAACATAGCAGTTAATTTGAATCTAAGCATTACGCTTTTAATTTTTTAATTATTTTTGGTTTTCAATGTAAGCTTTAATAAGGCAGTTGGAAGCACTCTTGCAGGGTATGCCAGAAAGAGCTGTTGGTTTGTTAAGGCAATACTATAAATAGCCCCTTACTGGAAGTCACTGTTCTTGGTTGTTGAATATACTAGTACTTATTTCTTTTCTTCCCTTTCCTCCAAAATGGGCACATTATAGATAAAGAAAAAACCTTAAGTTGCCAGGTATGGATATCCATAGAATATCTCTTTTTTTTTTATCTTTCAGTGGTTTATATGCCTTGCTATGGTGTCTGCACAGTCGTCTGGTTGTCCTGTCCATGTCTCTCTTCTGCTTGTGTACTTACTCTGCACAAAGGCTTGTCATTATTATTCTTAGGGATTTGATATGCTAGAAAATTCTTAGGATTGGCTTGATGTGGCTTTGGTATCTTTTTTTTACGAGTAGAAATAAAAAGATACAAAAATGGCAGCAAAGTTGGTCAGAAATATGAAGGGGTTTCTGTATGAGTTATCAAATTGTAGTAGATTCAAGAACATACGTATGGGGTCATCTATTTTTATTCAGTATATAACTGAACTTTGGAGTTTGTGAATTCTTGCCATGTTCAACTTTGTGACTGAAGATCAGAAGGCAGTTGGAGAAATTTTATGATTATCATGGATGACTTCTTCCATAGGACAACTACACTACATAGCTACTGAAGTTGAGCACTAATGTTCTGTGGGAACAGGAACAGCACAGTGTCACCATCATGCCGCTTAACTCTTGGCTGTCATCAGTCAGGATGCTGATTCAGGTGGGTCTGTGTCCAGGATGGCAATTTTTATGCTGTTTCTCCTTGCTAAGCTTAGAATCAGCCACAGGCTTGTCTCGTAAGCCATTGGCAATGATAACACTGCTTAGCTGTGTTAGCTGTTGGTCCCCTCTACTGCAAGAAGCCAAGCAGTACCCCACAGGCATTTCTTTTAATCCACTTAGCAGTTGTGCATTATTTCATACACTCCTGGCAAAAGTAGTTGACTTTTCTGTCCGTTCCTCCCCTGTCCCCTGAAGACACTGAGAGGTGAGGACAAAATAAGTAGTTAATGCTTTATGTCAGCTGTGAGAGGGGCTGTATGTTGTTCTGCAGTAGATAAGCAGCAGCAAGGACACCTTAGAGCTAGAAAATTAAGGAGGAACAGGATCTAGCTTTGAGTGTGGAAAACGCAAATGGCAGGCCCTGTACAGCAACAGCATCACACCCTGACTGGGGCGTTAAGGCAGATTTCTGTGGCAGTTTCTCAAGGTAAGCAATTGCTGTGTTTTTCTCACCAGGATCTTGGCTAGGACTCCATCAAGGCTATGAAGAGGTTATAAAAGGTGTATAGTATTAATTACAAATCCACAACGGGGGGAGACAAATGGACGTTTAAAGATGACCAAGGACTGACATAAAAACTGAAGCAACTGCTTATGCAGCACCACTGTTCACATTCTTCTTGTCAGCCACAAGTACATTGTTTGGCAAGTTGACATGTACATGTGCCTGTTCTGGCTTAGAGCAGCACCAGGTTGTTTCATCACAGTTTGTTTTCCAGGATTTTGCAGACTGGTTGCTGGCACTGTCCTGTTGCCTACTCTGTGCTGGGAGAAGTTATTTCAGCTGGTTGTATCTAAGCAGCCTTCTGGTTCTGTGTAGTCTGTTCATTTTAGTTAAAACACACTGCTGCAGAGATAGCATTGTAAGGTGGGTGTTTCAAGTGGGGATTGGTGCTTCCAAAGCTGCTCTTCACATTACGTGCTGATTCCTGGGTTTTGTGTACAGGCACCCTGTTCTGTCTCCTCTTCCATATATAACTTAACTTCTGCAGAGGCGATGACTGGAATGATGCTGTGATATCCCTTCTGCTGAAAGCTTCTCTCATAAGGTATGGGTCCTGTGCTGTGACAATTAAATATATGTGAAGATATTGCAATTTACTAGAGTTCTATTTAGGCTATGTAGTGTGTTTATTTTATATATAGATTTATATATACACACACTACTACACCCAAACACAAGCACTAAATAAATATTTAATATAGTACGTTTTATGTATGCATATATATACAATGTGCATACAATTACCTATACAGTACTATACTACTATGTTTGTATTATATACTACATCTAGTACTATATAGCATATATAAAATCTAATATACTATATTTGTGCTGTACTTCCTCTTATCAGCTACTTAGCTGTTCTCCCAGCAAAGGTGAGCCAAGCATCCTCTGAGGGTTAGTGTCTTAAAAATGCAGATAAACTGCAGGTTTCCTCTGTTGTTTTTCTGCATCTTTTTGGCTTTCCTGGTTTTGGTTTTGGGGCCAGGGAGTGTCTTGGTTTTGGGGGGTGGTTTTGGTGCAGTTGAAGATGTACCCTGCAATCATGTAAGTGACTATCAGTATCAAACTTCCACTGCTAATTACAGATAGGTATGTGAAGTCCGTAACTAATTTTGGGGGATGCATCCATCTTTCCTAGTTACAGAAACACCTGTTTGGTCAGGGAGCTTTTGGAAGACCACATGCATTCTAAGTACCCTGGGCAGCAGAGGTGAAGTGTGTAGAGAGGGGAGAGGAGAGGGTAGGTCTGCCCTATGGGAGCTGAAACTTGGTGCTTTACCAGAGCCTGCTTCATCCTAATGCTGGGAACTACAGCAGCCAGCACAGCAGAGTCTGTGAGCAAGAGATTGCATGTTATCTCCTGCAGCTTCCTTATCTGCCCTTTGCATGGGGGAGGACATCCACAGTCATCGCAATACTGAGCTTGAGACAGTTGGTTACAGCTTGCAGCTTCCACCTTATTCTTCTAGTGAACTTGGCTATGGCTACCTCAGCTAATTATGGTAAGAAATCACTACTGCCAAACCAATGTTTAATAAAAAAAAAAAAAAAATTTTATTTCACACTTCTATACAAATATCCACAGGTAATTTTGAATGTAGCACTGCTACCTGGTACAAGAAAAATTTGAGATAAACGTATACCAATGACAGGCCTTACTTTTCAAGAACTTGCAGTTTAACACTGCTAAAATGTTCACGTTTGTAGGTGAGGGACACAACCTGCTTTTAAATCCAAGGCTATTTGTCAGGCTTAGCTCTGACTAGCCTGGCTTCTGATGCTGCTGAGCCTTTCAGCAAATAAGCTAGAATCATAAAAGATCAAAAACCAGGTAACAGATAAATACACGTGTAAGTGTTCATAATGTCACAACATACTGAGATTTATCTAATGGAAGGAAGAAGAGTCTATTAAATTAATGCACTTTTTCTCATAACTTTTTAGGTGACCACACCTTCAAGAAGATATGTTCAAAGTTAGTAGTAGAAATAAGACACTTGACAGCTGCCCTCCTAGCAGGTTTTCACCCTGTGAGGGGAAAAAGTACCAAGAGGTTTTTGCATAGTTCAAATTACTAGCATTTAACATGCATACTTTTTGAGCAGAATTCTGTTTCACATGGAATAAACAACTGTGAACTAAATCTTTGTTCTTAAATAGTACCAAAGCTTTAGAACATGGGTAAAAAGTAAACTCTTTAAATAGTTTTAGCAGTTATGTTACAATAACTAGATTACTGATAAACACAACATTGTGGTTCTACTTTTATCAACATTCAGGTATTCAGGACAATTCAGTAGTCTCAACATGGATCAGCTCAGATCTCGTTAGTTAAGGTAAGTTGGGCATGTAGAGCCTCCTTCAAGTGCTATGTGACAGCTGCAGTAGTCAATGCCTTGGCCAAACAGGAATTTCTTACGAAGCTGGAAAGCTGTTTCCAGAGAACCTCTCACTTGCAGTAAGTATAAGACTGTATCTAAAACCCTTTCTTCTGCTTGGTGTCCAAATTGTTCGATAGTCTGAAGTAATATACAGATCATGTTACAAGACCTGATGATTCCTATTACATAAAGTGACAAGTATCAGGAAAAAGCCCCCATACACATCACTGGAATAAATATTTACAATTTTAGAAAGCATTGGCACCTTCAGGGACTTACTAAAATGCAGTGATAGCCTTAGGTCTCATAATCTCAAGTTCAAAAACACAGTGGACTTGAAAGTTCAGTTAAGTCTTTGGCCTAACAGTCAAAGACAATGATTTATAACAAAAATAAATACAAAAATGACTAAAATTTGTATATACAAAAAGTACATCTAATACTCAAGCCTCTTAAAGAAAAAAAAAAACCACAAGCAAAAAAAACAACCCCAACAAAACAAACCTGTATTTATTTGTTGTGACCAAGAGTCACACAATTTGAGCAAAATGACCTATTGCACATGTAATTTAAAGACAATGCTTTTTGTTAAGCCCTAACTACTGCAGTAGGCAAAGTTTAAAGTAGATTGGCAGGTCTTCAAAGTGTACTTGCACAATGTGTGTTAAGGCAACTGTGTGTTTATAATGGACTATGCATTGAGGAAAGGATGGAGAACTTATCTTGACCTTAACTGTCCGTTCCTTGCATCCCTAGGAAGGAGATTAGGATCACAGGAAGAGGTCTGCTGTAGTGGTTTTGTATATTTTGCAGAAAAGACCCCAAATCAACACAGCATCTTCTGAAGTGAGAGTTATATTTGAAGGGGGGAAAGAGGCAGTCTGGAAATTAAATAATGCAAGTAAAGTCTTTTGAAGCAATGTTAACTGTGCAAACAGAAGCCTCAATATAAGTAGTAATATCTACAATCGAATGGTGAATGTCAATAGTGTTCATAGGTCTAACTCCATCAATATTCCATTAATAAAACTTTAACTTCTCTCTGAACTTTGTGATGAGAAGAATTTTTCTCTAAGAATAACTTTCATTTTCATTCCATTTTGTGAACCACTGTTTTGTCTCGAGCTCTTTGTATTTCCCATCTTTGACGTGTCGCTCTTCTTTTCGAATTCTTACAGCATGATACCGGGGGACACTGTCTTCGTACCTGGAACGCTGGAAGAACCCACACTACAGCAGAGAAGAAAAAGAACGGATTAGATTTAAGTTGCTGCCGAAGTACTACAGAGATAAGTTCTGCACAGGTAAGAAAATTGAAAACAAAAATATGTAGACCAAAAATGTAGTATATGTAGCTGTAAAAACATGAGCCAGTGGGTGTACATTACTTGTGCAAGCAGCAGTTGAAGACAAATGGCATGGTCTGACAATGTGGTGGCAATCTAATATCTTAGAAATACTCCCTCTGCTAGCTTCCTGCATTTGTTTTACAAGTCTTTTAAGTCTACTATAAAGCTTTTCAATCATATAGAATGTAATGCTACGCAAAGCAGTAGATACAGTTCAGGAAAGCTTGATTCTTCTGAATCAAAGGTGGTATCATCTTGTACAGTGGCATATTTTAAAGACAAACAAAGATTTCCAGGACCTTCAAGACAAGTTACATGAGGGCCTTGTTTTTCAAAGCACCATCTCAACTGTAGTCACCTGAATTAACTACCCATAGAACATGGCTCTTGCTGAGTTTGCCATAGGATAAAAAGACCTAATTGGAAAGTTCTGTAATTTGCCATGACAGAAAGTCTCTCTACACGAAACCTAGTGCAGTTTTTGTGCCCTGCAAGTTATTCAAAGCCACTGTAAAAACTGATTTTAAATATTGATGAATAGATAAAAATTAATTTTCAAAACAAAATGGAGTTATGGCCACAGAGTTCCAGAGATGATGATGGGTAGATACTGAACTTCACATGCTCAGGGGTCACTGATGTCAAGGTTAAGAGACATTGTGCCATCCAGCTGTCATTAGGTACTGCTAGAGGGAAAAATACTAAAGTGGTTTTGTTCACAGTGTTTGTGGTGATGGGGTTTTTGGCTGGTTATTGCTCAGTTTCTGTTGTGGGATTTTTTTGTTGTTTTGTTTTTAAAAAAAATACTAGAACTTACATGGGACTGAATTTAAAAAACTGCACTGAGACACAGGCCAAATCTTTAGCCACTGCTTAGTTAAGATTTCATTAAACATTTATATGACATATTTTAGTTAATTACTCCTCCCCCCCCCCTCATCCCAAGCATCACTTATTAATATAATGTACATGCATGAAATATCCCAAGTTGAATAAAGGTTGCTAGGAGCATAAATTATCATGCATCTAGTAGCTTCTGCAGAAGAAAGTGTGTTCCTAGAAAAGTATACCTTAGAATTGAAGAAAAACAGATGTTTTCACAGCAATTCTCATTATGAAAACCCTTTTCTTTATAAGCAACATGTACCTATTAGCATGCATTAAAGGTTAGTAAAGCAAGTTTATCTGTTGTCCACAGTCTTAGCTTTGTTTCTTAGCTCTGCAGTGTTGATTACCATCTCTCAAACTTAAAAAACTTACTTGTGCTGCTAAAACATAAATGAAACAAAAAAGACTAAAAACCATTCCAAGAAATCAACATTTGCTAAAGAAATAAACAAGAAGCTTTTTAGACCAAGGTAAATGCCTGTGTATGTTCACGTGCACCAAAAGAGAAAAATCTATCAACAGAATGAGCAAGCATGATAGTTTGAAATCCAAAAGTTAATAGAACGTATGCAATAAAAGCTCCATAGTTAGCCACCGCAACAACCAGAGCATATGCCACAGCTAAACATTAAAAAAATACCATCAATTACCAATTACAGAAGTAGATCAATACTATGCATCAGAAGTAAGCCTCTCTTTATCAGATGGCTGAGCATGGATCTCAGCCTTGTGATATGTGGCATCGTAATGATCTTTCTTATTTCTCTTGAAGAAACCACACTACAAGGAAGCAAGGTATTTAGTCAATTTTTGTGGACTGGAAGAAGTCAAACCTATTAAAACTGACTTAAATTACCTCTGAACTGTCTTCCCATTATCCCTTTGCAGTCTTCCTTTCCCCATGCCCTCCAGGAAAAAAAAAAAAAAAAAAAAAAAAAAAAAAAAAAAAAAATCACAAGGTCTCAGCAGCTTCTAGATCTGAGAACTTCTTGGACTAACTCAATCTGTGAATAACCTGAGGTAAAAATACACTGGTTTAGAAGCACTTTGTTAAATTTACATTGCAGCTGTTGTTTGGGTTGGGTTGGTTGGTTTGTTTTTAAGAAAAGCTACTATAAAGTAGGTCCACAGCTGGCAGTGAAGAACAGAAGGAAGTCTATACCAAAATATGTTTGTGGACTACTGCACAGGAAACCAGAACTATCCTGTGAGAAGTAATCTGCAGCAAATAGGAGCTCCTCAGCAGAGCTAATTGCTGCAGTTTCTCCAGAACAAAGTAAGTGACAGATAGAAAGAACAGGTTAAGAAGAATATCCTGAGTAACCTTGTGCTGTCCTGTAACAGCACATACTACCTGCCTATGTCTCTTAAAAACTAAAAGGACTGCCCTGTTATACTTGGAACCACAATTGGTTGTAAAAATGCCAAAGGTAGTTAAAAAATAGGTACTTAACTTTTTATTTTACAAATTGTCTTTTGTGATACTGTCTGTTTAATGGCATTTCTAATGCTACTGGGAACAAAGCCCTGCTAAAACATTTGTAGGTAGTTCACATGAAATTTTACACCTAACTGCAGAAGCTCCCATTAGCTGTATCCATCCACATCGAAGTAAATATAGGCTCTGATTCAAGTTTTGCACAGAGCTCAAAATACTTTATCTTGTGAGGATGTGGAAACTGAAAAATTTTGTAACAAGTCTTCCCATGTAACCATTTTAATTCCAGATGTTGTAAAACTGAGACTCAAAGGCAGTGTATGGTTTAGGCAGTTTGCTCTATTTTGAGACCCAAATATGAACCATAATACTTAATAATTTGCTTAATTATTATGCTGTCTTGTCAGTTGTAGAAGACCAGGAAATATAAAATAACCAGATGAATAAGAACTCACCTTCCATAGTAAGAATACCAACAGGGCAAGCATCAATATGCCAGCAAAAATAGCCACTGCGATGATCCACCAAGGCACTCCTGTATAAAGGGCTACTGGTTTTGCAGGGAAGACAGTAACACGCACCTAAAGGAGAGAAATGCATCAAGATTGAAAGAGTATGTCAGAAGGATCCATGTTTAATATATTGTTACAGTTTATATAGTCTTTAACAAGATGCCTTCTCTCTCTCACCTACAAAATGTTTTTGAAGGAAAAGTTCCTGCTGGTGTTATTTAAATATGGTAGTGAACTTATCCAACCCAATTAAAAGGTAAAAACAATTGATAATTCAAAACTTGATTAAGAAGTTAAGCTTCTAGCTACTTCAAAATGTGGGGATTTTCTCTTTTGTTTGGTTGTAGTTTTTTGGTGGGTTTTCTTTGGTTGGCTTGGTGGTGGTGGTTATATGCGATTTTGTTTGGTTTGGGTTTTCCCCCCCCAACTTTTGATTTAAGCTGGAAACATCACAACCATAGTGTATGGTTAGTACTAAATGTTCAGCCTACCTGAGCAACTTCATTTGTGAGCTTAACATTCTTAGCTGCAGCAGGAACACTGACTGAAGCCCTAACAAGAATGTCCAGATAATTCATCCTGGAGTATTCCTGTTACAAATTAAAACACAGAAATGAGACACAGAACAGGAAACAGCTGTGACCTTCCAGAAAGGGCATGTAAGGGGACTTACTTCTAAGAAAGTACTGTTCCACAGCCTGGAACGCAGCACTATAGATGCCTTGCTGTCCAAACCCTTCAGGGGACATCTTATGTCCACACAGCGTGCATTCACATTGCAGTCCTGCAATTACAAATTTCTATATGTAAATAAAAACATATCCTCACAAACTGTTTAATCCAGAGATTAAAAATTGGATTCTATGCAGCATATTTATGTGCAGGAACCAAACTCTGTTTGCACTGACAGCAACTAGAAAATACAAGGAAGATGCAATTACCTATTTATTTTAACATAGGTAATTATGCAGAACTTCTTTCCCATTTCTCTCTCATCAGCAAATAATGTAAATGGGAAAATTTTTAGAGAACTAATACTTGGATTTAAGACAAAAACAAAGCAGCACCTTCTCTCACCCTGGCAAACTCAGAAAAGCCTTCTTACAAGTGCAGAGGGTGGTGTCTGACAAGACTACATTGGAGCAACATGCTTACCAAGGTCTTGTATTTTCTTTCTGAGAATAAAGAAAGTGTTTTGCTGTCTGTAGTCTGCTTCTCTGCAACCTCACGTTTCCTTCTTGAGTTATGGGATTCCTAAAAGAAAGAAAAAGTTTTAGTAGTTTATCTATCACAAGTATCTCCTAAATCTGACCCCATACAACCAGAGAAACAAGTTCCGTGAGTATTTTCTTGTTCCAAGATCAGAATGAGTTGACATCATTATATATCCCTACTTACCCACATTTATTGCCAATAGTAGAGTCAGGACAACTACTAGAATTTGAGATTACCTAGAGAAGTCAACTGATTACTTTCTTTAATAGGTCAAGGGTTTAGATTTATAAAGCTTTTGACGTTACTTTAATTTTTGTTCTATATAAAGAGTATTAATGTTACTATGCTAAAAGAGTAAGATTCTGCTAGGGTCAGTAGATGATTTTTTTAACTGTATGTTAATTACACTCACAATGAAAGTTCATTAACGGATGAAGTGATCTGACCAGAATGGGCTTATGTGCAGGCAGTTGTAATGGTGGAAATTAGAACTCCTCCAAAATGATCTTAAGATTATATGGGGGAAAAAGAAAATCAAATCTAGATATAGCGCTTCCGTGTGCCTGACACTTGGTTGAGAAATTTTTTCTTATTTGTTGTAAATAAGGAAATTTAAATGCAAGCTGGCTTCTTTCTTGTTAATAAAAGCACATGGAATTCCCCTGGGCTGGGGGGATGTTTACTGTTTATTGTGAACAGATTTCAATAATGTTGATGAGATTTGTGAAAGCAGTGATTGTATCCTGTAAGAGCTTATGAGAGGAGTGCCCATCGCAAAACCACCCACCACGATGACAGATTATCAGTCCTTAAGCACATTATCCTCATTAGCTGAAGTCTCCTAATAAGCTAAACCCTTAATACATTGTTCATATATTGTGCTTGTGAGCTGCTTAAGACAAACAAAAAACCCTTCTGGAGGCAGGTTCTGATGCCCTACTGCCACATGCTGCAGTACTTTCATGTTTCACTAATTCATGAACAGAAGACATACAGGGTAACATACCACAACACGCAGACTATTGATCTCACTTTCAGGTTGACAGGAGACTTTTTCCAATCCTTTGGAATCTATTTTCATCAAATAAAGCAGCCACTTGCCATTACTAATTTCTTTTGGCCACTGGATATCCAGGGAAGCGGTACCAAAGGTTTTCAGTGGTCTGCCCAAGTTAGTTACCTGTTAAAACAAACATTCTGTAAACTGTGAAATACTTTTTAAAGGGATTTTTTCTTATTGATCAAACTGTTACTGATGGGCAAGTTTTAAGCATGCAGCTAACAAGAAATTTCAAAGCAGATGAAAGTCGAAAATAGCATAAAACTAGCATGCTTGGATAGCAAGTAAATAAATAGAGTTGAAACATAAGGATTAAAATTCCCTAACATCAAGTTTAAGGTGTTGATTTTTAGAAATCTATCCTTCATGTGAAACAACAACAACTCCAATTTAGAGTTAACAGACCATTCAGTTATGTAAGTGAGGTAATTGCAAGTTTACCAGGAACTCTGACACAGAAAGATAACCAGCTGTTGCTCTCCTAAGTCTGGAAGTTGTTTCCCAACCTATTTTTTGCTTTCTTGATGTTACTGTTCATGACAGCACATTCTAAAACTTCTGCTTCTACTAGCTGCTTCTACTTTAATATATACATACAGGTGCAGAAGAACATAAAGTAGTGACAGAGACGGACTTTAATCCTGACAAACTACTGTGTACAAAGTGGCTTGTGTTAATGATATAGGAAAAGTCACTCTCTTGCTGATAAACACTTTTTACAGAACAAAAATTCTCTCTCTTACCATTCTCCTTAATTTATTAATTATGCAGAAGACCAAGAGTGAAATAGACCCAAAACGTTCAGAGTGGCTCCCACAGTGTCATCTTTTGCCTGCTCAGTCCTGCACGCAGCAAGTACGCATACTCACTGTCTGTGGGTCTGTCTCGCTAATGGCCTGAGCACACCACAGTTAGGGTTCTGGGTTTCAGTTTTGTTCCCTACCTAAGTGGGGATTTACCCTATACAGCTGAATGTGCATGAACTGCTCTGGAAAAATCAAGCGAGCCTCAGGCCACTCAAAAGACCATAACCCATTAAGGCCTAAAAAGAAGCTCTGGTCTGCAGTGAGACTGCATGTTCTTCTTCATGGAAAGTCAGGCTTTTGGGATGAAGAAAGTCCAATTACATCCAGCAACTTTTTCAAGTATTTATATGCATAAAGAGATAAACTGTTGATTAAAACCAGCTGTTGGCATTAATATAAATTACTCACTCTGAATTCATACTCTATGAGGTTTCCAATATTATCTTCAGATTTCATAGCACTCTCACCAATGATGTTACCTCCAAAATACACCTGAGAAGGTTTAGCAACTCTGTTCAGGTAGGGGTGGGGAAGGAGAACAAGCAGATTTTAATCAAGTCTCTGGCAATACTGTCATCCCCAACCCCCCATTCATTATGCTATCAACACATACCCAGTGAGTGATAAAAGCAATTCAAGAACCACTTTAGCACTAGCTGTAATTGGTGTTGAATTCACTTGAGTGCTTGTTCTACAATGAAAAGGAAACAATGCTGTTTAATTTTACAGATTCGGCAGTATTCACATTACTACTGCTTTTATGAATTTAGCAAGTTACTTCAAATCGTTTACAACTGTATATAAAACACAGCACATGCACACAAAGAAAACTTACGTTTCCAGCTTCAGATCGATGTCCAAGTCTGTTGTATCAACATTAACTTTAGTGGTACTTAAGATCAGATAAAAGGTTACCTAGACAAGAAGTAACAATACAGTATCACAGAAATACACCATCAAGTTTTAGAGTTAAAAGGACAGATCCAAATCAAATTTCCAATTATGACACACAGAAACTTTGGACAACTGCATCAGGAATCGGATTTTGTAACTTGAGTAAAACAGGTGCAACTTACATTGGAGTTCCTTTTAAAAGGATTTCCAAGTTCACACTCTGCTTGAGAGCCATTTTGGTTAGCACCACATGTTAGCTGTTTTTCCTGATGAAACAAACATTAAAAGGTCAAAATAAAAACATTTAAAGGTCAAAATATGCTGAAAATATTTAAAATTTGAGTAGCTTTTCTCTTAAAAATACTTACAGGATAACCCCTCATCTCTCTGAATGCAGAATATGTCAGACTGTCTGGAAAAGTTGCTATTAGTTTAGCTTCATACGCATCCTCACCATCTTTCCGTGGATTTTTTGCATCAGATGGATTGTTTGTCACTGTTATCTCCAGGGCAATATCTTTCTGATCTTTCAGAACAAGCACCGGCACACCATTTTCACTACAGACACAAGAGTATACAGGGTTGTGCATTAGACAAATGGGTATGAAAGTTTGTTGCTTACTATGGTTTGCCCAAATACAATTCTCTCCATTAGGGAAGAACTGCTGTTAGACCACAAACACATGAATGGTCAGAGGTTTTTTTTTCCCAGACTAGTGTTTCGTCTCGGAAAGTTACCAGGACAGAACAGACCAATGCACCCCTCAGGTGATCAAGAGGTTGTAGTATTTCTGAACCAGCACTTGCCTCTGGCTCACGTGTAATAGTGGTGAATTTTCCCTCAATAAGTTTACTGACCTACTTTTTCTTACAAAATGTGTATGGTTTTGGCTTCTGATTCAGGCTGTGGCACTCACTGCTAAAGGTGACTGACTGCTGATAGTAAAGAAACATACTTCCTTTTTTCCAGTTTCACTGGCCCTCCAGGGTGGAGGGATGCAGCAGCATGTCAAGTGTGTGTTACTGGGAAATCGTTTTCCTGTTCACTTCTCTGTAACTGCTTGTCTTGGGCTACTAGGCTATAGTATATCATGTCATACAATCAAATTTCAACTCAGAAATAGTTAACACTTTTTATATGTAATATATATTATATATTATAGTATATATACTGATAGTATCACACACAAACTTCTGCAAGGCTGGCTTAGAATCATTTCTCCAAGGGTTAGAAACCTTTTTCTAACTCTTGGCCCACATGTGCACAGTTGTGGTCACTTGTATCCATCTGACTGTACCACCATTGCTGCTTTTCTACAGCTCACCCCCAGTCCCCCACCTTCCTCACCCTGACAGATGAGTACAGCCACAAAGGGCTGTCTCTGCCAGACTAACAGAACAAAGCTCTTCTATCGCCCAAAACCCTCTCCTAGAAGTTCTTTTAAGCACTTGTTAGTAATTTGAATTTTAGCACTGCATTAATCAAGGCTTACATTGGTAGGTAAGTAAACCTGTCTTCATTTCCTTCTCTAGAGCAAAACCGGTACTGAAGTTTCAGATTGCTGTGACATTCATTGTCTTCTCCACATCCTTCTTTTAAGAACTCCACCTAAATAAAGTCAAAGGACTTTTACTGCATGTCATATGATAATAGCTTAAAACAAGATTCCTGATGTGCACTGCATGAAGCATCAGAGACACTTTTCTGGATAGAGTAAGATTTTAACCTGACTCTTGCACATCAAGACACTTTTTTGTGAGACATAGCCCTTGGTGCTGATAATTTAGAATTTTAAATGTGACCAAAAGGCAAAGTTAGACAATTCTAAGCAAGAGGTACACTTCTAATAAGGAGAAACATCTTTAAGCCTTCAATGAGTGCTAAGGAAATTATATATCCACTGCTGCAGAGCTCTAATGCCATTACAGCATCCTAACCATGGAAAAATTAAATGGTACATTACTTGTGATGTGGGACAAGCATTCACAGCAGGAGACGATGGATTTCCAGTTTTAATCAAAAGTAAATTTCTTCCTAAACTTGTTGTGGAGAGGGAAGAGAAAACCAAACCAAACCAGCCTGGACAATATACTATCTCCACTTCTATTGCAAAAGAAACACAGGATCTAGTTCATAACATTCTGTAACAAGTTACAAACAAATACAGAATATAAGCCAGTAGTTACACATCCAGTGCCACCGCAGTTATTTCCTTTGGTCATAATTTAGCTTTACACAGTTTGTAAAATTCAGTGATCCATCAAAGTGCAGATTTGTGGGAAAACGTGATATCAAAGGCTTACTTTTGTGGTCTTTGTTTCAGATTCATTTGAATTTAGAATTGGTATCAGATCTGGAAGTGCTCTGTCTTTTCTTGTGGATGGTGAGCTAGACTCCAGGCCAGCAATTTTAACAGTGACTGACACTGGAATGGGTCGTAGCTTATCTTTGATTTTGTCCTGTTGAAATATTTTAAAGGTCATAGTTAGTGTACAGTGCAGAGAAGAAAAAGCAACACAAAGGCTAGCTTTTGCTGTCGATTTTAGAACAAGCACTAAAGCTAAATCTTTCCTGCTACATAGAATCATAGAATAGGTAGGGTTGGAAGGGACCTTGAGATCATCTAGTTCCAACCCCCCTGCCATGGGCAGGGACACCTCACACTAAACCATGTCACCCAAGGCCTCATCCAGCCTGGCCTTGAACACCGCCAAGGATGGAGCATTCACAACCTCCCTGGGCAACCCATTCCAGTGCCTCACCACCCTCTCAGTAAAGAATTTCTTCCCTTATATCCAATCTAAACTTCCCCTGTTTAAGTTTGAACCCGTTACCCCTTGTCCTGTCACTACAGTCCCTGATGAAGAGTCCCTCCCCAGCATCCTTGTAGGCCCCCTTCAGATACTGGAAGGCTGCTATGAGGTCTCCACGCAGCCTTCTCTTCTCCAGGCTGAACAGCCCCAACTTTCTCAGCCCGTCTCCATACGGGAGGTGCTCCAGTCCCCTGATCATCCTCGTGGTCCTCCTCTGGACTTGTTCCAACAGTTCCATGTCCTTTTTATGTTGAGGACACCAGAACTGCACACAATACTCCAAGTGAGATCTCACGAGAGCAGATCTACCACTGTTGAAACTATTCACTATATAGAAACCCAGCATTTTCTAAAAAGGCACAAGAACATAAGGAGCCCAGCCCTACTGGCTGGCTGGTTTGGGTTTTTTGGCTGGTTTCCCAGTGATGATTTCTCTCACTGGTAAGAATTCCTAGGAATAACATGGTAACTCAGGCAAATGAAATTCACACTACAACAGTAAAATAACACATTGGAACAGGCTGCCCAGGAAGGTTGTGGCTGTCCCATTCCTGCCAGCATTCAAGGCCAGGCTGGATGGGGCTTTGAGAGCAACCTGGTCTAGTGGAAGGTATCCCCTGCCTGTGGCACGGGGGGTAGAACTAAGTCATCTTTAAGGTCCCTTCCAACCCAAACCATTCTCTAATTCTGTTGCGTTAAGTTCAAGCTGCTTAATTTGCTGTGGTCAAAAGCAATGCTGGAGGCTGGCTCATTACTGCTGAGCCACAGGTAGAGAGTTTGTTCAGCTCCTGGAACAGTGCCATCTTTAAAGTCTGCTGTAGCAGCCAAGTCAGAGAGCACTTACCAAGCTTTCTCGTCCTGCCCATTCAATCCCCTCCAAAACATTCTTTTCCTAGCCAGTGACACCATTAAATTCTGTAACAATTACTTGTGTTGGAAGCAGCTCTCCATTTTGGCATCTCTATTGCTGCAGTGGCTACGACTTTTATTCATGCTTTATAAGAAAAGCAACAGGAAGAAGCAGCATGCGTGCAGAGAATAGTAAGGTTCTACTTAATTAGGGTTTGTTTTCTAGTTTTAAAGCTTTATACTGCATGTGACTTCTAAGATAGATACAAAGGTACCATGAGGCTGAAAAAAAGAGTGTGCTTTTGTTTTCAGTGGGTCTAAATGAAATAAAATGCCTTACCTGCAGTACAAGCTTGGTTGTCACACACTCTCTTGAGTTCTGCCCCCTCAGGGTTGTGTTTGCAGTGAACTGATCAGACAGGTGGTCTTTAAACCGCACCCTGGACGGCAGGCCTAACTGCCTCCTCTCGTTTTCTGCTTCAAATGTGTACATGATCTCTAGATGAAGAAATAAAGCAAGTCACTGTAAAAAGAACCCTTGCTTTGTTAAAAAGAACTTTAATTTCATCAAGTATGACCTTACAACGTTATTCTGGGAAACTGCTCCAGCTACTGCTGGGCTTCACAAACTGTTCTCAGCTATTTTGCCCCTCTCCAGTGCAGGGCCAGGTACCCTGCCCATGTACCTAAAGGAAACTTTTACACCAAAACCTTGTATTCCCAAAGTACCCCATTACTTCACCAGCATGCAGAGCTGGCTGGAGGAGCTGTAATTGCTGCTGTGGAGCCAGTAGAGGGCTGAGATACAAAACTTTGTGAATCCTCTGACTTGCCTGTCCTTGGTTTCTGTTTTGTTCCAAAAGGTACCTAAGCAGCCAGCAGGGTTTTGAGGTCAAGACACAATGTTAATTTCAACACTAAAAGCAAAAGTGTGAGTACAGCTTTCTAGTTGTACGCCAAGGCATGTTTTGACAGATCTGAACTCTCTACATCTTTTGATCATCTACGTATTGACCAAGCCAGTTTAATGTTGAAAGGATGGCAACAGCACTGAGCATTCCAGCCCTCAGGAGCGTGCAGATGGGCACACGAGAGCAGCCTCTAAGAGCTGGAAGCACTTGACCTGTTGAAGGACCAGGACCTTATTCAGGCATATCCTATGGATTTGACAAGTAACTGAGAAACTCCAGACCACACAAGAGGAGAAGGAGGTTTGGGCTTAAAATTCTTCTCATTTCCTCTCAAAATCCTACACAGTTTTCCCAGATGTAGTAACAGTGGCATTTTAACAAGAGAAAAAACAGGAGACATGAGAAACTAATGCTTTACATTTCTAACTATATTTTTGGGACAGTCTTCCAGGCTCCTATTAATACAAAGATCTCTTTATTTCCATTACCTATTTCCACAAAACCATTTTCATCAATACAGAACGCTGTTTTATATGGTAAGTCTCCAATGAGAAATAATGCTTACTAATGATTTATAAGATGGGCTTTTAAAACTGCTTTCTAAAGCAGCACTAACCTAGAGAAGCAAAATGGTGTCAGTCTGTATGGCAGCCTCTGGCTCACTGGCAGTTACATTACCTAGAAAACTTCAGTTCGGTCTGTCGTGAACTTCGTAACACACCAACATGACTCTAAATACAGATGGTGTAGCTGACTGACCTGAGTACTGAGTCACATTTTACATCTGACAGTCACAGTCTGAGGTTAGTTACTACAATCTGAGGGCTAGGCATCACAGAAACATGGTGGGATGGCTCCTACGACTGGAGTGTTGGAATGGAAGGTTACAGGCTCTTTAGAAAAGACAGGCCTGGCAGGTGGAGAGAGGGAGTTGCTATTTATGTTAGGGATAGGCTGGAGAGTATGGAACTCTGTCTGGGGACGGGTGAGCAGTCGACAGAGTTTGTGGGTCAGGGTTAAAGGGAGAGCAGCGATGGGGGACATCACTGTGGGGATCTGTTACAGACTGCCTCATCAAGAGGAATCTGTGGATGAAGCGCTCTATAGGCAGATAGGAACAGCCTCACGCTCACAGGCCCTTGTTCTCATGGGAGACATCAACCACCCTGACATCTGTTGGAGTGAAGGTACGGCCCGGCACAAGCAATCCAGGAGGTTCCTCGATTGTGTGGAAGACAACTTCCTTCTGCAAGTAATAGAGGAGCTGACAAGGAGAGGTGCCATGCTTGACCTTGTGCTCACCAACAGGGAAGGGCTGGTTGGAAATGTGACGCTCCAGGGCAGCCTTGGTTGCAGTGACCACAAGATGGTCAAATTGGAGATCCTCGGGACAGTGAGAAGAGCGTGCAGCAAGCTCACTGCCCTGGACTTCAAGAGAGCAGACTTTGGCCTCTTCAGGAACCTGCTTAGTAAGGTTCCATGGGATACAGCCCTAGAGGGCAGGGGGGCCCAAGGCTCCTGGTTGTTATTCAAGGATCACCTGCTACAAGCTCAGGAATGTTGCATCCCAACTAGAAGGAAGTGCAGCAAGAGGGCCAGGAGACCTCCTTGGATGGATAAGGAGCTGCTCAGGAAAATTCAAAGGAAAAAAGAGGCTTATAGAAGGTGGCAGCAGGGACAGGCGGCCTGGGAAGAATACAGGGATGCTGTCCGGGAAGCTAGGGACCAGGTGAGGAAGGCTAAGGGCCAGTTAGAATTGAACTTGGCTAGGGATGTTAAGGATAATAGGAAGGGATTCTATAGGTATGTAGCGAGTAAAAGACAGACTAGGGACAACGTAGGCCCCTTTTGGAAGATATCGGGAGAACTGGCTACCCGGGATTTGGAGAAGGCTGAGGTTCTCAATGACTTCTTTGCCTCAGTCTTCACTGGCAAAGGCTCTGACCGCACCACCCAAGTCTTCAAAGGCGAACGCAGGGACTGTGAGAATGAGGACCCTAGGCCCACTGTAGGAGAGGATCTGGTTCGAGACCATCTTAAAAACCTAAATGTACACAAGTCCATGGGACCTGATGAAATCCATCCGCGGGTCCTGAAGGAGCTGGCGAATGAAGTTGCTAAGCCACTGGCCATCATATTTGAAAAATCATGGCAGTCAGGTGAAGTTCCTGACGACTGGAAAAAGGGAAATATAACCCCCATTTTCAAGAAGGGGAAAATGGATGACCTGGGCAATTACAGACCAGTCAGTCTCACCTGTGTGCCTGGCAAAATCTTGGAGCAGATTCTCCTGGAAGGCATGCTAAGGCACATAAAAAACAAGGAGGTGGTTGGTGACAGCCAGCATGGCTTCACTAAGGGGAAATCCTGCCTGACCAATTTGGTGGCCTTCTAGGATGGGGCTATGGAACTGATGGACAGGGGTAGAGCAGTTGACATCATCTACCTGGACTTGTGCAAAGCCTTTGACACTGTCCCACATGACATCCTTGTCTCTAAATTGGAGAGACATCAATTTGATGGGTGGACCACTCGGTGGATAAAGAACTGGCTGGATGGCCGCATGCAAAGAGTTGTGGTCAATGGCTCGATGTCCGGCTGGAGACCGGTAACAAGTGGTGTCCGTCACATCTGGAATATTGTGTCCAGTTCTGGGCCCCTCAGTTCAAGAAGGACAGGGAACTGCTGGAGAGAGTCCAACGCAGGGCGACAAAGATGATTAAGGGAGTGGAGCATCTCCCTTATGAGGAAAGGCTGAGGGAGCTGGGTCTCTATAGTTTGGAGAAGAGGAGACTGAGGGGTGACCTCATTAATGTTTATAAATATATAAAGGGTGAGTGTCACGAGGATGGAGCCAGGCTCTTCTCGGTGACAACCAATGATAGGACAAGGGGTAATGGGTATAAACTGGAACACAAGAGGTTCCACTTAAACTTGAGAAGAAACTTCTTCTCAGTGAGGGTGACAGAACACTGAAACAGGCTGCCCAGGGGGGTTGTGGAGTCTCCTTCTCTGGAGACATTCAAAACCCGCCTGGACACATTCCTGTGTAACCTCATCTAGGTGTTCTTGCTCCGGCAGGGGGATTGGACTAGATGATCTTTTGAGGTCCCAATTCCTAATGTTCTGTGATTCTGTGGGATCAGTGTTGGGACCAGTCTTGTTCAACATCTTTGTTGGTGACATGGACAGTGGGATTGAGTGCGTCCTCAGCAAGTTTGCTGATGACACCAAGCTGTGTGGTTCGGTTGATATGCTGGAGGAAAGGGATGCCATCCAGAGGGACCTCGACATGCTTGTGAGGTGGGCTGATGCCAACCTTATGAAGTTTAACCATGCCAAGTGCAAGGTCCTACACCTGGGTCGGAGCAATCCCAGGCACGGCTACAGGTTGGGCAGAGAAGAGATTCAGAGCAGCCCTGCAGAGAAGGACTTGGGGGTGTTGGTTGATGAGAAAATGAACATGAGCCGGCTTCAGTGTGCGCTCACAGCCCAGAAAGCCAACTGTATCCTGGGCTGCATCAAGAGGAGCGTGACCAGCAGGTCGAAGGAGGTGATCCTGCCCCTCTACTCTGCTCTCGTGAGACCTCACTTGGAGCATTGTGTGCAGTTCTGGTGTCCTCAACATAAAAAGGACATGGAACTGTTGGAACAAGTCCAGAGGAGGACCACGAGGATGATCAGGGGACTGGAGCACCTCCCATATGAAGACAGGCTGAGAAAATTGGGGCTGTTCAGCCTGGAGAAGAGAAGGCTGCGTGGAGACCTCATAGCAGCCTTCCAGTATCTGAAGGGGGCCTACAAGGATGCTGGGGAGGGGCTATTCATCAGGGACTGTAGTGACAGGACAAGGGGTAACGGGTTCAAACTTAAACAGGGGAAGTTTAGATTGGATATAAGGAAGAAATTCTTTACTGAGAGGGTGGTGAGGCACTGGAATGGGTTGCCCAGGGAGGTTGTGAACGCTCCATCCTTGGCGGTGTTCAAGGCCAGGTTGGATGAGGCCTTGGGTGACATGGTTTAGTGTGGGGTGTCCCTGCCCATGGCAGGGGGGTTGGAACTAAATAATCTTAAGGTCCTTTCCAACCCTAACTATTCTATGATTCCATGCTCCAAATAATAATAATAATAAAAAAACCCACAACAAAACACAAAGCACGTGACAGACAAACATTTATCTTCAAAACTTACTTATTCGTGGATTTAAATCACTGGGGTTTGCAGTATACTGAAAGCAGGCTTTTACATCCATCCTGTAAAAAGAGCAAAGAAATTAATAGGGCATGGTCCAACAGGCTGAAAAGTTTTAACAGTCCACTGACTGATATTATCAGTTTTATGACTCTGGCTTTCATGCTACAACAGCAATTTGCTGCTTAGTAAACAGAACTGCAAAGCAAGAAAAAATGACTAATAAGCAATAAGAAGAAATATTTTCTGGCACTTGCTCTTACATCTCTACTGAGAGCTGCTCAAAGTAAGATACTGGTAAGTGTTAAAAATCTGAAATAGCAAAGTGACATTCATTTTCAAAAATGGACATTATGAACAGAACAATTCCACACCTTGTGCTTAGCAAAGTGGTCATAGCAAATTCAGGTCAAAATGATCACATGTAGGTATATTTGCTTAACCTGCATGACTGTCACAGCCCTCTACTTTAACATCATCACAACAGAAAACCCAAGACACCAAGGCTTCTGATACACTTGCTGCTTGTTTTTTTAATTTACCATATTTCATTGGGGTCCTCGGGGTTCTTTTTCTTCAGATCAATTCGGTCAGGCTGTACTGTAATGCTTTTTTTAATGCTTATCACAGGCCGAGATCTTTATGTGGGGGAAAAATGGGGAATCAAAAGAGGGGGTAAAACAAGAAGGAAAAGTTTCTGTTAAGATCAATGCAGTAATTCATGTGAATCCCAGACACCCTCCATGCCTGCACAGATTTACAACAGGCACCCCAGGAACAGAACTCAGCTTTGATAATGGTTAGAAACAAAACTACTCAAAGTTTAAGCAAAGTGAGTCACAAAACCCAACACAATCGCAATTAAATGCCTGCACGGGAAGCACGGTATGTTAACGTGTCGCTGTGGTTGTCATTTTACACATGTATAAAAACCAGAAAATTCACAGTGATGGTTCCCACCCCAATGGTAATTCAGCCCGTGTGAACTGCTGTAGGTACTGAAGTTCATTGAGATTAATGTTCACAACAGCTTTAATGTGGAGCCTGGGTGGCTGTGGGAAAAGATGTTTTCATTTCCTGACTCCTCTGCATGTAGGCTGTAACCATAATTCAGCCTGACAACTTTTCCTTTCTCTTCCTCTTTGGAAGGGACAAGAAAAGACAGTTCTCATGAGCAAACGAATGAGCTGATCCCATCAAAGCATCTAAGCACTGTTTAAAATGGCCAGTAAGCCGCCTCCTCCTCTTTTAGCAAATTTCTCTTAAGCAGGCCACCACTGTTGGCCACTACAAAGGTTTTCATTCTCATCTCTGTAAAAGTTTTCATACTGCCCTTATCAGCAAATGATTAAAGCTCCTTTTGAGTAAGCAGAACACTTAATAATCTAAGCGACCTCCCTTCCACCTACTCTGTTCTCTTCCACAAGCAACGTGAGTGCCTTTTGTTGGCTGCTGTTTCAGTGTATTTAAGAACAGTCCAATTAGGTACACAGACACTATAGACCTTAGAGATGGGATGGTCAAAACAAATTGTAGGAAAGGTGGCCTGTCTGAAAGGTAGAGTTGTTGCGGGGTTTCTGTTCCTCCTCCTTCGGGACCTGAGAGCAACCACCAAAGACCTGAAGCTGACGCAGCAGTCACAGCTCTGATGAGGAGACAGTCCTCTTCCTGCTCATTACTAG
Organism: Psittacula echo; assembly: GCF_963264785.1. Classification (NCBI taxonomy): domain Eukaryota; kingdom Metazoa; phylum Chordata; class Aves; order Psittaciformes; family Psittacidae; genus Psittacula; species Psittacula echo. The sequence goes on along the minus strand of NC_137743.1, from coordinate 66,684,438 downwards.
TGATTCACAGTACATTAAACTGCAAAAAAGGCAGAGGTCTGCAAAAGACCATGACCTCATCCGTAAGTAAGGCATATGCCACCAAAATCCAAAGGATCCTGTCTATAGGGCTGTCTCAAAGCTGTTTCATGGACCCAGTGCAACATCAGGAAGGCCGTATGCCTCGCTGCTTTTGGATCTTCAGCTACGAAAGAGGGGTTTGGTTTGGTTTTGTTCTGTCTTCGATAAAGCAAGATTAGATCTGTAACAGCAGCAAACAAAAGCTCTAGCAAATGTACCCATTAACTTCTTCTTCTTAAGGCAAAAGAATTATTTATCACCCTTAATTCCATCAAAGGACATCAGCATCCAAGTAAGTTATCACTGGGCAATGCTAGGGTACAGATATACTACACTCATCAGCGCTCCACAGTAACTGTCCACATTCACCCTCTTATCCTGTATTGATTGTAAAGCTGCTCAACGGGAAGAAAGGGCTAAAATAACAAACCAATTTATGGATCTTTTTCCCTCCAGAATTTCCAACTTCTAGAAGAAAAAAATGCACTGCAGGCCAAACAGCTGTGTGTTACTTCTCAGCAGTCTGGTCTTTAAAAAAAACTAAACCTAAAACGTAGGTTCTGTATACAACACCAGTTCTGTATTATTCTGCATATAATACCAGTTCTGTATATAATACCTGAACACAGAAACAGAATCTGAAAGGGAACCAACAGCAATATCGGGGTAGGAGTTTTTGTCCAGGTCCATGTTTCCAGCAATAGAGTAACCAAAAAAATTGGTGCCTGTTTTTTCACCATCAAGAATCTAAAGATCAAACAGATTGAGGGAATTCAGACATTTAAAAGCTCTAAAAGCAAAATAAGCAACAAGTGAACATCATTGACTCATGGCCAGGAGAAAAAAAAAAATAAGAGAGATACAAGGAAATGGGATCTCTGTGTTCAGGTAAATAAACTGAAGTGCCAAGGTTTGCTTTTCTTCCAAGAACTTACTGTGCAGTAGCAGCAAGTACCAGAAATTACTGGTTCGCACAGAAATGTAACCTAGCTTATCTTTATTTATGGCATTTATGCAGTAAGGCACTTGAAACTGAAAAATTATCTAGAAAATATTCTTACAGGATTCTAGGAAGCGTAATCAAGTTCCATTCTCACCTTGCAAACTGAACACAGCAGTCCTCAAGTAAATAAGAAAAAGGCATGAAAATTTCTTCTTAAAAAGGAAAGTGAAGGAGCAGTAGTGCAAGAGGAAATGAACACACCAATTATTTTAAAATCCCCGAATTTCTTTCACAGAAACCAGACTTACCCATCTACACGCCTTTTTCCTTCTCTACATGTTATTACTGCCAAAGGACTGCCCAGGAAGCAAGAATGTGTACTCAAATCAAGCATTCCTAAACTTTCTGGTCAGTAATGCAAGGGCTCTGTGACTTTTCTGCATGTCCCCAACCCACTAAAAGCAGTGGAAAAGAAGAGGATAGCCCTGACATTCATTTTGTGCAAGACTAATTCTGTATAGTAATGGTTATTTCATTACCTGTGCTGGTTTTGTGTTTATTCCATTCCTGGATCCATGATAAATGTATACTTTGCCAAAACCATCATAGGGAGCCCCTATTGCAATATCTGTTGAAAATAAGTGGTGATATCTAAAATCATTCGTGCTCTTTCTGCAGCCTGCAATCATGCTGAAGGTACATACGGGGTGTTCCAAGTCTGGCATTAGCAAAAAAGTGCCATATATTTGTACAGCAGTTGTGTTTCACTCACCTGGATATCCATCCTGATTAACATCCCCAACATTTTCAACTGCAAGACCAAACATGGAGTCCGTGGTTCCATTTAAGCGAATGGGCTTTACTCTGTCCCATTTGCCTTGCTGGTTAATGTAGATGTAGACAGCACCACCAATGTCTCCACTTCTGTCAAAATACTGCGGGGCTCCAATAACAATGTCCTGCCACCTTAGAATTAAAGGGAAAAAGGAAAGGATGCTTTTACAGGACTGTGAAAAATGACTGATCAACTGATGGGACCATGGTCTCAAGGTCAGCTGGCCAAAGAGCTGCTGAACAAGGGCTGAAAAGTACATTGAGCTTGTTGAGCAACAACAGCTCCGATACTACCAACTGCTCATGTTCCCTTTATGACATACGAGGATCTTCTAGGGCTTCATCAGGTATAGGATTTGTTTTTTCCTTCTGTGTTTTCAATGATTGTTTAAATAAAACTCTTTTCTGTAATTAGAAATGTAGACTGTATCCTGACTGGTTCTCTGAAGTGCCCACCATTTCCCTCAGCAAAACATGGAAGATGGGATTTGGCATTCCTTGTATTTCTAACGTGGAAAATCAAAGCAGAAATAGACCAGATTGCCATCCTTCATTATAGGAGTTACCAAGGCCATACCTATCATTGTTGAGATCCACAACAGCAACATCATAGCCAAAGGAGGAGGCCAGACCTTCTCCTTCAAACATGTGCTCGAGTGACAGCGCTCTCTGGTTTTTCTCTTTTTTCAATAGAACAACTGCTCCGCTGTGGTTGGCTCTTGGGGCACCAGACACAAAAGTCATCTCATCTTGGGAGACAATTCCTTTTCCAGAGTCCAAAGAGAAACCTTTAATAGAGAAAGAAATAAAATATGAACAAACAAACTGACAGCTTTTACTGCTGACAGGGAAAATAAATTCTCCTACTATATTAAAGTGGTATATTGAATCATGGAAGTTTTGCCTAAAACAGAGTACAATGTACTGGGAACTCTCCATTTCTGTTTGGACTGGTGGATCCATTTTTACAAGTCTACACTCCTCCACACATAACATCTAAGTATTTCCTCCACAAAACATATTACTGCATTGCTCACCCAGATTTACTTTTCGCAGACACCAAATACAAGATCATTTTTAACCGTACCAGCTTAGAACTTGAACACCAGCCTTACCACTTGAATATAGCACAAATGGTTCACCTCTGGCAAAATTATTCTAAACCTTGCTAAGTACAAGTCAGTATTGTTCTGTTGCAAACATGCACAATGTACCACACAAGCACAGTATCTCGCATGAAAGATGTACACAGTATTTGAGAATCTGCTTACACAATAATGGTGAAATGGGCAATTTTGATGTAAGCAGCTCTAAAGGACACATTCAAATGATTTAGTTCTACGTCTTCTTTATAGAAGTCAATACATTTTTAAATGTATCAAAACTGATAAAAGAGTTAACACACTGCATATGCCAACATATCCAATAAAAAATGAAGTAGTAACGGTCATTGCAAGGAAGATACCAGCCAGCAGACAGAAATCTCCCTTCTGAAACACTTCACCACTACCATGAAAATTCTCAATTACAGCAGTTCACAATGAGGCAGTTTCAGAAGAATTCAGGGAGTCCCATCCGGGGGAGGGATGAGAGGTTTGGAGAAATGCATGACAAATCAGTGTTTCTCTGAAACCATGTTATTTTGCAAGCTCCTCTTCATCTGAATCCCAATGTTTACATGCTTTACTTGCAATGTATTTGACATGAGGAGGGGATGGAAGGGAAAGGATCATGTCACAGGTCTGAAGATTATGTCTGACCAGATGCTGCCACCTCAGGTGGTCACAAACCTAAGTAGCTATTCATCATTATATCCACTGAGTTGTCCACCTGTGTGCTGGGAGGCAGTGTTTTGTATACAAACTGATCTGGATGAGTATCAGATACAGCTGTCAAAAACAGAAGACCTGTACACACAAGTGAAAAGATTGAAGAGAAAAAAACAGCAGTTAAGCAAAGCAGCTATAACCGTGTTTATTTACTGTCTAAACAGAAGGAATAGCAATGCCAGTACACAGCAGGCTTGCCTGGAAGTGGTTTTGATTGTGACACATCAAAGGCAGCATCTACATGTAGGAGATAAATGCATTTGTTAGGGAACGACAAAAAGTCCTTATTGCTCTGTTCACAGCAAAAGACCCTCCGCAGCACTCCTCACCGCACCAATTGCTGTTTCACCAGCAGAGGCTGGCAGTTTGTCTTTCTAACATAAGCTCTTATGAGTTTAATTTTTTACACCCAGTAATTACTGCTGATATTTAACGAAGTTTATGTTCTGTGTCTTCTAAGAGATACATAGCTCTAAGCTGGCTCTTCTGACTTGCTTCTGCTTTTTGGATGAGCAATGCCCTTCCCACCTGTTCAGTTTCCACCACTCACACAGAAATTCCATTTTCAAGTTGCCAAAACTGGTTTTGTTGCAAATGCCAGAAGCGGTGGGTCAGGACACCACAGAAACCTGCACCAGAACAGAAAGGTCCTTCACGCTTGAGAGCTTTCCAAAAATGCAGCGCAGCCTCTTCTCTGCACTGAAGTACCTCACTGGTGTGCAGTAATGTCCACTGGCCTAAGGGCATATTTCTGCTTTCATGCATGCACAAAGTGCAAGAGACTCATGTCCTGCAACACACACACACTTTACATACAAACACTACTCATATTATGGTGTTATAAAGACTTGTAAGCAGGCCACTGGAGATTTAGAAACTTGGAAGAATAAAAACATCGCACTTACCAGGAGGGAGAAGCCACTGTCTTGACCTTATACCCAGAAACTCCTATTTTTATAAACCTCTAATACTACATGGCAAAGGCCTTGTGACTCAGAACTACAGCTCCATACCCTGTACTTAACCATCAGAGTGATTATAATCACTCCCTGAGAATCTGTAGGTCCTCACCACAGCTCTTAAACCTCTCATTACATTATCAGCTCTTCTAAATACCTCAGCAGAATATCACCTTACACTCAAAACTGGCCCATGGGCGTGGAGGGAGATGTGAATTAGCCAAAACGGTTAACACATTACAGGGTCCACAAATGAAGCATTTTCTGCTCCCATTTCGTATCATCACACCAGGCTGGGATAACAAATAAACACTTATGCCTGAAGAGATTCACCATATGGACTTAATCCTACCTAAGTAACTGTTAGCTGGAACAGGAACTAGATTCTTATCCTGGCGGCTCTCATCACCAACTTCGTAAGGCCCATCATCAAAGATACCCAGATCATAAAATGTCTGATTCTTTTGCTCTGCACGAACCACCCCTGGGGAGATGAAATGATAAAATAAAAGCAAATGAATGGTAAAGGAGAAAAACAACAGATAAATGGTTCCCAAACAACGTTAATTACAATGAATGAGATAGTGACGGCTGTTTAAATGGGACAAACACAGAATAATGCACTGGGTGACAGCGTTTTCAAAAGGCAATGAATTTCTGCGTTCTATCTGTGTGCCACTCAGGCTGCTCTCCAGGGAGGCCATGCAATGATCTGGAAAACATGGGACACTAAGGAAATTCTCAACAAACACATGGCACTAACATGGTCAGGAACCATCCCCATCCCATAGTTCTTAACCTCAGTGTCTCTCTTAAAAGGGAGGTAAATACACAGGAATTAAAGAAAGAAATAATTAAAAATGACTGTTCAGCCATGACAATCACTGGTGATGTATTCAGAAAACATTATTTATGAGGAAAAGAGCTACTGGTTGATAGAATATGTGCTCCCCTTTTATCAAGGGGAGTATTTAACATTTTGGCAAGCACAAGCATGTTTTCCGTGATACATAAGAGTACTCCTATGACTGACAGACTGTCATAGCACTGGCTCTGCAATTGAAGCCAAGCAGTGTGTGAACTCAATATGCTGTTTCAGCTTGGTCAGGTTTTGTTGACAGATATGGGGAAGATTAAGTTTTCACTAAAGTACACCTTGTGCCAGAGCTTAACTCAAAGATTTTGCACGGTTCACAGAGCAGGCACAGGTGTATGAGGGAAAACCATAATGGTTCAAGGATCAGCTGTTCTAAAGAGGGAAACATTTACAGCTGTTGGTCTAATGAAGTGTGACAGGAAAAATCGCTTTCAGACAGAGCTGGCCATTTAGATGCTTCTCAATATAAACCAACAGAAAAACCATGGTTATTTTCCCCCTTCAGTTTTGGATTATCTCCTAGATGATAGAGAGTACTTGGCTCTTAATCAGACAGATTATCCATGGATTCAGATATGCATACATGTAGTATGGCTCTGTTCAGCTATCTTCCTGCAATCCTCCAGTATGTACTTTGGGAAGTCCTATTTTCTACAGACGTCACAAAGAACAAAATGGAGACTATTGCAGGATAAATATATTGAAAGGAATATCAGTAAATACTTGTGATACAGAAGCATACATTTTGTGAAAACAGGATAAAATAATTAGATTCCTGTTATCCCCCCCCCCCCCCCCAAAAAAAAAAGAAAACTGAGGATGCAACCCTTGTGAGCAAGGAAATGAGAAGGATATGCAGGAAGGAAGCCAGCTCGTACCTTTCCAATTGTAAGTGCCTGGGGCACCAAACACAATATAATGATAGTCTCTAGTAAAAGTAGCAGCAACACCTTGCTGACAGGAACCAAACTTCTCATGGCCTCTTAAACGACCATCACAAAAACTCCATACTCCATTATCCATATCATCCTTAATAGTGAGATCCTGGCTCAGCACATAGCACCTTCCAATGATATCCCGGGTTTCCTGCACTGTGTTTACATACTGTCTCTTCTCATAGCGATGTGCACATGTCTGCAAGATAGAAGAAATAAGTGATGCTTTCTGTATGTTTGTATGCAAGTCATCAAAAGAAGGCTGGACTCCTTTAGCAATACTTCATACTAGCAGTGCTGCAAGTCATCTGTAGACACATCCATGTTGCAATGCAGAGAGCTCACTGTTCCCTATGGGCAATGCATGGGAAAAGTTGGGCATCTATGGATACAAGTGAGAGCAACCACCTTCATGGATAAGTAAGGCCACATGATTAAATCCCTTTTCTCTGTGGGACCTCAGAGGTTTAGCCCTAAAGCCTTCCCTGATACCTAATGCCTCCCCTTCAAGAAGTGAGGAGGGAACCACTCTCTCTCATAAGGGAAGAAGTGTCTGTTTCTCCATAGCTGGCAGAGTTATGATGTACATGCTTGTGCAGAACATGAGAAGCTGGTTCAACCACCATCTACCTGAGACTACCTAAAACACACCCCTGCCAGGAAAGTGCCCTAAAGCAGAGGCTGAAAGCTCTTCCAATGAAAAGGAAGGAAGTTGTTCCTATTTCCTATGTTGGTTGTTCCACTTACAGAATAACTGTCACTAGGACAGAGCAGCAGCACTGAGTACAACTTGTTCCTTAACCTTTTAGACTATTCACCTGGGAACATAATACTAATCAAATATTTAACACAGAGGATGAACAGACCTGGGTTAAGTGGTGTAAACACCAAACCATTGTAAGAAGAGATGGAACAATCTAACTCCTTTGCCAGCAGTGTTTTTTGCAGAACCAGATGCAGTAGGTGTGTGAAAAGCAGAAGCAAACCAGGTTTCTCAGCTGATGCACCTTTTCTCCATTTCCTATTAAGGCTTAAATATTAAGCAAGTGTCCAGGTGCTCCATTCTCAGAGCACTGCAGTACTGCCCTGCTGCACAGTGACCTTCAGGCTGCCCACACCTCATCTAGTAAGTGCATTTCCCACTTACCATTTACAAAGACCGCATCAGTTGATGATTAATTATTCAATGAGCAGGAAACTCTGTCTGCTCTTCTCTCTCTTTGGGTTCTGAAGCAGACTGAGGCAAGTTATTTCTGCCTCTATCATTAAAGGACTCCAGATTCACACCCTGAAGTTGTTTGCCTCCAGTTTGGGAAGCAAATATCTTGCAGATATTAACTTGCAAGAACATAATTAGATGGGGAAGCCTCACTGCACACCATGTCATGATGTAGCCAGTGTCCCACAGTACCAGGAGAGGTTTATTTAACTGAGAATGAGCTAAGAAAGTAACATTCTCTGGTAACTCCTGAAAGCTTTTTCTCTCTGTATTATATAAAATCTTTCTGTAATGTATAAAATAAAGACCAGGGAGTGTTCTTACTGCACTGCAATGGACTTACTAGTTCACAGGAGCAACTCAAAGTTCCTGGTGAAAGTTAAACTGAGGCTGATCATCCTAAAAAACAGAGGACATCTTGCTACTTTTACAACCTCATTACACTATTTCTCCCTACTTCTGTAGCCAGTGGCATTTAAAAGAAACAAGGTACATATCACAAAAAACAAACCATAAGTGGACACACTGAAAATGCATTGCCCACCCTAGGCTGTTACAAAGGTTATAAAGAAAGGCTAACTCACAGTTAGAAAAATAACTTAAAGCTTTTACAACCTCAAGTGTCTTACTGTGCTGGGGAGACATACAAGTCCTTCCTTAGAAGAAATCACAGGAGCAAACATCGGGAAGTTACATTTCAGAAAGCTGTATAGGAACACAGCCCGTTCACAACATTTACTGAAGACTAAGAATGGTTTTTTTACGTTAGACCTTTGGACTTACCACCACATTTCCTCCCGGCCCCTGACTTTGAACAGTTACACCCATCCACTGGTCTTCTTTACTCTCCATCTTCGGATCAGCTGCAGAATTTCATAACACAGCTTCAGATATTAACAGTTAAATACTTTATTCTCCTTTTTGTTTCTTTTAACAGTCCCTGTCGTGACAGGCCTTCCGTACAGTACATGGGACAGCCTGCAGGTGGCAGCGTCCGTACAGTTCATCACAGACAGCATCCAGTTTTGTTAAACACTTCTAGACTATCACTTCATGCCACATCAATTTATGAAAGAGTAAGAACATCCAAATCTACCCAGAATTAAGCATCTCATGCTACTATCTTAGCAATTAAGCTACAACTTATTCGGATCCGAAAAACGTTACGTATAAATCCATCAAAACAACTGATGCCTTTGGAAAGGACCACATCAGATAAGAGGAATTAAACAACTGTTTCAATCTAAAAGTGCTGAAGAACTTACTCTCCTCATCAAATATGACACGAGTGCAATGTGCATTTGGAGATGTGATGTCACAGCTGTACAACCCTCCGGTTCTGTTGGCCTGTTGGGCTGGAAAGGCCTTTTCCCGAGGAGCTCCAACCAGCAATCTGCAGGGAAAGAGAAATAACTTCAATGGATCTGCTAGAGGGAATAGTCTTTTCACCAGGTTGCCAGAGGTTTGACATGCAAACATGTGAAGATGGACCAAAAGCTACATCACAGCATGGTTCCTGAAACAAAAATAAAGAAGCCTGTAAAGCAGTAACAGTTGTGTGATTACTGGACCTGCAAAGTAGTGGATGTGTTGTTATTGCTGCTGTTATTGTGACAGTGTTCACTGGGAGCAGTTTATAACAACTGTACAAAAGTAGTTGTGTGAAAACCATCCTCCTCTGTCAGTTTGCCCAGTGGGGTCTTCTGCCTTTATAGTACCTGCTGGTAAGGGCGGGAAAAGTATTGTTACTTAAATGACGACAGCCCCCCAACACAGTGAATACAACTGCTTTCGGGCTGGCTTCTAATTTTACACCAGTCCTGTGCTACTGTTTGGCTGAATTTACAGGCACTTTAGTATCGTCATGCAAAGCAAGATCCCTCCTGGCCCAAGCAAGTGTTCGTTGAGCTGGCTCTGTACACACATGCACTTCCCCTCTTCACTCCTTTAGCCAGATACTCCATTTTGAAGCTGAAAATGTACTTCAACAAACGTCTCATCAAGAACAGGCCATTCCACAAAGGACTTACTTCTCCTATAAAAAGGCCACTCTAACAAGCCCTCCTTAGACACTGTTTCTGGTAATCAAATGGGAAGGTTCTCATTTTAAAAACTGAATAAAGCAAATTGTTTTCCTGCATCCCCATGAGCATCATCCCCCACGAGCATTATCACAAAATCACCAGTAGACATATTTACTTGAAAAATAAGGGGTTTCAGCCAAAAAGATCTTACATTGCCTATGCTTTTTTGAAGTGACACACACAAAGCACAGCTGTCCCTCAAGCAGATAACTGAAATTAATAACAACCAGCATGCAACAGTTTGTGAAGAAACAAGAAACATCACACTCAGCTGAAAAAACAAGGATGAGAACAGCATGTGGACAGGTGCAACACAGCAGGTGTGATGGATGGATGGACCAAACTCCATGTGCTTCCTGTCCTTGGTACAAAACATCTGACAGAAGAGATGCCTGACATTATCCTGTCAAGGAGGGACAATCTGGGACTACAGTAGGATCCACAAGGCTCAAAAATGAACTCTGACCCTCTTTAAGCTTCAGCTATAGAGTTTTGCTTGAGAGAAAAGCTTTTCTGCATGTTTTACAGCACAGTGCTGTCCCTCAGAATGCTTTTCTTACTAAAAACAAGACTCACTTTTATTCATATCTAACAGTTAAGACTGCATCAGTTATGATCAATACATAATTTGTTATTAAGAAAACAATGAAGTTGCTATTCAGTGTCACTGAATAATGAGACACAAAATTAAACTGATGTATTATGAGAAAACACACTTTTTTTATAAGCAGAAAGTTACACCAGCCAAGTGTTCACCACTTTCATAGAAATACATGCTCCCACAATCCATAATTTGCCCTTGTGAAGGTAAACCCCTGCAGGGTGAAACCTTCAGGTAAAACACTCACTTTTGCCTGGTACACGCATAAGATCAGGGCACACCATGTGGGTGGGTTCTGGTTTAAAGTGTTTCCTTCTCTTCCCCCTACATATGCCTGGCATCATTTTCAAAGGTTTCTTCAGAAACGAAGCAGTCATCACAAGAGTTTGTAACCCAAACAACAACACGCTTTCAGAAAGGCCATTTAATAACTCCATTTCTAACTTTGGCAACAGTGCATCTAACTGTAATCTCCTACAGTCACTCTTTCACAAAGCATCTGTTTCTGAGATAGTCCTGATGTGGGAACAGATATATTTTCTTCTCAGTTCTGTTATGCCCCAGGGAAAGACAATGAGATTTGTATATATATTTGGGGGTTTTTTACATTAACAACCATAAATTTAAGAAACTAGAGGCACTGATTTCCCTTATAAAGATTTTTATTATTTCTACCTTTTCATTCCAAGCTTGGTGGTAAAAATCATTTCTTGAATTTCACTTACAGAAATTGAATCAGAAACCTTTGTTTCAACACCGTGAACACAACTAAGGCTTCTGGAATTGAAATACTTAATCTGGTTTAATCCACCCATCTGCATACTACTGACAGCAGTGGTTCCAGATCAACTGAAATATGATGTTCTATAATATACCATGATCTTGATGGCAATTCAGCCAGAGGGGACACCTACGGAAGCATCAGGGAAGAAACAGTGCAGCCAACAGAAGACAGAGTGGAAAGATGGGCCACCTGCCATAAGATGCCCCAAATGTTCTGTGGCATCTCAAACAGGCACCTGATGAGATCAATAAATGATTTTTATCATTAAAATTAATTATTTAATTATTAAAATATTAAATAATTAATTAATTATCATTAATCTCTTCTTTAAAGAGACTTCTTTGAAGAAAAGAAAGTGTCAATCCAACATGACCTCAAAGGAAACGGGCATCCTTACATCCCTCCCAGTGCTCATGCCCCCTGACCATATCTTGCATAAGTTACTTTCCACTGTAAATGAAGTATTTCAAGACAGACTTGTTTAAAACCCTCCAGACTTCAAAGAACTTGTGTCAGGAATCCTGTCACTTGTCTTCAAGGCTCATCAAACACAAAAGTCTTGAATCCTGTCAGGTGCATCACTGCAAGTCCTTACAACACAGTTCACAGTACACGCACACTAGCACACACCATGAGCAGGCGCTTGCAAAGGGTTAGAACAGTTCAGGCGGACACTATGGTAAATCCTGAAATGTATTTTCAAGTAGTAGTGAAAATACCCGTTAAAAAGTGGCGTAACTCCTCTGTACTTTTTCCACTATTGTCTGCCCTAAAGACCACAGCAGAGAAGATTAAACTTTTGCTTCCAGGTTCTGCAAGGCAAGTTAAAGACGATGAGGATTATAAATGTTTATGAGGATCATCAACATTATTATGGACTTAAGTTTGTGCATCTAGTCTCTGGCTGAATAAATTAAGCAAAACACATCATGCATGTTGCACCATGCACATTGTGACTTGTGACCAACAGAGCTGCTGTTCTCACTGCCCACTGTTCAAGAGGTCTGTCTGAAAAATCAGAATTCTATTATAGAAGCCAAATTACTTATTTAAAATGAAAGTGTGCACCTAACTAAGGAAGTGTGACACAGAGCATGTACCAGGATGAGTTTCAGCATGACTGCAGCAGTCCAAATGAATCAGCCTGTACACTGAGCTGTGCGACGTGCTCAACAGAGTCCTTCCATACTGACGACACATTGCAGTCATTACTGTACAGCTACTTACTTGCCTGCATTTTAATAGAAGAATTTCAATCAAGTTGGAGCTCATTATGCCAAAAGCGAGTCAGGTTTTTTTGCATGTTCCATTTTAGCTTTCTCAGTGGCAAGGAAAACCTCTTTCTGCAAAAGGAAGGGGGGGTAAGGAGGTGCTCTCCGGGCTATCGCTATCTCCTTGTATCGGCAGATGAAACACTGACATAAAACCCAAGAACTTCCTCTGCAAACAACAACTGACCACAGCAAATTCTTCATTTCCCTCCACCCATGATCACAGCATTTTATTCACTGGGTCTTCTTCCTGAAGGTGTGCAAGGGCTACAGTCACTACTGTCAATGCAGGTCTGAATGCCCAAGTCAGGCTCCAGAATCCATACTTAGATACCAAAATAATGCCCCAATGTCAAGACTACAGAATCAGAGATTAAACCCCAGAGACTCCAACATGTGGACATTTTACTGACCTTCTATCCCATGGCAGGTTTGCCTTATTCCTGTGCAGAAAACAGAGGCTCAGCCATACAGCCCACAAAGCACAAACATGCCTGAGCATCTGTTCCTGATGGAGCCTTAGCTATCCATTATTTATGATGGTTTAGTATCTATGTTTAACATGAGCTAAATGTCAGACAAAAAAATATTACTGTTCCTCATGTACAAATCAGATGCTTTGTGCTACTTGAATCCTGATTTCCTCATTCATCTTGCTTAAATATGTACTATAAATTGACGAGGTTTTCCCTGAGCCAATCAGACTGCACAGGTGTTACATTAACTTCTGTTAATAGTGCGTTATGTTACATTTCTGTAGATTAGAAGAAGCGTCTATCAAGTCATAATGTTGGAAAAAAAACATCAGAATTCTCTCATACCCTGGCACAAACCCCAAAGCTCTTTGGCTCCAGTTATATCCCGTAACTGAAGCATGTGCCTTCCAATTTCAAACTAGAATTCCAATTTCAAACCAAATCCATCAGTCCTGTTGCTCTATTAGTTAAGAGTTAGATAAATTATTGCTTTCTCTTAACTACTTCTTGGAGATACGTGATAATGACTGATGTCCCACTGCCAATTATGAGCATCTGTTGGCTTCCAGGGACAGATTTACTCTCCTATAACCCTGATTCATGGCCAAACCTGGGATAATCCTATAGGATCAGAGCTCCAGGACTGCCATGTATTGACAATTTAATTGACCTCGGTGAGACGCAATTTTGGCTCAGGTGGATGGTGCCTGCATTGCACAGATGCAGGTGATCCCAGCCACACCACTGTAGTATTACATCACCCCTGACCAGAACAGCTGAGGCAACAGAAACTCCATTTCATCAGTTATGACGAGCACCACTCAAGCCTCAGAAAAGGCATTAAGACATCTTACTGACTTCATCTAGAGCTGGACCAGCCCTGTGGATAACTGCATGCAGAAAACACTCTTTATAAACCCACACATTTCCAAGAAGTGGAAGGAGGTGGGAACTCACTGCCCAGTCAGGCAGGAATCAGGCCTCAGTTTGTCGACTGCTGTTGACCAGTATTCAGTAAGATCAGGCGGGTGAACATCAAGAAGGCTCTAAGTTAATATAATCAAAAGCAGCCCTAAAGAGTTGTTAAAATCCAAAGCAAAATACAACAGAAATGGCTTCCCATTTTTTGCAGAATATTAAGCAGTGGGGTGCAGGTTCTAAAACCCTCCCTGCTTTCCATGGTAACTCTTGAGAAGTTCAGTAGGTGTCTGTGGCTCCTTCTCAGCTAATGGAAACAACAGGGAGCTCACAGCTATCTGAACTCCCTCCAACACTGCTCATGAAACTACCCTGGTTGCTTCCAAAAGGAATGTTGCAGTTAAGATGGGAAAACCATATCAAAAGAAACCCAGAAAGCCTCCAAGCTCCTGGAAGTATTCCCCCACTCTGCAGTGAAATTCTTTTTCTCGCTTACATCCTGGAACTGTCTACAGCAGCATAGGATTTTTACAACATACTTCAGAGAACAAAACCAGCAGCAGCAGTTCATTACAGTTCTATTTTGGAATAAACAATCAAAAGAAATCAAGTCAGAGGAGGGAGAGTACCTTCAACATTTTCTTGAAAGCAAATCCTGTTCAAAGTAAGAGGCTTCCATTGAGTAAATTACATTCTGATTTAAACAAATGCAAAAAATACCACAGTCTGCACTGAGCTCACACTTTGCTATCTCCCAAAGCTTCCTTCATTCCTTAAATTCTTTCCTTTTCCATGGTATCTTTTACCCCAAACAAGGCACATCTTTACTATTCTTTAACAGCAAGGCACCAATAGTGCCAGCTCTGAGCTTGAACAGACTGGAGCAGAAACCACTGGAAGTGTTTCCTGGGTAACGAACCATTAGCCATTTCCATGTTCAGGCAGAACAAAACAGTCAGTGGCGTAAGTAATTCCCGATTTTGCAACCTTCATTGAGCACAAGTGTCCAGTTTAAAGCTGCTGTTCTCAGATAACAGTGCTGCCACTGCAGATTTGGCACTTCACTGTGTTTTCAGAAAGACTCTATACACACCAAGGAGTGTGAAAATCTGGAAAGTGATGAAGCTAAGTGCTATGAAACATCTTTCTGACTAGACAGATAAACTGCGGCATCCTTTTCCTCTCACACTCCCGGTACTGGCTTGCAAAGATTTTCACTGCATTGAACAAAATGAAGAAATTAGAGTAACTACCACTATCTCATATCTAGATTAGATTTTACTACCAAATCACCAGTCACAGTCACTAGTTGACTATCAAATGTTTACAGCCTGCAGGCAGAGAGCCCTGATCTCAGCATGGACATCTAGAGCCCTCCTGGGAGCTGTAATTTCAGTCCTCTGCACTGGTTTGGTCTCAACACGTTTTAAACTTGACGAGCAGGGAGGATGGGAGCATCTCTACCCCCACAATACTTAAACATAACTAAGTTGGTCAATGGGACAGTCACCGTGTTTGAATACTGGTGGCACCACCTCTGCTTTGTGCCCAGATCTGGCTTCTTACCACAGAAACAAGTCACACGACAGGACAACCACGGACTAACGAGCACAGAGAGACTGTCCCTCCATGCACTTCAGCTGCTATTGGGAACTGGAGCTGGATCATGGGACTCAGCTTCTCCAAAACAACCCTCTCCCAGTCAAATCCAGCCAGTAACTATGTCAATAGGGAACTTGTTTTCGATGCTTTCTAAAGAGATACCCATCACTACCAGCCTGTTTGTTAGCAGCTATTTTGAGTGACTGATGATTCTCCTAATCTGCTACTCCACAGTTGTATTTTCCAACTACCAGTGCAAAGCCATGGCCAAGTACACCATTAATCTGTCGCCTAGAGGCTTGGCATTTGAAGGACAGATTTTATCTTATTCATTCAGTCTTTTTGGGAAGTGGATTATGAGAGAGGCTGGGAAAAAAAAGCCAAAAGCAGCACAAGGACTAGGGCAAGCTACTACAAAGTAAAACTTGAATGACAGATACCCGTTGTTCCAGAAAGGCCACGTACTGCCTTTGAAAAAGTCCCATGTAAAAACAAACCCCTTCCCATCACAGTCTAGAGCCCAGCCTGTACAGATTTGAAATAGGTTTTGCAGGTCTCATTTTCATTGGTAGAAAGCATTTTTCCTACAAGAAACAGTACAGTCTGCTCCAAACTCATGTTTCAGACTGAAGTTTTCCATTTCAGGCACCACTCTCTGGCTTTAACCAGGAGATACTTCACACATTTTTCACACTGCCAAATAGCAAGTGAAACCTGTATAACACGTACAGTTTTAATTTCTGCCTTACCAGCTATACACTGCTTGCTTCAGATATAAAAGAAAGACCCAAGCATGAAGAAATAACAGTAAAAGGATTTTCACTCACATTTTCTAACACAGCAGTGCCTGTTACTGCATGAAATCCTTTTAGGATTTAACATGGAGCTTAACTGGAGAAGTGACAAATGCACCATTTCAAGAAACAAACTTGGGAGCTGAGGCCCTTGTACTTCCTGCCCACACCACCTTGTCTGCATGGGGCTCACTGAAACCATGTGAGTCCCACCAGTCATTCAGGCACAACCCAATTACTCTCCACTGAAGGTTAAAGCACAGGTCCCAGCAGCAGCAGGACAAGTGAGACAGGGTGGCTGCAACAAAGCAGGGGTGACCCAACAGTCTCAGCTGCCTGCCAGCACAGAAAGAATGAATTGCCCATCCCCGCTGCTGTCAGTGCTGACTGCTGTTCTGTAGACATGCTCACTCTAAGGCTCAAGTAAGCAAGTGCATGACAGAAATCAGGAATAGGAATCAGTCTCCTGCACCTGGGATGCTGGCCATTCATGCCATAGAAAACCTCTGAATTCAAATTTAAACTTCTTCACATTTGCAGGGCTTGTCTTTGTACCCCACTACACATGCCATCTCCGTCTGATGTTCATGAAAAATGAAAGGAGTATCACATCCCTACTAGGTACATGCTTTAGAGAACAAACAGAAGTAATCAAATATGGAAACAGTTGATCAGACTTCCCTCTCCCTACCTCCCCCACCCCCCAATGTAGTAATCTGGAAGCACAGTGCTCTCAGTCAGTATTTGAAGGCATTACTTGTTAGAAAGGTAACAACCAACAGGCGTATACTGTTCATCAACATGCCAAAAGCCATTTTAGAAAAACCTGCAGCAGTTTTAATTCAGCACAAAACATATTTGTGTTGAAATGTCATTCCTCTCTTTCTTTCACTGAATGAAGAACATCAGTTTCATTTATGACTATAATTAAACCATTAAAAGGCATGAAAAAAGTACAGTAAGAGGGACAGGCATTTCACAGTAGAATCAATGGGCAATACAACATGTTACAGCAACTAATCCCACAGCCCTTCAGTATTCGAAGAGTGACTGCTCCCCAAACTAACCCAAGCTGTAGTTTCTTCACCCATGTATCAAATTTATAAGACTTGCTCTTTTTCCAGACTTAACACCTTCTCCCTCTGAATTGTAGGGGGGAAAAAACAAGACAGGGAGAAACCTCCCGCACTAAGTGCACAACCACAGAAATCGTAAACTGCGACTTCAGTGGACTCACCATCTGACCATCTGAACAAGAGAAGTTCATCACATTCAGCTGAGACTGAATGCACCAGTGAGAGCCCCAGTGGGAAGCTCACCCACACCACACCAACACTGGCACTCCAAGATAAGCTGTGCCCTCCCAGCTGCCAACATAAGCCCATGGCACCACAGAGAGGTACCCTGTGCAAGCAGGCTGAAGAACACCTGTAGGAAAGGCATGGACCTTCTTGATACCTAAGCCCTAACGAATGTTTCAGAGAACAAGTACACGAACAGCCAGCAAACACACACCTCAACAGCCGAAAGTCACTTGCACAGTTCAGATTATTCTTTTAGTCTTAAAACCATGTCCTGGCTTTGGCTGGGATATTTTTTATTTCTTGGTAGCTGATGCAGTGCTGTTCTGGGTTTAGTCTGAGAAAAACATTGATAACACACTGATGTTTTAGTTGTTGCTAAGTAGCACTTATCAAAAGTCAAGGACTTTTCCACTTCCCATGTTCTGCCATTGAGAACAGGCACAAGAAGCTGGGAGGGAGCAGACACAGGACACCTAACCTGATATTCAATACCACAGCACATCATGCACAGTATGTCCTTTCCATTTTAATTATTATTATTGTTGTGAATATATTTTACTCCCCCCCACCTCCCCCAATTCTTAAACACTGTTCAGATCTCAACCC
This sequence comes from Psittacula echo, assembly GCF_963264785.1. Taxonomy (NCBI): domain Eukaryota; kingdom Metazoa; phylum Chordata; class Aves; order Psittaciformes; family Psittacidae; genus Psittacula; species Psittacula echo. The sequence continues at coordinate 66,666,342 of NC_137743.1, read as the reverse complement.
ATGGGTTTTCCCTTTTCCAATCTCCCCATCTCACTCAGGCAGGGTAGGGGTGAGCAAGCAGCTTCATGGTACTTAGCTGCCAACCATGGTTGAACCACAACAAACCATATGGTCCTGCTTAAACACCAGGATTCACAGTCTGAGTGAACTTTTCCTTGGGCCATGAATGTCAAAAGCAGATGTGTTACTGCATATACTTACTAACACATAGCCCCTCACTCCTTCAAATTAACTGAAAACACATTCAAATCACTTGGAAAAACATCCCTCCAATGAGGTATTTTCGTAGGAGAACCAAGTCATACAAATGCCCATGCAGCTGGGACACTTCAGAAGCCTTTTTTTTTTATGTTTCATGCAGCTACTGAAACAGTGATGAAACAGATCAACAGAAATAAAACATATATTCACAATAAACGTCTCCATGCACACACTTGTGGAAGAAGAAGCAATTGTATTTTTCTATGGAGTAGGAATATACAAACTCTGAGAATTTCAACCAGTTTGCAAAACCTAAGAACAACATTTTTCTGTTTGCAAAATAAGTTCTACTTGAGACTATGCCAAGAAACCCACTGCATTCTCTTCCACTATACACTGCTCCCCCTCCACATGTACACATGCTTCACAAGTAATTTTTTTCCATCTTTCACCACTCCCAACATTCTCACTTGAGCAGAACATGGAATTATTTGTTTCCAAGTATTTTTAACACCCTATGTTCCCATAGGCTGAAAGCTGTGTGAACAGTATTGCAGCTATTACTAGAGCTGGATTTAATCTGACAACTAAAGTATTCTTCCACTACATGGAGGAATACAGCTTGACTGGGAGCACAGAAGAAACCTACCTCTTCAGCAGTATTCTGCGGCCACCCTACATAATCATCAAACACTGATGTGCCAGAAAGGTAAGTTGAGTGGATGAAAAGCTTACAGAGATTGTGCTGGATTTGTAGCAGCAGCTACAGGGGTTGGCTACAGAACAAGAAAAAAATTGCCAGATGGATTTTAGCATCTTTGGCCAAGAAAATAATCTGACTTTTCACCTAAGGTTTGTTTCACGCTAAACAAAACATGGATAATTAACTATGAGCTCTGATCTCTCTTCAGAGACTCAGCTACGTATCACTCCGGTCTAAGCCACCAGATTTAACCACTATGCAGCTTTGTCAGCACCTATGACAAAGCGCAAGGATAACCAACCTTTTGTCATTCCTTTGCAAGGGTAATGTGAAAAGTGCTATGAGAAAAGAAGGATGCAGAAAATTCACCTACACACAACAATAATGTTCCTGCCATCAGCAACAGCTGGTTGCCACTTTTGAGCACTTCCAGGGTAAACATGAATTTCCCTCAGACCTTTGACCCGCACGTGTGCTGCTGAGCAAACAACCTCGGCACTACAGGGGTGAGTTGCTCCCAGCATATCTGCAATCCTGGTTTCCTTTGGTTCTTAAGGATACATTTTATAGACCTGCTTTTGATGGAGGATAACAATGGAGCTGAAACAGGCAGGAGCTAAGTCTATTCAGCTTCACTTGAAAAAATTGTCAGTCATCTTCACTAGAAAGGAAACACCACTCTGGCTCTATAAGGTATGCCATTCCTCCTTTCAGCTCCTTGAAAGTGGGAAACAAACACAAAGAATACAGCTGAAAAGTTAACAGAAGCTTGCTAGCTGACAGAGAAACTCAGCACAGGATCCATACATGTACCTGGAAGGGTACTTTTTTACGCTGTGAACAGCATCTAGACAGGGAGCATCCCATGAACCCCTCTTGCTTTTGTTCTTGACAGTGCAGACCTTCAAACACAGTCAAAACATCCTCACATAAATTAGTACAACTGCTTAATGGAAATCAGTATTAGGAAATGACATTTTTAGATGCAGTTCTGTCAGAAAGGAAAACAGTCAGTGCTCCAGAGCCGAAAATGGTCACTTCACAATAGCAAATGCTCCAAAAATCACAGTGTAAGAACCAGAACTTTTTGGCTTTTACTACCATTTTGATACCAAAATCTAATCTCAGATACTTCACAGCAGAATACATCTGACCTGCTTTTCAAAACAACATAAATGCAATTCTCTTTTCCAAAGCAAGTTATAGAATTCTCAAAATAGTTCTAGAAAATGTGATACTCTCGATACCTTAAACCCATGGGAAATGTTTTTCTACCAAGAACACAGTACATTTTATGCTGAAGTTGTAGAAGGAGCTTTATTAACCCAGTTATTTTTGATATACTGAAAAAAAAAAAAAATCAAAAATGGAAGTGATTTTCTTATTTTCACATGGTCATTTGCTTTTCTGGGTTATATTCTCATGCCATTACTTTCAAAGCAGCAACTTCCTCACACGTATTTCAATCAACGATATCCAATGCTAATAAATTATTCAATGTTTTCCAGACAATTCTATATAGTTCTTTCTTCAGGTATTTGTGTGCCTGTTACTGTACCTACCCTTGCTAAATACCACTATGAGGTGTTAATTTTCCAGCTAATGTTTCACAGTACAGACCATCTGCCCATTCAGTAGTAGAGATTTTTGCTTGGTTTTAAATACGCACTTGCCCAACAGCCTGATCTCTGTCTTGTCCATTCTGCAGAATATGTCCCCAAAATGTGGCCATTTTTCCAATTATGGCTAAACAATTTATCCAGCCCCAGGCTGGTTCTGAAGCATTTAAACTGATTTTAAACAGCATTTCCTCTGAAATGAATCAGGTATCTCCTGTGACAACTTAACAGATTGCATGCCTTACAAAACTGGCAGTTGCTCTGGCACACACGGAAAGAGTTGTGAGTAGGGTTTAACAGAGGCAAAAACAGCCCATGCAGACTACTGAACAATTTACTGCTGTAACATGCCAGGCAATCCAGTATACTAATTGGGGAAATGTTCTGGTTTATTTTGTGGAGAATCCAGACAGCAACAAATTAGATCAGTAAACCATTCTTCTCTGCTTGATATCCTTTAAGAAAAACATTTATGAGAAGCCAACCCACCTGTCCTGCTTCTGGGGTTTTCTCTGTTATTTACAAATTAACATTAGCAGCATTAGTAACATATATTACACAGAAAATTGCACTCATCTTAGCAAGCACCATTAACAGTGATTTGCTCTCCTTTTCAGTCCTATTTTACAGTTAAAGAGCTAGTATCACGATACATGACCGTGATGAGCAGTGAGAGGGAGGAAGAAGAGTTATTTGCTTGCAGATCTGACTGGTGAAAAGTTGGTCTCCTTGGCCAGTCATACATACCTGCACGAGGTTGACACATACACTGAATAAAATTGGCGTGGCCTTGAAAAATGAAGATGAGCAACTGAAATTTGACATGGCAGAGGAATGGAAACTGGAGGCAGAAGTCAAGGAAGAAGAGGGAAGCACTGCAAAGACAGGTCTAAGTTGCCCAAACCATTGGCTAGAAAATGATTGGTTTTGTTAAGGCCAGGGAACAGGTTATTTGAATAATCACAGCAAAAGCTAATGAAAGCCTAAACAGGAGATTTACATACCAGTTGATAGAATAGTCTCTATCTCAGTGTTACCTAGAAAGAACCTACAAGATTTTACACCTAGTCTGGTAAAAAGAACCTGAGGATTATGCTTAAACAATGCAGAAACAGCAATGGTACCATGGGAAGAGAGAAAGGAAGTAACAGGGAGAGTTGAGGATGGTAGGAAGTTAAGAGCGCTGTTCTAGTCATGTTAAGCTTGAACCAAAGGCTGGATATGTTCACATGTAAGAGATAAGTCTTCCTAGATCATGTCTTTTTTCATTAATACCAAATCCAGCTATTGATAGTCTCATTTAATTCTGATGTCAGGGAAGTGCTTAACGTAATAAATCAGGAGGCTAGAACAAAACTAGGTAGCCCAGATTTAATGTGAATACCTTCGTCTGCCTTATGCAGTATGCTAAGTAGTGTGCTATGAGAGATAAAGTAAACAGAAAGGTCAAACTAAAATTACATGTTTATTCTCCAGTACAATTCTTAAGTAACACTCAGGGAGTAGCAAAGAAACCCCTGCTAGTTTGTGATCATTTTAATAGGGTGACGGCTTATTCTAATTAAATCTTTGTAAAATGAGGCACTTTTATTTTCAGACCTGAGAATGGGCTTGTGTTCCAAATCATATGTCTGTCATTTGTCATTTAAACCATGGTGACATGGTTTAGTGTGAGGTGTCCCTGCCCATGGCAGGGGGGTTGGAACTAGATGATCTTAAGGTCCATTCCAACCCTAACTATTCTATGATTCTATGATCTTGAGATTTTAGGATGAAAGAGCCTACACAACTGCAAAATATTTATTAGAGAGCAGTCAAGAGTAAAAAGACTTCTCAGAAATGTAAATAAAAATGTTTAATTAAATAAAAACACTTAATTTGAGAGTCACATTATGAAGATTTACATGTCTTGAACAGTTACAGATAGGACTGATCAAACAGTTCAGGCGCAGACTGACAGGGTTAGCCAGCATTTCTGAAGAAGATACAACACAGACTATTTCCTACCCCTGTAAAAGCCATTTTTCTACTAGACTGCAACAATAAAAAGAAGGGAGGGATTAATTAGGACTATCTACATGGGTGAATTAAATTATTAAAGGTAGACAAGGCAGTACATGAAACTCCACATCTGAATGAAGACAGATTCGTACCTGATGGTAGCATTGCCTGGGTTTATTCTTAAAGTATATGCCACCTTAAAGAGCCTTATTCATCATCAAGGTAACCAGCACAAGAGTGAAACTGATACAGAAATGTAGCACATCTTCCAATAATAACTCTGACACAGCTGTGCCTCCAAGACCAACACTACCAAAAGCTCTGCTGCTCTCAAGACCTCAGAAAAGCCAGAAAATTAGAACAGAAACCAAAAGAAAACTATACCCTCAAATAGAAGTGCTATATTTTAAGATCCCAGCTCATAGATAATGGTCGTTGCTCTGTCCCTCTGTTCCAAATCTTGCTGCTGGAACAAAGCAGCACACAGAAAGCAGGCCTTGTGTTGTGCATACTTCGTACTTCAGATGACTGAATGCTTCACTTTACACCCCTGCATTTTGATCAATATTCTCTCTAACTCACTCACTTTCTACCCTTCTGTAGCTGATGTGGTCACATTTCAAGTCTGAACAGCACCATAAATTTGCTTGTGCCAGTCAGTCCATAAGATCATGGCAGCAATGAGCTGCAAGCAGCTGTCTGTGAGCAGAGGCTTTCAGGATGCCAGTGCCACAGAGCCTTGATTCACTCAGCCCCAGCCCACGCAGCTGAGAACTGAGGCAGAGCGCATAGACAGCACACACTCCGCAGTCTGCACTCCAGGAGCCCACCTCGCATTGCATCAAAGGTACTGCATAAAGAAATGCTTCTCCAGCTCACTTCCACCTCAGGTTCTGCATGTAAGGGCTTATGCTCTTCAAACACATTTTAGCCCATCTAACTTACAACTGCAGTTCTCAAACTGAAATATATGTCAGGGTAGGATGGTATAGAATGACTTCTCCCCCCGCCCCAGTATTTAGAGCAAACCCCGTTAATGACCGCAAGTGCTTTCCACAATGGAGTACACAATGGACAGTTTCACTGAAGGCTTTACATCAGACACGCACACAGACGGGTCTACTTTACCCATCTGTGTGTGTCTACACCAGCTTGGTTTGAAAAGCAAGAGAACAGTTGCCAGTCTTTCCAAACATGATTTCTGCCCAGTCTATAAGCATCATTAAGCAGAGCTGTCAGGACCCACAGCCCCTGCTAAAAAACACAACTTGTCAAAAAGAATGCTCTTCCTTTGTCCTTAACTCGTATTTGTGCAGTACATTAGTTTTTGTTCACTTTAGTAAGACAAAAAGCCTTCTCCTTCCTGAGATCAAGGTCTGTCCTTGTCTGCACTGTGCTATTTTGTTCCAGTTACACTTTTTTAACCTTACAAGTTTTAGAGGATGCAAGATTTAGTTTCTCTCTTTCCAAGACATTTCTAATACTTTGGCCACAATAGCACTCACTGGCCTAGCATATGCTGTGTTCATCAGGGTTGATTTATATCCTAATATTATTTAACCAGGAACTACCTGGTATAAATTCTATCCTTTTAGAAAGGGGTGACTACAACAGACTTGAATGAGAGAAACTTAAAGCAATTCTGGTTAACTGAGCCATCACTTACATTTTAATGCTCTCGGAACAGCCTTCTCTTTCCAAATGCACAAGCCTGAAGAGAGAGGAATTTGTGCCTCCACAAATTTCCATTCACATCTAATGAGATATTTAAAAATAAGAAAGAAAGCCTAAGCCAAAATGCTTCTAAAGCTGTCATCACCTCCCCCTGTAAATATTATGCTCTAGTAACCCCATCAAAGACATGGTACCTCTTACATTAGAAACTGATACATCAATCAGGCTCGGTGTAAGTAAAAATAAAAAGCTATGAAACCAAGGAGTTGTATCAGGTACAAGCATCTTCCAGTAAGAGCATAACAATTTTATGAGCTGTAATTGAAGCTGACAGCCTAGGCTGTTACTCAAAGCTGTAGCCTGCACATCAGGCCATTTATCATCCCTGCTGACAGAGGGCATATGATACAGTCCTTACTCATGAAGGGTCACACTAGGCACAGCAATGAATTTTATTAATTCTTAACACCAGCATAAGAAAAATAACACATCTTCCACAGGGTTATTTAACATTCTTCTGTACTTACAGGTAACTTTAGAAAAAACCAAAACATTATCTGAAAAGCATATGACCTCTTTCAGAGCAAGTTTCTCATGGGATGGAGGACTGGGATAAGAGATTTCCCACTTATGTGGGAAGGCCAGCTTTACGCTATGAGCGTCTGTCACACCAGTTAACATGGCAGTGAAGCTGAACCTGTCAACTCACACAGCTAACAAAGGACTGTACCATATCATATCTTTTCTGACACAGCCTTTTCAGAGCCACCTGGACTAAACTGGCCATCAGAAGCATGTTTTTGCCATATGACCTGCGATTTCACAAGTGCCTTGCTTGCAGAGTCTGCTCCTTTCTCTACACTGACGGAAGTGGTTACACTAGTGTTAACTTCCTGGTGTGTACCAGCCCAATGCTTCTTTTCTTGCCTTGGTAGAGTTCAGCAGGACTAAGTGCACAATTCTTCCCTGTTCCTTTGAGGAAAACAACAACAACAACATTGACCTCTTCTTTTACACCTGCAAAAATGGAGTTAGATAGTGACATATGACAGAGTTCCCAATTTTTTGGGCACCTCGCTTGCAAACCTGTCAGCTTTGTCTCTGCCCACAGCACAACACAAACAGCACTGGGAAAAAGCCTGCTTTCTGCAGTTTGACTCCACCTACAGAAATTCCACATTCTTCCCCCTTATGCAATGTAGATTTAATCTTCCCATTTCTCTCACCCAGGATGTTAGTATGATGGATCCTCTCCTTTTCAAAATTCTTTCCACTTAGCACTACAGGGAAACTTTTAAACTACTCCTCCCTCCTTCCCAGCTTCATTTGATTCTGACCTTTGCCACAGGACATCAATCTCAAACATAGACAAACTCCTTTCCTACCTGAAGCTCGAATTACTCTACACCACCTCTGCAAGCAGAAATTGTCATTTTCCATTGCAGACCAGCATAATCCATCTCTTTTGTTGCTGGAGCAAAGCGTATGTGAGCACAAGCCCCCAATCAACACAGAAGCAGTGGCTCAATACCACTAAGGATGCACTACAGCAATGTCAGCAGTCCTGCTGACCTAAGGCAACTTTGTTATGTATTGATATAACAGCTCACAGCAGACACATGCAGTATCAGCAAAATCTGTCACAAGTTACAGTAAGATATTTCAATTTTTAGAACTTTGTGGCTGCTAATGGGCAGCGCAGTCTTCACATAAAGCGCCTATCCACAACTTTCAACCACACAGCTTTTCAGCTGATTAGATCTTTAACGTTGATTACTACAATTTCATCCTTTTTGCCTTAAATACCAAGAAGCCTACATGAATTCAGCTCCATACTTCCACTGAAAATAGTATCAGAATTACTTACCAGTAATAGTTATATACCAGTTGGGGCTTGTGTTCTAATTCAAGATTACGTGCTTAAATCAGTGTGAATTACAACTAAAAAGAACTGGAACAGACATGTTGGACATCTTACTTGGAGTAGGTGTACCTGCATATAATTTATATAGATATTATATACTATAAAACTATACATGTAGCTACAGTCACTATATAAAGTGAATAGCTAGTAATAATATCTTCATTATAATCATAATGTATTTATAATATATAGTAGCTAATACATATACAGTGAGCATAGTCCCCATTTACAAATCTAGCTACACTCACATTCTCAATCACAGGACTACTTAAGCTTTAACCACATGACTCGTACAGCTACACTGTCACAAAGCCTAAGGCCCCTCCAAGTTACAAATCTTTTCCCAGTTTGCCAACAAAACACACTGCTGTTGTGCCACCATCCCCTCACAGAACCAGACTTTTGTCATATTGACAGATTAAAGGCAGAGCAATCTTACCCAGGGCAGTAAGCTCAGCTCTCTTAGAGCTCCATTAGGCTTTTCTGCTACCTGATTCACTGTGCTTGACAGTGAACCAGAACTGTACACAGAAATCCAGGCAGGCTGCACTTACTACTGCCAACATTAATGCTCCCCTGATGCACATTAAGATTGTGCTTGGCTGTCTTTCACACCCACATGCCTTTAGCAGTCCACTTTCAGTCACTGTGAATTAATACAGTTTTTCTCCTCTCCAACTGACAAACATTCCAACTTTTCTCACATGAAGATGCTCACAAACAAAAACAAAATCCTGTTACTAGTCCATAGCCTTACACTTGGCACCAGTTGAACAGTCATCTACCCACAGAGTACCCATAGGGAATGAAGTACCCATAGGAGCTAAGTAATTCATTGTTAGCAAACGTGGCATTAGTAGTTCATGCTAATAAATTAAAAGATTGCCATTCAAAGCTAACACACAATCCACAGTATCCTGTGACTAAGGAAAAAGGTGATCAAAAGCAAATACCATGTTTAAACAAGGGCTATTGCAGCTGTACCTGTATTTGTCACACCTCCTAGGCATTCTCCACCCTCATTTTTATAGAGGATTTTCGTAATTCTTAACACTGAATTATCCAGTGTAAGGAAGAGGGAACCATTTCACTTAAAAACCACTTAAGCAAGACAAGAGAAAAATTATACATCATTTAGCTTGCTTTACCAAGCCTTGCTCTAAGCCACAGACTAAAACAGGCCTTAAGAAGAATTCATGCATTTCACCTTCTCTCATTTGCTCATTTTCCCAAGGACTGACTGATCTTGCACATGCCTGTTGCAACATGTTGGAGGGGTATAGGGGCGCTCAGGTTGGCAGGGTTTTTGGAATGGGGGTTGCTGCCAGATGAGCACTCAAGTATAATTTTTCATTAAGTTTCAATGATGAAATGGGGTCTGTGTACTTTTGGCAACTACTTAACAGTGCTCACACTCAGACTGTAACTGAGCCTTTAAGTTAGCATCCATTCAAGAAGAATGGGTAAAACAAATACTTCTAACTAAAAGATAGCTGTACATAAAACCACTTTGGCAGTACAGATATGACATGATTTCCATTCCCGTAACTTTCCACCTTCACCAGTATCTGGACAGCAGACACCATTTGTTCCACTTACAAAGAGTCAAGCTATTTAGAAACTGCACATGATTTCCATGAAACAGAAACACAGATCATTTGGTATTAGTGTCATATTAATTATCATTTTCATATTATATTCATATTTATATTTATAGTTATTTATATTTTATATTTATTTATATTTTATATATTTATATTTATATTTATATCATATTCATATTATTATCATATTCATATTAATATCATTTGGTTCAGTGTCACTCATTTTTATCTAATATAAATAGGCAGCCTAATATAGGAAGTTCACTTCAAGTTTCCCCTTCAAAACTCCCATCTGTTTCATGAGACAGAACTTACGCAAAATGAGCCAAACACACCTCCGTCCCTATGAAAGATAGTTTCAGTTCAGCATGTTTAATGTCTTGTGCTCTTACAGCCACACACTACTACTCTTACAGATGGAAAAATGATGCTCAAAGTGACTATAACACGCCTGCGTGACATAAATGGTTTCATTCCAAGGGCACTACCCACCAGCTACCCAGGGTAACACTCAAATTCTTTATGCTAAAACTCATGAATACATTTTTAAAATGGCCAAGACATCAGAACTGCACAACACCATAAACTGCAGTTTCTCTAGTCTGGTTCTGTCTCTAACAGAGACACTTGCTTCTCATGAAAGCCTGGATTCAGAAAGCCCAGTCAGGGCAGATATCATCTGGCTCTGCTCTGTCCCCAGATTTGGACTGCCTGAGGAAGCACTTGCTATACATACAATACAGAACTTTCATAGCAGCCATCTCTGAAGCATTTCAGCCAAATATTTCAGACTAGCCTGAATACTGTGACCGCACTTGTGTTTCTACTGACTTCTCCTAATTGGCTGTCTGCATACTCTGACACACTCATTCTACCAGCATTGACAATACAGTGGGAAACTAACAAGCTTCAGGCACCACTTTCTTAGAACTGAGACCAATGTTAGGAGTAATCTCACCAAGAATTAAGATAAAGGCTTCTGAGGTTCTGAAAAGAACTTCACAGATTTCTATTTCCTTCTCCAGGATACCATTAGCCATTTAGTCTACTAGATGGAAGAATGAATGTGGGCATTTGAGATTTATACTGCTTTACACACTAATTTTGACGAAACCAACAGAAGGTGAGTGTTAGCAAAAAAGGGGCTACAGGACTTTTTAAGTTTTTCAGCTAACTTTATAAAGAATACAATTTCTTTCCAGCTTCCTTCTCCCATTAACTCTGTATGAATTATGGGCTTGTCTTCCCTTTAATTAAAAATAAATATTTGGGGAAGACACATCTATTTGGTAATAATACTTGACACAAGACACACTTCATCTAGTGCTACGGGTTAGGTGGGGCAAGGCAATGCTAAGGTATGGTCACGAAGAGGCAAGGACCCTGAAGAGATACAAAGGAGCCTTACTTTCCGAATTTCTCAAAGAGAAGCTCCTAGTTTCCACCCATGCGCCACCAACACTGATTTGTATTTCCCGTCTTCCTTTACCACCTCCCACCTGCACCCCGGACAGGCTCCGTCTTGAACAGCAGCCTCGGCGTTACCCGAGCCGGGTATGCGCATGGAGAACAAACCCGAAAGCCTGGACAGGCACCCGCAGCCCCGGGGCACGGGCGGAGGAGGTAAGCGTTGCCGCGGGAGCCCGCCCCATGTTCCAGCCTCCCCATGCTCCCTCCGGGGGGCCGGCGCAGGACACCTCTGTCGCGGCTGGGGTGGGGAGGTTTCCCGGCGGGGCTGTTGCTCTCTTCCCCCTTCGTCGATCAGGCCCCCGCAGGCCACCGAGGAGGGCGGGGCGCTACCTCGCTTCCCAGCACGTCCCCGCCGCTCCGCCCGACGCACGCTGCCTCCGGGCGGCCTGCGGTGCAGCAGCACTCCGCGGGCGGCGGCAGGTGCCGCCCGCCCCTCCGAGCTCCCCTTCCCCCGGCTCTGATCCCCTCCCCGCCGCCAGCGGGACACCGAGGGGGGACTGTCGGCCCCAGCCCGCAGAAGCTCCCCGGCGGCGGTAGGGAGGAGGGTCCCCGCGGGCGGCCCGGGACGGGGCCAGGCGTGGCGCGGCTGTACTTACAGCCGTTTCTCCTGCGGCTGCAGCTGCCGGTGCATGGCCAGGGAAAAGCCGAAGAGGCTGCCCGGCTCCCCGCGCCGGCTGATCACGTTGTCCGTGTCCAGGTTGAAGGCGCCGGCCAGCCCCGGCAGGAGGGGCAGGTACAGGAGGAGCGCGGCCGCCATCTGCTCTCGCCGGCCGCAGGAACCTGCTGTCGAGCGCCGCCGCTCCCAGCGCTGAGGGCGCCCGTTGTGCCCTGCCGGCTCCGCGCGCTGTGACGGAGCCCAGCCCAGCCCCGCCCCGCCCTCCGCTGGCTGCCCGGCCCCCGCCCGGCACACAGTGCCCTGGGGCCTGGCCCCCGGCCCCGGGAAGGGCAGCAGGGGCCGCCGCCTCCCGCGAACCCCAGCCGCGGTGGGCTCTGTTTTCAGGAGCGAAAACAAAGCGGTACCGAGGGCCGGGCACGGGCGCAGGTGAGGGCTGGGCCGTAGGCCGAGGGGGAAAGCGGAAGAGATCCCCCCACGGCGCACGATAAGAGCTGGCACCTGTCTGGGTACTGATACTGGGTACTGTCTGGGTGATACGGTGGCGTGACCCCGCAGCGTTCAGTCTGTATAACCCAAACAACACAGCCCTAAGAAAAAAAAAAAAAAAAGAAGAAAAACCCAAACCCAGTGCATATGTATCTCTGTTTTCCAGACTTTTCAAGACAGCACATGAGGGCAGAAGTCTCAAGACTACATGAGCCTCCTCCAGCATTTCCTATCTCTGAATACATCTGAGAATTCCTTAACCCTACCTTTTAATGGTTTGAAAACAACATATGGGTTTGGAGCCCAGATCTTTTTGTCTAATGCTTATTGCACCCGTAACTCCAGAAGGGTATTTGCTAGCATACCTTAGTGCACTTCGTCCACCCAAGAGAGAGGTTTTGGTCTATTTTTAACAGAATCTTGGTTTAGTGCTTTGGTTTAGGGAAGAAGATTCAAGCCTTTAAAACCTCACAAGTGCCAAGCAGCATGACCTTATCCTTGTTCTTTTCTATTGACATCCAGAACATGAAGACAGAAGCTTCTTTTCTCATTCAAGAGATTCCAGAGAAAGTGAGAAAAGAGCAATTGAGACAGAGCACTCAAATATGTTGGTACTCCAAGTAACTCCTTCTGGAACAATACTCTGCTCCCATGGAGTTAATCCAGGCTACTTTTTCCTGAGTAATTATTCTAGGATAACTCCGTGTATAGACTCGTCATCGGCTCAAGTCCAAACACAACACCCTTGATCAAAAGAGAGGAGAAAACACACCAGAAATGTGCATCTAATGTGGAAACAAAACATTGTTAAATTAGGCTCCCAGATACTTATTGCTAATAGAGTCCTTCCCTGCTTGCTCTTCATGCCCAACTCATTCAAGGTCTTAATCTAGTGTTCAGTCACTTCACAGTCATTGCCACAGCAGAAAACCCAACTGGCATAAACACCGTACTCTAGTTTAACTAAAGGACCCATAAGAGGGAAGAGTCCCAGACTAATTACCAACAGGCATGCTACAAGCCATGTATTTCACAGTAATTAGTAAAGATTTGAAAACAGGTCTTTGAAAATAGCATTGAGGTTTGTACTAAAAAAAAAATCTTAGCAGTTTGCCCTTTGGGACCATTGAAACTTGCATGCTTGTAATACTCTTATAGTAACTATAGTTATTTTAAGTAATGCTTGTACTCAATAGCTTGTGTAAGGAATCACAGAAATACTTTCATTCAGAGCCATCTGAATGATGCTGGCATGTTAGGTTCATCTGACTTCTTCCTCTCCCTCCCTCTAACCTTGCTGCTTGGGCATGTTGTACCTTTTTATTGTTACCCACAGGGGGTGCTGAGGGGAGACAAGAGTTTTCTCATCTCCAGATGCAGTAACAAGCATTCCAAGACATAGTTATATTAAAACCTGTCCCAGGTGACCACAGCAGGAACAACAAAAATAGACCGTATACAGGGTAGAGCAGAACCACGCACAAGCAGCTCAGAGTTACCTTGGATGGTCTGTCATGATTTTGTACTATTTCTATTTGCTCTAGATGAGGAGAGAGAAAAAAAAAAAAGTTAAAAAAAAAAAAAAAAGTCAGTTTCCTTCCTTTGCTCTTCCTCCAAAACAAACATGCTGTGGGTTATCTACAACTAACATGTACTTTGGGAATTCCTCTTTTGTACTACCCCTATATAAAGGGGGACCAAGATTAGGTATGATGACCAATTAAACATGAAGGCTCTGCTATGTAGAATAACAGAGCAAGTCCAAGTAAGGCGATGGCCAGATCAAAGCTGTCTCTCTTTTTTGGAACAAAGGCTCTGCTATTGCTGAGTTTTCAAGCTGTCTGCTTATTAATGGTGTGTCGATGCTCAGCCAAAGGGCTACAAGGTGTTTGCCTGCTGTGTCTACATTGAGCAAGCCTTAGTGCCAGCAGTACTTTCCTCCTCCATACAACTGTGTAGTTCATTACAAAGGAAAAGAAAATAAATTCTGGAAAAAAAGAAGAGGTGGGATGGAAAAGCTAGAGCTTGGCAAGACATTTTACGCTTTCCCTAGAAGGAAGGCAAGGCACAATGCTTTACGTTTCTGAACTTTTATCATTTATATGAACAAAACATACTACGCAAAGAAATACACAACTTGTGGATGCTCAGCTGTGCGGCTCTAATGCAGCACATTAAATGGTCCCGAAAAGCCAAAATATTAAACATCCCCGTCCCATTTCATTACAAAAAAAAAAAAATGCTTGATGTTATAATTGAGGTAATTCCAGATGAAAAAATAATACAGGCCAAAACCATTTGGTTCACTGTGCAAGGTCTAAAGCTACAGAGGTGTTTCAGTTCAGAAACAAACTAGTTTTAAGTGTTAGTCACCTGGATCAACCTTCCGGATGTTCCTCCTCAACACAATACACATACCATTTTTAGGACTGCATGTTCTCCAAATTTACATTCATTGAACGGATGCATCTCAACAGCTACAATAAACAGCTGAACTTCTATGCAGCCAGTGCTGTCAGACTATTTTTGCCAATATATCCTCTGAATGCTCCTGGCTCTCTGTTAACAATGACATTAGGACTAGCAGAACAGCAGCACAGAAGATAAAGGCTTTTACGGTGGTAGGGGAGACAAACTACTCATCCCCATGTAAGGAAAATATTTTGCTCTGAACAATCTAGAAGCCAGTGTGTTAAAATACTTATATTTACACACTTGGTATTCTGAATTATACAGAACTGACACTCAGTGTATTTGTATAACTGAATGAAGAATGTCGCTATTTCTCTCTCTACTATCTTTTCAGAAAGACGACTAAAATGCAGCTCTCACTTGTGGCTATATCTGGATCAGATTAACTGCAGTTCCAGAGGAAGATGTTGCCATCTTAACACTTTCATTTTTCTCTTTGATGTCTAAAACAACTACAGACACCATTCTGCCATTCTTTACTGGCTCGCAAAGTAAAAATACTTTACCTCTGTTGACAAATTGGTTAGAATGTGACACAATATTCTAGATGTGAAGTCTTTAAATCTGAGCATTTAACATTTAGTATAATGGCTTTAACTTAATGTGTCTATATAATATACGAAGTATTACACAAATAAAAAATAGGAGTTGAAAGAAATATTTCAATCCAGACTCGGAATTTTGGTGAAGATTGCAACCAGCGTTACAGAGCAGCTCTTTGTCTTTTACATAGAGTATTTTTCCAGCCAAATTGGCAGGTACATTCCTTAAGTAGTTTCAGAATGATCAGCCTGAAGGGTTTGGAGAGTAAACATCTTTGTAAACATACTTGGAGGCACTTTATGAGCGTAGCTAGGCAGAGATCAGAGAAATGCTGGTGACAAATGGGAACTAAACACGCATAGTTTGGATTGCTGTGGAAGGAACTAAGGATGTTCCTTCAAAATTACTGATTCCTAAGGCATAAAATTGCAGTCATCTTTAACATGTGCCTGTATTCCAATTCACTAGTTACATACACCTCTGTAAGGGCAGCCTAAGCTTAAACATCATTATACACATCACATGCCCCTTTGCAGCCCCATTTTGTGGCGCTGTCAGCCAGACATATATATCTTCAAATCTCTTATATCACCATGGGTGAAACCTGTAGCACTGACAACATCCCAGACCCATCTATATCATGCATAGTCCTTGATCTGCAACACTATCCTGCATGTGAAACCTTGCTTGTCTTGTACCATTGTTCACCAGGGCAGAGACATAACCCAACACCCCATACAAACTTTTGTGCAGTTTGAGCCAACACTCCCTCAGTGTCTGTCGATATGTGCATCTTTCAAACAATTTGGGCCAAAGCAGCCAACTATTGCTCATAGACTAGCAGAAGAGATTAAAACAGCAAGCAAGGTATTTCTTGGGGAGGTGCTAGCAGGGAGCAGGGCAGGAAGAGAGGAGGTTTACAAGCAAGATATTCACAGGATCCCCCTAGAAATTCTCTCCAGGAACTGAGGAAGCAAAGCAAACCTTCATGGGATAACATTTTGATTCCATCAAGAGCCAAAAACAATCACTGACCAAGACAAAACACTTTTGTTCTCCTGGCTCACACAGACTCTGACTAAATAGCGTTTGGCCATCGCCCAAAGCACAACTCCACACAACCTTGATAGCACTTACCTCCAAGCATTGCACAGGATGCTGAACACAGGGGACCTGGCCCTGGGACAGAGTCTGCAAAACACAAGACCAGGAATTATGGTCACTTCAGGAATCTTGTCACTAGGTCACTACCTAGCTTATCCTAACAGCACAGCATGGCATGACAGAGACCCCCAACTCCCCTTGCAGCAGATTAGTGGAAGCAGCTGCTTGGTTGTTACCAGACTTGTAACACCTGCTCCCCCCATCAGGTCCTGGATCAGACCTAGCTGTTTTGCTTCCATGGAGGAGGTAAAGCCCAGTCACTCAGCACAGGAGTGTCCAGTGATTGACAAGAACCATGCAGAGAAATTGGACTTTTGTGTTTGATTTTTAATAGATTTAAGTTTTTCAGTAGTCACTGTCTGTGACAGTTTTGCAGTTTTGGCACTACAGCCACCTCATTCACATGTCAACTAAACCATGTCTGCCACTGATTCAACAGGACCTGTGTTCAAGACATGTTTAAACATGGCTTTCAGGACACTGTAGACAGAGTTAGCAGAGGCTGCTCCATAGTTAAGTTCTAAAGTTAGCAGCCTCAGAAAGATTCTTCCTCTGTGCTCTTCACTTTTAGTTTGTTAATAGAAGGCTTTTTAAAATAATCTAATAAAGGTATTCACTTTTCTCTTTAGATTAACCCAAGAACAAATTGGATGAGGTAGAACTGAGCACAGTCTTCTTTTTGAAAATAGCTATTTTCTGGACAATATATCGTTTTAATTAATCTTAGTCTTATAAATCAGTTCATAATGAACAAATCCAATCCTTTGTTATAGTAAGTCTCACTTGCTGATGTGCTCACTAACAATGCTGAAAATATTAATTATGCAAAGGCTGTAAAAAAAGAATCCTAAATAAAGTCTGTAAAAGGCCAATCCACCCAGGATCTGAACGAAAATCAGGTTGTTCTCTCTCCCTGCTCTGCCTGGATGTGAATAGCAGTTATGTGAAGGCTGAGGACACACTGTAGTTCTCATAAGCTCCCTGCTGAGCAGTGCAACCTTTAGTTTCTGGAGCTCCATAAGTTATTAGACAGAAACAAAGGATTCTTCTACCCTTATGCCAGTCTACTTGTACTGCTATTTTACATGCAAAAACTGTCAGATACTTTCTTATTTAGTCCCACAAATTACAAAAATCAACAAATTAAGAAAACCTGTTATCCAAAGATTTTTTTTTTTAATACCACTTCTTTAGCCAGCCACTAACATTAGCCATTTACATTCAAAGGAAAAAGACTGAGGGTTGCCGGCATATGCACCATTTTCCAATTAACTGCTTCTGTTTAATTATTAAACAACTACATTAAGTTTAACAGGAAGATTTTTTTCCAATTCCAGACTAAGCCTGCTCACGCATGAGTTAATTTCATGTTTAAACAAGCACTACAGAAGTATTCATACAAAAGAAAATACAATAGTTCTCTGCAAGTCCAGTTTTATTCAATGAAAAAATTCATTGCGTGATGCTGCCATGACCGGGTAGGCTTAGTGGGTGAATTGCAAATCTAATCAGTTTGGCAAAGGGTTTTATGGAAGCTGCTGTGTTGGCTTTGCTGACTTCAAGATATTTGTTCTTTAGTTCGTTTGTTGTAAACAACTAAAATCAAGAGCAAGGAAGGAAAGGCCATTCATTAATTATAGAAGTGCAAATTTTTGTATGATACTGGAAATATTTCAAATGTAGTTTTAAATTTTCTATTCACTGTGTATTCATTTTTCTCACTATTTTTTCCCCATATTTCTATACATCTAAACTTCAAGTGCCCTTCCTAGAAAAGGCAAAATAACTTGTGCCTTGTAGGCAATCAGGAATTAAGGCACTGAATTTTAAATAATTATTCCAATAACATAATAAATTGGTGAAAGATTTATGGCACAAACAAATTTCCACATGTTGTAACTACTCTAACGTTTCTTTCCAGACCATCATTTACTTGGTCATTCTCTTCAACTTGATTCTGTCAGGAGAAATTGTCTGAGAGTTCTAAAAATCAGGTTTTGATCTTTCCTATAGTATTCACATTTAAACAAGCCCAGCCTTATTTTATGTGATAAGAGGAACTATTCTAAAACACACATTCTAACAATTACATGTATTTTCTTCAGCTGCAACCAACAGTCCTTGTATGTATGTGCTGGAGTTCTCTGCCGTGTTTATTTACATGTATCTCACACCAGCAGTCTCAAAGAGAAGACCCAAAACCTATTGAAGCTCATATCTCTACATCTGGGAACATGAACAAGTGAGGAATGTAAGATGACGCAGCCAGGGAGAGGAGTTCTCAGTTTTCACTAGGACTGTACCTTTCATATCGTTTCTTGCATGGCACACATATATTGCTTTTTTCACTTGTGGGTGTGTGTTTAGTACATACCAAGCGGTATGTTTTCCAGCACACAAGCAAGTGAACTTCTGTGAATTTCTGACCACACTGAGTGACATGCATGCATCAGTTGCTATTACTCAGCTTTTCCTAAAGTCAGTCAGGATCTCCAAGGATCAAGGTCCACTTTTATGCAATTCAGCAACCTAAGTGGCAGTTAGATCAAGTCATGTTTATTTGCTTCTTGAGTGCAAATAAAGGTACGTTGATCCATTTTACTGTGTATCGGTTCTTAACATTAATCAAATAAAATGCAGTTGTTCTACAATAATGATGTGTTTTCCATGCAGAACATAGAGGACTATCTCAAGGCATTTTCACTCTTCCCCTGTGAGGTATGGCAGCGTTATAATCTCCATTTCCAAGCAGAAAAGATTGATGGTCCACTACAGGGCAAAAGAGTGCTCCAGTATCACATAGGAAAGCTGCAGCAGAACCAGACAGATCTGGTTTTCTCCCTCCGCTGCCGCCTTGTTACAAAAGCCCCATCTAAATCTGAAAATTCACAAGCTGGGTTCTGCACAGCTATCAGCTGCTGAGCTGGGACACCAGAACATATGCATATTTGGCTGACAGTTCCCATGCTGTGAGTAACACGCTATGTTAGTAAAAAACATGCTTCATTGTTGGTAAGCACTAATGTCCCTCATGATGCTTCCCAACTCTCCATCTCTGGGAATTTTTGCAGTACAGTGTGGGTTGCAGCTGTACTTATCAGAGAGTAAGTGTTCAGTGTCAAAAAATTCCTGCTGTTCCACCTCATCACTTGATTTTCACATAAGCTTTAAAGACTCCAGGAGTTCTTTCTATTCCACTCCAACCTTCAACATGCCAGTTTTCAAACCCTTTACTGTCACCCCTGGAGCCCGCTGCCCATTGTTAGGAGAAGGAACCGATTTTGCCTGTTATTTGTGGGAGTACAACTACCAGATCCACCAGGTGTGCCACAACGACAAAAGAAATCTGAGCAGATGAGTGTTCTGCAGACAGTAAACAACAATCAACAGATGTTACAAGCACTTGCTGACCAGCTGCACATGGCAGTGTGATCAGGTCATGGTACAAGCCTGTGTCTGTCAGCAGTGACTGCAAGCCCTTTGGATCCTGTGTTCCTGAGGCTGCATGCCAAGTTTATTTCAGCCTCTGGATGCCAAAATGACAGCTGCTTTGAGAAGGAAAAATTCGGGTATCAATCTTATGGGGCAAGTTTGCATCACCCAATAATCTGTTTCATGTCGGGAAAGGAGCTATGCATAACCATTAACCATGTTCTGATTCACAAGCACAACTATGGATGAAGCACAGGAATTAATATTTAAGTCAATTAAGAAGGCTTCCCTAGATGTGTAGGTAACAGACTGGCCCTATCTAGAAGACAAAATGTTGTGGTAAAGTAGGAACATAAAAATATTCTATTGTAGATAATAAAATTGGAAGTACATTTGAAATAAGTCTTATAGCATCATGTAGTCTTAATAGCAAATTGCCACATTGCTTAGCAGCAGTTCTACTTCTTGATAAATTTGTTATACATGCTTAGTATTGTTGGGTGCATAGCCTTATTCCACTTTTGTTTTCATTGTGATTTACTTCATTTTCAACAGCAGCTTTTTGCTGAAATTTGAAAGGCAATGCTGCATAGTTTCAGTGTATTTATTGTGTTATTTGGCAATTCTTGCTTCATGTACATAATCATAAGGTGATCTGCTACCTTCAGCTACAGTGTCCTGCTCCCCATCTACATGTAGTCTGTTGCTTTTTGAGGTACAAAGGAGAAAAGAAAGCCCCATGCCACAGTCCACTGTGAGAGTTATTTTAACACACACTCGATATGTAAAGTAGCTGAGTTCTTTCATCTTTTGCAGATAACATCACACAATGTATTGAAACAACTCAGGTACCTAAAACCAGTCCAACCGTGGCAATAAATATATACATATATATCTTTACAGATGCTACGGTGAGCCCTAATTCCTGTACCTCAGTCTAGGTCATGAAGGTATGTTAAGTATCTCCACCCAACAACAGACCTGCCCTCTGTGAATCCCTCAGAAGCTTTCTCTTCCTTTGCTGGCCACAGGTGTCTTTTCCTAAGGGGCATGGAAACTCACTGTCAGCTGAATGTTGCTGGTGTACCTCAGCCAGCATGGGACTGTGGTCTGCAGAGAAACAGCAGCTCTGACAAGGCTGCCACAGCTCTTGTCACATTTCCTAATATTTTTCTTTATCCAACCTTGCGCATCCTTCCTGGAACGCCTGAATGATTTTTATTCCTGCAGAATGTACGCACCTTGGCCTCGTATAGACTCACATGGTAATGCTCGCAACAGGGCACTTGCAAGGGCAATACTTTCAAACAGTATAAAAAGTATATAATAATATACAAAAAGTATAAAAGCCAGAAGTCCAAACATTGTGACTCAGAGCTCCAAAATGTAACCAGACTGGGCTATGTCAGTGACTTTATGGAACAGTTGCTGGAGAGCTGTTTGCTGTCATATCATCATCATAATATAGTGATATAATAACAGCAAGGCAATGGAGCAGAAAAGCCTGAAGACTGGGAGCATTATTTTGTCAGACCAGCATAAACAAAAAAGTTGGATCAACAGGATATAAAACTGAATGTGAACACATTCAAAAGAAATAACATCTCTAGTAAGACTCTCCTGCAGAACAAGCACAGCAGTCCTTTGAATTTGATTTCTTCCTAATAATTTTTTAATAGCCATAGAAGAACTTTTTGCTGTGGAAACTTTGGAAAACACTTTGGAAGGGGGGAACAAACACAAAATTCAAACCGACCAATTCAGTCTAACAAACAGCCTCCTGGATAAAATACTTTAAGATAACCCTATGCGTAAATTTTTACTTTAAGGGCACCCTGAGTCAGGAAAAAAATAAAAATAAAAAATCCAAGTATCGAGCCTCTTTATTTTTCTGGCATCACAAAACTTAAGACTTTCAGTTCTCAGTTCAGGGAATGTCTTACTCTGGTTAGCATGAGGTTAATACTTAGCCAGATCTTTCTTTCCTTTTTCATTATTATTAGTAAGTCAACAGCAGCTTTTAGTACCTTGCAAGACAAGTTTCAACAAAGCTGCAGTTTGATTTTTAATGTGATTAGTAAATCAAGACTAGAACATGTGCCCACACACATCCTCCACAATCAATTCACATGAGAAGGAAGATGTTGGCAAGCTGTGTTACACCATTCTTTATTTTTATCCCAAAGATCAAGATCCATTGAGAAAGAGGGGCACGGCCTGTGAAGAAAGTAAGAAAAGATTTCTTGATTAACCCCTGAAAGAGACAGACTGCATTACCTTTACCACAAATCACCCTCTGCAGGGATTTGCCCATTGTGGAGGCGTTGAGGAGGTAGCCACAGCTGGGAAGGTCTCATTAATAGCAACACAGCTTCACTGGCAACACAGCTCCAGAGGTGCAATGGTAGGAGGAGCCATGATGTTTTAGGGATTCACAGGTAGACTCTCGGCCTTCTCCAAAATTCTGAAATCTGTGAAGTTCAAAGTTAGAGCTGTGATTTACTGAAGGGACAGGGCAAATACTCACTTTTCTTAAGAGTCCAATACTGGGGAAAAGTTTCAATAGGAACCTGGCAGAGTTTCAGCCACTGCAACTCCTCTCCTTCTCCAACAATTTATAATTATGACTTATAATTTTAATTTTATGAAATAACAGACATACTGACTCAGAAAGAAGTTCAGTTACCTCAACATCCTGCCTAACAGTTGTCAGTAGTACTCACCTGAAAGAGTGTGTAATAGAGTGCTCCTTCTCTTACTCTTTCCTACTAGTACCCTGCAGGTTACAGAATTGTTTGCCCATGGTTTCAGTCAGACCTCTGTATTTATTGACAGTTTCTAATTTATATAATTTAATTTATATTCATAATTATATTGTTGGCCTCTACAGCACCTGTGGAAACAAGATAAGCAATGAAATTGTGCACTGTGTGAAAAGGGATTTTCTGCTTCAAACTTGCCTGCCCAATAACTTCACTGTGTGACCATGGCATTATATGATCATAAGTGGATGAACATTCCTTAGTCATCTTATTTACGATTTCATAAATTTCTATCATGCCCCACTCCAATCATCTGTTTTCACACAGAAGACTCCTTGTTCAATTCGTATCTCAAATAGAATCATTATATGGTTCCTAAACACTTCAGGCATTCTTTGTACTTTCATCATTTCACTATATGCCTTTTGAGACAGAATTGTCAGAACATCACACAACATTCAAGATGCAGCAAAGACATACATCAGTAGCATAATTATACTCACTGTTTCACATGGTATTCCATTCCTAATTTTCTAATTCCCATTTTGACTGCTACTAAACACTGAGATGACAGGGAACTTGTCATGGCAAGACCAAGATCCTGAATGGAACAAATTAATTGAGCCCATTTTTAGCTCAAGCATATTGCTTTGTACACTAGACCTTAGCCTTGCTATTTTATTTCTCAGTCATTTTTATAGCAAAGCCTTTCTTTAGAGCCAGCTTTAGTTTTGATCCACAAATAATTTTGTAGAGGCAGCATACACTGTCTCCCTAACACTCACAACCCTTCTTAGGTCTTTAAACATGGCAAACAGCATACATCCCTGTGGGATCTGTCTCTGAAAAGTTTGTATTCCTCCCATTTTCTTCCTTTTCTTCAGCCAGCTCAATCTACAAAAGGATCTTCTCTTTATTGCACACCAGTTTAAGTTCTCGGGGCAAAAAGCAACTTGAAAAATCCAAGGAGGTTGTGACAACTGACTCATCTTTTTTATCTACAGGCTTGTTGCCTGCTGAAAGAATTCCAAGAGGCATGATGTCCCTTTGCAATCTGCATGTTTTCCATGTATCCACTAATACTGTTCTCATTACAATTCCTATCATCTTCCTGGCTTAAAAGTCAGATTAGTTTCTATGATTCTCCCAAGCACCCTATTTCAGACTGTTCTCAAACATGCTCCCCTTTATTCCTCTGGTACCATGATGATAAATGACAGTCAAAACTTCATTTTGAGGAGTTTAGCAATTTCATACATTCACTCCTTCAAATCTCAAGAACAGTAAATCCGTATAAATACTGAATCAACTGATGATGCACTGAGCAAAAAGGATGAACCCACAGAGAGAGAACCTTTACTTTCATGCTCATAAGTATGCACTATGTGCTGTTGGAACATGTGTAATTGCCAAACCAGAGCCTAAGAACATCAGTCTGCTATCTGTTCCTTAATCCCCAGTCTTATCAAGCTGTGACCTCAGAAACTGAAGCATCATGAACCCAGAAGCCATGTCTGCCCTTCAGAAGGTTACAAATATCTCTTCCTTCCCTCACGCCCCAAATTTCCAGCCAGGCTTTAAGCCTCCCTATTATAAATAATGCCAAATGCACCTACTCGTTTGAAGCAGACTGCTGGTAACAACTGCATCATTGTTACAACTCAACTGGCAGCACCAAACTCCTATTAGAAAGCAGGAATCCATGAAAATGTCTTTCATTTTCCTGGGATCCTGCTCATCTTCCAGCAATGACATCAGTAAAAAGGAGTCAGTTTTCAAGCGACACCAGTTTTCTGAATTCTCCATAGTTTCCATAGCTCAGTTCTACTGCCTTCTCATCTCCTGCTTCATGACGAAAACTTGGGCTACCCCTGTGCACTTACTTGGTTTTGTCTTATTTGGGTAGCACCTCAGAAGAAAAGCACTTCTAAAATATTTCATGAAAAGACATGTATCTCTTCTGTGTTAAAGAAGCTGCACGACTACAGTAAGCCAACACCTAAATATTTGTGTGCCTTGTCTCCACATGCCTTCATTAGAGAGACATAACCTCAGGTGTTATTTGTATGAATGCACATTCAGAGCTATAAAATTCTTGGCTGTTCCATATTATCATACTTATGAACTGTGTAGATGACTGCAGACTCCTGGTTGAGCAATAGCCTTCCAATGGATCAGCCTTTGTCACCACAACAGAAGGGGATTCTCAGCACAAATTGTTAATCTCTACGTAAGTAGACAGGGCTCTATGCTGCTTCTAAGACTAGGCAGCTATTTCCCATGCGCCAGAATGGATGGTACTTAACCACTGAAGTTCCACTGTGTTCTTCTCTAGTCAAGATGCTTCTCATTCTACTCCATAATATCCAATACAGCATCCTCATAATCCATAACATTCAGAAACTGCATCCAACAGAATGAACCTCTACTTTGAGCACCACAGTTCCACTTACTGGCAGCTTACTGCTTTTCCACGTGCTGCATATTTGACCCTTTTTAAACTTTATAATATTCAAAAATACATCATGCAGAATGGGAGTTCATTGTTCAGAGGTATAAAAAATAACTTTATTTTTAAATATGTAGCTCAGAAATTTAGCTTTTAACTGTAGAAAAACTGAGTATTTTCCCCACAAACTACTAGTGGAAATAAATGTGTGTCTAAACCGAGAAGATGCTTATGCTAATGAGGAATAACAAAAAAGATGAGCTGGGACAAAGGCGACAGAAAGTACTTGTAAAAACTTCTCTGTTTTTGTCAATATTGCCTGAAAATAATTTATTTTCCTGAAAATTGCAGTTTTCTAGAGCTTCAAAAAAGAAAAAAATATCCTTTCTTTCTTTCTTTAATGGGAAAATACAACCACCTTGTTTTTCTAAAACCTGGTTCAAGATTTGCATTTGCTGAAGTCAGAAAAGGTACATTTGGAAAGAAACATTAGCAGTGACAGCACTATGGTTATACATTTTTTGATCAGCAGCTAAATTTCCCTCCTTGTCTCTCCCCGCTCCTTTCCTTTTCCTCCTCTATAAAGCAGTAATTGGTATGATTCTTGCTGTAGAACTTAATGTCTTGACTACTTTATTTTTTCTACTCATTCATATTACTCAGATTGAATAATGAGGGAACATCTGGGAAAAGAAGTGAACAATTTAGTGATCAGGGGGGTTGGAACTAGATGATCTTAAGGTCCTTTCCAACCCTAACTATTCTATGATACTATGATTTAAGGCTTATTCTTGAAGAAGCACATATGCTAACTTTATTACATGAGTATTTCCAATACTTGTGAAGGAAGTAATCACTGGAATATAATTAGGCGTATGAATAAATACATGGAAAACAGAGGGCCTAATCAGCTGCTAAATATAGGAATTTATTCACTTTCTTATTTAAAACAAATATGTTCCAAATGATATCTGCAGAGCTCTCAGACAAGGCCCGTGGATGCATAACAATGCCTGACTTCTGGACAACACAGCCCAAAATGCAATTTTCAGAAAAACAGTTTGACAAGCTGAATGATGTGGATGCAAATTCAGCTCCTGCCCAGCATCTGTTTTAGCTTTCGAGCAGGACACACATTAACACAGAAAACATACGGTTGCATCTCCTCTCCCCCCCCTACCCTGCTTTCCTAAAACTCAAGCATCTGGTGGGAAACCATGCAGAGCAGGTGCTCAGAGTCACCACATGTGGACACCTCAGCCAGCACAACACTGCCACTCTGTTGTCTGCTTTTGTGATTCTTGTTGTGTAACTGCCACTCTGCAACTGTGGCACACTGGTGATGAGCAGGAAACCAGGAATTACGGCTTTAAAGCCATTTTCAGTTGGGACTTTGGTTTGTGCCACTATCTTTCTTTCACTCACCCACATATGTATAGTTATCTTTATTTTCTTAATATCCATCATTACTTTTTAGACACAAGTGAAGCTCAGAATGACCTCCTCTGAACAGAGCAGCACACAGGACCTTTGATATTTGAACTATGCAGGCTCTTTTTCCGAGAAGAATGCAGGAACCATATATGCTTATCACCTAAGGAGGAGAGAGGCCCTGGTTCTCCACTGCCCAGTTGCACCTGCATATATTTATGTTTCTGAAAATGTAGTGTAGAAGTTTATTATAGTGACTGCCATTGCAAACATTACAATGAAACTCCCTCAAATGTTCACCTAGTGACGGCACAGTATTTTAGGATTTAAAAAACTTCCTATACATATCCATTATGGAACAAATCCTTGATCAGAATTCAATTCATCCTTCTGCCTAAGTTGATCCTACTTACTTCTGTTGTCTGAGTGTTCTTGGTTTGTTGTTTCCTACCTTTTCTATCCTGGATACACAGAAATACTGTGAACATCTTGAATGCTACTGTAAAATAAGAACCTTTTCAGAAATTACACCTCATCCTTGCTCTTAGTCTGAGGGGCCATGATTTCACCTGCAGCTGGAACTACAGCTGTAACAAATAAAACCTTTTTAGAATTCTGCAAGGCTCAAATTAGAACAAAGTTTTCAAGCGTCATGAAACTGAATTGCAAAGTATAAAGTGGCACACTACTTTGATGCTACGAGTTAGGGCTATATACGATTTCAGCTTTAATATTAGCAAGAGAAATAAGAAATTAGGTTCTTTGTTTCAGGTTTAGAAACATTCAGTTGTAATGAACAATTCCTTAAAAGTGATTTTTGAAGTGATAACATTGTCTTTTTCTAACATATGTTAAAGCTTTATCTTGAAAGCCATTGGCTCTGATCAGCCTGCACATGAGCAATTCCTGCAAAATGTTTAAAATTACATGAAGCTTTTCATCAGAGGTTTGGAAGTCAAAAACTGAGCCTTAGACTGATCTTTCCATATCCTTGAGTTAGCTTTCCATTGAAAGCATGATTTCTCACCTGGAATCCATCCTTGAATCCACGATGAAAGGTCAACCTGTTACACTATTACTTAAAACAAACTCTAACAACCTCTTAAAAATACAAACTTACTAAAATAACTAGAATGTTAATTCAAACTTATTTTAGCCTGTATGACTCAGATCAATATATGACCATTATTTAGCAACGATAAAAATAAGTCTAGTGTTAAGCTATGATAAAATTTTAGTCACACCGGATCAACTTCAATCTGATGCTTGCATATTTCAATGACAAACTGTGGCGGACATTTACCTACACAAATATGTCTCCCCTGCCCACTGCAGGATTGTGTGAGGATATACAGGTTAGGTCAAGAGCTGTGAATGTGTCCATGCAGCATTCTCACTAGCCTAAATACTGTGGAACACCCTGCCCCTCAGCAGGGGTGGTGAGATCGAGACTAGATGGGAACTAAAATAGTTGTACCCAGTGCCCAGTCTAGCACCTCTGATGCAAATGTACCATAACATGCATTAAACACTTAGACACTTCAACTAGGAGATACAGCAGGTAAAAGCTTCTGGGTCACCTTCTTGGTGATGCTGATGGAAACATAGAAGCCATACCCCTCTGCTCCAGCCTTCCTCCAGCAAAGACTGCAACACACTGAGAAAGACTTTTTTGCTTCCCCAAATAACGTGCCCTATCATGAGCTACAGGCACACAACTTAGTCAAAAGAGAAACACAGCCCATTTTGTTTTCTAGCAAGCAGCAGTAGTCTCTTTTTTCTAATGCATTTGACATACAGTGCCTTGTTTATGGCCATATTAAAACTTACAGACAGTTTTGCTTCCACAGTCCTGTCCTTTCTTGAAGGATATGTTTTCTTTTGTATCTTGGCCTCCTTCCCTCTTCACTATTCTGATAACTCAGCTTTTTAGGTGGTAGTTGCAAGTACTTGGCACGTTTTACCATCTTTATGTATAACCTAATATTGCTTTCATCTTCTATTTAACCTTGGACAAGTCTACACAAAAGGATAAAACTAAGGACCCAATTTCAGGGTGATACACACAGCTCTAGTTCTACAATATTTCTGTCTTGTGAGGCTAGCTTTTAGGCACTTCTGTAAGCTTTGAATTTCATATGCAGAGCAGAAACGAATGAACTGTTGTGATGCATCTCATTTCTAAGCCCCATCATGTAATCCATGAGAAGAAGAATAGAAAGAAAGATTTGTTTCAGTATTATTATGAACTCACCCCTATCTCTTTAAAAGAAATAGTGGCAGGTTTTGAATGAAAATATGTGAAGCATGTGCAGTACTCTTGTGATGGATATGGCATCTCAGTGATCTAATTTAGAAAGAAACTGAGTAAATGAAATGTGGAGAAGAGCAAACCTGAAGGAAATTTCACTGAAGCACAATTTGAAAAGGAGAGCTCTACAGTTGACTTGGAAAAGGAATCAATTACGGCACAATTTTCAAACCACTTTCCCTGTAATTTTCAGTTTGAATGAGAAGTTGCTATGCTACAGTATTGTCTGAGAACATACCTATTCTGTGCTAGAAAAGTAAGGAAAAGAAAACTGAAATTAGTTATTGGAGTTTGTCACAGCCCTAAGATCTCAGCAATACACACCAGGAGGTGCCCATGATCCCAGACCCAAAACCCTTTTGTGATTTTCAACAGAACACTTCAGATTTATGTTTAATCACTTATTTCCTGCAATTCCTGGGGCTGAATGGGTGATTTCTTATCTGGCCTCAACAATGGTATGGAGTACACAAAATATTTGGCTGGAAGCATATGACAAAGATCATCACTAGCAAAGAAGCAGGACTGTGCCGTTCCTGAGATAGTACACAGGGACTCTGTTACTGAATGGCTCATGTAGCAGCATGAAGAGGCTTTTTAAAATTGTCCTTAGGACATACAAAGAAAGTCTGGAGTATTTATTTTAATCTTATTCTGCATTCTAATCTCAGCAGTATCCAAGTGGCAGGCCTAGATCCCCTGCTGACAGCACAGGGACTTCCCAGGAAGTTTTAGGTATTTGCTGGCTCAAAATTTTGTTTAAATTATACATCCCCCCACCCTGAGCTAATTTTAATGCACTGGAGCTAATTTCTGTTCTGTTTATTCTTAGACTATGAATATTTAAAACACTGAAAACCACAAATGCAAGTTAAACAAAACACGTCAACAGCCCACCAGTCAGTCTATGAGCAACAAGCAGAGACCACCTCAGACCTTCTCTGGATAAGTATGCTTGAAAAAGGAACACTCTCCAGACTTGGCTAAGAAAGCCTGTGAAATAAATTAAACAGGATGGGTGAAAACACAAGTTATGACACCCACTCAGTGGAGAAGAGAGAGGGGAGATAACTTGCAGCCGCTCCTCCTTTCTGCACTTCTTAGTCAGCATCCATTTACAGCCATCACCCCCTAACTGCAGGCAGTGGGAGGTTCCCACACTGTCTTTTTCTCAGAAGACAACAAGGTTTTCAGTTGTTTTCAACCTCCTATTTACAGCCTCGACCAATCCATGCCTCATCTCACATGGGAAACCTCTTTCCTGCAGATGCTCTTCATCCTCCCACACAAACACCCCTTCCCAAAGGGGACCACCAGCTCTTGCTTTTCCCCTCTTTCACTTTTGTGGTTACTGAGGGGTTTTTCCACTTCTTTCACTAGTGTAATTGAAGATTTCCTCCTTATCTGGGCTTCTCCTGGGTGGCAGACAGGCTGGGGACCCTTCTACAGCTGCTTGACACTTCTTGCCCCTGAGCAGGCTAGACCCTGCAGGGAGGAGAGCAGGGACCAGCTCCACATTGCTGCAGGTACAGAAGTCTCCTGGATAACTGTGCTCCTCAGGTAGCACCACACTTCTCTCAGCACTCACTCCAGCACCATGTACCAAGAGCATGTTGCTGCCCTTTCCCACCTTGTGCCTTTGGGTGAGGGTGCCCAATGCATGCCTTCCCTCCCAAACAAGAGTAATGTGTGTGAAAAACAAAATGCCTGGTGCTCTGCTTTAGTACAGCACAAGACATGGGGCACCTCCAGGGCTGTCAGCACTGTGGCTGTTCACCACATAGCCCTGAGTACTGGAAGGCAGGAGAAGGGCAGTGGGACAGGAACAGGTTCATCATGGCCTATGAAGTCGGGGGTGGGGGAGCAGGGGATAAGGGAAAAGGACAGCAGTGCAGACAAGACTGAACAGCCTTGATGCCTGAAAAATCAAAGCCAATTAAGAGGTGCTGTTTCTCAGTTCTCCCTCCTCATTGCTGGGGCCCTGCCTGTGGCAGTGTCGTCTGAGCAGAGGAACAGCTCCTCTCTGACACATACACTCCCAGCTACACCAGCTGGGAAGGGGAAACCTGCAGGAGTTGGGCGCTACAGACAGTGTCCTGCAGCTGCCACACCAACAGCTGGGAAAGGCATGCAGGCAAACCCTGCCGGCCCTGGGATGCGCAGGCAAACTGCACTGCACAGCACCAGCCAGCTATTAATAAATACAGCAGTCAAACCAAATACCTCTGCTTCAGCTTCTTCAAAAGCCCGCACTCGGCCTCCAAATGTGTCTATTTCTGGCTGCCCATCCAACCCCCAATTCCAGTACCAGGGCTCCCCCATCCAGGTATACAATTCCTGCTGATTTAGCGATGTTACAGCCACAGCAAGACATGGGATTAAGCAGTTTGAGGATTTAACAAAGTGAATTTTGTTGCTGTTCAAGCCATCGTGTAACACATGAAAGGAACTGCACATGTACAGCAGTCCCTTACCCACTAACACACCCCTTACGTTTTTGCATCTCTGTCTGTCCTCCAGTCCTACTCAAAAAGTACAACTTCATATTTGATACTTGCTGATCCCCCTTTCTGCATTATGAAGTCCCTGACCTGTTGACTACAAAGCACAAGACAACAGACCTCCCTGAGTTTGCATGGACCGCCTCCAAGGTTAGGAAAGGTTTGCTGGACATAGCAGTCAGGCTGTGATAACACACACATAACCACAAACATCATATTAGATATGCACTAAACATGCAGCTAAGGCACAAGTCCTTGTAAACCAACAGACAAATAACCAAGCCCCTCAACATCCTAAGGACTTAGGAGAAAAGGCTCTATTGTTTGCAAAACAGAAGAACACCACTCTGGAAGCCAGTGACATTTCCACGTTTTCTGCAGCAGAAGCAGAGTTTCAAGTCTCCTCATGAAACTGCAAAAAAAAAATTCTTTATTATTTTGCCATTTTCTTAGATATGTTGGTGACTGAATTACATGAAATATTCCGCATATTATGTCCTGGTAGCAGATGGGAATTCTATAAAACCCCAGTGCCTTTATAAAAGTCCACTGCAACATGGAGGTAAACTTTCGCAAACCAAATACAATGGTATTACTGGCATGTAGAGGAATCATCATTCCATCTGATACAAGAGAAACTCTTTAAAAGCTTTACAGGGTGAATAATCAGTCTTTGTAGTTGTTTTACTCTTTAGTGGTTTGGAGTAGCCTTGTTTCAAGTGCCCAAAAACTCTACAGGGGAAACAGTTGTTTCCTGCATACCAAAATGCTTTGTCATTTACCCAAAAAAACTGCCTGAAATAGTTGCTAACATTTGTTTTCCTCTCTAAATAAAGATGTAAAGATGAAAAGAAGTTGGTCTATCTTCTCCATCCTCTTATTCACCTCTGACGCAGATTAATCCACTTCTCAGCACTGCCCTGGACAGCAGAAGGGGACATGTCTTGAATTTCCAATTTATATTCCAACTGTGAGGACATTCCCTCCTCCCTCCACTGCGTTTAGCAGGATATGTTTATGAGTCCTCCCAGGACAGCCGCAGAGCCTCTCTAAGGAGAGGCTTAGGCCACAAAGACACAAATGCCACTGGCAGGAAACTTGTGATGCAGGAACCCTGTTGTGGGATCTCCGATGTGGTATCAAGGGGTGACACAATGGGGACATTCAAGAAATGGCCCAGAGAAGTGGGTCAGCTGATCTGTTCTCAGAAACCATTGATCTCCCAGTATGGTGCATTAGCAGATAGGACTGGTTTTGTGGAGATCAAGGATATGATGGAAAATGTCAGTAAAAATTTTCCTTCATTCCCAAAGGCACCTTCTGCACAACCTATCCTCACAGAGGTGAGAGAGGCTGCCTCCCCCCATGGCAGTCCTACACGTTACCACATCTTTATTTTGTCCTTGATACTGGTTTTCACTGTGATACTAGGTGTGCTCACCCCTTCACTCACCTTTGCTACTACCATGTGGCTTGAGGGAAAACCCTGAAGAAACTGCAGCACAAATGGAATAACCTACTGATGTTGTGAAACACCATGAAGCCCCCAGGTGCAGGTCTTCCAGAGACCTGAGATTTCACCTGAAGCGTTCTGCTTTTTATTCCTCTGCTCTCCCTCTATCGTCTCACTGTATGCAATGCTTACCAAGCTGCATCCATCCCTCATGCTAAAATAAAATGAAGAGCCACAGCATCTGACCAGCAGGCAGCCACTTGGCCATGCAAGCATGCAAATCCCTTGGCAGTTCGGATTCAAGCACACAGCTTTAATAGCACAGAAAGGAATTGTAATAATTCTATAAATTGAGATTTTCTAGCAGCTACCAGGAACTGCTGCCTGGCACGTTGGAACAAGGATAAAGACAGCAGCACTTCTTGTGGTAGCCACATACAGCACCATTACGGAGGCTAGGATGACTTCAGCACACTAATACTGGTAATGAGCTTGCGGCAGTGCAGACAGTCACACATGGATGAGCATTCAATTACTCACCCCATGGTTAACAGGCAGTGAAAGCAGACTATAACCATGGAGGCCTCTGAGACTTTCATTTCATCATGCACCATTAAATCTCCATCAAATAATGAGAGCTTTGTCCCACGGGCTGGGGCTGAGCAGGGGGTGGCCCCTCTCCTTTTGCAGAGCCCACAGAAACCCAGATCAGGCCCTTACTAGCTGATGGGGAGCACCACCACCTGCCCCAGGCAGGACCTGAAGTGGTGACTTCAGGATGAAAGTATTCCTACTCCATTTCCTGTCCCAGATAATCTCCCTGCCTTGTCAGCCAGACGCAGTTACTGTAGCTTCCGAAATAACGAAATCCCTCTTCAAGCCCTGAATTATTATTATTATTTTTTTAGAACCTAGTTTGAGGGATTGGGATTTTTACACCTCAGATGTGTAATATTAAGTATAGTTGGCATTGGAAACCTTTTGTAATGGAACAAAAGTATTTGTAGTACTCTTGCCACAACCTGTGAAGCTCCATTTAAAAATCAGTTCAAGGAGACTCACAGTTAAACATATCATCAGCAACAGCTCCACTTCCTTGTGAAGTTGAGTCACTAGAAAAAATGGTATTTTCAAGGATCCTTATGTGTCTAAATAGGCAGATAAGTTCTTTGGAGATTTTCTTTGGGACTGAAATAGGGAAAGAGCTTAATTATCACTGAAAACAAGCTAAACTTAAAATCAATGTTAGATGCCCAAATACTCAGGTAGTTTGTAAAATGCACTTTTTATCTGTCTGCCAATTTAAGCACCTGTATATATGGAATATATTGTAACAGTGTAGAGATATTATAATATACCTGTGGGCTGTATTCTTAAATAAATAAATTCTTACTGTAGCAAAATCATGACTCTGTCCTCACCAAAATGACGATTAATACCAGAAGTTCAAATACTACTAATAAATCATATTAAAAAAATATATTAAAAATAATCTTTTCATTGCTTGAAGAGTAGATTCTTGAAAACAAAACAAAAACAAACCACCAAACAATCCAGAGATAATTCTTCTAGGTCAATTCCTCTTTAGAGTTGGGTGCAAGCCATCCTTTAAGATTCCCTAAGCTTTGGCACTGAAAGTATTTGGGGAGCTAGCAGAAGTATGGCACTCCCAATAACGCTTAACTCCTGGCCTTAACTTCTGCGCCTAAACTGTGCACTAAAATACAAGTGGAAAGAGTTTCTACTCAGTAACTGCAGGTAGGCTGCCCCTGCCCTGCTGTAGAAATGAACCCAGGCACAACCCAGAACTGTGGTTATTTGGAAAGAAACTCTGTCCTTCAGGGCTGTTGCTATTTATAATGCAGAAAAATGCAGTTGTTTATACCAACCCCTGTTTACAACCTTTACAACCAACCATTTCAGCATAGTGTTTGAAAGGGGCAAAAAGGGACATGGCAGAACAAACACACCGCTTCCATCTTGTCTCAGTCACTTCGTTTTACTGCCAGCTCTGCGCAGCTCAGTCCCGGGAACTGTGTGAGGCAAGTGTGGGTGGAGACTTACACTTTGACTCATTAGGGCATCATCTGCATGGGAAAAGATTTTCTAGTGATACACACACAATAGTGACAGACCCTGCTTTCTTTTCCTTCCACTTAAACCCCTTCCCAGATGACAGAAGCTAAATTGATCCTTCTGAAGCTGAGATGCAAGTGCTGACATGCAAGCTCATGTTAAGAGAAGAGTGAAGTCCGGACTGTATTGGGGAAAGGATGTGGATCAGCTGACCTGGGCACTGCCATGCAGAAACTGCCCATGCGTGTCTAAATTGTTAAACTTTAAGATAAAGAGCAAAATGAGCACTGCAACATTAGTTACCTTTGGAGAGTAAGATGGCTGCTATGCTCTGTTTTAGAAACAAGTGATGTAGACCATAAACACAAAATACTGCAACATTTCTAGAGAGCAACTACATGAACTCCAGTTCCCCAGCTGGATCTGGGTACCCTTTTAGAAGCAGGATCTCAGTTTTCTTAGCAATGGAGACAGCATTGTGGTTACTACTATTACAAGAAACAAACCAACAAACAAACAAAAATCTTCCGCTACACAATTAAAATGGGCTCCTCAGGTTTTCCTGGGCTTCTGACTGAGACAATCCCCACATCTGCAGTATCATATGGAAAACCAAAAACAAATGTAAAAGGGACACCAGGAATCATATGCATGACAATCCAAATCAACAGCTTCCCTCCCCCCTCCAAGTTTCAGCATGAAAAGGGAGAAAAAAGAATTAGGCATTTGCATAAATACACTTTGTATTTGCTGATGAATCTTTCAAAGCTTTGCGGATATTTTTAAGTAATAATATTGTCGCAATGGTTGTAGAACAGATTTGTGACTAAACAGATAAAAAACCCTACATGCCTGCAAAGGACCCAGCAGCAACCATTTAGGGAATGGATTCCTTGGAACTCAGCATTCACAATCCAGTGCCTACTGTGCATTCACTCCCTTGAATGGCTATGGTAATTAGGTTGTCTCATGTTATTGTGACCTACAATCTATCTATGGGGACACTCCAGGGGAGCTCTGGGTCCTAAATCTACTAATTTCACATTTAGAAAGACCCGGGCATGACAACAATGCTGAATTGATATGCAGAACATTCAGATAATTTTAAACACTTGAATCATTGTCCGCAGAGTAAAAAGATCAGGGCTTCCTTCAAGCACGCATTGTGCAAATTCACTGGGTGTGTCACGTTACACTGAAAGGATGTTTGCTAAAATGCAACTGGGGCCATGGAAGTAGTAGTTGATTAGGTGGAAAATAAGGAGCCTTGGGCACAATGATCTTTATAAACCATGCACAAAATTTAAACAGATTTATAGCAAACTTTTCTGGTCATTTTTTCTATGCTGATAGAAAATAAGGTAATAAACCAGAGTATATGGTTAGTTTCTTGCATTAGTTACAATCACGTTAGGAAATTTTGCTCAATCATGTCGCTTCTGGCTTTAGCAATATCATATTGCTTGATCCAATCCTAATAAACAGTCCCGACAAAGATACAGTCTACTAATGCCATTATATTAAATAATTCCTCAGTGCCCTAGTATTTGCAGTCCTGGATGACTTAATATAGTCTTACTCTACTCGTACATTATAGCTGCATAGGTAATCATATGCAAACTTTGAGAACAGGTTTCCAGCTTAGGGCAGAGCATCAACATAGATCAGAAAAATAACCTACAGTCTAATTCTGTGTAAGAGATTTTGGGGATCTTCTTAACCATCTCCTTTACTAAAATCTAACCAAATTTCCATTTTTAGAGTCAGATCATTACAAGCAAATAATTCCCTGTGAATGTCTGGACATTGATAAATGAGCTCCAGAGAGCCTTGCAGCAGCTGCTTTTTAGGATGAACATTGCTGACCTGCCTTCCTAGCCCTTCACTGGAAGCTTCAGGCAGCACAGCAGCCTAGGGACTAGAGAAGGGATGCAGAAGTACACATTACCCTTCTGCCCCGCCAGAGAATGGAAGGGAAAAGGAGGGCAGACACCTAGAGAGAGGAATGTCAGACTGTCTCAGCAAGATTTGCCAGATCTTCCAGAGCCCTTATTAATGCAATAAATTAATTTTTGGGAGGGTTAAAAAAAAAATCAAATCACTGCCACAAATGAATGCTTAAAATTACATCCTATGAGTTAGATTGAATACAAAGTATGTACAGGTTCACCACTGAGAAAACTGAATGTATTTATCTTTTTAATTGAATCTAGCCATATAAAATGATCCTGTTAAGTAGATTAGAAATCTTATGTACTGGGCCCCCATGTGGTTTGCCTTTAATATTTGTGCATTCAATTACTGGTTTTGAAAAACAGGAATTACTCATTGCAACCCTAATGCTATATTTATTCAGGATTTAGGGCTATTTTAAGATTAGATCCAACTTAATTGTACCAAACTATCAGCAATGTTGGAGTCAGACTCCTGAAACTCATTATCATATATCTGCCTGATACCTGTGTTCTGCAAATCTGTGAAGAAGAAAAAGAGAATACTTCCTCTTGCTACTGCTGGAATAAAATTAGAGGATGTCTGGGGAGTCTGAAAATCAGTTTTATCCAGATGTTCCAGTAAAATACTTACTTTTGATGGAAAAAAGTTAAAACATGAAAACTGTTCTATAAAAAATATGTATGACAGAGGGAAAAATCTCAGTTATGTCTCCCTACATAATTCACAGGGGAAAATTAACCATAATAGCAAGAAATCATTGCAAGAGTCCACATTATGAACAAGGAGCTCACATCAACTGGTGTGCCCAACATGCATTAGGAAGATGTTCCTCGTCAGTCATGCCTATCTTTTTCTTTGCAAGAGATTCACTAACATCTTGACTATATCTGCAGAAGGAAGGGCTGCACTTCTAGTGCTTAAGGCAGCTCTGCAGAGATCAACCAGACTCTGCCCGTGCCAAGGGCAGAGAACAGCCCTCTCCTCCCACCATGCAACACAGTCCTTGAGCTTCATCAGCAGTTCCTTCCGAACAGCAGTTCTCATCTGAGCTTTTGCAAGACAAAGAGGTAACTTTAAAAGACTAAAGGAAATGTGGTCAAAGGACCTTCAGATTTCTATGACACTATTTTTTGCAGTTATGCTTTACACAAATAAACATCTATCTGCTCTCTTTCTAAATCACTCATTATTAATTTCCTTTGTTTAACAAATAGCTAAGTAAGCATATGTATGGGCACCTACTAACATACTTCCAGCCTGCCTCTTCCTCATTCACATTGCAATTCTTAGGCAGATTCCAATCACAGTCTTCAGAAAAGCCTTCAAAAGCATCATGTTAAATCTCTTGCAGAAATGCTAGCCTTGACCTTGTTCTAGGTGAAAGGTACTGCAGAAGTTCAGCACAGTCGCAAGTGGTTCCAGCTCTGGAGCTTTGTAGGTTGTGTCGTTTGTCTAATGAAGCTGAAGTGTTACTTCAATTTGTCAAAACAGATTAAAGAACAACGACAGCAGCTGCAAGGACGGGAAAAGATACAATTCCTAGGAAAACATTTGCTTTTATCTGTCAGTAAAACAGTGCTGCAAATCTGTGCTATATTTGTCATGGGTGGGGAAAAAAAAGAGTAAGAAGATAGTTACTAAGAGTCTGGTTTTGTTTCCAACATATACAAAATGACCATTACTTTTAAAATCAGTGTTTTGCATAGATAAGAGATGGAAATTAGAAACAGTTGCCATAGTTTGCAATGCAAGGCAATATATGCTTTCATAATACAGAATAAAACCATTTTTCTGAGGAATTGCATAGTGTCCTTGCCCTTCAGTTCTATAAAAGAAACAAGTAGGCATTTTCTCTTTTACAGCATACAGACAGCACTATGCATAGTACCTTAAAAATAAGGCATATAATATATCCTTTTGTCCCTTAATACACAATGCCAAGGAATGTCTCAGTTTAACTACACATATATGGCATTTTTCAGAAAATTTCTGTAATACAGATCAAAGATGCAAATGTTTCTCCTTTTACTTGATTTGAAAAAGAAAAAGAAATAAATCTACTTCAAAGTGTTAATTTCTACCTTACACAGAACAGACGATGCCAAAGAGTGCAGAAACTCTATTACAAGGTGGTTGTTATCAAGAAAGAAGTATCCTAAAAATGTAGAGGTCTCAAATGGTTTGTTTTGATTTTGAAATAGACAATCTGTCCGAAATTCTAGCCAGACACTGAAGTGGAGCTGAAAAAAACCTTGCCTTTAGGATTTATCTTTTATGCAAAAAAATATTTATTATGGAATAGTTCTGTAAGG
The DNA here is from genome assembly GCF_963264785.1 of Psittacula echo. Taxonomy (NCBI): domain Eukaryota; kingdom Metazoa; phylum Chordata; class Aves; order Psittaciformes; family Psittacidae; genus Psittacula; species Psittacula echo. Next base: position 66,627,182 of record NC_137743.1, on the reverse strand, counting down.
TATACATGAGTCATTTTTAACCACAGTATTTCCCAGATAAACACAACTGCTGTGTTTATAATGAACATTAATTCAATTATGTAGATTGCTCAGTTCATAAAACATCTGACAGAAGGGAAGAGGTATTTGACAAGCCCTAACTGGTACTTTTTCTCTAATCTTTCAGGTACTCTTTGCTTGTGAAAGGAAAAGCAATGAGAAGTATATGTAGAAAAAGAGTTTGGAAACAAAATCCTTTCCCCAAAAAGTTGGGCGCAGTTGCAGGGATCACTGAGGGAAATCAGGTAGGGAAAACCTGCTTACTCCTGTGATTAAATCACCGTGTAGCTAAGACTGGGCACAGTGGTGCTTACTTTCCTATAAATGACAAACTAATTTTACCCTTGTTTGACAAATTCTTTTTGACACAACAGAGGGTCAAATCACACAGGTGTTCATTTCCAGGTGCTTCTCATATATTGCCATTACCTAATTATTCATTCACCTCATTCAGTGAGGCTCTAGGAGTTGAAGCCAAGCACTCTCATTCTTCTGAGCTTTCTTTAAAACATACCCTGTACTTTCTATGCACAAAGAACAGAATCGCTCGTCTCTGAGAGAACAGTACCTTCTGAGCTTCTCTGTACTCAAAAAGAACACAATGCAGAAACAAGGAAAAGAAACACAATTCGGAATGTGTTCCTATAGTCACTACACTTTAAAAATTAACTGTATTTTTAAGAAGTTTGAAGGAAAAGTGTGTAGCTACAATGTCGATACAAAGCATGGAGCTGCTGCTAATGACCTTGACTGTCTCTTACTGCTTAGTAAGCTAATTATATTAAACAAAACCAGAGCAGGGGAAATTAGAAGGCACATTGATGTTTCTATTCCTTCCAAATCAAAATAGTAGCCAGAATGATGTAGGAAAGCCTCTTTAGAATAAAATACACTGAGAAAGCTATTGTATATAACATTGGAGCAAAGCCAAACAAATGTTCTACATTTATTTGGGGTTTTTTTAATGGCCACATACCTACTGTGGCTGTGCCTTCACACATTACATATGCTCCATAAAGCAGAAATCCACCTTTCATGTCAGACCCCAAAGAATATTATAGCTAAAAAGCAGTTGAAGTGAAGAACAGAAATTAGCCTGGAGTCCAGCATGTTTGATAATCTTGGAACAGGGAATAAAACTCTTCTGCAACACACAATCTTTTAGATGAGTTTTCCAGAAGTCTTTTGAAAAGAGGGATTTTTCTCGCTTTGTATCACACTGGTTAGAAGTAATGGTTTCTGGTAAAAAGTTATTTACAAGTTAATATCCCAAAACTATGACTTCTGGAGCTTTGCAAGAATTATGCAAACTCTGCTGAAACAGTCCTGGGCTTACAAGTACGCCTAAACTGGCAGCTGACATAGCTACTGCTAAACGTTCCCCCAGGGGATAGCGGGGCTCCTGTAAAGCTGGATAGTGTAGCAGGTATAGACAGCACACACCTACCCATCCCTGCTTGTATCCTGGTCCTGTGGTGTGAGCATGGAATCACTCTTCTAACAGGAAAAAAAAAACAACTCCCTCATGGTATTCTAAAGTCTGAGGTAAAAGCTGGAAAATAATCTAGAGAAGACATTAATTTTAAACTAGGAAATATTTAAATTATAAAAGTGTAACCCTTTTGGGATGCAGTAAAAACAGGTGGCCTTTTCAGCCACCAGCTTCATGGCATGATCCCAAACTACTAATCCTAGCTCTTTACTGTACCTCCAGATAAACCTGCATCCTGATGGGGTAAGTATCCTAAAGACCCAGACTCTGCAGTGTGCAGTGACCTGACCAGAGATCCTTATGCATTCAGGGCTATGCCTGCCTGCCACAGCTAATACAATATCATGCTCAATAATTTAATTGCACAAAGACCAGGGAGTTCGGAGAGTGACAGCTCCCATTCTCATGCATAGCGCTTATCTCAGGCACAAAGTGAGCATCAAGGGCTATACGTGCACAAGGAGATTTATTGCTGCAAACCTGTGTATCTGAACATAGCAGTAACACAGCAGCACTCTGTGCTGAACATACAAACACAAACTGCCAGGTATGCAAAACACAATAGAAATATCTCAGTTTCTTGACACAAGCAGAAGAGCAGAGAACAGCATTTCAGCTGCTGTAAATTGCCTTTAGCAGCAGCAACAGGCCAGCTGGAACCTTATCCATGCTTCCAGTTTGCCACACACTGAGACACCCTGTGTCCCATTCCAGGTTTGCTGGACTCTGCAACTGCTTCATGCACTCAAATGAACTTCGGTGCAGCTTGATGAGCAAGCTGTGCAGTACAAAATCCGTGTCCAAGTTTGCCAAAACCAGTGACCCACATTTAAGAGTAAGTAAAAGATCTCAGGAAAAAAAAAAAAGGCTGGGGGGAAGCATGGAATCAAACTTTTTATAATTGTAGGAGATTGATTCTTTCTAACAAATATAGCCCCTGCCAAGTGCTGCACTGCAAGCAGCTGACGTGTAGTAGAAACAAAAACAGTGCAAATGGAGCAGGGACAACACAGATGGGCACACCTAGTTTGCAGGTGTTTTGTTTTATGGTGCTAGTGAAACAGCACTTCAACAAGCAGTTGAAGTTGAAACCATCTGCTGAAACATTGCTGCACTATCTGCTTTGTGAAATGCTGCTCTCCTCCCTTCCCCCATTCCCACAAGCCTTTCTCAGCTCTTGAGGGCTCTATTTGCAATGCTACACAAAAGGATTAGTTGTTTCAACTTTTCTCTTTTCCTATTTCCAAACAGCCTCAATCAAGTCTCTCTTGACTGACCTCAACATTTTACTGGAGAGTCCCCCTGCTTCCTTCCCCAAAAAAAAGTCAACAAGCAATGTGGCTTGACATCAGTACAGAATCAAATCAGAATAGTGGAAATGTGTATTAGTTTTACATGCTGCTTCTGTAGTCCTGCATCTCTGAATGGAACAAGTATTTTCTGCACTCTAACCTTGAGACCCAGCAACAGGAGAATGTGCATTGTGAGCTACGAAACAACAGGTTTTAACCCCATTACTCTTCTTCTAGATTTACCACTGATATATTGTGATCTCAATCAAAGCATTCAGTTCGTACCTCAGCTTTCTTAACTGTAAAACAGGTATAATACATGCTAAAGCACCTTAAAATACCCTAAAAGCTTCAAAATTGAAAAAGACTTTGAAAAGACTGGTTCTAAGTACCAACTGTTATTTTCATAGGACGCAGACTGCACTGTTAAGAGGAAAGATATCTTGGCCATGTAATCACATTTAGGACAGTGGCTTGTATGTGCTAAAGTAGTTTCAAAGGAAATGTCATATTTTTAAACTTCATGTGCTACAACCATATTTAATAGAAAGTTTGCAGATGTCTTTTGGTGCCATGAGTCTTTGTAATAGAAGCATTTGGTTTTGCACAAGGCTATAATGGCTCTGCAAGAGCTGTCAGGATTTATCACATCAAAAATCCATGCACTAAAAAAGGAGTGGTTGGCCAAAGAGGGTTTGGTACTTTAGAGACTTTAGAACCTATTCCGTTAATAACACATATTTGTGCACTTGGCCTTTGTGGCTTAGCTTGATCATATTGCAATATTGCCTGTTCTCCCCAAAATCCTTTTGATGTGGCACTTCAAGAGCAGATCCACAGACAACAACACTAAGTGCTGAGGAGCTGCCAGATGAGAGAGGCTCAGGTGCCAGGAGCTCCATCAAGCCCCAAAGCTGCTGTGACATCCAGCAATGCAGGGATTTACTCATAGCACATCAATGTCTAGATTAATGTTTTGTGTACACCTGATTCAGTAGCAAGTTGAAAGCGTGAAATCATGCAGCACCCCAGGCTGAGAAAAACTGTTAACTGATGACAGGGTTTTCCACTGCGCGGTTGTCTGAGATACTAGCAAAAGACATCTGAGAATTGTTCACTGATCCATGCAGTTCCCACAGATGAGGCCACATGCTAAGGCGTTTGCATCCCAGGAACCAGCAGAGCTTAGTAACTGCTCTTTATGAACACTTATCAGGGCAAGATCTTTCTCCATGACTTTTTAATATCTGGGTTTAATTCTGCACAGCCCTAGTTGAGGAAAAAAAAAAAAAAAAAAAAAATCCTTTAATGTGCTCTATGTGTTTTCTGTAAAATGCCAAGAACCGCAGGATCTTAAGTGACAAACAACTGTCTTGATGAATACTTAAACCATCCTCTACTTCCACCAACTGAAAAACCTCTGTGTGACTGCTTCTGTAAAATAGAAAGCTCTGTTTTACAAAAGGATTTAGGCTTGACAGTCCTTCAGTAGAAGGTTATACTTCAAATAGAAGAAAAACTCAAAACTAAACAAACCACCCAGCAGTTGCAGAGAAGAACAAGATTTCTGCCCTCTGAAGCTATCCAAGAATTGCTAGATACAGCATCATTATGTAAAGAGTTTTATGTAGAACTGTGATCCTATTAATTGCATCAACAGCAAAGACTGTCAACATACTATTCCAAAATATTTCAAAGCAAATTAAGGTGTTGGTAGATCACATTCAACTTGCCACTGTCACATACACACGTGCCTTGAAGTTAGAAACCCAAAACCAAGGAGCTCTACAAGAAAAGTAGTTTGTATAAGAAGGCTAAATGAAGAACGCTTAAGTAACAGCAATGTTCTGAAATAGCAGAAGCACAAATAGCAAAAGACTAAATATGGCTGGCTTTAAGTAGAACACAACAACGTTGAAATCTGTCTAAAGCAGCAAAAGATGGATGGATTTCTGGGGGAGGAACAGAAAGCACATGTTTCTGTTGACGTGCTTCAAACTACACGTGGCATAAATTTTTTTCTAAGCTGTTTGAATCTACAGGACTCTCTGGTATTGCTACCAAGAAGCCATCCTGTCACGTTACAGTATTGGTTTTCTATCCTGTTGTGTATGTTGGCACATACCATTAGCAAGAATTCATAGCAACATCAAACCAAAACCACAGTTTTGTTGAAGACGCACTGTTGCAAGAAACAAGAAGAGGTTTGGTTGTGTGCAGATCTTCCATGTCATGCGTTCCAGGTCATAATATCAAAAGAGGGAGAGAAAGATCGTCTTTCCTTGGTGGTACTCTCAAACAAGAGGCAACATCTTAATGCCCCTGAAAGTCAAGCAAGATTTTTACCATTGATATCAACCAAGTCTCGGTTTCTTACAACTGGTGGTATCTTCTGTGTCCAGAAAAACAATTATACACCTGGTCCTTGCTATATAAAAAGCTGGTTCATACCACTCTGGCCGTGTATACTTCATGCTCACTTACAATGCCACAATCCTGTAATAGTGCATCACCAGAAGAAGAATTAGACCTAAGAGAATGTATTTTTCCAAGAGGGATATCATTTTGACAAAAAATAAAATCTCCTACACTAGAATATTTCAGCTACGCAGCTTTCAGAGTGAACTCTCACTTCTTCGTATGGTAACAAGCTTCTCCTTTTCAGCTAGCTGTGGGTTTTCCTTTCTCATAGGTATCAAATGGTTGTCTCAAAGTTAATTGCCTGCCTCAGATCATCCACAGTCTATTGAAATGCAGGTGTGTTTTGCTGAGTTTGTTTTAAAGCTAACAACCTTTCTAGCACATCTACTTCCCTAAAGCACTAAGGCTGGTGAAAGAAACATCTTTTCCATGGTGGCTTGCAGAAGAAAGGAGAAGTAGGTATCGTATTCAGCTTAGGAAGAATACCACAGACTATATAAACCAGTCTAAAACTATGAGAGGGTCTGGATCCTCAGCTTTGTTGAGCTTTGTGACAGTTCTTAATTATCTGAGTGCTCGGATAATAAAGTCAAACAGCAACAACAGCAAAAACAGTTCCCAAAGTTCAACTAAGTTAATAAAACTTCCCTCAAGGCTTTGGTGCTTTCCCTCTGCCTCTGCCAGTCCTTGGAGAAAAATAAGGAGGGGTGAGAAGGTAGTGTGAAAGAATTTCAAAAGAACTTCAGTCCAAATTTCAGTTCAAGGATTTAGGTCACTGTTTGCTGCTCTCTCAACTGTTCTTTGATTTTAAGTCCTTAGACATTTTAAAATAAGGCCATAAGGCCACTTATCATTTGTGTCTACTGAAAAGATGGGAGTAGCTTGTTCTGCAATTTGTGAAACGGGCTGTGCTGTGAGCAAAGTGCTGCACATCCTGCTATTTATGTCAAGGTTATGCGGAATGCCATCATCAAACACATTACTTGGCCCATGTTTAGTTGAATATTATTTCCCAGTGTGGTACTGAAAGTTTAGTAACAGCACTAGTGGAACAGGGCAAAGGAGAGCCTTAACAGAAGTACTGTACTGTCACCAATTGATGAAATCTGAACTTTTTCCTATGGTATCAATTAATGATACTATATTTTCAATAAAACTAAGGACAAAGCAGCTGCACTGGTTTGGAGGACCAGATCCAGGACAATAATTTCTGGATTTTGTTTGCCTCTCCCCAGCCATGCATTTATTCCTGCATTTGGAGGGGAGGGAGAGTAGACAGGAATGGTGAGAAAATATGTTGCTATCTTTCCACTTGGCTTGGTTTCCAGCTTCAGCGAAGAGAAAATGCCAGCTTTTTGATGTTCATGTAAACATCCAAATAACTTCTAACTCTGAGTGAAATTTCAAATGACAAAATATATGCAAAATGCAATTTCAGAAAAAGAAATTGAGTTTATATCCAAAGCAAGTCCTGGCCCTGCTGAGCCAACAAGTGGCTGGTGAAGAGATTTAGGGGTAGAGCTCTATGTGAGATGAAGCTTGGTAATCAGCCGTGCTGGAAGATGACTCAGCTGAGCAGTGAGTCATCTAAGCAGGAAAAGAGAAAGCTAAAGTACAGATAAAGTTCTTTACCAGAAAAGGCTGGCTGGTGGGAGGTTTTGTCCTTGATTGAAAACCTTGGCAATTTGCTGATCACCAGTTCATAAATACTCTCATGATGATACTTCAGCAAAGGAGAAAAAATTTTGAAGGCAGTTTTTACCTATTGGAAGGGAAAAAGAAAAAATTAACAAGCCAACCCAAAACTTCAGCAACTTCCAAGAAAAACAAAAAAAAACTACATAGAAAAAAGAAAAGTCTTCAGGAAGGTCATAAAATTTGTTTTTTAATACTTTTTATTTTCTATGGGTTTATTTTTACCTCATTTTTAAGTGTGCTTTTGTAGCCAATACCTTGTAACATATAGTATTAGTAACAGAACTTCCTCCAGGTGGTACCAGACAGCACTGGGATGTAGCTTTACTGTTGGTCGACTTTGCTCTCTCCCTTCCCAACTATTCACAAGGTGTCTGCTAATATGATAAATGGTTCGCATTGAATGTGCGCGGTCCAGCCTCCCTGGCCTCAGCTGACAGCCTGTCAGTTTCCCAGACTACTTCTTCACTGTCACTGTACCAAGAAAATGCTTCTGTGAACTTCTGTAAGAAGTCAGAAAAGTGAACTCAGATTACAGTACCTTCATTTATTTCCTTACCTGTGGGTGAGGTCTAACTCAGAGGATGCAGGAGTAGTGGATGTGTATAGAGGCATGATACATAAAGTATGATATAGGCTTAAGCCCAACTGAAGCTGTTCATACAAGTGTACTCAGAGACTTGCGAGCCAGTTGAAACAGATCATCTGTTAGTAAATCCACTGACATCCAGGGCCAGTCAGGCTCTCTGGTATGAATTCCAGGTGAGTGATAATTAAGCAGACAGTGTCCCGATAAAGTGTCTCAGCCATTTAATAAGCATGCTATCACATGCATTTTAGTCTAGCAGTCTCATAGCGCAATTTAAGGGAAGCTTAAACAAGAAAGTAGGTAAGGTTCACAGGCTTGCTTCATGACTCAGATGGTACCCACAGAGAAAAAAAAAAAAAACAAGAATCCAAGTCATAGGAGCAGACTCCGACCTTAGTCCTCAGCTCAAGAGTGCTGACAATACTGAAATAGAGAATTGCACGTGAGTACGGTTTCTTGTAATAACAGATTTTGCAAATGTTTCAAGCTCTGTTCTAAATGCTTCAGCCAACACATATCCCCAGAGGGCTGCATGGTAAGCCAGGACTTCAGAGAGGAAGGGCACAAGGAGGCACAAAGCTAAGGGGGAAAGCGTTGGGCAATCTTGTGACATGCAGCCAGACCATGAAGATCCACTCCAGTCCCATAAGGAATGATGAAGTGGAGCAGGCTCCTTTGAAAGGCTGCTCCTCAAAGATAGGAAAATGGACAAGAGCAGCATTGGGAAGTCTAGGAGCACAGGACAAACCCAGAAATGTACTAATCTAGTATACATCTCTCAAGCTTTATAAGAGCTATGACTGAAAAAATGCCTCTTAAAATGTACAGGCTTTTAAGCCAACCTTGTGATTTGAAAGCCTGAGTCAGGTACTCCATTTGCCAGGAGCTGGCAATGTTTCATGTGTAGGCAACTAAACAAACACAGAAGTCTTGCAGGACTTCTGTACTCTCCAGGTATGAATGATATAAACATCTAAAATAATTAAAAAGGACCTGAGCTGGAGTCTAATTTTCTACAAGCATGTAGAAAAAAACACTGAAATACAATTTGTTTAATGTTACTTACCAGCACGTAATTTCATTTATGTAACACTGATTCATCATTCATTCTTTTTTATGAAGATCAAAGGAAGAAAGAGACTTTGGTCTTACTACCAGAAGCTTCTCCTTGCAAAGATCTATCACTAAGCACCATCCTACAGAATAAGTGATTTTAGTATTTTCAGTTTCATTGCTCCTTGAATGTAAGGAGCAGAATTTAAGAGATTACTCCTTGTTCACAGTGAGCTAAAGCAGAACATACAACATGTTTAGAAATCAAAGTGTGTCCTTTTTCCTTCCTTGAATATACGTATACAAAACTGTGAAGGAAAGAAACACAGAATCATAGAATCATAGAACAGTTACAGTTGAAAAGGACGTTAAGATCATCTATTTCCAACCCCCCTGCCACGGGCAGGAAGGCCTCACCCTAAGCCATGTTGCCCAAGGCTCTGTCCAACCTGGCACTGAACACACATACCTATAGAAAGAACTGTGAAAAAGGATTAATTGTTAACGAGGATAAAATTGAAAAGGCAACACCTGCTCAAAGGGAGTCCTTTGGGAAGACTTACTCCTTCAGAAATATATGATGGGAATAAGTTCAGAGAGACAATGGCTAGTCATGGGATGCATGAAAACCTGATTATATCTTGTTCCCAACCACTGGTTTTCATTACTGACATAAATCAAGGCAAGGCAGCAACTTAGCAAGTCTTGAAAGACAATAAAAACACCCCTAAAAGAAACTGGCAGTTAGAGTTAGCAGAGAATATTGTGTCCAGAAATACCAGATGCCTTTATAAAAATAAGGTATGTTTTGCTAAGCAATGTCTGAAAAGGTTTTGCAGCCAAATGGAGCTTGATCTGTATTTAACAGTTGAGGAACAGAGGTCCTTAGTATTTAATTAAACACTCATTCCAACCAACATTTATTTAAAAAGCCTAAAATGAAGTGATTTTGCTGCAAGGTAAGTAGGTGAATTGGAAAGGGTTTATTCACATAAGGCTAGGAGTCATGAATGAAGCAATGATTTTACCATAAAAAGCATTTGCTGCTAAACAAGGAGTTACTGTGGAGCATGAAGTCCAGACTAGATGGTTTAACAAAATGGCCCTTTGATTTGAAAGCCATTTCTGCACCACACTTATGGAAGGACATTTTGCTCTTGTTTTGATTTGTGGCCACTAGTCCTCACGGCCATGAGGACACCATTCCTCTATCAGGCATAGCACATCTACCGGTAATTCTTAGATAATGGCTGAAAAATAATCTGATCTGATCTGATTTGGTAGGGAAGCCATGGACTTTTCAATTATTCCTTTTATTTATACATTACCCCTCTCTCTATTAAAAATACTGCAACCTCCCCCTTTCCAAACAGTCACGTGCTCTTCATTCAAACACAGAAAACATTTTGCAGATAATGTGACTAAGTAGCTGCCTTTGAAGCCAACAAGCCTATTTCCTCAAGCACAAACACGGTTACTTTTAATGTACAAGCCAAGCCTCAAAATAAGTGCCTCATTTTCTTGAAATCCCTCATGCTGTAGCTGAACCCACCCTCGATCTATACCTCTGAGAGCCAGCCACCTGGCTGGTGCATAAGGAGACAAACCAACTGGGTTAAACTTGTGGAGGGCAAGTAGATGTCTGAAGCAGGTGACTGCAAAGCACCCCTGACACAGGCTAGGGAAGAAGTCTCTATACCTGAGAGACCAGCCTTGCCTACCAGAGCACATGCCAGTGGCTGTGTGCAGCCCTTTCAGCAGGCAGCCATGGCTCCCCTTCAGCTTAGGTGCCCCTTCGATTTCCCACCACACAAACAGGAAGGAGACACCCTCGGGCATTTGCCAGGCAGCAAAGTCCCCTCATCCAGGAGGTCTCCTTGGCCCCATTTCCCCCCAGAGTCTCTGCTGCAGAGCAGGGACACACCAGTCTTTTGGGTGCTCTTGCCCCATGGGGCAGTTGGGCTCTGAACAACCGCAGACATGCAGAAATCAGCACAATTTAATTTGGGCACAAACCAAAGCAAGACTCCATGGATCACCCAAAACAATACCAGATAGAGACTGGTGTGTGTTTTGGAGTCTCTAATGAGCATAATTTCCTTAAGTATGCAAGGCCTCATAAGCACAAGAAGGAAATAACCAGGCATTGCCATAACAGGAAACATAGCAGAGTCCTGCCTAAACTGGAGCTGGCTGGGAAGTAAGCTATTGTCAGAAGCCCAACATTTCGGATGCTCTGACATTGCCAATTACCTTGAGCAAGCATGGCATATTGGTAAAAAGCAAACAAACAAGGAGACTAGTTTGCTTTTTTTCAAGGGAAACAGCTCAGAAGTAGTCTAAATCCTAAACATGCACATCCTACAATATGCTGTTGTTCCACTGGAGAGAAATAGTAACATGTCAAGTTAAAAGATGGCTTCACTTACAAGTATGTATAAACACACAAACACACATCTGTCTCAATGCACCTATTTTCAATCTGACTGGGGACATGCATACCTTGCTGAAGGTATTGTAACTCAATTCACACAGGGTACATCCTTACCTTCATATTTACTTTTTTTATGGCCTTCTGTCAAACAACTACTACATTGCAAAAAGACCACAAATTTACTTTGACATTTGTGGGGAATTTATTTTATTTTATTTTATTTTAGTCTAGAGGATGGAATTGGAGATATCAGTTTGTGTATCAGTTTGGATATCAGTTTGCATACGCATCTACAATTTATGAATGGTTCTGGACTTAGGTTGGTCCTGTCTACAGGTCAAACTAGACTAACTCGTTCTTCATGATTTTCCAAGTGACACTGGTATTTTTCATCTGCCGTGGACATGCTGTGTTCTAAGAAAGCACTTTCCAAAACATTTCCATTCCTGCTAATGTAGTTTCAGTTCCCTGATCCCAGCCATCCTGGAAATTCATGTGTGTCACAGCACGCAGCTCTATCCGGCTTTGATACCTTTGGGCAACCTGCCCACAACAGTCCCTCTTTCCTCTAGCTCCTTGGGAATTGACCTATTTCCTTCACTGGCGTGACATGGCTGAAAGGCTACAGAACTCACAACTGCAACAAATCTGATACCTCCCCGATAGGAAACGTAGATGGCACAGGTAGCATAGCACTAACTAGATACTTGCTCAACCTCCTCTATCATGTACCTTGTAATACCCTGTCCCTGTCTCTTGGCCTTTTTGTTGTATTCTGTATGTTCCTATTCTATGTGTCTTATATTTTGTGTACAGTCCAAGTAAAAAATTGAACACTAATGCACAAACATGCCAGAGCAAATAAAACCATAAAACTATCAATATTTCTCAGTATGAGTCAGTGTGGACATAGGAATTTCTAAGTAGAAACAAAGCAGCAAAAATGAAAACATGCCTCATGAGAGCTGGTATTGCTCACTGGTAGTCAGCAGAAAGGACATCTTTTACCATTTAGAGGTCATGCCGGTTACATCATTTGGATTTGAAAACTTACTGTGCGGACTATTGGACATGCAGGGAAATCCAGATGTAGACAGTTATTTCTTTCATGTTCCCAGTGTGAAATAGCAAGGCTTGGTGTATCAGAGCTGCATACAGAAGGCTTATTATGTAAGTGACAACTATAATATTAAACTGAATAGAATGATAATATAATTCAAGAAATCTAATTGCTACTGTGCAGGAAATTCATTTTCTCACAATACACAGCAAAAGCTGTCTCAATCACTAAACAAAAATCCACCCCCTTATAATTTTCTTTCATTTTCAATTTTATAAAAATGGCCTTAACTCCTCCTACAGACATCAGCACTTAACTAGTCAATCAATCACCAGAATCAATCACACACCTGCTGTCTCCATTGTTATTCCTCAAGTAAAAACAGAAGTGCAGGAAAACATGTACTGACTAGAACCCACAGGAGCACATTAAAAAAAATAAAGTACTCTCGTGACTAAACTTAAATGCCTTTTGAAAACCATCAATGAAAATTAATCTATCAGAGGAGAAAGAAAAGTTGCAAAATTTACAAATAAAACGTGTTAATTCAGTGACAACTAAAAATAATTTGAACGTAATATTTATCTGAAAATAATAACCCAGCCCTCAATAACTCTTTATATTCATTATCATCAAAATGCCTTGCCAAAGAAATCAGTATCATTATTCTTGCATTAGAGATTCTGAAACTGGAAAATCTCAGCAATATCAGAAAGCTGCAGATCAGTAGAAAAGCTGGGAAAGGAACTCATATCACTCATATCCAGTGCAGAGTTTGATTTTAGAACTGACCTTTGAAACAACACAGAACGCATCAAAGACCAATTTCTAAATATTCTATAATAACATCACAAATATTGACTATAGTAGACCTTTATAATCCCAAGTTTAATATATTTTACTATTCTCACCACCTAAAAATCAGACACAGAGAGAAAAATCTTCTAAGACAAAGAGGGGAAATACAGGAGTATTAAATAAATTTTCTACCATGTGCAATTTAGTGCCCTTTTCAGACTCCAACAACATAGGAAAAGAATCATGACAATCATTAATCAGCTGTGCTCCTCTCTTCATCTGTAGGTTTAATATTTCCTATAGATATGTCACCACAGACCAAATTCCACTGAGAAATGTGATAATTAACACACAAATCCCTGACAACACATGGTGGGTTTCTATTTCTTTATGGTAATAAGGCAGAAATCTTCCATGCAGGTGCACCAGCAATTCTCCCAGTGCCACAGAGTTAGGAGTCTGCATCCCATAGCAGCATATCTCCAAATGATCTGAATAGAACATGAAATACAAGTGGAGATGCCCTCCTGTATAGGTGGAATAAAATCTTGCACAGGAAAGAAGGCTGCAGCTCATTTTGGCTTTGCAGGATATGCTTGTCAGACCATATCCAAAACAATCATTGTTTCAGAGCTCACTGTGTGACGTAACTGCATAATTAGTTTTTTGATATGCAATCTTTTACTACAGGGATCTATCCAGCCCTGCAGGAGAGCACACAAAGGCCTGGGTCTCTGTGTCCCAGCAGCAGCACCCAGGGAAGGGGTGTCCCATGCTGCGATAACGTGAGCATTACAGGCTCCCACAGGGACTGTCGTGCAGGTCCCCATGACCTCCCCAGCAGCAGGGACTGATGCAGCCATTATCCAGTAGCATGTGCAACTGAGAATAGCATTTGGCATTTCAACGTCAATGCACTGCACAGCACCTGATAATTATTTCATGGGCATGGCAGAAAACGGTGCAGAGAAACAGCATGCACAGCATTTTTAAAGTCAATGGCACCTCAGTTTCTGAGTCAACACAGATAAAAAAACAGGCTCCTAAACCTGCCCTTTCTTGAAGGAAATCCTGATTGTATAACTACATACAAAATCATCTTTCCAAAACGTAACATGTATTTTTTCCACATCCTGGCAACAAAAAGGGTATTTCCCATCAAAAAATCCAAACTTCCGTATTACAGAATCATGAATGCTTTCCTGCAAGACACAGTCAATGGGATGGAAGAAGAAATGGACAATTCCCCTCCCATGAAAAATGTAGTAAATAAATATCCCAGAAAACATTTCTTCAACCAGCATCAGTTTCATAAGAGCAGCACATATTTCAAATGTGTTCACTTTAGCATTTTAATAATGCAGTAATTTGAGATAAATTTAGCACGTCAGAATTTCTAAATCTTCACTGTATTCACCTCTTTAGGATTTACAGTAGGCAAAAAAATATCCCACTGGTCTGGTGATTTGATACAAGTTATGCAGCATATCTTTTTTAGCCAGAGTCTTGGAAACTGTATTAAACTACTTTATACTTTGCCATAAACATCGCAGCACCAACACTGCAGGTGCTATCTTGAGATATGTTAATGTGAAGGTGTTTAACTCTACACAATTCTTTGGGTCCAGCTACAGTGTGCTATTTCCACCACCAGCTCCATTTCCCCATGACTACTCCATCTCTAATGGTAGCATGTTAGTGCAAAAGATTGCACATAACATTGACTGAAACAGAACAGGTTATGGGAATGCGTCAGTTCCGCTAGAGGATGCACAAAGGCAGTTGTATTTAGACACATTTTCTTTTCATGCCAGTGAAGGCTCTTATTCAAAAGGACACATCCATGTATCACTTCCTGACCTTGCTGCTGGGCAGGGTATCCTGCTACAGGGTGGGGCATTAAATTGTTCTAGAAAAACACTGGCTGGCAGCCAGTGGAAATTTAATGTTTTACGGATCACGCTTCTATTCGATCATGATTCATCACCTTCAGCAGCCACTGGTGATGTGTGTATGTGGCATGTGCCACACGATCTATTTTCTACTACAATAAAATTTGCCGACAAAATATTTTGTCCTTTCTCATGTAGTTAGTCTAGGCTTAGCTAGAGGCAATAGGAGGTTCTAACAGAAGTCTACAGCTATTGCAAAGGCAGTTATGAAGATGATGGAGCTAAATCTTCCCTTAGTAACAAACAGTGTAACATGGAACCTAGGAGAGATTGAATTGTCATCGTCAGAGGTTTTCAGGATGCAGCTAGACAAAACTGGGGCTGGCCTGATGGCAATTGTTATACCTCAAGAGGGATACTGAACTACATGTCCTTTCCATCCAACATCCATGTGACTCCACAATTTTATGTATCCTCAGTCAATGTTTGTGATTACTCTGACTCTCTAGCCTGAATTAGAAAGTAATTCCTGTCTTGGACTGTGTTGAAAATCCAGACAATGCAGGTTTAGACACATCCAAGTGCTACCAAGATACTGCAGTGTGCATCCTCAGAGTACAACGTATTGGTCAATAAATTTAGAATCAGGGTCCCAGGTGTTAATGCGCAAAGTTTCCAAAACCTTGAACCAGATTAATCAAAATAAAGGAGGTGCTGAAATAAAGACGACAGGCAATACTTTGTTCACCTGACATAATGGAAAAAGACACAAGCTTCTACAAGCATCAGCATGGACCTGTGAAATAAATTTCCTTCAACCAACCTTGGAGCCAACCTAGTCATCTTCTGCTCCAGATTAAAAATCGGATTCTGCTTGATTTTCCTAACACACATATGCATTTACAAAGGGAAAAAAATCAACCTCACACTAAAACCTTCCCTTACATGTTCTTCACTGATGAGGAAGCGCAAGAGAAGAAAAAATATGTATGTCACTAGTACAGAGAAGAAGGTATTCTTATACCATAATAATGAACACAACATTAGCACAGGTTTAACACAGGTTCTTTTTTTACTTTCTATTTAAAATTTAGATTATCTCCTCTTTTTTCATGCATTTGTTCATTCTGGGAATGAACAGATTGATGTGGGGTTGGAACCCCAACTAGAGTACACCTAGTTTTGTATTTATGTGCATATGCAACCTCATATTCTTTTCAACCGAGTAATCTTATAACTGTGCCACTGAATGTGCTTTCTACAGCTGAATGAACTTTCTTCTAATGCACAAAGACAGAGAGGTGCTAGCTGCTCTCACTGCAGTTGCCAACTGATTTAATTTGAAGACGGATTAGGACCTCTGTGAAAAGCTGACATATAGAGAACCATGTACTGTAAAAATGTAATCCTTCAGGGGAAAAAAGTAATCTAAAAAATCTTTCAGTGAATAAAGAAAATGCACACTATTGACTTAGGTAATAATTTAACAAGCTTGACAGCTGAAAGTAAATAATTCTTGGACAAAGTTTCTAGGATGAAAGGCTTGACCTGCGCTTGAATCTAAGAGCAGCAAGCTGATTGACCTTATGATACTGTGGTTTCATTTCAGAAGCTGCCCCCCAGCTTTTTTCTGAATTGCATGAATATTTCATGACTAACTGTGCATACCATGGCACACAAAGAGCTAATAGATTAGTAATTTGACCTGCTATTTATTTGAGGTGCCCCAAACATGTAATGAAAGAGACTCTGATTTTTCTTTAGAACAATCATGAAATAGAGCATGGTTGGTTCTAGAAACTTTATCTTTACTTTAGCTGAGCTAATTGCAGTGAGTGAAAGAGGCAAAGTGTATGATAAGAATTCACATCTGGGAATGAGAGGAAATCAGTGAGCAATAGTCAGACATGATACAGCAGTCTATCTTAATCACTGCAGTAAACTTAACTGCATTACCTAGAAACTTTGTTTATACTGCTTCTGCTAAACTTCAGCAAAGGATTAAAAAAACCCAAACCAAACTAAACCACCACACCACAAATGCTGAAAGAATGAGTGATGTCGCATTTATACCATAGCAGTGTAAGAGAGCTCTTCAGCTCCACAATTGTCTTTCCCAGATTATAAATGTCAGTTAAGATTGATGGGGAAACCTCTTAAATCACATGCAGAAGTTGCCTGCAAAGCAGTTCTTGGAAATCATCTCCGAAGATCAAATTATGATCAAGGGATATTGATGGTGAAAAACATGAAGCTGTTAGACAAAGAAAGGCAGGTTTGGATAACTAACTGAGCATAGAATGGAGACATCATTCATCTCATTCTCTCCTGCCCTCAGTACAGGAACCACTAAAGGAAGACTACTGAAATAGTAGACTGGCATAGGAGGAAAACATTTAACTGTGAAGCTATTTTTATGGATTAGAAAGTTACACAAATTCATACGAGTACACTCTGAAACCTGGGTCAGAAGGGAACACTGAACTGAGCCAAAAATTTAAACACAAACCCCAGTGTATTACCCCATTTGTGTAGCTGAAATCCAAGTGTGAAAATTCACTTAGAAGTTCAGACAAGTAGAAATTGACAACAAAAATTGTGGCTGGAAAATGCTGCACTGCAACATTTAGACACCCACTCGTGCATGAGCACAGACCCAGCGCTGATCAGGCACTTTACAGCTTTAGGTACCTATTTTCTGCTCAGAGTGATGTGCTCATTAGGTTATGATAGTTGTACTCCAGCCTGTTAATCGTCCTAACTGCATGCTTTGATTGTTACATTGTAGCATTTCATTTGAGACAGGGATGTGTCAGGCACCCCACATTCAAAATGTATGCAACTGTGGAATGAGTGCATGTACAGATTGAAGTTCTGAATTTGGTGAATCTAGCCCGTACCTACCTTGACAGAATTTATACAATTAATTTTCTGGACATTATTAAAAAAATAGCAATATTTGTCACCTTCATATAATCTTTCTGCAAAAACAGTGATCAGTCTGTGGTATGTATTCTACAGTCCCAGAGAAAATTAAGTTCAGGGCTTGTTCCTCTTTTCCCCTCTCCATCACTTCTGCCCATATTGAGTTTCTTTTGCAAAGGGATATTTACATATTTGCTAAATACACTTTTGGTAACCTGTGCAACACAAGTTCTTTCGTTATCTTCCATTGCTATGGAAGTAATCTCTGAAGTGTCTTTAATCTTAAACCAGAAGCATGGCTTCCTAGATACTGCTGTTGAAGAGGTGAATAGGTTAAGAGTGGGAATGAAATCTAGTGAGAAAGGAAATTGCATTACTAGACTTTGCTCTCAAGCACTTCTGTTAGCCTGCATGAGAAAGCAGCTGAGGGTATTCAGAAGTAGTCATAGCAAGGAACAATCCTGACAGTTTGGCTGGTATTTAAATTGTAGGTAAACAAAGAAAAAAAGGACATGGGAATCCCAAACCACTTTGTTTAGTACAGAATAAAACTTAGCACACAGTCCTGAAACTCTCTTCAAATGTGTATGGGAAAGAAATGGTAAGAGGCAGAGAGAAGAGCTGTCAGAGTGGGAATGTGCTGGCTCTACCATCGATTTCTGAGAATTAAGGAGTTTGTTTTCTGTCTCTTGCCTTACTTATTTCCTGAATGTGGACAAATCATTTCATTTCTCCTTCTCCTCTTCTTTTGTTCTGTAAAACTGGTATTATGCTATCTCTTGTGTATTTCAAAGGCACAGCAGAGTGAAGGAAGGAAGCCAAGGAAAGAAAGAAGTCAGCCTGACCCACTCAGCAGATTTGTAAGATGGGGGAAGGTAAAGCTATTTATTCCTGTGCCAGGCTGGTGTGATCCTGTCACTAGCTGGAGTGGGAGGCGGCCAGCTCACAGGTACTAACATGCTGGATGCCTCACCAAGCCCATCTGAAATTGCAATACCAACATGATTCATGCATATCTCCAACACCATACAAAATAGCTAGGGAAAGTGTAATAAAAAGCAAAATTGAGGAAAAGCCCCATTCTCAAACTGCCACAAAACAAATTTACTACAAAATATATATCTTGGGTGAGAAGGGTGATTTTTCTCCCTTTGAGCTTTAGAGTATTTAGTCAAAACAATACAAGATTTCTTCTGGAGCAAGCTCTCCTGGACATAACAAGATGACAGCGTTGGGGGTCATATTTAGAAAACCTAGAAGATGTCAAGCTCAAAACCAGACCATCCACCCTTTCCCATGGATAAAACCAGCAGCATGATACCCTCAGCAACTCTTGGTGCTCTGTGTGCTATGTGTGGCACAGCTTTCACTGGTGCCATTTCACCTTCGCCCACAAAAGCTACCGTCTTCCACAGTTTCTGTAACGAAATGTGTGACTAAACAGTGAGTTCCTTCTTAGCCCCAAGGTATCTCTCGAGCCTCTCTCTCAAGTTATAACATTTGGCACTTCATCCTTCAAGTGTCTATTTTATACCTGCTGATCTAGTCTGAAGTATAGGAACTCATCATTAAACCAGGCTCATTTTAGCTGTTATAAAAACATGTAAGTGCACGTACATCCAAACTTCCAGAGGACAGTGACCCTCAAAAAAACCCCAGATCAGCTAATCAAACTTAGAGCACATTGCTTCGCTAAGTATTCCTCACTAAAATCCAGGACATCAATGGGTTTGTGCCACAAGAAAGTTTCTACATTGTCTCAATATACCAGCATGTTTAAGCTGCAACTCAAAACTCTATTGACATTGGTATATGTTTAATTATACAAATGAACCTACATCAGATTATAGCCACAACAGTAACACCATGATAAATAGTAATTAATCCAGAAACTTCCACAGTCCTCATCAGCTATCAGCCTCAAAGTATTCTTCAGATGAGAATAATGACCCCTTTCTTTGTAGGGAGGAAAACTGAGGTGCTGCAGCATAATACCATTTGCTCAACAAGGAGCAACTGTAGGTCTTGGACATTTCACTGTTATTCGCTAACTTTCTTATTTTCTCTAATGGGCCATTACTCACTCTACAGACAATTTGGAAGCTGGATGATGCTTCAGTCCTTAGTACCTTCAAAAGCTTCAAAAGATCCGTCATGTACCAAAGAGGCATTCAGTATCTCAGACCTCAGGACTGGCTGAAGCATAACTCCTGCTGATGAGAGGGCTTTAAAGAGGTGTGTAATAAGTCAACCACGTATCAAAGAACAGGCTCTCCTCTTTGGTTCTCAGATGTTGAGCAGTAAATAAAAATTAACGTATAATGGCAAAACACCTTCCGTGGTCATGCTTCCAACTCCTGCTCCAAAGAGCCTGGAAAACTGCTAAGAGCAGCCCAAGTGAAGAGAGTGTCAGGACTACTCCAGCAAAGTGACCCAGCTGTGTGCTTGCCTTTGATCACTCTCAATTCTATTGTTCTAGAAATATGATTGCAGAACAACTTGCCTTTTATCTTCTTCTATTTAATCTGCACTAATGTGTCTGCAACATAGCTGAAGCAAGATCACAGCCTACATGTGGATTCTAGATCACCTTGAAATACTGCTCCCAAAGCATTAGCATTGATTTCCAAAAGCAGATTTTGATAATACAGGCAGGCAGCAATAGATAGACACAGGAGACATTTTCCAAGTGACTAACAAGTTCTGCAGTTCAGTTTCAGTGCAGAGATTTACCAGAAGGCCCCCTAGTACTCATATCCAAGCACTGGTACTACTAATGTTATTAACACCGCATTTAAGTTACTTTCAGGTAAGAGAGTGATGCGTAGAGCAGCACAGCAGAGGAGCAGGGGGAAAACGAACAGTGCTGGAAGTAAAATGAAACACTAAAACTTTTTCTGCAGTTGTAGCAGACACAACCAACAATTCTTTCAGAGCATCTGTACTTCAGGCAGCACCCTTCATCTGTGATAATTCATCTGATTCACATAGGGAAGGGATGGGGCAATGAGGACATACACTAGTGCAAATAAACAAATCCATGAAATTTGTATCAATCTGGAGAGAGGCAGAGCTGCAGTTTGACGCAGACATGCAAAGAAAGTTTTACATTGTTGGGATTTTTCTTTGGGGTTGTAGATCATTGTCAAAATAAACTCAGATTGGGCCACTACCTACTACTCGCCATTGCTCCAGAGCTCAAGAATTCCATAGACAGTTTTGCTCTTCTGGCAAAAGCAACACTACGCAATAGGCTGACTTGGGCAGAAGAAAAAGCTATCTTGAGAATCAGCTGGATTGTGAAATGTCACAAACCACACTGTTTCTTAGATCTTGACCTCTCAGTACAAGTGCATAGCAACATGCACAAGCCTGCCTATACACACAGCTAAAACAATCCCGAATAAATTATTTCATTATACGATTCTCGTTGCAAGAGGACAGTAAGAGCACACAGCAGATATTAGCCATATTATTTCATTTACTTCTGCATGATGAGCAGACACAGCAGTGGTGAACATACATTAAAAGTCTATACAACAGAAGAGAATTTGAGCAAATTATTGTATTTCATAGCACTCAAAATAGCATCCTTTTACACAGATAGCAGTGTTCAACTTCTCCAACAGCTGATCTCCACTTTGATAGTATTAGGAGACAGCATTTTCTTAAGAATCAAAATGTGTATTTTCCACATTCATTATCCACCCAGAGTATATGGTCTGAAAATACCACCCTTTTAAGCAGCACAATGAGATTATTATTTATTTTTTTTAATACATAGAAAAGGCAAAAAGGGACAAGATTGAAATTATATTTCTTGCACATTTATCATATGGTTACATTCACATTGTAGAAATGCTGCCTTAGCATTCAATAGAGGTGCTTAGTATCAAGGAAATGATTATAAAGCTATGTCTGAGCATGTATCACACCCTTGTTCCTTCTAACAAGTCAGAGCATCTTTATGACATCCTTTCAGAAGGGCATCCTCAATTTCCTTCAGTAATTTCCTACCTTACATTTAGAATGTCCATTTCCCGCAAGGACAGTCTGATGCTGAATTTTGAGGACATAATGAAGTCATTATGGTTAGGATATCACTACCTACACTTGCATCAGAAATTCACTGCCTTTCAGATGAATATAATGTCAGTTAAAACTCCACTTCTGTACATGAAAGATGTAGATGAAATATGTACTGATGCTGAAGAACAAAGCACCTCATTAGCTCTCTGAGCACAGTGCACTGCAGTGTGTTATTATCCAATGCATTCCTTGAAAGCCTCTGGGTGGGGAATATGACAATCCTCAAGGCTGCATTGCAGAGAAATATTATCAACATCCAACCAATACCAGAAATAGGGTATTGCTTAAAATTATTTCTCATTGACACCTTCTTCCATATTACAGGTGGAGGGCAAATTGAACAAACAAACAGAAAAGCAGTGGTGAAGTGTAGCAATATTACTTTGGAGTTAATTTATTGATAAAAGCCACTTACGAGCCACCTCTCTGCCTCATCTAGGGCCACAGCCCAATAGATAGCATACTGTAGGATGGATAAATCATGCACCAACATGTTGCAATGTGAATATTTCAATGTTAATACAAAGTTCAAACAAAACAGTAATAGCAAGAGAAAAAAGGTTACTCTTGTAGGTTATAAAGCATTTTAATATGACTTTTGTTCAACTGTGACTGTTCTTGAAGTGGTAAAATTTAATCTGCTGTATAAGAGGGGTTTCTGAAATGAGGTCTATAGAGTCTTTAAGTATGTATGCATATAGCTGCAAAGTGATGTTGATAACTACATCACGGATCAGGACAGTCCTTGATGCTGTGGTAGCAGCAAGATTTCTTGCAGACGAGCTGAGAGTGGATTCAGGAAATGGGCATTCAGGGACTGAAGCTACTAACCTGAGTCCAGAGTCCTGCAGCTGTGTGTGTTGCAGACTCCTCTATTTCTATCTGCTACGGTGAACTGGAATAAATATCCTGTAAAAGGGTTAGTCTAAATGTGCCATGTCACTTCAAAATCTGGAAACTTGCAAAGCTATTCTGCTATATATCAATTGTCTAGGAGCTGGCATATAGAGGAAACCACCAGCACTGCAATAACAGATTAATGCCAGTGCTTTTGCCACAGGAATTCAACAGCTGGACTTCCTAGACAACCTTGAATAATTTACAATTTCCTATCCTTCAGCTGTCATGTGGGATAGCACATCTTCCACTTGTAAGGGTGCCAAGAGGCATTAGTGCTCCTGATACTAAGATACTGACAGCCCCACATGGCCAAGCCCAAATGTCATGGGACAGCACAAATACCACAGAAACACTACAGAATACCCTAGTTCTGCATGACCAACATAGTACTTACTTGTAAACTACCCCTCTCAAATGCTGCTACAATTATTTATCAATCCAGTCTCATCTCTGTCTATTTATTATGCCACTTTATGCTGTGCTCCAGAGGCTTCTATATATAAGCAAGCCAGAAACATGTTTTGCTTTGGTTTAAATTCTGTTTAACAATTGTTTCCTGACTAGCTTTAAACAAAACTAATGTCACATACGCATAGACATGTATACACAAAGAAATCACTGTTAACTCTAACTTTTTTTAAAGGACTGTTCAGTTATTACATATAAGTCAAATCATTGCAAAAGAAACCCAAGCATCACAAGGCACAGAAAAGCAGAAATCATGAGTTTCTGGCACAGAAAATGCCCACCTTTGAACTGTATTTCCTAACAACAGGAGGGTTCAAACAACATCTTTTTCCCTCATGCAGCCTATTTGTGAAATCCTCAGGTGTCTGGAAGCTCTGTAGGTCAAGTGGGAACGACAAGCTAGAGTGAAAGAAGCGTTACACGGTGAGGCAGGCAGGCACAAATAACAACCAAGTCCTGCTTCATGAGAGCCTTGCGCATATACTGTGCCTCGAAGCTGGCAAGGACAGCTCACAGCTCAGCTTGGCAAGAACCGATGCTGAGACCAAGCTGCTTTAGGGCTGGATGCTACTGGTGTCACAGACTGACAGGCAAGCTTGTCAGGGCACAATGCATTCTCCTACATCTTGAACCACTCGCAACACAAAAGGAGGAGGACTGTTTCAGGACACTTCTTTCAAGCATCCCACTGCCACAACAGTTCTTCCCTCTCTGTTTTCTGGGGCTAACAAAATGTCAGTCCCTCTCTTGGGCATTGTAACTAACTCACTCATTGATGGCTGAAGTTAATACCATTTCCATAGACATGTGTGACCCCAAGATTTCTCCCCTTGCTCTTTTGTGACGCTAGGGGCACAGGAAGAGGATTTCCTAACAATGAGTCAGAAAAACAATTACAGACTGAAGCCAAATGGCAAATCAAACTCTGATCTCCTTTCCCCTGCCCATCTTCTGCCTTTTAATTCTTTTTCAATTAGTAAGCACTGCCAAAACAGACCTTTTCCCTGTTTAAATTTTCTTATTTCTTTGTTTCTGACAGAAGAAATACATCCTTCCTGCAGGAGAACCAAGTCCACTCTTCTATAAATAAAATCCATTTGTGTAGATGGAAGTTCCTTTGAAAAGTTTCCTAACACAACTAACTTTAAAAATGAAAGACCAGAAGAGCCAGAAGCAAAACTTTTTTTCTTGCAAAAGTATTGAGGATCAAAGTTTTGGACAAGTTTTCAAAGGAACATTTAGGGAAAATGAAGCCACTACTTCTTTTACCTGGAGCACAGTTGTTGACAAGCATACGGTTAAACCTATTGGCAACTTAGCAAAGAAGAATAAAGATCAATTTGCTAAAGTGCACAGTGAAACACTGTTAACCAAACATTGTTCTTTCCTAAATAAATGCTCACATATAATAACTTATCACCTACTGCTGTGCTATGTAAGCAGGTTTTAATACTGAACAGCCCAGTGATTTACAGATGCCTGGGTTACACAAGAGAAAAAGCACAGATGGCTCTTGTCAGCACTATAGAAGGGCTTGGCAGAAGACTTCAGAAGACAGGGAAACTGCTAAGGATGAGCTAAATATACTGGTAGCCCCTTCATACCATATCTGAGCTGTGAACTACAATTGTGAATTAGTCCAAGTCTATGTAAATTCTTGAATTTTACAGAAAGATTTAGTATCCTACCATTTTAACTTGATCTTAGATTAGTCTTGATTTTAAATTTTGGCTTTGTATTTCATGGCGGGGGGGGGAGAGGGAAAGATAATTGTTAATTTCTGATGATAATTGTTCACAAAAAAGCCCCAACTATATAAATGTCTCTTTCTGCTTTGTATGAAGGATTTGATGTGTGAAATGCAACTGTCCCAAACTCTGATGAGAAAGCACAAACTAGACATCTGCAATCGTACATTACAGAAAGTGAAAAACCCCCCACCAGTGTCGCTCACACGGAATAGTATTCACAGTGAAACAAAAAGAAAATGAATGTCCATCAGTTTATGGACTGATGATAGGTTTGCCATGATTGTTTTTTCCCCCTGGGAGATTATGTCTCTCAGGAGGTGACATCCACTTAAAGGACAATGAACCACTACTTATATAAACGTCCATCAAAGAAACTCTCTAAACAATTGCAAATATTGACCGACATGCAGCAGATTAATTTGGCTTCACTGTCATCAGGATGTATTGTAGACAGCCATTGTGAAATGGCAGATCTTTTACATTCACACTTGACACATCACAGTTGAATGTGGAATTTCCATCAACAACAAAAGAAGCATTTAATAGTCACTTTGCTTCCCTTACAGAGATATATACCTTCCAAATAATGTAAAGACAAGCAGGATTTTTTCTAACAAATGCTAACGGAATTTTTTGTCATAATACTAGACATTACCTATGTAAACAGTACAATCCCATGCTAACAAAAGGTTCCTGCTTTCTCTCCATGAGGAATATCTCCAGCAGATCCCAAAACACAAATCTGTGTTCTGCTACACTTGGTTAAATGTGAAGGGACATCAAGGTCTATAACATACAGAAGCATTTTCTTCAGTTGTAAGAGCTACTTCAATATGGGGTTTGTTTTTATTAATTCAGCAAACCCTTCAATTCAATTGCAAAGCAATTACAACAGTCTCAAAACTAAGTTAAGAAAGTGGCTGATGTCAATCTTTGAAACAGGATAAGACAGCGCTGAGAGCAGCATATTGCATCCCATTGCTGCCTCTGAGCTAAAGATGACAAACTCTTCTCACCTTCACAGCTTTGCATGTGGAACTGTAGCTTTGCAATCCTGGGACACATGGACATTGGTCAGACTCTCTATAAGACATTCATTGCCTTCACACAGGCAGGACAGCAGTATTTGGAATAGGATGCAGCAGAATAACTAACACCTGATTTTCAGGAGCATGAAGTAGGTACAGTTTCTTTGACCTCCATACAGTTTTGGACACTCAACACCTGAAAACAAGACCAAGAAAGGAATTCAGAAAACAAAACCAAATGACCACTTCATCTTGCTCTCACTTAACCACACCTTTTTTGGGTCTAGTAGTTCTAGCATTATGCTCTTAATTGGCATAGTGCTCAAGTTCCCATCTGAGATTTAAAGGAAGAGAGTGTGTATGTGTGTGTACACTAATGTTAAACAGGAGGATGTAGCAGCAGGAAATTGATAATCAAAACATTTCTCTTTCATAATGCATTTTAATTTGTCATCAGGACTTGATTTTGAACAAGTTTGAGATGCAAATCCTTGCTTTATTCTACTTACTGCACCTTTTCAAGCGCTCCAGCAGGGGAGAAGCAAAGTTGTTGTGAAGCAGGATAATTAGGGACTTACACTGTAATTGTTAAGAGCACTGAGCATAAAGGCAATACTAAGACAAGCTGTCTGAAGCTTTTTTGGCCATGGGAAGTGGCGTTACCAAGGTAATCACTTTCAAACTGTCCACAGCAAGACTGCTGGGGAACACTGTATTGAAAGGGATGTGTAAGCCAAAGCGTACTTCCTGAAAAAGAGAACACGGGCATTCACTGATAATTTGTAGGACTTCCATGTTTTGTCTTAAATATGTATTTCTAGCTTGCTGAAAGTTGGAAAGCTGAGCTCATTGTGAACATTTAGATCCTTCCTTATCACATCCTGAATCTTGCAGTGGATTTGAAAATCAGATGGGGATAAAGGAAAGTAACTTCAGAATCACTGAGATGCAAACCAAATTAGACAGAGGCAGGCTGAGTACAGCCTATGTATAAATGATTGAGGGTGAAAGTGCAAGGACCTATACCTCTCCCACACTGCAGATAAATAAATCTGCACTACTTGTGCTTTCCTTTGTTCAACCCCTCCTAGCAGCTCCTTAGGTGTCTGCTATTGTTGTGTGCCTTCAGGAATGCAGCCCATCACTCAGCTGCACTGCCCCTCCATTCGACAAGGAGGTGAGCCTGACAGCTACTGCACTTAACTCTTGAGACTCACACAGAGGCTGTGCTTTTAATTCTGAAGATCCACAGCAAAGCATCTGGTCTCCACCAAGATAGCAGTTGTTACACTGATCTGAGGCCTCACCGTGCTAATTGCTGCACGAACAAGTCACAGTAGACCCAACTCCTGACCCACACTATCTAGCTGTTAGATTATCCCTCTGGGGAAAGTAGATAAAACCACACACATGTCTGCAGATGGAAGGAGGTGACATGAAAGGAAGGGTGACAGCAATAACGAAAGGGCAGATGCAGGTTTCTTGAGCAGTGGCAACAAGTGCTGCAGCAGCCTGATTTTCACACGGTGGCATAGCACAACCCCTGCCTGCTGGAGGACCTGAATCTGAACACTGCAAGGGGGACACCAGAGCCTAGAAGCAAACCTGCTGCACCAGAATCCATATGCCTCAGCTTCCCTGGAAGGAGCAGGAAGGGTTTCAGCACATGGTGTTAATGTGCCTCTTCTTTGCTGAGTTTTCCACTTGCAGATAACCATCACGCTCATTATCCCAAGGTATGATATGAAAACAAAAAAAAACAGCACAGAAAGAAAGAAGATGCAGTCTCATTTCATATGATGCTTAGATTTGTCCATTTTATGTGAATTAAGTCATGTCACAAAATTATCTAGGAGCCAGTTAAAGGGTTTTCAGTTCATTAACAAAAGTTGTCAGAGATTCCATGTGCACAGGGCCTATGGTTACAGTTACATGAAGGTGGAAGGAACTCCAACATTTTTCTTCCTAATGCCCTGTATTCAATGTAGAAGTAACTGTCTTTATGCAAATGCTTTTAACTGTATTTTTACTGTCAGACTGCACAAGACATTTGTCACAGTATGTATTTTCTCAAGCCTATGTATCCTAACCAAATGTGAATGCCCATGAAAGGAGAGAAGCACATTTTAGACCTAAAAAGCCTTTGTTAAGGACATAAGAGTTACCATGACCTGTCTCCTCCTAAATTTATCCAGCTGTGAATTCAGCACCCCAAATTATCTCAGCTGCCACTATATCCAATTCTGCATCAAGGGATACTCCTGCACTTCCAGCATCTTTTTTCCATTTCAGTTCTTTAGAAGCTTACATTTAAAAAACCCTCACTAGAACTGATCAAGTCTTACAGGTATTTAAAAGATGCTTGAATGTCTTCACACATTTAAAAGTCTTCCTTCTTTTGGGGTTTGTTTAGGTTTGGGTTTTTTTGGGGGGAGGGAGGGCATTGTAGGAGTGTGTATTGAATACAGTTCTTTTTCATACTTAAGGGGTCCTCTCTATCAGATTTCAAGCATAGCAGACACAAGACAGGCTGTAAAATTGCAAGCAGTCCTCATTCCTTATTGACATCTTTCTTGAAAAATGGTAATCCTTTAACCTTGCAACATCATTTCTCAGGGGGCTGATTAAATGAGAAGTCTGTTTTGGTCAATGGTAATTATAGCTGCAGACCTCAAGGTAACCTTTAGTGTGTACATTCTGTCTTGCACACAATGCCAATTAAATGGTTGACTGTCATTCTTTAGGTTCATCTAAAATTACATTCTCTTAGAAAATACTGCCGATACAATTTCCAATACATCTCTTCAAACTGTGATACCCAACTAAGATTTATTTCTTCCACATCTAGAAAGGCTGAAAAAAAAATCTAAAATTTAATTTGTAAAATATCTTTAAAATACAGTAAACACAGATTTAAGACATAGGGTGGTTTCAGTTTTTCCCTTCCCTTCATACCGGGGTTGTTTGGGTTAGAGTGGATTTTCTGTCTGTTTGTTGGGGAGGCTGGGTGGGTTTGATTTGGTTTGGTTTTCAGTTTCCTGCTACTTATCTCTCTCTCTCTGTATCTAGCTCTTTCCCTGTTGCTTTTGCTTTAAGCTAAATCTCTCTGCAGTTCAGACAAGCACTGATCTTTCAGATACACAAATAAAGAAAGTCTCAGTATATACAGTCTCCCTCTACCTTGTTATCAATGTTGTTCATATATCAACACTTACAAGAAAAACTAATTCATGAATTTGTGCCAGAGACAAACTCAAGAACTTACCTAATGCAAGGAAGTTGCTGAAGAGTAACCCAGAGTATCAGCTCACAGAGCATCAGTTTACTGACCTCTGACTTCCTACACAGGAAAGCCTAGAAAGATTGTGTCTGTTTTGCTCTTCCCTATTTGTTTTACATCAGTGAAGAAGTGGAGGTTGGTAACACATTTCTTCCAGCTGTTTCTAATAGGAAATGAAAACGAGGCCCACAGTGTTCCTAACAGCTTCACTTGACAGTGATTTGAGTACCAATTTGAAATTTCTCATTGTGTCTGTTCTTTACTATTTAATAACATAATTCTTCAAAGATAAAGCAGACTTTAAGTAGCTTGTAGTTAGTGTTGTTAGGCTCTACTCAATTGTGTGAGTTTTTGAAATCGTTACATTTTTACTCCATTCCCCACTATGCACAAAGAAATACAGTACTTCACAAAAGACAAACTTGTAAGTCAAAATAGGAGTTGGAGCAAAGGCAGCATCATTTCAGAGCACAGCCCTTCTTTCAGTATTTTACCACAAACAAACATATTTGCCAGCCTCATACAATTTTCTGTTGCTTTCAGTCACACTTGCTCCTGCTGTCCTAACATAAAAAAAGTCCTTTCCACATCCCTTTCTAGTAATACCCTTTGCCTAGCTGGTTTTCTGTTACTGTTTCCATTTAGGATAATTACATAGTATGACTTTTGTCAGCCTAAATCAACTTCCATGCAGAATATCTTTATTCATATTCTTTTACCTTCACTTATTGCTATAAACTTATGTTTGAAGAATTTTAAATCCTATTATGTAGCACTATCACATAACCCTGGTTTGGGGGATCATTGCTTAGTGAATGAGAAGTTAATGAAATTTATAGTGATGATCGAAAACAATGGTGTAAAATGTCAAAAAGATTTAAAATGCAAATAGAGAAGATCTAACTGAACAAGACCTTTGGATATTCAACTGTACAATGCTGTTATCCAAATGTCAGCATGATTGTGAACATGAAATCGTCTTTTCTATTGTGGAAAAAAGCAACTGTCAAGGTTATGGCTTCTTCTTAAACCCTATCCCCCAAGCCCCACCGTCAATGCTTCAACACCTTTATTTACCATTAACACAGAAAACAAATGAATCTCCAAAACCTCCTTAAATGCAGAGATGACAACATGCTACACATACTGTTTGTCAACTTTTGTTCATTTGTCTTAGAGAAAGATCAGACACTCACTCATCGTGGATATAAATATAAAGTAGTTCATCATCAAATAATGGGAGGGCACTTTCTGTTCAATTTTACTCTCCTTCAGTCATCAATTTCCATCAATTTCAAGTCTTTGCTAAATGAATTTGAAAATTACAATGTAAAAATTCTGCTAAACAATTCTTTGTTTCACTACATGCTGGTTTTCCCAATAAAGTAATGAGTAAACATAGGCAACTATAGCACTTGTAAAGTCAGATTTTTGGTTTTCATCATATGGCATTTTTCAAACACTCTCAAAGCTCAACTGCGAAAGATACAGCCATATCTATAGAGTGCTACAGGTATCAAAGCTACAGTCTTTCCATTGTAAAAATATTTGAGTCCCATCATTAACAGTATATCCTACTGGTGCCAACATTCTGCAGAAACTGATGGTTTGAATTTTACAATAGTTTGTAGTTTGAAATACATCACTGCATGGCATATGCATGAAAGCAAACCACCTCTCACTCAGGTTAAGTATGTTAATCATCAGTATGTTTAGTCCTGTTCACACATATATATGATAAACATAAAGTGTGTTTTCCAACCTACAACATGACAAGTTATCATAAAATCAACTGCATTTATATTTCATGTAATAAACTTATGCATATTTCAATTGAAATATCATTAATAATCTGCAAGCCAAAGTAAGCTCTTGTTCGCTCCCATACTAGTTTTAAAAGGTATTCAAGGGAGCAATTTCCTGTGTATTTACACAGATATTCCAAAGCGTTTCGTAATAATCTCCTAACTGCCAAGAAAAGCTGACATCAATGGCATCATTTCCTAGATCTCATCTCCGTCATATGACCACAGCAATAAGGATCACCATCAGCTGTGTGATCATTATGAAGCCCCAGGTGAGAGCAGACTAATGAGTACTGTCCCCATAGCAGGGGGCTGCGATGGGGGCAGGAGTCCCCACGGCCTTTGCAGTGAGCATCAGGTTTGTTCTCTCTCTCCAGCACAAGACAGATTCCCAGATTCAACCCACAACAGGAATGGGAACATGCACTACACCAATTTAGGAACAGCACAAACACAGGAACATCACATTGATAATGCATGTTGTCAAAGTGCCACTGAACCAGTGACAGAGGTGCCATTGCTTTGGAAGTCCTCACAGATTCTGGTTCCCTCCCAGTTCTTCAGAGAATTTATAGGTTTATTAGGGGTTCCCCTCCCCCATTCTCTTCATTAAAATAATCTTACCATGACCAATATACTCTTTCATTAAGAAATGTTTACCTGGGTAAACTGAATTACAAAGTGCCACAAAGAGTGGCTACACAGAGAAGTTGTACCAGTGTACTAAAATGCAAAGTGCATTTTCTCAAAAATATGCTGGCCAAAATTTTACACTTTAATTCAAATAAAAATGATATAGCACATATTAAAAGGTACAAAAATGAGATCTTAATAGAAGAACCCACACTCTCAATAAAAAACAAAAAGCAAGTTTGATTGCTAATTTATTGCTAATGGCAATATTTACTGCATTTTCCTCCATTTCACCTTTCCTTTGGCAGCACCTCCACAAAGAGGTGGCAAAAAATTTTAAATATTTCATATCACTTCATGTCTAATAAATCATTTTCTTTTATGAAAAGTGAAATGCACCATGCATAAATCCAGTGATATCACTGCAGCTAGGACACAATGACTGCTCCTCCTCCTTCAAACCACAGCAGGAGCTCCAGCAGTACTTTCAGAGCCTCTCCCATCATGCGGGACTTGACCATGAGGTTCTCAGGATTACACATCTAGAAGCCTTCTAAGCACACATTATTTGGCAAGAGGTAAAATATCACATCTTGATTACTACTAAAGCAACATGTTGTTACATGAGCCACTGGAAATGCGATGCCTGGTTTCCTATAGATGTGTCCTATTTTTCTTAACCCACTCACCCCTGAGCACTCTGTTCAGCCAGACACGTCACATATGGGCCCTGATGTTTTCACAGCTATATGTATGTCATCTGACTGGCCAGTGCAGGATGAGTGTGCTCATTGACCAGCTGGCTGATGCCCAGCAGAGGTGACTGGGAGCCAAGATGCAGCTGCCTTTTCTCAGTGGGGAGCTCTAATCAGGCTGCTCTTCTATGCCCAGCTGCTGATTATTGTTAGATTTGTAGGAACTTAATACATTTGAGACATCTCATCCCGTTAAATTTTGCAGCCAATAGGTTCCAGAGTTACAGTCGACTAAAAGGAAGAAAAGGAGAAATAATCTGATAGACACGCAGTACAAACATGCGTGTTTCTTTGCCATTGCAAACCTGGCTGCATACATACCATGAGGGTTCAACCCCATACCCCTAGCTAATTTTAAGGGGTTTTTTTTCACTTGTACACTTTCTGCTTTCATAAATCAAATGCTACCCATCCTTACTAAATCTTGCCCTGCTATTTTTCCCAGTCTTGAAACTCTCCTTCCTCTGTTTAGAAGCTATGCACAGAGCCAGACTGATGTGGAGTGGATTACCAAAACCATTCTTCACAATACACTTCAAATTCACCAAAATAATACTGGTTTTCACAGGAAGTTTTGTACAACCCTCCCTCCATGACCTGTTGCAGAAACAGAGTGCAGCTGTTTCAGCCTCCAGCTGTAGGTTGTTTGTTTTCTATGATAAAATTGCACACACAGTTTCTTTTAGGCAAAACTGTGAAGCCATATTACACTTGCCAAACCCAGCACATAACTCATATAGATACATACCCCAACCCCAGTGCATAACTTATGTAGATACATGTTTGACAGAAACTCCTCACACTTGTGAGGGAAAAATGTTACCAGACACAGCAGGCAGACCAAAAAAACCCATGAGCCAACAAATCTGTGTCATAAACTCATAAACTGAAATGACTTCAGCCTTGACAACCTATAGAGATCCTTTCAGGAAAGGCAGAGAAGGCCAGGTGCAGTCAGCACTCGCATGGGAGGAGTTCCAACTTTCTGTGCCACCATCTGGGCAAGGCCCACTTCTGCTGCACCACATTCATTACTCACCATGTGATGACTATCACAGCAGCTGTGACGGCTGCACAGCATCCAGGCCAAAAAAGAGGGAGAGGGAGGCGGTAGTACTGCAGTAAGTCATTAGAATTTTATCAACTTTAAAGGATGTATGTGACTCAAAAATGTATCAGCTGTTACACTCCAACTCCTCCTACAATTTACAATGCCTGCTATGCAGCTGGCATCTGTGGAACATAAAATCAAATTTCACCCCGCAACATTTCATCTTCAGAGGACGCAGATTACTTCTGTGTCTTCCTATAACAATTTCAGCTGATGCAGCTTGTAGTCTTCATAGGAAATAAGATCTAGGCTTTGAAATTAGAAGCCAGTTGTTAACATTGCTTTTAGAATACAGGAGGTTATTTGACTCTTATCAAGAATGGTAAGGAAGTTGTTTCCCTACAGGGAAACACAATACTGTAGGGTGTTGGATTTCAGAATCCACTGCAGATAAAGTTCACATTGACTGGGGAGAAATCTAAAAGGTCTTTGTCTTATTTTTAAGATCTCCTGAACCTGCAAAAAAAACATAATTCCTAAAGCGTTTCTAACACCACCAGTTCTGCATGCTAGCTGTAAGATAAGAACCTGCATTTCCCCTTGCTGGTATAGTATCGTTTCATCTTGCAAGGCTGCACTATGGGCACCAACCATGACAAGCTCTAAAGCCCACTGCAGTCATATCTGATTTTGTAGCCCCACAAGACACTGCACTACCTCCTAAATACACTCACAGTATGTTCCAGGACAACTTGTCCATTTGGTCTTGCAATCGTAGGAAGAAATGGTCCCGATCTGCAAAATCCATTTCCTGACAACAGGCTACAACTGAATGGTATAAACTGCTTCATATTAGGGAAATCTAATCCTACCCTCCCTAACTACTAGAACCAAACACTGCTGCTTCTTATGAAGCCAATGCTGCTTCTCCTTGCTTCTGCCCCAACAACCATATAAGGTTGACAAGCCTCAGGTGCTAGGCTGAGGGCAGATACAGCTTGAGCTCGGAGCAACTGAGAGAAGAGACAGAAACAAGCTGTGCTTGTGTGACCATGTCGAAAATGGAAACATAGTGACATGCACTGAGCCCAAAACCTTCAAGTAAGAAAGGACATTTTCATGAGGCTGTACAAAGGGTTTACCTCACATACATTAGCAGTGATCAGAAGAGGACTGATAACGGCTCAGCAACCCTGTGACAATCAACAGCCAATGCTGCCAGAGATCTGTTAGCCATCTGTCCAGAGAGTTAAAGTTTAGGGGTGGCACAGATGTCCTGGATGTTTGCAAGTGCATTAGTGCTGTTTCCACCACCTGTCAATACTGGAAGTGTTCCTGAATTAGCTGCAAGGTTTGAAGAGAGAATTGCATACCCTATGGATGCCATTAACAGGATGTGTACAAGACTCCTATCCCTTCTGTTTCAAGTAGGGCAGTAAGTTCCCTATACAAGCAATGTGAATCACCTCATGTGGAGCTCCCTGCTGCATTTCACTGGATCACGAGATTGCTGGAGAGAAACCTTAGAAGTGGCTTAAAACAATTATTCCAGTCCCCTCCAGTATCTTCCTCAGTTACTTTCTCACATCCACAGAAGTGACATGTGAGGGAGATGGTTTAGCTATTGAGAACTGGGGATCTGACTTCCTCTCTTATTCTACTTACAAACACATGAACTTAAGATTCTCATTAAGAAACTTCTGCTTCTGGCAGTCACAGAAACTGATCCTGCTTATTGCATGCTGCCTTTTGCTAAATCTTGATTTCTTGATGGGAGTCTGACCTTGCTTGTGGGCAGTTTCTTCTGTGTGAGCAGGCACAACTATAGATGACTGCTAGCAATACTTTCTTCTTAATTAAACAACTTTATTAAAAAAATATCTAAAATTTCACATGGATTTAGAACCTACATGTTCACCAAAATCCTGTATTTTGGTGCTCCTATAAAAATATACAGGCTCAGGAAAGGAAAAAGGCAGAAGCAGTGAGCCAGGTACCCATTCCTGCTTCCAGTGCTCAAAGGCTCAGACACCTACCCCAGCCAGTCTGCTGCAGGGAGATCCACCTCTGCAGCAGCAGCATCCTCTACCATCAAGGGCCTCCAAAGTGATGAAGAGAAGTTGCAAAGGTGTAGTATTTTCTGAACTACCATTGTAGTAATAGTACCTAGCTATAAACACAGTATCCGCATTCAGACATTTGGCAGGTGTAAGACAACTCTTTATACCATGCTCAAGGTATAGAAATCAGAACACAATGTTCAAGAATTCCAAGTTCTTATACACTTGATAACTGCATATAAACCACTTATTCTCTCCCATCTATAAGCCAACAGAATATTCCATGTTACACTTCAATGTAAATGCAGTCTTTTAACTATGAATCAATCACCTCCATCGTTTGTTGCAAGTATAACAGCAGTGGGATATACAGAAGTTACTTTCATTATGAAAGTATAATACGAAATCCAGTACAGGACACCTTACTGACAACTACAGATTAATTAATATAACTATGAAAAAGCTCCAGTATGCGTTACCACAAAGAGAGAAATAGAAAATATTTCACTATATCCAAACAATTGTTTCAGGTTTATATACCAGCAAGGACTAATAGTACTGCATAGAACAAAGTGACAATGAAAGCTATTTCTTGTTGGTATTTCTACAGATCCCCAAAAGTGGAACCAGAGAATAATCCTCTATGTTCATTTAGGTTTATTATATCTAATAAAATTACTCAGTTAAAAAAAGTTGATTAGACTGTGGACACAGCCAAAGAAAAGTTACAGTGCAACCTCAGGTAACTCTCTTCGCATCCTGCAAGTCTCTGATTACACTACTGGACCATTGTTTTTCTCCATAATACTTCTTCATTTAGTATTTGAGTGCTCAGTATTTATTTTTGTCCTCTACAGTATATAGCTGATTCCTCTGTCACTCACTCCATGTAAACTACTGAATCCAAGTTACACAGGAAGATTTAAATCTGGTATTTCCTAAACGTTTCACTCTGCATTTAGTGTATGTTCTTTTCAGATGTGTTTTCGTAACTTGTAAACATAACTAAATGAATAAATAGATTCTAGATTCCATTCTGTGTAAGCAACAAAAGCCATATTCAGAAAAACAATTTCCCTAATATTTATGGACTTAACTTTTCACCTTCAGGCACAGATTAAACATAGAAAACATCAGTCCAAAAGGTTAAAATTTGACGAAGTTATAAGCATCTGAAAAGTGATCTTTCGCATAAAAGCACCAGACAACCTTAATTTCAAGCAATACCATCAGCTCTATTATGAACACTTAAGTATAAACACTGCATGTAGTACTTCTGTATTTTGCACACTTTGAAGACTACTACATGAAGTTCTCATGCTTCATGAGCAAAACCAGACACTCAAAAAACCAAAGCATGTGACATAATAAACATCAGTTAACA
The DNA here is from genome assembly GCF_963264785.1 of Psittacula echo. Lineage (NCBI taxonomy): Eukaryota > Metazoa > Chordata > Aves > Psittaciformes > Psittacidae > Psittacula > Psittacula echo. Next base: position 66,590,288 of record NC_137743.1, on the reverse strand, counting down.
TATGCCTATATCCTATTTGTTGTTAAGAACAAAGTACCTACAAAATTCTTCTGAGAGCTAAAAAGTTCACTTGGTTTTAACCAAGTTTTGACTTAACTTTTAAAAAATAATGCAATTTTCATTTTTTTGTTATTTAAGATTTTTAATTGTTAAGAAATCATGTTATCAGTTTCAAGAAGCGTACCTGCAAACACAAAATTGTGGCTAGTCCACATTTCACAATAGGTCATCTGCCCATAGCAATTTTCATAAGTAGTTTCTGTCATATACTTCATTCTTATAATAATGACATTATAGAAATGTCTAGTGTACAGCTCAAGGCAAACACAAATTCTCTTTGGGCCAATGGAGAGGTAAAAGACATCATTCTCAATCTTCCAAACACGCTAACATTAATAAAACATTAATTAAAATATTTTAAGAATTAAGTCAGCTTAATCGCAAGAAACCTCCCAAAATGTGGGCAGTTTTTCTAAGTTAAACTCTTCTGTTTCAGTTCCACTTCATCCTTCTACATTTAAGCTGAATGTGACACTTTACAAACTCTTAATTATATTGCAACACTTTTCCATTTGCAAGTCTGTCCTTCGCAGAGCCATTGGGTGACATGGTTTAGTGCAAGGTGCCCCTGCCCATGTCAGGGGGATTGGAACTGGATGCCCTTAAAGTCCTTCCCAACCCTAACTATTCTATGATTCTTTGATTCTGATGCAAGGATAACGCCAGCACCGAGATAGCTAATAGTAACATATCACACTAAGGGAAAGAACAAACCACCCTGAGGCTCTGTAGACGCAGCCCAAGAATTTCTATTCATACAGTGAATTGGACCAACAGCAAAATACTGGTTTTCTGAAATGTTGATCTGCATAATCAGTAAAACAATTTAGAATGGATTTGACAGTCTGCGTAATTGATGGGATGAACGTAGAAGGAAAGAGACTAGGAACATGTGTTTGCATGGTGTACCATGACCAAAGAACATTTCTTTTGAGGAACAGCATCTTCTGGGCCTAGGAAGCTGATTCATCATGATGTACGAGAATCAGGTGCCTGTTACAAAGGCATCATGAATCACTCCTGCACTCTGGCTTATATTCAAATTGCACACACAGCACCGGAAAAGCATACTTATGCCATGAGTAAAGCGAGCACTTTCAGCACGCAGCCACTATTACATTTTTATTTTTAAAAAGCCTAAAATAAAAAAAAAAAAATAAAAAAAAAAAAGAGAAGGGAAAATTTCAGACAAGCTCAGCAATTTTGACTCCTTCACATCAAAATAGTGCTAATAATATGATATTTCGCATTAAAAACAGAAGCAGTTTCTCTGCAGGCTGGCTGGTGGTTAGCCAATAACCACTTAACTGTGCTGGCTCAGTGACCCCAGCCTTTGCTCAAATGAGACTACAGTCCCAGCCAAGCAGTGCTATATGGACGCTTTTCGTTATCCAAAAGGCATACCAGAACATTCTCTGTTTCTACAGGACTCATTCAAATATGACAGCATCACTTCCTGGCTACATGAAGGTAAAAGAAATAGGTATTAATATCCTATCAATAAACTATACCACTAAAGTGCAAAACTCAAAGCCATGTATTAAATACTCCCACATTTAATAATGCTCACATCCATCAAGGGGACTCAACATTTTCAATATATTATAGGGGTAGCATTTTCATATATTATATACTATCCTAAGATCCCTACTGTCATATAATTGTTTCATAAAATAAAGCTATTTTCTTTATGCTAACCAGCAAGGAAGGGCAAAGTTCTGGAAGAAATATTGCTAATTCTCCAGATTCAGATGACAAATGCAACAAACAAAACAATATGATCTTCATTAAAAAACAGGTTCTTGTTTCACCCCAGGTGCACTCAAGCTATCTTAAATTTCTACCACATTCACCCAGCATTGCAGCTTTTCAACTTGCACTGCTCTGCCAGCCCAGGTGCCTAACTATGGGATGATACAGAGTCCTGACTCAGAGACAAAAGCCAAAGTGCAGAGGATGTGCTTGTTGACTTCCTGAACATGCCACGGCTAGAAACAGAAAGGAAAAGCACAGCTCTTACATTGCTGCAGAGTAGCAGCCTAGCCCAGCCAAGGACCTTATAACACCCAGAGAAGACGAACTGGCAGGCACAATAGTACTGCTATTCCCAGACTGGGAAGGCTGTTAGTCAAAAAGAGAAAGAAGTCTGACTCAGAAACAAAATAAAACCACAGAGAAATTTGTGGCTGAAGTATAAATCAGAAGAAAAAGCAGCTTAAAGAAAGGATTCCTTAAACTTACTTTGCTGCTGAAAATGTAAGTTTGGCAAGAAATGCAGTTAACAACTACTTGGTGATAGTAGTGTTCTCCCTGAAGAATTATTTTTAAAGTTACATACTAACACCAGATTATGTTATGCCAAACACATCAGATTTCCTTACAGTATGCCTGCTTCTCCTTCAAACCATTCATACTTGGGCTTACCATGCCAGGAGATAGCAGTAGTCATTTCTCTCCTCTGTAGAGATGTTCAAAAGACTTTCTCCTTCGCAGAGCGGAAGAGGTAAGTTGCTAACTAAGAACCTCACAAAATAAATAAGGATGGGCTTCCTCATCTAAATTATTAAGGTGCAAGGTACAGCTTGTAACAAGTCAGGAGTTCTGCATCCCAGCCTGCAGAAAGTGGGTACCAGCAGCTTACTGAGAGTAACAAGCTGTTCAGCGAGTAACCTGCTGCTTTCTTCAAACAAGCGGTATAATTGAGGGATGCAAATTGTTCTGCTTCATGTGAAACAGCCTCCAGAAAAGAAACATTTACAGGGATTCACTTCCATTTTTTATTTTGATTAAGCTGCAAGGGCATATTTCATTCAATGCAGACAGGCTTGTGTCATTTATGAACAATGAGAAAACACTGAAGCAGTTAGCAAGACTTTTCCCCACAAGCTTCCCAATAACTGATGCCATTTCTTCAAAATCCTGTCTTTCCTCCTAAACCAAAACACAGGGCAATGAGACAGTCTGTGCTTTAAGACTTTCTCCCAGAACATGACCACCACTTCCTTCTCTGGACCACACAAGAAGTCCAAGAGCAAATTTTACTTAACCTCAACAAAACTTACTTTTTCTTTAATCTCTTATTAAATAAGAGTGTTGCTCCAGAACTGTTACTAGGGGTTCATGGTATCAAAGCTAAGTCAGGCATTGTATTTTTCAGGAGTAAAAGCAGATGCCTCTGTATCTGAAATATTTTTGTAAATATAGTCCATCCCTGTGCTTATAAGAGTGGATAACTGAAGGAATATTCTGTTTCCATGAGTTTACTGACAAAGAGGCTACAATCATTAAGATGCAAACATTGTGGATCCTTTAGGGTTCTTCACCGTAACAGGTCAAACTATGACTGTCTCATCAGTCCACAACTGTGAAACACAGATAGTAACAGCTGGCATTTTTACGGCTGAGAAAATATAAGGATATATCCTACACACAGGATATGGTGCTATCTCAATAATGCTTACGCTCACCAATAAATAACTGCTTTATAACTGCCTTATGTCAGCCATCCCTTGACCCTTCATCTCTTGCATACAGAAGGCCTTCTGGAGTGAAGTCCAATGGTTGGTACGCTCCAGCAGTTACTTATCATTAATATGTTGTGCACAGAAAGCTAATTTTTTGATCCAGAGTTGAGGCTGTCTTTCCTTAGCCACAGCCATCACTGCCTCTTGTCTTCCAAAGATGACCAAGGGACAAGACAGCAGTCTGTATAAGAGAAGCTGTGTAGGAAATGACTCTTTGGGCTTTCACAAATAGTTTCACTCACCATTGCTGATTCTTATCAGGTAACAGCATTAAAACAAACAAAAAGACTTTTTTCACTTAAAGAATAATTGAATTTCTAAGCTTTTAAGCTTCCATGGTATCCTGTGTCAACAGTACAAAGGCTTTCAAAAAGTGACTAGACATGTTCTTGAAGGGTAAGTCAATCAGTGGCTAGTAAAACTTCGCAGTTCACATGAAACATCTTATCTGGGATCTTTTTCAGCTGCTCAGTGTTTCAGACTGGAGAAAAAAGAAGGGGCAACCTGCAGTTCACCTACTTTATTTTTATATGCATTTCCCAATCTGCCACTAGCAATTGCTGGAGAAAGAAGCTATGTAAGACTTTTCATCCCATGACAATTCCCATGTTAGTCTTCAGCCTTCCTTTCAGTTACTTTTCAGCATCCACAGAAACTTAGAGCTGTTCATGTCTCTATTTCTAGAGGTTACCTAAAGGTCTTCTAAATCTCATAATCCCATATCCACATAGAGTATATGAGAAGTACCCTTTGAGAGCAATTTTAAAAGCCTTCAGTGCCTTTAGCCCAAATAAAACAGACATTAAATTGTTGACTGAGAGAGTATTTCCTTATTAATAGCTGTACCAAGAAATAGGGCCATATTCAGTGCTTGCTCATTCATTTTGCACCCCTGCAATACCGGTACTTCTCCATTCAGATAGTAAGACATGGCATCCCCTGGCCTTCTTCCTCATCAACAGCTAAACACAGCACCTGCACTCTTCAACCACAAAACACTTAATCAGAAACTGCATTGACTGCCTGGGACATGAGTCAATTGGGAATGATGAACCCAAATGCTAATCCAGCCAGTGAGGTGGAGCTGGCTGTGGGTAGCCTGGGCACAATGCATCAGTTGGGACCACCAGACATGCAACACAAAATGAACCAGGAAAAAAGGATCCAAAGATAGCATGTGCAGAAAGAGGTTCTTTTAACCTCTGTAAAGCAGGGTCACACTTTATGGACAGCAGACAGAAGAGAAGAGACATAGAAGATGGGGCTGCCTATAGACATGAGTCTGGCACTTCCCTCAACACTGAACTGGCTGAATCATGAAAACTGCATTAAATATAGAAGGTGAGGAACAAAAGCTGAGCTGCCCAGGAAAAGCAAATTTTTTCCACCAGTCTGGTCCCCAACTTTCTCCTCCAGTCACCATCCCTAATCTGTCTTTTAGATGAAATCAGATTAAGAGGCTGCAAAAATCTGTCACCTTGCACAAGCTGCTTTTTGACCTTAGCATCCACACCAAAATGGTTTCTGATTCGCTCTCATAGCTAAACACTCTCAACTGTACCGGAAAATATGATGATACTCCAACTGACACCAAACTGGACCACCCTCAGCCAAACAGACAAATGGTCTGCATAAGAAAAAGGAAGCCTCCACCACATTTAGCTTTTGGAGATCTGAGGCAAAGAAAAAGGAAGAGGCTTTTTTCTATACTATATACTTGCCTTACTCAGCAGCAAAATGGACAATCACAGTTCATCTACCCAGATCCCACAATGGACTTAGCCACAAAATCATACTACTTATACAATGGAGATTTCTTCCAGTATTCACTGTTCAGTAGGGTGAATCCTATGCTATCACTACTAAATGTAAGTAGGTTAAATATTAGGAACTTCTGCTTATTAGAAGTAAAAACAAACAAAAGCCAGAAAACAAAGAGATGCTTAGCATCATCATAAATCAAAGGTCTTTCAGTTGCACTTCAGAGTGTGGATACTGGGAAATGCAGCTGATGGTCACTGATGGTCAGAACAATGTGCTTGTGTTAGAAACACTTTCATTTTTAAGAAAGCACAAACAAGTAAGAACGCATTACATTAAATGGATTCTGTTAGATATCACAATAAAAAGGTTTGGACAGAGTTCATACCATATAGAGTTTTCTTCCTCTTTCAAAACTTGCTCTGAGTAACCTGATCTAGTTGAGTATGTCCCTGTTTATTGCAGGGAGGTGGGCTGGACTGGATGATTTTTAAAGGTCCCTTCCAACTGAAACTGTTCTATGACTGTTCTGCTCTCTCCTTCTACATCCAAATGTAAATAGACATGAAAACCAAATTTTACTCAACTGGTGGTCTATCACTATTAGTCCTACATTAGTTTCCACCTTAAGCCTGTGCAGCAGCTTTCTTTCAGTCTCAAACTCTGCTTTGTCACTGGTCAGCAATACTGTTCTTTTAATGATTAACTAAATAAATTAGCACCAGTCACAGCTGAACATTATGGAACAAGTCACTATCACAAAGGCTTTATTTTAAACTATAAGAGAAAACAGTTACAGCTTAGGTGAACACTGGTTAAGAGATAAGAGTGCATGCAGTCCTTTTCTTTAAAAAAAATAATAAAAAAGAACAAAACTTAAAAAGCTTTCATCAGCTTTGCTACTTAAAAAGCAGTCTTCCAGGGAAGAGGCAGCAAGAGATTAAAGCATACCTAAAAATAATCCACATTACTCTGAAGGATAATGATCTGCTAATACACACTCCAGCAGCTTCTTAAGGGGAGCTTATTGCTACACACGTCCATCGACATAAATTCTAACCAAGGCCAGCCTGCACCAAAACAAGACCCACCAAACAGCTTTTGAAAACAGAATAAATAGAGCTGGCTGATCAATATGAAACCTCTAATAAACTATTGCTAAAGAAAATAATAAAAATGGTCAATGCAGCTTTGCAAATCTGTTAAAGTAATTGTATTCATCAGTAGCTGTTTATAGATGGCCTGCACCTCCCTGCATCTGCCCAGCACATGACCACAGTCCCTAACTGATTCCTAGGTGTCAGGATAATGCAGGTTTTAAGAATTAAATTATTACAGAGGGAAGCACACTGTCCTTGTTGTGCTCATGCTATGTTTCTGTCTTCGAAACACAAAAAATGAAGCCTTCCTGGAAATACCTGAATTTCATCAGCCAGTTGCTCATAGACAACACAGTAGTTATCTGAGCCTTGTTTCAGCTCATCTCCCATACTGCTGTGTTACACACCACTCTGCTGCTTCTGTTTCTTCTTTTCTAAGTCAGTAAAATGTCAGAGTGTGGATCAAAACTCTAAAACTCTAGACAAGGCAATTCAGCCTTGTTCAACTGGCTGCTAGTTTTGTATGTGTGGAGATGGTACACGTCTGTGCCAATAGCTTGCAGGTTTTTCTGTCTAGGATATGATGAAGACTGTTGAAGAGCAATTTTCCTTCCTACATTTAAGCATGCCCAACCTGCACATCTTGTCTTTCCTTTAATCTTGATGCAGAGCTGGAAGCTGAAGTTCGAAACAAAACTCTGTCACTCATTTCAGGTCTACACACCCCAGGCAGCTTTCAACCACACAGCAAAAGTTACCACTTGGCAGGCATCTCCTGCCTTCACACGCTGGGAGCGCACTATGGCCAGTGCTTCTCATCTCTTTCCCACTCTTCTCATGCTCCAGTCAACCGCTGCTTGGAGTACACAGCCCTGCAGTCACATGCAGCCCAAGTGACACATTTTGGCAGCTAGAGACACTAAACTCTAGTTTAGTGTCCTTTTCGCTCCTCCTAATGAATAGCTCCAAGATGGGGCACTCTCTCTCCTTGCCAATTCTGATGCTGCTGGAGCGAAAAGGTGACAACCTCTCTCCAGACTGATTATCATTGCCTCATACCCAGCTCTGTCATTTGGAATGCTTTACACACTGTCCCCTGATCTGGCAACAGTCCTGAGTACAAGTTAATTTACACCTTCAATATAATGGCTTTTGTGTCTTCTGGTACTCTGGAATGTATTACATGCGACTGAAGCTGAAGTCCAGCAGGCCACTGTCTGCCATCATCTTGTAAAAAGAACAAAAAACAGGGACGAGAAAGAAGATAATTTGAAATTTTACACAGCTGGTTTTGTTTCCAGTCCTTCCTTAGTCCATGACAGTCTCCTTGCTGTTGAATACTTCTTTCCTGCAAGCCTCTGGAAGCAACCCCCAGAAGGGTACAAATACCAGAGCTGCGAGACATGCAGCATTTCAGTTACAGAATACTGCTTCTGAGTATTAGAAAGGTTTTCCTGTTTAGAGTTTGTGCTTGCCTTACTGAAAGCAAAATCCATCCTCAGTTCTGTCACCCCAGAGACACAAAGTGCATGAAGAGTGGGATTTAAAAAGCCTAGTGTTGAAATCCTCAAAAACAACCCTTACAGCTCAATTCTGTGTTCCCAAGTCTCAGGAAAAAGCAGTAGTGGGAAAAAAGCCCAATTCTCCCTTTTTCCCTGCCTCTCCTGCAAAAATTTTGCAACACATTCTCAGATCGAAGTCCTATGCCTCAGGCCTCACAATTGCCTCACTCTGCTTCTTGGACACACCTTGAGGTTTATGTAATCCCATGTGTGCCAACCTCAAACAAAAATGCACGTCTTAAGGGCACCAAGGCTGTTGTTTCACTATTAAGACACAATACTGTATGCAGTTTACCACAAGTACACTTACACCAGCACACGAAGGGGTCATTACAGCAGAGGAGAGAGCAATCGGGGCAGCAGGACCACCTCAGCCAAAATGCCAGTCTCTGCCAGGCTAATGAGACCATGAACCAGTGGTGTCAGTGTGCAAGGACAAACTTGACCAAGAGAGGAATATAAAGCAGCTGGATTATCTAACATCCTCACATGATTTTACTGCCTTTAGGGATTTATTAAAGCTTTCTCAGTATGCCCTGGAGCCCCTAGTACAGCCTTAGGTATCAACAGACTCTCATAGGTCCCAGGGGGAGTTCAGGGTGAAAATAAGACTACAACCAATGTGTGAGAGACCTCAAGTGTCCCAGGGTCTTGCACTTAGCTATACAAGAAGCATGACACAAGGTGGAAATGAGCCATACAAGGCCAGAGGAGCAGATGGGCTAACTGAGGCTGGCTGATACCAAAAAAGTCTGAGCAGCAGTCATGCTGCAAGGGTTTTTGGTCACTACAGACAGCCCAGGCTGAGCACCCAGGCCATGTCCCAGGTCCACCTGCTTTTCCCTACCTCACCCCACCCTGCGCAGGAATGACTCAGAACTGTTCATTACTCATTCAAATGATCAGGATGATTTTATGGTTGGTTGGGCAGGTTTGCCCTTTGTGGCACAAACACAGCACTGCAACGTCTGCAGGATCCCAGCCAGCTTCAGGGTATGCGGAAGTGCCTTTGCACATCTGAGCAGTGGAAAAATAAAAGGGAAGAGGAACACCACCTCCAGTGTCTCCATTGCTCCGACTCCCCACCCACAAAGCAGACTAGCTGGGCTCACTAACGCAAGTTACAGGGCTTTAAGAGCAACAGGCATGCTTCTTCCTGCAAGAGGGAACATTCTGCTGCTCTTGGTTTCCAGGGTCCCTTTTACCGGTTCTGAATGGCACACGCAAGGCATGCAGACTGCAGCTTTTACACACGGAGCTCTAATGAGGAATCTCTGTACCATGACCAGCTTTTAACATTATGCACATGCAAAACCATTCCCAACCAGTAAACACAGCAGATCTTTACTGTACTCAGCCCCATGGGCCTCTTCTATTCCTAAACAAAACTGGCAGTCACTGCAACAGAGCAGCCAGTTTCCACACGATGTTTGATCCCCCTGGGCTGGCTACTTGTTTCCACAAACCCACACAGACCAAACCTAGTGTAGCCAAGGATAATCACGCATAGCTGCACAGCAATGCTGCAGCGAGAAAAGCCAAATTCACAAGTTCCTTACTTTAATAAAGAGCCTTAACTTTTTAATGCCCTGTTGTCAGGCACTGTGATGTGCTGCTTAAGTGATAGTGCTTAAATAACAACAACATCATGAAAAAATAGTTTCACTCCTCAGTCTGAACACAGCAAGATACAGGATGTAAATTAAGTGCTCTGAATGACAGCAGCAAGTTAGTGCTTTGAATTCAAAGATCCAGCTCCTTGAATCCAAAAGGAGGGGTGCCACTAACTGAAAAAAAAAAAAACCAATTACTGAACTTCGTTAGAGGTGTACGACTCCCAGGGCTGTCAGTGACAGCTGGCTCTGGTCAGGGTATCTGTAATATTTAACAAAGATTTTCAGTCATTTCCTGGTAAATACCCTCTGCCTACTGACCATGTAGGAAGATACCAAATCTTAACAGGAAGCCTAGCTGTGCTGTCATACTCCTTTTTTAATAATAGAAAATCACATCATTTCCAAATAGAGAACTCTTTAGCAGCGTGCTCAAAAAAACCCAGAATTTTTATATTCTTTTCTTATTCCTTTAAATGGTGGCATTTTAGACACTATCACCTGATCATAATGTGATTCCCCAACTTCCCTATTGTTATTAATGCCTACACTAGTCCTAGGATTCCTTTTAATTAGTTTACTACACGTTTTGTCTGTTTTATTTGCTAAGTAAGTTGGTAGCTAGGCTGTGTCAGATAGCAATGAAGACAGATGATCTAATGGTTTACTTTGGGTTTTATCCTTACAAACTGGAAAAAAAAAAAAGAGATATAAGGTCACTGAATGAACGGACTGGAACAGATTTCACAACACAGTCCTTCCAGCGCCTGAGACCTTCAAAAGATTTCAGTATTTGGCTCCACAGTTACATCTTTGTTTACAGCACAGACATTCTGGGACTCTCCTCTGTAACCCCATGTGAGTCTGAGTGCTGGTATGTGGGACAAGACAGAGCCTGCTAGTGGTTAAGCCTGAGAGGCAAGAGAGAGCTTGAATGAGGCTGTGCTGGAGTCAGCCCCAACACGCTTGAAGACCCTGCCAGTGCAGCACACACAGCTCCCATTTCCATGACTCAGTGCTTCACTCACTTCTGGGCAGGGTCTCTGAGCAACACAGGGTGGAGGCAACCCATCTAAACTAGATACAGATGAGGACAAAGACAAAGAGGTGCTGCAGCACCAACAAGATGTCTGTGCCAGAGTTGGTAAGCACTAGCACAGCTAACTGGTGGCAAGCAAGAGAGAAACCGCTGTCAGTAGTTTGAAAGCTGTTCTCCTGGGAACTGCTAGTTTACAAGACCCATAGTTCACACCATCAGTGGTGGTGGAGTACAGTAAAAGCAAAACTAAGAAAAACATCAAGCATTTCTGTAGAATTAGGAAGGGGACGACATGTTAGCAAACAGGTAAGAAGCAGCCTCAGGTGATCAGGCAATAGGGGTTTTTGCAAGTCCTTTTTTTTCGTAGCCTAGGGAAAGAGGTTATTACTCTCAGGTTGGCCTTACTCCAGCAACCAGAAAAACCCCAAAGACACTGGGAAAGCCATGGTGTACAATCTGTACATTGTACTCCCAAATCTATAGTGATGTTCCTGAATGGTCAGCGATGCCCCCAAATGGCCAAGAATCTGGCCCATAAAAATCAACCACTAAAGACACAACTACATAACTCACCCATATACCAAGGGAATACTAAAATGTTTCCTAAAAATTAAACATGGGAACCCTTCTTAAGGAATACATACATCCATCGTCTCCCACATTTCTCTCAGAGATACAAGTAATTTCAAGTTAGTCAAGTCTCCATTGTACGGAAGTTATCAACTCTTCTGTTTTCCAGGCATAACATTACTGGGAATTACAGCAAAGGTATCCAAGTTTCATTATACTTGTAACACAGTTCAGCATTGCTGGCCCTGAGTTGTTGTAGTCTCATGTTGCTGCTCCTCATTCTCTCCCAAGAGCTTTGTGCTCCAACAGTTCTGACTTGACAAACAGCCCCCTCCTCTCTGCCTACTGTGTCATTGGGGAGCTTAGATTATCCATCTCTTATCTTGTCTTGAGGTGCATCTTCTGTCCTGCAAAAGAGCTCTGTTTAAACAAAACAATCAGGCTTTATTCACATAATAAAGGCTGTCTTGAGATGAATCTGCATTGTACAATGCAGATTGTTGCATTCTTGCAACATAAGCCACTTCTCTGAGTCTTCTGTGCTGCATCCATATGTGGGATGTTTAGTACAATGGCTTCACTGTAATCACACAACTTTGGCACTTTGTTGGGAAAAAAAATGAAGAGAACCTCCAGAATTGTGGAAAGATCAAAGGTCGAAGCCAGGCGCTAATGACCTAATAGGCAGAGGTCTAAAAGTCAGCAAACCCCCTAACCCTGGAGGACAGCTTTTAGTAGACTTGCTGGTTTTGGATTACTGCTGCACCTTTGTTTCTCCTCAGCTCCCATTCCACATTTTTGTGGATCTACAGATTCCATTATTTTCTTAAAGTGTAAAAATTAGGATCCTTGAGCTCTATTGTTTCTCACTCATTGCTCTTTTGCAATCATGCAGTGACCTCCTCTAAGGCTTGCGGGAACCTTCCAAAAAGCAATGTGAAACTGTGGCAGCTCAGCCAACAGCACCTCACTCAGCCTGGGAAGCAAGCTTATCATCCGCTGAGTACGGCTTCTCAGTTTGAACACTGACTACCAGCAACCAAACAAAACAACAAAGTCTTAGCAGCTAAACAAATAAATGCCAAACAAAGTCTCCTGAACAGTTAAACTGAAGGGCTCATACAGCACAGAACTAAATATAATGCTACCATTATCTATTTTTAAGCTGTACAGGAAATAGCAAGCTGTTATTTTCTGCTGCATAGCTTTTCCTGTACCATTAAGATGTTAATGTTCTCAGTCTAATGTAAAAGGTGCTGATGCTCACTGATAGTAAGAACTGTGAGGTGGAAGATGAAGTTGTCATAGACTCTGTTTGTTCTCAGGGTAGCACTAGAGCATTTGAATGACCTCACCTGTAAGTTTCCTGAATGCTCCAATTTTGCAAAACAGACTCCTGATTTTCCAGACAGAAAAAAAAGAGTTCTGGAGAAATTACTGTTCTAAGTTGTTGTAGCTGAAGTCATTAATTATTTTACTATTGGCTTTAAGTGAAGCCACTGTTTTGCCTAGATATACAGACACATGCTGTAACATCTTTGATTCCATTGCAGTAACTGAGATGTATTTGAAGTAAACATCAATATGCACAAGAAAAAAGGGAAAAGTGAGATATAGATATATAGATATAGATAAAATAGAAAAGAAGCCATTTAATTTTATAAAAGGAACTTTTTGAATTAAAGTATTTGTAAAAACCATCACTCTCAAATAATGATGAAGTATGTTTTGGAGGTATAAATCCAGGTAATCAATGTGTACTAGAGAGCTTGAGGAAGTATCAGCTAAGAAGGATAAAACTTCTAAGGAATTTGGCAAATGTATCCCAAATAGCTAAGAAATAACAAGTTTAGAGAGTTTCTACTCCTTGTTGTGACTGGTGCTTAGTCAAAATTGGCAGTAGCTAAACACAGCAAGTATTAGTGAAAGTACTCAAGCTCAACAGCTAAGACAATATTACATCAAGTAGCACAAGAAAGAAGTTAAACATGCAGCCATCCACTCACACACACATCACTCCCAATCTCTTTGATGATTCAGCCAGTATTTAGCACTTAATCTATGATAAGCAGTGTATAATCTTACTGCACAATGGTGTAGTCTGTTATTTCTATAAGTCTTCTCCTCTCAGAAGTTTTACACAACCATGAAGCAGTGTTGTGGAAAGCGTGCTGGCAGCAATACAAAGATCTCACTGATGTGAAAGCTAAAGCCTTTATTATAAACCGGGTGGTCAGGCTGCCAAGTAATGCTGTTTGTTAATGCTATGCACTACTAAACACTCTTCCTCTATGCATGATCTTTAAAGCTAATATTGTGTCTGATGGAGCAAAATGTAATAATAATATATAATACTTGAACTAAGTAATCCATAAATTGATAGTTATGCTCTGCTATCCTAAGAAGTGATTCTACTCAAATGCAAGTCCCAATTTACAATAGTCAGCGCTAGGGATACAAAACAAGTAGAACTGTTAGCACCTATCAAATCAAAACAATTTTCAAATCAGGTGGGGTCCAGTTCTTTGCCTGGGAACGCATCATAGAGATCACACTAGAGATCTGTGATAGTGCACTGCTCTTGGTTTAATTTTCTTGTACCTCGGAAGAAGTCATAGTATTATGAGGCTTCTTGGGATCAGCTACATCTCACACAATGCAGTACATTTTGCAGAAAACCAACAAGGGGGAGGAAAAGCCTGTACAACCATCACAAAAACAGGTCTCTTCACCTCCTTTCACCCATCCTTAATGTCCCCATAGTGCACAAGTCCCACTGGCTTTGCTCCACTTGTCCCTGTAGGCCCTGCCAGGATGGACATTGGAGCAGCTAGCCCCACTAGGGAGCAGGCAGTGCGGTGCAGAGCCCCCCTCTGCAGCTGTTTTGGTGGGGTGGGAGGCTCTCCCGTGGCTCCTGCCCAGCCTATGCATGCACACAGAGCCAGAGGCAGCCTCCAGTTCGGGAGGTGAGTGCCAGCGGGATGGGGTGCCGGTCCCTGTGTCTGTACTCAGCTCACAATACTCCCTTACCCTAATTCCATAGCTGAAAAAGTATCTTTGCCAAAAACTATGATGAACATGACACACAGACAGACCAACAAAACCATTTAAGGTCACATCTGCTGTATTCAACATGTTATACAAGAGCAGATTCAAAAATGTGGCAGAGGATGTAAGCTGTAGACCCTTACGCTATGTTCAGGATGATTTTCCAAAGTCTGATTCTCACAAAAGACCTGATGCTGGAACATTGGAAACATCTCAAGAAATTAAAAGTTTTTCAAGCTCAGGTACAGTACTAATTTAGGAAACAAGCCAGGAGAGGAAGATTTTTAAAGTAACATTTATAAATCCACAGTGCATCCAAGTGGACACAGATAGAAAGCACTTATCCCTTAATTATCTTCTCACAACAGTGATGTTTGTGCAAGAGATGCTGCCATGCTCCAGTGACACAAAGAAAATATGAGCACTCCAGACCCATCTGGTAACAACATTGTTTTGCAGTTTCAGTTTCATGCAGAAGAAAGCTCAAGGATTGCTCTTCTCCTTGTAAGAGTGCAAATACCTGATGGAAACAGGAAATCCGCTGGGGGTGTTTCTCTTGATGAATGCTGTGTGCAGATTAAAGCCAAACACTATCTTCAGGCAACCTCCTGAAGGAATGCATTAGGTCTTCAAACGGTTGCTTTTCCATCTGCAGATTCTGCAGAGGATCACCTGAGGTTTACTGATACTACTCTTAAGCATAGTTTAAAGCTGCTTGGCAAAACTGTTAAAACTATTTTTCACATTTTTCATGAAGATTGTTGTTGGTTTTCAGTCATCCATTTTCAGTAGTGCATAATGGGAGGGAGGGAGGAAGGATGCAAAAGTATAGCCACTGTTAATGCAAAAGATATTTTTCTGCCAGGTTTCATAAGCATACAGCTGTAGTTTTCATCTTCAAATACCATCACCAGGGAGAAAGACCAAGTTTCCAGAACCTCCTGTTAAAACTGTCAATGGAAACCTCATATTTGTATATGTGGATGAACTGCGTATTGTTATATATCATTGTGCAATTAAGCAACAGATATGATGTATTTTTGTTTTCAAAATGTCATGTTACGTTTAACTGCTTCCTCAGCAATTTCTATGAGAATGTGGCCTACCCTTACAGTAAAAAAAAGTAACAGTGTAAGAAAGAATGAATAGGGGAATAGGGCAATGAGATTCTAAGATTAACAGAATTTCAAGAGATGATGCATCACTGAATTCCTGGCTTAACAACAGACACTAGACTTGTGTTATAGACAGTATATCAACTTCGTCAAGTGAGATGCTGCCAAAAAGGAAATGCATGAGAAGCAACAAGAAAACAGCTAGCTGTCAGACATGTCGCCTGAAAAAACGAAGGTCCAATTTATGTACTGCCCTATAGTATGCTTAAGTAACTGGCAGGCAGCACATCAGGCAATCAGGACAGAAGCTGGCACAGCAGCTTATTCACTTCTCTTCACTAGCAGTTCATTGAGGAAATCATACCAGTAATACATTTGTTGAAGCTTGGTATTTTTTTGAAGAACTGCTAATTACAATGGAAGGTTATTATTAAGTCTGTGCAGAGCTCCAAGAAACTTAACGAGTTAACTAGGTCATGCAAACTAAGGATCAAGGAGAACACATTTTCATCTTAGAGACAGATACTCAGAACTTGCTAAATTATCCAATCCCTCCCAGAACAGTGAAGATGCTTTTAGAATTCAAAAATATTCAGTGTCTTCTACACACCTAACAAAAATGAAGTTCAATAATAGCAACACAAGCTCTGGTTTAACTTAACAGTGTTTCTGCTTTATGTTTTATGCAACTAAAAGCAAAACACATTGTTTCCCCACCCTGCTCGAGTGACAGTAGTGCTGTCTCCTTCCCATTCCCCCTCCAGAGTAAGGTAAGTTTCATGGTCAACAGTATTCCCTTCTCCCCTCCTCAGCTCCCCAACCATTGTTATAACAACAGAATTTGACATTTATAGGTATGCTAGATAGCATCACAGCTAGTTAGCAGTTAGAGGAATGCTTCCTATCCTACCTATTTTACCTTTCCAGAGCTTGCCAGGAAGGACTGACTTCATTGCTGAACGAATGACGGGTGAAACACAGAATTCCCTTGTCCGCCAGGGGCTGGATTGTTCCTGCCAACACAGCTGTTTTGGCACAAACCCAGTGGAAATGTGCCACCTCCTGGAAGAAAGCTTTTTTCCTGACACCTTCCTATCCGTTTCTGCTCCTGGATTTTGTCAAGATTGGACCAGCTAACACAGAGCTGAGAACCTGGACAGGCAATGTTCCCCACCCTGTTTTTCTTTCCTCAAGTCAAGTTGGATGATGATATGGCACACATCTCTTCTGGACAGAGGTGACAACATCCAAATACCTATTCCCACAGCAAGCTGGGTGCTGCTACATCCTGATAACAGCATCATTGCATTCCTGTGTTACACAAACACGGAATCAGAAGACCCCAATGCCATACTGTAGGTAAAGGCCCTGGGCTCAAATTTCTTATTGCTGCCTTTTCCTAACTATTTACAGGGCGAGATACACAAATGAGATGTAGTAAGTAACCTGGACCCAATGAGGCAGGAATGCCCTCTCCTGCCTCATTCCCACCAGGGAATGAGGAAAAGAGAAAATTTATAACTTCTGGGCAGCTGGCACTCTCACAAAAAAACTGCACTAATTAATACCCATTCCAGAAGGGTATGTGTATGCAGGAAGATAAAAGTAAGGCAGCAGCCAAGGGTATATAAAAAGTATTATGAAGCAAGCATACAACCCCACATACTATATGTCTGAAGGGCAATTATTCTTCCAATATGTGCAACCTCACATTGTTCAAGAGCAACTGTTCACAGTTCTTCAATTAAAGCACAAAATCCCCTGCTGGTAAAGTAGCCTTTTCCTGTGCTGCAGTGCACTTAGTGATGCAGTTACTCTTCTAGCACTAAGACTCATTCAACAGGTTTCTTAATTAGCAGCACTGCAGGATGTCCTGGGTTCAGCAGTAGCAGTCATTTTTCTCCTTCTTAGTAGCTGGTGCAGTGCTGTGGTTTTGACTTTTGGCCTGGGAACAGCACTGATAGCACCGATGTTTTTAGTTACTGCTCAAATGTTTAGTCTGACCAAGGACTTTCTGAGCCTCATGCTCTGCCAGGGAGGAGGGGAAGCCGGGAGGAAGCAGAGACAGGACACCTGACCCAAACTAGCCAAAGAGGTATTCTGTACCACAGCACGTCATGCCCAGGATGTAACTGAGAGTTACCCAGAAGGGCTGGTTCACTGCTGGGTGGGGGGGAGGTATCGGTCGGCGGGTCGTAAGGTGTTGTATTCTCTTCCCTTGTTATTTCCCTTATCATTATTATTATTGGTGGTAGCAGTAGTGGTTTGTGTTATACCTTAGTTACTGAACTGCTCTTATCTCAACCCGAGGGAGTTACATTCTTTCGATTCTCCTCCCATCCCTCCAGGAGCAGGGGGAAGAAAAGGGGGGGAGTGAGAGAGAGACTGAGTGGCTGATTTATGGCTGACTGGGTTTAAACCATGACACAGGATCCTTACAAAACCTGACTACTCCAAGTTCAAAGCCCAGCTGCCCATTCACCACACTCCCAGTTCAGAGGTAGCTTGCACACACTGTACTGCAACTCCAGCCTTTCAGCTCCAGAAGCACTGTAAAAACGCTATGTACTTGGTGATCAGCTTTCATCAGTGGATCCCTTCACATCAGCCAACATTAGAGTTGAAAGCCTAGGTCAGAGTCAAGATTTGCAGTCTCTGGATACATAAGGGTCCCATTGTTTTGAACAGTGCTAGCCCCACTAACAATTCCATCACAGTTTTGTCTTTCATTCAAAGCTACTTCTGATGTCAGTGAACCAACTGACTAAGCAGGCAGTGATAACAGTAGTATGAATCTTGCATACACTAGAGTGGATGATGGCATATGCCTCCTTTATAAAAATCCTTTCACACTGGTCATGAAAAACACAGATACAAAAAAGCTAACTTGCATTTCTACATAAAACACCCAGAAGGCATAGCTTGCTGGAAAAGAGAAAGAATGTGTCTTCCCCCAAGCAATTTCAATAATAAAAGCATATACAATCGTATAGATTTGGGTAGTATGCCCTCATGGACAAGAACAAACACAGCTTATATGTTAATTCACTGCTGCACTCCAAGCTTACTTCTTGAGCAGCTCTTAAGAAAGTTCACATTCACCAGTCCCCAAGGAAACACCTCTAGGTGAAAAGGCAGTCATCTGTTGTTTGCAACGTAATTACTGTAGTTGTTTAGACAAGTCTGGTCTACAGAGCTATTTAAAATAGGAGACAATCCAAGCCTGGAAGCTACCAGATAAACAGCACTGCAGAATGCTGCTGGTATTGCAGCATTCAATTCAGTAAGAAAAGGCAAGTGTGCCACTGATATAAAAATGTAATTCACAGCTCCTGCACTGCAGAAGGGACAGTGAGAAGCAATAAGTTCCTTGGGAATGTAGAGTTTCCTTCTCAGGCTTTCCCAGAGGGCTAAATGGCCGCATACATATAAAAAAAGTACAAATGGGAACATATGTCTGTTTGTACCCAGCATACAAAGCCTCACTGCATGGATTTCCAGGCTCAACATGCTACCCAAAATGTTATTTTTCCTCATCTCCGATACTATCTGACTTCAAAACATAGGCTGTGATTTTCAGAGGTGCTGAAAACCTGACACAACTGAATATAGTTGCTATAGCTATAAAGAATTCCTAAGGAAAACATCGCTGCCCTAGCCTATGTGTAACAGCATGGTCTTGGAATCAGGGATGTTTTATGTTTTCACATGAAGTCCCAGCACTAAAGTATTGTTCCTTATGCCCTACACTTTTCCCTGCATATATCCTTCTGCAGCATCAGCCACAGTCTGGTCCATCACACAGGTCCATACAGAGTTTTGAGACGCATGTTTTAGGAAGCCAGGGTCTATGTTTTGTCATCGTAGCTATATTCTGCACCTGCTTCCTTCATTTATTTCACAGAATGCCTCCTTCTGTTTAAATTAAACCACTTCCACAGCAGGTTACCCTAACAGCCCAAAAACATTATTATTACTTTTATTTTCACACTTTAGTTTATGCGATGCCACCACCAGTTTCAAGCCCCTAGATAAAGATTTTTTAATTTGCTTTCTTAGTCAACATGCAAAGCAACTGTAGCAGACTTCTAAAAGTGGGTCAAAAATTAACTTTCTGAATAAATTCTCAGTCTAATTTGAGCAACCAAATTGCATTCACATAGAATGAATAATTGACTTAAAACCAAAAAATCTAGTCTTGTCTGTTTCCAATCTTTGGAAGTTGAGAGAACTCGAACCTAAAGCAAACAAGCCAAGCAAAGCATTACTCATTTCCTTTCTTCATCAGACCAGATGCTAATTGGTTGCCCTGTCAGTTAATAAGCATTGGGAATATGAATATGAATGCTAAACCTCCAACTTGTAAAATATCCCACTTAAGAAATGTATCAAGCTTTGCACTATAGAATAAATGGTTTATCAGGATGCATCAGCATGGAACAGTGGGGACATCCTGTGGCCACTTAGATGCTTTACATTTGGATGCTCCCGTTATTATTTTTAATCCATTTGTTCAATTACTTCTGCAAATTAGATGCCAAGTCACTTAATAATGTAAGAGGGCCTGAAAGCAATAGAATTTGCTTAGCTAACTTCCCACCTACCACTTTATGTAATTCCTTCCCAGCAGTTTCTCTGCTATACCTCAGTTTTCAGTATCTTCACCCAGGCTATACAGTTTCCAAGTTAAAAAGAGGTCAGAAGCTTGAGGTGGTCTATGTGGCAACACTAATCCCTGATAGCCATGCATACAAATCAAAAGAAACACTCAAATGTACTTTATTTAGATGTAGAGCAATGTTCATAAAAGGCATGTGATCCTCAGATGTAGGCATTCTGCCAACTGGAAATATACTATTAGATGAAATACATGTGTAAAGCACCTGCCAATATTGTAAGCTAAGCACAGGAAAACAAAAGGCCAGTAACTTGTGAATCTGAACACAGTTCCTTTCATCCCCTTTCCTCTAAGGAACTAACAATTTCAGGACAGATATGTGTGCAGACTATGAGGTTGAGTGCTCCTCAGGCAACTCACTGCCCAAAACCGCCTCTGTTTTCATATTTATGTGATGGACTTCAGCCATGTAGCTTGAGTAAAAGGTACCCAGCCAGCTTATGGGACAGCTGTGACTTCACAAGTCAAGATCATCTCAACTCACTTATGATCACATTGATTTCACCACTTTTAAAAAGAAAAAGTAGATTAACTTCAAGGACAATTCTTTCTTTTTTTTTTTTTTTTTTTTTGTGTGTGGTTTGTATGTGTGTATTTTCTTACTATGGGAAAGAAGATTTTCTTTTAAATTTACATTTTCAATCAATTCACTGTCTGTATTTAAGCTTCCTACGAGGGCTGGGGGTAGCAGTGCCAAATCCTAGAGCATATATGCAAGTGTTCCCATGAAGAGGCTCTGCAGTTTGCACAGCCCACAATTTAAGTCAATTTACTGTGGCATTCCAGATGGAAATGCAGCCATCTAGGACTTGCCTCAAGTGTGTTGCAGCTGTATAATCCACTTAGGAGGTCTGTTCTTGAGCATATCTTCTATAAAGGAAAACAAACATCCCATCCTTTTAAGCAAGACATTCATGTTTTCCAGCAGGAACAGACCTTGTTATTTGCCAGTCAGAGGAGGTGTCAGCTCAAGCAACATGCTGCAGGAGAAACTGCACTCCATGCCTCAGGCAGTTCACTGGCATTACAAATTAAAACTCATCCAACCACACTGAGGTGAAACAGCATTGTCCACTAAACTAAATCCAAACCCAAACCTTTAAACTAAAACCAAAGCAGTCTAGGTTAGTCTGGTCTCCATGTTGAACAGTTTGCTTAAACTGTGTTTAGACTGCACAGGTAAAGGCTATATAGATCTTACAATCAAAGCAAGAAAAAATCTGTTCTCCACTACCTGTGCAAAACAAGAACTCATAATGACACAAATGATCAACTCAGCCTGAATATGCTCCCACAAAATACGCCTCTCAGCTTCTCTCACACTTGTCATCTACAGCAGCATTAGAAATTACCTAATGATTCATCTTGAAAGTATTTTTCATGCATGCTCTTACTAAAGATTCTTTCCATCTAAATATTCATACACAAGACACTTTCCACAGAGATTTACTTATGGGCTGAACCCAAGTTTGCTCAAATCCACTATGAAATGGGCTCAAAACCAGCTGCTCTGGAGTGTACGTGTACCTGCAGCCACCAGTGGCTGGTTTACAATCCCGTATAACACTCTTCAAAAGCTTACTTTCTAGCTGTTCTACTAATCCCCTTCTCTAGAGAAAGGATATAGCCTTTGTCAGTACTGTTAAACAAAAAACAAAAAAAAGATCCTGGAAATGCAAGAGGTGGTCAGAACAGCCTGAAGTGCCCTACTTAAGCACTAGTTGGGATTTCACATCCATAAAGGAGGCGAGAGGGACTGTTTGGGCGTGCTCTGGTTTATTCCCAAAACCCATGTGCCACACATGGAGGATTGCTGCTCTACTGCCTTCACATTCTGCATACAAACCTTCCTTCCCCCTTCTCCCCACATCTGTCACAACTAGACCCAAGAATGTGCTGCTAACAGACACTCACCCCAATGCATCAGGCTATGCACTTCCTCAGTGTTGTAGAAGGAAACAAATGAGAAACACCTGGGCTAAATAACCGCGGACTAATCCACTATTAAAAGTCACAGTTTGTGCTCTTGTCTGTAAAGGTTTCTACTGGAGATTCCTTTCCAGCTCAGCACCTTTCTTCACTGAGAAAGATAATCTGAGGCCAAGTCATCTTAATAAACAACTCTGAAAGGATTTTACACGGCCCATGTCTCCTATCATGCTTGTCTAAGCTCTTCACAACAAGGGGCTAAGAAAGGAAACCCTGGAGAGCCACACACAGGGGCATATTCTTCCCAGAAGAGTTTTGTGGGTTTTGGAATGAAGTAATCTGATGCACAGATGGATGAGACAATAAACAGTTTTAGAGAGGAAAATGATAATGCTGGATTCTAAAACTAAGCGCAGCAGGTAGCAAGCGTCTGGATGGGCGTTGAAAAGACTCATACAGTTCTCTAAAAGCTGATATGCTTAATCCCTCAGAAAAGGAAGATTTAACTGTTAACATTACTCTGGAGTATAATACCAGATCTCATAGGTACAATGCAAGCATAAACCCTTCTCATGGCTTCATCTGGCACGTGATTTAAACAACCCTTCTATTTTGAAGACAAATGTTCAGGACTATACCACTCATTGTATCACCATAAATCCACTGGAAACCATTTCCCACAGCCATGAAAAGAAATCTGTACTTCTTAACATGCCACTGCAGTAGAGACTACTGTCCAAGCACATGGTTGCAACATTGTCAGAAATAATGGGCCCATTTCCCAAGATTCACCACATTCCCACTGAAATAAGCAACATGGTTCAGGCTGATGTGGATCATAATGGACAAAATAGTATTAACTACAGTAGATTAAAAATGAATCTTTTAATGCTGAGTGTGGTTCTCTTCAAGTCAAACTTGAAATAAAACATCATGGAACAGCCTGCTCTGTTGATCCCTAGGTTAATATATAGACTGAGGATGCCATCATTTAACTGCTTTCACATTTTTGTCGGATGAAATCTGTTTTAGGAAGAAAATAATAGAAATAATAGTTAATAAAAAAAATGAAACATACTGAGCAGAAGTTACTGTTGCCATTTCTATGGGCCATATGCAAGTGGCCTGTTAAAAAAACAACAAAATAACTAATACAAACTGGTCAACTGGATAGCCAGACCATCTTGAAGGCTGATGGTCCTTTCTTGTGTTCATACACACTGTATTTAGTATACTCGATAAACAAAATACATCCACAGTCCTAGCAGCATGAAGATGCTTCTAAGACAAAAGTCAGCAACAACAGAGCCAGCTCATTGTTTTGCAGCCTCTGGCAATAAGTGCTGTACATTTATAAAAACCTCAATACAAAACTTTTGAACGCTGAGCCGCTCTGCCATGAGAAGGCAAGCATCTATCTCCCACGTGCAGCTGAATGACTATGGTCCGTAACATAAATATTTTGCATCACCCAAACATGCCTTCTCACTGGACATAAATAATAACACATGATCTATTACACCAAAAACAAGCGAGACTGCCAGATAGCGATAGCAGGTACACAAAACACTCCTCCTCTCCTCTGAGCTTTACCTCATGCTCCAGTCTCCATGGGTCCTTTCTAATTACCCATCATATGGACAACATTCGTAATTCCCAAAACAGACAAAAGAAGTGGAATTGAAATTGTTAACCCAACATGAGGACACAAAATCATACGAACACAGGGCAGCCTAATGCCATTATTCTTTTAAACTCCTCACTAATACCAAGACTGATTCAGAGGAGTGTGTTTTAAAATATCCATGGTAATCGAGTTTTCTCTTACGTAGTACAACCCTTCAAACCTTCCATCCTGCTGCCTGATGCCCTCCTTCCCTGCCCCATAACCTGTTCAAGGCACAGCCTGGAGAGTCGTGCCCTTACTTACACACGTTGGTGTTTCAAACCACCACCTTCCTCACAAGCAAAGTCCAAACAAATAATAATAAAATCAGATCTACAAGATCAACCATGTCAATGCGTGCGTAAGTAACTCCTCAGTGATCATTCCAGCAGAGCCTGCAACTCCACACAGGCAAAACAACTGCAAGAACAAAGCAGCTACCATGTGACAGTTCATTTAAATTCGTGCGCCCTGCTCTAACTTATGAGAAACAACTTGCATGCAAAAGATTATTGATATAAGCTGAAGTAAACAAAACTATGCCCTTTGCTTTTTGTGTAAATCACCATGCACATGCGCAGGGCTGTACAGCACTAAAATAGTTATTCTAATTAAGAAGAAAACACAACAAAACGAAAAACAACCAAACAAACAAAAAACACAAACACCTTTGCCATATAGCGAAACAAATTTCAAAGAAAGTCATTTGTATTAAGTCCTCAAAACGAGATAACGTAAGATAACATGTCCTTTCTCCTTTGTATTTTGCATGCTTCAAAAAGTGACTGATGAAGAGCAGCCGACTGCCCTGATTTCTGCTGCCCACAACTACATTCTGTCTGCCCTTTCCTTCACCCCCGTGCCAGTCAGGGCAGAAACGGTCGTACAAAGACCTAACCTGGGGAAGCAGTTAAGCTCGGACTGTGGATTTTACAAACCAGCTTTCTTCTGCATTGAACACTATCGATGTCTGAGAAAGGCAGCAGCACAAGAGCCCACAGGTACAGGCGCCCTGCCCTCTCCTTATCCTCTGTGCGCTTTCCCAGCCAGGCCTCAGGACCTCGCGGGCTCCGCTTGTCCCGGCAGGGCCAGGCGCCAGGTACCGGCGCCAGGTACTGCCGGTGTCCCCCGGGTTCTCGGCACGTCGCCTCTTGCGGAGGCTGTTCCCGGGCTTAATGCCGAGCGCACCGCCTCCCGCCGCCCCGCTCCCGGGACCACCTGCCACCGCCGGCGTCTCGGGGGCCCGGCCCGCTCACCTTCGTCTGGCGCCCTCCGCAGCGCCACCGCCCCGCCGGGCACAGACCGACAGGCTCCAGCCGCGCTCCGCTTCAAAGCGACCGCAGCGGGGCCGCGGCCGGGACGAGGCCGCCCCGCGGCAGGGGCGGGACACGCGGTACCGGCACCTGCGGCGGGAGGGAACGGCCCACACAAACACAGCCGTGGAGAGAGGCCGCGAGCGCGAGGAGGGCTTCTGAGGGGGCACGCGCCGGGGGCTCGCGAGGCGGGAGCACGCGCCGGATAAGCGCGCCTTTAGGCATTCCCCCTCCCCCCGAGTGCGGGGGCACGGGCGGGCGCGAGAAACAGAGTGTGAGACCCCGAATCAGCCCGGGGGCCGCTTGCCATGGCCCTGGAACACCGCCCGGCTGCCCAAGGTGCCCCGAGGGGCTGCCCCCGGCAGAGGGCAGCGCCGCCGCGCCCGCCCGACACCCGCCCCGTCGGCCGGCGCCGCTCTTGGTGCAGCCGCCCGCCAGCCGGGACGGGCGGGTGCAGGGGGGTGCCTGGCACAGCCGGTCCCACAACAATGCGCCGTTAGCGGCTGCCGCGTGGAGGGACGCCCCATGGGTGCCACTGCCAGCAGCTGCTATGTGAAATACACACGCGTGTGTACCCCACGGAGTGTCGCCTCTCCGCGTTTAAGAGCGCGGACGTTTCGCAGGAAAGCGCTGCCACCCTATCATGTAGAGGGGTCCTGCTCTCTCGCGATGTGGCCGCTCCCTCAGGCCCAGGACAGCCGTGAGGAACCCCCAGACAGGGCTCCCCCATCTCCGCTTGTCTCTTGCCGTCGTACCGGCGCCCACCGCGCCAGCTCGGAAATGCCGCTTACGGCGGGACGTAAGCCGCTGGCCTACGGGCGGAGGCACACATCGGGCAGAGAGCTGACCGAGCGCTCCCCGGCAAGGGTCGAACCGCCCCATCGGACCACGCCGGCCAGCGGTGGAGAGGAAACGTGGTTTGAGCCATAAGACAGGGACAGGGCTGGTGCCGGTCCGTGGCACCGCGCTGCCCGGCTCAGGGAGCGACTCCGCTGCTGTTCATGCACCCGTCACCGCTCCCGTCCCGCGCCCTGCGAACCCGCGGGGATACGGCGCGGCCGGGCACCCCATTGGCTGTTGCTAGGTGACGTGCGCCGCGCCACGTGACCGGTGTTAAATGCCGTCCCGGCGACGCGCGGCGCCGCAGAGCCCGTCCCGCTGGCGGCGGCGGGAGCGCTGCTGCCCGCCCCGGCCTGGCCCCGCGGGTGCGGAAAGCAGCGCAGCGCAGCACAACGCAACGCGGCGAACATGGTGGCGCGGCCGTGACCGCCTCTCCCCGGTGGGGACGGCCGCGGGACGGCGGCGGCCTGTGCCCCGGTGAGAGGGGGAGAGGGATGACTGGGGTGCTGGAGAGCCTGGTGCCGGACATGCACGCCAGCCAGATCTCTGCCAGCAGCTACCAGCACGGTGGCCTGCACAAGCCGCAGGAGTCCCCAACGCTGCCCGTCTCCACGGCCACCGACAGCAGCTACTACACCAACCAGCAGCACGGGGCTGCGGGCGGGCCGCCCTACGGCCCGGTGGGCCCCTACCCCTACGCGGGCGGCGGCACCGCCCCTTACTCCGCCAAGGCCGGCTACGACCTGGGCTACGCGGGAGCCTATGGCTCTTACGGGCCCTACGGCAGCAGGACCTCTCCGGCCAACAACGACTCTGGTACGTCCAAGACCTGGGGTGCAGCTCTGGGGAGCTCTCTGGAGCCAGGCGGCCACTCCAGGGCCGGCTATGAGGCGGTCGGTGCTCGGGACACGGGGTGGACCGGAAGGGCGCTCGTCCCCGGCGGGCCACCTCGACGGGGTGGGCGGTGATGCCGCGTTTCGGACAGGGCTCGAGGTGGCGGGAGCGCCTCTCCTCACAGGGGCCGACGTTTCTGCCGTAGCAGAGAAGGAAGACTGCGAGCCAGAAATCAGGATCGTGAACGGGAAGCCGAAGAAAGTGAGGAAGCCCCGAACCATCTACTCCAGCTTCCAGCTGGCAGCTCTGCAGCGGCGCTTCCAGAAAACCCAGTACCTCGCCCTGCCCGAAAGAGCGGAGCTGGCGGCCTCCCTCGGCCTCACACAGACCCAGGTAGGGCTCTCCCGCCGCGGGATGCCCCGGCACTCGTCCTTCGCGGGATCGGATGGGGCCGGTTGGGGGGGGGGGGTGTGGATGTGGTCCGCGGCGCCTCGACAGGCCCGGAATGCCAGTGCAGGGGAAGCGTCCGAGCCGACGAGGCAGCGCCGGGACTGCCCGGGGCTGCGAAAGCTGCTCCTCCCTGCCCCGCCGCGGGCGGCCCCGGCGCCGGGGCGCCCTGGCAAGGCTGCGGCCGCCTGACTCCCCTCTTTCCTGCAGGTGAAGATCTGGTTTCAGAACCGCCGCTCCAAGTTCAAGAAAATGTGGAAGAGCGGCGAGATCCCGGCGGAGCCTCCCCAACGCCGCAGCTCCTCGCCACCGCCCCCCACCTCGCCCCCCACCTGGGACTTCTCTCCGCACCCGCGCACGGCGGGCGGCACCGCCAGCCCCAGCCCCGCCGCAGCTTTTCTCGGGAGCTACTCGTGGTACCCGCCGGCGCCCGGCGGCCCGGGGCACCTGCCGCCGGCAGCCCCTCTCCCGCAGGCGACGCAGCCTCCGCACCACCACGGCGGCAGCGGCATTTTCTAGGCGCCGCAAAGACTTTAGCCCGAGGGGCTACCGAGGTGCAGCACTGGTGTTTTGGTGAAGCCTGGCTCCGGCCGTCCTGGAGGAGAGGAACCGGGTGTCCGCGCCCTATCCATTGCGCTGCCGGCGGCGGACCCCGTGTGCGCTCGGCCTCGGGGGATCAGCCCTCCTGCCGCCAAAATAACCATGCTGCAGAACAAGTACCCAGCTCCCCTCCTGCCGTCCTCCTTCCTCCTCCCCGGCTTCTCCATCCAACCACCGGTGCAGAACTTTGGTTAACTTTATTTTTTATTTTTTTAAAGTCGCTAGGTGCCTTTGCGGAAAACCTCACGTTGATGCTGGGGATTAAAGAATAAAATGTTAAAAAAGAGAAATAATTTTATATGTAGATTTAAGACAAGAGCCTCCCGTGGATAAGTTACCCTTTTTAGCCGTGATCGAAACCGTCCGGTGAGGGGGCCCTGTCGCAGGCGGCGGTTGAGGGGGGATTTCCTCCCGCGCGGTGCCTCCGGGCAGGTTTCGTGACCCGATGGGGCCTCCCCGGGGAGGGCGCCGAGCCCATCCCTCCCCTCATTCCCCCATCATCGGCAACCCAGGCACTGGCCTTGCCCCTGTGCCGTTTGATGTATAGAGTCGTGGGAAAAAAAAGGGGAAAAGGAAAAAAAAGAAGGGGGGTATTTTTGGTTATTTATTATGGAGAACTTACACACTCTTTTATGTTTCTTTTACAATAAGCAGAGATTATTTAAATAAATTATTGTTTCCATGGTGCCCGCGCTGAGTTTCTTTGGGAATAGGGGAGATTGGGGTGTCGATCTGGACCCCGGCGCTCACTGGGGGGAGTGAAAAGCTGCGAACCCTCCCCATCGCAACTGTTGCCGCAAGCCGGCGACCTCCAACCTTCTTCCTCCCCTCTCCTTCCCGTCTACAACAAAATAGCGCCTCTGACAGTCTTCTCGGCGAGGCCATGAATCACTCAGCGCTCCCGGCAGCAGCCCAGAGCCGCCCCCCCGCCTGCTGGCGCCAGCCACATTTCGCCCAGGACTGGCTCCTGCCGCCTCCCAGGCGGGCCGGAGGGGTTTGGGGCAGGGCAGTGTCCGGGGACCGGAGTGCTCCTGCAGCCGATTCCCGGCCGCAGCCCTGCCCCGGGGAAATTTCGTCTCCCCCTCGCCGTCGGTAGCACCCAGGCCGGGAGCCCGCGTGGGAGCTTTGCTTGGGCCGGAGCTGGTGGGTGCCACCGAGCCCCTCTTTTGGCCCTTCGAGTGCTGGAGGCACCGGTTGGGCTCACTTCGGGATGTGCTCCAGAAGGGCTGGACCCTCCAGTACGTACTCCTCTGGGATGTAGCCCTCCAGTCTTTGCCCTTCATAGCTGAACCGCTCTGGATGTACCCCCCGACGGCTGGATCCCTCCGGGCTGCACCCCCTCCAAGTTGCGCCTCTCCGGGACGGAGAGGGCTGACATCCCCGGAACGTAGCCCTCTAGGGGACCCCATAACCCTCCCTGCACCCCTCCAGGCTGAGCCCCTTTCTAGACTGCTCTCCTCGTGAAATGCCCTCCCTCCCCAACCTGTAACCCTGAGGGTGTAAACCTCTGGGCTGCACCCCTGGAGGTCCCGGTGTCTGAAAGAAGAGTGCTGGGAGGGGATCCTCTGCCCCTCGTCGCACCGAGGGTCCCGCCAGCCTGGGACGGGGCGGGGGGAGAGGGGTCGGTGCGGAGGATCCCGCTGCAGACAAGATGATGAAGTGGCCCAGGCCAGCTCGCCCGGGGTAGGGAATGCGCAGCCCGGCCAGGATTCTGCCGCCAGGCTTCGGCATGAGGAGCCCGGACAGGGCCGGGGAAGGTGCGGGGAGGGCACAGGGGACACGCCGGAGCTGAGGGCCGGGAGGGTGGATTGCTCCTGAAAGCTTGGGAAAAGCTGGGGAACGAGGGGAGGGGAGGCAGAGGAGCGAAGGAGGAGTGAGGGAAAGAGAGGAAGAGGGGGGTGGAGGACGAAAGAGGCGGCCGCAAATGAGGCAAGAGGAGGGAGCGGGAGAGACAAAGAGGGAAGCGGCAGCTGCCCGCCAGCTCCGGCACTGCCCCGGCGGCGCGGACGGGGAGGACACCCCGTCCCTCACCTCTTCCCTCCGCCACTCCCGCCTCGGCGACCGCGGGGATACACCGCTGCAGCGGCCTCGGCCGCTCGGTCAGGCCGGGGGAAAAGAGCGGCGGGCGGCGAAGCGTGGGAAGCAGCGGGCACGGCTGGGGCGGTGGGCACGGAGCGGGCTGGGCGGGGAAAGGAATCGGGGCTGCCTCCAGAGACAGGGGCACGCGTGGCGAGGAGCCCACAGCCCCCGGACTGACAAGGGCTGTGCTCCGTGGCCCCGGGAGGGGCGTGTGTGCGTGTAGGGTGTCTGGGACCCCCCTCTACCAAATGACAAGTTTTGCTAAACCGCTCGTCCGGGATGCAAGAGAAAACCGTGGGCCCGGGGCACGACCGGGACGGGGACAGCCAAACCTCCCCCCCACCCTGCCACCCCGCCCCATCGTTTCTACAGGCGCTTCCCGCTGCTAAATGAACACACACACCCCAAACACCTGCCCCTCATCCCGCCGTCACCTCTACACCGTCCCTCCTCGCCCATGGACTCCGTCCCGGTGCAGCGGTGAGGTGCGGAGAGTGGCGCGGTCCCGTGGAGTCGGGCAGGATGCCGACAGCGGCGGAGGGGTCCCGGTGAGGGGGACGTATATCAGTGGTCCGGGAGCGCAGCAACCCCCTCGGGACGGGGAAGACGGCGGCCCTCCCCTGTTGCCCCCCACGCCTTCCTTCTCCTGTTTGGTTATTTATTACTTTATTACTTATTTATTCGTATTTATTTGCTGCCCGCTATCAGCGGCTCTCCCTGGGCTACCCGCACCTGGTGTTTATGTGCGTGAGGCTTTTTGAGCTTCACCCCACAGCATCCTTGCAGCTTCCGCAGCCCTTCCAGGCTCTTCATTTCTCCCGCCGCTCGCAGGGGCTCGGGATGCTGGTCACAGCATGCGGAGGGGATGCACACCAGCTCGTCGCACCTCCAGGTGCACACGCATAGATTTGTGCGTGTTTGCAATCTGCTTTCGCATGCTCTCTTTTCCTGTCCGGTAGGACGGGGCGGGCACCGCTCTTAACCAAGTGCCCCCGCTCAAGGCGGCAGCTATGGGGGCTCGGCCGCCCGGGGCCGGGACGAGCAGTCGCGGGGAGAGAGCACATCCCCAGCACTCCACGAAGGGTTGAGGGTTGGTGGGACTGGGCCGATTCCTCCCCAAGTCCCAGCGCCACCGCCTTCTTCTCCCCCCGCGTCGGGCCCGGCCCCAGACACGGGCGGCTGAGGGGGCCGGTCACAGGGAGCGACCGGGGTAATCGGGGGGCTTCGCAAGCAGCCCGGGCGGGGGGGTGCCGGGCCGGCAGCCACTGGGCGAGGGGCACCCGGTGCCTCCCGTCTCACGGGCGGGGCCGGCCGGGCTTGTGCCTTGGGTAGGCAATTTATTCATTTGCCCGGTGAAAAGAAAAAGCACGAGAAATTAAATTAAAGCGGCTCTGGCAAAAGGAGTTATTTGAGGCATGAATGTCTCCCCTAAAGCTGCAGCAATCATGTGGCATTAGACACTTCCGGAATCCTATAGCCAACTTGAAAAATCCCAGACCCCTTTTTTCCCTAATTTTTGCTCTGATCTGTAATTTTATCCACATTTGCACTAGTTTGAGCATTCTGGCTCTCCCATCTGAAAGCCTGCAATTACTATATAATTCTTCGCAATTTCACATGTCCTAATATGGACTGTAATTTTTGCGCAAGACAATTTCCTGCTATTTCAAGCATCAACATTGTCAAAGTTGTATGTACATAATAAATGGGAATATCAATGCATAGTTTTTAGCATAACATCTTGACTCCTCGATAATTATATCCGTTCGGAGCCTACGCAGAATTAGCCTGAATTGCATGGTAACTGCTGCTGCTTTAAAATTTTTAAAAATTACTCATAATTTTCCCAAAGATTACCAAGATCTCGAGTGCACAATGTCATCAGCGTAATGAAGAGTAAACATTTATGCTAATAATCTGCAATTTTTTTCATCAGCTATAAAGACAGAGGCTATATAGCAGAAAATTTCAGTCATATTCTGCAAGAGCAGAGCTGCAAAAAGGCTGCTGCGCTCGCTCAGAGGCATGTGCATCTCTGGGGGATCTCGATCCACATTTGCACTCTCAGGATATTATTATTGTGATCGGCTTCTTCTTCCTTTCTTTTTTTTTTTTTTTTTTTTTCCCCTTTCTTTTCCTTTCTCTCCCCTTTCTTTCTCCCTCCCCGATCCTCTCCCCCTGTCTTGCTCACACTCTCTCGCTCCTGTAACTTTCGTAGCAAAAAGCCGCGTCCGGTCCTTTGGTGTGTTGTAAAGCAAAGACTTGTGCCCAGAGCCTCAGGGACTGAGGCGGCAGGTAAGGGGGGCGACACAGGGGGTACGCGAGGGAGCGCACGGGGCGCGACGTGGACGGGTGCCCGGCGCGGGCCGCGGAAGCGGGGGGAAAGCAACTGGCACCGGCTCCGCCGGCCCTGGGTCCCGCAAAACTTCCCGCCTGCGGCGCCGGGGCGAGGGGCGGGAACGGGGCGCCGGGCCGGGCAGGGGAGATGCCGCGCCGGGAGCCGCTCCGAGCCGCAGAGCGCTGCGCAGGCACAGCGGCGCCGGGACGGAGCGGGGGCACTCGCCACCCGGGGCTTCAGCGGGGCCGGGGACTGCCGCCGCCCCGGCGCGATCGTTCTCGGTGGTGGTTCCGCGGTGTGCGTTTGGCCGTTCCTCGCGAAGGGGAGCGTTACTGCCCGGTTCCCAGGCAGGAGCTGGGCGGTGGGCAGGGAAGGGGGGACACTGGCGCCGGGGGGGGAGACACATGGCACTTTTTCACCGCCGGGAGCGGGGCAGGCGGGTGGCGGAGGGGGAGCTGAGCGGAGCGGCAATTTCTTGTCCCTCTCTGTCAAAAGAAGGGAGCATATTCCGAACGCAGTCGGGCTCGGGCTCTGATATTTGATTTCCCCCCCCCTCTAGTTTCAGGGGCCGCTCTGTGTTCTGCAATTAGATTGACACATGTACAAAATCCCCAGCCATTCAAGGGGGTTCGCAGGGACACTCCAAGGGGATTTTTTTTTTTTTTTCCTTTTTCTTTTTGGGTGGAAGATATTAAAGAGGTATCTGTTGTTTGGCAATTTTGCTAAGTCTGTCTTCATTACTTCAACATTGTGCATTTGCTAATTTGGAAGCCCCTTCCTATTGACAGCTCTGCTCCATACACCTGCAAGCAATTTGCAGAGCTCCAATATAGGAGAATTGCAGAGATGGCAGCTCGTACCTATTTTATGGTGGGGTTTTTTTTCCCTTCGCTTTTCTCAATGCACAGCAAATTTGGCTTTCAGTGCGTTATCTCTTTTGTTAATGCAAAAAGATTCCCTGGGCGAAAAAATTGCTCATAATTACCAGAGAGATGGGGAAACTGCATTAGAATAAATAAACCTGAAATTACTGTAATTATGTTGTGTTTGATGGGCTCGGCTTGTAATCAAGAAGAGAATACAGTGAAATGATGCTGACCCTCTTGGGTTTGCAGCTGTACGCGCACTTTGGGGTCTTTTTTTGCAAAAAAAGAGTCATTTTGATCATCATTAAGCTGTGTGTAACCTATTTCAGAAGTGTTTGAAAATGAGGGGCACTTTTTTATTTTTTTTCTCCCCAACAAGGAAAAAATATATCCCAAAATTACATTTTGCCATTTACAGGCTCATCCACCGGGTTTTGTTTGCGGGGTAACAATTGTTAAAGGTATAATATTCGAAATCAGGATTTAAACATTGTAATGAGGTATTGTTTCAATATAAGCACCTTTGGATTATTCATAGTTTAATTAATATCCTCATTATGAAAATCTTCGAATCAGGTATTTGATGAACTACTTGTCAGCAACAAGGCAGAATTAATTAGGCCTGTATTGAGATTCACATTTTCAAATGTACAATTATAATAGCCTCTAACTCAAGACCGCCTCGCTGAGAGAAAACTAATAATTTCTCTATTTGAACTGTTAGCAAGACTTTATTGAATTAGGGGAAGCCAATATATCTTTAAAGCGCTCGGAGCTGCTTGACCACCCCATTTCTGTCCGGTCAAAGCAGTCTGATCTTTGGCTGCAGGCGCCGCAGAACCTGCGCGGGTCCCCGTGCGCTTCGCTCGGGTCTGCGCCGTGCTCGGGACAGGGCTGGGGCCGTGAGGCAGAGAGAAATGCAGCTCCCGGGAAGTGTTTTCGGGGCCGAACCGCCGTGGGCCGCCGCGCCGCATTTGCGCGCCCGGGGGGATGCTGCGCTGCCGTGCCTCTGCCGAGCGCAGGCCCCGCGCTCTGGGCAGTGGGTGCACGATTCGGGGAGGGTGTGGGTTGCCCTCCGGGTTGCACACGCCGGGGAACTTCCGCACCTGACCGCGCCCGGCTCCGCTCCGCTCCGCAGCGCTTCACTCCCAGTAGAGCGGGGAGCGGGAACGGCTGAGCCCGGCGCTGGGGTACACGCTGCGGCTCCGGGACGGCTCCGCCGTCGAGAAGATGCGTGGCCCGGCTGCCAGGGCCAGCGCCGTGGCGGTACCGTCCCGCCCGCAGCCGCCTCCCGGCCAAGGTGCTGTTCCCGGCCTCTCCGCGAAGGGTCCCGTGGCCCATCGCGACGACCGCCGTCCGGCTGGGTCTGGCCGGACATACCCGGGGACCGGCTGCTCGGCCAGGGGCGGCCGTCCCCTTCCCCCGCTTCGCCTCCCGGTTACGGCCACCGCCGCCCCGCCGCGGAGGCTGGCCCAGGCCACGAGACAGGGAGCACGCGTCTCTGTTTTTCCAAACCATAATTTTACTGTCTCAAAGAAACTTTATAACTTATGTACAAAGATTTGTGTGGTTTTCGGTTTTGTTTTTGTTTTTCTTTCCTTCCTCAGATACAAAGCAATAAGTTAACATTCTCAATATAAAACTAAACTTTGACATATAGAACACTAAACACAGCCGAGCTCAGTTTATCACATCTTCCGAGGTTCACAAGTAAAATGTCAAGATCTCAGTACACAAAGCATCATGTTTTACAGCCACACGAAACGGAAATTATAATAAAAATTAAAAAAGGCTAAATTTGTGCAACATGTTTACATAATAATAACATTAATAATAATAATAATAATGAATAAAATATGTACAGCGAGTAGCTCCTGCACGTCGGTTTGTGCATTTAGACTTCGGGCCATCTTTGCGCGGAGAAGCCTGGCCGGGGCTGCGCGGAGCTGCGCGGGTGCTCCTGCCCGCCCGACGGGACACCCCCCCCGCCGTCGCTGCCCTCGGGGCTCTCTTTCCGTTCTCCGCGCCTTGCTTCACCTCGGCACCGCGCTCGGCAGCTGCTGCGGCTCCACTTCCGAGCACCAAACACGCACGTATTCCCTTTGTTAAATACGCCAGAGATGCAAACCGTTGAGCGCCAACCCCTCCACAGCAGCGAAGTAGAAAAGTTCTTGTAAAAGTTAAAAATCGCGCCTTCTTTCGAGGTGGTTTATTGGGGGGAGGGTGAGCCGCGGGCCGAGTGTGGTTTTGTTTGAAGTAAACGGTGCGTCCGTCCGAGCAGTGCACTCAGCGAGCTGAGTTTGTTTCTGGCGCTCTCATAGTGGTAATTTAAATCAATAAATAAAACCCCTGTCTTCCCCTTTTAACAACAACAAAAAATATACAGATGGAGAGCGAAAGGTACAGAAAACGTCGAGGGAAAGAAGCTCTGGACATTGTACAGCTTCCTCCCCCCTTGCAATTGAAGAGACCGTCAGATCGGAGTAGCAAATAAACGACCTACATTTCAACAGACACAGACAGACAGACAGGACAGAGGAGAGGGCTTCCCCCCTCCCAAACAACTTTTTCCGATTGTCCCACAAAGCCGCGGCCGCCGCTCGCGGTCCTCTCGGTCTGGTGCGCGGTCGGTGCCCGGGGCCGCCCGGCAGCTGTCAGCGCTGGGAACCGGCCGCATCGCAGCTGTGCGCTCCCGCACCGGGCTGCGGGGCAGCGTCCCGGCGGCTGGACGGGCAAGAGACCTCCTGCTTGGTTGTCCGCTTGGGTTTCCTTTGTGTTTTTGTCCTCTCTCTCTTTCCCCCTGTTATTATTTTTTTTTCCCCTCATTTTCCCCTTTCCTTTTATTTTATTCTTAATTTCTCTCTTTTTTAAATTTTTTAAAAATTATTTTTTCCATTATGATTTCGAATCTTTTCGGGACCGATGGTGCTTGCGGTAGGGGAAAACGCGTTTATAATCACATCAGCTGCGGCTGCTGCATAGCTTCTTGGTGGGCCGAAGGATACCACGACGTGTAGCTGGGGATGTAGGTGCCCGGGGTGCCCGACGAGGCCTTACCGGAAGCGGAGGTGGTATTCCACACCGGGGGCACCGGTGGCGAGCCGCCGGAGAGAGCCCTGCCGTTGGTCAAGGCGCTGCTCTCCAAGGCAGCCCCTCCTTGCTTCATCAGCTTCTTGAATTTGGAGCGCTTGTTCTGAAACCAAATCTTCACCTGCGAATGGGAACGGGCCAGGGCTCAGCATCCCCCAGTACGGTCCAGCATCCCTCCCCCCCACACCTTCCCCGCCGGGGTCCAATGGACCCTGCACCCGGCGGCCCCCCGGATTCTCCTCATCTCCCAGTGGTTGCTGTGCCCGTTGCCATTTCGTGATGCTAAAGCAGCCGGCAAGACCCTCCCGCCCGCCCCGTCGCGGAGGAGCAGCCGGTGCCGGGGAGGCCCCTCGGGGGCCTTTGCGGCACCGGCTGCTCCTCCGCGTCGGGACGGGCGTCGCGTCGGGCCCTGTCTGCATCACGAGTGGGGACAGGGAGAGGACAAGGAAGAGGGGTCGTCACTATCGGAGCTATACCTGGGTCTGGGTGAGTCCCAGAGATGCTGCGAGCTCGGCTCTTTCGGGGAGAGCCAGGTACTGAGTTTGCTGGAACCTCCTGTTCAAAGCCTGTAGCTGCAAACTGGAATAAATAGTCCTGGGTTTGCGGATTTTTTTCCCTTTCCCATTAAAGCGAACTTCCCCTCCTTCCACCACAGTGCTTTTCTCGGATTCGGCCCCTACAAACAACAAGCGATGCAGAATAAATAACAATAATAATAATGGCAGCAATAGTAATAACAGGAGTAGCAGCAGCAGCAATAGTAACAATAACAGCAGCAACATCAACAATAACAATAATGAGAAGGAAGAAAAGTGAAGCTCGACTAACGCTAACAAAGGCTCCGGGCTATTATGGCAGCCCAGGCTTCTTCCCAGAGAAAGTTTGCTATTTTTACAGGCTGCAGTTTAGGTTTAATTACCCTTAATTGCATACATTGTTTATAGCGCTACGCAATAAATAATTACGAAGACTAATACGTGCACATCTGGGTTGATTTCTTTTCCATCCAGGCATTGTGTGCTCTGTGTACTGCTCCCCTGTGATCCTCAGCCTCTCCTCACTCATATTTTGTAATTTAATTTCATTCCCCCCCCCCTCCATAGATTCTGTTGGTTTTTTTTTTTTTAATATACGAGCACCCTCCCTCCTTCTTTGCCTTCCCTCCCCTTCCCCCCCCTCCCCAAAGCCGAGTGCACCTACCTGTCTCCTCTAACCGGGTCTGAGTCAGGCTGGAGCTGTTGGGGTAGGACTGCACTGAACTGATGTAGGGGTTGCTGGAGTGGCTGCTGACCGAGTTCACATAGGGGTAGCCCAGCGGTCGGGAGAAGGACGAAGCTGTGCTGTACGAGCTGTCAGGCTGAGAGTGGCCCGCGGAGTGTAAACAGTGCATGGAATAGTGTCCGTGGGACATGGGAGAAGGAGACATTTGCTGGCTGGGCGGCCCAAACTCCATAAAGACAGCCTTCCCTGAGACGGGGCTATTTAGACTCTCTGGCATGGTAGTCATGGTCATTTCTTGTCGCTTGGTCTGTGTGTGTGTTCTCTCTTCAGCTTGCCTTTTTGGGGTCTGTTGTGTTTCTCAGGACAGGAAAGAACCCAATTTAAGCGGAACAGGGTTTTTCACTTTCCATTCATAAGAAAATGGAGTTTGTCTCTTTGAAAAGTCTAAGCATGATGCTGTAGATCTACACAAACTCGCCTAAAAGCTTTGACTCAGCCAAGCCTATGAATATTCATGAGCTGGCGGAGCTGATTGGTCCGCCGTCTTGCATAATCGCTTTGGATTGGTCCAAGGCGCTCGGGGCTCGTCCGGACCCCGGTGAGCGCGGAGAGCCGGGCTGCCAGCGCCGCGCGTCCCCGCGCGCCGGCCGCACGCCTCGACGGCACCGCCGGCTCGGCTCTGCGGCCTCTGCTACGCCGGCTCCCCGGCACGGCTCCGTAGCCGGAGCAGTGACCGGAGCCGCTTGGGCTCCCTGCTTCCATAGCGGGCGGCCCGCTCCCGCCGGAGGCGGCTGAGGGCGCCCAGCCGGAGCTCGGCAGGAGGCAGCACCCAGCTCTCCGCCCTTCTCCTCCGCCCCTCGCCGCGCAGGAGACGCGGAGAGGACGGCAGCCGCGCTCCACCAGCCCCGGCGGGCTGAGGGCCCACCTTGCGAGACCAGCAGACAAAGCGGTGGGCCCTTTGCGTGCCCGGCCGCGCAGGCTCCGCGGGCACGCAGGGGCTCTCCGCCCCGGCTCAGGGCCGCCCGGTTGTTGCCGTATTGTCCTTAAAGAGAAAAAGGAACAATTCCAAGGAGACAAAACTCGCCCTGATCGGCCAAACGGAGCATATGAGCTTAAAATGAAAACTTCCGCGTGCGTTAGCAGTAAATGAGGTGGGACTTAGGAGATCCTCCCCAGAAAGCCCACGATGAATCCCAAATTACTTTGTTAGATAATTAGAAAGTGTTGATAATTATTTCTTTCATAATTCAGCGGTGTGACTGTAACAGGAAAATGATCTTGTGAAAGTTCACACGTGCAGATGTATTAGTTACTGATTCATTTGATTAAATGCTAGTCTCAAGTGCTCTGATCCACAGCTGAAGGCGGCCCCATTAGCATAACACTGATGTTTAATTTTCATACGCATAATTAGCCATATATTTAACACTAATAGCAACATGCAGCCTTCCAGCATTAAACAGCCTGGGATTTGATCTGGCCTGGGCTGAACTTTCCCGGTTACACCTAGGCTGTCTAGGGTGCACAGTTACCACGGCACCGCATCTATGTAATCAAGCGCGTTTTGGCAAAGGGGGAACACCAAAAAAAGGAAACATTCAAAACAAATCGCGGCGCTGATGCCGCTGGAGGTGGCAGTCCCGGACTGCCTTCCACCGCCACCGGGGCTGGGGCACCCCGGCAGCGCCCTCATACCGGGCTCGGGGCTCCACCGGGCAGCGCCGGTCCTTGAAGCAACCGTCTCAGGGCTGCGCAAAACCTGACAAGACCCCACCGCTCCTGTTCACACACACCCCCCCTTTCATTAGCGCTCTGTCGGTTTAATTGCCCATTTCCTAACGCCTCTTTTACTTCCTCTCCCCCTCCTTTTGTTTCCCTTTCTTTTTTTTTGCTCGCGATGCAAAGTTCATTCTCACGAAGCGGCCGCGGCTGTGCGCGGGAAGGGGCGGTAGCGGTGTGTCCCCACACGGACCCCTCCGGCAGCGGACTATGGCCCCCGGCCATGTAAGTGACCACCCGCTGCGTGTCTGCGCGTTCTCCGAGCGGGGACGGGGCGCCCCGACAGCTCCGGCGCCTCCGCCGGCCTCGGGTCCGGCGGCTGCGGAGAGGGGAAGCTGCTCTGTGCGCGCCGGTTCCGCCGCCACCTCCCCCGGTTGTTCGGGCGCTGGCAGGTCCCGGGGCGAACCGTAATCCTGTCGGCTCCTCCAAAACCCCGCGGACCGGACGGCGCGGCACTGCTCACACCCGTCCTCCGTGCAACGCCGGCCCTGGGCAGCACGCCTTAGGCGGGCACAGAGAGGCCGCGGAACACCCCGACCCCTCGGGGGCGACCGCCCCGTCGGGGCTCCTACCGTGCTTGCCCGCAAGGATTCCCGTGTGAAGGGCTTGTGCGGGCTGTCCCCGTGTAGCCGAGACATCCCTTCAGTCTCATTCATAATTAGGATTACAAACGTGCGCCATCAATGCCAGCGCCTGGCTGCCACCGCTCCGCCGCGGTCCGTAAAAGAAGCAATCCCATCAGTTACTGAGGGATTCAGAGCAAACAAGGACTTCCAGGAGCTGCCAGCAGCCTCAACACCGGGATGGGGGTGGGGGGGTGTCCTTGGCCCCAGCTGCCCCGATCCCGCCTCACCCCAAGCCGCGGCAGGGGACTGGGGAAGCTCAGCACCTGCGGTGCCATCCAGGGGCTCTCGGAGCGGCCACCCGCCGGAAGGTACCCCTGGTGTGTCGCCAGGACGCACAGGACCCCCAGCTGCTCCCAGC
This sequence comes from Psittacula echo, assembly GCF_963264785.1. Classification (NCBI taxonomy): domain Eukaryota; kingdom Metazoa; phylum Chordata; class Aves; order Psittaciformes; family Psittacidae; genus Psittacula; species Psittacula echo. The sequence goes on along the minus strand of NC_137743.1, from coordinate 66,550,232 downwards.
GCCTCAGGGTCTCCGAAAGTAAAATACTCCCTTCCCCGTCCGTCGGGCAGTGCTGCGGGTCCCTCGCCTCCCGCGGCTCAGCGCGCTGTTTAACCTCTGTGTATTCGTAAACTTGTTGGCTGCATCGTTTGTTTTTACAGGTTTTAAGGCCTTCCAAGCTCCTCTCGGGGAGGACGGAGCTGAGCGGCTGCCCCGCGGTGTTAGCTGTGTTCTGGTGGGGTCCTGCTTTTTGAAAAGATGCTGTTAGGAACTATTAGAGCTGACAGCTCGCTGTACTCGAGTGAAAACAAACAGCAGTGTAATGCTGTAAGAAAGGGGCTTACTTCTGCCCTGAACCACCGAGGGAGCCGGTGCAGAGCAACCCCGGTCGCCTGCATGTGGCAATCTCGGCACAGGACAGCATCTGACTACAATTAAGGGCAAGTTATTCGTACCAAAACTGCACCGCTGCTGCCGCGGATCTGGGGCATTTCTCAATGTCCCTTACTGATCTCCAAAGCTACCCCGCATTTCACAGGACAGGGTCCTGTTCCAGTAGCTTCACAAAACCAAGGCCAGAGCCGTCCGGCCCGGTGAGGCGGTCAATAACCGGCTAATTGCAAGCGACCCCCCCCACCGCCCGCAAGCCCGGGGCAGCACCGCAGGGAGTGCGGGGCCGAGTGGGACCCACAGCTCATGAGGAGCATCAGCTCCAAACTCCATCCAGGAGCCGGGGCACTCTTCAGACCGCAAACTCCTCTGTTTCTGTTAGACACTTTCACTGCGGAGTGCCTCTCCCTTAACTAACATGGGCACCGCAGAGCAGTGATTACCCCAAAAAGGCTAATTCTTCAAGCAGGGCAATTATTGATCTCCAGAGAAGCACGCTTCGCATCTCATTTTTAATCACTTTTTTCTTTGTGCTGTGCAAAGAGAAATTAGCCGAGGCAGGAAGGAGGGGAGGGGGCTGCTGTTGGGAAGACTGTGGGAGAAGAGGCGGCTGCCACTCCTGCCACCCTTGGGAAACTTTTTTCCACCCTAGTAGAAGTTACAGCCTGGGAAACAGCACTGTGCCAATCACTGTGTAGACAAATTGAACCCGTATCTTAGCTATAAAGGGAAAATCCTATGTTCCCCTGTCCTCTCAGCTGCACAGAGACCGTGTCATCTGATACCAGTTTGTCCCACACAGGATTTGGAAGAGAGGGGACCCGCTCTCTGCCCCTCACCCCAAATAACCCAAACCCTTTGCACTCGCAGGCTGTGCATGGCTGCTTCCAGGGTCACAAACAAGCCAAGGGACTTTATTAAATCCTCACCAGCTAACACACGGAAAGGTCTATGTCCAGAGCCAAACCTCTCCAGCTGCTTTTTCTGTCCTCTGCTGTGAGTTCTGCAGCACTCATTCTCCATAGAAACTACAGAAATCCTCCTCTCTTCCGAGTGAAACTGGAAATCCCAGAAGCAGAATCCCTCCACTCCTTGCTCCATCTTTAGGCTTCTTCCACCAGTTTAGATAGTATTTCTGCTCCCTCTGAGGTAATCACAATGGTATGTTCAAACTGTGCTGATCTGAAATGCACATTTAGCAGTTATTAGGGGACAAATGTGTCTACCATGCCCGTAACACTCACCCGGTTTTGGTGGGGTTTTTTTGGCTGTCAGTAATCAGTTCTATAGCTTTAGGAAAGATCAAAAAAATTAAATCAGGCACCTTTTATTGTCTACAGAAACTGCAGTCCATTTATCCTTCAGAATCTTAAATTCGGGGGATCCTTCCATTATTATTGGCTCTGCAGCAAGAAAAACAAGATGTATTCTAAAGTTAGTTGTGTGGAGTGTGAAGCAAGAAAGAAAGGGGGGGCCCCAGCAGGTAGCTCCCCTTCTGCACAGGTCCTGCTCCCCTGGGCTGGCGCTCCCTTGCAACACTAAAATGGGAACTAAAGAGTAAGACATCAAGGTAGGAAGTTGCCCATTCCTCTTTTGTAAAAGCAGGGAATTTTAATCAAGCTTTAATTAAGACCCTGTGGATAATAACCAAAGCACCAACCACACTTATAAACAGCAGATAGTTTTAAATATGTGAATTTTTTAAACAGGCTTAAAATGTTCATTAAATCAGCAAAACAACAATTTTCTTATTTCCCTCTAATTGCCATTTAGCCACACGGTGCGAGAGAGGGCTTTTCCCCGGCGGCTCTCCGTGATTGGTACCTTGCTGGCTCAGCCCACGGCCCCAGAGCCCAGCCGCAGCCCCGTCGGGCAGCGGGCAAGTACGAGCCACCCCGGGCTGATGGTCTCCGGTACACCGCTGCTGCGGGGACACGGACGCATCCTACCCATCCTTCCCACCCTTCCCATCCCCCACAGCCCAAGCGGGGCGGCAGGGCCTCTGCCTTGCCAAAAATACGCTTCCAAAATGTCATTTACTAGGATTTATAATAACCATTTAATTTTCTAAATCTTGTAATTTGGAAGCTATTTCACCCAATCGGTTCCTTAATATAGTAAAAAAAAAAAAAGATATTTTAATCTTCTGCCTCCTAAGGGGTCAGTGTCGCCGACATGTCCCTATCTGCACGGGTATTTCGATATGCCAATAAAGAAACGGTCCAGATCTGGGCTGCTCTGTGTGTGCTTTTTTAAAGAAACCTGTAGCAGAGAGTTACTAACCTATTGTGAACGCCATTCCCTCTTCCATTAGCAAATCGCTGTCATTGGCTACCAAAGAAAATAAAAACGCAGTTATCACTGTTGGGTTTTTGGTTGTTGTTTTTTTTTCCTTTTTAATAAACGCAAACAGCACTTGGCTTAACCCCCTTTTTTGGCTCGCAGGTACCGCGCACGTCAGTCCCCACTACGAACCGCAGCATCCGCCAAAAGTGATTCCACCTCGGCGGCAGCGGGACCGCCCGAAGGCGGCTCTGTCCAGGCCGGGTCCGGGGGCTTTAGCTTTTGGCCGAGATTTTTCTTTACCCCGTAACAAACTTTGCCGGCATGGTTCGGGCGCGGGGGGGGATGCAGGGGTAAGGAGGGCGGTGCAAGTGTATAGGGGTGCGGGGACACGAGACACGGCGGATGCCGCCTGGTGTGGGGGTGAGAGGCGGTCCGCGGGGCTCTGCTGCCCCGATTACTTCGTTCAAGGAGCGATTTGTCCTCAAAAATACCCGTGCGACTCTCAGAAAAGGAGGCCGGGTCTGCCCGCCAGTACCCAGCGTGGAACGCCCCCCCCGGGGAGCCCCGCCGGGACTGGCAGCGTGCCTGGGTGAGGAGGGGGGCTCTGCTCATTTTACCCCCTCTCCTGGAGCTGTTCCATCACCGGCAGCAGAGCGAGCGCGGGGGGCAGTGGGGCCGCTTACCGTGGTGCCACACCTCGGGGTGCCCATGGAAGTACGACCCGATGCCGTGGCCGACGAAGAACGGGCAGACCTGGAAGCCGCCTTGCAGTGCCACGGAGCTGCGGGGACGAAGAGGACACCGTGAGGGAGTGTGGCCCAACCACCACCTCTGCCAGCCCTGGGTCTTGCCATCACACTGGTATCGGCAGCAGCATCACCCAGCTCCCATCCCCAGCACTGGGTCACCACTTTGTGCCTGCTCGAAAAGACAGCAGCCATCGGAGCTAGCACCAGTGAGCCATTGCTAGGTTTCAGAGTGAACATGCCTGCCAGCAGAGGCTGATAGCTTCTGTGTCAGCCCTGCTGTCTATGCAAGGCGGCAGCATATCATGCTCTTATCTGGTGCTGGGTAACCTTTTCCACAAGCACATTGGGAACTCATTTTAATCTGGGACAGCTAAATGGCAGCAAGCCACGCAGCTGAGGCTCCAGCACACCACCAAACTGCAGTCTCTGTTTCAGCCAACCCCTTCCTGTGTGCAGAGTCCATACAGGGTTGTGTACTCACTGTCTGCACTGGGTTTTCTGCAGGAAAAGAGGTTCTTGCTGCCAATACAGAGAGTTAAGAGCCCTACTGCTTCCTTTTTGGAATACTGCAAATATTCTGTACCCAAATGTATTGAAACTCTAGCAAATCTATTCCTGATAATGAATCCATCACCAAACCCATCAGCAGCAAAACGAAAGAGTCATAGTTCATCAGTTCTGCCCAGGAGATCTGTCTTGTCCTCCGGGGCCTGCCTCAGGGAGGAACATCTCTGAGAGCTGCCTGCAGGAACACAGTCAGGTACTGATCCCTGCCCATGTCAGGAAAGCAAATTCTTATCCTGATCCCTAAAAAAGGTATGTGGGATGTTCTCTGGCTGCTGGGCTACCCCATGTCTGCAGGTTTCACTCTCGGACTCTGCCCTTACTCAGGCAGTGGTGCATGGGGTGACCTAAGGGCTCAGCCAGGAAGGCTGCCACATTCAAAACAGAAACGTGCAGAGGTCTGGGGGGGCCTGGAGGTGTATTAGAAGTGACAAGGAGGCTAGCTCTGTCCCTGTATATGATCCCCATACTATTTCTAAAATCAAACAGGAAGGCACTTGGCCTGAAAGATTTCACCTACAACATTAAAAGCTTAATTTGATTGTTTTAAATCAAACTTGAAGTTTTAAAAACTTCAGGTTTGCCTATATTTAACCCTAACATGCTTCCTCAGAGTTTGAATACAGGTGGAAAAGCAGAAAAGTTAAGAAACTCAAACAAAAGTGTAAGCTGTCAGGAAATTAAAGCATGTTAAAACCTACAGAGAGGCTCTCACTCAGGTGCAAAGTGGCCTCAACATGTTGTATGCCAATCCCTTTGCACATCAGGCTTCACAGACCCTGCAGTGCTGGCTCCAGTGCCTGTGAGTCACCATCCCAGACTTTAATGCCACTGCAATTGAGGGACATGGTGCTCCACCACAGCAAAATGGCAATGAGAGAGGAGTCGGGTCAATGGTTAATAATGCTGCAGCGTTCAGACCTTAAAAGCACATTCTAACAGGATTTGTATAGTAGCTTTTACCCACCCATTGCTCTGATACAAAGACCCATCATATTTCATTCATTAACTCTAGAGAAAATGGAATGTCAATTTTAGCTGCCTCCAAACTCCTAAGTATTGGCAAAGAGGGTTACCAATAAGGCTAGAAGTTTGGCTTCATTTGGTTGTACACAAAGCCATCTCTATGGAAAAAAAGTAATGAAGGTTTATGCAGCAAAAAGTCCTACTTAGACATGGAAAACTTTCTCCCCTTCCGTTCTAACACATTGCCCACATCTGGGTCAGAGACTTGGCCTGCTGGCTATGACAATACTGAAGGCCAAGGAAGAAGCACAGGGAATGGAGTCAGAAAGCCAGATTACTCAGAAACATATACAAAATGAAACGGATGGTCTCCAGTGACCAAGCCCAGAGCAATGCAGATAATGAGTCCCATATGAGTGAAGCAATTCTCTAAAAAGATGGGAGAAGCCATCCATGCAACATGTGATAAGCTTTTCTTTCACCTTCTTCTGCAAGCCTTTTTGCAAGAGGACAAACAATCCCACTGACTATTCAGCTTTGCCTATGTCCTTACATGGCATTCCTGACCACTGAAAAAGCACGGTTGGTTTATGAGATGTTTTGTATTATTACAGGATTTTCCCCCCAGAAATACCCATCTTCTATAGCAAGGCAGAAAGCTCTTTTCTGTGCAGCTATTCTTCCAAGCACCATGGCCACATACTCTCTGTGGGCAGGGGAAGCTCTCGCCCCAGCACTCAGCTGCTGCTGAGAAGGGTGGCAGTGGCAGCAGCAGCTGCGTGCTGAGCACCGGGTGCAAGAGCGCAGAGGTACACAGAAGGCAGTATTAAGACAGCATCCTGTCCTCAGATGGTGAAAGAAGTGGTTCTAGTGCATTTCAACAGCAAATTCTGCCACTTTCCTGCCAAACAGCTTGAAAAGAACTCTGTTGGCACCAATACTTCAGTGGTTGCTGTCTGTGATCAAAATAAGGGATCTTGGAGCTCACAGGGCTTTGACATCGGCGCTGACGGACGTCCGTGCCCCTCCTCCTTCCCACTTAATAACGTCTACATAGAGAGCTTGGGTATTCTTTACATAAAATGCAACGTGGTCAATGAACCTGAAGTGACACACAGAAAACCTGTGGAGAAAATAAGCTGCAGGTATGAAACTCAGCCATGTTCAATCTGGCTTTAGCATTTGCATGCGCTTCAGAAGCACCTTATAGGGAATTTCACTCCACAACTACTAGCTTTACTTTGGAGTATTTAAAAATCCTAGTGAGCTCATTCATCCTTGTGGAGTTACAGTAAAACACGCAGCTTTCATAAAAACCCAAAGCTACTAACCCCAGCTACAACTTGCAAAAGTAATCCCGCATTTGGCTCTAAGTGCTGTCAGGAGGACTGTGAAACAGCTCTGAGAAGAGTGAATTGAACTGTTAATCTTGGTCAGCCTCTCCAGCCTCCAGGATTCCCAGGCTGTGGAATCTGATTAAAAATCAAGATGCCATGAAGTGGATAATTTTTGCACAAGTTCTGCCATTTGCTGCTGACAACAGCTCAACATTTCGGTTTCACTGTTTCACTGATCAGTTCAGGACCTGTCAGTGTTGGCATTTCTTTCCAGCTCTCCCTGGAAGGCAGCCTTACAAGATCGCAGCCCCAGCTCCATGTGCTGCACCTAGCAGACAAGCAGCATAAAATCAGGCATCCAGAGGAGTCCTGACTGCAAGTAGGAAAGCAGTGAAGGTGGAGGCAGCAGTTGGCACGGCTGAGCTGGGCTACCTGGCATCTGCCGTGGGAAAGGAGAGCTGCACCGCTGGGTGGATGCGCCAGTCTGCCAGTTCCCCTTGGCTGCTGAATCACTTCCAGAGCAAAGGCTGGGCAGCAGAGCCACGCTACACCGACAGCATCAAGGGGGAAAAAAGGTTCTTCAAAATAACTATTGTCAAAAATATCCATTGACACATTTACCATCACACAGTTTATTCTTTGAGCCATGTTGCACACCTGGGCAGAGGTGAATTGGGCAGGATTAAAAGCATAATCATTTAATGAGCCCAGTATTTGATTTTATGTTTTGCTGCCATGTGTTCCAGCCCAGTGGCTGCAGAGTCAAGAGTACCTGCAGTGCTGCTCCCCTTCTGCTGATGGCAAAGCCAGGCAAAGTATCTGGCATTGGGATGGACTGGCAGCAGTCAAGCTGGTAAAGGAACATCACTGAGGGCCAGGCTGTCCACCTAAACCCATAGGCAGAGCTTTCGTATGGTGGTATCATGCTTCTGAGAATGGACAGAGACAAAAGACTTGGGTGCCAGTTCCCTCCTGAGTATCCTCTTCCCATGTTGCCAGACAACAGTTAATTCTCCAAAAGGAGGGATGAGTCTAGAGACGTGCCCTGCCAGCAGTCCAACAGGGAAATTGCCACAAAGCCACAACAGGCAGGACTGACTCTTACAAAGCTCTCCTTGATACTCTGCAGCCTCCTCTGAAAGGAGCTCTTGGGTTATAAATCCCTCCTGCTAAGAAGCTGAAAAGCAGGTTGAAAGAATTTCCTTAGGGGGCTGGCCCTGTACAGATAGCCTCTAGGAGCATCTACAGGATAACAGGCAACCCAGTTCCAGAGGAAAAAAACATACATTCAGTCTTAGGACTGAAAGCCCCATTTTTTTTGGGGGTGGGAGAAAACCAACCCAAACTTGCAATTTCTTTCCTTTTTACCAAATATTGTGATTTTCCTCAAGGCAAGTCTGGTACAGTATTCTAAGCCCTCACAGGAAACAAATTGAAACAAATCCTCTTTTTATCATTGACAGAAACCACTTTGGGCTCTTTGATGGCATAAGGGAAGAATTTTGCTGATCAGACAAGATGGCACAGACGGCTTTGCTACTCGGGCTGAACATCCTGGTGAACTGATTCTCAGCTAGGGATGCCTGCCCTACAGTGCCAGCTTCTCTCCCCAGGGATAAAACAGTCTTGCAGAGAGAACAGCATGACATGAGTGGCTGAAGTTGCTAAACCTGTCTTACACTTTTGGGCACTTGGGAACACACTTGGGAAACACTGAATGAGATGAGACCTATGATAATTGTTTTCTTATCTAGGTATTTTATTTTTTTTAATTAGAAGTAACTGTGTTTTTCTTAGCTATATTGTTAGCAAAATGACCACCGAATGGCATATTTGCCTTTTTTTTTTTCTTAATGCTTGAAAACAGAATCAGCCTAAATGAGATTTCCTCCTGATAAAAATACCCATTTTGAATAGTACCATATTATCCAATTTAAGAAACTACAAAATTCTACTGGGAAAATATTAAAGTATTTTTTTCTTAAACAATTATATTAGACTGAGGGAATGCACAAGTTCAGGGATTCCCTATAATGACAATAAATGTTGAGGTATAATTAGTAATATTTTTGAGAGCCAACAATTGTTTTTTGAAAGAAAGGTACATTTTAGTTTCAAACCGGAACACAAATTACTGTATTTTTCTTACAATAGTGCTGAACTTTTATTTGAGGTTCTCTGTTTCTGAAAGCAGACATGATGGATTGAAATAAAAGATAATTTATTGCAATGCTTACTTTCAAGTGCAGAGAGAAGCAGTGTAATTGTAATTTACAGTAGCTGTCAAGGAAAATCTATCACAGATGACATTAAAATGACTTATTTTGCCTGAGCCACTTATTGTTTAAATGTGCATAATCTGATAGAAACAGATTTTTTTTTTAAAATCTGCTTTATATTGTTCTAAATTAATATCAAAACATATACTTACAAGTTAAACATTTTAAACCATTTATTAACACTTTCATTACTACTATTTTTTTTCTAGGAGTTGGAAATTGGTTTCTTTAATAATCTCACATTTATATTTTTAGCTCTCTACACTCACACAACGCTTCCACGTACCTAAGCTCACTGTCTAACAAGTAAATTTCAAACTAGACTTGTTTCTGTCGGAAAGAGAAATGTCAGAAATGGTAGAAGAAAATGGAACACAGGGCCCAATTCTGTTTCCACTGGAGCTGACCAACAGCTTTGCCACCACTTTCAGTAAGAACAGGTCAGCAAAGAGTCAGATTTTTCTAAGCAAACTAATTTGTGAATCCATGCAATCTTTTATTTGCAACTTGTAGGTGATGGGAGAAGGAATCCATGAAACACTGAGTGTCAGCTATCGAGCTTCCATAACAAAGACTATGTTACAATACTGAATGCAAACTCATCTCTGCAATATAATTACTTGGAAATCTACTGTAGAAAGGAAATATTCTGATTATTTGTGTGTAAGATATGTTCTGCATATCACTTGAGCACCTATCTAGAAATACTGATGAAAGAAACCAAGATACATTTGCATTCTGATGGGCCTAAATGTTTTCAGCTTGTAGGTAGGTGCCTATTCTCGGGTATTTATGGTATCTAACTCTTTCAAAGCCTCAGATTTGTATGTATGTATGCATTATATATGTCTGTCTGCATGCAAATACCAAATCACAAATAACTGGAAACACACAGCTTCAGCAAACCAAGGCGATCTTTCAGCAGAGGCAGTGTTAAAGTATTTCTAAACAAATCAGCACATTTAAATTGCCAACATGATAAATTCCTGAGAAATAAAGTTAATGACCTGCTATTTCATATGTAGTTTTGAACAGCTCCTAGCTTTGATTAATCTGCTTTTCAAAGGGGGCGCTGACTATATATATTTACACTTTGCACGTAAACTGACCTGTGTACCAACACAGCAAAAATCCAATGTCACATTCAATTCTGTTCTTTTTTCTTCTTCCTCCTTTTTTTTTTCTTTCTTTTTTTTTCTTTTTTTTTTTCTTTTTTTTTTAATACAGCTAGAATTAATGTAGTGAATCTGTAATGAAATGCATTATCCTGCATGGAGATTTATCAGATTTTCCAATTGAATGCCATGCTTTGCTAGCACTAGCTGGAGTTCACCTGCATGTTGGTGTGGCGTGTGGCTCTTTTTTGTAAAGAGTTAAGTTGAACACAAAAAAAGGGAACAAAGGTCAGCACCCAGCCGCCACTTGAATGTGAGATTTTTCTTTTTATTCCCCTTGATGTATACTAGGCTCTGTGTTATTAGTCTTAATGATGGAAAATTGTAGTGTTGATACAAATCTTTTTTTCAAAGTAGTAGGCGGGAGCTCCATTTGTTAGTAAGTTTTTTTGTGACTAAAAGCCACGGACAGTACATTTATGTAGCAGTAAAAGGCCTAGATGCTCTTTCCATAGCAGAGCTAATTATTCCTACTGTGACCTTACTGATCTACCCTGTTCCTAGTACATCTCATCTGCACGCCTGTTCCTCTGTGTAGATGGTGTCAGAGAATATGAAAAACCCTATAATGAAACCATTTTCATGATGGAGAAAGGCTACTGGAGTTGCACTTGCTACAAAGAGGCTCAATTATATGAGTAATTGTGATAATTTTCTACATTCATAGCCTTCAATGGGGAAAAAAGAATGAGAGCCACAAAGGAAAATTACTTTAACAAGAAAGTACAGAGAGTAAAAATGGAAGAAGAGACAAAAAAGGGGAAAAAAATAACCAGAAAAAAAGTTTAAAAAATAGATCTGGAGGGAGGAATAGCAAGACAGGGAGAACAACAGAAATGCTCAAAAAGCCTATGTGCAGCTGTGTTGCACAATTAAATTGAATTTTTTTTCTGCAGTTGATGAATGTGACTACTGCAAATGTGCCTCTGTAGTTAGCTATCATTTGTTGTTCCGTGACAGGAAAAGGATAATTACCTCTCAGAGAGAATCAAAGGCTGACATGCCCTTTAGACACAGCCATGAATGCAGAGCTCGATAGAATGCTTGAATAAGAATCCAGTGTTCTGTGCCCCCTTCTACTCAAGAATAAATTTTGTTAAAATGCAAGAGCACCACCAGTAAATTTGTTGAACCCTAGGTGTTCAAAAATATGAGGTGCATCTATCGACTCATCCCATTTGCAAAAATAAAACTACATTTTGAATTCACTTCTATTATATTCATGGACAGTAAGATAGTGAGATATGCATTAAATTTCTTTTCCCAGTAGGGGTCTGATTCAACATTTCCTATGAAAGAACAGAAAGACACTATCCTTTTTCTCCAGGCTAGTTAGCCTATAATTTAAAACTGTCAAAAACACAATTTTATACAAAGTCTTCAATAAAAGCTTCTCAGATATAACCCAAAGAGGTTTTACTAAAGTTTGATTCAGACTCTGTTACAATATTTTTAAAGCTATAAATATATCTAACTGATATTTTGCCGTTCTCTTTTTTCCTCAAAGTATTTGAAGATTTACAAAATAAAAAAAAGCAGCATCCTTTCAAGGTGACTAAGCCTTGCAGCTTTGAAGTAATCAGAATGTATTCAACAGCATGTTGGGACCATTAATAGTCCAGAGAAGTATTGCTTAATGAAATGTATGTGATATATGTCTATGCTTTTTTTGGCAAACATTTTAAAATAATTCATAGTTACCTTCAAGAAACTAAGCCGTATTTTTATTCAAAGCTGCCAGCAGAAGAGGCATGATGGCGTTTATGTGAAGGCTAGAGTAGATGCAAAATAGGGAAAAATCTCTGAATGTGAGCTCTTTTTTCCCCTGTGACGTTAGCACGCACTGCTCTTTGTAAGATCAAAAGCTCTTGAGTTAAATATTTTTGTACTTTTTAAACAAAGAGACTTATTTATGTTGACTAATTCCTTTGTAACATTCCTTATTGCTTTACAACGAAAACAATGCTTTCTAACCTCCTTACATGGTGAGACAGATGTGGTGTAGTTTCACAGACAAATACAAAATAAACAAAACCCCACCGCAAATTACATCTGTTAATTTAAATCTATCTTGAGAACATCTTTGACTCTTTCTGCAGTTATCTTTGCTGACCCCAGTGTAATTCACTTAAAAAAAAAAAAAAGTCTCTTACCCAAGGACCAACATTACAGCTTGGCAGTTCACATACTGATATCAGACTAAAATGATGGTTTTGAATCATAAAACATGTCATCAGCTTTATACCAAACCACCAATAACCTTTGTCCCACTTGCCAGCCCTCCTTTTACTTGTCAATATAAGGCTTACCTGATTGTGTTTCCAATTACAGAGAAGGGAGCCCCTGGTCTGCAAGCTGCAATTGCTTCATCTCTACATTTCCTGGCAACCTCCACTAACTTTTCACCAGATTTATCCACACTGCCCACCAAAAAGGTTTCAGAAGTGTCACCATGGTAGCCATTGTAATACACCTAAACATATACAGAAACGTAAAGACATTTTCTCATTTTGCATCCAGAAACAGATTGTCTCCCTAATTAAATCCATTCTTTCTAGGAACTAGCTATGTATTGTAACAGCTAGACCATGGGTAAGCTGTATTTGTGAGAATGAGACCAGCAAAGCAAAACATTGCAGAGGAGAAAAAAACCAACAAAACAAAAGGCACAGAAGACTGCAAGGTGTGTAAGGATTGCCAATTAAAAATTCAAGAAAAGCAAAAGTTGTGCATTACTGCCCAGCAGGACACTAAACAATGCCACCGCTCAGCTACAGGACACGAGGCTAACTGGGCTGTATGTTAGAAGATGGATGGAGGCTGTGCACGGGCTGAAGGCGGTTCTTGGGGTCCACTGAGAGCCTACCCACCCAGGACACCTGCTCCTGGGGATGAAGACCTGCTTGCACACTACAGGGTTGGCTGCTGAGTTCCGGTGTCGGGTGTGGGCACTGGAAGACCCAGCAGCTCTAGCAGGGAGACCCACACCTCCGCAGCCAGCAATCCCTGCTGGGGTTTTGAGTGATACTGTGCACAGCCGGGTGAGAGGGGTACCCTGCTACCAACATCCACAGGAAGCCCCATGGAATGTATGGGCCAAATCTACAGCCAGCCTCTGCGTGTTTGCATTAGTCTCAATTTTAAACTACAGTGGGGCATTAACATTGGATTTTACTTCTGGTATCCAGAGCTGAATTTTGAAAGGCAATAAATGTACCATTCTGACAGTGCAAAGTTTCATGTGCTGAAAACATGGCACCCTGCTGAATAAGAACATTTTTGTTTTTTCAGACATTTCATAGGCTTTAAACATCAGCTCTCCAGAAGTTCTCTGCTGGGCACAGGAAGCCCTGGCTATGCACTATGGAGCTCTGCAACGCGCCATTACAATGGGGTTTACAGCTCTGAGGTATGGCAGGCAGGTGCATAACTGTAAAACCAAGCCAAATTACCCTAAGGAAAGACAAATTATAATGGTGCACAGTTTTGATCTTCTAAAACATTTTTTCTCCTCCTGAACAGTGGGCAACTATCTATCTAGGACTGATAACTCACTAAGCTCAAAGCACTGAACTTTTGCCACTGGTGAGCTATTTGTGAAAGACAGGCTCACATTCCATTTGGCCAATTCCAAACTAGAAAAAAATAAAAAAAGTAAAAAATTGGCTACAGACAGTTTATGCCAGGGCCAGGTTTGTGTTCAGGGTGAGATGGGAACAAAATGCAGGCAGTTAGAGGTGTTTAAAAGGTGAGTGCCAGCAAGCATCCAACTGTGTTGCCACCACTCTGGTGGAGAGCGGCTGTGACCTCCTCCTGCTCTACACCTTTCTCTGCCATTCCAGACCGCCAATAAATCTTTTATCTTTCTTTTTTTCTATTATTAATTTAATGCACATTGGGCAGATTATAATCTAGCTAGATCATATTTAAACTAAACTGGTTCATTTTTAGTGCTAGCAAGTACAACACACAAAACCCCAGCATTAAACATCATCATCCTCCTGAAAAAAACCCCACAGATTTAAAACATAGGAGAGCTTAAAATTAATAGCAATATTTACAGCAGCCCATCAACTGCAATTACAGATTTCTGACGTTAATAAGCTACAACCACAGCAACTGTAACATGCTAATTCCTTAGAAGTCAATGAAAGAATGAAGTTGTAAGAAACATTAACCTGGTAACGGCAGGCTGAAAATTGCACTATGCTGAGGACTCAGTGATGGATAATGCTATTGTTTCTACACTAAAATACATTTTAAAGGCCACATGATACAAGCCAATAAAATTTGTATTTCATGTATGAAATTTTACTACCTTAATTGTGCAAAAATGGATTTTTTTCTTCAAATAATTTGTACATAGCGTGAAGTTTTTACACTCAATAACCAGAACATTATTTAGTCATTTTATAAAGCCTGTACACAATTATAAACAATTTGTTGTGCAGTATTTACTTTGATTTTTATTCTGTCCACCTGTCAAACGTTCCAGATTTGCTCATTAAAAATAAGCTAAAAGATCAGTTAGCACTGAAAAGCAATCTTTTTTTCTTCAGCTATTTTGGGACTGAGCAATTATCAAACACAGCACAGTTCAGTTTTGAATGGCAAAAAGATCTTACAAAGATAATCAGAAATTCCCACCCTTGCAGGAGTCTTCACATTCACAGAAGCTTCAAGATTTATTAAATTTTACAAGGCTAAACAGAAAACAAATAAAAATGTGCAATCAAAAAGATCACTAACATTTAGTCAGACATTATTTGTAAAGCAGAGTGGGCAGGATATGCACTAATATAAAAATATTTCATTTAGTTTATCATGGAAAGTGTCTGCTATATGAATCTATACATATATATATATATGGCATCATTATTATCCTAAAAGATAAAAAAAATAAAATTAGCCTTAATGAGATACAAAGAAATCAGCTGTTATACCCTTAGCTGTTGCAAACTGATTTAGACTAATAAAATGAGCCAAGGTACACCAGTTCACCAAAGTAAAATTGTAGGCCAATAATACACTTTCAAAATGATAAATCACACTGTGCAAACCTCATACAGTCAGAATTCCACAATTAGAATGTATGGAGATGGGAAAGAATTTAGAAAGATCAAAAAAACAACCAAAGCAAACCCATGCAGATACCATGGGAAAAAGGTCACTGACCCTAATTTTAATAGAAAAAATATTTTAGAAAGCTTGGATCTCATGCTCAGAGGTAGGTCTGCTGCAGATTTCTTCCACTTCTGCCAGTATGAAATTTGGACCCATGGAAAATAGCATCAAGTTACAAAAAGTTCCCTTAATGATTAAAAATGCTCGTTTTTATGAGATGTTACTCCCTTCTATGTGACATATTACTGCAAAGCAACAGTGGGATTCAAAAGACATCTGTGTTCATATTAGAAATAAATAGCACTTTGGGAAAATAAAAACATGCACAGTAAAAAGAAAAAAAGCTTCTGCAAGAGACAGTTTTTATTTTTTTCATATATATATATAAATGAAATGAGAATTAGGCTTCCAGTTTCCATACTTTCTTGCTCCTAAGAAAATCCAGCCAGTGTTTATTTCAATAGCTATAATTGACCATTCTCTGGAAATATTAAGTCATAGTTATATCACACTATTTCTGTTTCTGTGCAAAAGGTTCAGGGCTTTTATACCAGAAATGGAACACAATGCTACCTTCAGGGATTTTAATAAATGTAGGGAACACTGCTAGCAAAAGAGTTGCTGTCCAAATAGACTGACATACACAGGCCAATGTAGCCTCTAATGACAGAGTAAGATAATGTCAGGCCCCACTCAAAATCAGCAGGAAGAGGAAGATCAATCTTGGCAGAGTGAAGGAAAAATGCTGGCTTTCTTCATGTTAGCTCATCTCATACATATCTATCTTCAGCTGCTGCCCAGTACTGTGGTGCTCTGCATTAACTACACAGTGGATCAATAACAATTACACCTTCTCAAAAACATGACACATAGCAGGATTGGGTTGACATTTCACTTAGGCCAACATTGATCTCAGTGCATCTGATTCCAGTCCTAAATTCAAGTCAGGCCTAGGTCTAGCTGGAATAAACACACAGTTAAAAACAAAAAAGGAAACCAGCTGCTTGTGCCTTGGCTCAGAAGTAAACAGCACATCCATCTGTGCATCCCCCATCTACAATCCACTATTCTTCCTGTTGCTACTAGTGATTCTAAAGTTGATCAAAGACTATTTTTTTATATGAATTACTCACCGTGACATCAATGTTGATAATATCTCCATCCTGAAGAGGTCGACTGAAACATAAACAGAAAAAAAAAAATACAGTGACAGACGGTTCCCAACAAAGGGAATATAAGAATAAACACCTAATGACACATACATAAAAAATCAGGGGGTAGATATTTTGTGATGGAGGAAGGCCAAGGCAAAAAGAATAACCATTTTTAATGTTCAGCTCTCACTACTTAGAGAACAAGCATAGCTGAATATAAAATAATGAGAAACGACTACCAGAAAAACATATCAACACCTCAAAAATCTGCCATTATATTTATTCTTTTTCTCTCACTAGGGTTCATGTTTTACTTTCCGAGTAGCAGAATGTGTTGCAAAGAATAATAAAAAACACCCAACAACAACACATAAATTCAAATACATTTATTCCTTCCCCTATACTTATTTTGCTGTAGGGAAAGAAAATAAATCAGACTGTTCTTGGTTTTTTGTCCATACACTAAATTCAAAGGCATTATGCCTTTTTTTTTTTTTTTGTAAGTTTCTTGACAAACAGGATATTTTTTCCTATTTCACATTAATTTCTATAACATCTATCAGCATCATGTGGTAACATGATATGCATCTGCAATACATTTGTATATGACATTTAGTTAAGCTGAAATATGTTCAATGTTAAACATAATTTATTAATTTCAGTTTAACATTTTCATTCCCGGTGGTAGAATGTATATTATTGGGGAAATACCTGTCAGGAATACCATGACATACCACGTTGTTTACAGAAGTACAAACAGATTTTGGAAACCCTCCATAGCCCAGAGGTGACGGATAGGCATTCTGTCTGATTATTTCATGATGAACAATGGAATCTATTTCTTCAGTTGTCATGCCAACCTAAAATATCAAACATAACATCCTGTTAAAAAAGCAAAGATAGTTTCTCATATTTACAGAATGTGATTGCAGCCAAGTGTTTCAATGAAATCTCGGATGCTTCAAATACACTGCTTTGGTACAAAACACTAAACAGCCTGATATACTTTATTGATATGTTGAACCTTCTTTTTTAAAATAGAAAAAGGTTTTATACAAAGCATACAGTAAAAGCAAGTACTTAAAGGTTCCTAGAAAACCTAAAACACTGTCTACTTCCTTTCCATTCTTTTTTCCACATCCGATTTCTCAAAGACACCAATTTTCCATGGCACCTTGTTTCAGTAGCTGCTGAAATGTCTTCATTGTTTCAATGGTTTTTTTTTTTTCATGGTTTCAATGCTTTCACTCATTTAAAACAAATCATTACTTTCCCTTTGATTTGTAAAAGAAAGGACCTTAACTCTTGTAACTGCCCAGGACATTCATCATAATGCATTCGTGCTTTTTATGAAACTGCTTTCCAAGTATGCCGTAATTTTAAAAAAGATTTAAATATTTGGCTTCATATCTTGAGGATATTTTATTTAAAGTCACCATAGCCTGGATGATCACAGTAAATCTACAGGCACTTATCCATCATTTTTAGAAATATTCATTTTTATGCTTGACGTTTTCTAGATTCACCTTTTTCTCACAATTTTACATATTTAAAAAAAACCCTCTCATAAATCATTCAGCCATTTTCTGAGTATCCATGGAGTGGAAAATGCAAACACTTAAAATAACATTCTTCTCGCTTTTCTTTTGGATCAACTCTGTCTCTGGAATGGTTAGAGCTAAAATTTGAAATTTGGTAGGGAAACCTCCCTCACTGAGAAGTGCTTTTGAGAGTTCCTTTGCAAATTGATTTTGATTTGAATGAGTTTTGAAAATCATACTTCGCACACATATGAAGATCAATCTTGGCGGAGGAAAAGAAAAATCACAGTGGCTGTGATTTTGGAGGCCTTTTTAGTGACACAAGGAATATAGGTAGGCTGTGGTGCAGGAGGCATACTTATCCATATATTGAAATATTCAGTCATCATGCACAATGAATACAGAGGAGTGCGCTTGTGTGCTGTGCTGAGGATAAAACCAGGCCGATTTTGCTCAGCTTGCATCTTGTTCAGCACAAAAACATGGCTGGGCAGATACGGAGCAATGATCACACTCAAGACCAGGATGTGGGGTTACTGTGCAACCCCCTGCTTTGCGGTAGCCATTGCAGCCTCTGTGCTGGGATGGCAGCCGCAGCCCCAGCCTGCTGTCTGCATTGGATACTGCAGCCATCGGTTCTGGATAAATACAGGTTTTTTGCTCCTACCTTCACTCACCCATCTACCATTTTCAGCCCACAGACAAACTGAACCGCGATGTACCAGACTGCGCGCTGTCTGCTGCTGCTCTGCTCAAGGAATTTGATGTGGCTTTTGGACACTCAGCAGACACATCTGTGCACTCGGCATGGCAGGCTTACACACTGTGAAAAGTTCTGCTTTTAACAGTATCTCTTTTACTTTTAAAAGAGCTTTTGCTAGCTGGGCAAGGCTGGGGAAGCATGTACTGCACACCTCACCCTTTATCTGGGACTGGGCAATATTATGGTATCTAACAAAATACTTCCATTTCATAGAATTTGCTGTTTTATTTCAAAATCATTAACTCAAACCTAGGAAATACTGTCATATATAATACCACATTGTATTTTTAAGTCCCACAGGCAGTGAATGGTAGTACCAAAACACCACTCAGCCTAAACTTCGTCTTTCTGCATCCATGCATTATAATGCACTTTTGTTATATTGGGGAACGTTACTGCCACTAACTAAAGCTGGTTTGGAGGGCTGCATTCAAGGTGGGTTCAATAAGACAACAGGAACAGGTGGAGGGACGGGGCTCTTCAAATAAAATAGCAATGCAGAGTTTACCTCATGAGAACAGCCTAAAAGAGCTTGGTTTGTTTAGCTGAGTGCACTGAAAGCTGTAATAGCTCTATTACTATGCGAAGGGGACAGACTCAAGGAAAGGGAGGAAGCTGTTTAAATTAAAGAGTGGAGTTGGCACAAGAACAAATGGGTGTAAACTGGCCATGTGCAACATCAGGCTGGAAAGTAGAAGACGCTTGCTGTCATAGTGAGGGAGGGTCCTGGCCAAACACTTACTGGTGTAAAACAGTGCTCACCACCTGTCTCCAGCTGACCTGGGCAGTGGTCTTGTCACCACAACTCCTAATGCCACCTCCCTCCCAGTCCACAGCTCCTGGTCATGTAATTCTTACCTTATATAAACCTTCTTGCTCCAAAATGTTCATTATATGTATGCAGTATTTTGCTATTATGTATGATTTGGCACATACTATGAATTGCATCATAAGGTATACTGTGCTGCATACATACGTATTTTACACATGATAACAACCAAAGAGTATTAACGAAAAACTGCTCTCATTCAAAACCCACATTGCATATACATGATCCTTCAGAAACATTTATATGCTCTTAACTTTACATGAGTAAGTTTACTGCACTGGGAAACAATTGCATATAAAGAAGCTAAGCAAACATAAGCCTATGTAAGATTAAAGCTGTAGGCAGTTTTATTATTGGCCACCCCAGGTCCAGAATTAACCTTCTTGGAAAGTGTGATGACAGCTGAAAGAAAAAATGCATAGTAAAACTGATATTTTTTTCCCCTCCTTTTAGTCAATGGCATTAACCTGCAGTCCCCATCTATCTCTGCATCTCGTAGCTACTCAACCCATTTTACCCTATCCAGTATGCTATTACCTGAAATAACAAGGCAAGGCGAAAAAAGCACTCCTTCATCTGCAAAACCTGGTAATAGACTCCTCCCAGTACATTTTAACTTGGGAGGTATCCCAAAAAGCATACTGTAGAAACATTTCTGGAAACCATGAGGCTTTATTACCAATGCACTCCAGAAAACTACGTAGAATTTGGCAGCTGTTTTTTCCAATGGCAGCTCTAGGAGTCACACCAGATCCCACAGGAAAGTGAGGAGCCAAAGGATGGATGGGAACAGAGGAGGCAACCCAGCCCTTCAAACTTGCATACATGAAAATCTGGAAAGCATGATGTATGAGGAAGATGGGCCATGAAATGAAAGGAAAAAATGTACCGAGGGACTTATGAGAAACTCACATGATTTGGCACCATCCTAATGGAGGGAGATTACAAACTGAGAGACATTACACCTGAGCCAGCAACTCACTGTAAGTACTACACAGGTCCAAAATACAGAAATAATTAAAAAGTCATATTATGGACAGAATCAAAAGTTAATAAATCCTTTATTTTTATCACAATCTAACTTAAAAGGTGGATGCACATTAAAGGAAAGTTAAAAAAGAAAAGGTAGAAAAAAACCCCAAATAAGTGAAAGCATAAAATATATTCAAGCTGTTATGGGACTTCTGTAATTGTTACCTTCAAGCCCTTTCCAGCCAGAAGCAGGACATGACGGGCCAATTGACAAGCTTGACGAAGCCCTTGAATCTGATCTTCATTTTTAATTTCTATGTTGTCTCCCCAGTCTGGTACAATGCCTGTCGTCACATAGTCTGGCTTCTTTATGTGCTTGGAGAAAAAGGATTGAAAATGAAGATCAGAAAACTGAGCATGACAATGGGATCATTTTCTCAGATACTGCCTCCTGCTTCATGGCAGCTTGCCCTTTCTGTCGTAGTATCGACCTTCCTAAGCTATCAGGGCAAACCCTCAAGGCTGCCTCAGTATTTCTTCCACTGCCCTTTTGAACTTAACATTGCCTGTTACTGCTGACTTGTACAGTCTGTTAGCCTTCCAGTGCTGAAACCCCAGATACTGCAGCTGACTTGCAGCACAGACAGTTGCAAGTTGTGAAACTGTGAGAAAGACTTTAAAACTCTTCATTTTCTTTTGCAAAGAAAGAAGCACATTTTCTAGAAAAGGCATCTAAACATTGGGACCGATGGGACAAACATACAGAATTAGGCTCAAAAATAAAACTGATCAAATCCTTAGTTTCTCATTCAGACAAAACTCTGATTAACTTTCACAAGACTGCTTTTTGACTAAGAACCTTAGGATTTAACTTATTTTAATTTTGAAGTTTTTACTTCTTAATCTAGATCATATGTTATGCCAAAATTTGTCCATCTACAACATTATGATGTGTCAAGGAAAATGCAATAAACTCCATTTTTTCCCACACATAAAGTTCTGAAAATTCATTTCTGATTTTCTAAAATCCACAACAGTTTCATGGCATGTGTATAAATACAACAAACTAACAATAACGGCAACAGAGATGTTAAACGCACAGAGATGCATCTTGCACAGAGATGGAAAAACACTTTCTCCTGGAGGCTCCTGGGCTGTTTCACTGGCTGGGGAAGAGTCCCTTTGCCCATCACAGCCAGGCTGATTCTCTACCATGCCAGCCACAGGGTGAGTTTTGCACTGAGTTCACAGAACATAGAATCAAGTTCACAGAATACAGAATCAAATAGCAGAAATCAAAGCTGGCATGTGGGCTGTACACAAGAAGACCATAAACTGGCAGGGTGTAGGGGTAAAGAGTGGTACAGCCAATTAGCTCTAGATGGGCTTTAAATAGGACTACTGTTACTCCTACAGGTATTTAATTTGTACTCTGATAAAAAGTGAAACTATCTTTACTGGATTTAGGTCAACAGAATTTCAGATTTCCATTTTGTTCACATTAACAGCATATCAACCCTAACAACATCCTATTGCAGTGGGCTGGGACTTAATTTAGTAAAAAACCCCTCCATTTCCTGGATTAGCAACTCCATTACCATAGCACGGTCGCTTTCCCCTTGGAGGGCACATATCTAGAAACTGTTGAGACCTGACCCTCCTGACCTGTAAGATCTGTTAAGGTAGAAGCCCAAAGCAACATAGATACAAATGTCTATGAATACAGTTTCACACTAACATCTTGAAAACAACCATGTTATTTCGGTTTGATTTCTAGTGTACTCTGTACGAGGCAGTAACTTTGCCCTCAAGTTTTTAGAGTTAAAGAATTGGACTGATTTTTAGACAATCTGAGAACTCTGATCCGTGAAGACAATTTTTCATTATGACAATATATTTCTCCCTCTTTGTCCTAAAAGAAACATTTAAATACAGGAAAAAAAAAGTTCCATCATTTTTAAACTTTTGAAAATATCTAAAGCATATAACTCTATGTTCTCCCCTTACACAGAACTTCCACAGCCCCTTAGGTGTAAGAGCCCTACATCCTTATTTGCTTTCCTATCTAACAACTTTTAAGTATTTCTGGCCCATGGAAATACTCTGTATTTTGAATAAGAAATCTATAGTAAGATGAAAAGTAAAATTTAAAAAAGTACTAATACAGATCCTGAAGCACTGTTTAGGAAAGGTATTCTGGTTTTCTTTTACCTGAAGGAAAGATACTGTATGCTGTAAATAAATGGCAGAGAGGAGGGAAAGGGAATCAAAAAAAAGGAAAAAAAAAGAAAACCAGAAGTTGGACACACTTTAAAATTGCATGAAAAAAAGCTCCTTTTGGCTCTAAAGTATATAAAAGTATATGTTGCAAGTAAAAAAAAACTACTCAGGCACAGTGAAGACAAGTTTAGAACGTGCAGCGTGGTTGCATGGCAGCTACCAGCGGGTATTGTATGTTCTCTTCCTAAATCTGACGTAACCAATTAACAAAACCTTCAGCAAAATATAAATGTTTTTATAACTAGATGCTGGAGGTTTATACAGAAAAGGGCTCAGATGATCATTAACGATTCCTACTGACTCCTGGTAGGACCATCTACAATTGTCCAAAACAAGAATCTGGACCCAGAAGTGTAAAGCGCTGACAGATTATTAATATATTCCACATTTATACTACCCTAAGTGAACAAGCCCCAAATTTAAACTCCCTAATAACTGTGTTTAACATGGTAGGCAGCTGAAAACTTCTCTCACCAACGCTCCTATTTCAAATACCGGATCAAGCAACAGGACAGTGACTCAAACTCCCAGCTGTTGGACAATGAATACACTTGATCACAACTGCAGCTGAACTCTACATGACTGAAGAACACACTAGATAATAGAAATTGCAGTACCTTAGGAACTGGGTGAGCTGAAGAAACCGTGGCTGGCCAAACTATACTGTAAGCAGTATTTCTTCGTCCCTGAAAGATGCAGCATCTTTGCTGTTGATTGCTTGACTGTCTGTGCAGGTAGATACGATTGCACAAAGAAAAGAATACATGGCAGCCAGTCACAGAACCTGTTAACAGATAAGTTAAAAATGGTTTTGTTTTCTACTACCATGTTACAAACTGGAAAGGGCAAAAAGAAGGACATCAAGTAAAATAAAACACAGAACTCATGCACTGGCCAAGGGTTGTTCAAATTGTTGAAGTCTTTTACTGTTAAAGACAGAGCATTAACACCGAGAAGTAATAAGAACAAAAAAATTCCCCAAAGAATACTTTGAAGCTTTACAAAATGCCAGTTATGTTCTGGCTCAATGCATTAAAAAGTAGTGTGGGTAAATTCCCCCAAGCTTGCAGTCAGGAGTGATGCTCCAACTGGCCCCTGCAAGGCAAGAAGCTGTCCTGTTCAAGGTTTGGTGAAACGGTAAATAAGGGACAATAGCAAGAAAAGAGGAGGGAAAAAAAAAAGATTTAATATTGATTTCAGACAGTATTTTCAGCTGTATTTTTTCAGAATTGGTCATGGATTCAAGCATGACCAAGTTAATGTTGCCCTTGTCATTTCCACCAAGACACAAGGAATGGGGTTCAATTTGTCCTGCCTAGGAAGGCAACAGAAAAAGCTTTTTATTAAAAATAAAAGTTATTTTTAATTTTGGCCAAAGGCAATTGAATAGACTAAAATTTGTAAATTGAATGAGATTTCCATTTAATTCACATGGGAATTCGGGATGACAGTTCAGCAGAGTGTTCATTGCTCAAACTTAGCTGTTGGGCCATGAAATATTTTGCCCCCTCAAAAAAAAAAAACCAACCAAAAACCAAACAAGAGAGAAAAAAGAAAAAGGGGGGGAAAGTGCATTGAGGCCCAAAGGTTGGCAGAGACATCAAATCCAAAACAATGCATCACAAAAGATGACGCTAGTATCGAAACTGGGAAACATGATAAATTCAAAAGGATTATTGACACTGCCAATTAAACTACAATTACACATAGGCATATTTCCATTACTCAAACATTCTACAAGCTAAACAGAGGGTTTTTCTGAAATAAAAGTTTCACATAATAGTTAAACTTCTGAAAAATGTCATCTGTACATACAAACACAAGAGCAATCCTTCATGGGAAGTGACCCATAGGAATAATTACTCTTCAGTAAAACATGTTTTCTTTTAAACAGAAGTAACTAAACATTTTTATATCACAGAGATTAAGAAATTAATTTACTACATATTTTGTACTATGTACGAATAATTTTTTTCTTTTTTAGAAGAAATTTCTCCCATATCTTGTATGTTTTTATGTTGTTATACCTTCCTTCCTTTCTTTTGGATGCATTTATCATGTTCAGATGTAGAAATCACCCTTCCGCATGCACTTTACAGCATACCACGTTATATAGGAGATTCAAGTTATACACCTTTTTTGGAGCCCCAAAACACAGAATGAATGAAATAACAGTTGCATGAAGATTGCTTTAGAAGTGTTCCCGACTGTCTCTTTGCACACTGATCATGCCACGTTTAGTTACCAGTATCTGAAAGGTTGTAAATCCTTTTACTCAATACAAGGAAATTTTTACAGGTTTGTTTCTGTTTGTTTGGGGTTTTTTTAATTGTTGATAAGTAACAAGGCAGAGTTGGAGAATGAGGCTCAAGATCAAGCTCTCAGTGTAACCTGGGTACCCCAATGGAAGTTGCCTGCTTCAAAAGGGAAGAGTGTGTCTCCATGGAAGTAGAGCTGCTCAGTTAACAGAGGGCTGGACTGGTTTGGTGGTGTTTTAAACATAGTTTAATTACAACTTCACCTACTGCTTTCCCTAGTGTCTCCTTTACAGGAAGAAAAAATATTGTCCAATTAAATACAAAAAAAGAAAAGCATGTGGGCTATCTAACCTGCACAACATATAAGTGCATCCAAAGAGCTCAAAGCATCGTTCAAACTCCCTGGCTGGTCTGCACCCATTTCTGAAAGCTGGAAGCACAGAATCTGCTAAGGCAGCAACTTTTAGGTCCTCAGATGTAGCAATCAGTTTGCTAGCCTAAGCTAAGGTAGGTCTTTTAGAGAGTGAAGAGGAAGTACCTTGCTCTTACCACAGCTGAAGGTATTATAAATATATTGAAAACCCACGCTCACTGATGCAGGCAGCTGAAGTCCACGTGGACATGAATATGGGAACATGAATGCTCTCCTTGACACATAGCATGCTGCCTGGGCACCTTGTCTGCTGTGTAAAAGTTAAATTGTGGAAGAAAAGGTGCAGGCATGCTTGTCAACTGTTCAACAGTAAAGCTCCAGATGTCCCAAATACATGTTCTTAAGTACACTGAACCACTTTATATTCATGGGTGTGTGCCTATCGGCTGTCCCACATTTGGAAGACATAGCTTTTTATTTGGAATTAAATTTTTGCCTCTGTTCTCCCATAGAGACACTGTAAGTGTTGTCACAAGATAACAGGATAATAAGACACTGTAGTCTGTTGTTATTCTAACTAGTCATTATAAACCAGATGAATACAAGAATATCTACTA
Source organism: Psittacula echo (assembly GCF_963264785.1). Lineage (NCBI taxonomy): Eukaryota > Metazoa > Chordata > Aves > Psittaciformes > Psittacidae > Psittacula > Psittacula echo. Next base: position 66,524,596 of record NC_137743.1, on the reverse strand, counting down.
CTAGAACAGGTGAAATGCGACAATAAAATAAATATCACTGTAGTATAACATGACTCCTAAAATACATCACAAGAATTATAACCACAGGACGACTAAACCTTTATTTGAAATATAAAAAATTATAGCAGAAAACATTTTCCTTCAAAGTAAAAATAAAAGGAAATAAAGTGGCATTAAAATATAATGAAGTTATTGTTTTATAATGAAAATCTGGACTCCATCCACAGACTTCCTTCCTTAAGAAGGCCTTCCTAATGCCTCCACAGCTCCTTTTATTTTTTAAGCTCCCATATTCACAGCTAATTTGATATAGCAACATCATCAATCATTGGAGACAGGAACAACTGGCTGTATTCTCCAAGTCTGGCTCAGATATTTCCTCCTCCCCATCCTTTACACCTACCAAAGCTTTTCTCAGTGCCTTATTTACTTCTGCAACTCTAGCACTCAAGCACATCCTTTTTGCTAAGCTTTCTGTGTATATTAATTACTGTAAGATAGCTCATAAACACAGGATTTATACAGCTTCCAGTGGAAACTGCACTCATTGGAGAGAGCCCGGAGTTTGAAGCCAGGTAGCCTGGTAACACATGACCAAAGCCAGGATGCAAAGTTGACCCTTTTACACATTTTTCCTCTCTCCCAACAGAAAGACTATGTCACCTGCCACAAGTAACAGAGTATTTACTAGCAGCTGCAATAAGAAGAATCATTACCAGCATTACTGAATCACATCAGCAGATAGGATGTACCGAGCACAGAAAATTACAGACAACTGCTCCTCTGACTTGACAGTGAATCACACTGTGCAATCTGTATGCACGCATGTCCTGCCAGAGCCTCTGGATTCCTCAGCATTCCTTACAGACCTGAATTTGTATTAATAATATAAATATGTGCTGTGAGTTTTGTGAATTACCAGATGAATTTATCTTCCGAGGAAATGACATTTTCTTTTTCTTTTAAATGAGTCAGCCAAAGGGGCTGAATACAGAATTCAAGTATGATGATGGGTGGGAGCATTTTTAAGTGACTGATTTTGTAGCACAATGTGCCCTATATTTATTAGCCTTTTACTCTAGGTCTATTTTGTTATCTGTTCATGCATACTATACTATATAATGAAATGCTCCCATGTCACTCACAGAGTGGAGAGTTTTTTATGTGTATCTCTATTAATGACCCTTAATTAAGTTGATTTTAGTCATTTAAATGTGATTTTCCTCTGGTCAAGAAGTATTTTTAACAGGAGATGTTGGAAATGAACTCTCACATAAGCCCTTTTCTAATGCTTCTTGTTTAACATCTGCAGCAATTTATCAGCTGTGTTTTCAATGAATGAGGTGTGGGGTAGCCATGCAAAAACCAGCTCATCTACATGATTCATCAAACGTGATTGTTAGAAATCATTTTTTTTGAGTATTTATTTATGAAAGAGTTCAAATTTCCAAGCAATTAACAAAAATGTTAGCAAAGGATAAACTTCAGGACAGTTCTAAGCTACAATAAATACAAGGGTACATCTTAAAAGAGCCAAGAAATAAAATTACCATTTTAAAAAATTATTTAGTCATAGTATCAACAGAAGCAGAGTACCAAAGTTATTTAGGATTACGAGAATTAACATCTAGACCATTTAGGAAATAAAATCAACTTGCTCTTGATAAAGTGAATTTTAGTGTATATGAACAACTAACAACGTCAAATGCATTGTTCTGATAACTATTTTCAAAAGATGTGAATTTTTTTTTTTACTGAAAAAAGAATGACTGTGGAGATTTTCTTAGGATACATGCATTTGACAGTAAAACACTAGCAATTTTAATTTGCCTTGTCAGGTCATTTCAATATTATAATTTTACTTCTTGTGCAAATATTATTTTTGCTGAAACTTCAGAAGACTAAAGTTTAAAGTGAGTTATTAAAAATCACTATGGGTGAATCACTATGGGTATGTGGAATCCAGCCAATGCAACTAGGTAAGAATATATAGCTTTTTACTGTCAATTACCAAATGTTCCACTCCAAAATAATGGTTGTGATTTGAAAGATCATTTACTTGTAATTGTAATTCTAACTGTCTTTTAAAACACTGACTTTGTAATCCCCGTGTTGCAACAGTACGTCCAAGCTTCAGAAATTGGATGGGAAAGATTAAAGGTTCTCTCCAACCCTGTGTAACCTGTGTAGCAAAAGAGCAGCTCACATTTCACAAGCAATAACCTGTGCATTTGCTAAAACAAAAACAAAAACAAAAACAAAAAAAAAAAAAAAGAAAGGAAAAGGGGGATAAAAAAAAAGAACAACATAGGGAAATGCCTGAGGCAGAAGCTGAAACTGATTGGGCAAAGTAGAAGGACAAGAGCCCTTGAAATTAAACAAAAGCAAATTCATTCTGTTGCAGATGTTGATTACATCAAAGCCACGAAAGAACTTTTTTTCCTTTTCTCTTTTTTTTCTTTTTTGCAACTAATACCTCCATGCTTTCTGTACATTAAGGATGTAGCATCCAGCACAGCCCAACACATATTAATTTTTAAATTTGGTAAAAGTATATTGGAACGAGGTCTTAACGACAGGCTGCTCCAAACAAGAGTGTATTCACATGGTCATGTCTGCATACCCGTGCTGGTCATGCTATCATCAGCCCCTTACTTCCAGGGGTTAACTGCTCTGGCAGCCAAATAAAATACAGAGAGCGCTGTGTAATTATGGAGACAGTCAAAGGGCAGACTCTATTTTGAAATCTATTTGCACAGACAAGGTCTTCCAATTTCGCTTACAGGAAACAAGCTGGTAAAGGGGGTCTCCTCCTCTCCAGATGCTTGCCACACGTTTTTCCCACATCAGGAAATCGTGGACATGGACACCATGCAGCACTGTTTCCTGGACTGCAGGACTGTGTCATTACAAGGAGAAGAGCAAGCCCATGCTCGTGAGAAATATTTCCTCCTAATTGCTCATATTAGGGAAAAACAAAACCCACAAGGACTACTGAAAAAGGGACTAGCAGCAATTTGTAAACAGGACACAGCCACAGCTGTCATGATGGTACTGGAGAAGAGAACACAGAAATGAAAGGGTAAAACCACTATGGTTTTAATAACATGATTGGGGAAATGAAATATTCATCAGGATAGATATGACTTCAATTACAACAGCAACACATTTGTAAAAACCTCAACAACAGCATGCTTATGACTGTACAAACTGAAACATGGGCCAGTATCTCACAAACATTATATTCTAATTTGGCATTGGTTTATTTAATAATTGAAATTAACTGGAAATTAACAACTGAAGTTGTTTAGTTAATAAAGGTGTTAACAGAACTGCTGTTCTCATTACCCTCATAAGAGGCAATAAAGCAAAGCAATGGACGGACACCCACTGATTCCAAGGGAGCAGAAGCAGCCCCTCTGCCAATACCACTGGACTCTTCAATGACACGGAAAAAGTTAAGTTTGGCCCTCAGGACCAGTTATGCCCCTGTTAATTACAGTTTTGACCTTATTTCATGCACAGTGGAACCAGAAAATTTGTATTTGCTGTACGCCAATATAAATGAGTTTTTTAATTGGGTGCAAATTTATAAACTATATGGAAGTACATTCTTGTTTGGCTTTACTTATTATTATTATTATTATTATGCCGTAGTCTAGACCAGCACACTAAAATGATGAATCAGTGCCTTCTGGAATAGTGCCGGTCTTCTAACTCATTATTCACTCAAATTTAGGGCCAACAAAATAGCTGTTCTACAAGTTGGTAAACTGGGAAACCATAGAGAATCAGAACCTCTTCTATTTACAGGAAGGATGACAGCCTAAGGGTACTTCATCTCAATAATAACAACATTCAAGTAATGGTGCCCAGGTCATGACAAGCCCTGACCCTCCCCACAGCTCCTTCAGGAAGCTGGCTCAGTGCCACCTTTTATCAGCAGCAACCAAGAGTGCAACTTTAACAAACAAGAAAAAAAAGAAATTAATTTTATATCCTTAAAAACCCCTTCAACCAGTTAAGCAGTTGTGTGTATATACACACACACACACACACACACATAGAGTCACACCAAGGCAATCTAAGAAATTGACTGAGTAAAATTCTGATATCATTAAACAGCAATTTCCCATTTTATTGTATGATTTAAAAAATACTATATCTGAATTGTATTCATTCATATACGAAAGCAAATTAATTGTCAATTACAGAAGTGGGACTGGGTTGCACAGGCTTAACTTTGGGAACAGGACATTGCAGTTCTCCAATTGAGCCTTCCATCCTAGTGTTATTTCTACTACATTTTCTTCATTATATTTCTACATTTTCATTCTCTTTCATTTTTACATTTTCTTTCTACTTACATTTTCTTTATTTATCCAATAGAATAACACAAGTAGAAAATAAAAAGAAAGTGTTGCCTACAGCAGTATCAGAGCAAAATGAAACAAGTCAGGTACAAAAGCTGGACAAAGCAATATTAAGAGTTTCATGCACAGCTAATATCAGGGGAATTTAGGCTCCAGATTACGGCATCTGGCAAGTTTCAAGTTTTGCGACTAGCAGGAGAAACATTCCTCTTATGTTACTGCATTCCTATATTGAGTAAATTAATCTATCATAAAGAGAATAAATTGGAATGAGAAACATATCTGCTCACATTTACATATTTGAAAACATCTTTCAATCATTATCTATCTACCTTTAGGTTTTTAAAAAGATTGGAGAAACTACTTTCACATGAAAGATTGGTTACTGTATTAATTATCTCGATTTTGTATGGAAGTAAGAACTGTTGGAACAAGTTAATTTTAAAAATAGCAGTTGTTTCGGATTAAAATAATAAGCTATTCAAGTAGTTCTTACACACATACACACAATACTGAGTCTTGCTGTTTATATGCACCCACCCACAGCTCTAACATTCACTGAATCCTACTGGGATAAAATCTTTTCAGGTGTGCTGTGAAACAATTGTTTTTCAACTGGCATGTTTATGTCCTATATACAAGCCTGATACAGCATTACACGTTAAAAATAAATCCTACTTTAAACTCCTAAATTTCTACCTGAAATGGAAAAAATGTGTGAATCACCACAAAAAAACATTTCCCACAGACACCCTTTCAAAGCTGCTGAAATAAGAGTAATTTTTGCTCAGAAAATTTAGGAGTGCTCCTGAACATTGTATCAGGATTTTCTGCATAGCTTGAGACACAGGAAGATAATAGGCAGTCAGGAGTCTTTTCCCTGCACAGAACATAAGATCAATTGCAATAATTATTTTCAATATACCTGCAGACGAATCTGTAAGGATACAAGATGATTTCTGAATGGTAAGCCAGTCTTCTCGCAAAAATAATAATAACAATAATAAAAAAGTGTATGTTGCTAGCAATTTTGTGATGAATACCTTAATCAATTAAGATTACATTACTTTTCATCTGGTAAAAATTACAGCTAATGGTGTTTCTTGCCTTGTATTAAATGTTAATTACTTGTATTGTCCTGTTTTCACATGGAAACACAAGTTACATTAGGACAGTGAGTCTTTACTGAGAAAACATGTATCCTTCACTAGAGTGAAGAGTGTAATATTGGGGAATTCATCCTATAACCTGGACTTCAAAATACATGAGCAGAGAGGTGTAAGAGTTTACAGCTGTTTCTACTAAACTATTGTGGTGGTGGTGATGGAAATTAACTCTTTCCCCATTCTGCCCCCCAAAGATGCTGTGCACAAGGAAGATGTTCCAATTAAGAGCTTGCTGCGGATAACTTGTAGCATCATGATTAAAACATTTATTTTTAAACCTGTCAGTCATTAGTATGTGCTATTAATGTGTAACTTGGAAGCTTATTCATAAATACATGGCATTTGGGTCTCTGAATAAATTATAATGATAAGAGTATGGATAGAATTTGGAAGAGTATGGTATAATGTTTAGGAGCTGGTTTATTTTTATTTTTTTTTTACTTATCTCCTTGTGTAACATTTACAAAGACCTCTTTCTTATCACAGAAGTCCCTGTTTATCAAACAGTGATACAGGAAGAAGTTGTTTACATTTTCAGAAATACCAACATACATCACTTATGACAAAAAAACCCAGGCACTCCATAAGAAATGCTCAATCACTGTCAATCATATGGACTAAAATATACATAAACCAAAGCATGTGGTGTGAACTATATTAGATTCAAACTGAACACAGAATTACAACTATAACAAACAAAACCAAATAATTACAAGTGACTCATAGGCCTATTTACACATCTCACCAAACTGCTGGAAAGGTAGGTAACCATAGAAACCTGACAGCCTAAATTCAGTACTTTAAACTTTGTATTTAGTTTAAAATGCTGAAAATGATGTTTCTATTTAACAAAATCAATATTTTCAAAGGTTTCATTTTTACTCTGGTACTTAAATAAACGCTTAAAATGATTTAATCTCTCAGTTACTAATAATTTGCCTTTTAAATTTTATTTTATCCAAGTAAAGATTACAATTTATACTTTGTAATATAAATTGTTAATACTTTTAATACTGCAAATTAATATTTCTAACATTTCTTTAATGACTGAAATTAAATAATGATGTAAACCAAACACTCCTGCACTTACTATTAAGCGCTTTGCACATAGACTTTTCAAAGCTGCACACTAGCAAAAAAAAAATACTCATATTAACTGTTAAAGCTGAAATGTTAATAGCCTTTTCAACTTATAGTTCTTTTTCACTGACAATTACAATTTGCATGGTTTAAAATTTAGTACTATGATTAGTACTAACGTCCTATATTTTACTTCATAATCTAAATGAGTAAAATATTATTTTTGTAGTTCAGTGGCTCTTATACTTAGGCTGTAATGTTCAGTGTGTATTTCATTATGCAGATGAGCAATGGATGTTGTCTAACATGATTTAAATGGGTCAACAGTATTTTCCTATTCACATTAATTATACAGACAGCCACAAAAAAAACCAACAAAACCAAGCCTTGAAAACTAACCTAGGAAATATCTGTATCATCGACTCTTCCCACTGGTTAAACAACAGCAAACACATGCTACAGGGGATGGGACCCTCACAAACCGTGGAGCCGAGGCTGGGCGCTGCTCCTCTCGCTGGTGCTGGCAGTAGGCAGCGCTCCCTGGGCTGCCTGCGGCCCCGTGCCAAGAATAATTCTTGTCCCACAAAGTTCAATGGGAGCTGTGTGTTGACAAACTGAGCAAATCTGAATCAGCAAAATTCGTTCTTGGCACGGGGACATGCAACAGGGCTGAATGCAAAGGCATGATGCCCGCTGACGCGGTGCTGGCAGACGGGCTGCTCTTGTGTAAATATGCTTGTTGGAAAACTCCCACTAAAGTCAAAGGACACAAGATCAGATCATTTATTGCCAACTGTTTATAAAACACATCAAAATGAAGGGCTCTACTCTCAAGCCATGTAGCCATACTCTACGGCCCATTTCATACATGCTATATTGCAAATAAAAAGGCAATTTGTAAGTAACATAGCACTTCTGTGGAAAAGTAAGCTGTTCTAATAAATGATAAAAGGCAAGAACATAAGTATAAACACACAGAAAGTAACAGGATTATCAAGTACCAAACATTCAGACCCATTTATATCTATTATTAGGGTTAAAAAAACCCCAAAGTGACCAAGATTGTCTGAAACACAGGAGTTCTGCCATGGCACAAAATCTCTACAAAGGCAGAGATTTCATGTTTAATTATATTACAGTGTAACAGGGCTGGAAAAGCTGGCCTGGGAAACCCCACGCCATGGTTCATACCATTGGGCTGATCCTGCCAGACAATGCAAGAAAATTCCAAGCTTCTTGGGGACAGGATGCATGGGCTGTGAGGCAATGGGCAGGTGGGTAATGGGACTCCTTACCTCCTCCCTTATCAGGGCTGGACAGCCAGCAATGGATGGTTAAGCTTTACCAGTGTCTGCTCTCCACATCCATCCTTATAAAGTCACATTGATATCAGCACAGCCAGCGATATTTCAGTTTATTTTCCAGTAACAAATTTAAACCCTTGAAACTGGTTTTGGTTACCATTGAAAGTAGCTGTTATTTGGTAAACAGGTATCAGTAATACAGCGCAAAATACATCTCTTCTCCATTAGCCATACAGGCCACTCACTTGCCAACACAATCCCAAATTACTGATTCTGAGATATGAAATCTGAAAACATGGCTTGGGCACAGGCCACAAGCTTCCTCTGACAGCCTTCACCATGCTTCTTCTTCCAGTCTGCAGACATAAGTTTGAAGGAGGGTAAGAACTAAGTTTCATCTTTTAAAGTAAACTAATCAACATATGACAAAGTAGGATGTTGCCAACTATTCAGGTATCATAAGACTTCATTTGCAACACTCATGCCCTGGACAAGTGTTTGCACCTGCTGGGTACAGCAGATACCTCAACTGGAGGCAGTAACTGTGCAGTGCACAGGGCTAAGGCATCAGTGGGCACTGAGCTGGTGGCTGATTTACAGTAAACTGAACAATAACTACCACTATTGTAATTAAGGTAAAGTCTTTGCCGTGACCTTTTCTAGGTGTTGGGAACATGGAAGAAAGGTCAGCATATTCCATGGTGCGACAACTCATGTACAAGTCAATATCTGGCACATGCATTTCCCCCACACCGTGTCCCATCGAATGCACATCATGAGGAGTTAAGACAACAGACATTCCACATCTGCAGGTTTCTAAAGCACGTATTTGGACTGGCTCCAGCCCTGCCCATCTGGCTTTTTGCTTTCCAGTGAGAAAATCACATTTGGATCCCAAGAGTTAGATGGGAGCCCTGAGTGGTAAGGAAGGACCTCTGGGTTTCTCCATGGCCTCATATCCCGTGGTCAACACCCCAGCTACTGCTGTGGGAGATTTCCTGGAGGAACTGCAAGCAGCATTCATCTTGTTGAAACGAAGATGATAAATCACAAATTACAGCAGTGTGTAACTCCTAGAGAGAGGATCATGCATCTAGCTGTACTTTAGGCAGTATCTCTCTTGACCTTGCAGGTCTTGACCTTTGCAGGTAGTACCAAATCTTGACCTTGCTCCCAGTCACTTCTCCTGATGCACACCTTGCAGGTATCAGTCACCCACATAACACCTCCCTACTGTATACGGCGTTCCAAAGACAGGTACAGCAAGGCTCATGACAGCCACTCCCCACACAGGCTGACTTAAAAAAGCAGAATACTTCATTTCTAAACTATCTTCACCACCCTATTCACTCACTTTGTACAGTTTATCGGATTACTCCACCATCTGATAGAGCAAAGGGTCTTCACAAGAAATTATGTCTCCAGCTCTTTTTTCTAGACTGAAAAGAGTTTACACAGCTCTTTTCTGCACAGATAGCAAATCTGCAAGAAGCAATAAATGTTGTGCTTTCAACAAAATGAAGATAATCTAACTTGCCACCTAAATATGGCAGGCATTTCTTCAGACCAGGCTTAGCTACCTTGTCTGCAAAGCTGGGCAGTAATCCATGAAATTCTCCATGGGACATCCCACTTAACTTATTACTGATTTGTAAACTCCACTCTGAACTTTCAGATGGTCTTGTGTGATTTGTCAAACATCCACACCAACTCTCTTTTTTTGCTGCTGTTGTTACAGGTTTGTGCTTTAAATATACAGATTTGCATAGTAATGTGCACTGGAGAAACAGTCCGGTATGGGCAGCAATCTGAGCCCACAGCTGGATCTCCCAGTTGCCCTGACAGGAGCCAGGCTCTTGCAAGTGAGAAAAGTTTCAACCATAACACAACTCACTTTTGTGTTTATTTATCTGGGGCTTTGGTTAGATAGAAACAGCTTTGGAGGCAGAAATGGCACAAGAAACAAACAAAAGATACTAATTGTATAAAAAGAAAAAAAACTGTAAAGGCTTCCCATTCAATCTGATACAAAAAAAAAAAAAAAAAAAAAAAAAGGCATTTATTACCTCTAAATAAAATGTAGCATGACTGGAAAAAAGGCTGCATAGCTTTCCATGTGTCACACAAGATACAGGCACATATTGGGGGATTAGGAAAATGTGAAGTCCATTTCAATCCATTCACATGGCCTACTGCCATGGTGTGACTGTGAGTTCAAATTTTATGGCCCTGGCCACAACCTTATAAACATTGGGACTCCCAATTCGCACTCACTGAGCAAACAGCTGTAGCGACGTTGATTCAAATGTGGCTGCTCCCCCTGCAATGGCACAGCCAGCAGAAGCTGTGCTGCTCATGGTGCAGTGGTTGACAATCCATCATCACCACTTGTCACACCAGAGGGGACAGGAGAGAATCAATGTCTCTAGCTCAGCCACCTCAGCAGATAATTTTCAGCTGGCCGAACTTCCAGCTGCCAACCTTCCACCAACTCGTTTTGCAACCTCCTGCTGGTTCCCACAGCTGAGGATACTTGCACCGAAAGCTGCTGAAATTTGTCTACCACCTTCCTATTCTATACGAAATTTTGTGAAACAGTTTTACAAAGGAGCTATTAGTACAGAACAGACCCTAAATGAACAAAAGCAAGACTGTCTTTATAAAGCTGGTTTTAAAAACAGATACTTCTCCTGCATTCTTTGGGTTGCTCTGCAATTAAAGTTTTCCCAGAAAGCATGTTAAGCAAAGTACTCTACAACCCAAAACTCTTAGACAACATAACAATCCTACTCAGAAAAGCACTGGGACAGAGCTATAGCACCAAGTAATTCTTGCTGGTATAACCTGACCTTTATGAGGAATCAATTTAAGCTTTCCCAGAAGACAACTCTTCTCATGAGCTGAGCTTCTGCCGAATTAGCAGGGTGTGCCAGACCATGAATAAATCTTTATAAACCTGGACAAGTCACACTATTTATTCCTTTAAAGAACACCAATTTCCTTTAGGTCTCTGTCATAAGCCATAAGAAGTATGTTAACAATAATCAGTGCAGAACAATCAGAAAGAGGTCGCAAAGGTGAGACCTTCCCAGTCACCTCACAGGTGCTACTTCAGAATGCACATGTCAATGAAACTAAGCTTTATCAGACCTACCATGATGGAACAGTGTGAATCGATTCTCAGACCAACACAGTGTTCGACCAGGACATCTTTGTAAGATGACTACTCACTTTGTCCAGTAGAGAATGACCTCAACTCAACAACTCCAGTTTACAAGCACATTGAAGAGCTACCAACCCAAGCAGCATATAAGTAGATCTGCAGTGACTGCAGCATTTATTACATAAGGCATATCATTTCTACAACTTGTGGAAAGAGGTTAGGACCTCACTGTTGCTTTTTCCAACTCTTCTCATTACCTGTGTCTATAAGAAAATCTGAGACTGAATAGCTGGAATTGATGTGAGAAACAGACTATTTCTTCACCATTTTCGTTCAATGTTATGCCACCTCTGTTGACTTTCATAATTAAAAAAATACGTAAGGTAAGACCTAATTTAAGTTTATGTACATCTAAACATGAAAACAGACAATGTATGTGCACATGCTCCTTTAAAGAACATCTGATATGCCATAAGTATTAATATATAAACTCAGATCGTGTTCATTACTGCAATACTCCATGGTTCAAAATGAGCTTGATCTGAAATTGAAACATAGCTTTAAAAAAGCATTTTAACCATGAATACCTGAAAATAAACATCTTTAAAGTGTAAAAAAGTTGGAGACTATACAGCTGGCTGGAGTGGCTGATTATTTATCATCTGAACTCGAAAGAGAACAGTGCGACTTTCAAAAACACTCATGAAAGTTTTCTCAGGCTGCATGCTATAAAGTATGCCTGCCAAAAGACCTCTGAAGAGCCCTTTATTCCCCTTTTCTAAGGCTTCCATGCAGCCAGGCAGTTTGTTGAACACTTGGTTTCCAACATTTTCCTCTTTGTTCAGAAATTAAGTAAAGGGAAAAACATCTACTGAGGCTCTAAAATAAGAACTCCCCAGGGAATAAGTCATTTAATTAAATAAACAAACAAACTTTCCATACCTCGTTTCTAGGTCATAGAAAATTTCCAGATTGTTTACCAGTCAAATGTTTTTAATATGAGTGATCTTAAAGGAATTAAAAAAAAAAATAAAAAATACAGCTTCCTTTGCCCAGGGACATATGTAATAACCACTTCCAAGGAGCAGTCAGTTATCACACGGATAAAGCCCTTTGCCAATAAACTTGTAAATATTATCTTAAATAATTTCTCCAAGATCCTTTCAAAAACATGGCACAATAATGCAGTAACTAAAACAAAATAGTGAATTCTGACACTTCTTATCATACCAAACATAGCCACATACTGTATTTTCCTGCCTGAACTGCGTATGATAAACTACAAGACCTTAACTCTGTGGTATATGAATTTTCAAACCTACTCTCTCACATTTTACTCCTACAGTTAAAACATGAATTCTTTGATTATGTGACATACCTTATAAAGTGAAAGGAACTGCACTGAATAAATTATATATGAGTGTGAATCTATTTAAGATGGGGCGCTTGTTTCTTTCACATCTCTAACCTGATGTTGCAGACCACAATACTTGGGGCCAAAGTATTTTATTATCCAAGCTGGACAGACTGTATGGTGCTGATACATAGAATGGTTAGGGTTGGAAACAATAAACAACATGCAGTTGTTTCAACTTGTAATTTCAGGAAACCTGGGAATTTTTTTTCAGAAAGCAAGTTCATTATCAATTTGTTTAAAAGCCCTACATGGGAGTCCACATTGCCACTGGAGAATGCTTAGAAAAACCCAAGCTCAAACAGCTTGAAGATCAGTGAACCAACAGGTCACAGACAGGGAGGTCTGCTCTCAAACACAGAGCAGTGTTGCTGCTTTTGTGGCTGTTTTTGCCAGCTCGACAGGCAGTTCACTCTGGCATTTATTGGGAAGCAACCTGAATAAAAGCACCATATCATGCAGCACTGGCAGCAAGCGACCAGAGCAGGAGACTCCTTGGGGCAGTAGAGCAGGGGAAGCCTGGGTGCAGGAATGACCAAAGTGAGGGATGGGCAGATGAAGGCCTGAGGAAACCTGTGCAACATGGCAAGACTCACCAAGCAGAAGGAGCACAAAGAACAGGAGCTTTGGTGATAACTGCAGAGACAGTCAGAAAGGTCAGGCAGAGAAAAGTTATAGCAGTTCAGACAGAAGCATAAGAATGGACAGAAGAAGCATTTGGCAAAACAGAAGAAGGTAGAAGACCTGGGAATTTGGCAAACAGAATCCAAGACATATAAAGAGTAAGAAATGACCAATTAAGAAGAAACCCTTATAACAGCAACACAATTTTAAAGTTTTGAAATGGTTCCTTTTAAAAAATCTTGTTGTCTGTTTTCATTCTAGATAATACTGAAGACCAGTGGTGTGACATGAGTGACTTTTCTTAAATGGAAACTAGAACTTGCCTTCATACAGTGCCTTTCATACTTAGTGTGTGACAAATTGCTTTAAATACTGGCAGGCAAACAGCCATTATGCACTCAAGAGCTCATACATAATAATACTTAGCATTTTTATAGTGCTTTTCATCCTCGAAGTGCTTTACAAACAACTCATTAATCTCAACCAATGCACCTGCAAGGTAGATAAATATCTGCATTGTAGGTGGAGAAAGACACAGAATGTTCAGTGGCTTACCCAAGTCCATGCATATCATCAGCCCCAAAATCCCCAGCTCCTGGCTCTTAGTCCCATGAGGGACATGAGCCCTGCTCTGTGTTGATCTCATGCCCTCTCTTCAGCCATGCAGCTGCAGAACTTTTACTGTGAGGACCACATGAGACTAGCAGGAGAGGCTCCCATTTCTGAAGAAGGCGAGTTCTCAAGGACAGCTCTTACCAGGACTACCAAGCCCAGGAAGTGGGAAGTCCACAAGACACTAAGGTAAGATGATGCAAGAAACTGATTTGCAACTGAGCAGTGAGCTGAGAAAGCCTCTGTGCTGGCAAAAGCCTCTCTCCCTTATTTATTTTGCAAACTTCTGTACAGTGTCCAGGGCAGGAGATTCTACATTTTAGACAACAGAAACCTGATGCCTGTGGCCTCCAAGTACCGGTAGGATGCAAACAAACAACTTCAGCTTCACTCCTCAGGCATTCTTTAACAATCAAAAACTTGGAATGAACTTTGTCTAGCAAAAGCAGTAACTTTCCCTTGCTAGTGACTGGAAAAAAAAAAACCTTAATGCAATTATACCACATGATTGTACTTTTACCTTTTTGAGGCCTAAAAAGATCTGACAAGATTCTTTCTCATGCTTTTTTTTTTTTTGTAACAAACAAGCAAACAAAAAAAAAATTCCCCCAAACTTACTCAGAAATACTAGGATGGTCAAACTTGAGCAGACAAGAAGTCTGAAAGAAGTGAACAATACCTGTACTGCACTATAGCCGATCTTGTATTTCCTTATAAGATGAAAAAAAATAATCAATTGTTACTAATGGCATCTTTATTTCAGATGTTTATTAGTCACTAGATTTAAATAAGTAAATCTGAGCATCCTTATCTGCTCAGTCTTCACATTCATGAACCCAGAGCTTTACAAGTTCTCCAGCCACTGTAGTTCCTTCCAGGGTAAACATTTATTTTTCTAAACCTGAGCTAAGTCAGACAAACTGTTACAATAACAGAAAAACAAACAATAGTTGAAGGCAAATTCTTCCTCATGTTTTCTTAAGGAAGCAAGGAAAAAAGTCTCTCTACAAGTAATGGTATAACACGTTAGTTGGGTAAACATGAGCAGTAAAAGATAAATGAAGAACAGCAAAGATGTATGCAGCTAAAAAGAGTAACTAACATGTTCCGCTTGCCTCTCCGGTTGACCTGGACATAAAAGCTGCAATAGGAAGGAAGAAGCAGCTTTTAATTACTCCTCTCCATCTTATTTTTTTAAGTTTACAAAAGGAAAAAACCTATGTAATACAAACCAAAACCACATGAAGAAATAGCTCTTGAGCATTAAGCAGAAACTATATGTTCCCCACATTTACAAGAATTAGAAGACAATGATTTCAATGCTTTAAAGTGGAATTGTGTCTGACTGCCAACTCGATGCTTTTAAAAACAAAAAAGTCAAACTTACAATTCCTGATGAAAATAAAGGCATATCAGAGCAAACTAAAACGTACAGGAAATGCCATTAAATTTAATTACACTGAACACAAACATTCACTCTGCAATCATAAAAAAATTCTAAAAACATTTTTAGATTAAAAATCCACCTGATAATATTCTGCAGCTAAAATAATAGACAATGTTTATATAGCACAGCTTTTCCAACAGAATGAAGCAGATTAAAGGAAAACATGCAAGAACAGTTGTAAAATATGCAACTGTATCCACTAAACTCTGGGAGCATGAAAATGACAGTGTAGTAAAAAACCCCAACAATATAACACTAGTGCTGCAACACTTTTTGCTATTTTGTTTAATAACTTGTCACTTTATTTGTAAGCAGTAATCAAGAGATGTCATAGTAACTTCTGTTGCTACCTGTGCTCTTGCTTGTCACTGCTTCTGTTTGCAGTCTAGGATAAAAAGAATCTTTTATCCTAATTATCATCAAGCTAATACCAGATTTTACTTGTGGTGAGGTACCCTACCCATCAGTACAAGGCGATACTATATTAAAAACAACAAAGATACTTCAGAAAGCAGGAGGCTAGGCTTGAACACAGTTTTCTTTCAATTCCCTTGGGAATTGTGGTACTACATGTCTTGGATTCCTGGGCCGAGAGAATCATGTTCATCAGTTACAGAAGCTCCTCTGGGCCTAAGTCCAGGTAGACTGCTTGTCTAAACTTGATGAAATATAGGCACCATCAGGTAGCAGCAGTGGTCAGGGAGACTGCAGAAATGTGTAACTGAAAATTAAAACATGAAATTAAAACACTGCTGTAGCCACACAGACTCTGTCTACAGGATGCAGTAACTGTAAGGCAGAGAGTGTACAATGTACGGACTGCTGCCTGCATATGTTCTCTTGCTTTTTCACATCTCTAACATGAAAGTTAGACCAGACACACAAGTATATCTTAACAAACACTGATTTCAAATAGAAAGACTTCAGAAAGAGACCACAGTGACAAATGACATGGTTCGAACCGGCACAACACCAAAAAAATAATTAAAGCAATTGCTTTGTAACCCCCCTCCCGCCCCTTTAATTACTTAAAAACATTTTCAAATTAAATTTTAATGCTAATAAATATTGCTAGATCAACAGCACTGGGATGTGGTGTCTAGAAGCACTGCAAGCTATCCAGGATTGGCATATCATCACATCAAACTATCAAAGAAAAAGGCAGCAAGTCTTTCTCACCAGATGCGCATTTCCAAATGCTACAGGAATGTGCTCATTTAGGAGTGGGGGAGAAGGAAGGCCAAATCAAAAAAAAAAAAGAGGGAAAATGATACAATCCTGAATGGAGAAGATCATTGTAACTAGGGGTTCTACAGGTGGTTTTAGCACAATAAAGGCCTTTTAAGGACTGCATACATGACCAAGCACTATAGAATATTTTTTTGGTAGCCTCAACCTTACACTCTAACTCTAGCTATACACACAAAAACACACAAGAAATGAGGGAAAGTATGCCAGGCTTCCCAAACTTCAGTTTGGTTTCTCTAGAACAGAGAGAGAACACCCACAACACACAATTCCCAAACTCTACAGACATGTGATGCACTGTTTTTACATATGCCTCAAATCCAGCTTCTCATCTAAGTTGGGTAATTCATTGCAAAAACTTGGGTAAAAGGAATACAGGATCTAAATCTAGAAAGCCATTTCACATATGTCCACTGTTAAACTCTGTGTTAGCCTAGCAGCAAGCATTAAGGCAGCTGCAGGCCCCATTTCATCCTGTTGATGCCATGCTGCCATAAGACCCTCCACAAATTATCCTGTCAGCACTACAGTTTCTCCATCCATCAGCTCATGCTCATGATTTCAGTCTCTTGTCTGCCATAGCTACCTGTGCTGCAAACTCTCAGGGGCAGAAAGTGTTATACTATGTGCTCATAAGGCATCTGATCCTGTGATTTTAGATAGTGAAGCTATCTGCTCTAAAAAAAAATATAATTCACAATTTGAGGTCCAGAATCTATTTAGGGATGATTTAACTCTCCATTCTTTCTCTTCAAATACTATATATTACACTAAAGAAGCTTGAAGACAACCAGAGACCTGTGATACACTCTTACCACTATCCCTGATGTTTTAAACAATAGAATACGCAAGGACCAAGAAGCCAAAGATTTCCCTTGCAGTTTGATCCTGTACATGGGCTCAACAGGGTCATCTTCTGGTGTAGATTTTAAGAGCCTGTACTTTTTTCTTTTTTTTTTTTTTTTAATTTAATCCCAGAGATTGTGAATTGGTATTCTTTATTTCATTGATTTGCCATACAAGTATAGAAGAGGTTAAATCAGACATCTGATTCTCTGCAGAGCAACACTAAGATTTGCATGTTGGTATACACTGTGTTCGTGAGCTTGAAGAGACCCACCCCCCTTCAGTAAGTGACAAAGTTTGCCTTTTGTGCTGCCCAAAGCCAGCACTGAACTGCACCTCTGGAATTAAAATCACAGATGTGATTTTCTCTCTCAGACTTTCCACCCTATCATGGTATTATGTTGAGCTTTTGCTTTTATACCTGAAGCCAGGTAAGGAATCACCAGATGAGGACAACAGCCTCTGGCAGGCAACGCAGAAGTTGCGCATGCAAACAGGGAACACTCCTTGTTCACGGACATCCCCACATTTAACTCCGAAGACAGAGAGAACACTGTAAAACCCACTTTGGAAACACAGCTGCAAGCAAAACCCTAAGACAGGGCATTCCACTTTTTTGGTAGAGGCTTTCCCAGAGCTTTCTGGTATTTTCCTTCAGGATCAATAGCCTACACAAGCAGCTGGATACCAGCCCTTGCAGCAAATTACCATACCAGGGCAGTGAGCTGCTTGCAGGTGATGGAAAATTATCAGAGCTCTGTGACGGGAATGGAAAGAGAAAGCAGCTCCTTTCTGCCCAGGGAAAGGTCTGGATGAGCTTTAAGAAAAACTCTGCAAAATTAAGTGATAACATGTAAAATACATGTTCAATTTTGCTTGAAGGATTACAGCTAGGCTTACCTCACTTAACTTCTGGTATCTAAAATTGTACCTGTCCAATATATTTATCGGACTAAGCACTGGCAGATATAGGACATTGCCTGGGACTTCACCACCACAGAGCAGAGAAAGCATTCACAAAAGGCTGAAACTAAGTACTCTTCAGGAACCTGTCATGAATTTTGTCTCGGCACGGATTTTAGTTGTAACTGCAATGGTGATGCTCCAGCACCAGGTCAACAGGCACCTTCCTACAATGAAGAAAGGATTTTTTATTTACTGGAACGAATGCCTATGTGAGTAGATATGGGTCAGTAAAGCTGTTGATCTGGCAGAAAACACTAGCAAATAATTAAGAACACTCAGGTAATGCCTAATGTCACTTACACAATCACTTAGATGCAACCACACATGAAAATGCTGCTGCTTTATAAGCCACCCTCCCTCCTGCATCAAACCTAACCGGGGAGCTGCTGACCTAACACAGCCTCCATCGTGGTGGCTGGTTTTCAGGTAGATCAACAAGTTGATCCAATTCACACCATGTCTGCTAATGACTTTCCTTCTTTTACAGGTAATCTTAGCTAATGCTGATTGAGAAACCTAAACTCAGGGAGAAACCACACCCTACAAATCCACCCACAGTCAGAAGTGATAGATCTTGTCAGAACAAAGGCACTGTGTGCTGCCAACAATACATTACCTCTCAACTGAAAGAAGAGAACAATTAAACACTTTATTGAAAAGGGAATATTTTTTCTCTCGTGCCTCAAACCATGAAAGTGCATGTCTCCCACAGAATTACTCATTGATGCACTGTTGAAATGGGAATAATTCCTTGTCTGCCCGATTATTTTCAAGACAGGGATAAAACTACCTTAGGATGAGGATTAGGGAGACATTCAAAACCCGCCTGATAATTTGAAAAATGTTAAAAGTGTACTACGACCAAATGGTTTGAACTTCCACCGTGCATCATTTGCAGCTGATAATGCTAATGTTAAATTCTGGAGACATGAGTCTGTCTACAAATTAATGGAAAATATGAATTAATATTTTCTTCCAGCTAATTGCTCATATATTGCACAGTGTAGCCAAGCATCACTTGATCTTGAAAACTCTCTCATCAAAGTTTTCAATCATTTTTTCTATTTGCCAAAAACCCTCAGGATTACAGGACATATGTTATTATCAGTCTAGAATACCAGGAAATGTTAAGCCAGGTCTCCCCAAAACTGTTACCTGTATATGCTATGGTTAATTTTTTAAAAACATCAGCTTAGAATTATTGGAAGTTACCATAAGTAAGGATTATTTTTTTTTTAGTTGTATGTGTCTAAGTTTCTTTTTAATGGTGATGAAGATACGAAGAGATAGTTTCAGCATTTGAATATTAATAGTGCTATGAAGATTTTTATGATTAATTTGTAACATGAGAATAATCTATGTTGATGTTTATGGTTATACACTTATCAAAGGGCAAGCTACAACACATTTTAACAAATAAATGTAACTCCTAATTCAAAACGCATCATCAAAAAGGGGGAAACAGACTGATTCAGTGGCATGAATCAATCTGTTAAAAAATCTGGCATGCACGCTTTGATTCCAGCAAAAGATCTACCATATTTGAAGCCCTCTGTTAAAGTCTTCTTAAAAATTTTGAAAAGTTTGCATTTTATGATACCATGAGCATTATCAAGGGCTTCAGACTAACAAAATGCAAGATACAGACCATGTGTACCAGAAACACTGTTTAGTAAAAGCTTCGGTAAAGTTTTTATGGATGACTCAAGAAACAGGACTCTCGTATTAGACAGTTCATCTGTCTAATGCTCTATCTTCAAACCCAAATTCACTCAATTTCTTAAGTTGGGTTGAATGTTTCATTTCAACTCCAATTCCAATGCAGGTTCCCGTTTTGGCAGAATGCACAAACTGGCTAAATATTGATAACAATAAAGACTGCCTGCAAATTACAGTTCAGGTAATGGAAATTAAATGTCCCTAAAATACAGTTTGGTACCTTATTTTTCACAGGGGTGTCCCCTGCTTCCACAAGGACCAGTCGGCACCCTCAGCTCCGTTCATGAAACATTTGATGAATTCTGGATAATGAGTAAGTATTTAATGAATAAAAGTAAAATACAAAAATAAAGGAAACTAAGCACATTGGGGGAAAGATGCCTCAACTCAGTTGTGATACTGATTTTGCTGACTATTCAGAAAGATGCCAGACTCCCTGTAGCAGACTGTGTGAGTGGGGTGACACGTCAGCAAGTACAGGTTCCTGCCTACGGAAGAAGTGGGTTAGCAACAGTAACAGGATATCAGAAACTGCTGCAAATAAAGATTCCAGAGAATTAAGACAGCCCTCTCCCCTTGCAGAAGAGGACTTGGTGGAAATAGCAACAGTTTTGGATAGGTATTATTCATTA
Source organism: Psittacula echo (assembly GCF_963264785.1). Taxonomy (NCBI): domain Eukaryota; kingdom Metazoa; phylum Chordata; class Aves; order Psittaciformes; family Psittacidae; genus Psittacula; species Psittacula echo. Next base: position 66,504,002 of record NC_137743.1, on the reverse strand, counting down.
AGGTAACTGATTTGATCTTGACCATGCTTTTGGAAATCAAAAGGCCAAATATCCTGGGTTCAGCAGTAGCAGTCACTTTTTCTCCCTCTTAGTAGCTGGTGCAGCACTGTGTTTTTGACTTTTGGCCTGGGGACAGTACTGATAAAACCAACGTTTTCAGTTGCTGGTCAGAATGTTTAGTCTGACCAAGGACTTTGTGAGCCTCATGCTCTGCCAGGGAGGAGGGGAAGCCGGGAGGAAGCAGAGACAGGACACCTGACCCAAACTAGCCAAAGAGGTATTCTGTACCACAGCACGTCATGCCCAGGATGTCCAAAGGGCTAGTTCACTGCTCGGTGGGGGCGAGGTATCGGACGGGTCGTGAGGTGTTGTATTCTGTTCCCTTGTTATTTCCCTTCTCATTATTATTATTGGTGGTAGCAGTAGTGATTTGTGTTAGTTACTAAACTGTTCTTATCTCAACCTGTGGGAGTTACATTCTTTCAATTCTCCTTCCCATCTCTCCGGCAGTGGGAGGAGGAAGGGGGGGAGTGAGTGAATGAGCTGCCTGGTGGGGTTTAGACCACAACAAGAGATTTGAAGAGACTTACAGCAGGCACTTTATCTATTATTTAACCACCTCCCAGGTGAAGACTCCATAGCACGTTTCTGTACATTAACATGAGAGTTCAACACAAACGGTAATTTAAAAACTGCCTACCAGTTTTACCATCTTAAATGGCAAAGCCATGTCTGACCACAAAGAAAAGAACAACATTAAACTATATGTACACAATCTAGCTAAAGGATGTAAACTATATCACTTCATATTGCCTCAGTCATTTGTCTCAGTCATATTCCTTCAGCTATTAGTCCACTCTCTGCAGGGTCCAAACTACTATTTCCAACTTCTGTTATGCTTCAGAATAGTTTGATGATTTTCATACAAATACCCCACTGGAGAAGAGTTTATTATTCCTTTGAAATACCCAATTTTGCTGAAGACTATGAAGGATAGACAACACATGACCATGCATTACTGACAAGACCAGTGACCAGACTTGTGATCTACATGGTCCAAGTAAGAATTTATTTTAATTAAAAAAAAAAAAAAAAAAAAAGAAGACTGATTTCTAACAAGATTCAGCACTTGCAGGCAAACTTGGAATTGTGAGACTTTGAGGTTCTATTGCAACAAAATAAAACTTTGGTGATGTGCCCCTGCTTTTTTTCTTTAAAAGGTTTAAAATCACATTTATGTCTCTCTTCTTTATTTTATTAACAGAGGGGGAAAGAATAACATACTCAGAAAAACTTTGAAAACATTCATTCTTAAAAGGCTCTGCATCCACAGAAGTACTCCACAACATCTTACATACTGTGGTGTTGGAGACAGCTATAGCTTCTACCTGAGAACAAGTTTCCAGGTTTACTGGTACCTGTTTAGGAGCCTGTGTATGAATTCCCAGGTCTGCAAGGGGCTTAACAAGGCAGTGTACAAGCAAACGGACAGTCTGGGAACACTGACTGTGTATTTAAGAGGTGTATCACACAGTCCACAGGGACTTAACTATTAAAGTCTGGCCAATAACAGGTCAGATAGATTATTACAGAATACTTATTCATTGTTAGAGACAGGGAAGCAAGATCAGAAATCAGTTATATCAGTATTTAACAGAGTAAGTAACTAATTTTACAAGGCACGTCTTCTCATCAGTTATTTCCCTGTGGCTCAAAGCCCTGAAACTTCATTACAAGAAATTAGGGGCTTCTACTCTACAGTAATTTTCCTGCCTAAAATGAATAAATCAGTCAGAGACTACTGTGCCTTAAATCATCAAAGCTGCATTTGTAGACATGTAGTTCTTTGATGCCTTCTACTTTATTTTATTACCAATGAAGTATCACAGATGCAATTATTGTAATACTTGTCATAATATGTAATTACACCATTTACAAGCCAGTGTATCACCATATAACCCCTACTATTTCTAAGTACAAATGGTAACCTGACACACTGTGACATGATACACCGACGCGATGCATCTGTGCTCTGGATGTTTCTTAGTTTTCTTTTATAAAATGGTGAACGCAATTCACGCTTCTATGCATCACCTGTACAACTCTTTCAAACACTCTTCAAGAAAGGGCGGCAGCCAAAATGCAGCTTGACCCATGGCAAAGCCATTCTGAAATACAGTGTTTGAGCATACAGAGTTTCATAAAAGGCCACTCACACTCTTACAAAGCTGTGTACCTTCACCACGGGTTGATAGTGTCGCAATTCTGACACTAGTAAGGCAGACACTATTCAAATAAATTCCTGATACACCTACCAAAAAGGCACAAACTGTCTTTTTAGCTTCCTACCATCTTTAATTCAACTTATTTTTCAAATATAATAAACTTTTTAGGCTAGCCTAAGTCCTGATACGTGGAGTACGTATTTAACCAGTATACAAACTTCCAAGAGCTCTGCTGTTCAGATGCACTTATCTAGGCACAGTTCCATAATAAAGCAAGCTTTCCTTTCATGACTTGTAAAAACAAAACATGAGAAATATGAAAAAAATACCACAAAAGAGCCTATAAAAAAGTAATTTTCATTCACTTTAGGTAGAACAGATTCCCTTAGGTGAACAGAAATCTAATTTAAATTACTTCTTTTAGTATTTGCAAATTAAATTATACTGAAATGTCCAATACAGGGAAAATTTGATTTAGTTTAATCAGTCTTGTCTGAACCATGAGTTTTGCTTTTTCAGCTTCTGGAAATGCATATCCACTAGAGGAGCTGAATAAGGTTTGATGCCTGAAGGGAAGGTATGAAGGGTTACCAAATTTAAATGGCTTGGTTCTTTTAACTGGTTGACAGACATTGGTTTTCTAGGTGTGGATGGGGCTGGAGGTGGTGGTAGGGCATGGACACATGACCAAAACAATATTTGGAACAAAAAGGTTGCAGACACACAAATGCTGAAGCAAATAATGAACAGTATGAAGAAGCTGCACACTAAATTTTGATTCATTTGAGATTCAAACAAAAAAGTAATAATTTGTGTGGTACTATATATGGAAAAAATGTGATTGGAACTAGATGATCTTAAGGTCCTTTCCAACCCTAACTATTTTATGATTCCAAGATCCCATTACACACACGTGAAAGAGTGAAGGTTTTTGACAACTGTTAGAAATGAAGCACATAGGAGATTCGGAAGGCCAAATGGTGCAGAATTCAGCTGATGCTCAGATTCCAAGAGTCCAGTTAGATTAAAATTTCCTTATGGATATGAGCCTTCACCACTGAAAAAAACATTAATGTGGCACTTCTGCCCTGCAACATTCAAGACTATGAAGAAAACGCCTTTTACGTTTCCCAGTGTTTTTTCAAGACTGTTGGATAGAATAAAAAATAAAAGTGCAGTGGAAGATCAGAATCAGTAACATGAAAAAACAGACTGAAATTTTGTTATGCCAGCTGCAATACTGTGCTTTAGCTGAAAGCACACAACATTCAGTCTAATGTTTAAGTTAATGCTAATCTGGGATCACTCTTTCCTGCATTACTACACTAAGTATTTAACAGTCTTAAAATAAATAAATAAATAATCATGCATCTTTCATCGAGATCATTGTGAGGCATTTCCTTCTGTTCACACATTTAAGATTTTACAATGGGAACTAAAAAGAAACACTCACAGAATGGCAAGGCCCAAAGAGCTTCCAATCTTATTTAACATGGGACAATAAAACTCTGAGGGAAGGGCTGAGGTAAGTAACATTGCACCAATAAGATAACACATTTTTCAGCCAAGTACAACATCTTGTACAACTGTTCTTGTGCATTATTAAGTCAATAAGACACATGGCAGTGACTGGCTTGTGGAAAGTTAGGTGATAGAAAAGGTGCTTTTAGGAGGACCTCAGAGTACAAGGGATAATGGCACCTGGAAAAGCCATTCCGTAACACTGACATGCCAACACGTAAGTTCTGCAGTAGAGTGTGTTGGGAGAAGAAACCTGTGGTGTATTTACGTCCGATTACTTTTCCTGTCAAATATTTAAGTTGCAAGTGCAACGATTACCGCCACAGAACGAGATCAAAACACTCTTGCAGGCTGCCCGCGGTGCGCGGCCTCGGGCCGTGCCTCACCACGACCGGACAGCAACTGCTGCCCTGCTCGAGCCCCCAAGAGGGCCAGACCGGCCTCAGCGCCAAGCGAAAGCGAGGCTGCGCAGCTGCGGCTCCCCAGGCCACGCATCCGTCCCTTTCCGAGACACCCCGCGCTGCCTCCGACAGGCGCGGCGGTCTCCCCAGCCCCTCTATTCCAAAGCAAGCCCCGTCTCCACAGCGGCACCGCGGCACCACGGCGCCAGGCGGGAAGGGCGGGAAGAGGGGAGGGCAAAGCAAAGCGGCGAGCCGGGCCCGCGCCTTCCCACGCACACACCTCCCGCGGGGGCAGCGGCGGTGCGCACTCACCTCCGCCCCTCAGCACGCTGGCAGCTCTGGGCGCCGCCATCTTGCCCACGTGAGGCCAGGTCACATGGCAGCGGCAAGCCGGGCCGGCGGGCGGGAGCCCCGGGTCTCTCTGGAGGAGTCGGGGTGCGGCGAGGACTGCGCCTTCGAGCCGGCGGGGGCCGTTTGCACTCAGCCCTGTCACGCTGCCCTCGCAGCTCGGCGGGCTCGGGGCCCGGCCCGGCCGCTCCTCGGCTGTGGCGGCGGGGCGGGAGCGCCCTCTTCCCGCCCTTCCGCGGAGGGTTGCTGCGGGACTCTGAGCGGAGCGCGGCAGACGGGGGTCGCGGGTGACTGCCTGCAGCTGCCGTTAGCGGTAGGGTACTGGTTGCCCTCAGGATATCGTTCACCTCGAGTGATGCTGAAATGCCCGTGGATGTGGTCCACATCCCGCCCTCGGCTCTGTAACACGGCTGGCAGGCTTGGAGACGGTCCTGCCACCCGCGAGGGACACGGCTGTGACAGCGCTTCCCGCAGCGGGACTCGGTCTCAGAGGAGTTGCAGCCATGCTAGTCCACAAGGGCTGGAGCCAGCCCACCATTTATTTCCCCTAAAAAAAAAAAAAATCCAAACCCCCAAAAAGACTAAACCAAAGCTTTTTTTTTTTTGTACTTCTGTGAATGAAAAGATGAACTGCGCTTAACGAACTGTTTGCTGTTGTATTTTGCCTAGGCAGAATCTGAAGGTTAAAGCTAGAACCTCCGAACTCCAATATTTTTCCAGCTAAATTCATTGTTTCACCTGCACAGCCAGACCTCATGCATTTAGAAAAGATCTAAAAGAGCAAAACTTTAAGCCACAGCAGCACCTTTCCAACCTTTTTCAGTATAGGCATTACCTTACCTTAAAGAAATACCGCAAGACCATCTTACAGGGTGGTAGTGTGGTGGTAGGTTTCATTTGCAGTCCAATAAAAAGCAAACTAAGCTTCCAGTGTCCATTTACCATTTTTATTTCCCACCATTTTGTTTCCTTGCCTGCATTTGACTTGCCTGTATGAACAACTGAACAGTCTGAAATTATGTTCTTATCAATTCTGACTGGTCAGAGGTTGAGAAACACTGTTACAGGACATAAATCCAGCAGCTGGCAGTAAAACAAGTAGTGTAATTTCCTGCATCCTCACACACGTGTAATGATTTTTGTGTCCTTACACACCTGCAGGTGCACACACCTGTGATATAAGTCCTTAAATTCTCAAATGGGAACAGAGGCTGACTGTTTATCTCCAGATTTATTTATCTCCTGGCACAGCCATTAGTAGTTTTTAACTTCACATGTACAGATATTCTAATTTAGTTAACAAGAATAGACTCAAAGCCCATGTGGATGGGAAGGCTGGTGTTATTTACCCTCTGTACTCTGGAAAAAACTCCAGAAGTGTATGAACTTGGAAGTTACACAGCAAGTATTTCTGCCTTTAAGGAGCAAATTCCAAGAGCTCTCTGACTGAAAAAACATTCTGTGATCCTCTCTGTGGTCCTATACAGACATCGCTAGTGACAGCACATTACTTTATCAGCTGCCACAGCATGGTAGGCAGCCTATCATACAGCTTATATCCAGACCACGTAGCAATTTAAAGATCAGTACTTTGCACTGCCTTAGAAAAAAAGAAAACAGTCCACACCTAACAGCTGCATTCTGCACCAACTGACATGCTGCATCATCGTTATCCAGTGAGGGGAGAAAAACAGGATTTTAGCAGAAGAAAAAATAGAGTTAGAAGTAAATGAAGAAACAGCACTGCTAAACTGCTCAGTTATACGTCATGAGCATCACTGCCCACTGGTGAGAGATACGCACGCTTTTCATTTGCAGGTCAGATATGTGCATGTCTTCACCTTGTTCCCAGTTCCACAATATGGTATGGTCTTTCAGGAGTTTGAATCTCATCAGGCATCATTTTATCTTATTTTCTATCTGGGCAAGGCTTTAGGGGTGCAGACACCCAACCGTTGGTTCTCTAACAATGATATACAGCAATCTCACATAAGTCACTACATGTATGCTGGAGTAGGTGTGCTTGAGTATGCCTAAAGAAAACAGCACACTTCACATGAAAGTAGCCATGTCTGTTGAGCAATGCACCATCTTTTACTGAACTGTCACTAAAAGAAACAAAAAAAGAAACAAAAAAGGTAGTAGCATAGTCTCACCTTTCTTTTGTGAGTTAGAAAGTATTTCCTACTCAGTGGAATGCACCCACTGTTAGAGAAATTAAAGTGAATGCTTGGGTTTTGTCTGCAGCCAGAAGACCAGAATTCTATATTGTAACAGTCTGAAAACTGGTTGATGGTATAACAAAATGCAGGAACCAGAGACCGTATTAGTTCTGCTGCCACTACTTTTGTAATTACCTTGTTCTTAAGTGTCAGGTTATTTCACAAATACTTGTAGGTATGTGCTATCAGTTAGACTGGACCAATTCCATTTTATGTATCAGAAATGAAGAGTGGATCGATCAAATTACTATTGATCACATTCCAAGGGACCTGTGTAATTTTTGTGGTCACTGGATGAATTTTAAGCCTAACAACCATCGTTATTCAGTAGTCTCTAATTTATGCTTAGATGCAGGTTTCCGCCGTTTACTAAGAAATATAAGTAACAGATACAGGTTTATTAGGAGCTTTATACCAGTAAAATAGGGATAAATATCTCAGAGAAGGAGAGATACACCATATCCTAACATAGCAAACCTGAAAAATCATGCTCTGCCATGTTTAAGTTCTGTCACCAGAAGAAAATGCATCACTTTTCCTTCATGTATATAGTTGCCTTTTGTTCACATTTGGCAAGTCCTCTGAAACGTTTAAGACAGACAGTGATGTCTCAATCTGTCTGGAGCTTCAGACTGAGAGGCAGCTTTGGAGAAATGACTTTTCAAGCCCAGGGTCTTTTGAACATATCTGTGTGTTATGTCCTTCAAGAAGAGTCTGTCACACCCCATCTCACTTACATTGGTTCTGAGCTGTTGGAGTCAGCATGTTCTAAATGTACAATCTCAACTTTATTTCCACCCAACATTGGTCAGGCTCATTTAAAAATAAGCAAAAGATGTGTTAAGAAAGACATAAAACTAGGCTTTTAGAAGCAAATTTGAAAGCAGCCTGTAACAGTCTACAAAAACCAGTTATGCCTTATGCATACATGAAATCTTATATAGGGCAATATAGAAATATAATTCTAGTTTAATTATAGCAGCTGGTTACTTCCGGCATGAGGATTTCCTAAGGTGGTCTTAAAAGATGATTTAGTTTCACAGCAGTTTTTTGCTGATGAGGCTGGTGCTGTTTGGGCACTGCTTTAATCACAGGTGTCTTTTTTTCATCACTGGTGTTCACCTAATCCACAGTGAGATAGTTCAGGGTCCTGAACTTGCAAGAAACCCAAAACCTCCTACATCAGTGATACAAAATATATATAATCAAAGCTACACCAAACTGTTACATCACTGTCTAGGGAAAGTGAAATGACATATTCACTGTTGCTATCATATTAAATTCATTCTAGGAAAAGATTTCCTCTTTTCCATGAAACTATGAAAGCTTTGAAAACATGAACACCCCATGCAGCTCTGAGGAAGGCTTCACTGGAAGAAAGACAAGCATTTAAAAACAGCAGCTATTGAACATGGAACACCTCCCTTATTGCTATACCATTTAGAAACAAAAAAGGGGATGTCAAGCTCTTCTCATTAATCTAGATTTCCTTTACATTTTCTCTCTTCAGCTCAAACTGTGCAGCTACCATAAATGGAGCACATACCTCCTATATGAGTGTTTACAGCACTACATGCTCTTTTTATTTAATAAAGAAAGATGCTAGTGCCACCCTCAGAAAAAAACCCACCAGTTCACACTACTGCTCCTGCTACATAGATTTTTCTGTAATGGCAAAGAGGGAATTCTGAAACACTCTTCCCAAGGCTTTGTCTTCATCATGTCATTGCCTGAGATTCATCAATTTGAATGGAAGTCTTAACTCTGAAATGAGCTTTGAAGAGTGGAAGGAGGACACTGTTTTTCCCCCTTTTCTTTTTGTTTCTCTACTCTGGAGAATTACAAATACTTTGAACATGGAAATCTGGAAATTGTTAGATTAATGATCCTTTTTACAGTAACTTGTACCATTATAGGTCTAAAAAAAAGCTCAGACCACAGAGTATGCAGTCCTGTTTCTTGCAATGCCTGTTACTGAAGGCTTTAGCGTAAGGTACAAAGAACCTAGTAAACATGATTGAGTTTAAGTTGGTATTTGCATTATTTTTCTTTTTTCATTTTAAAAAAAGATTTGAGTGATAGGGAGGGCAAGCCCATTCCTACAGTTTTCCCTCCACAGTTACAAGCTAGTATCTTGGCAGATAGCATGCCCAGCCTGCGCAGAGCTTGCATCTATTTGTATTGCTTTGTATAATAGCCCTCCATTTTTACTGGTTGCACTAATTTTTTAGCCCCACAATTCCAAATACTGCCTGGTGTGGTTAATAGCATTTGTAAATGAAACATTTTAATACACAGAAATCAGGGTTCTGTTCAAATCTTTCTGCTCATTTGAGAAAGAACTAGCAGCATAAAATGGATGGTAATACAGAGAGCATGGGGAAAAAAAAACATTTCCAATGACTTTAAGTTGATTTTTTTGGAGAAAACAGAAATACCTGCAACAGATAGTTACTTGTGAGATATAGATTTAAATATTTTACCATGCTGGCTTTTTGTCAACTTCAAGTCCAAATTATCCTAGCAAGCAATGTTTCACAAAGCAGCAGTATTAGAGAAGAATATTTTTCAACTTGAAAGCTGAGATTCCAAGATTTTAGTTAAGAGGTTTATGAATGTAACAGGTATTTCTAGTTCTAACAGTTTGATACTGATGAAATTAGGTCAGAACTGACATCGGGAGAAAAGGTAAAACAGCAAAACATGCAACATGAGATTTTCAAGCCTTCTAATGTCTGACAGTCATACAATATGGTAAAGGAAAAGCATAAAGAGCAACAAAGAGAGACAAAAAGGAATTGAAAAAATGATCTATATAAGCAGACGTAAATCCTTCGTATAGACATTATGGCCTGCTTACCCTCCTGCTGACATTGTGGAGAGACAATAGACCAGTCTTGAATTGCCTAAACTGCCACATAGCAGCTTTGTGTGTTTGTTCGTAGGAAGCATGGACATTCACTGCCCAAGATACTGCTTCAGCTACATAGACCTTTATTCCCCCTACTACAGCACTTAGTGTCCTTCAAATCCTGCAGCTTCAGGTAGCCTGCTTTCTCAGTTCTGAAACTATAGGTGTTCTGTTGCATTTCTTCAGGTTAATAGCTGTTGAGCTAGAAGTTGTTTCCTAGTATCTGCAGTAGGTAACTTTCATGTTTCAAAAATAAATGAAAGGGATCAGTTTGACCCAGGTTTCTACACATAAACATTTTTCAGAACTTGATTTACCTCTTGGGACAAAATCTTGGATTAGCACTGCTGACAATAGCCTTGCATAGAAAGAAAATGCTTCTATAGTTGAATTATATTCCCCATTTTAGATACTCCACTGAATTTTCTTGAAGTAGAGTCACTATTGCTGTGACTGGAATTGTAAGTGATGAAGGGCAAACCAGCAGCTTGATGCCAGCAGCATCCACAATGAAAAAATTTAAATATACTTACAGATCTTACATGCATTCTGAAAAGGATATTCTAATGCACAAAACTCTTTTAAATGCTGTATCAGTATGTTGTGCAAAGTTTCACTTGATGATTGAGTGAAGTGACTGAAGAATCTGTATTTAATCAAAATGCAGAAAAAAAGAGTAAATAACATAAACTTACAGTTAGTGTTTGCTCCTGTTGGCATGCAATATTTCAAAAGAATAACAGTAGCTTCTTTAGTTTAAGATAAGAAAGCTACGATAGCAGACTGTATGCAAGATTAGTTTAGCGTCATACTGTGCCCAGGATCATTCAGCTTCAGCTATCCAATTCCTACATTCCTAGCACCTAGAGTCGAAGAGTTGCTACTAAGCCTCAGTGTTCATTTGTCAGCTCACAAATCCACAGAATTAGATCCCTCCAGTACCTAATTGCAATTGTATAGAGGCAGCTGTTATCAGTTCATAGGTCCTTTCTCAGCATGCAGGTCAGACACTAGCAATAGCTATGCTATTTTCTATATTATACTGATAAGTATTTGTTTGAATATAGCAGAAGCTCCTTGTTCTTAATTACATTGCTACAGAAATATAAACAGGAGTTACACCAAACTTAAACTTTTATAAATAGTATTAAACTTTATTTCATAAATGACTCACTGAACAGCTGGAGTTGCTGGTGTGTGTACTTAAGAGACAAGAATCCTGTAGCTCACTTGTAGGTGAAGTTTATTATCCTGTTGAAAGCCATGGAACAAAATATCCTGACTAGCAAGTAAGAAAAGCTAGAGCTTTGCCTAGTAGCATCCACCAAAACCCAGGAGTTGACCAAGTGGTCAACTCTGCCACTAATGCTTAGCCTGTAAAATGTTAGTTCAAACAAACTCACCCCAGAAGCTTACTGAACTAGGGCATATGATCCCCAAGCAGCAGAAGTGTCAGTAGTACTATCACTGTTTTCTAGCTGTTATATGTGAGATTATTCTTCTTTCTCTTTGTCAGTGGTAAGGATAGTCCAGACAACTTTAATCACTTCAGGCAAAGGCTGCATGGCTTTTTTTAATTTGCCAATAAGGGTTGTTTCAGAAAACTGGCTTAATTAACTGTAATGGATTAGAGAGTATTCACATAGTCTTTCCTGGCAGCAGTGCTGCAGAAGCTGTAATCTGCTGCAGGATGGCAGGATTCAAAGTTTTCAGATCTCCAAGAAGCTGTTTATGCATATCTTTGGTGCCAAGAACTAGTAACAAAATAGCTCTTGTAAACCAGGTCACATGTTTTGCTGTCCGCAGGCACATCCCAACAGCTTAGAACATTCGCAGACCATACTGGAATGAGAAACCATGCTCAGCCTAAGACTGTACTTTCACCACTAAGGGAACTGGAAGCACTAGCTCACCTCTTTTGGCAGCAGCAACATAAAAAGGAAAAAATAAAAACTGATGGGTTATGAAAAGATTAATCTGCCCTAATCACTGCGTGAGAAGGGTTTCATTATTTAAAGAAATCAATTTTGGCCTTTTGACTGTTGTTTCTTTCATCTTCATCCCACACTATCAACTAAATATGGCAACCTTCACAACTCCAGCATCAATCGTACAATTTCTCATCCCTTTCGGGAGATCTTTATCACCCTGGAGTGATATGAGACAGGCCTCCTTTCCCTTCCCACAGTAGGGATGAAATGAACAGATATGCCGGACTCTTCTGCCTTTTTATGGGCCCCCAGCCCCTCCCCCCAAAAAAACTTTTGAAGAGGAAAACAATGTTCAACCTCTAAGTGGGCAAACAGCCCATTAGGCAGCATTTTTTCTTGTCAGTCTTTCAGTTTCTTAAAAGGTTTAAGCTTTGAGTGGCAAAAATTCAGGCAGTGTTAGCATAGACTTCCCTTGGAGCACAAAAGGCATCCTGGACCTCTGTGCAGAAACAAAATTTAAGCACAGCTCTTCAGTTCTGCTTTCCCTCTTCTGGCTTATCACCAACACCTGGACAAGTTAATAAAAAATCAAAACCAACTAAACACAAACCACCACCCTAATCCCCCAAATCCTACAACTTGCCTTCATGCTTACTGCTACAATCAGGACAGGTCTTCTAAAAATTGTTATTGACTATAACAGATCTGGATACTACAGAAGATGAGTGACATGATACAGACAAGATATCCTAGCCAGAATTAAAATTTCTAAAGAGAATTTAATAGAAAAAAAGAGCTACAGGTTTGAAACACTTGAAAACATTACCCTTTTCCCCCACAACATATCAGAGGTAGTAGTGAACTGTCAATCTACAAAGTTTTGAAAGGTGGACCTGAATCCTACTAGAACCATGAAACTCAGTTAATAAATTTCAGTGATCCTTATTCAGGTTAAGTCCTCTTCATTACAGGCCAAGACAAATCAGTTCTGAAGCCTGAACTACAAGAAAAGATAGCATGATTTATTCGAGAGAGAGGGCTATTTAAGAACTAACCTCAAGTCTGAGAAGTCATGGATAGCAGAATAGTCAAGAAACTATATAAAGGCACTTGCTTCCTACAGATTTGTAATTTTTTACACTAAGGAGAAGTGCTTTTGAAGTCCTTACAAAGTCTTGCCTGTTTCCCAAACTGCAATGTACTGTCCTGAAATCATGAACTGAAAACTTGGGCATTTGAAAAACACTGTGCTCCAGGCCCTTTAGAGGCTTGAGTAGAACGGGTCTGATAGCAAATGGGAGCAGGATCCTCTTTTAAGAAAGGCTAAAAGCCTGTACTCAGGAACACAGGCAGACAAGAGAACCAGTCTCGTAACCAGCTCTTACGACACTAAACCGAAGAGTGCACAAGTACAACAGGATCCAAGTAGAACAACCTAAGGAGGATCAAGTTAGGATAAGTTTGAATGGTGCGCTATTTATATTGCTTAGATTTATGTATTAACTTGCTGTTCAGGCTCTATGAAGCCTTGAGCCAAAACAGAAGTCTAACTAAAAGAAAATTCATCCAATTGAAGTGATACTGTATCTGCGAATCTACATGGTTTATTTCAGCAATAACTGCCCCCAAACCTGAAGTACAACATTTAAAAATCTACAACACAAAAATAGAAAATATTCAAAATGCACAGAAACACAAGTCACCTTTAATGTGATTAAAACGTCACATGAGATTTTTTTTGCAGTTAAGTGGCAATTAAGGATGTGCTTTACAACACTGTGTAGGAATTTGTATGTTTCCTGTACAGGCAGGATCCTCATGCTTGTGCAAGTCGTTCTAGGACTCTTCGGTAATCCGAAACAAGTTGCTGGAAGCTCTCTTCTAACTGTTCATGTTGCATGTTTAGGTCTATTTGGTTCAACTGATTTGTCAGCTCCTCTGGTCTTAGACACCTTCTCATCTTGGCAAGTTCTCTCTGCTTTTTCTAAGCAAGCAAACAAATAGCAGTTTGAACATAATTAAATGATATACCTGATGATCATTGATTGTACTAATTCGATTTCGGTATATGTAGTTCTTTATAATGTCCTTAATCCTAAGTAACACAGTATCAGTGTTTGATTGGGACATCAATTCAGTTAAATCCTCAGTTTCTGTATTATGAAGTGAAAAACAGTTTCTAAGTTTTTCCTTAACCAAACAGATAAGGTCATATTAGACTTGTACTGCTGAAGATGTACGGCATGAAAAACCAGACTGTGGCAACAACCAGGATACTTAGTTCTATGATGACATTAATCACACCAATGTCCCATTATGTGGCTGTTCGGCTAACTAATTTCCCCATAACTGACCATCAAAAATTAATTTTAAGCTTCCTCAACACAAAAAACATTTAACGAACTGCTACAAATTCTTCGAAAGTTAGAAGGATTAGCAGTAGCAGCCTTGAAATGCAATAAAATTTACAAGCATAAATGTATTTGTACAGCAATGAGAAGCTCTTGCTGTGTCACATGTGGTATTTTTACCTGTTCCTTAAAAACACCTCTGAATACTTTTGTATTTCCTTTCCCCAGATGTATTTTTATATAGCTGATACCTATTACTGAACTACTTAGTTCCTTAGTTACTGTCTATTCTTCAGTCTTCCCTCACTTTGTAAAAGCAGAATGTCATTCAACATCTCCTTATATATTAAAAAAAAAACACAACACCACCAAAACACAAGCATTATGTATGCCTGGCAATTTATCAATACATCTTTGCATGCCTATGGAATCACAGAGTTCATTAAAACAGAATTTCCCCAAGGATTCTATTTCTACCATCAGTTTCAAAAATCAAAGCCCCACTGTATGTAATTTTACACTTATCTCCCACAGGAAAATTTGTTTTCTTTCTAAGATTGATGCTGAGGGTCAGGAGGAAGGAGTAGAGACCACAGGAAACTGTAAATGATCAAGATCAGAAAAAAAATTTATAATCTCCCACAGAGAGGCAAAGTTCAGTTCAGAAAAGGAGGTCTGATTTAGGTCCTGCCACTCAGCATGACATTGCATTACTCCTGATCATGCAAGTATTTAATACAGTGCTGGGTTCTCATTTCTGCTAACAGCCTTCATAAGTCCAATGTGAGTACAAAGTTTTGCTATGCTGGTACAACAGGGTAAATGATGCTTTAGGAAGGCTTGCAAGCTAACCAAGGTACTTCTTGGCTTCACAAAATGTGAGACTTTCCCAACAGGGTTTTGGTTTGCTTAGCAAGTACTTAACTGAAGAGAGTAGCTAACATACTAGTTATAGCAATAAACCTAGACTTATTTGTGGTCCTTTGACTCTTTAATGCAAACACTCACGCCATTGACAACTAGGATATTTTTTTTTTTTTTTTGTATCTGTATCTCAAAGGGTCAGTTTATGCAACATGGACCAACTATATTGCAGAACCCAAGACACATATTTAATAGAAACTAAGGAAATTACTTTGCACTAAATTTAGTACTTGCCTGAACTTTACTGCTGAAATTATTGTATATTCTATCTGCACACAGTTCTTTGCTGACATAGCTCAGTTACTTCTAGCAAGTTGTTAAGAGCTAGCTAACAAGTAGAACATGAACCTAAGCTATACCTAATCTGCAGTGTAAACTGCACAGCATTTACCTCTCCAAACTTTTGCCTGTCTATTTAAGATATTTTTAACCTTTTCAAGAAATCGACATTTCTTCCCCTTTGGCCTACCTGGACATAATGCTACTTGTAGCTAGACAACATAAACTTAGTAACAATTTCCTGCTGGAATTCAGCAGGAAACAGTCAGGAGCCAAACCCAGGATCTTCAGCACTGGTATGTATGAATGTTCTCTGCATCTGTATACATGTCAATTGAACACTGCATAACTAATAGTAGTTGATTGGCAACATAATTGGCATAAACTACATTTATGGAAATGAGAGTAAAATCAAGTATAATTAGCCTTGAAATAAGTAGCAAATGATACTTAAGTCATATACACCTTATAGGGGCCAATCAGCCTTCTTTTAACGTCCAACCGATAGCTTCTGGATTGTTCTGCATCACCCATATCTGTTGCACGCAATCGAAGGATTTCATAAACTCGT
Source organism: Psittacula echo (assembly GCF_963264785.1). Taxonomy (NCBI): domain Eukaryota; kingdom Metazoa; phylum Chordata; class Aves; order Psittaciformes; family Psittacidae; genus Psittacula; species Psittacula echo. The sequence continues at coordinate 66,488,318 of NC_137743.1, read as the reverse complement.
CTTGTGTGTTGCTAATGAACAGAAAGGAGAATAAAAACCATGTCTGAATAAAGAGGTCACTCACCAGAACTCAAAAGTGGAGAAATACTTAACTATTAGAGTAGTTCCTCAGCTTAGGGGAAGACAGCAAAGAGGCATGGACAAAGTCACTGTCAAACCCATCCTCCTATCTGGTGGGTTAAATGAATAAGCATTCTTTTTTTTCCTTCAAAACAATTTTATTCCCTGCAGCCAGTGTCTGATCGTAAAGTGTTGTACCAGCAGTAGAGGTGCTTCAAGGATTTGCTGTAAATGAGCAGCATAAAATCCAGAAGCCAGAGTCCACAACTACTTCAAAAAACTGAAGGCCTGGAAGTAGAGCAACATTTGATATTAAGCAACATTTTACTAAACAGTATCTACTTCTCTAATTTTAGTAAAGCCCTTTACAAGGCCTCTGGAGTTCTAAATGAGAATGAAACAACAGTATTTACGAGTTTTCTGTTTACTAGGGAAAAAAATGAAAATGAGCAAATGGAAAAACTGAAGCACTTTTGGAAAGAGGATCAGCTAGTATCACATCTGAGAAAAATAAAATCACATTGCTACTTTATTACTACTGTTGCATCTATATGAAAACAATTCAAGGCCAAGTTTTCTTTTGCTGAGCAATGGAACAAAAATAAGGTGGTTTATTTTTTACATTAGCACATATCTGGATACTGCCAGAAAAATCCAAACCCAACTTATTTATCCTTTCAGGTTTAAGATATCAGATAGAGAAGGCTGCAAATTTAGTTTCCTTATACAAGCTGGTTGTAATGCGTAAATCCCAAATCTCCCCTCTATGTTTAAATTATTATTCTACTAATTTGATATGAATATGTCCAACTAAAATGTTTCTGATTTAATACCTTATTTATTTTCAGTTTTTGTTGTGCTTCCACCACCATTTCTTGACTGAAACCTTGCATTAACCTTCCCGGGGAAAAGCAAAGCAAATCTTTACAAAGCTTTACAAGAACAAAGTCTCTTAGCTTCACATAGTTTTCAGACGGATCTTCAGCTAGAAACAAACCAAAAGTAGCTAATATCAGTATTATTTATTTCCTCATCTCTGGTATGTAATTACAAACAACTATGGAAAGCAAAGGTAGATACAACATTCATCAGTATATTAACAACTGTGCTTAATTGTAAGTACTGCTATCAAAGTTTGAGATGTTTGACAGTAGACGTTAAAGACCTTGCTGAAAGAAAAGCTTCCAATATTTCATGTATGCAGTACTGTACAGTATTAGATGTGCATTTCTAAGAGACTTACAACATACATATTTAATCCAATTTAATTCCTTAGGAAAACTACTTTATGCTTAAATCCTTTTCTTTGTATGTTCCATCTATTCTGTATTTGGCAGTGGCAGAACTACTAGAATACAAACTAATTGTGTGGAAAAACTGGTGAAACTATCCTACTATATACAAATAAACCAGCTGAAAGTGTGTATTAACCATGAGTTATAAAAGGACCCAAAGCATAAGCTTATCCAAAATTAAAAGGCTAGGAGAACCTAGGCAAAAGCTGATCACAATTTTGAGTTACCTCCACTTTGCTTAAAATTGTAGAATAACTATTAAAAACTGTTGTTTTAGAAAAAAACACCAAAGTTGAGAACTGACTTCAGTGAACATCAGCGTGGTCCCACATGCAACTTTGTTCCCACTCATGAATTATACAGAGGAAAAATGCTTACAACCTTGTGAATGTATTTCTTCCTTACTTAATAGACAGGCTTACTACAAGTAGCAGGGTCACATTGCCCCCAACACTAATTTTTCCATGGACTAGCATTACAGAATTTATTGCTAAACAGTTTATGTCCCAGCTGTGTTTTTCTTTAATTTAGAGGACCACTGTAAAGAGCTGAAATTTGCAGTTTAAGGATAATCAAAAGCTAGTAAGTTACCAAGAAGGACTGGGATAGAAGTTGGTGGTGCGTATATGCAGCAATGCACAACTGGCAATTTATTTTTTGGATTGGAGAGAGCTTATGATGATTGTATCTGTTAATGTTTTGTGCAGAAGTAGCCTAATCTTGTATGGCAAGTCTTACAGCACTTACTCTGCAAAAGAGATTGGAGAAGCTGTACTAAAGTTAACTAATTCCATTCAGAAGAGGCAGTTTGAGTTTCTGCCATCCAGAGGGACCTGGACAGGCTTGAGAAATGGACCAGGGCAAACCTCATGAAGTTCAACAAGGCCAAGTACAAGGTCCTGCACCTGGATTGGGGCAATTCCAAGCACAAATATAGGCTTCGGGAGAAAAGATTAAGAATAGCCCTGACGAGAAGCTGAATGTGAACCAGCAGCCCAGAAAGCCAACCATATAGCAGGCTGCATCAAGAAGCATAACCAACAGGTTGAAGGAGGGGATTCTTCTCCTTTAGTCTGGTGAGACCCTACCAGGAGTACTGCGTTCAGCTCTGGAGCTTCCAACATAAGAAGGATGTGGACCTGTTGGAGCAAGTCCAGAGGAGGGCCACAAAAATGCTCAGAGGGCTGGAGCAGCTCTCCTGTGAAAACAGGCTAAGAGAGCTGGGCTTGCTCAGCCTGGAGAACAGGAGACTCATGGGAGACCTGACAGCAGCCTTCTAGTACCTAAAGGGGGCTGACAAAAAAGCTGGAGTGGGACTTTTTACAAGGGTGTGAAGGGATAGGACAAGAGGGAATAGGCTTTAAGCTGAAATTTAACAGATTGAGGTTAGATGTAACGAAGAAGTTCCTCACTGTGGGGGTTGTGAGACACTTAAACAGGCTGTCCAGGGAAGTTGTGACTGCCTCATCACTGGAAGTGTTCAAGGCCAGTCTGGATGGGGCTTTAAACAACCTGCTCTAGTGGAAGGTGTCCTGTCCATAGCACGGGGTTGGAACTAAACGATCTTTAAGGTCCTTCCCAACCCAAACCATTCTGTGATTCTATAATGATGATTCTGTACAGTAAGCATTACCAGTATAACATTTCACTTGTGTCAGTTAGAATGACAAACTATAAGCAGAACAAAATATTTGTTGTAAATGTGAAACTCCAAAGTATTTTTTTTTTTTTTTAAAGCATTAGGTCTTTCAAAGAAGTTCAGCCAATTTTCATTTCCTCTTTTCAGAAAAGTTAAAGTCCTTATTTCCCAAGTTTAGTTGCTACATAATTAAATATCCTGACCATATCAAGGTTGTCCACCCTGATTTTTCCACTTAAAAGGAAAATAAATAATTTTGTTAAAACCTTAATTTCCATAATAATAACTTGAGTGCCATGTAGAACACCAGAAGATTCTCTTGCTTCATTTCATAATGAAAAACTTATTTTAGTGCACATTGACTGTGTGCTACAACCCTGTGTTTAAGACACTAAGCCATGAACATATCATATGATTTATGCAGTACCCTGTTAAGACTGTTTATCCTCAGCTATAAAAGCTTACGAAGATTCATACTATTAAAGGAAAAAGAAAAAAAAGTAAATGCATGATGCACATGATTTCCTGTTGCATAAACAAAGCTATACTTCCTTAGGTTCCTATGAACTGAATCAAAATTATGAGGTAGATTACTTTAGGTTAGGATTATCCTGCAGCAATGCGTTATGGAAGCTAGAGTTCTACTGTCTTTGAATGAGAATGAGTGAGTTATTTCTAACTAAGATGAGGTCGGAGATAGTGCCTAGAACTGAATGGTCAAGTCATCTTTGAACTGCATTTCTTCCTATACTGGACTTGAAACCTCAACAAAGATGTCACTTTTGTAGCCGTTTTTTACATTCTATCTTTTTTATGCACATACAATCTTTTTCTCCTGTGCCATTTCCTCAATAACTTTTTATTTCAGGTATTTGTGCATACACCTCTAATATCGTGGGTGCCTTGAGCCAGCAATACATGCTTCTGGAGCACAAACTCTCTAGATTTTTACCATCTGTAAAATTTTGACTCACACACTAATATTAATATGCAATTTTAGTTTGGTGTGTTGCCCCACCCCCACAAGTCAGTTTTTTGCTAATAGGAGTAAGTAGAACAAGGAATTTGACAAAGCTTGATCTCTTGGCAAACTCAGCTGTGTATCTCACAATAAAATGGCTAATTAGCTGGTAATCCGTTCATGCTAGGGATTGAATTTTCCTGGTGTGCTGCTCTCTAAGTAAAAGATTTAAGGAGCTACATTATATACAGTTCTTCTGTAAACCAGGGTTCTATTAATCCTGAACTGAGTTGAAGCTAAATCTTCAAAAGGCCATTTAAGTCTGACAAGTGAACATGTAAGTTAGTTTGCAGGCTAATACCCTGAGAATGCTACAAGTTGCTTATTAAACAACTGAGCAGAGTTAATAATTTAACACAAACCTGTTATATCAAGTACTGTAGGAGAAGACATATAGTATCTATGAACTGTTTCAAGCAGCTGAGCACCATGGCCTTCTCCTTGGAATGGTGGCAGGATCAGCATCTGACTACAGACAAAGGAATGCATTTTCAGTTCAAATGCATGCATTTTCAAACATTATAATGTAAAGGCTTAAAAACAAAAATAGTATTTCATTTTAAAGTACATATAGCAATCTGCATGTTAAAACATAATTTTTAATGGAGTCTTAAAATCGCTAAATATTCAAAACTTGTTCGAGATTCCATCCGCTTCAAGAAGGGAACAATGAAATAAATCAGTGCATAGCCAGCTAATAATGGGATTTTTTTAAACAAATCAACACCATTATAAACAAGTATTGGGAACTTCAGCAGTTCCCTCTTCTGAAATAAAAGGCAAGGCACGAGTTACGCCGCCAATTACCTTACACGTGGCCGGGTTTTGTCTGGGTACACATAGTAATTATAGACTGTCATGTAGCCTACGGTCGCAAAGAGCGTAGCTCCATCCTTATTATACTTCTCAAATCTGCAGATAAAACAGAAAGCCAAGCAGGTCAATTACAGTCGCGCTCCCATGCAGTGTCCATTTTCTTTTCCATTCTCCAACTGAATTTTCAGTGTCAGCAAGCTACTCTGTGAGGGCCCAATGGGTACACCTGCTATGTTCTGAATGTACAATTCACTTAATTGGTGTGCAGCAACTTGGATAAATCAGGCCTCTTTACAGCACTTCAGTGCACTTGCCTATTATAAAGATGAATAGGTGGCAAGTAAAAGAAAACACAGGCAAAGCTCATTTTACTGTTTAAGCCTACATTCAAGGCTCTAACGGACAACAGCATTTAATTCAGCTCTATTCTCAAGCTTTGCCAAAGCATAATGGAGGAAAACTCAAGCCTCATAAACAATGGTTTTTCTTTCCTGGGAAAAATATCATTATACTGCTCCAATAATTGGCCAGCCACAATTAAAATGCAGGCTTTGTGGAGGTAATAAGGTCCACTGTTGCTTTAGAACTGTACTTACACTAGAAAGTAGTTCCATCTTTCATCATCTACATCAATAAAGCTAGCAGTTTCAATAAACCACATCAAGAACGTCTGAAGCCTTTCATGATATTCTCGAAAGCCTGGACATGTCATGTCAGCCTAGGGAAAAAGCCAGAAGAAGTCAGGTGAAACCTATCACAGATGTTAAGAGGAAAAACATACAAACCCTAATTAAATTCTCAAAAAAAAAAAAAAAAAGCATGGTTATAAATATTAATTAACTGGTAAAATAAATGATTATATATTTTAATTGAAGCATTACTGAAAGTATATCACTGCAAAATAATATTTTAGTTGTTCAGCAGCAGAAGTTTAACTTATTTTTGATACCTTGTATATCTGATATGTTATATTGTCACCAGCTTCTTCATTATGGACAGAATATGTGTGTAGCAGCGTTCCAAAGGGCTTGAAGTTCACCTCCTTCTCCAGCAGAGACACAAAGTCATCTGTGTTTGTGCAAAAGCCAGGAGGAATGATTTCTCTAATTTTACTTTCAACATCATCTGCCTGGAAATTATAAAAGGGGCAGGATCAGTGGAAGATTAGAAAAAGACAGCATTGGTGTCACTATTGTGCTGTTAAGAAATGACTATAAGGGAGATGCTATGGGCTAACAGTAATAAAAAATAAAAAAAAAAAAAGAGGGAAAACCAGGAAATGAAGAAGCAAGACCTTTCTGTTGTTCTGTAGTGGCCTTCTGATAGGGAGCTGCCCGGATAAGATCCAGAAATGTCACAGTCCAGCCACTATGAGCATCAAAAAGCTTACAAAAGTTACAGCATAAGTTCATGCACAATTCTATGTTTAGAGTTACATTTGTCCAAGTAGACCTAAGTGTCGATAGCTATTCTGAAAATGCAGCATGCTCAGAGACTGAGACTTTCCAGACAGCAATTCTCCAAGACTACACTACACAGCCATGTGGAACTCAGGCTCCCAAACAAGCATCAGACAAGAGGTATTAGGTGGTGCAGAACTAAGTGGATGAAAAGAGACAAAGACCAAAAGTGGTAGCTCCCAGACAGAAAAGTGACAGGTAGCACACTCATTCATTCTTATGAGTCCCTGCTTGAAATGGCAGGATAAGCCGCAAAACACACTACAAACTCAGAAGACAACATTCCACATTCTAATCAAAGAACATTTTGAAAACAAAATTTTACATAAAATAATAAAAATATACTTAAGGATACTGTCAGCAAGTCTGACCTACCAGGAAGACAAAATATTCTGACATCAAAATTAAATTCAAAATTAAAATTACTTTTTCTCAGATAACCAAAGTGAAAGTTAAAGACTATCAGCTGAGCAGACTTCATAATCCTTTTCAGACCCCCAAAAGACCACTTGATTGAATACATTTACTACTTCTTTTTAACCATGAATATTTGATGAAGTTTCACAATAACGTATTACTGCTTCTCACCAGGCAATAAAACTTAATGAATTGGTCTCAACTTAACAAAACCCTACTCCTCAATACAACTCCTAAAAGCCTGACATTACATTCAACAAAATGAGCTTACATTCAATTCAAACTTTCCTCTGGACAATGAATCCAGGTTTTTACTTAATGGAGTTTGCCGTGAGTTCAGCTGTAATGTTTGTATTGTATCTATTTCCACAAGGACTGACACAAGAACACTTTGTGTTAACTTACTAAGCAGCTCTTTCACACCGTTTACATGCATGATGGGTATTAGTTCAAAACCAAGACCCTTGCTACTTAGCATTCAAAACAGGGAAATTAAGATGCTTAGAACAAAATACACTACAAAAGGCTAATACAACATGCTACTAATTCCTGTCCTTTCAACCATAGTCCCTTAAGTAGAAGCAATGCACCTGCAAATGAATAGCACTTTAACATTCAGTTACATTTTTAGTATAGAGAAAGATGGATGTAGTTCAGCACAAACAAGTTTTATTCTTAATGGTTTGGTACTACCAACATTTATATTTATATTTGTAGGAAGAGCTATTAAGCAGTTAAAATATAGCTCTACAATACTTAGTGTAAGAACCCAGTTAAAATGCGTACAATCTTTACATCCATTCCATTCTCTAAACAAAGGCATGTGTTTATTGGAACCTTTCCTATTCTTTTTAAAACAGTATGTTCTTTACACTTACTGATTTAGCTGCATTAAACAAAATCAGCTTTTTCAGAACCAGTGAATTACACAAAAGTATTTTTATGGAATGAATTTTAGAAATGCCTTTTTTTTTTCTTTTTTAAACTGTCCAAGTGCATTGTTTACGCAGATCTTTAGTCTGAACTGCTGATAAAGCTGTTGGAAACTGCAACCGAAAATCTGTACTGACTTTCATTTTATATACCTGAAAAAGGCATGTAAAAATAAACTAGAATTAAAATAGTATTTCCAAGTGCAGTTCAATTAACTCAGACCATGTAGAAGATATCTAAAAATGGGTGAATATGCAGTATGAAGTATTACATAAATAAAGCTGCTCTCCTCACATTCATAGTTTCTTAATTAGTGATAATAAGGAAGACAAACTTTCACCTGCTGAAAGCATGCAAGGAGTTACCAAGATTTGTTTGCTGCCTTTCCCTTCTGTAGTTATCTGATATTGGTGAGAGTTTAATTTCTTTTATCAGAGCAAGGCACTCATATCTTGCTAACTGGCATGGATGCACATGATGACAAACAAGTTTCTGTTCAGAAAAACAATCCAATTGAATAGCGCAGAAGTGTTCAACATAGGCAAAGCCACTTACAATGAAGCATACAAAAAACCGAAAGAAGCCAATCAAGAGTTGTTGAGCTTATGTCTCATAGAAGTACTGTAATGTATTTACCTTCATAATCAGAATCTAGTGAGGTAATGATTGGGAATATGGCATAGGCTTGTAACTAAACTTGATTTGTAGTAGGACTACTTACAGGGGCAGTGGCTCTTTGTACACTGCATTTGACTCTGGATAATTTTAATATATAGAGTTTTCTTGTACTAACAGTTAGGACACTTGTATACCATATAGATGCTGTTTCAAAGTAATTTAAAATAACTACAGAAATATATTTAAAAGCTAATTTCTCTAACAATTATATGTATTAATTCCAGGGAGGGACCAATGGAGTGATCAGAAGTATGACACACACAAAAAAAAAACAAACAAAAAAACCAAACAAAACACCAAACCAAAAAAACCCCACACACAACTGCAAAAACTAAAACAAAAAACAAACAAAGGAAAAAAAAAAAGCCAGATGAGACACATTTTCATTAATTTTTGTGTAAAGCAAATGTGCCAGACCAGCTGCAAAGCAAGATAAATACATTTATAGCAAAGACTGTTTCAGAGGTTAGTGAAAGACTTTCCCCCACCCTGTCATAAAATGCAGATGAAAAGGAAGATGCTTGAACAGGTGCAAATCTCAGAGCAGCAAGCAATTTGGAGGTCAATGCTATTAATATTTACATTAGAAGAAGGCAGCCTCTCTTCAGATATTTGAAAGAATCAACTCCACCCAAGGGATAAATTTTATTTTCATTAAGTGAAGTGACAACTTCTGTTCAAAACATGATCATACTTGGCTGAGCCTTCCCCATTAACATGGCTTAGATCCACCTTTAAGGAGATGATATTAAGATGCATAAATATGACTGGAGTTTTGGCTCTTGACATTTCAGGATCTTATCTTTCACCTAATGTTTGAAAAGATCTTGGAGGAAGAAGGAACAGTGATACTGGGACAAATATTTTTGTCAGTCCCTGGCAGAGACTGTATCAGCTGCTTTAACAATAATGGAACCAAACTCACAGTCACAGAATAAAACCACCTGCTGCTGAACAGGCTTTTGCATGTATTTAGATACAAAACCCTAATCTGTGAATAACTTTGCAAAGCATTAAAACTAATTTTTCCCTTTTAACCAGTTATGTTAAAGGCAGAAACTGCTGTCCTTTCCTAAACACCATCTATTCACAGCACAAAGATTACCTGCCATGAACAGTGGATAGTCTGCATCTTAGTATAACTATTAATTAAAGGAGCTGAGATCTGCAACCTAACAGCTAACTCAGAATAGTAAATGTTATTATGCATTAACAACCTGCTGTAATGACATCTTGTTTCAATCTCTGCAAACGCATTAGTATCTTAAGGTGGTTAAACTAATGGTAAATTACAAATGCAGAACAAGATTGATGACCACTGTAACTTTTCTCCTCCTTAGGTTTAGATACAACCATATGAACAGCCTATTCGGATTACAGTATTAATACCAAGGGAAGCACAGGGTGTGCTACTGCATCCTTCCAATTCAGCTGAAGCCTGTAAATACTCTGGGAAGCATATAGAAGCCTTGCTCAAAAAGATCCTTCATCTCAATCTCTTAAACAATTGGAGGAATAATTCAGCATAGGAACCAGGGCTTAAAAGAAGATTCCGAGTGATCAAAAAAGTTGCACTGCGTGCTTAGGGCAAGGCAGACCTTATTTACCTTGAAATGACATTGGCGAAAGGTTGGATAGTTTGGTTTTAATATGATTACTACTTTGCCAACAGGCTTTCCTTTCTTCCTGATTTCTAAAAGCCTGCTAAAGATTGAACAGCATGACCTTCCTCTCCTAAGATATGCTGCCCTAGCCTTGAAAGTATTTTAGACCTGTCCAGGCACCTAGCCTGACGAACTATGTGTATCCTAATGGAATTTCAGAAAAAGGAAGTGGAAATCTTTAAAATTCATTTAATAATGTAATTCAATTTTTTTTTTTCCTTTACAATAAGCCTTTCTTTGAAAATGTTTACATGAACTCCAGGGGATTTGAAATTATGAACTTAAAATACAGCTTGAAGTTATAAATATATTTACTGTTTGGGTGGGGTTTTTATTTCAAAAAGCTACTCTCAGGCAGAGCAATTTCAAGTCTGTGCAAATATACAGACATTTCACACTACAGAGGATTATGATGATTCATCAACAACCATACCAATAGCTCTTTTGGAAAGAAATCAACTCAGTTTTTCCTTCATTATAACTATGCAAAAGTCAGATGATACTAAGTTTTCTTAATGCACTGGAGACCACACATAAAATACAGCAATGCTAGTCCTCCTGGAAACAGTTAACATGAAAATACAGATTTGCTAAGTTGTGGGTTTTTTGTGGTACTGGCTTTGGTATTAGCACCTCACGTCTCACTGCACTGTTTGACACAATTTTGATGATTCTGTAGTCAAAGGAAGAACAATGGGAAAAGGTATAGATGAAGTTCAAAGATTTTGTTCAGTTTAGTAACAAAGGAAACTTTTATTTGCTTGCAATGTAAATCACTTCTGAGTGGGCAATTGCTAAACCTAGAATTCTTGTCCATATTACAACTAAACCTCATCAATAATATTTTAAGTGCAGGTCTGATTCTTTCTTTACCTCCACACAGTCAAACTTTTCATTAACTTTAGATGTATACTCGATGCGGAAAAGCGTTGACAGGTTACCAGCAATATAGTACAACAGGATCTTCAGTCCTTTGTAACCAAAAGCAACTTCACTGAGGAAGGAGAAAAGAACAATCAGGAGCTCTATACAGAGCAAAATATTCACATCACAGAGCTTTCATTTAATACACTTTGAAGTTCATCTTGTCTTCCTAGTGAGATATACTAAGCTTCCTAATAGGAAAAAGGGAATCAAACTTGGTGACGTGGTTTAGTGGGAGGTGTCCTTGCCTATGGCAGGGTGATTGGAACTAGATGATCTTAAGGTGCTTTCCAACCCTAACTGTTCAGTGACTCTATGAAAACTGGATGAGCACTATCTAAACAGTGATAATACCTTATACTATTTCTACTAGTTATTTTGCTCCTCTAGTGGAGAAATAGAACCTGTTCCTAAACTCAGTAAGGTGGTGTCTGTGCCCTTACTGTGACAGCTCAAAAAAGAATACCCAAAATAGCCAATACTCCATTTACTTTTTTCAGTATCTTAAACTCATTATCATTTATTTACATGATTTAATAAATATAATTTATCAAAACTTAGTTTGCAGTGCCATTTATACTATATATATCCATACACAGATAAACAGTCATAGCAATGAATGTGGGTTTTGTGGACAGTTTCTATATAGTTATCTAATCTAATTAGAACTGAGTAAATGCAAAAGGCTCAGCGCCAGGTCCTGCACTTGTGTCACAACTCCATGCAATTCTACAGGCTTGGGGAGAGTGGTTGCAAAGCTGCCCATCAGGAAAGGACCTGGCACTGTTGAACACTGCAGCTGAACATGAGCCAGCTTGTGTCCAGGTGCCCAAGAAGGCCTATATCAGAAATAGTGCGGCCAGCAGGACTAGGGCACTGATCATCCCCCTGTACTCAGCACTGGTAAGGCCACACCTCAAATACTGTGTTGAGTTCTGTGTCCCTCACCACGAGACAGACACTGAGATGCTGGAGTTGGTTCAAAGAGCAACAAAACTGGTGAGGGTCTAGAGCACAAGTCTTACAAGGAGTGGCTGAGGGAACTGGGGTTGTTTGGCCTAGAGAAAAGGAGGGTCAGGGGAGACTTTATCACTGTCTACAACTACCTGAAAGGAGGTTGTAGCAAGCTGGGTGCTGGTCTCCTCTTTCAAGTAGCAAGTGATGGGATGAGAGGAAATGGCTTCAAGTTGTGCCAGGGGAGATTTAAATTTCATATTGGGAAATATTTTTTCACAGAACAGGTTGTTGGGCATTGGAACAGGCTGCCCAGAGAAGCGGTTGAGTCACCATCCCTGGAAGTATTTAGAAGACATGTAGATGTGACACTTGGGGACATAGTTCAGTGGTGGACTTGGCAATGCCAGGCGAACAGCTGGACCCTATGATCTTAACAGTCTTTTCCAACCTCAACAATTCTATAGTTTCTCTATCCTGTGCATGTCTGTTTATAAGTATACATGTTGAAGAAAGTAAAACCCCAAATTCAATACAGTTAGCATTCAATGACCTAGAACAGCTAGCAATGTGAGTTTAAGTTAATACTTAATCCTGTGTTTTATTCACCAAAAATCCCACGTAATAGTAAAAAAGGGATATACTGTTGCTAGGTATTGGGGGTTTTTTGGTACACAGTACTGTGAAAATTGTTAGTAAGAACTGATAATTCTTCCTTAAACATAGAAACATGTCATGAACACAATACCACTTAAGTAATTCTGACTGCAAAAATCAGTTATTTAATTGTCTCCTAATCTACCTTAAAAATAGCATGTAAAATGACTACAGGCTCAAACCTTATAAGATAGGCACCAAAGATGCTGTTTAACTATACAGTCATAAAACTGAAGTATTGCCATGTTATTTAAAATAGTTTCATACAGTTGGATTTCCTTTTTTCTAACAATTTGGAAGCAACTTTCCCCTTCTAGATCTATTATTTTGACGCTGGATACTTTAACTTACTCGTCTCCAAACACTTGATGGCTATACTCTGGATTAAACGTTGTGTTGTCATCCTCCAACTCCTCAGGAAAGCGAACTAAGGGTTAAAAAAAAACAAGGAAAAGAAAGAAGAGCATGACCAAGTCATCACCTTCAGTTTGTGTATCAATAGATGCCCTGCTAGATGTTCACGCATTCTTCCACTACAGTCAATTTCAATTCCAAACCTACCTATGCTAGGCTGGCATGCAAATGAAATAAAGTCACCTTGTGTAATTTGGAGGCATGTTATTTGATCATTAAGCAGACTAAAACTGAAAAATTGACACAGATGTATACATTCATATATATCATATACAATCTCCTTAACCTTACTGTCTTTAACTCCATCTTGAACACTGAGGACACTGTCCACAGCAAGCTACATAAATCACATAGTCAACATTGCCTTCCAATTCTGCCATTCTTCTCCTACATGCAGCTGAGAAGATATCACTACAGAGGATCTTCATGGAATTGTGAAGGAAAGAAATGTTTATTTGCATTTATATCTGTGTCCAAGTTTTGGGGAATCAGCATGGATACATACAAAACAGCTGTACCCATACTATATTGGTACTTGTACCACTATTATCAAAATAATTAGCAATTTATTTTTTCCCCAACTCTACTTTTTTTTCCAAAGCCTAGTATTAAACAAGGTTGGGTTTTGGTTTTTTTTTTCCTGGTAATGTAAAAATATTCACTATAATGACATCTACTCAACCTCAGTAACTTACCAAGCAAACTTTTTATTCATGCTTATGGAGTTACAGCAGTTGCTCCACAGCAGTTGCGACATGTGCTTCCATCACAAAATACATTATTTATGATTACCAGAAGAAATTAGAGATTAAACTAGGCTTTCTTCTAAGGAAAACTTTAGAAGACTGAAAAATGTGATTCACAAACATCCTCTGTGTATTTGTGGTTAGTTAAAAGCTACCTACAATTGGAAGGGACATAACTCTTAACTTGGTCATCAAAATTATAGCTCAGACACATTTACAAGGCACAAACAACTCAAGACAACCGTTATATATTCTTAATGCTGAATGAGTTAATACTGCATTAACATGAGCATGTGTAATTGTAGGAGCTAACACTGTCATTAAAGTTTCGGGGTTTTTTAAAAGTATATGAAACATTGAACTACAGCTGCATTGCTGCTTTATTCCAGTAAAATTGGAGATGAAGAAAAGTTATTTCTGGTAATATTAGAAAAGAGTTATCCAACGAGAAGAACGCAAATAAGGAGTGCCCTAGTGACAAGATGAAAGTTTGGCCCTCTCAAAATTAAGAGAACGGTTGGTCCTATCTTCTCAGGTTTAATTCAGAGATTAAAAGATTTGAGACAAGGTTGCAGTGATAAGAATAAAAAACCCCAACAAAATGCACAATGACCACCATAAAACCCAACCAAACAAAACCACCCACTCTCCCCAAACACCACCCCTCCAGGCAATTCTGAACTTTCACCATGGAAGAAATTAGGACTCTGAAGAAGACAGTTTATGACTGCTCTTATAGGTATGTGGGAAGTATGTTTTTATATATATATATATATATATACACACACGTACACACACGCATTTTTTAATGGTATCAATTTGTAGCTTATCTTTTATCTTAACAGAACTTTCATATGGAACATGTACGCTCTCTGAAAGAAAAAGGAAGCTAAAAATATTAGCAGAATAGGGTAATGGGTACTTTAATTAGAAAACCTTTAGCAGTCTCTCTCAAACCTGATATAAATAGCTTCTTGCATCTCTGGACAAAATTCACTCAGATGTCATTATTTTTCTTTCCTTTTGTTATATAAAGGTGGAAGAGAAAAATAAAACATTAGATCTAGTCATAAAGCCATTATTTGAAATAATGTTTAAGAGGAATACTTCATAATTACAAGTGGTTTAAAAATGTGTTTTGGTTATAGTGACATTTTGGCTCACAAGCCAAAGATGATTGTGTATTAAAATGATACTTAACTATATGGAACAGGTTGCTAGTCATAGTTCTGAAAAGTGCTTACCACCACAATCATTAGTTTTATTTTCTTAATAAATTATGATATTTATATTGCTCAAGGGAACAAATGGCTAAAGGGCTGGAAAAATTAACAATTAGTTAAGGTATGCCTTATTCTTCAAGTTATTACTGCTGCACATAAGTTTGAGATATAAGTAAGTTCACCAAGAGTTCATTAATTCTGCCTGTGTTCTGGGTGTCCCAGTAAATAAATTAGCTGCAGAGAACCATAAACAGCTCTTGAAAGACTCTTTTTTTTCTAGATTTTAAGCAATTGTCATTAAAAAGGTCTTGTATAATCCAGATGGGTGCAAAACCCTAACCCAACACTTTTGAATCTTTACCCTTGCTTTTGGTTTTATTAACCAACTCAAACAAAGAGGAAAGGGAAATTTGTTAAAAAAAAATACATAATTAGGTATCTGTAACCCTAAAGAAAAAAGTTGTTGCTATGGTCACCATGAAGAAGATACATACTTAGGACTGTACCATAGCATATGGATTAGAGAATAAAAGGGAAACTAAAAGATAATGAATACTTCAATAAAATAAGACAAGATATAATTCCAACACACTCTCTTGACATGCAAATAAATTGCTGATGATGTTATTACACAGAGACATGACTGAATTTCTACAGCCGCACTATATAGCATAGCTGTACTATAACTGCAGTAGACTCAGCAAAACTATATTATGTATTTCTATTCTCGTATGTGTATGTTTACATTAGTAATTATTAAAACCTGGGTGGATTTAAGTATAACAGAGTTTCTTAAGAAGGTACTAAAATATTCCAGCATCAAATACACAATATTTAAAAAGTGATATTACCTAGTTTCAGCTGAATTGCTTCATTTGTGTTACACTTGTACTCAGCCAGCTTCTTCTCCATAGCAGTAAGTCCTGAAAAAACACCCAAAACAACCAAACCCAAAACATTTTATGTGAAGAGTTAAGAGGTGTACAGTCTACATGTCACTATTATTGAAGAACATATTTAGGAAAAGGTTCTCAAAACCAGAAAAAAAAACACACCAAAAATACTGAACAAGTAGGTTTAAAAAGGCTATAATATGCTACAATGTGTAAAGGGAATATAGATTTATGTAACTTTTTCTGGACCTAGAAACCAGACCACAAGTATCTCTCTTTTTCATTTCTGAGAATGAAGGTGTCCTGGGTTCAGCTGTAAAAGTTATTTTTGTCCTCCTAGTAGCTGGTGCATTGCTATGTTTTGGCTTTAGTCTGAGAACAACGCTGATAACACACCAATGTTTTAGCTGTTGCTAAGTAATGCTTACCCTGATCAAGGACTTTTCAGTCTCTCATGCTCTGCCAGTGAGGAAGGGTACAAGAAGCTGGGACAAAGCAGAGACAGGACACCTCACCCAAACTAGCCAAAGGGGTATTCCAGACCACAGCACATCATGTTCAGTATGTAAACCAGGAGGAGTCACTTGGAAGGCCCAGATCACTGCTCGGGTCAGGCTGGGTATTGGTCAGTAGGTGGTGAGCAACTATATTCTCCTCCCTTGTTATTTCCCTTATTATTATTATTAGTGGTAGTAGTGGTAGGTTTATATTATACTTTAGTTATTGGACTCTTCTTATCTCAACCTGTGGAGCTTACATTCTTTCCATCTTCCTCCCCATCCTGCCCAGAGGAGGGGGGAAAAAGGGGGGGAGTGAGCAAGCAGCTGCATGGTGCTGAGTTACAGGCTGGGCTTAGACCACGACACAGGGCATTACATTAAAAATATGCAAATGTTCTAAGTTATTACCACCAAAATATATCCAAAAGCTGTAAGTAAAAATTAACAATTCAGTCTAACAGATTTTTTTTTTTTTTAAAAGAACATGTTAAATAATAAGTTTTCAGGGCTTTTCAAGTCTTCTTTTTCCCATCAGAAAGCTCTTCCTCTAACTTCAAGTAGCAAACTTTAAGTAAAAATGTGGTTTTGATTCCCTCCTCACCCCTACTAAACCAGTAGCCATGGAGATATACTCTGATTTATCACTACCAAGTGTGGGGACCGTGAGCCCGAGGTTGCCTTCCCAGCAGCGGCATGCCCATGACAACAGAGGGGAAGAAAGTCAGCTGCATTCTCCACCAGACACCGGATTCCCCAGTCACCCACCCTCCTCCGCTGCTCCGGCCACGGCCGCCCCAAGCTCTCGCTCCGATTTCTTGACCCATGTTCCGGTCGCAGCGCTTCCATTCGCGGACGGCACAGAGGCCCTGTCAGCGCCCGCATGAGTCAGACAGAGGACAACAGTGTTGGCCGTTCCAGTGCCCCATTCCCCCTCAGGAGAGACGGCCGCAGCTCCCAAACGTGTTGCCTCAAGCAGTCAAGCCACAACGCCCGCCGTGATCAGAGTGCTGGGGCGGCACATGTCAGCTGTCGGAGAACAATTAGGCAGCCCAGGCCTGGGGTCAGGACAGACCCTAGGACTTACCCGCCATTTCCCAACAGCGGCGGCGACGGCCGAATCACCCGGGCAGAACGAATCAACTCGCGCGCCCACTCACCGGAAATGAGCGCACACACATACACTTCCGCTTCCGCCCGCCGAAACGCAGCGAGAAGCCAATAGCGGCACTATATGGGGCACGCAGCCCGCGCGCGTGCCCAGTGCCCACCTGGCGGGAGCCCACGAGCACCACATCACGCAATGCTCATTTGCATAGCCCCGCCCCCAGAGTGTACCGCCGGGAGAGGCGGGCTGTCTCGGTCCTGGCGGCGCGCATGCGGAGTGTTCCGTGCTTAGGTACTCTCACGAGCTTCGGGCTTACCGCCACCGAAACGCTTAATCGGACGGAAAAGCTCATGAAGTAAGATGAGTTTGAAACAACTTTTAAGATCATCAAGCCCAACTGTTTCCACAGGGCTGCCAAGTCCACCACTAAACCACGTCCCCAACCTTTTAAATACCTCCAGGGCTGGTGATTCAAGCATTTTAGGCAGCCTGTTCCAATGCCTGACAACCTTTTCTGTGAAGAAGTTTTTCCTAATATTCAATATAAACCTCTCCTGGTGCACCTTGAGGCCATTATCTCTTGTCCTATTACTTGTTATTTGGGAAGAGTCTGACGCCCACCTTACTACAATCTCCAGTAGACCAACAAGGTCTCCCCTGAGCCTCCTTTTCTCCAGACTAAACAACCCCCGTTCCCTCAGCCATTCCTCACCAGACTTGTGCTCAAGGGCGTTTACCAGCTGTGTTGCTCTTCTCTGGACCCACTTCACACCTCAGTATCTGTCTTGTAGGGAGGGGCCCAGAACTAAACACATTATTCGAAGTGCAGCCTCACCAGTGCCGACTACAGAAGGAAGATGGAGCTTTACCATCAATAAAAAGAAAAGCCAAGTGCTGAACCACTTGTTACAGCTGCTGCTACAAGGACCATGGAGATTTCTGCTATTTTATTTTAAGGTCTGTTTTCTGGTGCACACTGTTACTCTGCAGCTAGTATGGACTTGCTGAACAAGCTGGTTTAGTGGTCAAATACTTACCAAATAAGCAGATTTATAGCAAACCTTTGTGCTGTCAGCTGGCACATTGGCACATATGTAGTACATGTACTTTGAGTTATCTTCAGGCACTTTTTTTGACCCGTAGCAAAAAAAAAAAAAGTTCTGCTTTATACAGTAAATTAGTTGTTTTAAACTTAGAAATGTGAGTCATCGTTCTGTGGCTGCCATTATAAACTCCCAACTACATATAGTTATGAGGTATAACAGAAGCTGTCCTATTTATGTTTTCTGGCAGCATGTAATGAAAGATCTTGTTGGGTCCTTAAAATAGTAACTCAAGACAAAATATGCATTAGTATTTAAGCCAGGTTTTATAATAATTTATTGTGATTGAACTGTCCAAACGAAGTATAAATTTATTCTTTCTTGAGGCTATGGCCTGCATGCCTTTTGTTTTAAGGTATAAAACAAGTTGGCGTGTTCTACTATTAAAGTATTACAAGCAGCTTCTGTCAGAAATTAACTGAATTACAGCCAGAATTGATTACTTTGTGCCTCTATTTGTAGAAAATACAGGGATACTTACATTGCAGCCATACTGCTAGAATATCGGTGTACAAACAGTTTCAACACTTGGTATCACCAGGTGTAGCTTTGCAGACCCTCAAGGCAACGGCTGCATCTGTTAAGCCAGAAATGAGGTTCAGCAGCATTTTAAAAAGCTCATTTTTACGCTATGGAGGTGCTGTCAGCAGCCTTCTGGGCGAGGACTCGCAGCCGTGGTCCCGCTGCCTTTGGTGGGGCGGCTGACACACCGTCCAGCGTCGCCCGCGATGAGTCCGTGTGGCGGCTAACGCGGGGGGCGAGCGGGTACCGACAACATTGCTGCCCGGCTGAGCGCAGGCAGCGCAGGAGGCAGGGCCACGGCTGGTACTGGTGGGCTCGACTCCCCTCGTCCCTGAAGCCCTGCGGCGGCCGCTGAGGGGAGTTAGCTACGGGAACCGGGCGGGGCAGGGCAGGGTGCTCTTTACCACAGCGCTACGCTAAGGCGGTGGCTGTTGCGGCGGCGCAGCGGGTGGCTCGCTGGCGGGTGGCTCCTCCTCTTTCTCGCTGGAAGCAGCATGGCGGTCAAGGTGACTCTGCGGCTCCGTCGCTTGTTCACAGGAGGAGATGGGTGAACCCTCTGCCTGCCCGCGCGGGGCGGCCGGAGGGAAGGCGGGCGGCGGGAGGGGACAGCCACTGCTACGGCGGCCCCGCGGGGGTCAGGGGAAGCTGCCGGCGGGGGCAGTGATGGCGGGGCGGCCGCGGGGAAGGGGCAACGCAGCCCGCCCTGCCTCCGCCTCCTGAGGTGAAGCGGCTGGGGCGCGGGGCGAGGGTGCTGCGGAAGCCGGCTGCGGGCCGTTATCCGGGGCGCGCGGGCAGTAACGACTGGGCCCGCCGGTGGTAACGGCTGGCGTAATGCGGGACCGGGGCGCCGCGCCGCTTGCAGTCAGCCCTTCGTCTGACAGCTGTCAGCGGCACTGGAGCCCTGCAGTGAGCTCGGAGGGGTCATGTTTGCGGTTCGCCCTGACGGCTAGATAAGAAGGCTGTATTGCTGCCCTTATCAGTGCTCACGGCGTTTTTTGTCTGCGCTTGGTCAGTAACCCGGCTAGCGGAGCATTAACTTCCTTGTACCCACAGGTGCAGTTAACCAAAAGAGCCGATCCTGCTGAACTACGGAATATTTTTTTGCAGGTAAAAAGAGCTGTCTAATGTTTGATTAACAGACGTTTAGTTTTTGCCCTTTCAGCAGTTTGCCATGACATCATACACGTCGTGCTTGTGGGATGCTTAAAAGTTCACTTTGCAGGCATAATGTGTTGAAAGGGCCGTCAGGTGTTGAGGGGAAACTGCTCCTAACACAAATCGTGATTAACCATTACCAAATGCTGATCATAAATAATTTTCTGAAATATTTTCTAATTTCCTGTAAAGCAACAAATTATAACTATAACTAAGGACTCTTATTTTTTTTTTAAATACACTTTTGCAAGATTCTAAAAAATTCTTCTTCCATGGCTGTATGTTTTGGGTTTGGGTTTATATGTGTTCCTCTTCGAAATGGATGGACAACTTGTGCCAGTTTTAGAACTTAAAATTAATTTATGTATTTCATAATATTATTTCTTGCAGGGCCTTAGAATTAACATACATAAATAGCAACATGAAGCTTTTTCCCCTCTCTTTAATAACAATGAAGCACAGTCTGAAAGGAAAATCCAGTCAATCCCAAACTTTCATAATAAGGTTTGAATGAGACAGATGGAATAAGAGCAATTATGTTTGAGGTCCAAGAGTTGAGCCACTAATATTTCCAAAATTACTAAAATACCTTTCCCCCCCCCCCCCCCCCGCACTTTATGTTAGGTATTACACAGTATGTTCAAGAAGCTTTCCTCAGTGAAAAAGGGAAGAATATAAAATGAAGTATTAATATTATAAATAATGAAACCTATTATTTAGTTTTTGACATATATCTTTTGGTCCTACCATACTATTCAACAGTTTACACATAGGATAAGTAGACAGAGACACCTTTTTGCCTGGGAGAGAGAAGTTATATCACAACCATAATTTAGGTGAATTTTTGCTTTTGCATACTGGATTACACTGGCAACATTGCTGGAGTGCTAGAACTTGGAATATTGGAATCAAACAGTGAAAGCCCAGCATTTAGCTTCTAGTAAAAAAACCTTAAACTACAGATACATTTATTGTTGACATGACCTTTAGCTTTTGTAGATAAGGAATACAGCAGAGTATGTTAAGAAAATAAGCAACATGAAAATATGTTTTTAAAAATACATATTTTAAAATGTGTGGTTCTAGAACATCACAACTCTTTCCCAACTTTCTTTAAGATACTTTTGCATGATTGCAAAAAGTGAAACATGGTGTCAAAATACTCTATTCTTGAAAATGCGGGCTTTTTATGATTCTTGACTTCCAGTCAGTAGAAGTGCTTGCTTCTGAAAATAAGTAATTGTTTAAAGTCCTTGATTTTGGTCACGCAAGAAAAAGTGGAGAGGAAGAACACTGGATCTTGAAATTGTCTCTGTGACAATACATGTTTTATTGACCTAAAAAGCAGGCAGTCTGGTTTTAAAACAGCCTTTTGGTCTTCTCCATGTCTATTTTTTACTCTTCAAAGAAACATGCAAATCAAGTTGTGGATTGTTTTGTGCTCTGAGGAATGAAAAATAGGGAAGCTCTCCTGTTTCCTCTTGAGCGTCTGAGATTTGCAGAAGATGAAAAGAATCAGCTCAGATACCTCTGTAATAGAAGGAGGGTTTACATTTCTTTTAGATTATATTTGATTATAATTGAGTTTGAAATTGTGTCTTTTGTTTGATAGCAAGGAAACTTAGTTGCAAACTTTAAAAAATATCAGGAGAACCCACTCTTTCCAAGACTTAAGCTGTAGCAAGTCTTGTTAAGAAATAGTGCTTAGTGTTGCACACATAAGGGGTCAGATATGTTGTACTCTGCATAGCCTGCTGGCCTGTTCTGTGAGCTTCAGTTAAAGGTCGTGCATTCCTTCCTAAATTTGGCTTCCCTTGGAAATGGGCTAAGGGAAGATGTGAACTCTAGGCCTCCTTGTTATCCGCCTTATTCATAGAGAATATGTGTCTCCCGTCCATCCAGTTTAAATTGTATCTCACTGAATGCTTGATATATACCTCTCAGAATTTCTGAAGCTTCCTATATATTTCATTTAATTATTTTAAACTGTTAAAATATTAACTTTGAATTGTATTAAAGAGATGTGCAATTATTTCTATGTAATCCTGTAACTATGAAATGCAGGCATTGAAATTTCATGTTTGTGCACCATCAAATTACATCTCAGGTGTTTGCTAACCACTGACTTCAGTAATAACCATAAAAGAACAAAATAGAAATTTACTGAAGGATAGAAGAGTTACGTAGAACAACAGTTATCAGATCTCTTCATTCTTTTTTCTTAGGCAAGATAGTCAGCCCTTGGGGCATTTAGTTGAATTATTGGCTGATTGCCGAGTGCAAGTGGAACCTGTTGTTCAGCAAGGTGCAGGAAGAAACAAAAACAAATTTCCAGTTTTAATACAGGAAACTCCCACCCCCCATAGCTTAATTAAAAACCAAAACCTATTAAGAGGGCCCATAGGTCTCTTGTTTCGGAACATTTTTCTCCTCTGCCCAGATAAAATCATTGGAATAGAAGCCCCAGTTACTTTGAAAACTACCCAGTTTTTCAAAGAAAACATTGTTTCTGAAAGTGTGGCAATACCTAGCACTGTATTATACAACTAGAATAAGGGGTTTATGTGTTCATGTTATGTGATGATGTTTAAAGAAAGGATGCAAATTCATCAAGTACTTAAATGTGTAGTAAGAATTCTGTGTTATAATAATACAGTTCAAGACTAAGGAAAATACAGATTTAATTCATGTGTTCTGTTTTATATGCAAATCAATATATAATTTTCAATTGCCTATTTTGTGCTAAAAGATTATTGACTTATGTTGTATGGTGAAAGGGTAACTTGAGGACAAATGTAAATACATACCAAGCTACTTTGTCAGGTCTTAATATATTGGCTCGCTGCCAAGCTCTTTCAAAATACCATGACCTTCACATATGGACCTCAATATATCCGTAGTTAATTATTTTGTCTCAAAAATTTTCTAACAAAATGTCTTCCATACAGTTTATTGTTTAAAAAAAAAAATCACTTTTTGTAATAAACTCGGACGAATTGATGTCTGAAGAAAAGAAGATGTTTAGATTTTGACTTTGATGTGCACTCTACTTGAAGATATGCTCAATTCTCTGCATCTTTTATGGTCCTTCATGCGTAAAACTTGCTTTGGGTTACATATCTTGCAGCAGAATTGTGCTTCATAATGTGTTTTTTTTAGTCACTAGCATATACAATTGAGAATCTTTCTAAGTTGATTCAGTGAAGCCACAGTTTCATTATATTGTCATTTCAGCAGCAGTGCAGAGTTAAAGGATTCCTGTCCACTGCTTTGTGTTCCTATTTTTGTGGAGATTCTCTTTTTTGATTTTCACTTAGTTCAATAATCTTGTTTACAGTGCAGTCTTGCAAATAGCTGTCATCACAGATATAGGGTGAAAGAGGTAGAGATGATGAGGCGATGTGAGGGGCTGCTATTGAGGAAGAGGTACGGGAGATGCATAAGCAGGCATTGATGCAAGCTCCTTTACGCTGAAAACTGTCCTGTGTGTGTAGGTCTTCCATCAATATTCTGTTTCCTGTGGGTCCCTGTCAGAGTAAGGGCCTATTTTGTTACTCTTTCACATAAGGCTGTGTCAACTGAATCAAGATACTGTGGTATATAGTGGAAAAGGTACAAATTAAGTTTGAATTCACTGGCATAGATATTGCACTTTAAGTCTTGGGGGCATTGCCATTTCCTTTTCTGCAGAGAATGCTTATATAGTCATCTTTTAATGACTAGAACCTGGAAAGATAAATTGCATTTTTACAAATAGATGAAGAATCACTACTTTCATTGCAAATCACAATTCTAATGAAACACCTGAATAGTTTTATAACTTCACTTTCTCAGAATGAAAATATTTCTATGTGTGTGTTTGAAAGTCTGCATCTAAATTGTGTGTACAAGTAGACTGTACAGTAGAAAGTGAACAGAAGAGATAGATTTCAAGCTAATAAGTAAGCTTGTTTACACATTTTGTGAGCAGAAATGCTGGGAAATAAACTCGGTCATTAAACTGAATTGGGTCATGGTAGTTTAGGGAACTAGGAGTCTCTTGTGAGCTACTATCCTGTGTTTTAGGATGCAAAGGGTTTAGTTTTGCAATCTGAAGACATAGGCTTTCTTTCCAAGATTACTGTCAAATAAACTGTGAGAAATTTTCCCTGCTACTATGCTGCTGTAAACAAGATCTGAGGGGCTTGAAGTTCCATGATACATTTCTCTTCTATTTATCACTTGTGATGCTTTATACTCCTGCATCTTCGTGTTCTTAGTTCAAGATTGGTATTGACCAGTGTAATAGTGGTCAGTAGCTGTCAGTGGACAGCTGAGAGCATAGAATTTACTTTATGGTAAAAAGTTCACTTTAAAATCAGTGTTGACCTACCAGTGATTAATGGCTTGAAACAGAAAAGTGATCAGTAAGAATACTGATACAGACATATGGCAGTGGTCTTGGTGTACAAGTAATAAAGATGTACTTGGTTATTTTAGTTAATTTGATTAACATTCAGATTCTAGAATTTAAAATTTGTCCATGATTTTTATTTGAAATTGTTAATAAATTGTTAATAAAATTAGAATTCAGAATCAAATTAAAACATTTGACTCAAGTCCTTTTTGTCTGTGTGTGTGAATGTTTACTTTAAAAAATGTCAAAACTATTAGTTTCAGGATAAAAATAATCTGGAAATTTATTTCGCACAAAAAGACAAAAGAAATAATATGTATTTTCCAAACTAATTATGATAAAGACCAGAAACAAGTATTCAG
The DNA here is from genome assembly GCF_963264785.1 of Psittacula echo. Taxonomy (NCBI): domain Eukaryota; kingdom Metazoa; phylum Chordata; class Aves; order Psittaciformes; family Psittacidae; genus Psittacula; species Psittacula echo. The sequence continues at coordinate 66,463,381 of NC_137743.1, read as the reverse complement.
AAGATACCTGCCACTAGAAATTGTAAGAAAATGTTTGTGCTGTGTTTTGACAATGTCCCTGCAAATGGAAAGCTACAGCATAGCTGCAATATTTATAAATTTATGCAGTAGTTTCTGAAAACCTGTAATTGTCTTTTTTATTAGAAGATAGTGGTCATTATGTGAGCACATCTATGAGGATAATCTGATTGTTGGTGGTATGCAACTGATATAGTAATTATATTATATTAATATTTATGCAACTAATACTATAAGTTATTACTATTAGTTGCATTACTGTTATGCAACTAATATAGTGATATAGCCCTTTAATTTCAGGACAGTTATGTGCAGAAAATTGTGCATAAATTTAAGTGATATTCAGTAAAGATACTAGTTTGGTAATCACTGATAATTAGCATCTGAATAGATTAATTTTTGTTTGTGTGTTTTTATTTTTACTGTAGTATGCCAGTGTTGAGCAAGATGGTGAGCATTACATGACCCCGGAAGATTTTGTGCAAAAATACCTAGGACTTCATACAGATCCTCGTTACAATCCTAAAACAGTGCAGCTGTTGGCTGGAGTGGCAGATCAAACTAAGGATGGGTGAGAATTTTGCTTTCCATTATAAGCTTGTAATGCACTGGTAAATGTGAAAGAGTTTGATAATTTCGTCTTCTAAAATAGATTATAGATTTTATTACACTTTAAGTTTATTTAGGTAATAAGTTTTTTGTCAAGTACAATAGACTATAAATTTGAGGAAACTGGGAAAAAATACAGTGTTTAATGTGCGTTTTTTAAATTGGAATTTGTTTTAATGGAGTTTTAACAGTCACTACAACTGCAGAGGAAGTTGAACTCCAAATAAGCTAATGTAGTATGATTGCCTTGAAAAAGTTCTTTTCTGTATACTGATGTCCATGATTAGATACTATGTAGAGTCTTTAGTAGCTGTAATTAAGCATGTAAATATGGAAAAGCTTTCTTATTTCTGTAGTGTGCCATTCAAACCACAGAGGTCTTTATTTTTAAAGTGCTGGCTATTAGGAAAGACAGACACTAATGACTATGAAGAAAGAAGGCATTTGTCTAATCAAAAGAAGGTCACACCATATAAAGTTTTCCCAACTCTGCTTGCAGATGATATTACTTGCTAGTAGACAGTTCTCTGAAACTACTTTACAGAATGTCTGCTCCTCTGAGGTAACACCCTCTTAATTCGCTTGTCTTCCAAAGAGCCTTTTCTCTTGCTTTATGTAGGCTTCTACTTTTGGCCTCAGACTGTAGTAGGAAAGTGGACATTGTTTGAGGTGAGGTTAGGATGGATGAGAGAACCGGTCAAGAATAGAGAAGTGAGTGGTTATTTTGTAGAGAGGAGAGAGAATGTTAAAATAGTATGCCTTTGTAAATACATAGGTGTGACTTGTTTTAAATTGAAAGCCCCTCAACAACCATGGATTTGTGAGCCTAAATCTGATCTTTGACATTACTTAAATGTTTTTTGTTTTCCTGTATTCTGCTTTAGAATATTCTAGTAGTTGGCATAGTATCCTGAGAAACTTGTGCTTTACAAATTAAATTGTATATGTTGCATACATTTTACACTTAATGACAAATGTAGGGTCTCCTGTTTTATGTAATGTTACATGATTTTTTTTTATAAAACTGCAGCATTTTCATAATACATTTCATATATATGACCTTGTCTTTGTTTGCGGTACATGGCTGCAGTTTGTTGTACTGTTATGGATTGAAAAGGCTATTTTGTATATATCTATCGAAATAATAGTCTAATTGATTACTAGTAAACCAGCATGTTGAGTATCTTGCTTCTCTGAAATATGTTGGTTATCTTTTATGGTGTGCATTTTTTCAGAAAACGTCTTTTACAGTAAGAAATCAATGATTTGTTTTATTGCAACAGAACTTTACATTGAGGCATCACTGTTTCATTGCTTTCCCTATGAATATAAGTTTGTTTGTTTTTGTTGTTTTCTTATATTTAAGTCTGGGTAATATTTGAAGTGAGATAATCAAACATGGGTAAGTGTGCTTTATCTAATTCTGAATTGGAACAGTGGGAAATGGGAATTATTACCATATGGTCTGCAGTGCAAAATGTTTGTCTGTTTGAATACTTGTCTGAAACTTATTTTCCTAAATGTTTTAATCTGTATTTATCTCTAACCTGTATTTCATGTGAAGAATTTGTTATACCCCATCATCATCATTGATTTATTTATTTGCTTTTACGTTTGCATTCTTCCTTTTGTAGTGAGTTGTGATATATCAAAATCCAAACTCTAATTATGTCATCTGCACAGAGTTTAATGTGTAGCATGAATTATTATTGTAATCTTCAACTGAATTCTGTAATGCATTATGTCTTTCCAAGGACTTAAAGTTACTTTACGAAGTCCAAGGAAGTACCAGTACTCCTATTCCATACATACATTTGTAAATTAAATGACAGCCCAACATCGCACAGCAAGGCATTGAGAAGCCATGGGTTCTGTTACGAAATTTCATTCCTGTATCTGCTATCATATTCTCTGAGCCTTGCTTGCCCTTCAAATATATACTCAAAGTGTTCCTGGTAACTTTTATTTTTAATTTTTTTTTTATTTCATTTACGTTTAAGTTTGGTACTTTAGAAAACAAAAAAACTATTTTGGAGCTGTCTGTCTGTAGGCATATGTTTAAAAAAATGTTTGGTTTTTCTCTCTTTTTTTTTTTTCTGGTGATAACTTGATCCTTACATAACTGTTCCAGAGTACTATTGCCTTCTCCTATTACAACAGTACAAGACTGGTTTGCCTTAGTGGAACTCTGTAAGGTAGTTCTTAAAACAGATGACTCTTCACTTTCAAAGTGTTTGTTCCTCATTGTTACAAAAGCATGTTCTGAAGAATTAATGTGATAAGCTCTAAACTGGAATTTGACCTAAACTGCTTTGTCTGCTGACTGGCTGCAGCAGGGTTTCACTGATGCTGTAAGCATTCCCATGTCTTCAGACTGCAGGCACTAGTTTTGAAATGAAGATAAATATCCTCTCCGAATAATGTACTTACATATGTGTGCCAAACCCAGCTTCCCAATTATGTAAGTTAATTTACATTAGTAGGTATTGCAGTTCTAAAATCAAAGATTTTCTTTCAAGCCTTCAAAATTTCACAGTAGTCATTCAAATTTCTTTATTTTAATTGCTTGTTTCTAGGTACTTTTTTTTTTTTTATTTTTTTATTTTATTTTTATCAGCGTATTGTTCTTAACATTTGGAAATGAGGTCTTAAGCTAAGTCCTGAAGAAAGAGTTGATGTTTCACATAGTGGAGAGTCACAACAGAGCTATACTTAATGTCTCAAAGTTGCGTGGGGAAAAAAAGAGCACAGAATTGTAGCAGGAAAACCAGAAAGATATAGAAGAATTGTAAACACATGGCTTGCTTTGTGTGCTTTTGAAAGGTAACGGTACAGAAGAAGTAAGAGAAAAGGAAATTTAAAAAAATGTTACAGATAAAATGCAAGGTGAGTGATTTGATATTGTTATGGACTCTAATGCAGCGGGTTCACTGAGTGATACTCGAGTAGCAATTGGGTGGGAAGTTCTATCATTCTGTTTAAACCAGCTCCTGTTATCTCAGTCCTAATGGATAATGGAGGATCACAGGGGATATCCCTGCTCTTAGACATTGCAAGTTGAATACATGGAAAGGAAATTGAATGTGTCTTGTCTCCTTTTGCTGTAGGCACTGTTAAAGTGAGTCCTCTGAAGACGGCTTCTTTCAGGTTCAGGCTTCTACGAATGCATTCTGCAGAGATCGTCACTTGATTCTGTCAGTTATAAAGCTTCCTGCTTAGGAATTAATTTGTATGTCAGGTTTTCGCTTGTATGTGAGGTATATTTTGAAATGATAGTATTTCCAATTATTTTAAAAGGATATTCTGTTTCTTTGATACTAAACCCTTATTTATCATGATCATCCTTTGGATGAAATTGACTTTACATCTGAAGAACTATTCTCACTTCTCTGTTTTTTGTGGCTAAAGTGTGACAAATTAGTATCATAATTCTGTATTTACCATATCTTAATTCCTTTGAAAATCACTACATTTTTTCTTGTATTTTCTGCATAATGCTTATATGCGAGAATGTTGACATATGTAACTTCATTTAGAGTATCTCAATTCTGCTTTATGTGTACTCTGACAGAGAAACACTAGGTAAACTAATGGATAGTGTGGTTTGATTTTTTCATTTCCCTCACTTCCCCTCCTCTCCTGTAGGTAACAGAATTTGTACTTTGCTTTTTAGCAGTAAGCAGTGTATGTGTGAAGTAGTCACTATGAGCTAATGATCTTCTATGAAGAGTACTAAATTCAGATCAATTATGTACATTTTCTAGGAAAATGTACAATATACAATGATACTGTATGTTTTAACAGTATCTAATGAAATAATAATTCTTTAGTTTATAAAATGCAATTATAATTTGCATTCCCATTGATAATTTATTTGATACTAAAATAGATATCCCATCATTTATTTCTGTAAACTGAACTAATGGAGTTGTAACTGGATGGAATATTCTAAGTCATCAAGCTGAGTCCCCTATTTTTACAAGGGTGAAAACACACATTGGTTCCAATAAACCAAATTTGGTGTTAAAACCTGAGGCTTTTTCTTGCAGTATTCTGGACTGGACACAGTGTATGCCTACTTTGAATATCTTTATGGATATGTAATGTTGTTAATGTGTCAACGTTATCCTGTATCTTCTCCTGGCTTAGGGTTTATCTTTCTTCCGCTATTCTTACATACAGCATTAGGATCCCTTCTAACTTCCTTGCAGTTTATGGAGGACTAGGGATTCTTTAAAATGTTTTTTTCTATTTAGTCAGAATGAGTTCCTCTAGAAAAGTTAGTTATGATTATCCTAATAAGTTACCTGTACATACCTTCAGGTCTGAGTTTTTATGTGTTAGAACACAAAGCAGCATTCCAGAGACATTGTGGGAACCTTACCTGGGGATACTGCTGCTTCCTTATCTGGCACAAAACCAGCTTTCCTAGTGCATCCTGGGTTGCATTGTTCTGTATGGTGACTGCCGTGCATACACAGCTCAGAATCTTGGGATCTGCTGTTACACTCAAATCCTTCCCTGCCTTGGTCATGTCTAACTGTCCCTATGTCCAAATGCTTTTATAGTTTCTTTCTTTCTTGGCCTCAAGTACATGGCATTGTGGTTCATGTTATATTTGAAGTGTTATATTTTTTCTATATTCATAGTAAAGTATAACTTCTTCTGAACCTGTTTTTTATTTATGTTATATGTTGTTTTAAGAAAACACATATATTGTGTAGTATATTCCTATACTTACATTAAACTATGTTTTCTTTCTTAGCAGAAATAGATATATAAATTAAGATAATGACAGCTCTGTAAATTTCATGGTGGTAGAATTTCTGTGGGGTTTTTACATATTAATTTTTAAGTGCTGTCTGCTTACATTTATAATTACAAGGTAATACATTGTAGGTATTTACTCAGAATTGCTTCTATTTTGAATATTTTGTAGAGACTTAACATTTTTATGTTAGAATTTTATTTTAATAATTGGATCATATAGTTTCCTAGAGCATCAGGCACAAAATATCATTGGTATTGTGAATAATTTTTTAAAATCTTTTTAACTTCAGTATTTTCCTTCATAGGTTGATTTCCTTTCAAGAATTTTTGGCATTTGAATCTGTTTTGTGTACTCCAGATGCAATATTCATTGTTGCTTTTCAGTTGTTCGACAAGACTGGCAATGGAGAAATAACATTTGGTAAGAATAAAGCAAAACAGTTTAAGAAAGTGATAATAATAGTATAAATCTTAATAGTGGTTCATGACCATTGGTACATAGAAATGCATATTGTGCTGTACTGTACTGGTTGGCTAAGAGTTTTCAAGAGCAAAACTTTTTTTTTCTTTCAAGTGATACAAGCCTAAGAAATACATAGAAACAAAATCTGTTTTGCTCTGTCTTGCTGAAACAAGATTTTTTGTGTTTCTGAAGTAGTTATAACAATGCTGGTTTGTTTAGTGTCATTCTAAGTAAATTTACATGTTGTAGACTTTGAGCTCCTTCAGTGCTGAGGGATTTTAAAAATATGTACTGGATCTCTCTTCTTCTGTACGAGCTCTATATAGGAATGAAGGAGGTTTAATCTTTAGAATCTCTAGTTTAGTATTCCTTTTCTTGAGGAGTAAATCTTTAATGTTACAAGTGTTAACTTCCAACTAGATCATGTATTTGAATAATTAGGAAGAAAATACGGCCTTTAAGTTTTGTTACCTTTTTTTTCTTTCCTTAATCACATAAATTAGTAATTGGACAAAGTTCTTTAGGCTAACTGTACTGCTCTATGATGTTGCTAAATAACTTACTAACATTGCAGTCCTAGGAGGACTAGGTTTTATTTTTAAAACATATATTTATGAAAATTAGAAAAGCCAATGCTACAAATTTTAATAAAGTGGAATGAGAATTACATGTTATTTCTATCCAAAAGAATAAAACTCTCAATAGAGAAAACACGAACTGTGCTTGGATTTGTAACCACTTGCCTTTTGTACTATTTCATTCTTATGAAAATTGTTGCAACTTGTTGGGAATAAAAAAAATAAAGGAAGCAAGGGTCTTTTTATGGAAACAAATTGCTTGATTGACTTCTGATGTTTGTTAAATTACATCATTATCTGAAGGGTGAAATATTGAGCAATTTGAATACACCTCATCTTGAAAAGAAACACACCTCATCTTGAAAAGAAGCTCAGAACTTGAGTAAAGTTGAAGTCAGTAAATGCAGTCATTAGGAAGTAGACAAACTATTACAATCATTATGACCACGTTAATGATGATATATTTAATAGTGTCACAAAACGATGATATACATTTTGTAGCTCTCATGAAAGGACTTGAAATAGCTGGTTCTGTAAATGAACAAAAAGTAATTTCAGATTGTATTGGGATTCCTCAATCAGACTGAGGATTGTTATTTTTTATGAGCACATAATTATATTAAAGGCTAAAAGTACAACACAAACAAGAGAAATTGTAAACCAGAAAATTCCATAATTTTTTTCAATATCTTCATCACTGATTCATGTTTTTTTAATAAGGTTGATAAGTCTTGAGTAGGAAACTGAGAGAAACTATTCACTATTGGTTTCCTGAGTTTACAAGATTATATTGCAGTTACTATTTTATTTAATAGTATGTTATAATATATCAGTGGTACTTATTTTTGTGCTGCAGTTCTCATGTTTACTGCTGCTTTTTTGTTACTGTTTGTAACATGGCCTACTTATTTTTACTTCATAGGCATATCATACAAATCAATTCATGTGGGAAAAATGTGAATGATAATATATGACATGTTCAGAATTTGGTAACTTTGCAATGAATTCCTAAGTCAGTCTTGTCGCCTGCAGAGGCAGTTTTGTGAGTCCTGCACTCTTTCATTTTCATACCACATCAACAGAGAAGCACAGAGTTTAGTTTCATGTAAAAACAAGAATATATAAAACTAGGTCTTAAAAGTTTTAATAAATTATTAGAAATACACTAAAGTAAGTTTAGCCAATTGGTGCAAGAATTGCTGTCAGACAAGTCGTATTTCTTTTATGAGTGTGCAGTGTATCCAGTCTGCAGATAAACCATGTTGGTTATGACAGCAAACATGAGTCAAGATGTTCTAGCTCAGATACTATGTGATGTGGATGTGATTGCATTGGTTCCGAAGCTAACTCAAGCCAGTAAGTCTTGGCAGAAGTGACATGGTTTTGCTGAGGTTTTTCTGCATTGTGCATCTGGAGCAGGGGGTGGAAGTGCCGGAGAGTGGAACACAGAATCAGCTTGGGTCTGTTAGGCCAGTAACTTGAACCCAGCACTGGCCTTGCTGGGTATGGGATAAGGTCTCAAAATCATTTGGGTATGACTGTGTGGCATTTTCAAAAAATATCCTGATCTACTAAGATTTTCAGTTATCCAGTGAAAGTTAAGTATATTTGTTGATTTTTAGAACTGTCTCTGTATTTGAAAGCAAGATGCTCAGTTGGATTCAAATCTCCTTTTTAGGATTTATTTACTGACATGGACTCAGACCATACCTGAGCAGTTTGTCTTCTTGCAATCCTCTTGAACCTCAGACTGCCACTTGTCTCTTCAAAAGTTTAGCTTCTAACCCTTCAATGAGTACTAAGTTGTATTATAAAGAACTTCTGAGTTGAAAAATGGAAGAAGACAAAGTTTATGATTCTTTAAAAAATATTTAGTAGAAATACTTGTCAGCTATGCAATGCTAATCAGTGTCTGTGCCATATCATATGTTAATTGGAATTGTTGAAACAGGAGGCCTTCTGGCACTTTAACGTCACCTACTTTCTCACTGCTTTGGGACATTTTTCCAGGAATTTTAGACATCCAGAAATCCTGTATGAATGACTGCCATAAATGTGCAGATAGTATACTGTGATATTCATGCAGTAGGTCCATTGCAAAAACATGAAATTGGAACTACTTTGTATGAGTAAACTGTACATCATGCTCAGCACTCTTTTCATGTTTCAGGTGCACTAGACTTGATGTCAGCTTGGCGAATAAAAAGTAATAAAATGACTATTTTAATAACCCACTGATAAAAGTGACAGTGTAGTTTAAATGACTGTTAAGTCATGGAGAAATAGAAAAAAAAGTATTTATTTTCCTGATCAAATGCTTGTACTACTTCATAAGTTATTCCTAGGTGAATATTTTATGAGAAATATATTGCTGGTGAGCCCTTACAATATTCTTTAATCATAAAATATTTAAAAGCTAAAGCTAATAAAGAAAAGTGTGTGGGGGGGTGTTTGTTTGATTGGTTTGTTCGTGTTTGTTTCATTTTTCATGGATTGTCTTTCTTGTTATGGGTTGCTATCTGTAGCCAGAGAAGACTGACAACCAGTTTGCTTTTTTGATCATTGGATGTAAGTGACTAAATTACCTAGCACGAATAAGATATTTAAAAACTGTCGATAAAATTAGTGCTATGGTACTAAGAAGACTTCTTTTCATTGCTGTTCTTGCAGGTCTTTTGACCTGAAGTCAGGTTAAAGCAAAAGTGAATATTAAATGTGCTCAAGCTATTTTGTGTGCTTCAATGTGGAAGCAGATAGTCCTTATTGTGGCTAAAAGTGAAGTGTGTGTGACTGTCACTGAAACTTCTCTCAAAAATATGGTGTGTAACTGGAAGTAAAAGGATTCCTTGTAATTCATCCCTTTGGCAAGCCATGCAGTGATCTGAACTGTATCACTTTTAATTGGAATGTACAATTTCAAGGCTTTTTCCAGCTGTTCTTCTTTGTAGAGTCACCAGAAAGAAAGCCATTCTCTGATAAACTGGGAAATTTAAAAGACACTTTTTTAGTTAAATGCACATGCTGGTATGGTTAGATAAAGCTAAAATAATGAGACTTAGAAACCAATTTTACTGCCTTCATGTTCAGGATTCTTCTGTATTCAGGTTTTTCATATAATTTTGGACATAATAGGAAAATATTTCTGGAACTGAACACAAGGCTTTTAAAAAAATCCTGCAGCTCAAAATCTCATTAAAAATATTTTGCAGAGTATAATGGCTTCTTCTTTAAAGGCACTGGGGGGAGTAAGGGAATTGAATGTCTGGTAATGCAACTAATGTGAAAATTACTATGATATTGGTGAACTGAAATAATAAACATCAGTGTAATAATTTCAGGAATTGAGAATACAGCAATACTGAAATCTTGTCCATCTATTTTCTTCAACAAATTTTAATCTATGAGAAAAAGTTCTGATTTCCCTTAACACTGAGAACACTGGAAGAAGGTGAGTGAGAACAAGAGAAAGGAGTTGAACATATGTTGTTACAGTTCTTTGCTGTTGAGTATTATTTTTCAGGAAGCACAGATCACTCCTAGTACTCACTTCCACCATTTCTGAAAGAGCAATTGCATTGAAAATGCTAGGATTTTTATTTAATCTTAAGATTAAAATATTATTTGCAACTGTAAATTCTGGAAACCTTTTAACATGTAAGCAGAAAACCCCTCATAACCATATGGCTATAGACCTGAGGATATAAGAAAAACGCCATGTTTTGATCAAGTGTGCTGTAAACCAGAACTGCTATTTTTCTTGGCTTCCTGGTAGCCGTATGTTAGTTTCCTGTTTTCAAAATGTCTTTTGCTTAACACATGCAGATAATGTAGGAAACATCATTGTATGTTATGACTTTCATGCGTCCTCATGTTTTTGTTGGGTTTGTTTGCTTGTTTCTGTTTGTTTCTTTCCTGTTGTATGATGCTTTCAGGTTTAAAGCACAGTTTTAAACACTTGTGAGCAGTGCAGTATGGGAGCCCCTTATTTTTTTGTAATAAAGTTCGAAACCGCACTTCAGCAAGAGGCAACAGAAAAGGGGAACTCCACATTAAAATTATATATAGTGACAATCTGTTGTTATGGCTGTCATAATGTTAACCTTAAACAGAAACACTAATCCTTTTAAAATAAGGATAGGAATACAGTGTAACTATTTCTAGTTCAGCTTTCTCACTTTTCCCTGCCATTCATCATTTTGCTCTTTGTCAAAGTAATTATATTATTTGCATTTGGATCACTCTTCATATACTTCTGCAGTAGGTGCTACAACAAAAGTCTTTTTGCTTTTAATGGCAATTTTTAATTTTATGCTTGAAAGGGAAAATATGTAAAATTTGCTGTTAGCAGAAATAAGGAAATGTAGCAACATACAATATATTAAAATGCATTGTGTACGTTAAGACTGAAATATGTACAAATGGGACTGTAAATGACCGAGTAGACAGATTTAAAAAAAACCCCACAAATTCTTAAACAACAAACCATTAGCATACTTAGGCTACTACTTAAAACTATCACATTTATATTTCTGTGTCTCTAAGAAGCATGCCTGATGTTCCATCATTGGTGAGAGGGAATGGTAAACTCTTTTAACAGGTTGATGGCACTGAATTGTGTGAGGTTTTCACTCTGCTGCTTGGGGAGCTGATTAGTCGAAACAAGTAATAGCCACCTCAAGGCTCACTTGGGCTACCAAGCTTATCCCCACCGTGGTCCATCAGCAAGACATCATAGTGTTTATAACGTATTCTTCTGCCTTCTTTGAAATTATTTCCTAAAAATTTTGTTCTCGTATCATTTTTCTGAGCCTGATAGGTAACGGTGTTTGAAAGTTGAGCCAGTGATGTGTATGCTGCCTGGAGATAGCTGCTCCAGGCGTCTATAATTTGTTTAAAATGATTGGGTGGGGAAATTCTGAAGTAATCTTGAGAGAATGTGTGTCGCCTTGGAGGTAATGCTCTAGTGCACTAGAGTAGTAGGTTTATTGTTCCTGTGGCTGATGGTAAGTTGAGTATATCATCAGGCTACTGACTTGTATGCCTATCTGAGAAGAAAATGCATTGCTATAAGCCTGGAAAGAAAGTTATCAGCTCAGTAGGAAAGAATTCCACTGCAGAAAGGTGAGCAAAGAGTAGGAAAAGACATTAGTAAATGAGCAACATGTATTGGCAGGGACAATGAATGCATTCTGTAGAATGTCAGACTAAAATGAAAGGCTTTAAAAATAAATCGCTGTTTGCCTCCTGCAGAATAGCTCTGTTGGAAATTTGAAGTACTTTGTAGTTTATCTTAATTTGGAAGCATTACTAGGTTTTGACTGTGGGAGATAAAAAAAGGCAAAAAATCCCCAGCATCTGTACCTGAATGTTACCTGTTTTCTTTGTTGTCAATGCTTTGCTTGTGCTGTGAGAAAAATAAATTAAAAATAAGACATTTGATCATTATTCTGAGTGGTGGAAGTGCAGGTGATAACCACATTATGTATAATTTCTGAAATGTGACTGTCAGTTTGCTGCTTCTCATCACATGAGCTGTTGTGGAGATGGCTATTTCCTTTACTACAACAGAATAGCCAACAAAATTGGATTAAAAAGGTATTATTGATATATTGTGAAAAAAGCATTGCTACTCTTGGGTAGAAGTAGTAAATTTTAGAGTTTATCTAGCAATGTTTTAGAATCCCGGATGGCTTTGAAAAATTGTATTTAGAGTTTCAATGGTTTTAACTGTGTCAGTTATTCACAACAGGTGCATGCTTTTGCTCCTGTACCCCAAATGTTTCATAAACAAAGCCAACATGAAATTAATTAAGCATTAGATACAACAGCATAAACTTAAACTAAGACTACTCTAAAACATGCAGTATACATTACTGATTGTAATTGCCGTTGGAAGAAAAAGGAATAAGGCACCTCAATTTTAGAGAAGCTACAGGCTAATTTGGATACCATTTATTAAAGGTGATAAGTCATTACTAGAATTTTTCAAGTTTCAATACACTTGACTATTAAATATAAATTTATGAATTCATTTCCCAGTGTTATTATTATGTGCTGAAGAATCTTGGTGTGTGATGTGTTCATGACTAATTGTAATAGTTTTAAGAAGAAAAAGATCAACAGCGTAATGAACCAGTTTTTGATTGTTAAAGTAGTATATTCTTAAATGCTTGAATGAGAGTTATGAAAAGATGAGGGCTTAAGTCTCATTAAAAATCATTAAAATATCTGTCTATATGAGCAGGTATGAATATTATAAGAAAAAAGACAACCTTTCTTTAAGGTTTAAAGAAGCAATTATTGGAAACAATTGAAAAGTACAATTTAAATTTTCTGGCTGCTTCAGCATGTTCCTTACTAAGTTTTCATAAGGAGAACTCTGTGTGTATTAGAGTCAGTTTTACAGATGTGTAAGTAGTCTCTAGTTGGCACTCTGTTTCTGCCTTAATAGCCAAGCCAATAGATACAATTAAGCAGGCCTGTCTTCTATTGCCTTCACAATTTAGTGCCGTTTTGCTAGCTCAGTAGTGAGCTGTGCTGTGTTTGTAGTACGTGAAGGTAGGTTGGTCAGAAGCTGCAGGGAGTCAGTGGTAGGTGGGGAGTTTAAATTTACATCTCCTAGTTCCTTGATCTCTAGCAGTGATGAATACATCATCTATAGGCAGAACTTTCAAAGGAAGTATGGCAAAATAAAATATTTTAATACTATGTATTGGGTGCTTTATCTCTCACTTTCTTAACCCTTACCTTGCATATTAATACTGGTGAATAGATATAAACAGACAGTTACAAGTAGCAGGGTAGTTTTTTAAGTTTCTTGTTTGCCCAGACAACTTCTTTAGCATACCTTGCAGTGGAAACTATAAATTGCAGGTTTTTCACTACAGTCTATGTTTGACCTTTAAGTAGGGGTTAAATTACAGTTAAATCACTAGCTATAATCTGCCCTTTGAATATGTAATCTCAAACTGACCATGCAGCAGGTGATCTAGCCAAGGAATCCTACTTGGAATGTCCTTGTTCTGAGATGGATTTATTTATTTCCTTTCCTCACTGAATAGATAAAACCATGTAATGATTTGACGGGGTTTGATCTAGAACTAGTAGAATGGCTATAGAACTGAAAGAATGAATGAATCAAATAGTCCTTTAGCATAGAGAAAGCAACACATTTACCCCAAGTAAATAGCTCTGTGATGTTTAATTTGGTTATTAGCAGGTTCTAGGTTGGTTGATAAAACCAAATCAATTCAAGTCCTTTGAGGTAGATTTTGAAAAGTGTTCACGTGATATGGATAGATACCCAGTTATACTATTTATCTGGTTGGATAGTTTGCACAAAAAGCAGGCTTGTTTTGCAGCATAGCAATGCTGTGTATGAATAATGCATGCTTTTTTTTCAGATGAGGTTTTTGACAGAATTCAGATAATACATTTGGCATTGAGATTTCAGTTGTACAGTATACATATGAAGAATTTCATATTCTGAAATGACAGGTTTTTTCTGTACTTCATTAAAAAGAGGACATCTCTATCTTCACTTATCTTAAAACATTTTAATAACTGAGACTACCAATTAGGTTTTATAGGATTTGATTTTTGTACTAAGACCTTATCAAAAGCTTCTAATAAGGTGCTTTCTGCTGAGTTAATGATATGTTTTAGATGTCATTTCTTATACCTATCTTCTATAGAAATATTCAGACAGTGTGATTGTAATAATCAAGGTTCAATCAAACCATACTTAGTATGACAAATATTGCATGAGATTGTAATGCAGGTATTCGTGATCTTGATAAAGGGCTTAATTTGACTCCTAGCAGAGAGCCACTATTGATTTTTGTATCAGAATGCAAAATAGTTCTTATTTGTCATGTACGAAGGAAATTGCTTCTTAATTAAAACTAAATAAAATACTCTGAGGTTTTATGCAGTAATACAAAAAGTATCACGTTGTGTTGAAAATGTGTTCTTACACGGGTCTGTAAAGGTTCAGTTAGCAATTATTCTTAACAAACTAAAACACTTCCTAAACAGCTGCTTAAAACATCATTTGTATCCTTCCTGGAATGTTTGTAGATTTACTGTACCCCAAAGCTCACTTGTTGTTTTTCCCTCCCCCAAAGCAAATGTCAAAGAAATATTTGAACAAACTATTATTCATCTTCAAATCCCCTTCAACTGGGACTGTGAGTTCATTCGACTGCATTTTGGACATAACAGGAAGAAGCATCTTAACTATTCAGAATTCAGTCAGTTTCTTCAGGTTAGTTATTAACCTTCTTCCAAAGTAGAATTGAAATTAATTTTCATTTCTAATAATACACTGATTTCATTATAAATTTGGAGCTTATTCTGGTGTTTCTCCATACCAGTTCTGTAAGCAGTGTGTACTCATTGTGGCTTAACTTGAATACCGTCCTATAAAAGAATGGGACTAAATACACTGTTTATGAAATTGACCATTTGACTGATTGTTGTTAAACTGGATTGAGGGTCTGCTTTTTCTGTCATGGAAATTTAATAGTAAAACTAACCTCTGCCAGAGAAAGATAGCATCCTACATATAGCCAGTTGTTATTAACCATATAACCTCCCATATAAATGTTTTTGCTTCTTTAACATTTCTTTTAGTATTTATCCTAGTACTTACCCTTTTTTTTCTCTCACTGGCATGATTGGGAGTTTGATCTTAAATGCAGCCAACTTTGCAGGAGGCGTATCTGAGATGGTGCGGAAGCACCCTCTAGGGACCAGGCTTTAAAGGATTTCACTTAGAACTGGACTTTGTGCTAAGTCAAAAAGTTACAGTAAAAATATAAAATGAATTGAACATTATACTAGAAGGAATTAAAGGAAGACATCAGTTATAAAGGAAGAAAGGAGAGTAGGAGAAATGTACATTATAATTCATGAGAAAGGAGTTTGCAGAATTGTTGGTAGTTGCACTGAATTCCATAAATTGACATGCTGTTATATATAACTTACAGTTTTCTGCCTAATGGACCTGAAGAAAAATAGATTATGCACTTCCAGAGCTAGCCTTTGGTACAAAATAGTTTTGTACATAATGTCTTAAAAGTAGTGAGTGATAGATGTGCTTTAATATTATCTGTCATTATTGTCCAGGGTAAAAATAGATCATAGAATCATAGGATAGTTTGGGTTGGAAGAGACCTTTAAAGGTCATCTCATTCAACCCTCTTGCAATGAGAAGGGACATCTTCAACAAGATCAGGTTGCTCAGAGCCCTGTCCAGCCTGACCTTAAATGTTTCCAGGGATGAAGCATCTTAACCTCTCTGGGCAACCTTTTCCAGTGTTTTACCACCCTCACTGTAAAAAATTTCTTCCTTATATCTGGTCTGAATCTACTCTCTTTTAGTTTAAAACCATTACGTCTTGTACTAGTTAGAAGTCTGTTCCTATCTTTCCTGTAAGCGCTCTTTCAGAACTGAAAGGTCTCAATAGCGTCTTCCCAGAGCCTTCTCTTCTCCAGGCTGAAAAAGCCCAGCTCTCTCAGCCTGTTTGCCTAGGAGAGGTGCTCCAACCCTTTGATAACTTTTGTGGCCCTCCTCTGGACTCACTCCAGCAGGTCCATGTCTTTCCTTTACTGACCTGTATCTGGATCTAGAGCAGATTCTAGAAAAACATGTCTTAACTAAATAGGATCTGAAGTCTGTATTGTAAATTGAGATACTGGAGTTTGGCACAGACTTTAAAGGCTGCAGTATAACTTGATGTTACTTTCAAGGAATAAACTGTGATCTGCCTTTGATACTATGTATTTTAAGTGATCCCAGGCACAGATTTGGAATACTGGGCAGAAAAAGCCGGATTGCTTTTTTGTGTGGAACTTAACCCAGAACAAAGTGATAAATATCTGTTTTGATTTTGTTTATTGTTCCAAGATACTGTTATGTAAGATACAGTAACCTTTTACTGTCTTCATATATTAAAAACCCTTAGTAGGGAAGGGTAGTATGGGCTGTAGTAATATCAATATGTACACAAGTTGGATATTGTTGTCCCTCATTTTAGATTAGGTTATGTTTCTTGTTTCTTATTTGTCTTGTGGGGTTTGGACTTGGATCATAGCAGGCTTGTTGCACCCTGATCTAGAAAACCTTGATCTTGAGGTTATAGCAGTTGAGAAATTACTGTGAAGGTGATACAAGCTGGATAGTTTGCCCTCTTCTTATTGTCTGTCAGTACATGGTTATTATTTTTGCTGCTTCTGAAAGTCTGAATGACAGCTGAATGTGCTTTATGTTTGCTTGAATAGAAGGAAACAACTTTTTCTGGACATAGAATTTACAACCATCATTATTATCTTGAGGTTAGGTTACTGCAATGTGCTTTATATGAAGGTTTTTACAGATTGTATAGGAGTTTTAAATTGCCTGAAATGAGTGACCATTTCTGACATTATGGGAAGTAGCTGTTGGGGGCACTCTAAATCTGCATTATATAATTTTCACTGTCCTCCTGTTTATTTTCAAGTACTTTTCAATGAGTTAGTTTATAGTAGCCCAGTCATATTTCATCTTGGATATGTAGGAGATCAGTTCACTTCGGGTCTTTTAAGATCAATATCAGATGTTTCCCTAGCAGTTAAGTATTTAATAAAAGAATAGATAGCAGACAGGACATGGATATATGAAGTTTATTTCTCAAATCACTTAGAGAAAGTGTATATTTCCTTACAGTTCAGTTGGGGCTTTTCCTTGACAGAGGAATGAATTTGTGGTTAAACTCAGTATGCAGACTTCTCGTTTTGCTTGAGCTGGCATTTAAGTTTAAACTGCAGTTGTGCTGTGGTCTACATGCATGGACATACTGAGGCATGCTGTAAGAATCTGAAATAAGTGAGATTTTTGTGAACAGCTAAGGTATAGAACTTGGTTCTAATCTGCTGTTTCTGAATGTTCATTCTAGGAGCTGCAGTTAGAACATGCAAGACAAGCCTTCGTATTGAAGGACAAAAATAAAAGTGGTATGATTACTGGGTTGGACTTCAGTGACATCATGGTTACCCTTCGCTCACATATGCTTACTCCATTTGTGGAAGAAAATTTGGTTTCAGTAAGTGTAAATAAAAGTGCCTTGAATTCGGCATTTAATAGCTGTGATGTTTTAAAATGTTACTGCTTCTATCCCACTTTATCTTCTCCTACCTGTTTATCACTATGTTGGTGCTAGAGATTATCACCATCATAATAGAGTGGACAGGGTGAAACACAGCAGCATTCCGTGGCTGCAGTAGTGGAAAATTTTGACAGTCTGGTTTACATGTTGGAAACAGTTTGAGTTAGTCTACTAGACTTTTCACTAAATCAGGGCAAACTGTACTTGGCACAGAAAGAACATTCGTTTAGAACAAAAGCATCTGATTTTTATATTTCAACATATGGCATCTCAAAAGGTGGAGACTAATTTCAGTTTTGTCTTTTTATGTATCCTTACATTCTTTTTCAGATCAGAATTCATAAAATCAGTGTGTAGATTCTAGAGGTAGAATGGTTACAGCTGTGATAGTTTGGCAAGATCTGTAGGTAAAGTAATGATGTAAAAGTTATAAACTAACAGTATATAGTATTAAAAGTATGTAAGACTGAAAGTTATAAAAATACAGAGGAATATCTTTTTATCTTACTATTTTACCTATAAATCTTGTGTTGTATAACTAATAGAACATACCATCTTGTGTAAAAATTATAGTATCTACTAACTTTGGACTTCGAAATAGTCACTGCTGTATGTGATGCAAGAAGTCAGTTAGTGCCTTTATCTGAAGTAGCATTTACATTCATTTGTCTATTAGGAATAGAGTATTAGAAAAATAGTGGTACGTTTAGTATGTATATCAGATACATTGAATAATTATCTACTTAAATGATTATTTCCTGATTGTTTCCTAATGTTTTTACCCAAAAAGTAGTATCCTGTCTAACAATTCTGCCCTAATGTTTTTATCAAAAATATCTTACAATTGCAGGAATGGAAAGAGATCTTTAATTCTTCCCTTATTTTTAAAGGTAGCTGGTGGAACCATTTCACATCAGGTCAGCTTCTCCTATTTCAATGCATTTAATGCCCTTTTGAATAACATGGATATTGTTAGGAAAATCTACAGTAATGTAGCAGGTACAAGAAAAGATATTGAAGTCACAAAAGGTAAAGTATGTTTCCTACATTTTATTAGTGTTTTAGTTCTGTCCAATTTGTAATCTGGTATTGCACATGAGTTAAGGCAAGTTGGAAGCTGCAGTAGTATGCAAGGTTAGGGCTACTATGAAAAGTGTTTAAAAAGTGATTTTCATCCTCACAGATTAGTAATAATTTTTAGTGAGCTCATTGATGAGAAGAATTGGGATTCTGGCACAAGCCTTGTGGGCCTTATTAGTTTGAATGATTAACTTCAAGTCAGTATGTTGTTGAGAATTTTACCACTCATTGAAAAATTCCTGGAAAGGGATACATGGTTGCTTAGAAATAGAAAGGAAATGTGATAGAATAGGTTAAGTTTGAAAATCCATCATCAGTAATCCCCATGTTGTTTTAGCTCTAGTTACTTTATTCATGATTAAATCTTTTTTAGAAAAATTGTAATTATTCATGAATTCTTAGTGCTTACTTGCCTGAGTGGTTTTATATATAGTTTATGTATGTTAGGACATAGGTAATCTGTGTGTATATGAAAAGTTGCCATATTTCAGTCTTGCTGCAGGCATGAGTGGATTGCTTTCGCAGTCATTTTATGACAGATTTTATCACTGATTTTGTTACCTGTATGGATGGGACCAGCCAAGCCTGTGTGTGGTAAAAAGCATGCCAAGTTTCTTTTTTTTTTTTCTCCCTGTTCTTTGTTTGGGTTATGTTCATATGCTCTGCATACCTTTGTCCCTAAAGGAAAACATAACATGCGTGTCCTCCTTCTCCAAATTGTGCTAACAAATTGCCTAGCAAGGTTTTTTGGTGCAGATGCATAGATACATCTTGCTTGGATTGTGTTGTGGAAAAAAAGGAAGTGTGTTTTTACTGCTCAGACTTGTTTACTGCAGCTTGCCAATTATGTCATGAACGTGTCATATAATTTGGCTAGATGAACACCTAGGCTTGGGGTCGTTCAGAGCTAGCAGAGAGAGAAATCTGGACATGATGGCAATAGATGAGTCAGTTGCCCTTAAAACTGTGAATAATGGGCCATTATTCTGTTCTGTTCTGTTTCACAGAACTTAAGAAGCAACAGTCACAAGTTCTGGGTGTGGTTTTATTAAGCTTGCTAATAAGAGGATTTTTTGTTGACTTTGATGAATTCTTACCATAAATTGCAGTTGTGGAGTCAGACTTGCTTTGTGTTGTAAAGGCCTTTTTCAAGATAGATGTTCTCCTGAAGATATATTTTTCCCTTTGCATAATGGATTTTGCTTCTTGGTGATAGATTTCATTTTGATGGTATTGAAGTTATTTGCGAGCATTTAAAGAGGAAATTTGTCAAATAACACAATTATTTTATTTCTCTTTCTCTTTTGAATCCAGAGGAATTTACCCACTCTGCAATCCACTTTGCACAAATTACACCACTGGAAGTAGATATTCTCTACCAACTTGCTGATTTATACAGTGTTACTGGGTAACATAATTAATATTAGCATTTTACAATAATTTTGTTGTTTTCTGTGTGAAAGCTACTAATTTTCACCTTCATTTTGAAAAGTTTTGTGTTCCATTGTATTTCATTACCAGTAATTTATTCAATATAAACTCATTTTGATGCATCCATGGGTTTTGTAAGTGAATTGTGTATATCAAACACGATTATTAGTTGTCATATTATAGGCAAACATTTAAAATAGCAAAATACATTACAGTAGTCCAAAAAGACTACAGTACACTGGTATTATTAACTCTAAGTATTGGTGATGGTTTGCATGGGTCTTTAACATAGGTGAAATTGTAGGTAGGAATACATAGAAATAGGTTAATTTGTGTAGTATATCCCTTGTTCCTAATTATCAAGAACTTGCTTCTGAATAATCCAGGCTCCCTTTATTTCCACTTGCAAGCTATGAGAATGCCCTTCTAATTCCAAGCATTCTTTACTGCAGTATAGCAGACTTCTTAGATGTGGATTCAACCGTGACAAGTGGGTTTTTTTAAACTCAAGATGTATTCTGTGGGATGTGGCCAGGAATGCGGTATTTACTGTGTTTGGTGTTTTATCTACCAGTAATTTGTTTTTCTCTGTCCTTTGTAAAGGCGCCTAACTATGGCAGATATAGAGAGAATAGCACCACTGGCTGAAGGTGCATTACCTTACAACTTGGCAGAACTCCAGAGGCAGGTAGGTAGAAAAAGAATAAAATTGTTAAAGTTAAGTGAATGTTTACATATACTTGCATATGAAAAATAAGAATAATACTCTTTCGATAGGTTCCTGATAACTGAAACATGCTGTGTGTATTGCTATTAGGATAGAATTTGGGCAGGCTGTTGAGTATGCATCTAAACAAGGTATTAGATGTCAGATTGGCCTGATGTGCGTCAGGGTAATCTATAGCACAAATACAGGCTGGGCGGATAATGGACTGAGGGCAGCCCTGAGAAGAAAGTCTTGGGAGTTGGTTGACCTTGAAACAGTTACAAGCAGATTCAGAAAGGAAGGCATATATACATGGTGAATTACATGGTTGTATAATCAAAAAATTACATAGTCTGGTTGCACATAGGTGTTTTTTATGCAAAACAAACCAAAAAGTACGATCTGATCTTAAAAGTTTCTGATGAGCAATCTTTTGTTTATTTTTGCTGTTAGAATTTAATGA
Organism: Psittacula echo; assembly: GCF_963264785.1. Classification (NCBI taxonomy): domain Eukaryota; kingdom Metazoa; phylum Chordata; class Aves; order Psittaciformes; family Psittacidae; genus Psittacula; species Psittacula echo. The sequence goes on along the minus strand of NC_137743.1, from coordinate 66,442,116 downwards.
GAAATTTTAATTCCACAGAGCTCTACATTCTGGGGTAAGGTTTACAAGAAAATACAATTATATTCATCTGAACCAGTGCATTTTGCTCCAAGGATGTCTCCACATCCCTTTTCCCCCTGTAGTATACAAAGGGAAGATTCTTAAGATCTTGTATGAGCATATCTCATGGTTCTGACTAAATACATCTTCGTGTACTCAGTAGATAAATGTAATTTTTCATCCTGAAGATTCTCACTTTATTACAATGTCTGAACAGTAGTTCAATTCTCTCTTTCAGTCTGTGTTAAGAGTTTATGGGGTGCCTATCAAAACATCCAAGGGCCCTGATTCCCAAGTGGGCATTATTCTGGTTTGGGCTGGGTTCTGCTCCGAGCTGCCCACACCTTGCTTGGTACACAGGCAGCTGGGCTTCTTAGGAATCAGTTGCTGAACGGCCATATCTTGCAGCTCAGCATTTATGGCAATCTGATACTGGTGATGAGTCGTGTTAAAATGCTGCTCCCGAATTGCAGTGATTCAGCAACTGATTCGCAAGTAGCTCAGCCATCTGGGCTGTTGGGGCAGGAGGACATGCAGCTGGCAGCAATACCTTTGTCAGCCATTCCAAGCTACGCTGTTTCCCATAAAGGTTCAGATTCACTATCCTGGTGATGCCAGCGACAGTACTGCTGCAGAGTGGCCTGAAATAAAGTAGCAGTTTAGTGACAAAAGTCACCCATGCCTTATTACCCACATGAATGTCCTGTATTTTCCAGTGGATGGGGGGTCCCAAGAGTCTATCTGAAAATAAAAGCTTGTGTTTATAAAACTTTTTATTTCTCAGCTCAATTCTTATGCATATTGCAGAGGTTCTTTTAAGCAGTTATATCCACTACAAAATCTAGGATATGTATTAATGACAGGAAAATCTTGAAAGTTCAACTGCTATGATTGAAAAATTGTCCTATATGGAATATAGCAAGTCTTCCATACATGGGACTGAGTGTATTTTGGTTACTGTTATTACAGGTGGATTTGATCATTCAGTTCTCTTTCAAACAAATTGGTCTGAAACGCAGTATCTGGTCTGTTCTTAATGTTACGCTCTATTGTCCTTAGGCGATTAGGCATGTAAGGCAATGAAATAAGTGTTCAAAACCCACTTAGTGGTAACAGTCTTCCTATGGACTCCTGATGACAAGAATGATGGAATGGATTGACACAGAAATTTGTATCCGTTTATCCAGACTAATGAGAAATACTTTTGATAAAGTTTTGTAATTACATCCCTAACTGCCAACTTTGGTTTTAATCAGTGTCTTTGTATTCATCTTTATGAATAGACAAAATACTGACTTGTTTTATTTTACACTTCAGAATTACCTTTGTAACTTGGCATTGTTGTAAAATGAGCTCACTGATAAAAGTTTCACTCATCAATAGAACAGAATATACTCTTTTCACACTCCTGGAGTAAGACATTGTATTTTCATCCTAGTCTACATTCTGTGTTAATAGAGGACAACAAAAAGCAAAGTAATTTCATTTTCTTTTATTTTTAAGGACCAGTCTTTTAATAGACCTTTTCCTAAGTGAACCTTATATTACCTTATTTAATTGTATTGATAAAATGAAAGATATCCCTTCCTGGAAGAGGGAATATCATCTCAGAGAGGTCCAGCTGTCCCTGAAAAATGAAACCAAGTCTGTAATCACTTGTGTATGATTTTAAAATTCCTTCTTAAAGGAAAATCTACATTTTTACATGAAGTAATTCTATGTAGGTTTGCTGGAAATGGAAATTAGCCTGCTTTCAACCATGTTTATTTTGTTGTCAATTTTTTTCATTGTGTGAGATTTTCTTAAAGCCTAGCAGCTGAATATCCTACGGGGATGACAGCTACAGTAATTTTCTGTTTATAAATATTCATGATTTGAAAGCTATAGCATTAATTACATTCATTTACATATCCATCTGAACACACAAGTAAACTGCAAACTTTGTGAACACTTATTTAATAATATAAAAGTGACATTTCCTTCAGAGAGAGTTTGATTTTTAACATCCAAAGACGTATTCAATAAGATTAATGTCTGAATGTGATGATTCTGTGGTTGAATTTTGATGAGAACTGTGTGGAGCTTAGGAAAAGAATAATCTTAAAACAGCTAAAAAGAAGCAGGTGTGCTATAGCAGGAGAAAATTTTTGTGTAAGCCACTTTTAAGCCTTTGTGGGATATTATTATTGCGTGTGTCTTATTTACATCAATCAAAAGATATGTCTCTGTATTTTAGGATTTTTTGTGTGCGTGTATGGTTATTTTGGTTTTATTGTGAACTTTTTTTTTTCTAGATAGAAAAATTTAGTATTTTGAGAATAGTGAGGACATTCATCAGATTTATTGCTTCTGATTGCTTGTAAAGGCAATACATTTGATTTAAGCTTTTATATGCTGGTCCTCATATGTGCACTTTATCATTTTGGTGCTACCTAGAATTTCTCAGTTCTTCTCTGTTAAGCTGTGTTGTTGGGAGAGGAAAGTGTCATGTGGAAGCAAATGATGTTAGCTGTATTTTTTCTTCTGTGGAAAAACTGTATAAAATATAATTAATGGTTTTTATCACATGTAATGATCACAGGTAATGACAGGTAAAGATCTCATCTTTGTCTTATGGGCTTTTGTGCTACGTTTTGTACATACAGTGTAACATTATGTGATAAAGGCAGGTTTTTGCACATCCAGTGTAATATCAGTCCAAACAGAGTAGCTTACACTGAGGTACCTGCTGTCTTTCTGTGGGTATTTCACTTTTCAGAGCTTCAGTAACTTGAACTTAACTTAGTTAACTCAGCAAGGCTACTTAACTGTGAAATGTACATGTGATAATCTTTGTGAAGAGTTCATAGTGTGCATCAGAGCAAAGCTTTCCGTAGCAGTTTGTGGTCTGTATGTATTCCAGCTGTGCTGTCAGGAGCGCATCTGCTAATGGCGCAGGGTGCTTTTAAGAAAAACAGGTTTGTTTTGAGGAGTTGGGCTTTAGTATCTGCTTTAATATGGAATTTAACAGTTAATATCTTGGCCAGTAATATAGCCTAGACAAGTTATACTGCATAACAAATTCTTTTCTTATCCCCTTGTTTGTGTTTGGAAGAAAATTTGGCCCATGTTCCATACTCTGTAGTGCAAATTTGTGAACACTTACATCTTGCTTATCAGTTACCTTTTTTCTAATAACCATCTAATAATGTGAGTCTCTGCAAATATTTCCTTTGCAGGCCTATATTTAATTAGAACACTAATACATTTATAGTAGTGTGTGTGATTGAAATGAGGGAGGTCATCATTGTGCCTGTAAATTAGCAACTGCCTGAAAAAGACTTGTGAAGAATACTCTGGGGAATAATTGACTTTTTGCTGTTTTGAAGACATGAAATGTCATGGTTTTGCTATGTATTAATGTATATGTAACCTTAAAATATATCCCATACTTGATAGCTGCTGTCTGTGAAATACTGAGTTCCTTTTGAGGTAATGAGTTTTATTTGAGCCAAAAGGGGGAGATAGATGCCACACAAACTCAAAAGCAACAGAATGGAAAGTAGCAAAGTTGATTTGAGTTTCTGTCTGCTTTTTCTTGACCAGAGTTGTTTTAGTTATACTAGGAATATATAAGGAAGGATAATTTCTGAAAGGAGTATTTGAAAAAAGTGCTTCATTTATTAGGCGTAATGGAAGTTATATAGTAACTATTTTTTTCCCTCCATAACATAAAGCTACCAATTTTTATCAGATTCTTTCTGTACCATTATAAAAGCCCATTCACAAGCATCTTTGTTTTCCCATACAGATTTTCAAGCGCTTTTTATGTCCTTTTTTTTTTTCTTCCCCCTCACACAGCAATCTTTTGGAGAGTTTGGCAGGCCTATCTGGCTCCAGGTAGCAGAGTCAGCTTACAGGTTCACTTTGGGCTCAGTTGCTGGAGGTGAGTAATATTTCCGTTTTCAAGTTTAGATTAGTTTAACACTGTCTTGCCAGAATACCCGGTCTCATCTACGATGCATTTCTTGGTTGTAAACATGAAGAATTGTAGGGTGGACCTGCTTCTGGCAGTATCTAGTATCTAGTATCTCTCCACAGTCCTCTGAAATTACACCAGTAATGAAATTCCTTACTAGTAGTTCAGATTGGTTTTCTTTGTTTTACACACCTTGTTTTAAGTAGCTGTAGTTCATTCTCTTTGAGACTTTTTTCTAGACTTTCAGTATTGTCCTTTCTTTCTTCCAAAATATCAGAGATCTTACCAGCTTATATATTCTTTGTATTTAAATAAATATTGTAGAAAATCATCATAAAAATAATATACTACACCACCAATGTTAGTGCAGAAACAATACTCAAATGTTTTCTTACAGCTGTTGGTGCGACTGCGGTATATCCCATAGACCTGGTGAAAACTCGTATGCAGAATCAGCGCTCCACTGGTTCAGTCGTAGGAGAGTTGATGTATAAAAACAGTTTTGACTGCTTTAAAAAGGTTTTGCGTTTTGAAGGCTTTTTTGGTCTTTACAGAGGTAAGTGAATAAAAAATAAATTATACCAAGTCAGGGATTTTCTGCCTCTTTTCTAATACCTCAGAACCTAGTTTCTTAGGGGAAAACCAGAAAACTTGATATCATATACAATTTTGCTTCTGTTTCATAAAACTCAATATGTATCTTCCCTTGAGCACTGTTCATCATAACGAATTGCTGGAAAAACTGGGCATATTTTTGTTACTGATTTGCTCTGTGCTGCTTAGGTTGTTTAAAGTCCTAATTTCTGAGATGTGAGTGTTGTGGACATGATTGTTATCTCACAAATTGAGGATTATAACTTTTGGCTGGGGGTAAATATCAGAGGGAGGTTAACATGTGAGGAATAAAGATCCATTTTACTGCAAATATTTTTTGTTAAGAGACAAAACACAGTAATTGTGAAATGTACCTGTCAACTGGATGCCAGTTCTTATGGCTCATATTTTTGCAGGTAGTGGGACTTGTTTTGTCCTGTGAACAAGAAATTGTGTCCTGCTGGTGTATTATGTTGCTCTATTTTACTTTAAAATATCAACAGTGGAACTCGTAAAAGTTGTGATAAAAAGAAAAAAGAAAACAACTAAAAGCCCCTCCTCTAAAATACAGGTTAAGAATTCAAAGCAACTGTAATCAGTTTTATCAGTTAGACTGAAAGATATATCTTGGTTGAGCTTAGAAGATTCTGAAAGGGTTTTTATCGCATCAGTAGGGTGACTTACATAGAAGGTCCATGCTAGTTAGTCCTCTGAAATCAGTATTTAGTTGAATGCTCTGTTTTTATTGTCATTTCACCTAAATAATGATGTGTGCAGTTATCATAAGGATCAATAAAGTATTTATTGATTGGCACATTTTTGTTTTTTAGTTGGAGAAAGTGACTTCTGTGATGGTCACAGCCTTTTTTTCTGCTTTGCAATGTGTTCTGTCAATGAGGACACTGAACAATGTCCTTTAAGGACAATATCTGGGAAGTTTTTGCATGTGAAAGTCTGTGGATTCTGGCTAAAGAATTCTTTGTAATCTTGCAGGATTTTGCTATGCAAGTGAGTAGAGGAGGAATATGTCAGTGAAAATGTTAATGAAATAGCTGTAATCTCCATAAATAATGTCTTACTGGTGAATTGTTTTCCTTTTCTGTTGCTAAATCTTTTGCAACAGCAAATACTCCATGAGTTACATTTATGAGACTATTTCTACAGTACTGTTCTATGGTACTGTTTTCTTTCTCTTCCCCCCAACCACATGGTTTTGCACGGCAGCTTCTAAAACTGATCATTTGTTATTTTTATTTTCTAACCTTTCTCAAACATTTTGAAATCAAGTATGATTCTATTAATGAGTTGGAACCAATGCTTTACACTTGAGAAAAAATGTGCTTGTTTGAGAGCGTGTCAGTTTGTTAAACTATTTAATAGTCTGTTTAATAATTGTCTTTAGGATTGTTTAGTGTAAGAAGTTGTTTTGAAAATACTACAGTTAATGGTTAGCATGTTACATCTTGAACTGATACAATTAGATGGTATGTGGAGTGTATTAAAGTAATCAACAGAAATATTTATAGAGTTGGCTGAAGTCCTTCACTCAACGATGCAGGTTCTCTGGCACACCAAATGTGTGTGCCCATTGAGTTCACCTGCATAGAAGGGGGGATTGTCTTGTGTTTTGTCTGGTAGTTTTGGGTTTTTAAAGTGTAGGCACTACAGAGCTGGGTTTTCTTTTCATGGTAGATCGAAGATTCAGGTTGGGAGGGCAGCATTTCTTTTGTTATTGTCAACCTTTCTTTGTATTTAATAACTACCTTTCCTCAGCATAGTAAGTCTGTAAATCACATAGAAAGTATTATGTTGGAAGAAAACACTACGCTGCATATAGTAACTGCTGCTCTTTCTATTTAGGTACCTTTGCTCTGAGCTTCCTTTTAAGGAAGTAGTATAAAAATTCTGCAGGCTGAGTCCTTTTGGTAATTTTGAACATTTTAAAATGAATTTTTAGTTATTATTCTTTTCACTTAATGGATAGTGGCAAGCTGCATCGTATGAAAATAACGATTTTATTCCTGTTATTTGATCTTTGATATAATTAGTGTGGGATTTTTGTTAGGTTACTGGCAAACACTTCTGACAAACTGATATTCCATAACCATGGAATAACATTAGGATGTGACCACTTCTTAATAAAAATAAGCCATTTAAGTTTTATAACCTATCCATATGCCAAAAGGATTATGGAGAAAATAGATTTAAAAATAAAAGATATTGTTATGATCTTGTATGTTAGGAAGTTAAGACTGCCATCTACTGATTTTTTTCTTAAACCTATTAGATCCTAGAAGAGTGTATGTGCTTTTGTCAAATGGCAGTTCATTTTGGTAGTAGCTATTTTTCAAGAGCAGGGTCCTTTTCAAAATAGATTTCTCTTCACTAAGGCTTCCTCTGGGTGGGATAAAAAATACTTTATAGTAATAGTGTTTAAAGAAGTTCCTGCTACCATGTTGGACTGAACAAAAGAAAATCCTTTATATGCTTAGTTGACTGGAGCATTCAGAAAACTGGGGTCAGCGAATCAAGTAGAAGTGAGTTGATCATTTATCAGTCATGTATATCTCACAATTACTCTCCTATTTTAAAAAGTGATTGTAAGGTTTATGGGAAAATGATACTAAGTTGCTAAAAAAGTCAAATGAATTCTTATGTAATAGACATATCTAAGGTGTATGTTCAGTCCTTACCTTTTTTTTTTTACTTCTGTACAGCAACAGCATTAGGCTTGACTTAGTTATGGAAGGCAGATCTGGTCACCCTTTTCATTGCCATTTTCAACAGAAATCTTAACATAAAATTGGGTTGGTATGAATATGCAGTGCTCTAGCAGCATCACACACTTAAATGACATCCACCTCAAAGGATATCCCGTGTGCAGAAAGGCATTTCTGTAGCGCTCTTACAAAATACTAGTTTCTCTATTAGGAAGATAATGTTGCCTTATGATGTCTTTGTTTCTATAGGCTTGTTACCACAGCTGATAGGTGTTGCTCCAGAAAAGGCTATTAAGCTAACTGTACGTACCTTTTTTTTTTTTTCCTGGCATCCTTTTGTTTGTTAACATAACAGGATTTATTTCCTAAAATGTGTGAAAGATGACCACTTACAAGCACTCTAATACATATAGTTGCAGATGTACTTGATGTCTCTTAGTAAGGAGGAAAAATAACTTAAAATTGTGTGTAATGTATTGTATCGTTACTAGGTTAATGACTTTGTCAGAGACAAATTTACTAAGAAAGATGGTTCCATTCCACTTCCTGCAGAGGTCCTTGCTGGAGGCTGTGTAAGTATGCATCCTGTATTCCCAGGGAAAAATTATTCTTGTTTTCCGTTTGGAAATCTTTGCATATTTCTGAGTTGAGTTCCCTTGGAATTATGTCCTTGATCAACTTCTTTTGACCCAGTTTCTTTTTCAGTTTCAGCAGTGGTTTTATTCACAAAGGGCTAAAGAGAAGGGGACCTTTTCTTCCCTTCCATGCTTTTGCCTGGGTTGTTGTTCATGGTTAGTTTGGAAAGATACACATACTTCTTGAGAAAGGATTATAGAAATGATGTTTGAGTTTCCTTCAGGGTTAGAACAATTTAAAAGATCTATTTCTAGCTGAAGGTTTTAAGAAGGAAAAGAAATACACTCTTCACCTTGCTATATGTGAATTTTTTTGTTAGCAGAAATGTGGAAAAACGAAACGATGTAGTCTTGCTTTTTAGGTAACAGGTACGAGTGAATTTTCTGTTTAAATGACTTTGTATAAAATCCAGCCTTGTTACTCCAGAAGCTAGCTACATCCATTGTCTAAATACAGCTCAAAACCAAATTGTGTTTTTGTTGAGATTGAGGGCTGTAATTCAGTGGATCTCTTAGCAATCTGTAAGTGGTTTGAATTGATATTGATGATAGATTTCTTTTGGTTTTGCACATTGGCTGATATCATTTGTGAGATTCCCCAACAGTTGTTAACCCTATAAAATGTTTAAGGCTTGATTTAGGTTTCTTTTGTAGCAGAGAACACTAATAACTTCCAGTTGAGTAGGCTGACAGGCTGGTATAAAACCTCCTCTGCTTACAAAAAAACCGGGGGCAGAAAGGTTGTTGACCTCTGCAAACTTTTAATTCAAAGAAGCAGCCCTGAAGGGAGGCTGCTTATAGTTCTGCCTGATTGAATTTGGCAGCCTAGTACATGCTTGAGTCTTCACCTGTCAGCGTATAAAGTTTATTTTCTGGGAAATGTGAGAAAGCAGCTGTGATGTATAGCTAGCAGAAGACGAAACTTTTTCTGGAAAGCTCAGTAACACAGAAAGCACATACAAGGCATTTGTAACTGAAGTGAATATAATTCGTTAGTGGTTTTCTCTGTGCTTAAGTTCACAATTAAAATCAAGCACCTGATTATCAGTTTTATTATGTTCTTTTTTACTGGAATATATAATATTATTTGGTTGGGGTGAGGCTACCTTTCTTCATTTTTTCTGTATTCCTTCTCTCTCTGTTAATACAAAATGATGGGTTACTGTGGGACTGTTTGGATTTCAAATATTTTTAAATTATTTTCAGCACCTGGATGTGGGTAACCATTTTTTGGCTTTTCTTTATTGTTCAACACTTAAATATTTTGTTAATAGAATCATAGAACCATAGAACAGTTAGGGTTGGAAGGGAGCTTAAGATCATCTAGTTCCAGCCCCCCTGCTATGGGCAGGGGCACCTCCCTCTAAACCGTGTCACCCAAGGCCCTGTCCAGCCTGACCTTGAACACCTCCAGGAATGGGGCGTTCACAACCTCCCTGGGCAACCCATTCCAGTGCCTCACCACCCTTACAGTAAAAAACTTCTTCCTTATATCCAATCTAAACTTCCCCTGTTTAAGTTTTAACCTGTTACCCATTGTCCTGTCACTACAGTCCCTAATGAAAAGTCCCTCCCCGGCATCCTTATAGCCCCCCTTCAGATACTGGAGTTCTCCACGCAGCCTTCTCTTCTCCAAGCTGAACAACAGCAACTTTCTCAGCCTGTCTCCATACGGGAGGTGCTCTAGTCCCCTGATCATCCTCGTGGCCCTCCTCTGGACTTGTTCCAGCAGTTCCATGTCCTTTTTATGTTGAGGACACCAGAACTGTACACAAAGCTCCAAGTGAAGTATCACTTGGAAACCACTAGTTCACTATTAATATAGTCTAAATTCAAAAAATGCTTTTAACCTTGTCATAAAATCAGAAGGAACAGCATTATGCCCTTATATAGTTCTCAGATGTACTTATTACTATCTCTATCATTTGCCTGTGTTTAGTGCTGAACCTTTTCCTGTTTAACAGGAATAATGCACTTTTTCATTATTTCTGGTGTGGAACTGGTAGTGGATGAGCAAAATGAGCGAGCCATATTTTCAGCCCCTGTATAGAGATTACAGCAGAGGCCTTCCTGACCTCTGAAGGCCCACCCTCTTGCGAGCTGTACAAAAGCACATTGTGCATGCTACAGACCTTCACGATGAGTCAAAAAAATCCTTGTGAGGAAATGGAGACAGCTTGGGTAAGGGTCCAGCAGACCTAGCAGATTCTCCTCTCTGCCTGGCAGTGCCATATCAAAGCTGATGTATGGTGTTACAGTCTTCCAAGACCCGCACGTGAGGACTGGTGAATACTCTTATCCTAAGATAGTAGTGATTTAAGAGAACCTGTGTAGGCTGTTCATTATCTCAGCTCTGGAGTGTCTGTAAGAAGTGCTACACCGTCCAGCAAAGAGGCTACCCATAGGCATGTGCCTCCTTCAGAAACAGTAACTCCAAGAGACTGGATCTCTTGGGCCAAAATCTTACTTCTCAGGCTCCAATTATTCTCAGCTCCTATAAGGTTATGGAATAAACTCGCGTTCCCACTAAGAGGAAATGTCTTAATTCTTGTAGCTGTTAACAAAGATGCCGCCCACGCAGAGGCCTGTTTACATGGTCAGCTGCCTGTCTGTTGTGTTTCCTTCCTTACTGCAGGGTAGGGACCTCCCGCAGGCAGCCTGTGCTCTGTGCTCCTTGAAACCTATCTGCTAGCCACTGGGCAATGTAAATGTCTTTCGGAAGTGTAGGGTCTGCTCTGTCAGAGCCCAGATATTCCCAGCTGCTCTCAAGCTGTAGCTGTATTTGAACACTGCAGAACAGCTATGTGGGGCAGCTCAGTTACAGTGGATCAGGTCATACCTGTCAATGAAAGGACTGTGGTCCCTGGTGGATGAAACTGATATCCCATCTTCCTACCTTCCTGAGAGTATGCTGGCTTGTTAATCATCAACAGCACTATCCACACTTACGCATGTTCAGAGCAAGCAATTTCTGTCCCTACTGTTACTGTAATTAATTGAATTACATTTCATTGTAATTCAGTCATTAGCCTGCATTCCTGCCTTTGGAGTTTTCAGCTATCAGTAGCTTTGAGTTGCAGGGAGATTGAGGCTTTGGTAATAATTTCCTGTATCCTGACAGTGGCTGGGGAAGCAAGGAGTGCATACCTGGTACAGACAGTGCTTCTCAAAGGAGCTTACATGCATGACACAGGTGACTGCATCATGAAGGGCAAGGTGCTGTAGGGCAACTCTTTGTCCTCAGTTGGGAAGTGATGTTGAAGTAGACATCTAATGTTACATAAATGATTCATAAATCTGTTATAGTAGGTAAAGATGCTGTGATTTTAAGCTGTAATTTCTCTGAGTTACATGGGAAGAAATGGACTCTTCCCATCATTCAGTGTGCATGGTGCTTAGCATTTTGAATGGATGAATCCCCTTTGATCAGAAGACATTTCTGATTTGTGCTACAGGAAGGAAGAGGATGTGGGGTGCCAGGCAGAAAGGGTCTGAGAACCCTTCTTGGGGGTGTAAACAGTGCATCTGTTGATGATTAGGGGTTGGGAGGAGTGTGTGTGTGTCTGCACATGCATATACATCAAGGTCCAAATTTACCATTGATTTAAAAACTTTTACATATTTAAACATTAAATGTAACATTAAGTCTAAATATTTTGGGCATACTTATAAAAGAATTTTCATATGTATTTTTACATATATATACACATACATGCAAACATGTTAACTTGTCAGGCAAATAGGAATGTGTCAAATACTTATTTTTGAAAAAATAATTTAAAATGTTTAAAATTTTATGTTTATTCAACAAACATAAAATACAGAATTATAGCTGTCAGGCTACTTTGAAATCTTGACGATATTACTTCTTTTAATATACTTTAAACGCATAAAATTAAAGCAGAATTAAACTTTACTGCTTTATCTTGATCTCTGTTGTAGACATTTAAAGTTAGGGATAAAATTATTGTTTAGTAAAAGAGACAGTAAGCTTAATGTAGGTGCATGAACAATGACAGCTTTGCCTTGAGAAAGAAGTGCAAGTTCTTTTGATGTTTTTAAACCAGACTGTTCTAAGTAACATCTTATTTTAGCTGCTTGTAAGGGACATAGTTGTGGTCCAGGATGTGGTGGTTTCAAAAAGGAAGGAAGGAAGGGCTTGAAATAGGCCTCTCCCCCTTTGTAGCATATGCCTTTCGGGTGGAATTGGAAAGGGCAAGAGGTCTCATGTTGCAGGGTCATTTGTGTATTTCCTTCAGCCTTTGGCATGTCATGGGGCGTTTGCTGTGGGATCTCAAACTACATCTCTTCTCTCATAACCTTTGCTGTCAGATTTAGTTCCTTTATTTGCTCCTTGTGGAGTTATTTTACATGACATTAAGGTTAAGTAGACGTTTTTATTACTGGTATTTTTTTATGTGTATGAATAACCTCCATTCAGAAACAAATTTGTCAACCTTTTTTCAAGTGTCTGTTGTAATTTATGTGTGAAGAGAGGGTTTTATGGGGGGAAAATCTGGATTTAGTGCACCTTCTCCAAAAGAAGTTCAAGGACTGCAATGTATACTTCTGTGTGTATATACATGTGCACGTGTATTTAACATACATAGCTGACAGCTGAAGTAAAATACTTTGAAAAAGAATGATGATGATTGCCAGTGATTGCACAGAAGCATGGAGAATCGCATTGCAACCCTCCATGCTGCCAGTTCATTTTTATTTGGAGATCCTTTGTGTCATTCTCCTCTGCATCCTCTTCTGGAGAGTGCTGTTCCTCTGCTCCCCAGGCAACACTCTCCCCTGCCTCACCCATTCTGTGTCAGATGGATAGGCAATCCTTTACTTAAAAAACACCCACAAATGAAAAATAAGTCACAGTAATATTTTTAAAAAATACACAATGAAAAAGTGAGGATTTTTTGTGTTACTTAGAATCATAGAATAGTTAGGGTTGGAGAAAGGACCTTAAGATCATCTAGTTCCAACCCCCCTGCCATGGGCAGGGGCACCACACACTTAAACTGTGCCACCCAAGGCTCTGTCCAACCTGGCCTTGAACACTGCCAGGAATGGAGCATTCACAACTTCCCTGGGCAACCCATTCCAGTGCCTCACCACCCTTACAGTAAAAAACTTCTTCCTTATATCCAATCTAAACTTCCCCTGTTTAAGTTTGAACCCGTTAACCCTTGTCCTGTCACTACAGTCCCTAATGAAGAGTCCCTCTCCATCATGCCTATAGCCCCTCTTCAGATACTGGAAGGCTGCTATGAGGTCTCCACGCAGCCTTCTCTTCTCCAGGCTGAACAACAGCAACTTTCTCAGCCTATCTTCATACGGGAGGTGCTCCAGTCCCCTGATCATCCTTGTGGCCCTCCTCTGGACTTGTTCCAACAGTTCCATGTCCTTTTTATGTTGAGGACACCAGAACTGCACACAATACTCCAAGTGAGGTCTCACAAGAGCAGAGTAGAGGGGCAGGATCACCTCCTTTGACCTGCTGGTCACGCTCCTTTTGATGCAGCCCAGGATGTGGTTGGCTTTCTGGGCTGCGAGCTCACACTGAAGCCGGCTCATGTTCATTTTCTCATCAACCAACACCCCCAAGTCCTTCTCTGCAGGGCTGCTCTGAATCTCTTCTCTGCCCAACCTGTATCTGTGCCTCGGATTGCTCCGACCCAGGTGTAGGACCTTGCACTTGGCATGGTTAAACTTCATAAGGTTGGCATCAGCCCACCTCAGAAGCGTGTCAAGGTCCCTCTGGATGGCATCCCTTCCCTCCAGCATATCAACCGAACCACACAGCTTGGTGTCATCAGCAAACTTGCTGAGGGCGCACTCAATCCCACTGTCCATGTCACCGACAAAGACATTGAACAAGACCAGTCCCAACACCGATCCCTGAGGGACACCACTCGTTACCGGTCTCCAGCTGGACATCGAGCCATTGAGCACAACTCTCTGTGTGTGGCCATCCAGCCAGTTCTTTATCCGCCAAGTGGTCCACCCATCAAATTGGTGTCTCTCCAATTCAGAGACAAGGATGTCGTGTGGGACAGTGTCAAACGCTTTGCACAAGTCCAGGTAGATGACATCAACTGCTCTGCCCCTGTCCATCAGTTCCGTAGCCCCATCATAGAAGGCCACCAAATTGGTCAGGCAGGATTTCCCCTTAGTGAAGCCATGCTGGCTGTCACCAACCACCTCCTTGTTTTTCATGTGCCTTAGCATGCCTTCCAGGAGAATCTGCTCCAAGATTTTGCCAGGCACAGAGGTGAGACTGACTGGTCTGTAATTTCCCGGGTCATCCATTTTCCCCTTCTTGAAAATGGGGGTTATATTTCCCTTTTTCCAGTCGTCGGGAACTTCACCTGACTGCCATGATTTTTCAAATATGATGGACAGTGGCCTAGCAACTTCATTTGCCAGCTCCTTCAGGACCCACGGATGGATTTCATCAGGTCCCATGGACTTGTGTACATTCTGGTTCTTAAGATGTTCTCGAACCAGATCCTCTCCTACAGTGGACCCAAGGTCTTCATTCTCAGTCCCTGCGTTCGCCTTCCAAGACTTGGCTGGTATGGTCAGAGCATTTGCCAGTGAAGACTGAGGCAAAGAAGTCATTAAGAACCTCAGCCTTCTTCAAATCCAGGGTAGCCACTTCTCCTGACAGCTTCCGGAGAGGGCCCACGCTGTCCCTAGTCTGTCTTTTATTTGTAATGTACCTAAAGTATCCCTTCCTGTTATCTTTCACATCCCTAGCCAGGTTTAATTCTAACTGGGCCTTAGCTTTCCTCACCTGGTCCCTAGCTTCCTGGACAGCATCCCTGTATTCTTCCCAGCCACCTGTCCTTGCTTCCACCTTTTATAAGCCTCTTTTTTCCTTCGAAGTTTCCTCAGCAGCTCCATATCCATCCAAGGATACATATTCTGTATTAAAGTCGATGTTTGTCTTAACTGTACTTGTGAAGGACCTTATTCATTCGTGCAACTCCACTCAATTCAGTGCCCCTCTAAATGTGAATTAAATCACTGCTCTGCAGCAAAGTTTGCTGAACTCCAAGTGTAACAGTATGAAAAGTCAAGACTTGAAAGAAGTATATATTGCTAATAGGGAGCATTTAACGTGGTATCTTGACACTTGCAGCTCTTTTTGAGAAAGCTGCCTGTTGAAGTTTGTCAACACTGTGAATACCCCGTTAAGAGTATTAATTAAGAGCTTTTCAAATGGTTTTCTACTGATAATACAAGCATATGCTAGGGCTTTCCATATATTTTATTTTGCTCAATAATCACCATGAAGTCATATTTTAATATTAATATTATCATAATATATAATTCTGTTTTAACACATACAATTTGTAATGTTGTAGATATGATTAGTATTGCTACTAAATTATTAAAATGCATTGTGTTTAGAGTCTTTTCATTTCTGTATCAGAAGAAGGCTATTGATGATTTGAACAGAAAGGTAGGGAGTTGTACACTTAGGAGAGGAGAATGTTAATTGCAGGAAGATTGAATCCAGGGTAGAAAATAGAAATGTTTATGAATTGGCCTATTTGTGTTTCTGTAGTGGGTGTTAGGCAAATAGGAAGAGTTATTTCAGCTGCTCTGCAGGATGTGCTAATTTATAACATTAAAAATAAAAAATGGAATATCACATATATATGTACACAAAGGACGCATATTTAATAGGCAGGTAGCTGGTAATTGTCTAGAAGGAGTGAATTTCTAGCTTAGGGTCTAAATTTAAAGTTATTTGAATTTTTTGTATGGTGCATTGTGTTATGTAGTAAGAACATTCTGCTTAATGTTTTGTCTACCAAATTATTTTTCAAATGATGTAAGGAAATTATAAACATTCAAAATTGGTTTTCTGTTTAATGCAATATTTCAAAAAACCTGTTGTTTTTTAACAGAACTTGCCAGATGTCAATTTTATAACTTTTATTTAGATGGGAACTTTGCCTAGGAGGATAGCCATTTCATTTTGCATGTACAGCTGTGTATGAGCTAGAAAGGAAAAAGTGAGATGAGATGTAAAGAGAGAAGAATGGCTTTGGACACAAGTGATGTCAAGTAACTGAGTAAACACAGTGCAGTAAGTCCAAGGAACAGAGAAGATGCAACAAGTTTGTCTGGTCTGAGAGTTCTAGTCATCATCCCAATGGTTGCAGTAAATGTCCTCAAAAATTTAGGTTTTGATTTTCATTCAGAGAGGTGAAGAAGTGAGGGAATAAAGCAAACATTAACAACATAGACTGATCATTTGAGTGGAAAGCATTAAAGACATTAACTACTGCAGTGGAGGTAATTAATCAAAAGCAGGGGCTGATCTTCCACTGTTCGGGTCAAGATGCTTTAGTAAAGCCATAACAATGATGATTTCAAATGTCTACTATGTGAAGTAATAAATGGGACTTCCAGTAAAGGAATGGCAGTGTGTTCAGTAAAGGTCCAGAGATGTGTTGGATGCTTGGTCAGTGAAGATTTTGATGCTTCATGCCCGCCATCTCATAGATAATACCCTGGTGCTTGGTCATTCTCAGTGGGAGCTGTTGAGGTTTGGAGTGCTCCTTTGTCTCAAGGCTAGAATAATGCAAGTCACCAACTTCTAAGCCATGCTTCAGGGCTGATCACAAGTTTATTCTGCCTGCTGCTGGAGACAGGAAGATTGTGCTATAGGCAGAAAGGATTAGATCATTAGTTCATTAGTTCTGAAACAATTATCAGAAAACACCATGCATGCTGTCCAGGTGCTATAGCGAACTATTCATTTAACTTCACAAACACATCCCCAATATTACAAAAGACAGTTTATTTCCTGGGCAGTTTAGAAGTGGAAAAAAGCTTTAATTGCAGTTGTTCTGCATATTTTTCCTTCGCTAAAAGTTGATGGGTCAGAGGAATAGATAAGGATTAAGAGGAGCTTTTAGATTATGAAAGAAATGCTTTTTAAAGTTGGCTGTATTCAAGTAATTATATGCCATAAATTTTAAGGAAGTGGGCTTAATTTTTAAATGAAAGAAGGTGGTTTAGGAATAAGGGGGAAAAGGAGCCTTAGTAAAATTCAGCTGTTTTGTGATGAACTTCTCCAGAAGTGAATGCTGTAGCACCTACAGCAAACCAGGGAGAAATCTAAACATGTGATTTTAAATAGCTTTATGTCCTTCTGAAACTGAACTGTCAGACTGAATCCTTCTCAAATCTGAAACACATTTCTTTGAAAGTCTGTGGTTAAAGAAGCAGCTGTAGCAGCTCTACAGCACTATTAAACTAGGAAGTTTGCAAGATAGTCCTTTAGCACTGCTAAAAGAGTATTTCCTGCATGTAACATCTGTCATACTCAGCTCAGAGAAAGATAGGATTCCTGTTTCCATCTAGTATCATATATTGAAATGTTACTCTTCCTATTTAAATTTTATATTTTGTTTCCACTTACGACAATTAAAGGCTGCTAAACAAAACTCCAAACACCTTTTTTAATAATTTAAAATTACACCATTAAATGCAAATTTACCTTTTAAACAGCATCACCACTAAATGCAAATAACATGTCTACATGTTGGTGATGGATTATTATTGAATAAACATAAGGTCTTCTTTATATGTGTTTTTTATTCTAGTAGCACAAGTCCAGCAGTTAGTTTAGTATTTTGTGTAATATCTTAGACTTTTAAACACAGCTATGACTTCTAGAAAGTGGTGTCAAGGAGGAAAACAGAGATAGGCTGAATTAATCCACCTCTGTGGCCTATAAACATACAAATATAAAGATTTACTTTGTGCAAACCTACGATTTCTGATTTGGAGTTTTTAGCTTCCTGACAGGTGCTTTATTAAGTGTATCTCTTATTTTTACATGAGAATATCAGCTAGTGCAGTGAGAAGCGAAGGCATTCAGCACCTTGCAAAATCCAATCTGTCGCCGCATGCTCTAGTAATGCAATTCATTTTCTTTTTGGGTTTGCAGGCAGGAGCTTCCCAAGTCATCTTCACTAATCCTCTGGAGATTGTAAAGATTCGGTTGCAGGTAGCAGGAGAAATTACTACAGGACCCAGAGTCAGTGCCATCTCTGTTATGAAAGATTTGGGCCTTCTTGGGCTTTATAAGGTATGTATTTATTTCTGCTTTGAGTGGCTTCATCATTGTATGTTTTATGCTAAACTTCTCCATTGTTGAAACAAAGTCTGTTTAAAACAATGACATCTTTTGAATTTAAAACCAATCTCTTCCCGCAGGGCAGCACTACAGTGAAAAACTGAAGAAACCCCACTTCTATATTAATGGCAGTGGGATACAAAAAAGTACTCCCCCATGCTATCTTTTGGGCTTTTATGCCAAGCTACAGGGAGTCCTGTATTGCAGACCTGCTGGCTTCTGGCACCGATCATTTCATTTGGTGGGGTTTTGTGGAAAGTTTCTGTAGCTTTTCCCTGTGTGTTTTTCTTATATTTATTTTGAATCTATTGTTGTCTTTGCAGCAGGATATTCTCTTTGTCTTAATAATTTGCTGGCAGTGAAACAGTAGTAGAGTTTAGTAGGATTCAGATTTTTAAGAGGTGGTTGGATTTGTCGATAACAAATTCCACTAAAAAAAAAGCCCATATTGTACTGTACTTCAGCAGAATGCCAGTCAACAGACTCCTTCCCTGCAGGTATACTTACTACCATCATTACAGATCAGATGTAATGGAGCAGAAGCTATTAGTTTTCTTAAACAAGGAAGAGTATTTCTTCCTGCATCTTCTGCCAGTGCAAGGGGTAATACGTAAATTCTGCAGTTGTAATAGCTGTGCACTTACAAAACATTGTTTTACGTGATCTGTCCATAGACCTGCAATAATGCTATAAAAATGTGCAAATTTACTTTTAGAGCTGAAGCTTTTGGTTTGAATTCAGTAGATGAGATTCAGGGCCATTAAAATTCCTGAAGATCACAGGTATTTTGGTACATGGGACAAAATTACCATTTCTGTTTGCAGTAATTAATCAATGACGCTGTTCTTCAGAATTGCATTCTCATTTGTGAATAACTGAAAGAACTCGTTTTGGAGCATAAAGTATCTGTATGAAAATGATTGAAGAAACAAGGTGTGTTTAAACCACAAAGGGTTTGTAATGTGTGCTGTCTGTTAATGTAACTGATCGGTGACTGGCCTCAGGTGGCTCCATTGCATAGAGGCTGAAGATTGGAGTATACCACTAGGGTATTTAGGCAAGGAGTGGCATTTTTTAACATGCATGGTTTCAGGGTATACAAAAGAGATTTTTTTACATGTGATGGCTCATTTGAGCTTTGTATAGAAGGAGTTATTTTAGTTGGTAACAGATTGATGACTGGAGTTACTAAGAGTATTAGATATGTTTTATTCCAAGAATTCCAGTGTTTTTACAGCATGCAAAGTTCTGTTAAGGAACTCTTTAATGCCAGTTTGTGGCTAAGAGCTACTCCTTGCAGTACTATTATGGCCACTAGTTTTGTCTTCCTGTGTCTTCCACTTACTAAACAGCTCCCATTTTGCAGCAGTTTCCCTCTATTTGCTAACCTTCCAGTGCAGCTTCTTCAGTCAACCAGATGACTATCAGTGGAGACCAGTATGAGGTCCTACAGTACTCACTGATATTTTAGTAGTGCTTTTGTGTTTGGTGGAAAAAATGGCATGCAAAGACTTGTCTTGCTCCTTCTGAGATTGTGGGTTGTTGTCAGCAAGATGTAAGGACAGACCTTTGTCACTTTCTCATCACACTTGGATCATACATAAAAGATATTTATTCTAGGTACTGATGTCAGGATTGATGTCATGTGTTGAGTACTGAAATCAGACACGAACCTTGAATCTTCCTCATTCTAGAAACTTACTTTAGATGTACTTTATTCTTTTTCAAGTGCATCTTCTGTTTCCTGAGACATTTGCTGTGTTATTTACCTGGTAGATCAAAAGAGTTGGTACTTGTGGGCTCAGGCTGCTTGCTGATATCAATTCTAACCTTATTTATAAAATGTATTTGTATTATGTCTCTATTCTGTGTGACAGGGTGCCAAAGCATGTTTCCTCAGAGACATTCCCTTTTCTGCAATCTACTTTCCTGTTTATGCTCACAGTAAACTGATGCTTGCTGATGAAGATGGCCATGTGGGAGGACTTAATCTCCTTGCAGCTGGAGCCATTGCAGGTAATTTTGCAGAATGTTTTCCAGAAGTACTTTTTTTTTCTTTTAGTGAGTAATGTTTAATATTCATTCAGTAGCCCCATATAAGGAAGGGTACTGTACCATTGTATCTGATTTAATCTAAATTTGATCACTGTTACCCTTAGTGGGAGACGATGTAATTTTGATGAGAGCTAATTACATTTGCATAATGTGGATAAACAGCGTAATGCAGCTCAGCAACTTGTAGTCAAATCTGATCTGTCTGTCTCAATGGGGTTTTACTTGTTACTGTGCTCTCAGAGTTGAAGGCTAATTTGAATCTTTGATGAACATAAAATGAGAGATCATAAGAGCTAGGAAGAAAATGACTTATCAAGTTTTGGATTCCTGAATAACTGAGAAGAAACTTTGTTCAAATGTAATTGCTAAAACTAGGGCATTAGTTTGTCAAGAAGCTGAAGTTAAAGTATCATAATCTGAAATTTAAAATATTTTAAGGCTTCTTTTCAAGAATCTTTAGGATAAAGATAACAGGCAGCTGTGGTAAAAAGGTGGTTTTACTAAATGGCAAGTGATATAAAAATATTAGTTGTAGGAACTGCAGTGGTGGATATATAAAAATGTGGATAGAGGTGGCCAGATTCTGCACTGCCAGGGATTAGATCACTAGGACGAAAACCAGGCATCTGCAGCCTCTCAATCGCAAATGATTCAGTGTTGGAATCTGTGCAGTTTAGAAACATCACTGGGCTGAACAGACCTTCTGTTACTTGTTACAGTCATAAGGAATCACTGTATATACATCAGTCATGAGCTGTCTGTGTGTAAAGAGTGGTTTCCCACACTGGACTTGATACAGAGCTTGGCTGCACCTGCTCTTTGCCAGTTGGTGCGTTCCTTGCACCAGAGGGAAGGGAGAGACCAGCTAGGAAACTAGTCACAGACCTGTAGCCCTGCTTATTTTCAAGCAACTAAGAGCTACCAGAAGCAGAAAATTATTTAGCTTACTGTACTCCTAGAAGCACATATAAATATTATTATTTAACTTGTATCTCATATAAATGTTTTTAATTTTAGATTACAGACTTCACAGCTTCTCTTCATTTATTTGATTAGTGTTTCTGGGTCACACATACTAAGTGATGAACCCTATTAAAAATGTGTGTAAATCTTGGCCTAGTTTTATAGCGTATACAGGAACTTGCCTTTCTGAACTTCAAATTTCAAATTCCCAGTTGTTCCATCTATTCCTGTAACGTGTGCGCAGCAGGAAAGAATAGTCTGAACGTATCTGCTGTAAAGGAAAATAGCATATGGTTGCTATTAGTGTATGCTTGTGGGCTTAACGACATTGCTTCTGTTTTCCTTTAAAACCTCCTGAATCGGCCTGTGACACTTCAGAGTTTATGATGACCTATGCCGATCAGTGATTTGTTAAAATTTTAGCTCAATTTTAACCAATTGAAAAAGTTCAGCAGAAGTCAGAATCAATTGCAAAGTTCTAGTCAGAAGATGGCTCCTCTTTTAAAGAGAATTAAATTTGTACGGTATTCAGAAATACCTCAGATATCACAGTTACATACTGTGGAGTACACTTCTGAAAACTTTCTCCTTTCCTTTGACTAGAAAGCTGAGAGTGCTGCCTTGGAAGTGGAGATTTGTTCTTCCATCACTGTTGGCTAGTATCATGCTGTTGGTACTAAGCAGGCTTGTAAAATACCTTCATTGTCCTCAGTCTTTTTATGGCTTGCCTATTGAAGTAAGCAGCATCTGTTCTCCTACGGAACAGTGCAAACAGCAGTACAGACATAATTCTGCAGAATAGATGGTTTAAGTAGTAGTTTTCTTATTAATAGATGCATGTGTGTAGTATTCAATTTCTCAGATCAATCATCCACTTAATTTGTAAAACGTTGTAGAGCTTTAAGAAATGCAGTAAGGTTGCACAACTAATTTTTGTTATGGATATCTCTTATTACAGGTATAACATACAAGTGAACTTAAAAATGCCTCTCATCTTTTTGAAACTACTGTTAATGACAGCCCACTAGAATGTGTTGAGAGAATTGCTGTTGATTAATTATTGTTTTCTTTACTATAAGTTATAGCCTTTAAATTTAGAAGAAACTCAGAATGATTATATCAAGCACAACAGTTTATATTGTCATCAAGTGTAAGAACTTGCATTTTTAGTAAAGCCTAGTTTTTGAGGAAAAAAAAATTAAAGTTTATGGTTGCATTTTTCAGAAGTGCTCCCTCTCACGAGCATCTTTGTGCAAATTAAATGTGGTTTTCTTCTAAAAGGTGTGCCTGCTGCTTCTTTGGTAACCCCTGCTGATGTCATCAAGACAAGACTGCAAGTGGCAGCTCGCGCTGGTCAGACAACATACAGTGGAGTTATTGACTGCTTTCGAAAGATTCTAAGGGAAGAAGGTGCTTCAGCTTTTTGGAAGGGAGCTGGAGGTGAGAAACACGCTCTGAATATTAGGCCTGATCCTGGATCTGCAAACTAACAGTTTGCTTTGTTAAGGACTCAAGTTAGAGCAGTATTTGGAAGGTCTGATTCAGAAAAAAATCTTATGGCTTGTTAAAAATGTTCAGCTTCTCTCCTGAGAAATTCTTCTGTTTGACACTGTGATATGTAATATTTAACAGCTCGTGTGTTCAGATCTTCGCCCCAGTTTGGTGTTACTTTGGTCACTTATGAACTTCTGCAGAGATGGCTTTATGTCGATTTTGGAGGCCTGTAAGTCAGATACTTGCTTTTTAGCTTGCACAAGAAAGCTGTGAAGTTAAGAACAATCTTATTCTTTTCCTCATGCATGGGACCACTTAAACTTGGTGCCTTTACGTACTTAAAATTGCAGTATGCAAGAAATCCCCCCATCCTTATGAAATTGAGAGATAATTGCATGCTACTTCTAAACAGATGAGATGAAGACCCATCTCATATTATTTTAATACATTAATTTGTATTTCCATTGTAGCAAAATATTTTGTCCATTTCCCCCATGCCAGTGAAAGTTAACAGTATTTAACAAAGCTATTGGTAAAAATGTAACTTCAGTTTTGGCCTTGATTTCCCATGAAGCTGTGGTCTGAACTCAACTTTACTTGACATAGAAGTGAATTAATTAAGGTCAGCTTTAACAGCCTTCCATACTCAAACAAAAGCCTAAAGTATTTAGTCTAGATTTTATAGAGTTATCCAGGCTTAAGAAAATGCTTTAAATAAAGGAAAGACTTTTCTTCTTTCTTTAAACAGCAAACCTTCTGGATCAGAACACACCCTCAAAACTCGAATTTCAGATCTTCCTCCTGTTAACCCTGAGCACATAGGTGGATACAGACTTGCTACAGCCACATTTGCTGGAATAGAAAACAAATTTGGGTTGTACCTTCCAAAGTTTCGATCTCCTGCCATCAGTCCAGCTCAACCAAGTAGCAGCTGAATCCTGGAACCTAACAAGTGGTGCAGTGGAAAAAATTCACCAGAGTAGGAACTGTATTTTTTCCAGTCAGCTGCATGTTGCTCTAGCTGAACTGAGCTTGCAAATCTAACTACTCCTTTCTGATATTGATATATACCTGCATTTATTTATTTGCACACAAGGAACTGATTGAAGCTGAGGTTCTATGCCTTATTTTAACCAGCGGCATGAATCTGTAGCCTAGACTGCCTTGCACAGCTTGCATTTAATGTTACTGTACATATTGTACATCTTTGTACAGAGACATCCTGGCATCTATATCAATATCCATTTACACAACCAGTATTGCAGTTCAAAATAGTTTGAAATGTACAGAATGTTTTGAAGGCATTTTGTTAACAATCGTGACAATAAACTATTTAAAACCACTTCAGTCAGTTCACTGCTTTGTGTTTACAGAAAAGGTGTCCAATTGATTGTTGGTTTTTTTTTTCCCCCTCCACAGATTATGGATCACAGATTAAAATGTAAAGATTAGATGCACCCATTTAATGAATGTACAGCGCAGGACGTGGCCTCTGAAGGAACATATTTCAGTGCTAATTACAGCAAAGGTATTAAAAGGCAATGTGCTGGCTTGTAAGTGCAAGAGAAGACAGTAGTTAGATGAGCACACACAGTATTTTATTTTGCAGCACCGCTTTGTTAACAAGAAATTCTCTCAAAATACAAGGTAATACTAGATGTGTAATACATCCTACCCCTATGGTAGCATATTTAAAACACAGTATTTGGCAGTTATTAGCAGCCTCAACTTTTTCAGGATTTACTGAGTGATTTTTCCCAAATTGAAAACTTTTTATTAAAAAAGTTGAAGGCATTCTCTTTATTTCCAGATTGTTTTACCATTGAAATATTAGGTTATTCTGGAAAACAGACAGGCTTTAATCTAATATACAAAACTGATTGTTTACACTTCCAGTTGAGTAGAAATGAGAGAAGAAAGAAAAAGCTTGAACTATTTCTGGCTTAATGTCTGCCAAAAGGTTATATGGTGTAGTTCTAAAATGCAAAGGTGTAACAGGGAATAGGGGAGTCTGGGTTTCTACAGCCAGAGGAAAAGTAGTTATAGTACCCCTACCGCCAGAGAAGAGAGAAGTGGGTTGCCAGCCTTGCTTACTGAAGATAACTTCCCATCTTTAGTTCTATGTGTTTCTCTCAGGGTCAAACATCCCGCAGTACACTTTGTCCCAGCAGTATGAACTGACCTGAGGTGGTTATTTTCTTGCCGAGGTGACAGCAGGCCAACATGAAAAGCTTTAATCAGCTTATGAAGAAAGGCCACCTTAAAAACTGAACACTGCAAGTACAGACAAGCCCTCCTTCAGTTCTAGCCTCTAAGCAAGATACAAATTTGGTGCTATTTGGTGACCTAGAGGTTACAATGTGTTAAACTTGGGAGTTTGATCACTATTCTGCATCATGCATACATATGTACAAATATGTATGTGTGTGTATTTGGGGTTTTTTTTTTATATTTTTATATATATATAAAAAAACCCCTACATTAGAAGGCTTCCTGTCCTTATTTGGATTTTTTTCCTGTTCAGGTTAAAGAGTTGCCTGTTCTGTGCTGTTTTCTAGATAGAGACAGGCTTCCCAGGAACTCTCTCCTGTATCTATGTTTTGTTCTGCGCTTTTGTAAGTTAGATACAAAAATGGCAAGTACCGACCACTGGCATTTCATCTTAGTCACAGCTTGTTGACTGACTTGATCAAGGCCTTAGGAGACTTTGCAATGCAAGACAGCATTTGTATTTCTTAGAGCTCCAAAACTGGACAGTGTGTCTCCCAGGATGATCAATGACAGTACCTAACATCACTGCTGGTCTCTGTGTCGTAGGTATGGGCTTTACAACGTTTTTAACCAGTACTCAACTATTTTGTGAGGGAGGAACACAAGCAGGAATGAATACAGATTAGTACTGAAATGTAATAATTGAATATTACCAAAAGGTCAAAAATATGGAAAACTGATGCCATATGACCTATATCTTTATGCCACAATCCACTGAAAAAAAGCCTTACCTACTGGATTTCTGGTAACAAAGTCTGAAAGAAATGTATTTATTAATAAATGAGAAGTAACAATTTAAGTAAAAATAAACAAAAAACCTACTCAAAGCTAAGAAACCCCAACCAACTGTCCAAAACAGCAAGACAAGAATTCTTGTGCCTCAAAGGTAAAAATCATCACATGGTGTACCTGTTCACACGTTTCTCAACTGAACAGATAGCTGCTGTCATAAGGTTGATATTTACCTTGTATGTTTTCTTCAAAGTGAACAGCATGACTTTTTATTGAAGGGGGACTTTTGACAAGTCAACACCAGTGGAAGCCTAAATCTATTTCACTTTCAAGCCCAGTGAGAAAGAGAACCTCCTGAAGACTGCTGCCTGTGTCTCTGTGAGCTACTCGCAACAGAACTGAGACAAGGAGAAACATTAAAAAAACCCCAAACCAAACCCTAACACCAAAACCAAATTTAAAACACAAACACCATAGAAACAATAGGAGTACTTCTAGACCTAAAGCTGATTATGGAATATAAACCTATTTTCCTACTTTTAAGCATATAAAGCAGCTCTTCTGGCAAAACAATAAACTTGTAGCAGATTAAGACTACCAGAACCAAACTTAAAAGTCCTAAGTTAAAGGCATCGATGCTGGTTTAGTGTCTAATTAGTACAAGTCAGAATATTTACTTAACCACCTTCCCCCCAAAAAAAAACCAACCCCAAAACTGACCAAAAAAGCTCAAACCAAACCAACCAACCTAAAAAACCCCAACCAAACAATATAATGATGTCCCCCATGAACCATAACCCCAAAACTGATCTTGATGGGAAACTTTATGAGAAAGATGTACTCAAAAAAATTAACCTAAAAAAAAAAATCTAACAGAAATTGCAACCATTTTGTTTTCAAGCCATTGAGAAGTTTTGTTTCAATAAAACTGTTAATGCAGATGTCTTTATTATACTTAATATGGAAAATTAGTAGCAAGTCTGTAGTTAACAGAATGCTAATCATGCTATAGAAATTAAGTCAAAATCTAGTTCCTTGTCCTATGGAAAGGACTGACAACAGCAGCCTTTTTCCTTTTGTCTGATTGCCAGGGTAGGAAGTGGAGGCTGGGGGGTAGAAAACAGCTCTGCTGCGTGTAGTAAAATGAAAGCAGGAGCTCCCAGAAACTTCCTACTCTCAAACTACTGAAGGGTCACAGACGAGGGGTCAGGGCAGCTGACAAGTGCTCATACAATATTTATTCATGAATCAGTCTCACCTTTTAATGCACCAATTCAAACAAAAGAACTGGGTATTAAATATGTATTTCATTAATTCAGGTCCAATTATCAAGTTTGGAACTACAGACAATTTTTTATTATCATATATTACCCACTACCTTATCCATATATAAACAATGAAACTTACTTGGAACATATGCATGCTTATTATCATGGGTAATTCAAATTAAAGAATGCTTCAGAGATTAGCTACCTAATGAAGGCTAGTCTTTGTAATATGTAAAGTTTAGCTTAGAAACAGAACTTTCACTTTTCAGACATACTGTTACAAAGTGGAAATTTCAGAAGCCCAATAGCAAATTTACACCAGGTTAGTGTTTCAGCAAAAGAAGGTCCTTGCAAAGTCAAGGTTAACTGTATTAAAAGTTACACAAATCCAAGTATGTGCTTGTAATTTATATATAAAAAGTGACAATCTGATTTTCAGTAATCTTAATATATTTTCAAAGTCCACAGTTGAATCCATATATCCCTCCCATAAGCTATTACTTGAACTGACACGTGCACTTTGCATCAGATCATTCACCGTTCTACTACCACTGCTGCCTATTGTTATAGATCTACGCTGGTATGCGAGTTGCAGCTTCCTCTTCTGCATCAGCTCTGTTAGCGTTTATTTCTGCCAGGGTTCGACCAAACCGAGTCCACTCATCACTGCGAGGAATGGCAATTTGCTGTTGACAAAGAGAATGTTATTTGAGCCTACTGATAAACAAGAAGTGAGCTCATTTGGAACAGCAGAGCACTTAAGTAACATTCAGAAGAGGTTCCAATAGAAAAGCTTATTTTTATGTAGTGTAACTTTTGAAATAGTCTGAACATCAAAAGCTCTAACTAATAAAGGAAGCCGAATTTGAGAATTGTGTATTTAAGTATGTAATGATACTACTACAAGCTTGTGTGATCCATCTCCATCCGAGATGGATGCCTCAAAAGGGGAATACTAATGCTATATCCTCATCCAATCAATTAGTTACGTACTACTGCAGTACACAGACTTGCAATAGCAACAGCTTCCCTGTAGGAACAGGGTCAGGACTGCTTCACTGTAAAATGTTTTGCTCTGCACTTCTCAAGCTGTGGTCAGAATTCACATGTCCCCATTACAAAGAAGATTCTTTCATCTTATTTCACCAGCCTCACAATAATACTTCTACTTTCTCAGTGACCGCCATGTAACATGCTAAAAAGTTATCCTACTATTTCCAAAATAGACCCAAAAAGTAAACATTAACTTGAAAATAAAAATTATACCCTCTACCCCTAATCACAGGGGGAAAAAAGTTAAAAGCAAGTTGCTAAATAAAAGTCAAAGAAATTCAAGTGTTTTGCAACGTAGTTTGCACAATACAGGGTATACATACCTCTCCCACATCATATATAACTATTTGTCCCTCTGAATCACCAACAGCAATCTCTCTCCCAGAATGTGTCCATCTCACGCGGTTCAGAGCAGGGTTACCCTCCACAGTAATGCTTGCAGTTGGCACCTGTATCCATTTACAACACATGGATAAAAATGCATGAGGATTCCATAAGCTATGGGTTACAGAACACTCCTAGTCCCTCAGTGTTGCATCAAAGGAAGTGCCCAACATTTCCACTGACACAGAATATGCAGATCTCAGACTTTCAGTGGCC
Source organism: Psittacula echo (assembly GCF_963264785.1). Classification (NCBI taxonomy): domain Eukaryota; kingdom Metazoa; phylum Chordata; class Aves; order Psittaciformes; family Psittacidae; genus Psittacula; species Psittacula echo. Next base: position 66,413,569 of record NC_137743.1, on the reverse strand, counting down.
CTAAGCTGTCACCAGTGACATGACCAAAACAACACATCTTTTGTTCCTTGGCCAAAGTACAAGCACCCTCTATCAGAAAGCACACCTGCACCACACTGTTGTCATGAGACATGAGGCACTGACAGGCATTCAATCAGACAGCAAGGAGGAGCCCTGCAATCTCAAGAAAGATTATGACAGAGGGCAGGGATGAAGTGAGCTGCTTTGGCAGGTTGAATCCTATCCAAAGGCTAGAACCAGGTAACTCCTGTTTGAAGCCATAGGCTGGCATAAGGTGCTGCAGAACTGCTCTCCCTTTTAAATGCAGTTTTAAGAAAGTGAAATTTTAAGTACTGAATATCTGCCAGGTTCTTCCTCTCACCTACCTCCAAGAAGTTTAAGTCTCAGAAAAGATTTATAGTATAATTAAGTTTGTAACTCACACCAGAAAACTCGAATACTCACTTCTCTTAAGTTTGCCAGCAAATTGTAATTTCACTGCAGTATTATTATAGCAAAGGTAATATGGCAATTGGAACAGCAGTGTGGGGGTAAGAGGTTTGCTGACACTGTTAAGCTATAGGCTGCCAAGGCCATACTTGCGGGAGGTCTATAATCACTTTTCATGGATCAGTGTTACACTGACAGATGCTTTGCACTCTTGTTACAGTTAAAACAGTTTAATTACCACTGTTACTCATTATGAGGAATCATTTGAGTAACAACCTGTAACCAAAGAATAGTATCTATTACACACAAACTACTGGAACTACAGACTATGTAAGGACAACAACAAAATCCCCAAACCAAAACACTATGCTGAACTTCTGACATCTTTTCCTCCTCTAAGTATACAAACACTTTCCAGCTGCATTTGACTGTTAACCTGACAGCCTCACCTCAGTATCATTGTTGAGATTCCACAGGTCAAGCCTGCCCATCCCATCCACACAGGCAAACAAGGCAGGGTGAGTTGGAGACCACATCACATCATAAACGTAATCTGAGTTGTCTTCAAAGGAGTAGAGGGGTTTGTTATTCTGAAAAAAGCAAATGTAACAATGCAATACGCAAACTCTGCACTTCAAAATTATAAAGCTAACGGGTAAAGCAAAATACAGAACTTCAGCAGCATTATCAGCAATAACTACAGAGTGATTCACATTTTGACTTAATTTTAAAAAATGCCTCTGCAAAAAAGCATTCCCAAATTAATACTATTGTTAAACGGATGCTTTCCAAAGCACGCAGCCTTTTTGCTGGCTGCTACTATAAAACAATCGGTAGCAAGCTAATATTGTAAAAGATTGTAAATTCAATAAATTAATAATGTTCTAAATCAAGCCAATGATAATTCAGCGACAGCACTTCAGATTATTACGGGGAGATTCCAACAGTGCTTCCTCTGCTTTGCATCCTCCAGGGCATCAAACTAACAGAGAAAGAGGTAATTCTGGCAGTGGGAAAGACAGATATTTCAATTGTGAGCCTCCTGGAGTTCAACTGACATCAGGTTTTGGTGCTGCCCCTTAACCCTCCACAAAATTGTAGCAAAACATTTGCGTTGTGCATAATACAAAGTAACTGATTTTACAACATGATTTATGTTTGATTACATTGTAATAATTAGTGAAACAAAGGGCAAGAGGATGAACAGAATGGATCGCAAGTATACAAATGATGTACAATCTGAAAGCAAAGCTTTATGTTGTTAACTATAGTTTTGCTCATCAGCTGTCTCCTTCTTGCAGGCCTGCTGCTAGGAACCAAGAGAGCTGCATACAATTTGATTTCAGTTTACTGAAGTTTCTTAAGTAGCTTACATTATAGCACCACCTTGTGTCAAGGACTATGAAGAAAACCACTGAACTATCTAAGTTACCTTGGTTGTCCAAAGCTTTACTGTCCAGTCAAAAGAAGAGGTGACAAAAAGATGTGAGAAGTCTACAGGTCCAACTGCTGCATGGCAGTTGATACCTGTGATTGGTCCCTGGTGTCCTTCAAACATCTCACTGATTCCAGCTTTGCTGTTTTAGAATATATAACCAAGGTTAATTTATCTGGAAATTGTACACCTGCAGACAGAGACAGCACTGAAATGCAATTTAAATATAGCCACAAGAAGATTTTGCTGCTTTCTATGGAGGTTACCCCACTGCAAAAGGCTTCATCACCACAGGATCACAGAAGACCAGGCTTGATACGGACCTTAACTTCAGCATCTATTTCCTGCTAACCTTAAGTGCCAGAATGTACCATAGGGAGAAGACACTCATTCAGCAGGTACCAGTCCACACATTTAACCACATTATTTCTCATGCAAAGAACAAAATCCAGTCCTCAAGAATGAGCACAGAACTCCCACAGGCTTAAGGGAAGTTCCATGTACCTCATGGACAGAGTTTGGATATAAACCAGTAACAACATATCCTTTATAGCCTCCTATCAGAAGCGATGAAAAAGAAGGGGGGGGGGGCAGATGGGAAGGATGTTACACAAAAGTGATACAATTTGAGGTATTTTGGAGTCAAAACACTGTGTGGCAACGGTGATGTGTATCTGAGATGAAACCTGGACACTCAATTATATTTAAGAAAGCAATTGATAAGATACAGTCAGACAATTTCAAAATAGATTGACCAGCAGGAGAAAAGCTGGCCAATTTAAGATTTGTGCGTGACATTACTGTACAATTAGCTACAGAACCGATATGAAGTTCGGAATGTTCTGCTACAATTCAGATGAATAAAACTGCAGTGACCTACAGTGCCCTCATCAGCACAAACAACTCCTAGACACTGAAGGCAGCACAGTACCAATTCAATATTCCAACTTCTTCTGGTTTTAATAAAGCTCTCACTCAGGAAACAGTGTGCACTGGAGATCATATACAGCTATTTTGAACTCCTTCAAAACAAAGGAGTAAATACACACTGTAAATGATTTTATGAGTGTGCAGAGCATGCAAGGACTCATCCTTTCACTGTATTTATTTCCTTTGAACAATTAAAGTTTGTATTCACCTGCCATGACGACACGCAGTGTACACAGAGCCTTCTTCACTGCCAACAACAAAGTTGTTGACATCTCCAATAGGGAATGACATGCATGTAACAGCCACAGCCTTGGACTGTTTGTGAACCAGCTCCATGCTATCCTGTAGAGAAAATATCAGCAACTAGCTTAAAAAAAAAAAAACCCACAACATTTCCACAGGTAAGGAAATATTTTATCACATACTTATTGAGCTATTGAGCATAATTCTGTGTGTTAGGAAAACGTTTATTAATGCTTTTTAGATTCATTAAAGTTTTACAAAATATTAATCTGGAATATCTATATATCTATATATATCTATATCTCCAAAGTTATCTTACCTGGGGTTGAGAAAGCATGTCCAGACTCCAAGAGCATATTTTCCCATCAGTTGAGATACTAATCAAATTATGAGCATTCTGCGTCCCAACAACATTTACACAGTACACTGGGTGCTAAGAAATGTAAAATATTATCAGAAAAAAGAAAGTCCAAGTAGCAACTAATTTTGGTGTAATATAAACGCAAAACATACAACTTCACCATTTAACAAAGCATAAAAAGATTGACTGCAGTATAGCACAAAGAATACTCCCCTATAAAACTAATACTTGTTTTTCTGACACTTTGATTTTTATGAACAGCCCAGTTCTTCAGTGATAGCATGGGCAAAATACAGACATAAACATGTAAGCATTATCAATCAAGTGCACTGGACAGAGTTTCCTAGAGGTTAAATACATCTCAACAGGGAACAGTCCTTGAAGATATTTCACCCCCTACCGTGTGAGCAGCAGCTGAAAGTGGAGTTCTCTGCACTGGGGTTCTCTTATTGCTGCGATTATCCCACAGCACTATTTGGCCTGAGTATGTGCCACCAACCACCAGATTGGGATGGAATTTTGCAAAGGTAGCTGACATCACCGCTGACTGAAAGGAAAAGAAATCAAACAACAAAATACATAAAATACACAAAAAACTACTCTATAACAACACTATGCCCGAATCTAAAGAAAATGGGACCAACCAGCAGAGTAAGTAATTTGCTTAGATTTATTTGATACACTATTTCACTGTCCAGTTAAGGATTCACAAGCACTTTGTAAACTCTCAACAGTCTTTTTGTTTTAATTTGTATTTATAAAATGACATTTTCCGCCTCTTTTTCTTTCATATGTCTACATTTGTATCCCTCCCAGTACAGTTTGTTAGCAAGGGAAGGCCCAGTAACGCGCAAGACTTTAATGACATTTTGCCACATTCTGTGGTCATTTTCTTAGAGAATGTACAAATCCATTTCGATACAATAAAGTTATTTCTTCAACCTGGGCTCTGACAGTAATCTGACAACACAAGATTAAATTCTGATTCAGCTATGCAATTTTCCAGAATTATGGCATTTTGAAAATAAATTGGCTATTCCAGGCTTGGCATAATGGAAGAGATTTGCATGCTTTTACCTTTCAGAAAGCTACCAGAAAATCTCCCTTTGCCTGTTTCTTAATTCATATGTTTCTAGTTTTCATCCTTGCTCCATCTCTTCAGGCCATCTTCATTTCATTTCATTCAGTAAACTAAGCTCTAGTAGTATACAATCCCACTCAATCTCCTTAAAAACCTTCTCTGTGGTTCAACCATGACACAAGAAGGTTTCTTGTTTTTTAAAAAAATTAAAATAAGAAAATGAGTTCTCAAACCAGACTGAATTCTGAATGATGTCAGAAATTCTGAAACAGAATAATGTTCAAAATCTCTAGCTATCAACATCTGTTTGCAAATACATGTGGTTAAAGTGAATGCCAGCCCAACGAAATCATTATGTTGACAAGCATAAGGAAGGTACTTGTCTAAGTTCATCAACATAAAATCTTTAGCCTCCTGAGACAGAATCATACCTGACAGTGAAAGACATACTCTGGGGTAGTTTTCTTGTACTTCATGTTCCATACGAGGGCCACTCCATCAGGCTCATGAGGTGCATCCTCATTGTTGTTGTAAGAGGCTACAAGTAATTCTGGGTACTGTGCAAGTTAAAAAGGAAAAATCTCAAAGTAAGGAAGATGACCACCTAATAGTCCAGACAATCCCAGAACCTTTGTTTTCTTTTGCCAAAATAAGGTTAAAAAACCTCATCAAAGCCCAAAAGCCACCTTATATTATATATAAATGAGAAACTGCCAGTTAAAACTGTAATTGTTTCAAATTTAGCTCATTAAAAAAAAAAAAGTATTAACATACACATTAGGGTCTTGTTCTGTCTTTCATCATAACTTGCTTTTAAATGTAACAGACAGAACTTTTAAGTGAGTGTTTTTTAGTGAGGCAACAGTTACCTCTATGAAGTAGTCCATAAACAAGAAACAAATATGTCAAAGACTTTCTTCATAATACAAACCTTTAGCTACTTTTCACAAAAGATTAACAGATCTGTTTACTTTTTGCAAATTACAGAGCCTGTAAGGAGCACATCAAAAAATACAGCCTGTATCAGCTGTGCTTATCAACAGGTCAAGTTCACAGAACTTGAACAACTTACCAAGATAACTGTTTAACTTACCTGAGATGACCAATCCAAACAACTGACAACACGATGCTTTGACCAACGTTCATCAAAAAACTGCCTATTTAAGGACAGTTTTGCTCCGGCTTGTATCTCTCTATAAAGGCAATTAGCAGATACTCATCTTAGATCACTTTCTCAATTACAAATATTGGACATTCACAGCAAAGTATTCAACATTCACATTACCCTTCTTTGTCTTCTAAGTCTCTCCCACTGTAGTCAAAGAAGATGTTGATTTGCTCAGAGAGGGCTCTCTCCACAATCCTTGTAGAGTGGTCAAAGAAACTTAAAAATTCCTCAGAATGCAAAATTTGTTGTTTTTCCTCTTCTGTAAGTTCATGAGGGGCAGCTGGAAAAGAATTAGACAAACATTCTCTGGACTGCATGCTTTCAGCAGTTCCTTCCGAGAAAGAGAAAACCATAACAAGAGTATTTATCATGATGTTGGGAAATTTGTTCCCTAAACTCATAGATTTGAGACACATTTTTACATTTTATATCTTGCTAGCTGATAGTTAAAACATACATCAAATTAATTTCAACTTAATGGGAAAAACAGTAAAACACTTATTGGTGCATTTCTCTACAGCCCACTCAGGATGTCTTGAGGCGAACTGTACCTTCTTCTTCCTCCTCTTTTTTTAAGGTTTTTTCTTCCTCAGGTTCAACTAATGGTTTTGGTGCAACCACATCGTCTTCATCTTCTTCATCTAAGAAGAAACATTATGGTGAGACTGTCAATGTCTTTAAAGAGGAACAGTAACATTCCAGATGAATCTCAAACAAACTGATGTAAAATAGTATCACTTAGCTTAAAATGGTTATATCTGTAAGATGTAGTCCCCAGGATAACATTATCTCAAACCAAAAGATCATTTGAATGCTGTCTACATGTGGGTTTTAGTTGCACTAAATTATGTAGTTGTATAAACTGAAATAAGACCCATAAGAAATTGTAAGGAATCCAAAGTGGAAATCTCTCTTACAGCATTTACGATTCCATACAAAATCATGTGGTGCATGCATGCTCTGTATAACATACTGACACGTTAATGCCACAGAATAAAGAAAAATCAAATGTCTAAAATAGACTACAGAGCAGCTGCTTCCTTTTGATCTGAAACCATCAGTCTAATGGGTCTTTGCATGGCATGGAGATAGCTTACATTAGCTTTCAGGTTGCTATTCTGAGAGGCAAATTCTGCTAAAGATAATAGCAGGGAGATTACATTTTTTTCTGTCATTCTAAATGCAAGTCTCATCTGTATCATGTTTGGGAATGAGAACTTTACAGTAAAATGTGTTTTCCCTAATTGCAATGAATAACATAAAATGTTAATGTTCAGGAATACTGACAAGGTTTACAGCACTTTCTGCATTTCTACATTTTATTCTTTGAGAACGGTAAACCAGAAAATAACTTTAAATTACTTAGTGTTGTGGAATATGCATTTCCTGGCTTTTCTTCACCCACTTTCTAGGGTAAGCTTCTGAAAAGACTTATTTTTATTGGCTAAACAGCTATGTCATCTATTTATAAGGGAATGGCAGCAGGAATCTGCTGTGTGCCTGATCACTAGTAATGAGACAGTATTCAACAGGGACTAGGCTTGTTTGTTACAGCCATCCCCCTGACCCACGTTCAAAGTTATCTAATAAAAAAAAGGAAAATAAAAAAATTAAACAAAATAAATCCACATGCACACACACAAAAAAAAGGAGGAAAAGGAAAAAGGGGTGGTCAAAGGATGGGAACCAGCTGCCAAGCCATGGTCCCAGCAGCCAGGCCAGCTGACTAGATAGCAACAACCAGATGGCACTGCTAGGATTGTGTCTCTGCTATGAGGTGGCAATGGGATGGCACAACATTTTTCTGCCTGACTGCTTCCAATCATGTCTTTCCCCATTGGCAAGCCTGTGCAATTACCAGCACTCCAGGAGGTCTACAGACAAGCCTTTACCCTGCAAACAAAATACAGCTTGTAGGCCATAGCAGCTGCCAAACCACACACATAGTGATAGGTTTAAAGAGGTCTGAAAATCTTTCTAACTCCATACTATAGGCAATAAAAATATAACTGTACCTGCAGGAAAGAAAGCTTTAAATGACACTGTATAATGCACACAATAATACAAACTCCAACTTAATCAAAATGATAATGACGTATGCCAATCCTACATTGCTTGAAATTGAGCGATTTTTACGTTCTGACAAGTTTACAGAACTAGGATAAATGGCATGAATGATTTCAATATATGCTCATACTTTTGAACCAAATGGTGAAGGTTAAAATCTTTCCTTTCAAGGGCCTCAATCAGCCACAAAGGAAAACAGTAATCACTGTCTTTTCAGCCAGCCCAACTGCATTTGTCAGCCCTTTCTCCGTCAATGCAGCCAGAGCAATCAACCTGCCAAACATTCAGAATGGAAAAACAATCTGAAAATACAGGGTATAATGCACCTGCCAGTGAAAATGGCCATTTCAAGAAAAGCTAGTGATCTCAGTGACCCTGCTGAGGAGGCGGTGGTGCAAAGGGGAAAGAACGCGTAAAAGAATTCTTAGTGATCTCCACTCTCTTGCACATTGACACTTCCTTACAAAGCATGCCAATTACAGCTTTTGTGCCACTTAAAAAAAAATGAAAGCTTTTTTGGGCAAAATAATCACATGGGGAAAGACACTGCTCCTTTTTAGATGGATTCTCATGTACAGCAGAGTGTAATCTGAAAACTGTATAACTTACAGCAATGCTAAAGAATGGAATTCTTAATGTCAAATCACTATAGGTGTGGACAGCGATTAATTAAAAAAGGTAATACCAGTTAACACATTTTGAGAACAACAAATGCAGCACCACATATCCACATTACAGCTACTTGGATAAAAATCCTTCGCTTGTTTGCCCTGCCAATCAATCCTGCAGATTGAAACTATGCCTTCCAATCCAGAAATTCCGGTTTGGGTCACCCTGGGCACATTATTCTAGCTTTGAAAGTCCCAAATTAGAAATTTCAGCCCAACTTCCCATTAGTCATACTACACTGATTCTAAGTACCATTTTCAGTGACAGGAGTCAAATTCTCGTCAAATGCAGATGGTCAACCCCTTAGTGCTAAGTGACCTTCTAATCTACATATTTTATTCAAAAGATCATATAGTTGATTGCTCCTGCCTTTTAATGTTGAAACATAAATGGCATATATTATAGAGCTCTAAATTCCTTCATAGTACTTTCGCTGCACACAGCCAGCTGATATTACTGCATTTAAATGCAGGATACAGCACTTACTTTATTATTCTCAAAGTATCAGGCTTGAAATTGAAACATGTCATCTTACAGATTTATCTGTAACTACATAAATCTAAAACCTTCTCTCTAAAGAGAAGTCATATGCAAACCTTCTCATTAAGGGATCTGGGGGAAAAAAAACCCAACACCACAATGAAAAAAACAAATAAAACCCAACACATAACATAAACCCCACATGTACAAGTTCTTGACCTCATTATCCAAAACTAGGATGCTTTCTCACAGAAGTTTACAATGAGAAAAGGCTACACAAAGCTGTTGGACAACAAGAGGTAAGAATTTCCTGTTTTAATTACTTCCCTTGTCTTCTCTTTACCTTGAATGTACTTAATAACAGGTCAGGTGCTGGTATGTGCAAGGAATTGGCATAACAATAATATATTACCCAGCAAACACTGAAGGATTGGACATACTATTTCTGAAAAAGTTCCACATGAGTAAGTCAAGAACACATGATACAGTGGTGTACTGCATTTGTTTCAAGTCAGCATGTGGAAACCTTAAAGGCTCATCCTCTTTATTCATTATTAATGGTACCTACTGGAATTTTATGACACTTCATTCATTAGTATACCAAATACAATTTCACAATTGAAAAAAAGGCTATAAGATCTAGAAATAAGTCATAGCAGGGCCATGAAGACAGGAAATGGGACTCCATGTCACATCAACATACAGAAGAATATTCATTATAATATACTAAGGGATTAACTCCATGATATTTCTGACAGGTCAACAGGGGATCTAAGGTTACAAACAGAGCAAAAAAGACTGCATAAAAATAGCAGCTACTTTAATAGCTACACATTTCTTGTCAATGAATACTAAAAACCAGTTTAATGAACCACTGAATTTTTACTTCAAGTTAACATCAAAATTGTGATGTATTTTGGCAGGACAGAAGGAAAAGCAGTGCTGTAAATTAGGCTGCACCTAGCAATAACACTATGGAGTGAAGTTCCAGTTGTCTGAGTAATCTGTTGCTGCAGAGTAGGTTAATCAAAGTTAAATCATCTGTGAAATGGCTGGCTTTTGTTAAGCCGAATGTCTTCATATCAAGTTTTCCCATCTATATTTCACTGCACATTTTAAGGCATGTACAGGATAATGCATGAATATATAAGGGTCTGCTATTTCTTTTTAAAATATTAAAATCTAAAAATGCTGCATTCACTGTAACAGCATTCAAGAAGCCAATCCTATGCAGCACATTGTTATTACTCTAGGTCAGAATTAGAAGGACAAAAATGCTTAATATTTTCATTCTGCATCTTGGAGATAATAATTCCTCAAAGAGTGAAGCTAATGCAATAATACTATCTGCAGTTAGCTGTGATCACACAAACACAATATTGCAAAGCAGGACTAAATAACAAGTATCCCATTAGCCCAGGAAAAGCCCTAATTGTGACAGCTGAGCAGAGTCATATTCCCCTTTATGCCTACCTTTCTTTAGATCACCTACTACAAGAATTCATAACACATCCTTATTTGCCATACTGGCAATTAATTTCTTTCCACATGAATCTGAACAATATGTTAGCAAATCACAAAGGAAAAGATCAAAAAGTATAGGAGAAACAGTGTAGCAAGAGCTATAGAGAAAAAAGACTTATCACCAATGATGACAGTACTCTGTGTGGTGGCCAACATGGGGCCTGCAGAACATTGAGACATATACCAGAGTTCACATCTGAATTGTGTCTCTGTTGCTGAAACTGCTCCTGCTGCCTGCTAGAAAGAAATGAATGTATGAAGGGAACACAATTTCCAATGTATTTTCAGAGAGTACACCTGAAAATCTGCTGCCTGATAGAGCACGCCAAATAGAGGCCAAATAACAGCCCTAATAACCAGCTGACCACACCAACTAAAACAACATGTTCACCAAAATTGGACAATGAGGCAAGTAAGCAGCAGTGTTATATACAGCATCACGGGAAGTGAGAAATGGATTTAGAGAGTAGAAAAGGGGATGGCAAACCAAGGATGCTGGGGAATGGGGCACCTTAAACACAGGATGTTCATGTTATGATGATGACAAAAGTTGAAGTGTATTAATGGCATAGAGACATAGATGTTTAGGCTTATTAGTTAAGAAGTAAAGGGGAAGAGTATCAAGTATAGCACAACACATTTACCAAGCCAAAATGAAGTTATCTGGTCCCTAAACAAAAAAAATATGGCCATAGTTACTGTATATCAGAATGACAAAAACTGCTTTGCTATATTCCTCTGAACAATGATTTCTTCTTTTTCCCCATAATAAATACAGCTGCTACAGAAGGAGGGGAGTTGGAAGACTGAGGCTGGTCAAAATTCTGGAGAAACAAAAAACCACAGAAGTGTGAAAGAAAAAAAGAGTACTGAGGACAGACATGTGTCAGTATTTTCATCAAAGCAAGAAGTTTGAGAGCACCAAGACTGCTAACCCGGCACCATTTCTTATTATGGTTCTCCTTGGCCACTTGTATATATGGGACCTTGAGGAAAGGGCAGCTGTGGGTTACACTGACCATACGAAAAGCTCAGGAAACAAATATTGCAGATTTACCTTCTAAGTCTACTTTGGTTATGGGCATCTTCCTCCAAGAACTGTGAAACGTTTATTAACTTCAACTGAGTGACACGATTCAACCTACAGCACAACCTATAGAATAACTGTGCATCATACCTAATAAAACTGCTTCTGTTTTCCTTTGTTCAAAAGCACTTCTCCAACAGCATTTTAAAATCTCAAGATATGATACTCAAGAAAGCTCCAGTCCTTTTACAAGAAAGTGTGAACACTGGATCTAACCTAGTTGAGATGCAACTTGTTGCCGTACAAGGGAGCTACTGAATATTAACTGTATGTGTAAATTCAGTTGCAAGCTCAACTTTCAAGTGTACTTTGTAAGATTTTCTCTAGTTTACAGTATACTCACTAAACCAAACAAAAATCAACTTAAAATTGTGAGAAAAAAATAACGAGATGGAATATATCAGATTTAAATTTATCTAACTGCACTCTGAAAACTCAGCATATTGCTTTTGCCAATTGTTTTAAAGGCTTCAAAATTTGCATCCCAAAATCAAAATTTGTGACTTGATTTTTTTTTTTGAGGCAGGATGAATCTTTTCCTAAAGAAAACCTGTGTCCCCGTTCAGATGTCATCATAAATTGTGAACATAGAGATTAATTATGAATGTATTTAGGCAGTTCTAAGACAGACCTTAAGAAGACCCTTGACACTGAAATGATGAAAAAGCATCCCTAAGTGACTTTTGTGAAGTACACATACATAAAATTATGATGGCTCTCAAGCAAACAGTATTATTTTTAAGGTGGAATGGGTTAGGAGACAACATCTGCATTGAGAGAGCTTTCTGGTCAATAAAGAAAGGTAGATGACCCATCTTTCCCACTCAACTCCAATAAATCTCAACTACAGCCTATGTAAGGAGTATGAAACTAAGACTATACAATCCCAGGCAATTTCCACTGACAGCAGGCAGCAGTAGTAAAACCCTTCAAGCACATAAATTATGAACCAAGTCTTCAGATTCCATAGATAGAGGGGAGAAAAAAATCCTGAGGGAATAGAGAAAGGAAAAGTTAAGGGCACGGGAAAAATGAAAGCAGGAAAACCCCAAACGCCATCTGTGCGTTTATACAGATAAAATGCAGAATGGAAAAGAAACACAGGGAAAGAGCAGCTCTGTTATTCTGGCTCACTGAATAACGAAGTCTGAAACATCTGGTTTGTGCTCTGAGGACACACTGATCCCTTACACTGGATATCCAGAGGTAGCAAAAGAAACTTCTCAGCAGAGTGTTGTTGCAATTTACTTTCTTTTCCCTCCTCTCCCTCGCCCCCCAACTCTTTCACAGTGTCATTTGCATATTGCTAAACTTGCCAAAGTGACCTCAAGACACACCCCAGACAAGAGCAGCGTATGAATGTAGACTGGAGCAGCAACAACTCTGCACCACTTGTATTCCACTTTACACTCCCCATCACTTGCATTACACTTCCAAGTAAATTATACAGTTTTATGGAAAAAGCAGCATAAGATTTCAGCTGAGTATTCTCTTCGTGTTTCAAAAAGTGCTTCTATCTCCTTGCATAAACACCCAAAAGTTCACATACCAAAGAGTAAGAAAATTATGAATGTAGAATTAGGCCCTAAAACTGCTAGCAAAGACACATACTCAAAGTCAGTCATATTAAACAACTAAGAGACTGAGTTGTAAAACGACATGAAAAGTAGGTCAAGATTAGTATTGTTATTTGCAGCAAAATGCAAGTGTTTCAACATTGAAAATTAAATTTATTAGTCAGCTTTGGAAAAATTTCTTGTCTGAAAAGCAAACAAGTCATGACTGAAAGAAAGCATGTGTTCAGCTACTGAGAACAGAAATGGCACAGGTTAATAACGACATTAGTTCTGTCTTTTAAAACTCAGTGTATAAGTTCCAGGTATAAAAATTCAAATTCTTAAAAAGTGCGTGGGGTTAACTGCTAAGTTACCTTCAAGTAATTCTTAGGGATGTCATAACTGCAGAATATATCCCACTTACTTATTAGCTAATTAAGCAACTTCGTGTCTAATCTGAACATTACTAGAAGCAAGAAAATACTATGTATTAGTAATAAAAGTAATGTTAAATGAGATACAGAATGACAGTTAACACTTAAGCAACACATATAAATAATGGAATTTATATCAATTGCCTATAAATTGTCTCACATATAAATCTTTCATGTACCTTCTTAAGCTTCCAAATCACAAGTGCTCGTTCTAATTCTGTTATTATTATAATAAAAGAAAAATTAACTTAGATAGTGATAAGTTAGCCATTATGAATGTATTTAGGTAGTTTAAAGACAGACCTTAAGACAACCCTTGACACTGAAATGATGGAAAAAACATCTGTAAATGACTTTTGTGAAGTGCACATACATAAAATGATGATGGCCCTCAAAAAAGCAGTATTCACCTTCCTTTGGCTGAGTCATAACAGGTGTTTGCGTCTCCTTTGTATATGTAACAACTTCTCGAGGAGGAAAATCAACTTGTGTAATTTTGGCCATTCCAAGTTTAACAGGTCCACGTCTAAAAGAAGTTAATAGAGAAATCAGAAAAAACATTCAATATTTATGAATTAATTCACATTTTGTCTAATACCCAAGAATACCCAAGTCACCATGTAACAGCACTGCTTAGCCAAAATCCAGTGGAAATTTAACTCTGAAGAAGTCATATAGCTATGACTAATATTTTATTATCATTATTATTTAAAATGAGTAGCTATTTATAAATCTGCAACAAAAAGGAAGACCTGCATATATATAAATATCTGGATTTTAGTATATAATTTTAAAGTTTTGCTCTTTGTGGTTGACTAGGATACTGTTAAATTTATGACATCCCTATTTTCACTGGAACAGATCTGCTCACAAGTCACATTTGTACAGAAACAGTACTAGGATTTTAAAACTTAAAAAAATAGCTTAGGTATTCTGAAGGAAAACACATTTTTTTAGTCCTTTTAACTTTGCTGCCCTTTTTTGTCTTCATCTAAGATACTATTTTAAATGCAGAGCTGCAAATCTGATCTGAGACTCACACACTGACAAATGATTTATCTGTAAGACATTACTTCAGAATAAGACACTGAAAATGTCTGAGCCTTCTGACTTCAGTTTATGGAAGATCCTATAAATGCAGATACAGCTAGTATCAAGCTACAGTGCGCAATGTACTTCCAAAACACAATGACTGAATTTTTCCACACATTAATTCAGTCATTGTAGTTTCCTATAAAAGCTAATTTCAGTATGCATTGTAGTAACACTGCAATGTTCTAACAACAATTTACCTGTATCAAATTTAATTTCTTATCCACCCCTCTCCTTAGATAAACGCAGATAAAAAAAAGAGTAACCCCTTTTGAAACGTTTTGGTGGGCAGAATCATAATTCTTACAGCACAATATGGGCTTTAGTAAGTGCTTATAATATGCTTCTAAAAGCTGCAGCACAAAAAAAAAAAGGGAGCTACTCTGTTTTTAAAATACAGTTATTCTAAGTTTTCTTAGTTTAAAGAAATGACATCTTGAAGCTTATATTTTATCAAAGACTCAAGAAAAGCACAAATAAGTATTGTTATCAGAAATATGTATCTTATGTATATTAAGTAATAAAAAACTTTCCCACTGCAAGCAAACTGCACTAAGTCTAACGATAGTGAATTTCTGTTATTACAGAACAGTCCTTTAACAACAACTTGAAGTCTTACATTTAAAAAAAAAAAAAAAAAAAAAAGCTCTTATCCATAAGTACATGAAAGAGGGAATATAAGAAATCTATGCAATACCCCAGATCGGAATCAGAGTGGAGCTGAAGAACTGATGGATCAGTATCCCAATGCAGCGTCCTGACACCCCAGGTTGAACAATCATGCAGCATTAGCAAAAAAGGCCAGAGATTAGTGAAGCAAATACACGCTATGAAATGCTAGAGTTACAGTAAGCTTACAATTATTTCGTTGTTCACAAGAAACAAAGCAATGTAACATCAGTTAAGGGAAATTCAGCAAACATTCAGTGCAATAATACATGCAGTAAATACAAAAGTTAAAAAGCAAACACAGAATTCAGAGCTATTAGAAAAGAAATCATTTTTAAAAGATTGAAAGTTAAAGATCTGCAAACAAATATGGCATTTATGAGAGGCAAACAAAAATATTTTTAATACTGACAAGAACCATTAAAAACTTTCTTTTAATTCCTTTTAAAATCTGTTCAGATTTGTTCATGTCATATGAAGACAGATTTGTAAACATAATGCAATCCTGCCCAGAGCAGTAAATATGTGGAGGAAACTCTCATATTGGTAAAGGAAATGAATCAACACATAAGCCTCGTGGTAGCAGGGCAAAAATGTACTTCCATTGGGATAGAGAACTGCTAGAGTTTCCAAGATGTGACACTGCAGTAATTATGGGTTAAGCACTGCCTTGGGCTTGTAAGTGTCATCTGATTTAGAGCCAGCACCATTTAAGGTATCTAAATCACTTAGAAATAGTGGGCTTTGTATTAATAACACGTTTCAGAGTCATGTATAGTAACGAACAGAATAGATCCATTTCAAGTCACTTTTGATCAGAAGAAATATGCAGGGAGAAATAAATCTTCCCTCTCCCTTCATTGTTAGCCTTCATGCCTTCTCTGCACATTTTAATTTAGTCTACTGCCTGCTACCAGGCTTAGAGATTTTAAAAACAAGATTATATGAGAGATTAACAGATGAACATATGTGGGTTTTCTGATATTCTTAGATGCTATTATATTTTTATAAAAAACATATATTTTACTATGATAAGTCAATAAAATGTAATTCTACATGTCATTCCCATGCATGGTAATGCTCTTATAAACCAAGTCCAGAATTCCAAAGGTAAAGTTAACCTCAAAAGCATACAGGCAATGCCATAGAAGTTCCTAGGTATGGGTGTATCACGCACTACCTTGTTCTTGTAGGAAGTATGCATTAAAATAATTAGTTATAATTCAATTAAGAATTACAAATCCATGTGCTTATATCTGGCAAATCATTCTACATAACTGCTACTGCATCTGCAGCAGTAACTTAGCAATAAATCTGTAATACATTTCCGTATCTTTTGTGCATCAGAAAGCGCACCATTTAACATGAAATCAATTACTTTGAGTACACTTATTCTTTAGGTCTCTACTATTTTTCTTGACAATATAGGTTTAAGATTGAAGTTTAATTTGGTGCCTGAAACTTCAAGCTGGACATTGCTTGTGTTGTTTCATATATAAAAAAAAAAAACAAACCCAAACCAAGCCACCAAACAGCCACCCCAACCTTCATGTTGCTTCTGCGAAGGACTGCTTATCTACAGATCCAAATGCTGCATTACCACAGTATTTGTCAAACATTTTCTCAACTTTTTCAAACCCACTTGAGAGAAACGTGGGGAAAACACTATGAATTTAAAAGGCTCCAAATTTTGTCCCTGCTTAATATATAGCCTTTACTGAGGTAACTTTCATGCTTTGAAAGCATTCCTTTAACTTGCAACAGTTGCTTTGGTTGTACTAGGGATAGCCTGCCTTTTAAAATAATTCAAGTCAACAAGCAGTACACGTTATAGTTAAATGTTTCTCAGAGATATTCTTTTAAAATAAAGGTAACATTCCCAGATAAAATTAATCTATTATATGTGTACCAAAACTGTGTACTGTTCCTTTTGCTTCTGGATGTTTGTTATGTCTTAAGTTAAATGAATTTGTCTACAAGCTTCAGTGAACAGGAGTTCCTACTCTTCCATATACACCCTAGCTTCTCTGTATCCAGGCTATATCTCTAGAAAGGATTTTCTGAATTTAAAATAATTCTATGAAGCATCCACCTAATCCAAAAGTAAACCAACTGTATTCATTTCCAGTTTTAAATGTATATTCTTAACTGAGGAAACGAGAGAAAGAACAGTATCAAACTGGGTACCAAAACTCTTTGCTCATGAAAATAAAGCAAGACAGATGGAAGAAACAGCAGGAACACAGTCTGAACACTACTCTACTAATTACTAAGTAAGATATTGGCAAGATTCAGAACCATAGAGACAAGATTGCATTAACAAAGGAGATCATCTTTGTAATATATAGCTGCAGCATGACAAGAGAACAAATGGCTACAGACCAGAGAAAATAACCAAATCTGGCACAATGCACTAATGTGAAGAGCTTTTTAAGATTATCACGGATAGCAGAACAACTTGGGTGTTATAACACATATGAAATGTGAAATACCAGGTATAATGCTAACGGATATCACACATTCCAACTTTTCCCATTAACTTTCAGGTTCTTCAGGGGAAGAACATTATCTAGTGGTCTGAAAATGAGCAAGAGGACTTTAACAGTGACTCTATATAGCCTTTAATTTAGCTATACATTCATACCTCTACACTTTCAAGACCACAATCTTTTTATGATTCCACATCTGGGAAATTGTCAAAAGACAGATTTAGTTTTAAAGCTTGCAAATGCATGAAGCTACAGAGGCTTACAGTACAAGTTTTCTCAAGGCTTTGTAAGAAAATGTATGCCTACAACATAACATTACTATGCTTGAGGAACACACAATCAGAGAGCACAGCACACCTATGAGGTGAAGATAAATTCAGTACACAATGTGGTGTTCAATTCAAGATACACGGCCTATACATATTGTTTCACATTGAACTTGTGTGAATGGAAAGATTTCTTTTTTATTTTATAAAAAAGTAATCATAATTATTTTTCTTTTAAACACTGAATTTAAATATGAGATGACAATTTAATAAGCAATAATCACAGATCTCAAACAATTTTAAACTTGCTTGGTAGTTAAGGAACAATTATATTGCTTTTTTATTAACATGACAGGTGAACTTCAATTGCATAGTGAATAATCTATGCACAAGATCACACCTGGGCACTGTTAAAATGATTAAAAAAAAAGTTTCGGTTGGTATCTGCTGACTAAAGTGTTCTCTCTATTTTAACTTACAAATATGCACCTTGTAAGCTTTGCTCAGGCCATTAAACTCTTGAATGTTTTCAGATTAAGATTGTACATACTTATATGTGCATAATCCACATGCTTACAAGACGTAACTGCAGTTTTCTTAAGAGGTTTCAAAGCAGTGTATTTAGTCTTTCTCCAGAACAACTACTCACATAATCAGAGAAGTATCCGATAACTGCTTTAGTTACTGTGCTTTAACTAAACTTTACCCCCAATGCATACTCAATAAATTTTAAGTAAGTGACTTTAATTTGCTGAGAAAATATGAGCTACCACTGTTAATAGCCAAAACTGCTCTTATTCACAGACTGTGCATGAGAACAGAAACGCCATTTGGAAGTAGCGTGTCCCACCTTATCATCATATATCACTACTGTGAATTAGTTGAACAGAAATATTTATCTGACTCCTTATAGCAGATAAAACTCAAACTGCACAAAAAAAAGGGTCAAACAGATGCAGCAAGTACTGGAACTGGAAAAAAAACAACCCTGTGGCTGCACTAAGATGGTGCTGTGTTTTGGCCAAATGAGAGAGATTAAGTGGTATAGTTGCGTTACAGGAATGACTGCAAAGTGAAATCATGAGAAATATTGTTCTGAGTAAGAGGTGGGGAAATTAAAATCAGAAGCAATGCAATGTTTGTAGACAGTATTTTTTATTAGACCAGCTAGAATAGAGGGGAAAAAAGGAAACAGCCTATTATCCACACACACTCTCCTTTAGAAAAAGCTGGGAAGAGCCCAGAAGTTGGACTTCTCCAGTTTTCTATTGTCCTGAGACATTCACGCTTACAAGAACATTATAAGACAGACTCAATACCACTTTTAACTTGGAACTCTATACAGCTCCACATTAATGATGGCAATTTCAAATTAGCAAGTGTAGTTGTATTTCAAATTTTAAAGGACTTGTGTAAAAGTTACTGTTCACAGATTCAGCACTGTAACCTCATGTTATTATAATCAAGTAATTAACCTTGATTTCTTCTAAAGCTTAATTATTCAGAATCTGAGTATTAAGCAAAGGAGCATGACAAGGAAAATGACGTACCTAGATCCAACAGCGCCATCACCAGAGTCCTGGCTTCCAGCCTCGCTTGGTGTACTCACAGATTTGGAAGATGGAGAAGTAGGAGGAGGGACTAAATAGTGAAACAGACAGGTATCCGCTGTTACTATTCGCAGAGGTTGCACAGCTTAGGATGTTTTAAAATTAATTTAACATGAAGTATTAAAAAAAAAAAAAAGTGATGGCAAACAAAATATACATGGATGAAAATGAACAGTAGAAAGAGAGGGGAAAAGACAATGTTAACAATTCATGCTGGACTTTCATGCAGTTGTTTGGCATTTATGCACTTTGAGCATAAAAAAAGACATGGAGGGAAAGACAGTTAAGAGAAAATGAATTGAAAATATATTTTTAAACTGAACTTCTGACAAATGATGGCATCAATTTTCAAAGGACAACTTCCACTAAACAACATTGCTTAAACATAAATGATGATAGTTGTTAATATAATTTTGAAATCAGTTTTTCTTAAAAATTAGCCACTGAATGTATTTAATTGGCAATGTTGCTTCTAAATATATAATCACCAAAGTGTGGTACAAAAGAACTGGCTTTGTCACACAGCACACTTTACTTCTGTTCTAGTTTGAATCAAATCAATGTAAATCCTGTGTATTACAACAAAAAGTTTCCAGAGTTTGGTTTTGGGAGATTTTTCTGGGTTTTTTTCTTTTTACTTGACAAAAAAAAAAAAATAAAAAAAATAGTAGTGTTATACTGAAACTTTTTCCTAAAAGTCAGTTAATTTTCAGCATGTAGATGAAGACTGCAAAAAAACATTTAAAAAGCAACATACTTTTTGGACCTGATACATTAAAGTGAATGATATAATGCAATCTGATGCAAACACAAAGCTATTTTGACATTTTTTTCTACTTTTCAGAAATAGTGCAACTCATTTAATGAAACTTAGGTTTATGCTTAAGAATCAGGGTTTGTGTTGAAGGTCCTTACATACTTCATTTTTCAGCAATATGTAAAATGTTCATAGAACACATTAACTCCTCAGCAACCCTTAAAATGAACCTGTAATCTACTGAACAAAAGTTCTGTATAAAAATTGGGATCCACTCTGTTAGGGGTCAGGCAAAGGAGAATTCTGAACTTAGATCTGCAATATTTTTAAAGATCACAGGTACACTGTGAATTCTGAAGCACGTTTGCACCCCATCCCAAAGCAGAGACATGATTCTGGTTGATGAAAAAAATATACCCTAGAAATTTACAAAACTACAGTGAATTCTTTAATTTATTGAAAATTCATTCCTCCTACAGGAGAGACTTTTATGTAGAACTATACTTCATAAACTTATACTTACACATAGTTAGACTTTATACTTATATTTATATAAATATGAGTGTATATGAGTGTGTATAAATATATACATATATATTCTTCAATCCATCATCACCATTACCAAATAATTTATACTAAAGGAAATTCCCACATTATTTTTGTGCATTACCAGAAACGACAACATTTTAATGTCACTCTCAATTAAAGTGACATTAGAAACATATCTTGTTACCATTTACAGAAGTCAGGCAGCACGGCCAAAAGAATCCATTAACTTAGTTTTGATGCTACAGTGCCCTCTCGTGGGGCAAACCGTTTTGAAGAAAAGCTTCCTATTAGTGAGGTGAAACCTATTTAAAGATCAACAGTCTTAAAAAAAGACCAAATAAAAATCCACCTACCCCAAAGAAGGATGAAAAAGGATTTTGGTTCACTAACTTATGCCTTCCTATACAACCAGGATGGTAGATATCAAAAGCATACTTACATTGTTAAGGCCCCTTCTCCCATAAGAGAGCTACCTTACTCCAGCAGTTAACAGGAGAGGAATTGCGTTCATAATTTTTGATACAAGTTGCTATAAAGGAATCTAACCTCAAGCTATCCACCTACACCAACTATGAAAGCTCAAGTTATCTGTACACCAAGCTGGTCAGCTGTGAGTTAGCTTCAGCTCAGGCATACAATCACTGTACTATCATACTCGGCCAGTATCCAGTCAGCAGACCACATCCAAGGCTAGGCATGCTACCATGCCTACCGAGTAGGACATTTTAGCTTGATTTAGGATCCAAATTGGATCTGAGTATCTTGACAGAAGACAGAATGAATTCCATGCATATCTATGTACATGTATGTTGAAATGTGTGGTTAAGCAGATGCTCAATGGAATTTAACACAATATTCACGGGGTATGCCCCAGTCTTACACGCCAGCACCCCAAAGAGCTTTTCATGCAAGTATGCTAAGTCTATGCAGTGACTTGCTTTAAGGACTCACTATCCTGTGGTTTTTAGGTTCCCCCTCACAGACTTAAAAAGCCACCACCAACAATCCATTTCTGGCAGAGTCTCACCAGCTGCCTGAACACAACCTCACACAAGAAAGCATTCAACTATCAGTCTGACAAACAAAACCTCTAGCAGGTAAGATCTGATGATTTAAAGTGCTGTACATTAGACCTAACACAGCTCAAATTCTCTAAATAGCATTCTCTAAACTGTGAGAACAGTTCAAGCTACTAAAAATTACTGTAGTGGCAGTTAGAATGGGAGCAGCTATAATGCTTCTTATGCCACATTCACACTTGAGGACTATGCAAAAACAATTATGAAGATACAGCTGCAGATAAGCCTTATCTGTAACAAATTATTTTTATTTGCAAACCCAGTTGAAATAGACATTCATCATTGAGCCAAACTGAAAAGTAAGTTTTAAACCCCTTAGGTTTCAGAGATAGAGTCAAAAAGTGGAATTGAATTATTACCCTTTTCATTTTCATCTCCCAGAAATATGTGGCTATGTAAAGGAAAAAAGCAACAACCAATATGCTAACCCATCCAAGAGTGGCACAGATATGAATCATAAAACTAAACTACCAAGGATGATATTTAGCCTTGCTATTAGTCCATCAAAGTCCGGTATTTGAGATAAGGAAAATCAGGGTGCAAAAGAGGCAGAAAGGAAATAAGCCAAGTGTGCACAAAAATAGCATAACTAAAATTCAGTATTATGAAAAAGAAAAAGAAAAAAATACAGATGAATAACATGCAGGGAAAATAAAAAAAATAAAAAAAGATCAACAAATACATGATGTTTATGCATTTCAACTAAAAAACTCCAAATAATCCACTAAGTGTAAAACATACATTTTATAAAATAGCAATGCTCACTGAAGCACATCACTCAACATTTATAACAGAGATCATGCAGGACAAACCCCAGACATGTATACCCCAAAAAACAATGGCAAGAGAACTTTCATGCCAGCTGTAGAAATACCACAATCCTAACAAAATCAAACCACCACCAACCCCCCCCAAACCACACCCAAAGAACACCAAACATTTATCTCAAATAAATATTAACATTCCTACCAACAGGAGACTCAGGTGTCAACCCCATGCTCTGAAGTAATGCTTCAGCTTCTCTTCTCTTCTTTTCAAGATCAGATTCTTCTTGTACAGGAAGGACTTCTTTCTTCTGATCAGTCTATAAATTATTCAATAATTAAGTTACAGCATTTACCAGATATTAAAAATAGTTTTATTTCTTTTTTGAGATCTCATAGTAGTTTTTTTTATACTACTGAAATCTATCATCCTACAGGTTAGACGTTTGACTCTAATAATTATGTTGATCCTTTCTGTAGGTAGAGCAAGCAACAGACAGGAATCACAAAATTCTGCAGCTTTGGTACTGCCTTTAAAAGGCATATATAACATGCAAAAGGTGTCTTCTCATTTGTCAAAATGACTGACACTTCGTAAGATCATGAATACCTCTTTCACACTAATAGCAAGCATTGTAAAATTAAAAGACTGAAAGAAAATGTATTGTATACCTGTGTATAAAAGTATTTAAAAGACACAGTCATATGGTTCTGATTTTGAAATGACAACAGTGTCAAATAAAACACTGTAAGGTTAGAATGACAGTAAGAGACACCCCTCTTCAGTCAAGAAGGTATTAGGACACTTGGCTAGATAGAGTACATACTGAAGTGCACAGCAATTAAGAAAATGTCTAAGATGTAAAAGTGGGGATGTGATAAGCTAGTGCATCACATGTGGAATCTCAGAGGCAATACATTGTTAAAAGATCATCAGAACATAGCCTGAGATATTTCTCCCTCCTTTTTGTCTGAGTCATGTAGCTGGCAGCTGCCCAGTCCTCAGTCATGTGCTGATGTAGAATATATACAAGATCACAACCAAAACACAGAGTCTTGAAAAAGTACCCCAAATCACCAAAATATTCCAGCAAAAGTTCTTTTACAATGTATAATTTGCATTCAGGAGAAACACAGTAATAAATCACTGATTGTCACATACTTTAGCAGAGAGAAGACTATTAACAAATCAAGTTAGTTTGTGTATATGCTACACAAGTAGCATACACAACCCTAGTGTTGCTTTGAATTTAAAATTCAGGCTAAAAACTAGTCAAAGAGCAGAAGAATTTAGCACATTGTTTATAGAATAACAATACTGATGGTCAGACAATTCCTATGGACATCCTTAGGACTGCACTTCAGAAGTATGTTCTCTAACACCATCACAACTCATTAAGCAGAGGTTTTGTGCAATACTTCACAGTGATTAATGGTATCCCCACACACACAAGTAGTTCTAGAAATCAAAACTTTATGCAAGTGTAGGATTAAAAAATAAATTTAAATCTAACTTGTCATATGGATAATTCTAAAGAAAACAGTAGGTGTTTGCTCTTATCAGAAAACAGAAGTGTTACATTTGCATCAGCAACCAATCATTAAACAGACACTCCCTGAATAACATGCAGCAAATGTTGTTAACCTACTCTTATATTTTGGACAAGTTAACATGTAAATTTCTTACTTCTTTCTTCTTTCTTTCCTCCTCCTTTCTTTTCTTCTCTTCTCTGATTTGAGCTAATCGCTGTTTCTTGCGCTCCAACTCTGCCTTCAGTTCACTTTTGTCAGACATGGCTGGAACCCTGAACAACAGAAAGCGTACCACCGGTTCATTTTGGTTTGGGATCTTTATTATTGTTTTTCTCTCAGTTAGTTTTTTGTTGTTGTTGCTGATTTGTTAAGATTGCAGCTTTCCTTTAAAGAGGCTACACTAGCTTACCTAAACCAGAACTCCAAAAAGTCTTCAAATAATAATACCCCCCCACACACACATTTCCATTTCTGTATTTGTTTCACTTAACACAGTCTCAATACTAAATGATTGATTTAAAGCAGCACTATGATATGGTGACAGGTCACCCAAGGCAGTTCTGACACTGCTTGAAGGAATCGCTTTGAAAGAAACGTTAGGCACTGAACATGGGATTATCTGATCTTCATATAGGATTTGGTACAGTTACAGACTGAACTATGAGATTGAAAATAACAAAGAGAGTAGCAGCACAGCATCTGCCTTTTACTTTTCACTTCAACAGTTTAAATATTGACATGCTATAACTTAGGAGTATGTAAGCTATATATATATATTTCTGTATTCAGCTGGAGGATTCAAAATATAGATTTATTAAAATATTTACTAGGATTACTATAAATAACAAGGCAAAGTAAGTAAAAGCATGGTGGTCAAAAAAACCCCTGTAAAGTATGCGCATTACCAATTCGTCCCCAGCCTTTTTTTGTAAATTGCTGGTAGATCTTTTAAGACACAAATTCTACAGAAAGCTTTGCTACATAACTGATTCAATTAAATATAGACAACAAGGTCAAAAATAAAAGGCGGGGAAAAAAAGTGCCACTTTGTAACAAAGACCTTAGAACAGAGGTGGAGAAAACTCTGTGAGAGGGCTGAGTGAATAAAAGCTTAACTTTACTGTTTTTAAGCAAATCCAAATCTGTAAAAAAGTGCAGAAATGGTTCTGTAACAGACAAAAGATCCGTAAATGCTTTTACACTAATCTTGATAACACATATACCAGAACAAACAATAGCAATATAGCTTTTATAATAACATAACTATCCACCAATTCAGTATTAAGAATTCCTGCATAGCATATCTAAGCATAGAAAAGGATACAAAATGATGCAAGCCTCGTACATCTACCCCAATATACTTAGTAGTAGGCACACTGGGGTAAGTGTATGTATGCCTCCGTGTTGCTTGCAAGCATTTAAGCACTGATAAAATACATAACACACCCACACCACACGACACAACCCCATTTCGGCATTTTCAACTAGCACTCTAGCGTCGCTTTAGAGCAGCTCCGGGAACGCGCACTGTCACCACACCATGGATTTCCTGCCCCACCCGTCATGCTAACACCACCCGAGGAAAGCAAAGCGGAACAAACTGAGCCATCCCCGCGGGAAGGGGAAGGGGAAGGGAAAGAAGAGCACACCACACCCCACCTTCCGATGACAGCAGCAGTAACCAGGTGCCGCCAAGCTCAAGTTCTGCACCCAAACCTCTCACAGGCCGCACTGGAGAGGGAACCCTGACAGGATCCTACCTCACCCTAGGCCCTGGAAAAAGCAGCAGCACCACAAGAGCAAACCCATACCCTCTCCCACTTAGAGGGCCGAGCCCAGGAGCGGGCTGGCCCGGCCCCACCCTGTTGCCGCGCCCCTCAATCGACAGGGCGAGACTGAGCGACAGCGGGTTCCCTTCCACAAGGAGGCAGTGGCGCTGAGCCGCTGCGGGACCCCGCGCACCTGCAGCGGGACCTCCTCCAGTTCCAGGCACTCTCGGCCGCACGTCCCGCTCCGCTTCCGCCGCTCCACAAAGGCGCCGACAGCTGACAGGCGGTAGCCTACGGCGGGTGCCAAGGATCAAACCAGCTCTGCAAGCGTTGCGGGGTGCGCAGGAACTTACGAGAACTGCAGACGGATACGGAGGCCTGTACAGTACCGCGAGGCGCTCACGGGGAAGCGCGCTGACAGGAATTCACACGGGGAACAACTGAAGCAACAAGGGAATGGGGCGCTTCCAGAGGCCGAGCTCTGAAGCCGTCCCGCGCAGCGCTGGTGAAGCGGCTCTGAGAACAACGATGCCCAACATGCAGCGCGCCCCGCTGGGCGGGCCTCGCCCGCAGGGCCCTAAAGCGGGAGTGTGGCACGGCCGCGCGAGGCATGATGGGAGCTGTAGTCTTTGGGGGGTGGGACGCGGCTCGGCACACATTAGCAGCTACCCGCAGCGTGTCAGCGGGCGCGAGGGCTAATGACAGGGCCAGACAGGGAGCACGGCGCTCGCGCATGCGCGCCCTGCTTTGGTTCCCTCGCGGCGGTCGTACCGGTGTCTCGCGGTGCCGCCTCGTGGTAGGGGTGGGTCTCGCAGCTGGGCCTCGCGCCCGTGGCGTCGGGCGGCTCTGAGCGGCAGCGCTGTCTCCTTCGATTCGGCTTCCGATGAGGAGACGGACTGGGCAGCAGGATTCTAATCGTAGGCTGAGCAGGCCAGTAGCCATGGTCGCTCTAGTGGCCTGAGGATAAAATGTGTAGAAGCCTGGTCAGGCTAGGGACTGAATTGCCCACGCTGAATCCACTTGGCATGGATGTCAGCAAGCGGAGTTCAGTTGTCAGGTTGATGTGGTGTTAACACGTCAGCAGACGGCTTCATTGCGTGCTGAACGCGGCAAAGCGGTGCCAAACCCACACTGCACCGATGAGCGCCACACTGGAATGAAGTTACACACTTCATTTTGATACAAGTGCCAACAAGTGTAAGGGACTTCGCTGTTCCCCACTCCATCCGGAATTAATGATTGTATTGCCACATATATCCTGTGGAAGCATGAAGTTTTCCTGCCTTACTTCATAACTGCTCAGCTAGTGCTAGTGACTGCTGTCTCAATGAAGTGCTTGTTTCCTCAGGCTGCTGATCTTCCAAAACGGTGCTTGCCAAAGCAGAATTAATACGGACAGCTCCTATAATTGAAGTGCGGCATCTCTTCACAACACTGTGCAAAATGAAGTTTTTGAGGTAATAGCTATCAGCTCCAGAGAGGGTTTATTTCTCTGCTATTACAAGTTGAAATAGTTTATTTAAAGTCACTGGCTTTACAAACATTTATGTCTGGTGAGTATATTTTCTGAACTCCCGCTGACCAGCACTGGAAAAGGACTGCATTCGCAGTTAGCCTCTGTCAGGCAGCAATGTTACGTATCATAGACTGAACAGGTTGGTGAGTGCTTTGCTGGGAAAGCTCCCAGGAGAACTTCAATTGCTGCAGGAATCAGTGTTGATTACTTACTCCTCTGTCATCTTCCATGTGAGATGGAGTTCATACTATACCTTAAGAAAAATTAGAAAAACTGTGTGTTGTCTAGATGGCTTCTGATCATTGAATAACCCCCATGCATTTCATAAGAGTATGGGTGTAACCATTCAGAAAAACTATAAGTGAACTGTCAAAGAAAATTGTATGATGTGCAGAAGAAGGGGTTGCATTTTTCTTCAGAGGTGGAAATATGAAGATGACAGTAATGAAGTTCCACAAACGGCTGTTGTCTTTGAGTTTATTTGCCAGAATTTTCTAATATCGTACAATAATGCATGCACCTCAGAACAGGAATGTGTGTTTAATTTCTGTGTTTCACATACGCTTCTTGTTTGGTCATAAAATACCTAGTTTGTATTTTAAGCTTTCCAGTAATATTTTTCAAGTTTACATTTAAAATCATGAATGTAGGAGCCAGATATTTCACATCTGTACTGAATTCAGCTGGTTTATTTTTGGTAATTGATATTCATTTATTTATTTTTGAATTGATATTAATTGATATTAATTGATATTAATTGATATTCAATTATTTATTTTTGGTAATTGATCTTCAAGGCTGAAGTGTATTTCTTGGTCCTGAACCAACATATATCTGCTGAAAGTTGTGTTACTATTTTTTACGTTAGTCCTTCATTTTAGAACACACAAATTATAATAGCTAATTTTTGCAGCTGACACCCCCATTTTTCTTTGTAAATGATAGCCATAGTTTCCAATAGTGGGGTCAGTTTAGCAGTGACACTGACACTGAGAGAATGCTAACTGTACCAGGTACGTTTGTGATTTTTTTAGCAGTCATTGATCTCACAAGTAATATCAGTTTAAATGATCTGATACTGGTTTTCATCAGCTGCGAGGCTCATGACGTACCTGATGGGAGGACAGGTTTCAGAAAGTGTACTGGTTGTGGGTGTTTACAAGTGAGTTTTCTTCTAGCCTCAGCTTCCTGGTGACAGTGTCTTTCGCTATAGTGAGCCCCAATTTTATAATGTTGTCTAAGAACATGGAGAAGTTATACCGTGAGGTGGACTCTTTCTCTATCTAGGACTAGGAAACCAGCTTGTAAGGGATTTTATGCACCCATTCTATGCACTGGGCCTAGAATGAACATAGCTTAGTTAAGACATGAACACGAGATTTAACAGTGATTGTGTACCCATATAAACAGAATTAGTGTATTACTGAGAAGTTATTTTGAAATATGTAAGGGAATTATAAAGATACCTAAGGTCTCTGCTACAGACAGGCGGGAATCCAGTCTAAACAAAAGAAGATACCATTTGATTCAGAAGAGCCTCTCCTTTTGTCTTTTGGAAAACATTAGACTTCCATTCTGCCTGAATCAGAAGAAGGGTAGACAGCAAAAGCTCACTCAAAGTGCACCCTCACCTTGCTCTGTTGCCTCATTGTGCTGCTCAAGAACAGTGACTTACTCTGGAGCATGAGCCCAAGATCTATGCTGGAGGTGGTAGTTCCCTTCTCAAGTAACTGCCACTGCTGCGCTGTCCTCTCTGGCAGTGAGAAATGGAAAAGGCAGTTGCCATACCTTTCCCCGTTAAAGCTCATTTTCATTTTCTTTCTGAGGAGAATTAAATGTCCATCTCAGGGGCTTGCTGGAATTGAAATAATCAAGAAAATCTCATTCCATAATATAAAGATATGACTTGTCTAATATCATTTAATAGTCTGTGCTTTTCCCACAGAAAATTTGCTGTTGCTAATACAGATTTCTCTGTTTCTCCTCCCCCTTTCCTATTCCTGCTTGACGGGCATATTTTTTTTTTCTGTTGTTTCAAAATAAGGTCATGGTGAATGATGGGTACTTTCTGAGGTGAGAACACTTCTGCAATCTGGTAACCTTTGGCACAAAACACATGCGCTGGTAAATGGTCCAGCAGTTGGAGTGGTTCACTACTAAGCATTATAGAAAATAGGTTTACCAGTTGAAAAATTCCAAGGCAAGTTTTCCTTCTTCAGTCTGTGGTCTGTGTATGGTATGATCATTTTTCTCTATGATGTGGTCAAGAGGGGGGATAATGTGAGCTTCTTAAGGGATCCTGTAATGCACAAACTTGCAATAGTTACAACAGTTTTAAGAGAGAGCATGAAAACTGACATGAGATCAGCTGAGAGGAACTATTTTCAGCTGTGTTATATTCCTGGCTATATTCTACCATCAGTTTGTGCACCTGTCTCCCATTAACCTTTATGGAAGTTTTGTGTATTCATCAAAGGCAGAATATATTTGAATATTTGATAACAGAGTTCCTTTTGTATGTTTTATGCAGTGTTACTAGCTGAAAAGATAATAGCGTAAGTAAGGAGAGAGGTGTTCACATTTTTCAGGGGCTTTTTTAAACTTTTAATTAGGAATTCAATGATTTTTCTGTATGTTAAGCAAAAGGGGTATCTCATGTAACCTTAAAGTGCATTCTAGACTAGAGTTAATATGAACAAAGGCACACTAAAATCCTAAGTTTTACTAAAAATGAATGCACATTTCATCCAATGACATTGAATTATCATCTTTACTTTTAACATGAGTTGCAAGGCAATAGATAGTTTGAAATACATTTATTACATCAGAATCCAAGCTCCTAGGCTGTATTTATAAAACACCTGAGCAGAAAGGAGATGGCACAGTAAATCTCCTGTAACAGTTACTACAGCTGTATGGTTTATGCATTCTGCTGGAATATATCACAAATGGCAGAGCAAATGCAGTAAGAAGGGATAACAGGAATGTGTTCCGTGTTCCATGTTCCAAACAAATCTATAGAGAGTTGGTCCAAACTGGAAGTAGCCCTTCTCTGACTGAATGTTAACCAGACTATGACAGAACTTCATTCTCCTTGTCCTTCCATCCATAACAGTGGTGTTTATGCCTTATAGCATTTTAGATGCTTGAAAGGGAATTTCCTGTGGAACTTGCAACATCTTTTATGCAAGAAAACTTCTATTTTGAAAATCTGGTTGGCTGTTAGTGAAGACTGTTGCAGCTAAACTGTATTTGAATCTGGTTCAGAATTTTGTTGCATTTCAAAAATGTTCAAATTAATCTTGTGTGCATTCCTGTGGGAAAAAATGTTTTCAATTTAAACCACATATAATGCTTATAAACATTATTTGGCTAGCTAAACCCATCCACTTGCTAGTTTAGGGCTAATGTTAGTTTAATTTTATATGCTCCAAACACCCACATTTCCTTTGTTTTATTTATAGATTGGTTTCCTCGACAAACACATCATATTATCTTAACCTGTTTGTGTGGGTTTGCCTTTTTTATTTTTTTTTTTTTAATTAGGATAAATTTGATCTTTCTACTTTGCTTGAACAAAATTTGACTACATTAATACCCTGTTATTCAATCTATTTGACAAGTTTTTTGAATTATGTTTCCTTGTGAAATAGTCTGACCTGTGGAAGTAGTTTGTTTAAAAAAAAAACCCAACATTTTGAAAGAAACAATCTGTTTAGGTTTGAATAGTGCATAATTCTCTGCCCTTGATTACATTAGTGCATCTGTGTTAAGACAGAAAAGGGAAAAACTAAAAAAGGCCTTCTGTAAGGCTTGTAAATGGAATCTAATGCGGGAACTTATATAGACTCAAATAAAATAGACTCAAATAAAATAGACTTAAATAAAAGAGACTCAAATAAAATAGACTCAAATAAAATAGACTCAAATAAAATAGACTTAAATAAAATAGACTCAAATAAAATAGACTTAAATAAAATAGACTTCAAATCATGACAATTGATTTTAAGACTCAAGAAAGCCATAACCCAATGAAACACAGATTATATAATGTTAGAAATTTAAACAGCTGCTACTTTCAGTTTTTTAAAGGCTGAGAGAAGTATATAATTTCCTGCAAATAAAGTATATTTTCCTGGTATGTATGTGTGTAAGTGGAGACTTTACCATTGCCAGATTTTTATCCAATAAATGCTTTTAACCATAGGTGTCATCACCACAGTCTTGATGGTTCAGTGTTCAGTTTTCTGTGGACTGAAATCTGTCATTTCCATCGGAAAGAGTTTTATAAAATAGGAGTCTGTTTGTCTCAGAGAAAACTGTTTGTGGCTTTGTTTTGTTAAATCTCTTCTACCTGGATATTTTTTAACAGGAGATTAGACAGCTATTTTATATTAAAGTACAGCAATTCTGCTAAAGCAGATTGGACTTGATCTCTGGATGTCCTTTCCAAGTCTGTGTTCCTGTGGTGCTGTGAGGACAAGAAGGAAAAAAAACCTGATGTAATTGTGAAACAGCAATCTGGAATCTTACGCAGCTTTAGTAGTTTACAATCAAACTCTGCTTCTCTGAAACAAATAAACGATTAAAAAATCCAATTCTTCATTCATGCAGAAAAATATTGTAGTAAAAATTTAAATTTCATTTCATTATAGTAAAATATTAAATATATGTTTATAGCTGGGGGTTTGCATTTATTTTACAGGAAATATAATATGTTCAGATATTGTAAAAACACGTATAATTTGACAGGTTTTGTTCTATATTACATATGCAAAGTAGGGTCTAGCCTGTTTAATTTTTAATAGTGACATGACAACTATTAAATAACATTATTTCTCTTAGTATTGTATATGCTAGTAATGTTAGCAAGCTCCAACACACATTTACAGATATGTATGTAGCAGCAAGATGTACTTACAGCTGTTTTTAAAGTCAATGGAAGAATGTGATATTTAAGTAATACTCTCATTAATCAAGGCAATGACTTTTTGTTTAAATATAATTATAAATATTACATCTTTTTTTGTTATTTATTGCCCTAAATTCTGTAGTTCAGACTGTAATTCAGGAGTAAGGAAAAAATCCATTATAGATGCTTGCTTAATTTGTTGTGTATGTCCAGACAGCTACTGACCAATTGTTGTGATATACTTAAAACAGCCAGTTAGAGTTCAAGATTAAGTAAAAAGTACAGATCCACTAGATTTTATAATTTTATGTTTATCATTATTATTTTTTTTTTATTGATAAATCAAGCATTTTATAGAATTTCTTTCTCTGAGTTAAAGAAGCTGGTGGCTAGTGCATAGAAAAATTAAAAGGGATCATTTTCCCAGCTTTTGTCCTTGCTCTGGAATTGTGGGGGAAAGTGACTTAGGTCATGCCTTTTTCATCTTGATACCAAAGGAGGAAAGGTGGTGTTCTGTCATCACCAGTAGTTTTTGCCACTGGTTCCAAGGTCATGGACGTATATTTTCTCTTAATGTTGGTTTCTTAGTGTGTCAGATTAACTTTATCTGTTGCAATGGCAATAATTCTTACAGCCAAAGCTATGTGAACTGAGATTTGAAGGGAAGCTTTTTGAATGGAAGACACCACATATAATTTTGAGTGTTACTAAAATCATATCTGCCTGGCATAGATCATAACTTTTTTACTAACAAAGAAATCAACAGCTGAATCATACCTTCATGATTTCTGAGCTTTTCCTCATCTCATAAATTGACAGTTACCCACCCTCATGACACAGGTATAAAGTAAGTGTGACAAATATTATCCAGGGGTTTACAGTGTTTAGCTCAAAATCACTCAGAGATATTCAAGTGACAGTTAAAATTGCCTTTGCAACTCACTAGTTCCATAATCAGCTCAAAGGAACTTTCTAGTTCTCTTAAATTTCAAATAGTATTTAGAAGTAAACATTTTAAATGACTGCAAATTCTAAATTTGAAACCTTAAAAGTATGACCTCTATAGTGTGGAAATTACTATGGGCCATTGTTTGAACTCCTGAAATGTGCTAAAGCAAATTTCATATTTATTTCCATTGAGAAGGCATATTACTTTTTATAGAAAATGATCAAAAGCATCAGAGTGGATATGGTATATTAATAATAAGAGGTGGGACAGAGAGGGTAAAAAACCTGATATATACGGTTCAAGGAATTCAGCACTTTTCATTTATGCTGGAAAAAAGTGTAAATTATGTCACCCTTGCTTCCTAGTGCAAAGTTATCAGACAGGCATCACTAAGTGATCTCTCTGACATTAAAATGACTGGAATGTTATTTCCAGTCTAAGACGTATTTCTGTGTCTATTTCTTTTCTTCTGGAAATCTTACAACATCTTATTGCAAATGAAACAAAAATCCACATATAATGGTGTAAGAAACAAAAGATCTGCTTGTAGTCTCAGTGATGGATTATTGCCATTCTATCTCAATGCTAATTGAAATCCAGGATGTTTGTATCAAAGTTGCTATGAGACACTTATATACCTTTCTGCCCCACTGGAAATGTAATCTTTCTATTGAACATTTTGTCCTGGTAAATTCCATCTGCCATAAGAATAAGCATTTTGCATTTGAATCAAGATGGTTGCTGTGTTGGATCAGATGATATGGTATACATTCCCCTTGTCTTTAGATGAAATTGATCCTTTACTATGTTGAACATAAGACTATGAATTTTTTACACCTAATTATCTTATTGTTTCATCTAGATGGATTTTGGAATGCACCGCTTTTTGATCTTTGCATATATTGGTGTGACAGTTCTCTTAAAAAACAGTTGTTCCTTAGATAATAGTACATTTTAAATATTCAGTTACATTCCTTTTCTAAATAAAACATAATAAGATCACAGTGTTTCATTTATTGATAATGTATTTGTTAATTTTATAGAAATTAATATTTGTTAGCATATTAATCACTTTTGAAGCAGTAAAAGAATAATTCTATGTATAATTCCTCAAACTTGATGGAGTAAACCTATTTGTTTCTAAATACCTAGAAACTAAACTATGTATTCAAAATTTTGGTGATTTTACCATAAATAATTCCACTGACTTCAGTGAAGAGAGGCACCACAAAACTGAATGGAAGTTGCAGTGTGTTCACTTACCTTTAGTGTTAAAACTTTTCATCACCTTTCTTTGCAAATGTGGGTTGTTACTTTTTTTGCAATATAAGGTAAATTATACCAAGTGTCTGTACAAAAATCAATATTTTTTTTCCTCTTTTGTTTGATATGTATATATTCTCTAAGCATTTTCACTTCACATCAAGTGTGTAGATTATTTGTGAAAGAAAAAAATAGGAAGAGATCTCTGGCTATGGAAGGGATAATGTGAAAGCATAAATAGCAGCTACTTTCTGCAGGTATGAACCTGTTCTTATTTAAATCGATGGAAATTTTGCTGCTGATGGCAGTCAATGCAGGATCAAGTCCTCGAGTCTTTCTGAACATCAATTAGATTCATTCTTTATAGGCTTTCATGCGTTTGATCATCTGTCTCTAAATTACTGTTGGAAGCCAATCAATTAGATATTTGAGTTCATTTTATGAAAATAAATTACACAATGTTGTGTAAAATGAAAGGAAATGCTTTAATTTACTGCTTTTGATTTATCAAAAAAGATTAAGCTATATCTGTGATTGTCAGATCACCTTGTTTTATTTGCTGAAACATGTACGACTCAACGGAATGCTGATGTGATTCTTTGTGTATTTGAATTGTTTCTGCACTGAAAAATAGTGCTGGTACTAGGAAGCTGAGAGATGAGATATTGCTGTCAGGCATTGGACTGAAATACATTTTAAATAGACTTCTTATATGGTACTGTAGCAATTGAAAATTCTGATTCAGTGTCTGCTAAGAAAATGTTGGAAATCCTTTCAGAAGTTTCTGAATCAATACTAAATTTGTCAGTAATAGTGGATAACCCAATATATATAATCATTAAAGAAAAATAAACAATTTTAAATGTAAAAAGTGTGGCTTATACTGATCTGGATTTATTTTGAATCTTCTATTGTTCACAGGTAATTCAGCGGTGGCTGAAGAGTACATGAAACAAGCTGGCAGATGCTACAGCATAAGGTTTGCATAAAGCTAATTTTTCCATTTTCCCATCTTCATATGCTGCCTTTTTGGCTCAATAATCTGTTTCCTTGAAGTGCATTATTGTTATATGATCTCATGGTCAATGTAACATTTAATGTCATGTTATATATTATACTATACTGTGCTGTACTTGCCTAGAGAACAGCATATTATTTTTAAATCTTATCTAGTTATATAGCTTTTATAGATTTAAAATTATGTTAATATCTATTTTATGTAATTAAGATACATTTTAATAGAAATATTATAACACAATATATTTATTATTCGATATATTACAATTTTGTAATGTATGTAACATTAATACATGCATATAGTATGCAAGTTACCTTATGCATAATTCATATAATAAAGATATTTTGGTTATTATTAGTTTTATTTAATAAATTCAGATAGTGAGTCAAATCAAAAGGTGCTCTATTTACCTTATAACTTTAACAGAGGAGACAAACTTCATGAGGAATTTCAAAACAAAATATTTTTTAAACTGAAGTTTGAGGAATTATATATTATTTTTAATTAGGAGGCAAATAAATAACAAATTTGAATGGAAATTAGAACCTGTTGTAATTGATAAATATTTAATAAACCCAATTGTATCTGTATATATTTGGAATCCTTATCCTCACAAGCTACTGAATACATTCTCTTCAAACTAAAAATGGTAAAAATGTGTCTGTTAGTCCGAGAAAACACATGGAAGTATTGGAGTAGAGGTAATTGTTTTGAGAAGTTATTTTAAGCTACTGAAAAGAAGGTCATAGAATAAAAATGCCATTTCAACCATATAAACTGTAATAAAATCAGCTAATGTGGAGTACCTTCTGGCAGGAATAAATAAGCATTCTAAGGCCTGATATGGGCAGTACAGAATACAGAAATCTATTCAATTGAGTAAGCATCAAATGAAGGATTATCCCTACTTGTGAGGAATCCATTCCAGCAAGAAATTGAACTATGGCCTACTGCATCTGAAATTTGCAGGACTCCCTAGAGAGCTAGGGGGGAATCTGCAGGTTCTGTCATAGGTACACCAAAGAAAAAAGAAAGACATCTTTCAGTATACTGATCAGACCTTGGTGTTCTGAGTTTTTAAAAGTACAGCTAGGTTCTCTTCATTGTTGCTTTGGATTTGAATGCAAGAAAGAAGTTCTGATTTTCTAAATTTCTAAAATAAGAATAAAAATACTTGTGATATCCTGAAATGGCTTGAAAGATTAATACAAGGTTCTGAAATGCTACCAAAGACACAAGCTTATAATAGTAACAGTTACAACAGGAAAAGAGAAAGGATAAGCATTTAAAGAGTAATACTTTATTCCATATTTAGCTACAAGTGGAAAGAGACTGTCCACAGCAAATAACAGACGGACAACCAGATCTATGAAACTAGGTGTCAGGATACTGGGAAAGCATTGAGGAAGAAATTTCTGAGGGTGCAGAATAAAGGTGTTAGGTATAAATCTGAACTGATTGTGTACTGAAGGACCTGCCAAAATGGTGGTGCTGAAATATATTGATACAGGAGCATCCTACATATATTGCTTATGTCTTAAACAACTTCCAGAACACAATGCTAGATGACTCCAGAGCAAAGAACTTGTTAATGGATAATGAGTTGATGAGAGAAAAGATTTTTATATAACTATGTTAAAGCAATATAGAAAATAGAACTGCTCAACAAAACAAATTGGATACTCTTAACAAGATCATAAACTGTGTTACAGACAATGTTAACAACAAATGTATAATGATTTTGTACTTGAAGCCTTGAGTGTAGTAATTTAAAAGCTACGTATTTCAACAGTTGTCCAGAAGAGAGGAGATAAGTGAGTATAAAATAATGAAATAATTATTTCTCTTAAAGTGACACTGATTTTTGGTGACCAAGTGTTATTACTTTGTGATTTAATTTTGTAGCTAAAATGAATACCTAGAACTATAATGACTTTAACAGTCAGTTATGGATGTTCAACAGTTCTAAAAAAAAAAAGTCCTAAGGCATCTCAAGTAGACACACATAAATGGACACATGCAAAGTCAACAGTCCCCTTCAAAACTGGTCAAACAGCACAACTGTCTTTTACTGGGATACCTGCTTTCTTTGGAAAAGGATCATATTATGAGATGGTGTCTCTGGACTCAAAAGTTTACGTGATTTGTAGAATCAGTACTACAAAAGATTTTACAATGATGCCAGATGGTTTTAATTTTGTGTTTTGTATTTCTCTTGCCACACATTCAGATAGCAGGCTCGCTACGGTGTGTTACACTTCTCAATTAATCAGGAAACCTGTGATTTTCATTTTTATTGTTTTAGAAACACAGTGTTGCAGTTCTTACTTAAGCACTGATCCCTGACTGACTTTGCTAACGTAAAAGTGATTTTATCCTAGTCATCCTTTCCTTATCTTTTATTTGTAAGCCTTGCTTGCACTGAAAAATAGTTTTAACTGAATTGAAACTTAATTCAGTTTTAATTGAACAAGTGCAGATCCCTTTTACAGAATCCCCCAAGTAACATTAAGATACGTGATTTTAACTTAGGATATGGTTTACTTGAATATTTCTTTCATTGACTCTCCTGGCTAAAGTAGGTCTCACTGTGGACACCTATTCTCACCCATTTTCATAGAATCACAGAATGGCGAGGGACCTTAAAGATCATCTGGTTCCAACCCCCTACCATGGGCAGGGACACCTTCCACTAGACCAGGTTGCTCAAAGCTCCGTCCAAAGGGATCTTGGAACACAGTGATGGGGCAGCCTCAGCTTCTCTGAGCAACCTGTTCCAGTGTCTCACAACCCTCATAGTTAAGAATTCTTCCTTATATATAATTAAATCTATCGTATTTCAGTCATTTCCCTTGTCGTATCACTACATGTGCTTGTAAAAAGTACATCTCCAGCTTTCTTGTAGGTCCCCTTTAGGTACTATGAAGGCTGCTGTCAGGTCTCCCCAGAGCTTTCTCTTCTCTAGACTGAACAGCCCCAGCTCTCTCAGCCTGTCTTCATAGGAGAGGTGCTTCAGCTCTCTGAGCGTTTTTGTGGCCTCCCCTGGACTCGCTCCAACAGTTCCACATCCTTTTTATCTTGGGGGCCCCAGAGCTGAACACAGTACTCCAGGTGGGCTCTCACCAGAGTAGAGTAGAGGAAGAGAATCCCCTCCCTCAACCTGCTGGTCATGGTGCTTTTGGTGCAGCTTTTAATGGTTAGCTTTCTGGGCTGCAAGTGCACGTTGCTGGATCATGTTGAGGTTCCTGTCAATCAACACCCCCAAGCCTTTCTTGTCAAGGCTGCTCTCAATCATTTTCCGCCCAGCCTGTATTTGTACTTGGGATTGCCCCAATCTACATGCCTTGTTGAACCTCATGAGGTTCACACTGGCCCATCTCCCAAGCCTCTCCAGGTTTCTCTGGATGGCACCCCTTCCCTCCAGTGTGTTGACCACACCACACATCTTGGTGTTGCCAGCAAACCTGCTGGTGGTGCACTCAATCCCACTGTCCATGTCGGTCACAAAGATGTTGAACATTGCTGATTCCAATACCAACCACTGATGAACACCACTTGTCACTGGGCTCCCTTTGGACCTAGGCCGTTGGCCGCAACTCTTTGAGTGTGACCATGCAGCCAATTCTTTATCCAGCAAGTGGTCTATCTGTCAAATCCATGTCTCTCCAATTTAGAGACAAGGATGTCATGAGGGACAATGTCAAATGCTTTGCACAAGACCAGGTCGATGACATTTTCCTGTATCCACTAATGCTGTAACCCTATTGTAGATATTTCTCTGTTAATTTGGCTGGTTGTTTGTGTGATCATGTTTTTTTGTTTGCAGCTTTCACTGATGTTTCATTAGGTGAATCCATACAGAATATGAATGCACACAACTAGCACTATTCTGTTAATTCTGCAAGCCTTTGTAGTTTTATTTTTTTTCAATCCTGTGTCCAGCTGCATAAAGATAGCATGTTAAGGCTTATAATACACAAAACTGTTCTGAAGAATCAAGATGCTTTAGCACGATATCCCAGCAACCAGAACTGCGCAGAAGAGTCCAGTTAAGATATAGTTAAATATTTTTGCCAACCTTTAATGAACACTGTTGTAAAACTTATAACAGCTAAGAAACATAAACATATATTTGAATCAATGAAAATTAATTAGATAAGCTCTCTGACAGCATATTTGATGTAAATTGATTATATATCCACAAAGGAAGCTTCATGTTTATGAAAGCTAGATTTCCAGTAATGTAGTAATGAATTGTAGCACATTTTTGCCAGTGCTTTTTGACCTAGTGAAACATAAAAGATTTTTCATTTTGTTTATTCTGTAATAAATGGCTGCATGTGTGTGATAACAATATAATAAACAAGATTGACTTCTGGAATGTTAATGAAAAATCTCATCCAGAAAGTGTGTTTATTTCAAGCAAAGCAGAAGTATTCATAATTCCATCTTTCGTGTGATATGCAGACACTTTTACTGTAGAAATGCAGGCCTAATCCCATTAGACCTTCCATCATAAAACTCAGTTGAAATCAATACTTCAGACCTTATCTTCTGTACTTAGTGAAAAGCTTTCTTCTTACTATGTTTGTATTACTGACATAATTAGGGGCCTTAGTCAGGAACAAGGAATTTGCTGTACAGTGGGCTATAGAAATGAAAAGGAATAAAGATGGTCATCACTGATGGGTCCTATAATCCAAGTATAAAACAGGTTGAACAGAGGTAGTAAGTATAGTATAAAAAAACCCTGAGACAATATTGGCTAGTATGGTAGAGATTTCAATGACTGAAGTACTGCCAAGGTTTGGTAAGTGTCATGGAGCAAGAAGTTTTAAGGGAATTGCTCTGGAGAACTGGCAAAACTGGATCCCAACAGTTTAGACAACTGCTTAAGCAACTGTTTATAAGTCTATTTGTAAGCAACACTTAAATCATGGCAGATTTTTTATATGTCCTGGGTGGGTTTTTTACTACAAATAGAATACAAGAATGAATTCTCTTAAACCGGCAGAAGCTAACCCATGCTTAAATATACACTAAAACACTGAAGGGCAGTTGTGCAGAGTAGCAGTTGTGTATATGGCTTTTAGTGCGTCTCCTTATGCAGTAGTTTTCTTGTGTAGATACATCTTTGAATAAGCATTATTTGGATTTTATTAACTTCTAAGGCATCAAGAATTGCTTCCTGCCTTCCACTTAGAAGCACAGTCAGTTCCATCAGGGCAAACAGAATGATGGCACATAAAGCTGCCCTACCAGTTAGTTCATATGAAAAAAAAAGGTGTTTCCAAGTCAAGTTTGGGATTAATAGTTAGGAAAAAATCTTATTATGTAAACAATAGGCATACTGGATTTATATGTCTTTGAAATATGGACAGTATTCATAAAACCCCTCTATGCCTTTATTTCAGAGGAAAAATGCAGCTGCACTTCAATGTATCAAAAAACTGTTTCAGTGTAAAATGCATGCTGAAATACAACTTATGTAATTTATAACTTCGTCAGTAAGCAAAAAAACACGCCAACTTAAATAATGAGTTGTCTTTGGACCAACAATCTTAAGATGTCCTTCCTAATACAATTAAGAAAAAAAGCAAAAAAGTCCCCAAATGTACCTTTTTTTCTCTTAATTTTTTTGTTAAATAGCACTTTGTGACAGCTCTAATAGTAATATTCTGTGGTTGCAGTTTAATTTTAAATGTAAACATTCAAGCGTCTGATAGTCCATTACTTACACAATGCTGCAATTGTATAAAATAATGGTAGCAAGGACTGTGGACACTGGTAAGAGAGTGAACAGTGGCATCTCCACATAATTTTCTTAAAGCTGTATGGTTGTAAAGACAGTAGTGGAGCATGGCTTTCTGAACTAGAACCCTTCTGTAGTAATTTTACCTGAAAGTCTTGAACTGTTGGCTAGAACACTGCTTGAACTCCTGTCTCCACAGAAGCTAGTGGAAGAACAACTGTAGCAAAGTATATATACTGTTCTGCATGTATGTATGCATATATTTGCATACACACACACAGACACTCAGTAGGCACTTCCTTTTCAGAAAAACCCTCAGTCTGCAGAATTATGCCATTTCTAAGCTATTTATGTAGTATCTGTCAGTCAGGAGGATACGTATTAAAGAAAAACTTCATGCTTCCAGAATTTTTACAGTCACTTACGCACTTGGAGGTGATTTATTAGGCCGTTACTAGACGTGTAATTTAATAGTCCAAAATAAAAGACAATTTGATATTTGGCAAAATTAATATGTTTAACATGTTCTATGTATATAGATAGCTTTTTCAAGATGTTAAAGTTAATCCATGAATTTAGGATCATGACAAACTGTAGGTTCAAATACTAGCTTTTAGATATCTTATATTACCTACTGCCTGGGGCAAAACTTGACATTTTATATACACCTCTATGGTGTGTAGTCTATTACAAGTTTTTTACATAGACATCATGAGAAGCTGTTTTGGGCCTCAGAATGTATGTTTATCTCCTACAAAGCAGCTAGCTTCAGCTGGCCATATATACCACATGTGTGGTTGTGTGTGTATGTAGCTGCACTGCTGTATGTTAATTCTTTCTTTCTAAAAGATGTTAAAAGTAGATAGGCAGAGTTCCTTTCTTTAGCTACTCTTCACAGGAGTGAATCAGTTAAGAAACATCAGGGATGCAAATATTACATGCAATGCAAAGCTGTCCAATTTTCTTTTTCAAATAACTGTATTATCACAGCAACCTTACATCTACAAAAAGTGGAAAATTTCTGCTACCAAAAAACTTGTATAAGCCAAGGGAAATATTTTGCTATAAAGGATTGTGAAAGCC
This sequence comes from Psittacula echo, assembly GCF_963264785.1. Taxonomy (NCBI): domain Eukaryota; kingdom Metazoa; phylum Chordata; class Aves; order Psittaciformes; family Psittacidae; genus Psittacula; species Psittacula echo. The sequence goes on along the minus strand of NC_137743.1, from coordinate 66,371,035 downwards.
AGTCATATATTGAAAAAAACCCCAAACCAGCCAAAACCCCCAAAAAATCCAACCTCAAACCCAACAAAAACTAGATACATAGAAGATGTGTAAAAGGAAAAGAAGTGTAATATTTTGCTAGTCAAGGAACTATTGGAATATATGACTTCCCTTAACTTTTGTTCTTTTTCTTCATATTTTTATCAATAGTTTGATTACTTGTGAAGTACAGTCATGCTTAAGGAGTTTATATCCATAAACTCTGAAGTAACTCAATTTCTTTAAGTTATTATTTGGAGTGTATAACTAATGCCAGACTTGAATTTCTTGTGTGGTACAGATATGAGACAGCCACAAATGCAGAGGAGTTAAAGTAGTCCTGTGGTTGGGTCACAAAAATAAGCTTGGGGAAGAGTGGCTGGAAGGCTGCCCAGCAGGAAAGGGACCTGGGGGTGCTGGTTGACAGCCAGCTGAACATGAGCCAGCTTGTGCCTAGGTGGCCAGGAAGCCCAAAGGCATCCTGGCTTGTATCAGTGTGACCAGCAGCACTATGGCAGTGATCATTCCCTGTACTCGATACTGGTGAGGCCGCATCTCGAATACTGAGTTCAGTTCAGGGCCTCTCACTACAAGAGAGACATGGAGGTGCTGAAGTGGATCCAAAGAGGAGCAGTGAAGCTGGTGAAGGGCTTGGAGCATAAGTCTTATGAGGAGTGTCTGAGGGAACTGGGGTTGTTTGGCCTAGAGAAAAAAAAGCTCAGAGGAAACCTTAATTGCTATCTGCAACTACTTAAAAGGAGGTTGTAGCAAGGTGGGTGTTGGTGTCTTCTCCAAAGTTACAAAGGATAGGATGAGAGGAAACAGCCTCAAGTTGTGCCAGGGGAGGTTTAGATCAGATATTGGGAAAAATTTCTTCATGGAAAGGGTTGTTGGGCATTGGAACAGGCTGCCCAGGAAGTGGTGGTTGAGGTCACCATCCCTGGAAGTATTTGAAAGACATGTAGATATGGCATCTAGGGACATGGTTCAATGATGGACTTGGTAGTACTAGATTTGCAGTTAGACTTGATGATCTTAAAGGTCTTTTCCAACCTAAATGATTCTGAGATTCTAGAGCCTGACTTCCAAAAAAAAGATAAATTTTATTGAATTGTGTCAAGTTACAGTCTTATAGATACCCTAGAATTTGGTATGTTAGTCAGTATCAGAAGTTACCACACTAGGGAATGTTCTAGGAAACTTCTGTTTCTTTTTTGGTGATGAATTTTGTATTACAGGATGAGTTTATTGTAATATGTTGGTAGAGTTTTTGTAACTGTAGTTTCATTAAAACTCCACTTGAAGAAGAATCTCAGTACTTGGAAGTCTTGTAAGAAGCAGTACATGCCTTGCTCTCTGTACATTTCCTCTAGTATCCTATAGTACCTTTAACTTACACTGTAAGACTTCCCTGCTACTATTGATCAACTGTTTGCTTTGGTATTGTAAGGCGATCTTGGCACTCCAAAGCAGTGTTTATCTCAGAGAATAGCAGTCTCTGGAATGCAGAACAGCTGTAGTTGTTCTATTTACTTCACTTCGTTGTCCTTCCATGTCATTCTGAGTTATCCAGAGGCCACCTGCCTATATACAGATAGGGTTGCATATTGCATGGGTATCTCAGTTGTCTTTTTCATTGCAAAACTTTCTGATAAAAATCCATTGAGTCACAAAGAGCAGATAAGCTTGTTTTGTGAGAATATTCGTGCTTGTACCTTTGAGTTGAGTAGGATGAAAAATTAATAACATACTCCAAGCATTTCTAATACATGATATTTGTTTTGTGGTGCAGAAATCTGTGTGTTCCAAATACAGAAGAAAATACAGCCAGATCAAGTGTCAGGAAATACATATGGAACCACAGACTGCAGTGGTTTATCTCTGCTACCCATTTTGCGTGTCTGCCAGAAACTGGACTAGCTCCGCAATCCAGGTTTCAACTGAATACTCAGTTGAACCTGGCAGTGGATGAAGGAAGACCTGCTGGTAGACCACTGCTACAGCCTGGCAGAGAAAGAGGAAAATAAGAGAGAGTCTAGCAATCAAAAGCTATTTGATGAGTTGTCAAATGAAATTATGTCAAAACAAACAACCTTTTAGCAGAGACAAGGTTACATTGGTCCTACAAAGCAAAACTGAGTGCCTTAAAACGAATGTGGAACAACCTGGTTAACCATTGACATGTACATAGTTAATTGATGTAGCAACATTTGTCCTCTCTAAATTTCCAGTTGTACAGTTGATTGATACAGATGACAGTGGTAGTGGAAGAAGGTATTATATGCTTTTACGAACTCATGTTTACCTCCTAGGTATTTTAGCCAGTATTAAACAGCATGCATTAGTATTCTTGAAACTATCCTTGCAGTATATATTGATCTATATTTTATTATTAAGTATAGGAGCAATGTGCTTTTCATTTTGCAAAAGTAGCTGTATAGGACTCAGTTAATAAAGCAGCAACAGTCTGGAAAGCTGGGAAGCTGCCAGCAAGACTTCTGTTTTTCTGCTTGAAATCCAGTTTGCACATATATTTTAGAGTTTTGACTTTTTTTTTATGTCTTACAGGAAAGCACTATGTTTCTAGGTATTTTCCACTCCTGTGGTGTATATATAGTTACATATGCTGTTTCCTTTTCATTGGCACTTTCTCCTTTCTCACTGACTTGTGCTTCAAGTGTAGAATATAACTGCGACAAAGAAGTGCTGTCAGCTGCTGGTAGTTTTGATTCAGTCCTGCACTGAACTGTATGAATGCTCGAAATGGCCAAAAGACTGACCTGATATCCTGTTACAAAAGTCAGTTTTATTCCAAATTCTTACAAAACTAAAAAGGGCTTTCTTTTCCAGCTGAAATTATGAAAATTTCTGTGAGTGCATATATCTCAAAGAAGTCTTAAACCCACCTTTGTCATATGTAGGGTAGTTTTACATTGTATTTTGCAGGAATAGATGTGAACTTGCTCTGCCTCTGTACTGAGCGTTCTGGACTCTGTTGGAACATACTGAATCTGGTGACAGTTTGAGCTAACACTGACAAGCCCAAGCTTAAGCTATTAAAGGTTTTAGGTTGGTTATAGCCCTGTATAAAGTTGTCAGTTTTGTGAGGTTGCTTTTTCGTTTTGAACAGAAGAATGAACATGTTATTCCTTACAGTCTACCTTCTTGACAGACTCCCCGCTTAGCTTCATAGAAAAGACAGGGAGTTGTCTTGGTCATAATTATAAATATCTGTATAGAAGAAAGCCAGCTGGTAGTAGAGGATCCTTTAGTTACCAGATAAAGCCATAAAACCCAGTGATCAAAGTAGAAGGTAGATACAATTAAAATATTAATTAGGTACTTCAAAAAAGTTTTATTTATTGCAATTTGAAACAATGTATCTAGGGTAGAAGAAATATCCTATAATCTAAATTCTTTAATTGCCTTTTTTTTTCAGTATGCCTGAGGCACAATTTCCAAACTGATATGGGAATTATTGTGATCTGTAGGAGGTCAAAATAGTTCATAGGAGCTGGATTTCACACTCTCTGAACTTCCTGTTAAGACCTCTTGCCCTGAATTATCGTTAGAAATTTCGTTAGCCAGCCATGGAAAACAGAGATGGGAGAAATAAGGTACTTGTTGTTGTTCCCATAATGCTCTCCTCCCCATGCAAGAGAAATTAAAGTCAAATGTGACATAGGAGGAGGTAGAAAACCGTAAATAATAAGTTTTGAAACAGAGTCACTTCATCCTAAAAGGGGGATGTGTGTGTGTAAAATCCCAAACCAAGTCTCAATTTACCATGTTTTGAAAAGAAAAATGGTTTTGGAAGACACATCAATGCTGATGAGCGTGCCATAACCCCTGTGGTAATTTTGTAGCAATGTAGCAGGTTATTAGGTTTCTCTTCAAAATAATCCTGTGTTCAGAGGAGTCGTGCTAGAATGGAAGATTCACTAAGACTTTTGGTAGTAGCAATTGCTCAGTTGAACTTCTAAACTCCAGGAAGACTGTCTATATACCCCAAATTCAAGGCTTTGCTAACATTTCCATTCAAGAAACACTGATACTGAAAGTAATCTTTAGCATATGCAAAAATAATAAGTGATTATTACCAGTGGCCATAAGATGACACTTTTTTTTCAAGAAATGCCCTTTGAAACTGTTACAGGTGATCACTGAATATCTCAAATATGCTATTTTGTAGCAGCAAAAGTAGTACCGCAACAGGCACAATTTAACTGAATGATCAGTTATCCTTATATAACTAAATTTCATTACATAATCTTAACTTTGCAATCAACAAGACATAAAAACATAAAATCAGCCATTCTAGTTAGATGATTTGATTTTAATGTCGAGATAAACTGTTGTCCATGCAAGTAACTGAGGGAAAAAGCAGTGATGGGAATTCTTACCCATTTTTCTATTATATGTATCTAGTCCAGGATCTCCAGAATATTTAACTTGGTAATATGATACTGTCTTCCAATTAATAATTTTAAACTTTTAGACCAAGAAGATAATATTTATTTCTCATTTGTTTAATTACTAATTATGGGATTAAATTTTATTTATTCATGTTTATGACATAATTAGAAAAAATACTAAAATTTTCTTAAATGATCTGTTAATAATTCCATTTGAAAACCTGTATCCTCTTAGTGCTCAACTCCCTCAAACTGCCTTCTGCCATCAGTATTTATTGTCTGCTTACTGTAGAGACCTGCTTTGCCTGTGGAGTTTTCTGCATTGTGATGTAAACATATTTCAGTATCTCAAAATATTGCATTTTCCATAGGTACTGTAGGTTAACAAAAGATGACAGTCTAAAACCTGGCTGTAAATGATTTCATGTTCCACAAGTCTGCCTTACAAGCAAAAATCTTGCCTCCTCTTTTAACATTCAGAGCATGAGATACAAAATCAAAGAATGCGCAGAAGACTATACAGACAATGAATTGCTAAAATAACTGTAATGATGCACAGTTCTACAGTCACCCTTTTCTCTTTTCTGAAGGACCCTGCATATAAGGCAAATCTCTACCTGGCAAATTCTAATGACAATTTTATTTAATTGCACATATGTTACTAGGTGCACTGTGGTCAGCTCTATATAAAACCAGTATATTGCTTCCATTATAGTTGGACATTTGCATTAAAGCACAGATAGTTTCTTTAGCTATCTGTGTTCCTGGCTTGAGGCCAGTAGCCTTCCTGCCTTTTATTGTTTGCAGTGAAATCTAAAATAGAGACTGAATAAAATAACTGACCAAGAATATAGCTTCAGATAATATTGTCTGTGTGCCCCATTCTCTCTCCCTTTTCTCTCTCTCCCCTTGGGGGAAAAGCAGTTATTGTCCTTATTCTAAAACCAGTTCCTATCCACAGCAATCATGTAAATCTTGGCATCAGTCTCACAGCAGAATAAAGAGTCAAATCAGCAGGAAACTTCCACATAAGAGCAACAGGCAGCCCCAGGAGGGAAAAAGAAACCCAATAAAACCCCCAAAACAAACCTCCCAAAAACCTCTCAAACTCTTCCATTTATTTTCTCTCAAAACTATAGAGTTCTACTCATTAGAAACACTAAGGTTTTCTTGTAATTTTTGAGATAATGTGCCTTCAAAAAATAACAATCACTGTTCAGCAAGCTTGCCAGCCTTTCAAAGCCTTTTATTTCAAAGCTTCTTTCTGAATAAACGAATCTATGAAGAAACTGAAATTTCTGCTTTTCCTAGTGTTTTGCATAGGGGCTACACAAGCTGTCTTCTCTCAAAATGAGCCAGATCTCAAATGACAGATTTAAAGTAACCAAAAATTGTTGGATGTAGCTGGTGGGATGGATTTTATATATTTTACATACAGACTGGCTCTAAAGCCTCAAAAATATTTTTAATTGGAAATTCAATATATTAGATCAAAATCCCAAGGTATTCTTTATTATTTCAGTCCTACATAGTCAAAAATATTACTAGTAATTTGATGAGGAGTCAGGAGTATTTTAAATATTTAGAGATAGGCAAAGGAAAACCAGGTATGATACAAAAAAGTATCATATAAACATGTTAACATAATAAAACTAAAAGTCTGGTTTGTAATATGATCTGAATGTGTACGTATTGGACTAATGCACAGAATGTGTTTGTATCCAATTATTACATTCCACAAGAGCTTACTTCAGGGTGAGTTAGTCTTTTTAGGCATTAGGAAGCAACTGTTTTATACTAAACTGACTTGCCCTTCCCCAAATGAGGTAAAGATTACCTGAATTATAAACCAGATAAAAGGTACTCAGAGATACAAAGATATTGTTTGCTATAGCAGAAATTCAGGGAATAGAAAGTTAGGATTAAAATGTCATTAGAAGAACTGGAGAATGGAGCTTGGAATAAGAAAGAAATGTTATTTAGTGAGTGGAGCTGGAAGCACTCTTATTCAAAGATACCTTCTTTTCAAACTGGAGTAATGCTACTGTGGGGGATTTGAACCCTGATTAGTGTGGGAATGGCTGACTGACTGTATCACCTGTGATCTTTCTCTCATTTATGTGAAGATAGGATAGCAGTGCCTAGGTCTTTATGCAAACACTTTGAGACAAGTAACTGCTTTTGGTTATACAATTATAGTCTTGTGAATACGCAAATTCTTCCCAAGCTTTTGCAGTGCCATTGCCAGAGTCTCACTGCTTGGTAGTGGAGAACAGTTCATCCAAATCCATGTACAAGAGAGTATCTTCCAATGTAGCCTGAGAGGACAGGTAAGCAAGTCAGATGAGGAAGTACTGCGAGCGTTATCATGTACAAAGTAACTTTCAGTGGTACTGAAACTAGTATGTTCAGTGGAATATATCAGAAAACATGCTTACAAAGTTAGGATCCACGGATAGGGTAAATTCAGAACAGAAGCTGCTAGCATGTATCAGAGGGCAGAACTTCTTGGTTATTTGAAATTGGCACTAATGTTCATTTTTTCAGGGTCAAATTTTGTGTGAGATTGCAAGATCAAATGGCGAAAGTACTCAAAGTTCTTGTTTCTTTCAAATTCTCACTATTTTCATATCTTGTATATGAGCTTATCCCTGAACTTTCATGCTCTTATGTTCTCCTTGTCACATCTTTTACCCAAGCTGTACTTTCACAGAAGTTACAAACAGAAGTTTAAAATCTGAGGTACAGCACAATAAAGAATGATTTATGGGCCTTTTAAAATAATACAAAACTAAATATATAAATTCTGACATGACGGTGTTTTATATTTACTAACTTTTAAATTTTATTTTAAGGCAGATGACTCATCATGTTTTATCATCTAAAGCAATGACAGAGTATCATCTGCCAAAGGCGTTTTGGTAGTGCTTGCCACCTAGTGGATTACTGCTTGTATACACGAGAAGGATCACCTGCTACAAAAAATTTTAAAATCTCATTAATGACACTACTTATATAATATCCTGCAGACTTGGAGTACCACTAGACGGAATTTTTTTTTGTTGGAAAGAAATGCTAGTGGAAATTTAAATAAAAATTGCTCACATTTTCACAACTTTAATCCATTTACTGGTAGCTATGTAGCTATTGCTTGACTTGATGATAGACAAAAGGTGGAATTTGAGACACAAGTAGTCAGTGTACATGGCCATGGACTCAACTGTAAACTCAAGCCCCAAGCTAACCTAGGTTGGTCAGTAGTCAGTGATGACCATATTTGGCAAACATGAGTGAGCTCATTGAAATTTATACCAGTTGTTTCTACTGATTCTGTTAGAGTTAGCTGTGGTCCTGTCATTTTTTAGAGTTCTGGTAGGTGTACAGTAGTAACTGGATTTTCTCGACTTTTCCTCCTTTCTTCTGTTAGCCACATCACTTGGAATGGTTGTCATCCATTTTGTTGACCTGGACTTCCATCTCTTCCTGGATAGTTTTCCTTTCATTACTGCCCACTAGTCTTACATAGATCAAAAGTATTGCTCCTATCATAACACAATGAAAAAATCTGTACATAAGCTGCAAGTGTTCCATCAACTACTTACAAAAACCTCTTAGCCACACAAATGCAGTCTTCCCGCCAAAGTTTTGCATCCCCTCTTTCAAGTGTGGATGCAATTGAGATTTTACTGAATTTTGTAATAGTAAACGTATTGAAAAAATATGGGCCATTTTACCAGAACTTTCTCCCCAAAATCCAGTCTATAGGAGACAATTAAGAGAAGTTATCAGCAACAGGGAATCTCAGGTTTGAATACAGCAAGTTTTCTACTGTACTTATGATTGTAATGGTTTATTTTACTCTTCCACAATAAAGACAATGTTGTAAAGTTTTATCCAACAGTTGTATGATATTCAGGAATAATCAGTTTACGCTTTACACTTCTAGAAGAGTAATTAATCTTACTAAGCTGAAGAACATACCTTAATTCTTACTTTTTACAGGTATGTTCATACTGATGGTTTTGCCATTTATAGCATTTTATGATATTACTTATCAATAACCTATTGATGATTAATTTGATGTGCAGATGTTAAATCTGGGTTAGAAGATTCCACGGGGTCAAAACCTTTGCTCTGTGTTCAGTTTGGCTGTTATGTATCAGGGGGTATCTGTTTTACAGTGCGTTATGTCATATATCAAAATTTATTATTTTCCCTCATTTGCTATGGCAGTCTCATGACTAAGGATAGTTTATGGTTTTTTTCCCCTCTAACAACTGCTCTGAGGAATGTCTGTTATGATCAGAAGGTGAAATATAGATTCTTTCTTTCTACAGTGAATTCCTTCACTTTTTGTTATATACTGATTATCCTTCTAACACTACAGAGTACATAAATTTCATCAGGAAGATCATCAGGAATATTTGATATTACAAAATGTTTAAGAGATTTTGTACAACTATCCTCCTTTTTCAAAAAGTAACCATAAGAATAATTTGATCTTTTGCTGAATTTAGAAAGTTGTATTTTAGCACCATAATATAAATCACTACTCAGTAATATCGTAAGCTTGAAAAATCATTTTTATTAGCATACAAAAAGAATAAGGAAAATAGACATTGTAATTAAACATTTGCTTTCATCTACAAGTAAGTAGTAACAAAACAATAAAATAATTCTTCGGGTTCTTGTGAACAGTTAGAAACAGAGGAGGGAATTTTTTTGAAATAGAAGAAAAAGAGTTCTGAAATAGAAAAATTTGGCAATATCTCTTAGTCTTTCAGTAAAACATCCATGTAAATAAGTAATCCATATTTACAATATAATATTTTCAATATCATATGCAGTCTTGGTTACATTAAGAAGCGTACAGTAATTACTGTACATTCAACTTTAAAATCTAATTTGGACCATCATTTCTCAGTTTCATCAATGTTGGAGGAAACACTGTTCTGCTGCTGTGCACAGAACTGCATGGCAGCATCTAATTACATTTAATTTTTTTTTCAGGCATCTTAAAAAGATAGCACTTTTACTGTTAGGTTTTGTAACTTCATATGTTTTAGTAGGAATCCAAACTTGGAATGTGAGCTCTACAACCATATCCCTGTAAATACACTAATGTAGAAGATTTCCAAACATGCAGGAAAATCCTGATAAAAAAGCTAGAGTTATACCTTCCATTTATATCTTCTATAGCATGTTGAGTCTGTTTTAAATTTTACACTCCAAAGTTGAGCAAGGTTTAGGAGCTCACAGCTACTGCATCTCATAGGGGCCTTCCGAAGACCAAAGCAGCTAGAAGCCCACAGTTCATACATAGGCGATACCACTGATGATGATAATTTCCCAGAATGGAATCTTCCAGATCCCACTGAGTTTCTACTATCACATTTAACCTCACAGTTGAAAACCAAAAATATACTCTGGCAGAGTATTCTCAAAAGGTTGCCTAGCCTTGATTTTCAGTTAGTTTTGTATCATCAGAATAGAGGGATGAAGAAATGCCACCATTCTTTTTCAAGTATCATTACCCTTAAACAGTACCTGGAACAAAACATAAACCAGAAGACATACTGTTTGCTATAGCTTAACTTTAACAGCATATAGAACCATTCACCTAAAAACTGTTGATTTCAATACATCCAAGTCAGTGTCATAACAAAAGGAATCACAGATTTTGTGATTTTTTTCCCAATATGCTAGACAGTTTCTTCCAGAACAATTCTTACACAAGTGACTGCCTTCCCCACACTGGGTACTAGGCAAGGATTGAAAGAGCTCATTTTCACAAGTGGACGAGACACGGTAACAGGCCAGTACATACCAACTTAGAATGCTATTGCCTGTTTGTGTAGAGAAAGCTAGCATAGTAAATTACTAGAACACCTGAGTTCATTTATTCATTTCATCTGTTATACTTCAAAAGTATTAATAGAGCATCTTTCACGAAGACTAAACATGCATCCACCAGCCGTAAGATGCTTACTGATTTAATCAAAAAGCAGGCTTGTTGAGCAAAACATAACGAGATCAGAAGACAATAGCACAGTTTAGTGTTCTCCAGAAACTACTGCAAATCCCTCTTCCTACTTAATGTTCAATATGTAAGTTTGTAATAGGATGCATAACATTATCCATAACGTAATCAGGTCATGTCAGTTGAGCACTAACTAAATGTAAAATAAGTGCTTTTGTTTTTCTTTAAGAAAGCTGCTATCAGTACTGTTTGGATTTTATGCTTGTCCTGGTTTCAACTGTAAGGTTTTGGTTTTTTTCCTTCCTAGTAGCTGGTGCAGTGCTGTGTTTCAGCTTTAGTCCAAGAACAATGCTGATAACACACCTATGTTTTAGTTGTTGCTAAGTAATGCTTACCCAGATCAAGGACTTTTCAGTCTGATGCTCTGCCAGTGAGGAGGGGCACAAGAAGCTGGGAAGCAGCAGAGACAGGACACTGACCCAAACTAGCCAAAGGGGTATTCCATAATACAGCACATCATGCCCAGTGTGTAAACTGATGAGAGTTACCCAGAAGGACTTGATCACTGCTTCGGTAGGACTGGGTATTGGTCAGCAGGTGATGAGCAATTGTATTGTGCATCACTTATGTTTATTGATTTTTTCCCATTTCCCCTTTAGTTTTGTATTATCTCCCCTTGTTATTTCCCTTATCATTAGTATTATTATTAGTGGTAGTAGGAGTAGTTTTGTATTATTTGTGCTCACACAATAGTTTAGTGTTCCTCCTGTCATACCTGAATTTTACACTAAGGCATTTAAAAACAGATATTTTCTTAAATGAAACAATTCACTAATGCTAGGTGGGTCCTAGCCATCCACAAACATATCTAAGTGAAAACACAGAACCCTGGGATGTACTCCTTGAGTACCAAATGGTACTGCAGAAAAGTTTTCCGAGTAATTCACTATGCTAGCTTTCTATACTGCATTCACCAAATGATTAAATGTTATTACAAATCAAATAACAGATGTCCGTTGTTAGAGAAGATCCAAAAGAACTCATGACCAAAATTGTCCTAATACAAGACTGAACTACAAAAATAGCATATCTTCTAAAGTTGAATGTGTTTAAACATTTTAAAAAGCTGAAGTAGATAAAAAATTATGCAGTTAAAAAAAAAAATAGGAAATTACATGCTGTCTGAAACTGGCTATATTGCAACATGAACAATGGTAAATTTGGACTTGAAGTGGGCTCTGCAGTTTTTACAAGAGATTATAATAGAAAGGCTCATCCTTTTGGGCACGTGCAATCAAAATAATCTAATTATTCTTCTGTAGTAGTAAAAAACACAAACACTGTTTATATCTGTGAAAATAATGAATGAATGTAATACATTAATACTCTGATTACTAGGAAGAGCTATAAGAGTAAAGTGCCAGTAGAGGCTCAAATTGCATTATTTAACAATTTCATTTCAAATTAAAAAGTCATAAGAGTTTATATAATTTGCTTATAGACTAAAGTATGTCTTCATGCCCATAACAGTGATGATTTTGACACCACTGTGGAGATATAAAAATTGGCTTTTAGTTAACAGGTAGCATTTTAATCAAATTAGCAAAGCTCAGCAGTTTCCTAGAGAAAGCATTTCTCACTTCAAGATCCTTTCTTCTGTGAGACTGCTAGCAGTCTTCTCTGCTTTCTTCTCTGCTCCTAATTTCTAGTCTAGTGCCATAAATCAAAAGAACTGTGCAATCAAATATAGGAAAATGCTGCCATCTGGGATAAAAGGAAGACTTGGTTGGAGTGATACATATTTTTCTAAGTGTATATCTGTATCTTTTCCAATAAGACAAAACATTTTTATGGTGCCACTGCTATGTGATTAATTACCTCAAATCTTAGAAGTTGGTGAAGGGGGTTAATCAACTCAAGAAATCAGGGCTTTCAAAACATGAAGATTACCAGAAAAGTTATGTGTGAGCAACTAAATTCTGCTGTCGGATATACTTCATGACTCTGATTCATAACCTACAAAATCACTCAGAACAAAATTTAGTCTCAATCTTGTTAACATGGAGAACATTTTTCAGTTATGTGATTCTCCCGTTACAGCATTCACACTCACATTTTTTAAATGAGGACTGAGCATGAGCCTGTATAATATGTTTGAGACTTACTGGAATTTAAACCATATGCAGAAAACTTGGCCATCTTTGAGCAAGCTGTACAGCAAATAAAACCCCAACCTATTTATTTATCAAAATAACTAATTCATAACGAACAGTGGTGAGGGAGAGGCGGGCTGGCAGTATAACCATACTGTTATTCTGTGTATTGTCTTTACATAGTTGATCGTTGTCCTGCTTCATCAAGTTTGAGGTTTTGTTTTCTGGCTGCTTCACTGTTGGTCCTCAGGTCAGATTTATCTGCATTGCCACCATCTATCATCGTGGATTCTGCTTCTGTGCCTTCAGGAGTCCCTCCAGTAATCAGCAGGGCTTTAGCATTCTCTTCTGGAGGGCGCTTCCAATAGGGCCTGCTTGCCATCCACAAAATAAGTATACCAAATATGACAAGCAAAACACCAAGACAATTGACCAAAGTTGCCTCTGGTGGGGATTCACTGTATGCAGGATTACTGCGCCTTTGGAAGATAAAAAAAAATAAGGTCAGTTGTTTTACAGACAATCCTGGTCTAGAAACAGCAGAAACCTGCTAGGTAGGAGGTCTTTTTAAAACAAAACAAAGCAAAAGAAAACAATGGTGCAATATTCAGTGGTTGTTATTGTGTGCAAATGGAATAGCGTTTGCAGTGAATAACCTTGATAAACAAATGGGAAAAAAAATACTTACAAGGAAAATATAAGCTTTTCTGTGATTCCCATGAGAGCTGTTGCAATCACCGTTGCAAAGATGGTAAGACCCGAATAAACATGTATTGGCATAACTGCTGTTCGGAGGGAAACTGGAGCAAAAGGGAGCAGAAAGACAGCGAAACCGAAGAAAAGCTAAACACAAAACAGATTCATAGTTAAACCTACATGGGAAACAAGGTGAACTTCTCAAGCAGAATAGAAATCATCATAAATATTCCATTTTGAGATGTCGTCAGGTACAAATTTGAAAAGAATTGGCATTTTTATTTCTGAATGTGTTTCTGTTCAAAACCAAAGCAATAATCCTGGATTAGCACCTGGGAAGCAGACATGAAATATTGTATAAATAATCCCACCTAATATCAGTGTCCAGACTTATTGGTCATGCTAAAACTGCAACCAAACTAAGTACTAGAAACACAAATTTTCAATGTTGCTAATTCAGTAATATATTAAAGGTGTGAAGAGCTATATTTTTGCAGTCTCTTCACGTCCTGTTCTCTGCTTCTACTACAGATTTACACATAAATGAAGATCAGAATGCAGTCTCACCTTTTGACTTGAGTGGACTAAATAATTTTACCTTGTTAGAGTGTTAGTTAAAGTATGTGTCTTTAGAAAGGCAGCAGTCTTTCAGTGTATCAATCTGTTGGCATTTACAGAGTGAAGATGTGTGTGAGTGGTGTGAAGTTATTCAGGGTACATGAGTCCTCCCATTAGCACTTATTTTGTGACAGAAGATAACCCATCATGTCACATGGTTGAGTCACAGGCTTACCCATTCATACTGAGGTTGCATCCCTTCTTTATTTTGTTGTGCCATTATTCACCACTGTTGCTAAATTAGAAATACTGCATAAATTTGCATTTCATCTTACTTTAACTTCCAGACTCAGTGCTTGTTTTTAATTCCCATGCTAGATTAAAGAGCCTGGCATTTTCTCCTTGCAAAGCTTTTTAATACACCATAATCAAGTCCTCTCTTAGTCTTGTTTAGATCTGCTAAACAGTTAAAGCTTTTTAAGTCTTTCACTGGAAGACAGTTTTTCCAGCTCTCAGTTTACTTGTTCGGTTTTTCTTCGCCTTATTTTTTTTGACATTTAAAAAAAAAATATTCCACAGGATTTCATATTCCTCTCATTAATGCCATATATGAAGGTTAAAATAATCTCTTATTAGAATTTACTTTTTGTTTTCCCAGCATCATGATAAGCTTTTTTGGGCTTCATGTTTGAAGCATTTTGAGCCTCATGTTGTCTTTGAGTACTTTTCAGGGACATTGCTTCCCAAGAGCCAATCTCCAGTCTATGTTTCTGCCTTGTTCTTAAATTTATGTCCTTGTGGTTTACTGTATTAACATACATTTGGCTTAAATACAGTAGATTTACACTATCGTTCCTGTAGGCATAGAAATATATGAGCACACACCCCCCCCCCAATAACTTTTCAGTTTTGAGACTGAAATGCCATTTCTGGCAAAAGAAACAGGTCTTCTCTATTAACAGAGACTTCACGACTGTATTTTAACAAGAGTGCTCAATCAATTAACAAATAGCAGTCTCTGAATGGAGACTTACATCCCAGTTTGGAGGCAGTAACACCAGAGTTCTGTTGGTGAGACAGGCAAGTCATTAAGTGCCATTGATCATGTTTATAGTAGCAAAAGGAAAATCAGAATTAAGTTCTTATTCACAATTCTTTGTCTTAACCATTAGAAAAAATGATGATACCCAGTATAGTGGCAGCACAGATTTCCCTGAAATAACTGCATTACTAACTAGAACAAGGAAAACATTGTTCCTTCTTATTCATTCATACTCATTCTCATTCATTTGTTCAACTATAAAGAATATACTTGACAATGCTGCAATACGCTTTCTTTTTTTCTAACTGTTAAAATCACTATTGCAACACTATTTCCTGTACTTGCTAGCAGTGAAGGATAAGAGTCCAGAACCCAAATTCCTTAGCTGGGGATTTTCTATGCTTGATCACCAGATAATTAAGTCTTATTTCTTTTTGGTGTTTTGGCAAAAAAATGAAGAATCACAATTTGAAGGAACAAAATAAATTTCCATAGTATAATAATACAATATAGAAAATTCAGAACATATATGCAGAAACATCACATCTATATGCGTACACTAAATGTCAGAGCATGTCTGCTCCTGTTCTATGCCAAATGCAAACCATACTAGCTCATTTTAGATTATGATAACTCTAATTCTCTGCCAATAGGAGCAGTTAAAAGCAGGTACATGAGCATTCAGAAAAGTTTTGCTGATTCAGGAAAACTGGTTAGCGGCTCATTCAGATGTTAAATCCTTTCAATCTGCACTGCTCCCTGCTGCATTGTTCTGCTGATAAACAGAAGTCTTGAGGCCAAGAAGTGACTACTTAAAATCATGATAGCTGTAAAAAAGGAAAACCAGTTACTTCATTTGAGACTTCCTTCGTAAAATCCCTCACTGCATTTAAATATGCTGCCAACAAACCAAATAATTTGCTTTCACTTCAGCAGTGTATAGAGTTTAGAAACACACTATTGTATAACTGATTAGGGAATAAACTGCCATTATCCAAGCAAATAAACAAAATATGCTTTAAAATACATTTTTTCTTTGTAGTCAAGGATCCTGTATTTGCACATTTGCTAATTTGCCACATCACAGAATGTAAAATGGGTATCCGAGTAGTTACATTGTTTTATTGAGGGCCTATTGTGTCTGAATTACTCAATACATTCTTCAAGTTTACAACCTGTTTATAAATACAGTTAGGTTCTGACCTGGAGAGAATAAAATATAACAGCAGTCAGCCCGATCCAGCTGTGCAGACTGTACATGTTAGGAATGTTACCGGCATTGTGGTATTCAAACACGGCTACCATAGAAACAATTGCGAGAATCATAGCTATGGTATTTAATCCAGCATGTATGAACTTCATTAGGACTTTGCTGCACTTCCAGGTCCAGGGCAACCTGTACACAATAATAGCTGAAAAAAGAACAGAAACGAGATTTTTATGCCTCATACGATAACTTCTCTCAGATTTTAATAATCATGCATCATTCACATAGTTCCATTGTAAATTACAGCAAAATCCAACCTTTAATACTCTAAAAAAGTCTATTCAAAGGCTTTTTCTCCTACACATAGCATATATAGCATATTCCAGATTGTCGTGGTTTCAGCTGTAGCAGTTACTTTTCTTCCTAGTAGCTGGTGCATTGCTATGTTTTGGCTTTAGTCTGAGAACAATGCTGATAACACGCCGATGTTTTCAGTTGCTGTTATGTAATGCTTACCCTGATCAAGGACTTTTCAGTCTCTCATGCTCTGCCAGTGAGGAGGGGCACATGAAGCCAGGAGGGAGCAGAGACAGGACACCTGACCCAAACTAGTCAAAGACTATGCCATACATTGCACATCATGCCCAGTATGTAAACTGAGGGGAGTTACCTGGGAAGAACTGATCACTGCTCAGGTTGGGCTGGGCATCAGTCAGCAGGTGGTGAGCAATTGTATTGTGCATCACCTGTGTTTTCTGAGCTTTCATTTCTTCTCTTGTTGTTTCCTTTTATTATCATTATTGTTATTGTTGGTATCGTTTCTATTATCTCTGTATTTTACTTTATCTTAGTTACTAAACTGTTCATATCTCAACCTGTGGGTTTTACGTTCTTTCAATTTTCCTCCCCATCCTTCCCGGGGAAGAGGGAGGTGAGCGAGCGGCTGTGTGGGGCTGAGTTACCGCCTGGGCTTAAACCACAACACAAATATGCAACTGAATCTTAAATATAGCTTCTAGGGAGATTACTTCCCAATTTAAAAAAACCCCAAGCTTAAGTGTGTTTCAAAAAAGAACAGTAAACAACTCCGTGTTGTCTCTTCCTCATTCCTTAAATTGATCTAACAGGGATTCTGCATAGGATTTTGATTTTTTCGCTACCAATCAGATTGGAGGAATAGGGCCTAATTCTTACATCCAGAAGACTACCTACTGAGAAAGTATGTAAGATTATTTTTTTAATATTTATTCTCTTTACTAACTTTGGATAATGCTAATCTCTAATTGGGTAGATATTTATATAACTATCTATTACATTGATATATTTACTACATTGAGACATGGCAAGGCACTGGAAAAAGCTGCCCAAAGAAGTGGTGAATGATCCATCCCTGCCAGTGTTCAAGGCCAGGCTGGACAGAGCCTTGGGTGACATGGCTTAGTGTGAGGCATCCCTGTCCATGGCAGGGGGGCTGGAACTAGATGATCTTAAAGTCCTTTCCAAACCTAATCATTCTATGATTCTATGATTCTGTGACTTTAATAGAACTACTTCAAATGGGAAAACACTACTCAGCATAAGGGAACCATAATCTAACTCTTAAGAGAAAAAAGGATTTGACAACTGCAATTCTTCTACCGTTAGATGAATGTTTTGCCTGTATTTGTATTAGTAACTACAGCAAACAGTGTTTTGTCCACTCTGAACAAACCAACAATTTCTAGTGATCTAACTCCAAACAGTCCATAAGAATAACTTGGCCTAGAGCTGCTTCTTGCCAAACTTGTTCCTCCAGGTTCCCAGCAACAATTGCCCCCTGCCTGTTGTATGACCCAGGTGCTTTCCGCAGGAGACACACAGAGACCAAATTACATCACTGAAGCCCCAGGTACTTCTGATTACAAACTGGGCAGTAATTCTGGATGCGTGACAGCACATAAGTATATCCGGATAACGGGACAAATATTTATGAGGACACCTGATCATTTGATCAATAAAGGCTGATGCCCACATCCATAATGTTTTGCCTGAGGAAAAATGAAGTCTGATCTCCATTTATCTGATTCATCACATCCTCATTTAAGGTTTCTAGTTACGAAATTACATTCAAATCTTTATATATAATTAGCTCTACTAAAACAAAAGAGTAAGAACATATGCAGAGTTTTAAACAAGTTCCTGTTCCAAACATTAAGAAACAGATGGGCACCAGAAGAAAAAAAGAAGTATGACCTGATAAATGCAAAGATTAAGAATTTACTTAAGCGATTCTCGTGTACCTGGCTCGTTACTGCTCCATAACAGAGAACCTATGCAGATAACCTATGCAGAAAGCATAGGTTATGGAAAATAAATGGAATATTTACGCTGTACTTTGTGCTGAGTAGTAAAAGATGACAAATTAATTTCAAAGTTCTGTTTACACTTTTTTTTTCTTACTTGGCTGCATGCCAGGAAACACAGTACTGCACTAAATGATTCACAAAGAAAACACTGTTCACAAGTGACATTTCCAGACTACGATCAGATTTTAAATCAATGTATGCTTTGACATACTGTGTGAAAATGTAATATTGGAATGAAAGCGTCCCTTAGAATACTTAAATATATACAGCAGTTACGTAGGTTTTGGCTTTCTACTTTTAAAAAAGTAGCAGTAGTAAATCCTACAAAATCAAGAAGATAGAAGCCTTGTTTTTAAGACAGTTTGGCAACATCAATCTATATGACACAGGTATGATTTAGCACAGCAAGCTTAAGATCACCTCCAACAGTTGCCCAAAAGTTCTGTGGTAGTCTTATATCTTGTTAATATTGAAATGATTGCTTGCATTAGACTATTATTAATTAACTTAGTTCTAATGATTATGATTTCTAATTTTGTAAAGCAGGTATGCCAAAAGGTCCCCAACATCCCATGAAGATATTCTCAATAAATCCTCCTTGCTCCATCTTGCCATATGGTCCACAGTATTGTCAATAATTTATTCCAAGTGCAGTAGGGTAGTGTACTCTAAATGGCTTGAGGTAAACTTGATGTGCATAGGTCCTGGTTTCATTTTTCAGTCTTTGATGTCAGAGGGTCTAGTCCAGGCTAGAATTTCTGGATAACATTTTTCTTTGGTGCATAAGCTGCTGTCATCTAATTGATTAAACTTTCAAAATCACTATAATACTCCCTAGTCACTCAGTCTCAGATCTCTATCTGGGCCATGTTTCCCATAAGCAGTATGATAGAAAAGCAAGGAATACAGTCTGATGGTTTGGACACTTGTTAACAATACCATGCATTAGCATGTTACATGCCACAACCCAGGACATATGCACAATAGTGCAATATGGTTTAATCCTCTTTCCATGAGGGCTATGTGTGATGTTCTATATTGCAACTTGAGCAGATCTGACTTTATCACTGTGAAAAGACACAGCCCCATTTCCCCATCACTACTTCTGTTCCCTTACTTCTGTACAAACTGGTACTTTTCTGACCAGCAGGAGGTAGCAAGACAATCTGGGGAGCAAAGCAGGGAGGAGGAGGAAGATTCCGCTTTCAGTGGTGCAAATTCTTAAGAACTGACTCAATTTGTACTTTGATCTCAAGATTAAAATAGCCTGAGTTAAAAACACATAGACATTTTTAGTGGTGACAGCCTGTGCATCCTTAGATGCAGCTTTTTCACTCAGGTCTCACTCCTGTTTTGAGCTCTGATTTCAAAGCATGTCACATAGGGCTGAGTGATCTTACAATATCTTGTATGTGGCACATGACATCTGTTCTTTGCCAAATGTACAAAGTAAAATTCTAGAGTTATCTCTCTAGTACTTCTGACTGGCACATACTTTGCATGCTGTAGGGGAGGTGTCATGGATTGCTCATGAGGTGCCTTCCCCTTTAGAAGGCACACGGCATGGTTCTCTGAGTACACTGGGGTGCCAGAAAGGAATGTTCCTCTTCACTCCTCCCATTTCCTCTCTTGCTCCTTCTTGGCTGATCCCATTGCTTACCTTCAGCAAGTTCTGAATGCCCAGTAGATTTTTTTGGAACCAATTTAACACCAGAATCAACAAGTGCCCATTTATGATTTCAAACAACTCAAACTAAGCTCAGCAAGAGAGCTGCCTCTTCACAAGTTGCCTGTGATGAGATCCTTACAGCTCAGAAGTAATTTGCCTTTCCAATTCATGAGAACTCTGCAGCCCATTGGATATTAGAAACTCCAGCAATTAGCTACTTTTCCTTTGAACAGATGGGGGATTTTATGTTTGAAGCAGAGATATGTCAGATAACTCAGAGAAAGCATTATCTTTTGGTGTGATTTCACGATAAAAGACTATGCTTACTTTAAAATTGATTTGCAGTCTTTCTCCTTGCTCTTGCACATTGCCCACCATTTCCCTTCTGCCATTTACGGCCCTTCAGAAACCTTTACTGCAGGCAATCTGACTTTATATTCCAGCAAAAAAAGAGTACTTGGGGTGGCCGGGTTGGTGTTAGTTTTCTGCTAGTTGAGTTAATTTAGTTTATGGGTTTCAAAAAGGCCAGAAAAAGGCCAGAGCTGGCTCAAACCAACCAGTACAAAATACTCCTTTGCAGCATGACCTGTGTCTACAGTCATTGTTCAACATTTCCACATGTGAAATCAGACAGGGTTCCTTATTTTTTATTTAATCCATTCTATCACACTACTATTCCTTCAAGCCCTTCTTAAAACTCACTTTTCCCTCCTGTTATTTTCCTATCTTTTTCTTTTAAAAAATATGTACTGATATGCACACAGGCTTCTATTGCCTCTGTCTTCCCTACTCTAAGTGTAGAAAATCATCTGAACAATTACTGTGCACTGACAGTGTTTTGCCAGGTATCCTATACCCAAAGCTAAATGATCCACCTGATCCACAAATAATAGGTATTAATATTAACATGCCTACAGCTTTTTCACTTGATTGACAAGATACATGCAACACTTATCAGGGGACATCTACTTCCCAATATGCACATTATAGTCATGCTTTCTACCCCCTACAGACCAACATAAAACATTTCTATCCTTTGTATAGACTAATGAACTCAAGAAACAGATGATTTGGTTATTAGTTCAAATCTCACACACAAATTTAACCAAGATATTAACTTATTCCTTTCCACTTTTAACTACTTAAAGTCTTCTTTTTCTTGTGTGTGCACAGAGTAACAGTAAACTTCCATTTACTTTACATCCTTACCTACACAAGACTTGAGTCAATATCCTTACACTGTGACACTGGGAAAAACCGAGTTTTAGGGCAATAAAAAACAATGTGTAGGAAAAAGCTGCAGAAAACCTCTCCCTATTTTCTTCAAAAAGTCTATGTTTATATAAAGACCTGCAGTTTGATCATAGTAAGTAGTATAGATCTTAGTGAAGTCACAAGGTGTTTCTCACTGCTTATTTATAGCCTGAAATTACACTTCCTATTGAGCAATATTGTGTAAAACAACTTCAAAATACTGTTTATTGCTCAATAATAATTTGTAACTTGAAGCCATAAAGCTAAGAACACGCCCCACTGCCACTGAAAAAGTGGAATGTGCAGTGTGTGTTCAAATCACAACATTCCCTTCATAGCCAGAACTGGACAGCCACCCGCTCCTCTTGTATCTTCCAGCCTCTGACTGGCTGCGCTTTTGCTGAAGAGCGAGCGAGCACACATGTGATGCAAACAACAAGTTCCACTGGAATGAACGTCTGGATGTGCTGGACAAGTTTTCTGGCTGGATGGATGCAGTGTATCTTTCAGCAGTGAAAGAAATGTAAATAAGGTTATTAAAACTGAAATTTTAAGTTTGTCTAGGCAAAATTTGAGTTTATCTTCTATTTCAAAGAAAAAATACTCCTGCTTACATTTATACTGTAAGTCTCCAGTGGTTTACTGTTTAAAAACAGTAAAATCCTCCCCATCCTCTCACCCCAAAAGTCAGTGGTAAAATTGTGGGAGAATTTCCACTGTTCTGCAGAATTTCTTTGCCCTTCTTGGAGATGTTCCTAATGTTTCACTTAGTTCTCTTCATGTTGAAAGTACAAAAACTTTGTCACTGAGTTTATGAAAAATTACTGTTGGAAGCTGTTTTCTCTGTCAAATTTCCCCATTAGTTTTAATACCATTAGCATAAGTTCACAAGAATTTTTTAGATACAGTCCAGTGCCCTTATTTTTGCAATATTTAGCTCTAGTTTAAATATATTCACAAACAGCTAGATAAGCACCTCTGTGGTGCTCTATCATTCATTATCTGCTTTTTAACTTTACTGACAGCATTGTATTTTTCTTTCCAAAATTTCCAGGTTGCAGTGTGTCTAATTTAGTTGCTTTCTTGGAATTAGCCAATGTCACTAACTACAAAGACAGTTCAAATTCCAGTATTCCTCTTGGCCTCGAGGACCAACCCTTGCACTTAAAACCTAGCATATTGTTCATGTTGTTAAGTGTAATGGGAAACTTTTCAGTCAGTACAAGGCTGAACTCTATGCAGTTGAAAGTTTACACACTCTATGAAAAAAAACCAAACCCAAACCAAAACCACACTGCATCATAATCACTGCATGTGATTTAGGCAAAACAATAAAAACGGATTTAAAAGGTATATTTTCCAAAATTATTTACATTACGTCTGGGCTGATGAACTGCATTTTAACGATGCTTACGCTTTCTCTGGCACAAACCCGGTTCCTGGATCTAGCATCAGTGGTATTGAACTTTCCTTTCTCCTCTTGGGACACAGGAGAGAGCCAAAAGCAAAGGAGCCAAGAGCAAGAAACTTTCCTAGGAGCAGCATTTCTGGCGTTGCGATTCTCAACTTGCATAAATTCAGGCTGACTAGGAAAACACAGCTCGCAAGCGTTACTCCAAGTGCAAGGCAATGCCAGGCCAGGGTAAGCAAATGATTGCAGAAAAAATACATATAGAAGTTTTGGCTTATTACAAGGAACTCTTTGTTCCTTCTCGAAGACTGCTGGCTTCCCTAAACCGCTCCGGCCCGTACACCGCGGGCTGCGGCGCTCCCGCTGTTCACCGGCCCCGGGCCACTCCGGCGGCTGCGCCATTTCCCGCCGCCCGGCAGCCCCAGCCCCACGCAGCCCCGGCTCCCCAGCAGCTCCACGCTGCTCCCCTCCGCCCCGGCCCGGCCCCCTCCGTGCCAGCCCGGGGCCCTTGGCGCACCGATGCCCTGGATGAAGACGAAGCCCGTGATGATGAGAACGGGGTGCCAGTTGAACTCCCTCATGCTGCCATCCCAGCTCAGCCCTTCGCGGTAGTGGAAGACCCAGACTAGGGAGAAGATGACGGACACAAAGCCGACCAGCAGCGCCGAGACCAGCAGCGCCAAGAACCTCCCGTAGTCCTCCATCTTCCGAGCCCCGTAGACGACAGCGAGCTCCACGAAGGAGGGGCCGGCCGGGCGGCCAGGCGGGGTCGGGTGCGGACCCTGGCCGGTGGAGCGGCTGGCGGGGCCGCCCCGAGACACGGTGCCCGCCCGGCGGGGCGGGAGCAGAGCGGCATTCCGCACCCCTCCGCCCGGCCAGACGTCGGGACAGCGTTCTTCCGCGGTGCTGGCGCTGCTTTTTCACAAGAAGGGTCTTGCTCGGGTTTTGGGGGGTTGTGTTTTGGGTTTGGGTTCTTTTCTTAAGCAGTCTTCATAGACTTGCCGAGAGTTTCTCTCCCTCGCTTTCAGAACTCCTCTTTAGAAAAGACGTTTCAGTGTCGGCCCGTCCCCGGCCAGGGCGTCGGCCCCGCAGCTCTCCCTGCCATAAGTCAGCACAGCCATATGCACTAAAAGATAAAGCAGGAAAGTTGCTGCGATAAAGCAGACAGAGCATACAGAAAATGCAGGGCATGAGCATGCTTAAAAGACACTGATGGTCTGCACTTTGAGCGCACATTCCATCATGACCATCGCCTTTACTTCCATGTGGATTCATTGAGTGCTGTAAATGTAAACCAGATACTAACCAGTTTCATATATGGACTCTGGCCTAAGCATGCAGGAGTATTTGAGCACTGTTCTGTTAAATAGCATCAAACATATCAAATATCAACTAGCAAAGAAAAAGAGCGCACAAAAATTAAGACAATTCCAACAGTATGGAAAGGCCCAGAGCAGGGACGTGGAAGAGGAAAGTAGAAGAAACCAAAACAGAATTGCAAATGAGA
The DNA here is from genome assembly GCF_963264785.1 of Psittacula echo. Taxonomy (NCBI): domain Eukaryota; kingdom Metazoa; phylum Chordata; class Aves; order Psittaciformes; family Psittacidae; genus Psittacula; species Psittacula echo. Next base: position 66,346,780 of record NC_137743.1, on the reverse strand, counting down.
CAACAGGCAACACTTGCCAAAAATACAGCTTCATAGATTAAACCAGTTTTGTCAAATTATGTATGCAGTTGCTTTTTCCTTTGCTGTAGAACATTTAGCTGGTTCGGAAGCCTGTCAAATGTAGTAGGAGGATATGCACAAACATGTATGCAGTGCTATTTCGCTGGTATTTGATTATCTTACTTTTGAAATATATATAGTGTCAAAATACATATGAATTAGAAATTCATTAACTGTTTGAGAGAAAAAAAATACTATTCATTCTGGCTAGTCTTTGAGCTGTCTGATGTCTCATGCTCAAACGGAGACTTAGAAAATGAAACAGTTTTATAGAACTTAAAATAGTTTCAGTAGAGTGTCTGCCAATTCAAACCCAATACTTACTAAAGTGTTGGAAACATCTACATAGAGATGTGAAGACCAGGCCAGATTGGAGTGCGGTGCAAATGTATTTCTTCATTATTCTCTTTAGTCTCCTAAAAATAGATGTTGGGCTCTGACATTTCAAAGAAAAACTTGACTTGCGCATCACTTTACTGATATTTAGCTTTAGGTTCCATGAATTTGGTGTGACCTGCTCTCAGGATTTAAGTGGTTGCTCATTCTAGTCTCAATGGTGACTAGAACACTGATATTGTTAAGTTTTACAGCATCTAAGAGAAGTAAAGACCTAAGCCCTGAATCTTCTGATGAATTCACTCATGCATGAACTTCCAAGGATGCCAGACTGTCATGAGTGAAGCTAGCAGGTCGTCTCAGTATTATGCTCATAAAATTTTACCAAGTTTTCTGTGGATTGCTTTAATTAAGTGAATCTTTCTAATCTTTACTTGCAAACCAGCATATAATAAAACCATAAATCTGCCTGATTAAGCACAACAAATGTCCTAGGCTTAAACAGCACAATACTTACACATGATCAGTTTTGGGATATTTTTACCTGTTAAAAATATCTTTTTCTTTACTTCTCTGGAATCCTTTTCTCATTGTCTTTTAAACAATCAAATAATTTCTGTTGTATATTCAAAAATGTAATGTTTAGTTAAAAAGCATTGTAAAACCTTCAGATTTATGTTGATGTTTTACAGATCATAAAGCATCAGTTTCTTAGTGCTTCTCAGTTCCATACAGGGAACCACAAAATTATTACATGTAATTCTAGAAGAAGGATTCATAGTACCCAAAATGTGTTCATTCTTTCCGGGCATATGAGGTGGTCTAATAAAATGTCTTTTGTCTCTGTAAAGCCTACAAACTAACAGAAAATAAATACTTATTTTAATCTACCTTCTATGAATCTAAGTCTCCAAATTGCAAAATACTTCCAGTTCCCATCGATTTCAGCAAGCTTTGATTACATCCAGTCACCCCGACAGTGTGGTGCTCCCTCTTAGCAGTTCTGTCAGGTCATCACCCAGTACACACTTCTTTCTTTGGATTGCTGCTTTCTCAGATATAGGAGTAGGATGGCTGTGACTTCAGACCTGGAAGGACCTACAAAATAGACAGACAAAATAAGACTTACAAACCAGACAAAGATTCATAGATTATTTTGAAGAGGCAGCAACGGACTCCTGCCTGTATTGCTCCTGTAGTGCATGGCTACTTGGAAACTTCTGTCACTGTTGCTGTACCATTCATATACTTTGAGAGCAGCAGCCTTGATATAAATGTACAGGAATGTTTATCTAAGCAACACACCATGTCACCATAGACCATTATTTTGTGCTTTTGATATAACCTTTTACATGCAGAAAGTCTTTCTAGTTTCCAGCAACAAGTAACTGATGTCTTAGAACTGTAGTTAGAACAAGGTTAGAGTCTCTTTTGCCAGCTACATCTTTATCTCCATTTTTCCATGCTGGACAAATCATTGAAGATCCAAACCTTAGAAGAGGACATTCCAGACAAGTTACAGTGTCCCTGAAACCACTTGGATGAGTTTTTCAGCAGCCTGATGGTTGTTCATTTTGTAAACAATGGGACTGCTAAAATAGTCCAGCCAGATTTATTCTGTTAGCTGATTTAAATGACTTGCAGAAGCTTTAGAAATAACCCCTCAGAAGTTATCTTACTAGGAGTGATACTGACAAATGAGTTCAACTAATTAGCATTTGAATGGTCAAAGAAACCAGAATGATCCTTTTACTTTTTTTTGGCACTGAGTTCCATGTCAAAGCAGCAGAACCATTTGACTTTTTCTATTGAGGGCATCATTAATTTATCTTTGCAAGAATGACTATGGAATGGGACCCTTCCTAGAAATAATCTGTACCTACTCTCTACCCTGAAGACAGCTTTTGCTGCAACAGAAGGCGGCACATAGAGCAGCTTTTGTCCAATTCTATACCAGTTATAGGCCAGTCATTGTTATCTGTGCAATAAAACTCTTTATTCTGTTTCAATCCGTAGGCATTTTGCTTCCATGAGTTGTAAAATATTTCTCTAATAATTTAAGGTCTTTTGTAAAAATTCTTGAAAATTACAGAACCATGGGGCAGTTGTTGGAACTGCCAAAGCAAGATTGTAGAATTTTACTGCTTGCCCTTTTTATTTCGCTTATTTTCTTCCCCACTGCTTAGCAGCCTTGTCAGTGAGTGTGTACTTAATGACAAAAGAAAGACAAGGTGTGCAATCTTTTTATGCTCAAATACATCTTATCAAGAGAAGCCAGTCCATCCTATCTTTTCAGTCCCTAGGCACTGACTGAGAAACTCCTACATTTATCAAATACAGGTAAAGATGGGGTAGCACTTCTGGGATCCCATTTTTGCTTCTCTGTCCTGGTAGCTGATCACTGAGATGTCATGATGAAGTGGAAAAATAAAAAGTGATTTTGTTTAAGTAGAAAGGCTGGCAGTAGAAAGAAGTGGCAGTGGTGTTATAAACGGCCAAAATAGGAAGAGCATAGTGTGAATAGCTGGTAATTTCCTAGATGTCTGCCCCAGAGCATAGAAATATGCCACAACCATGCTGCAAGTTGCGTGTTAAAGGCAGGCAACACATGTACATACCTAAAGTTGAGACTAACTGCAGATCCAGAAGATAATCAGGAAAACTGCCAATGTATGAGTCTGAATGTGAGGCATCCAAGTAAACATGTTAACAGAATAATTTTCCCATCTGGCTTCTGGCAAGCAGCTGTTACTGGGGACTGATGGTGAGCCTGCAATCCTGTGGATCACGTGGAGTGCTTTGCTTCTCCTGCGACATCTCAAGTAAGCCAGAGCTCTTGAACCGCTCTGTGGAGTAGTTCCAGTCAATTTTACCTTCCCTCTCCATGCTTCCTTTATCTCTTCCTGAGAAGAATGTGCACTTACTCTTGCCTAAAAATATAATATTCCTAAGAAGACAATATTCCTTCCTCAATCAGGCAGGAATAAGGTATTTGTACTCTCAGTTTACTAAGTAAGTTGTTAAGCTATACCTGCCAAAGCAGTTGTTAACAACTGTATCATTGTAACTCTTCACTCTGGTAGGATACCTAGTTCCCTTTATTTAAAACAAAACAAACCAAAACAAGACAAAATGCCTATTTTCGCAGTTCATTTCAATCTGTCATTATCCAAAGCAAGCACTTTGACTACTTTAAATTTATTTCATCTATGCATCATTAGAATGTGTTACAGAAAATTCTTTTGGCGCTTCTCAAGGTAATTTTGGTTATAATTTTGTAACTTCAGTAAAGCAGAAATAAATACTAAAGTTACAGTTGCGTAAATGCCAAGTCTACCAAGGGAAGAGTTTCAAGTGGTCCTCTCTGAAAATCTGAGGTTGTGAAATTGCTGCAAAACAAAGATTCTCCCTTAAATATCTCTAACATTTATTTAAATACTGGAATACTTGTTTCCTTCTTTTAGTACTCATAACCAATTCAGTCTGTGTATGAGGAGAGACACCTGGAATTCATGTCAATACACAGAAACTTTCTGCAAGTCTGCCCAGGGCTAGTTGACAATTGTGATACTATTCATCCATTCTTCAAAAGTAACATCTTTGCAGGAAGGGTCTGAACTCTTTGTTTTAGCAGAGGCTAATTAAAATTCTCCAGTTCATGGAGATAAAGAAAAGGTTCACAAAAGGTTCAGATATACCATGCAATTATTATTAGTGAGGCATTGCTACATACACATCTGATCAATTCACACACCTTCCAGAAAAAGAGCTCTTTAAAGGTTTTGTACTGGTGACTGTAGCAATACTTGGCAGTTATGAAAGAACACAGTTGCTGTTCTGTAAATTCTTTTGTGGTTCAGCCTTAGAAAACCACATTTTAACTGTATCTTCCCCTTTTTCACTCATATTATTTAGTTTGGTACATATTGGCAACAGCAGAAAGCTTGTATCAAACAACCATAGGTGAAACACAACATGAATTCATTAGTCCATGACCTTTTTACTTACTAGATCAACACTTTCCCTTTTGCAGGCAGAGTGCCCAGAGGCTTTGCTTGAAGCAGCTAACAGCAGTTCCTCACAACTGTTCTTTAAGAAAACACCCAGGCTACATGCCACCCTTTACAGGTGTCCTTTCTGGCAGATAATCCTAATAGCAGGCTTTATTGTAACTGGGAAGCAAATTAATTTGTTTATTAGCTGTTCCATCGTGTGGGATAACTGTCACAGTTCCGTAAGGAAAAGAAGTTTCTTGCTGGTGAGTTTTTGGCAGCCTTCAGTTACTGTTAAGTAATATAAATGGTATTTTTCTCAATAACAAGGGGAAAATAAAAACCAAAATGAGAATAAAATGAGCAAGAAACTGTGCTGTTAAAGTAACCAGACATATCCAGAAAAAAAAGAATAAAGAAACATTTCTCCACTTGGACAACACAAAATGTTTGGGTGAAGTTACCTAATTGGGAATGTTGGCAAAAGTGGTTAAGATCCATTAAATGTTTAAAATACACATTTGAAAATCTTTACTCATGTTAATAATTCACATATATATATTTACATTTATATATATGAGTATATGCATGTATTATTTTTCCCTTGGGCATCTAGTGCTAGTGATAATAACGGAAGCATGAGCTTTTCAGCTTCAATCTATCTGTTCAAGTATGCACTTGGTCCAGTTGAAACAGTATTTGAGCTCATTACTTGAGGCTGTATCTGCAGCCTCTGGAAGCAATGACGTGAGTGGTAAGTACCCCTGAAATATACAGGAAGTAAGGGAATTCAGAATTCCACACTAATAATTCCTTAGTCTGATTTTTCTAAAACAGAAAACTAGCAGTAAATGGCTTTGCTGGTGGTAAGGCAGCTAGGTACTGCCTATGAAAAGTGAAGAGTTTTTGTCTTCTGTATTTTATTAATCTTAATTTCTGAATTTATAATTGGGAAGTAAACTACATTTGAAGAAGTTACTTCTGGTTATTCAAAGCAATTTTTTTTTCTCTTTTCTTATACTCATGTCACACTTTGGTACTTGCAAAGATAATTATGCTGGGCATGTGCACAATAATATTTATTCCTTTGTAATGAAAACCACATGAGAATCCTCAGAATTTCTCCACTTCACAAATCCTGTTATTCTTTAGCATACTGAATTATTCAGATTGTGTAAGAGATTTCCAAGTACCTACTTTACATTATGAAAAAGAGAAAGATAAGTGCTCTAGAATCATACATGGACATAAAACTGTAGGTCTACAGGTCAGATCTAATGCATTTATTCAGATTTCATGCGAATTGGATACTGCACAATAGTACAGCCGTGTCAGCAACAGTGACTGAAAAATGCTTACATACGAAATCTCCTGGCGAAGTAACATACTACCTTTTTCTGGTCATGGGTTTTGTTTAAAAATTTAACTTGAAATAAAAGCTGTTGATTGAGGTTGGCTGCCACCAAGCATACAAGTATTCGTGTTTGGTTTGGATAGAGGGTTATTCTTCACAGCTTAACAAAATACTAGCTTGTGGATTTTCCTCCCATTTAAATGGAAGTACAGAAGGCAACACTGCTGTTCACAGATTGAAAAGCACAACCCATAAGCATTTAGTGATTCTGCTTCTCTGGAGTGTCACAGCTGTGAATATACTCATAGAAGTATTCAGGGATGGTCATTCTGGATTCCTTGTTCTTAAACAGCTTTACAGAAACATCTCTCCTGTTTCTGGATGAAAATGTCTACATGTAACCTTCCTGGATGGCACATCTGCCACTACCTGTAGTGCAGCAATACACTATATATTTACAGTGATAGAATTTTTTAAACAAATTCCATAATATTCTTCAAAGTCTGGGCTGCCTTTTGGTCATTACAATTTGCTGCATTCTGCAAGATGGATACCAATGTATAATTATTAATTTAGCAGAATATAACTGGAAACATCTGCAATAATTTAAAAACAACAGTCACTGGAACACTACAGCTGTTTGCCATGAGCAGTACTTGCACTACTTAATAAAAAATGAAGCTTTTATGTCTTGCTTTGGGAGGAACTGCTTTAATAATCCAAACAGAAACGAGGATGAAATATCAGTATCTGCTTAACGAGTTGGATCTTCTGCCTAAGAGTACAGATTTATATTAGTTTTTAGCCTCAGATCTTCTTTATGTATCTATATAAATAGCAGATAACAGACAGGTGCTCTTTCCTGGATAAGTGAAAACTCATGGAAGCTAGGGTAGTAATAGTGTTGCTGCTGCTCTTCATGTCTACTGTTCTACCTTCTTCGATATCCTTTTTGTGTTGCTTTTTTCTTTCCACAATTGCATTTCACTTTTTATAAAAACTCACAACAGGTAATTTTTATAGTTCTTCTGGAGTTCTTCACTGTTGTATCAGCTAGAATGATCTACTCTTCATCAGTAAAACTTGGAGTGAAAATAAGTATTTGGGTTTACAGTTACCATGCTGATGACAATGGTGGTGGTAGTAACAAATAGGCTGTTGGTCATCCCTCTAAGAGCTGCTCTTCTCAGCCCATCCTTGGCTTGCACTTGGAAACACTTTACAGCCATGAAGTCTACAGCCTGGATTTTGTTGTTGTGTCAGGGTTTTTTTTATTTAAAATGAAACTTGCATTCTGCAGAATCTGAATATACCACATGGAACCCTCATGCATCTCATGTGACAGGCTTCACATAATGATCAGGTGGGACATGTGGTAGCTTTGCCTCATACTGAACAACTGAGCCTTGACACACGGAAAACCAGAGAATCCTTGGTATTACACACACATATATATATACAAATATAGAAACAAAGATATATATAAAAAAGGCAGTAACAATACATGATTTATTAATACTTCTCTTTAGACAAAACCAAACAGAACAAGAAAACTTAAGTGATTTTATTTCTCACACAAAACCAATAGAAGAAATTTGCCTAAGCTGATTAATGGTAAAACTGCCATTTTCATACTACATATAAAATTTATCCTATACAGTTCTACATTCTTTGTTTAGTTAACAGTCTGAATTAAAAGTTGTATAGGTGAAACTTTATAATAGACAGAGTGCAGCAGAGGGCAGCTGTAAGTCCACATCTTTCCTTGATATCCAGTATTTCAGTCCAGTTGTTGAAGAGAAGCAATAAATGCTGCATCTAGCATTAATGATGAACTGAAAAGCACCACAGACTATGGACAAGTGTACAATGAATGTTACAGGGGAAAAATGAAACAAAACTTTATGCAGTAGTACAAAATGCTAAGATTAAATCCTGCCTTAAAACCAGTAGTTGACTACTTCAGATATATGAAGTCCTTAAATAACGTTCAAATTGAAGTCTCTGTAGTTGTTCATGGCTTAAATATATTCAAAAATTCTCCCTTCTTTTTTACAAAACACCTTTTCTGTTTTTTCATGGCTTGAACATTCATCATCTTCTGCAGTGTCGCAGACCATTTGGTAAACATAACAACTGAACCTCCTGTGAGGTTTCTGTTCTATATGCAGGACAAGGTCCTTGTCAAAGTAAACTTCATGACTGTAAGTCTGAAATGAGAAACAAACAACAAGAAAAAAGAAGATATTTCAGTCTCTGTTTCCAGAACTCGATATACTCACACCATTATTCCTTTTCCCTTGGGGAACAAAAATATATGTAACACTGCTGACCTCCATGATCACACAGGAATTGGTAAGTAAATGTGTATAGAGGAGTGTTAAATAAAAGACAGGAATTCTCCTCACCACATCCCAGGACTCCAGTAACGGAATACTCTTAAGTAGAATCCCACGTTCATTACAATGAAAGTCGAGGTGTGCTCTGCCATCAGCTCCTATCTGAGTAACTGCCACAATGGATAACAAATCCAATTCATCTTCATAGTCCACAATTTTGAATGTCTTGGAAAAAACAAAACCTCAAGTTTACAAATCAAACAAATTCACACTCCCCCCTCAACCTAAATTGCATAGCTCTTTTTCTTTCAGGTGGAAGCAGAATTGGAAAAATTATTGTCTTCTGATCTGATAATGAAAATTTTGCCAGCCTGATACCCAACAAGCATCTTTCTCAACATGAGTTATCCAATGTATTTCAGCAAAATTCTTTAAGACAGGAGAGAAGAAAGTGATCCTAGAAGAAAAATCCTAATGTGCAAGTATTTTACATATATCATGCAGGAAATAGAGAAAAAGTACTTTGAAAGTGGCAGAAGAAACACTTAAACTCCATGCCCTCTCTTGAAGCAGACATGTTAGAGACAGCATAACTTAAAACCATGACTGGTTTTGAGGGGATAGGGATCTTAGGGTAATTCCATTCACATGAACACCTGTTTGTTCTTCTTGGAACTCTCTTGCTCCACAGAGTACACAGCATGAAGAACTGAGATCAAAAGGTGAAGATTGTGAACTACCTTAATTGCTTCTATCTCACTGTCATAAACCTCATAATACACTCTTTAAACTCAAGACAATCTTTTTCTTCTATAACAGCAAAATTTCTATTAGAATCACAAATAAAGTGTAGCAGCAGAGAAAAAAATAGAGTGCAGACTTTAATTTTTATTATGTTTAAAAAAAAAAGTGGATAGAAATGAACTGCAAATCTTAAGAGTTATATTGGACTGTCCTGTATTTTTACCATAGTAAAACCTATTTCCTAAGAAAAAAAGAAGTGACTGCCAGAAACTAATGAATTTTAACTGTTGTGCTTATGCCAATTACAGCTCCAGCTCTAGATAGAGACCTACAAAATATTCTTCATAACCTCCTGATGACTCAGCACCAACACATACCGTGTTCTCACTCAAGCAGCAGTTACTTAAAGTGTTAAATACCTTACCCTGAAATCCAATCAAAGTCATTGGGAGAGAAAAACATAACTTAGAGGTATTATATCAAAGACTAGAGGAACCTAAAGCAGAGAAGAAACAGAAATATTTTTCTTTCATTTCATAAAGTGCTTTAAAAGGAATATTTAAAGGAAATGTTTGAAGAAGTAACAGTTCATCACATTAACATATCGTTTCTATGACACAGAAGTTGCATGGAGTTATGATAGTATCATGGGGCATAAGATCAGTTCTTAAAAACTGATGCCAAAGCACAAATGTCAACCAAGGAGAAAAGATGACAGACAGAGAAGGGAAAATAAGTTATTAGAAGTTAAGAAGACAAAGAAAGTCACAGAAGAGGAATAAAGAACTCAATGATTAACACATCTAATGGTTACGGCCACTGCACCTGAAGTAAGAATGACTTCTGGCTAGCTAAAGTTCTTAATCCATAAACTGCTCTGACTCACTACATCAGTTACCTCTTGTTCTGGGTCATCATCCAGCAGGTTAAAACGCTTTTTCACCACTCGACCAGAAGCTGTTACAGTAATAGTGTTATTTACCTTTGGAGAAAAAGAAAAAAAGTGGCTCTAGACTTTGAATCATTTTAGTTTTTCCTTATCTATTTGACAATGTATCTACTTCATATCTTTTGCTTCCCGACCTTGTTTTAATCTCTCCAACCTTGTTTTACTCATTAGCTATGCATGGCTCTAATGCTGCTATCCCTTCTTCATGAGGGTTCATGAACTCTGGAGCTTTCATTGAGGTATCATTTACATTTATATTCACTCATATTCAAAGGTTCTCAGTCCTGTATAAAGGTGGCAAAGGTTCTCAGCTACCATAATTTTCAGAAGTATCTGGAGCCAAAGATGCTGGAGTGACAACACCGATCTGTTTCTTAAACTCTTACTTCCAGAAGATGGGGATATCACAGCTGCTTCCACTGGGCTTCATTAACAGCAGAAACATTCAAAATTGGGGTATCAAAGTCTTAATTGAAGTCAAAAAAGAAAAAGAACAGCACAGGCAGGATTAGAACTTATATTTCTTTGCTCTTATTGCCACAGAAGTTATCTAAAGAAACCCTAAACATGCATATGTATGAAGGTCATTAGATGACAAAGCTTATAGCTTCTGAATTCAGTGGAAGTTTTATTCCTGATTTAGTGCAGTGCAGATTGTTAATACACAAGCTTTTTTCTGCAGAAGCTTCAAAGTTAGTACCACTAACTTCCAGGGACTTTAAAGTACTCAAACTATCAAAACTTGCTTTTATCTAAGACAAGACATTGTGTGCTGAAGCAAAATGACAGTTCCATGCACTGCCAAAAACTCTTCACGGGTATGCTCTGTGACCTTTTTGACATTTAGATTGTCTTTGTGATTTTCTATCACAAAAGATTTCAGGAAACAACCTGGGTGATTTAACAGCTCATTTCTATTAGGAGATTTAAATCATACCCTTGCCACTTCTACCGTTCTCCACGCTTATCATCCACTGATGATTCAGTTCTGTTCCAGCTCCAGTTCAACACAACAAGCAAGCAGGAAAGTACTTACCTTTTCCACTGGGTTATTATTCTATTATTTTAGTGCACTGAATCAGCTCACCAAGGGTTAGACGAATGCCAAATCCATCACAAGGGAGTGACAGATGTGTATGGCCAGGAAAAGAAGTAGACTTTTGGAAGCAACGTATTGTCTTTGTTGTCTTATGAAGCCTTACCCTTAAGTTATGAGACTTTAAACATTTATAGCATTTGCATGATCAATTTACCCAAGCACAAGAGACGCACACAACTATCACTTGGTGGCACCTTCTTTTGAAGGAAAGCTGTCAGTATCTTTCAAGTATATGGAAGTATGTTTTATGTCAATGATACATGGTTATACTACACACAATGAAGAATATTGAAAACTAAAGAAAAGACTGGAGGTTTCAGAAAGCCATCCTGAAAGTGTTACTGCTTTCAGGTTTTTTTTCCATTCAGCTTAAAGTCCTTCAGTAAACTCTGAGTTAAACATAAACCACAGTGATCACTCACATACACAAAACCTCTGCGTATTGCTCAAAATCACACATGGTGATCTCGGACACTAAACTCACACAGTTTTCTCTGTTGGCCACAACTGTAAAATCTTCTGTAATCTCCATCTGATTTGTATTATTTTTAACTTCCTTAAGCTTCAAGACCCTACAAAAAAACCCAGAAATTACAAAATAAGTCATGTATTCTAATCCACCTCCAACACTTCTATAATTGAAAAAAAAAAAAAGTTATATTAAAACATCAGAAATAACTGAAATGGAAATAAATTCTTTTTTAATTTATCAGTAAAATTTTAACAGTGGTCCTTGATCATTTTTCATATCAAAATCTAGTGTTGCCTGCCATTGACCATATTCATCATGCAGAAATCTGCATGTTTCTACCAGAACTTCTGATTCTGACAGATTAATAAATTTTATAGTTTCTAGGGCTTGATGCGTCTTTTGGCCTGCAAATTTTCAAACTAATGAATTTATGCAGTTATGCAATTTCTCCTCCAGTTAAATAAGATGTGAGAAAAAACAGCTCGTACTTCACCAAATTTGGTCCCACGTGGATTATTCTACCTGACATATCTGGATGGAAATATATCCAATCAGGTTCCAGTGAACAGCATTTCATATCCTGGATGCCATTTTTTGCCTGAAGAAGGAAGGGAAAGCTCGAATATTAGTACTTTGAAAGTCTCAAGGATCTAATTAAAGATCTAACTAAAGAAGAAATACTGAGCTCCTATCCACACGCCTCTGAAGGTTTTTAAGTAATGCTCCTAATCATGACCAGAAAGGATGCCAGTGGCAGAACAATAGTAATAACAATAACAACAACAACAACAGAGTCAGTTCCAAGTCTCAAGATATTCCATGGAACAGTTTCAACTTTTTTCATTTGCAATGAGCAATAACCTTGTACCACAGCTATACATGTCCTACCTCTCCTGAAACTAAACAAAATCAAGATTTAGCGTACACTCTGCAAACACTTCAACATGTCCAGCAACGTGAGTGTCAAAGACATGAGATATGACAAAACAAGGGAAAGCGTTAGCACAAGGTTTGACTTGAGCTTCAAACCTCAGGCTCAGCCTCTTTTGTGCAAATTATCTGTGGATCATGTAAGCCCGGAATAGTTTGGGATTTCAGCTGCAAGCTGGTCAAAATCTTGGGATTCTGGCAGTGGATTTTTGTTGTTAAATCTAGCTGACCCTGGTCATTCAAATTTTCAAATGTATGAACAGGCACAGAAAAAAGCCAGGCAAGAAAGGATTGTACAAGTCCCTTTGAATCAAAATTGATCTTCAGCTATTGTTATGAAAGATCTGTTTTGAAAATAAGGGATCATTGATTTGGTCAGGCTAGTAAAAGAGATGAGGACATTTACAGATGAGAATTTTAGTGAAGAACCCTGAACTAACAGGCCTAGAAGCTGCTGGTGTTACAGAAGTATCTTCAGGTCAAATCCAGATCCCAAATAAAAACTGTGATGGAATGCTCACATGAAAGAATATATGTGAATAGTACATAAACACAAATAATTAGGAATGCTGGATTAAACTGGGTAATAAAACCTTTCTAGGTAGACAGAGAAGGTACAAATCAGGGATAAACTACAAATATCACAGAAACTTATTCTGCAATTTCTTAAAACTTAAAATGTTTCTTTAGTCATGCCATTTGGTAGGCTGACTAGTCAGAAGTGCATTAAGATGTTACCATGCAAGGAATCAGGTAATGAGATTTTGCTTTAGCCTTAACTTCTAAGCAGAGAGTGGTGATGTGTAGCACTGACAGTGCTAAGATTATACTGGAATGAATATCAGAGGCAGTACTAATTGAGAAGAAAACATTTTACACATGACTCCACTGGACAGTAGATGTAACACTGTGGGGTGATCCCTATGACAGCACCACACTGGAAAACAAGGGCATTGTTATCTCAAGCACTACTCAGAAGACATGAAGACAAATGTGATACACATACATTTGAGAGAAGGTGCTATCTGAATATATTACCAAAGCATTGTCTTTCAGAGAACAAATATGGAAGACTCCTTTATGTTTTTTCTTGTTAGGTGTGATGATATAATGCCAAGGATAACCTCCAATTTGAAATGCATTCTCCAGAGAAGATGCTTCAAACAGCAAAGGTGGGATATCTGCAAATATTTGATAATGTTAACACCATTAGTAGCAGAACAATCGTAATTCCATTGATCCTTACAATTCTAAATGCCAATAAAGTAATTAATTCTTCAGAACTTTTGAAGACTCTTGGAAATATATTGGCTGTGGCCTTTTTTCTAGAACCAGCTATGCTACCTGACCTAGCACCCAGGCATACATCTGCAGTTCAGCATGAAGGTCTGAGAAGACAGTAATCTTCCTTAATACAACAAAATAGCGTGGACCACAGAGTGGAATCTGTAACTGAGTCCATAAAATCAGTAAAATCAATATAAATCTAGGAATTTTTGTAATTAATGGCAAAAGGTATCTAGTTTTTCTTTCAGATCAGTTGGGATAAATTATACAGACATAATATGCCATTCTTACAAGTCTTCTGTGTACTAAGCGAGAGGACAAAGTGGACCACATGGAGCTTTACAATTTCTACCAACTAGCTAAATAACAGCAAATTCTACAGCAGCTAGGACTAAATCAATTTTAGACTGAAGATCATCTTGTTCTAGCACTACAGAGAAGTGCTAGGGAAAAAAAATAAATTGGTAAAATGTGGGGAAAACCTGCAGTTACAGCAGGCATTTAAATAGGCAGAATATAAAAACCCAAGCTGAATTGCTGTGAGGAAAACAAGGTTCTTATCTGGACTTTTGTGTCCCAAAGGTCTCACCCAAAATTTGACTTGTTCTTGTCCTGCTTAGTCGAGGTAATTATCCAGATCTTAGCCAGTGGTGCTAGCCAATGTCACATGACATCAGAAATTATGTTTACAGACTGCTTCTCTCCTTTTCCTTCATTCATGTTAACAACAACTTAGCCATTTAGATTGAAAGAAATCAGCTCACTTCCCATGGAAATTAAGTCCTTCCTAAGCTGGAAAGTGGCTGTCTTCCAGTCATCTTTGGGACTAACACACAGGAAATGGGAGATTCTGTGCAAGATATACAAAGTATAGGTTATAAAAAACTGAGGCATCTGCTGCAAATGTACAGAATGTTGAAGAAGGAAGCATAAGCAGACCCACTGATATTAAAATCTGTCAGAAAGTGAAAAATGAGTCAAGAAAATTTGTTAATATTTTATCCTATTGACTTCTTAAATAAAGCATATAGAGCAAGGCCCCTCAAAAATTCTGGCAGATAGACTAAATGATAGATTCAAATGCATTTCAATAATAAATCAGTCCTAAGCAGTGCAGGCTGCTGCTAAATATGTTTTTCTTTTTATGTTCATTTGGCAAACACTTGCAGAATCATAGCCACATAAATCACTATGATAACATGACTTCGCTGCTTGAATTCCCTCTTTCCTGCTATGTGTTACTGTTGCTCAACACTCCCTGTTCTAATTGCTTGTAAGTCCTTTCTCTAGCATTGCCAGTTTCCAAACTCCAGTTGAGCTTCTTTGTCCACTCCCTTAAAAACCCTCCAGCCTCATCTAAACATAAAGCCATAAAGCTGTTCCTGGCAGCATTAAGAAGTATTTGTGCTAAATGTGAAAAAAAGAGAAGATCTCAGCAAACCGTCTTCCTTTCTGTTTTTATGACATTGTCAAATCAAAGCTCTAACTCTGAAACTGTTAAAATCTCACTCACTGAAACATTACATTACACTGAACAGTCAGTCAGCCATCGCATTCTTAAAAGAAAACAGCTCAAAAACCACAGGAACGTAACCATCTGCAAAGAGCAGCCATGGCAAATGGCAAATGTCTGTCATGAATTCAAAACTTTCTAACTACAAATTCTGGAATATGATTCAAGATCAGAAATGTTTTCTCCAGTACATTGGTTTTAGATCTCAAAACTAAAAATGCAATGATCTGTAAGACGTGAGAACAAATCTGATCTAGGTTTCCTATTAAAGCTCCAACACCATGTTTTCCACAGGGCCCCTAACATTAAATTGTGGTTTTGCAGACTGAGACAGAGAGGAAAATGAGGAGAAACTTCCCTTTCCAGAACTTGACGTATCAATTATAGCAGCTTATTACTTTGTTTTGATAAAACATTGCATTCTAACTGAAAGATCTTTTTATGTATATCTGTATTTTATCTTTGTGTACCTCCTCAGGTTTACGTTAATCTGGTCTGGTTTGACTGTTATTATCTGATGTTTGCAAACAGAAAGATCAAAAGAATGTTTTAAGTGGACAGTCCCCCATAAAAACCATTTAATACAGAAACATTCAAAGTTGAAGAAACAAAAGCATTACTTGATACTGGTGAAACCTACTTTATTTTTTTCTTTGGAGGTGCCTCAAGTGTGAGCTTCTGAAAATGGATTTTTAAAGTTTAAAAAAAAAAAAAAAGTTTCAAAGCAAGTCTCAGTCTTTGGTCATTAAGATTCTTAGCACCAAATTTTAATCTCAAATGCACCAACAGAAATGATTGCTTGGTTTCAGAGAAATTAAAGTCATTACATAAATCAGAACATTTGAAAGTTACTGATTCAAGGCATAAGAATTGTTTTCAATACTTAATTTGTTCTCTCCTCAGGAATTAATTTTACTGAAAATGGCACATTTCTGACAACTTAGAATTATCAAAACGCAATTAAGACAAATCGTATTCAGGCTCCTTGGATTCCCTCTGCTAGTCGGATTAAACGTTCTTACATGCTTTGCTTACATACCATATACTGTTTCTGAGTGCTACTAACACCCGTCCTAGCATTTCCTCTTTTCCTTAGTCCTGAGACACAACTGTTCCTGGGAGAGATTTCCACTTCAAGCATTGCTTATGAAGTTTTTCAAATAGCTTAGTTGCTGTGCTAGTTTTCTAGTTAAATCCTATGTAATTAAGTCTTGTAATTAGAAGTCAGGCAAAGTACATTTTTAATAACACATAAACCAAGAAATATAGCTACAGATACACTCACAATGAATACAGTAATTGTAATGTTTTTTCTAGGTGTGAAATAAGTAATAATTAATCCATAAAAGCCTCCAGCCAAGATAATAAAAAGATAATAAATACCTGTTATTTTAATGTTACACGGAAGACCAAATGGATACTTTCCTACAACTCCCACTTGACCATTCCAGTTGAATTCATGTCCCAGATCAAATGGCTGTTCCATGAACTAAAAAAACAAAAATCAGAACATTTTAGCTTTATTAAGGTCTGTTTACTTGCCATTTAGTTTTACTGCTCTGTTACTACTGCATTCTTGATCTTGTTAAATACTGCTTTATGTCTTATTTTTGAATTAACATTTGATTTTTGGTTGGAAGAAAATAAACTCAAAAGTCTCACTGCAGTTCTGTTTCAGATTGAACAACCTTCCATGCCCATCAGTTTCTAGCCTTAACACTCACGTATAACTACAGACTAGGTGTGTAAAGAGCAGCACACCCTGGTCTAGCATTTACATAGCTCCTCTCTGTATGTGCTGAAGTGCCTGTACGGACCTGTATCTCTTATGTTTGCCTACTTATAACTGGTGTGGGTAGAATTTTCTGATAGTGTACCCTTTGAAATCTTCCAACTAAATAGATTCAGCCAAAAACTCTATCCTTTTGACACATTCCCCATGTACCTGTGTGGTGTTACGTGAATATTTATTTGTTGACCAAAAATAACATGACTGTATGAAAAATTTCATATTTCATTACCTGTTCCAAGATGGCCTGGAAGTTATAGAGCCTGACCAGACCCATGCTATGCATGACAATCAGTATTCCATTAGAAACAGCAACATCTGTCACACTATTACCAAATATCTGGACAAAGAAAAAGGAAGAAAAAAATATTCTATTAAGGAACAAACAACTGAGAGACAATGCAAAATACTTAATACAAAATTTTGCAACCAATTTCTTTTTTATTCTGACCAAACCCTATGAGCAGTGTTTTAGCTCATGAAGTTTTCTGTAACTCGGGTGCTCTGCTGAGTTTCTGTAATAGTTTGCACTGTAGTAACAGCTGGAGTAAGGCTAGCCATATTCTGCAAGCAGATTAATTCTAATAAATTCTAGTATATCTTCATATCATGTTACCCAGTTATTATCATATATGAATAGACTATATTACGCAGCATCCCACAGGAATGTTAGCAAAGCAAACAACTCAATCTAAAAGTACTGATTTCGGATCTTTCATTCTTTCTTCATCACCTGGGTAAAATACTAGTCAATCATGGCTCTATGACTGTGTACAGCTGTACTAAAACTACAGTATCCAGCTGTCACAGAGCACAGGATCCTCTCTGAATCCAAATTAGACACATACATGAGAAGCTGACACACTCCTTTTAATAATTATGCAGTATTCATTTGTGCCACTGCTTAACACATCTCCACTGAGAGGAATTCAACAAACTCATTCTGAATATTTAATGAATAACAACATGTAAAGCTCAGTTTTGGGCATTTTTTGTGGTTTTTTTTTTTTATAGAGATGCCTGGAAATGTAGTTCTCATTTCTTTACTCTGAATCACTATGTCAAAAACTCTTAGAACAGAGGTAAAACAACTAAAAAACCCCGAAACAAACAAAACAAAAAAACAAAACGAAACCAAAACACCAAAAAAACCCACCCAAAAGCTGTAATACTTCTAAGTCCTAACACTATCAATGATCAGTTTGGTCCCAAAAGATACATTCACTTTTGAGATCCTGCCTTTCATTTAGTCTTACGGCTCCTCAATACATGTGTTAGCTTAGGTCCCAGTGTCTTCCAGAAACAAACTTAATAATCTTGCAACTCTAAACGTGAGACCTTACCTAGTATGAACTCAGAATTTACTGTGGTGTACCATCTCAGTAAAGCTGATGCATTAGGTGCATTCTGCAGTCTAGAACAGTAACCCTCATCCTAATTAACATTCCACTGATCTGTATCAGGCTTGGCATTGTATTCACATCCTCTGCTGGGCGTATTCTCAAATCCCAAATTCTATCCTGACATTATTCCTAGCTGTAAAAATTACTCTGATAAGTACTCAGTACAGTCCCAAATGAGGAAGTAGAAGTGTAGATGTTTCACTTGTTACGCCCATGATGAATCTGGCATGCCATTCCTAACCAGACTGAGAATACCTTTGATACTGGTAACAGTTTTTCCACTCTTAAATACTAACTTTGAACAGAACAATAGAGTGTCCCTAAAATTCCATGGGCCCAAATGAAAAATGTTTAACCCACCTCTTCACTTCCCAGCCTAGTTCTCAATTACAGCCTCAACCCAACCCAGCACCAGCCAAAACCCAGTAATAGCTCTAGATCCCAAATGAGACTTGGGTCACAGAGCTTTGAAGACAGTTTCCATGTTTGTACTATTCCATTTGTAAGCTGTATCCAGAGCTCTCTTGACAGAACGGTAAAAGTTGCCATCTGGCTTGAGATTTCCTAATACATCCACCCTTACTTACAGGTCACAAATCAGCCTCAGAAAGGTTGTTCATTCTTGACTGATAAAGCAAGACACATACTTACATTTTGCCATTCAGCATCAATGATAATACAAGTCTGAAATATTTATAACTGCACACTGAATTCAGACTATTACTAGCAATGGGTCAGAGGCACATCTATCTTTCTTTAAAGAGGTGAAGTCTGTAGACTTTAGGATTCCCTAATTCTTATGACTGCTGTAAGTAAAGGGTGAAGTCTTTCTATATATAAAAAGAATAACCTGATAGCAGAATGCATTTGTATTTTCTCTTCTAGTCACTCAAGTTAAGAATCTTCCCCCCAACGCCCCTATCAGACACAAAACCAACATTGCTGCTAATTAATGTTTCACAGCACTATGCTTTTATAAGCTGTTAACTATGACTTCTGAAATTCTGGGGCAATTGCCTAAACTATGCCTCTCAAATGATTATAGTACAGGTCACGATTATATCATATTATATATTATACATTATAACATAATTGAAGGATCAAAAAGCGACATCGCTATGAACGCTTGGCAGCCACAAGCCAGTTATCCCTGTGGTAACTTTTCTGACACCTCCTGCTTAAAACCCAAAAAGCCAGAAGGATCGTGAGGCCCCACTTTCATGATCTGTATTCGTACTGAAAATCAAGATCAAGTGAGTTTTTGCCCTTCTGCTCTGCGGGAGGTTTCCATCCTCTCTGAGCTCACCTTAGGACACCTGCATTACACTCTGACAGGTGTACCACCCCAGTCAAACTCCCTACCTGCCGCTGTCCCCGGACCAAGCAGCCTTTCTTCCAACTGGATATGCCTATCCCACATTGCCTTTTAGTCCTCATTGCGCATGTAGAAAGCGTGGGTAAAGCCCTTCTCAAAAATTCGTTCACGAAGCCAAGCCATCAATATCATAATAGAGGAATTAACTTACCTTTTTGTTTATTTCTAGCATTCCAATGAACGAAAGAGGCAAAACTTGGAATACAGCAAGACAGAACAATACAGACTGCTGGATACCTGCCTGGGAAAAAACCAACAATATGAATATAATTATCATACTTCAGGTATTTATTAATGGTAGGACACCTTCATCTTCTACCATAAAACAAAGCATAATGTCTTCATCTCTGTCCTTGTAGATGTTTTTTGATCAATTCTGCAAAAACTTAAGAATGACAGAGTTTTTCAACAAACTTACCTGCCGTGCTGCTGCAGGGAGCTTATTCTGAGCTGACTTTACAACCATTAGCTCTTGAGGAATATCCCAGCTCAGATACCTGTTTGTGTCAATAAAGGCATCTCTTAATAATTTTAAAATCATTTAATAATAAGTACATTATTTCACATAAAATATAATCTACTGTAACTAGGCAGACCCCTGTGTCCAGGCAAACTGGGCAGAGTGCCTGAGGTGTTTCCAAAACGCATGGAACTAGGAATGGCTTATTTCATACAGAATGGTGAGAAAAAATCTGTACTGTGAACATTCACTATCTTAATTTTTCTCCTTCCCTTCATCAATCACTGCTTTCTTATCCTTCACTCTAAAGGAAATTATTCCTTCTGATAACTGAAGAAAAGATGCAGTTTACCATAAGCAGTAACTGCTCGGCTTTTAAAGAAGAAAATGGCTACCCTGTGGAGAAGGATGCCTGCAAGTTAAAAATGGCTTAAACTTTAAATGTGTGTTTCTTATGTTTTATGAAGTTCTTTTAACAGCTCTTAAAGATCCTCTCCTGGTAGGTTGCTATTCCAATATTAAACACTGTAAAATTGGAATAGAAGCCAAGAGTAGCCTAGATTTTGTGGCTTTTGTGAAACCTGATACTAAATTTGAGAGCTGCTGAAATTCCTCTAAAGGAAACAGCATGCAGGAACAGTACTCCAGGTAGTGTGCTAGACTAACAAACCTGAAGTCAGCCATAGGCTGGTTCTAAAATCAATATGATTTTCTTTCTCCAGTACAGTACTAATGATTGTCAATTATATAAAGCCTAGTCAATGTTTAATACCTGAACTTGCAACAGGAACCCGTTAGGTATATTTTTTCCAGTACTTCTCCACTATCGGCAGAGAGACGTAAAAGCCAATTCTGTGCTGTCAAAACTATCAGGGAAGATTTATAGTCCAACAGACTTGGTAGCATTTCCCCCTAGATAACAAAAGGTTACCAGAAAAAAGTTTGTACCAGGAAGATACATAACATTTTGACATAGTATGAAGAAAATAAAAATTAATACACATTCCTCAAAAAATAAAGGTGGAAAGCTGCTTTTTAATCACATCAGGATCTCTAAGCTCATGTCTGTGCCAAATAGTTATCTGGCTATCACATAATCTGTTGTCATACTTTTTGCAAGGCAGTTACCTTTTCTGGAAAAGACACCCTCTAAAATGTCCTTGCCTTGCAAAAATGACATGTAAGTACTTATTGATCTAATTGCTACCACTCTTGAAGAGACAACTGTTCAAGTATTAAAGCGTAGGACATTCAGTGGTAACTCAACTGTAACTGCTAAGGATGGTATTCTTCATAGTGCCTTTTTTTTCAGGCACCTCAAGGATGCCAATAATATTCATAAGCTCTGTGAACACTTGATAAGAGAAAACTTCCTCAAGGAGGGAAATTATATAACCTGTAAGCTAGAAACAGCAGAACAGCTTTTGGGCAGAGTTGCTTCAATGGGTCTCCAGTATACCTGCTGGGTTTTCTATGTCAACAGAGCTGGTAAAAACTAAAACTACCTTTAGCTTGGAATACAAACTGCCCTTCGTAATTAAAAAATAAAGAAAAGTTTAAACAGGAATTATGTTGTAAAGGAGTTAGTTGCATAAGCATAAAGGCACTCTTCAAAATGTTCCATGAAAGCTCTCAAAAAAGCATTTGAATGCACTATTGAGAAATTCAGAAAATTACACCTCTAAATATCCAGCCAAAATAAATAAGTGCACATTGCAAACCTTAAATGACCTAGCTCCATAAAAGCAATGAGAGGGTATTTTGCAGGGAAAGAACACTCTAAGTATGTTTCACTGAAAGATATTAACTTGGGTTTTTTGCACAACCATGCTCTAGTAAAAAGTATTCTTACCAGTGGGCATTCCAATAATAAAGCATCTTCTATTTTTTCTGACTTAGAACACTTTGGCTTTTGATAAAGTATTCTTGGCTCTTGTGCAATGCTGGAAGAAAATGATTGCTAATCATTAGTCTACTTTATAAACGACTTTCTATAAACAAGTCATTTCACAGTTTCATAAATCCTGTCTTCTCTTTGGGCAGGTCAGAAGTTTAAATATCTTACTTTTATTTTGTAAATATAACCTGAAATTGCTCTCAAAATAAGGCCTAATAAACAATAATTAGTATAACATAATATTTAAAAGCTAACCTTCACTATATTTTGTGGTTTGTAGGTTGTCATTTATTTGTTTGCTTTTAAATAACAAACAGTAACATTCTTACTTTAGTGATACACATTAAAAAGAAAGCACATTCTAGAAACTAACAGTTATCTTGGAACCTTCCCCTCAAGCTCTTCCAGTGTTGCCTTTCATAATACAAAGGCATCATGCACAGATACTGTTTTAAGAAGCCCTACTACTAGAATAAAAGCTTCATACTGTGCACAGTTTTCCCCTCAGGGAGAGGATGAGACAAAGATAAACCTGAAAGATGTTAGACAGCATAAGCCAGTACTGGAAAGCATTCCAATAATGTAGGAATAAAACATGGCTAAGTAGATTTGGATCTCTGCTGTGATAGATTAATTTAATTAACTTTTAGTGGTTTACACTGACAGAGTAATTTGTCTTTTATGTATCACATGACACTGCCTCAAAACTGTTCTGATCACAACTTACACAGCACTGCAGTTCTCCAATACTCTGCTATTTCCCTCACAAGAGGAATGGGCAAGGACAACGACTGGTGTTGTGAGGACTCCCTCCTCTACCCTGCCCTGCGCTGCTTCCTAAGCTGCGTCTCTGCAGCTTATCATGGAACTGGAGAATACATCAGATCAGAAAACTGATCTGCAAAAACAAAAACCAGCAACTACTGCATACACCATACTTCTACACGAACAATAATTTACTTCTTTAATGCAGAATTCGTACACATAGTACCAAGCTTATTACATTGGCTGATTTTGTGATACATTCTTTAGCACACTTCTAGTTAGCAGATCACAAAGAACTATTGCTCATTTGGCTTTTTAATGCCAAGTTATAAAATGGTGATAAACTTCCACCCTTATTAAAGTGCTCTGAAAGCTGAAGTTATACAGCATCAGTAACGTCAGACTTTCTTTCACAGAAGGTGTCACATTAAGTCACAGTGGCATCTGAGTATAATTTAACAATGATTTATGCTCCTGGTTAGGTTTTTTTTGTTCATAAATTCCACTCAATTCACAGGCGCTATTTGGATGAGTAAGTTGGCAAAATGTCTAAAACAAAACCACAGTGTTAAAACTGTAACCTGGGGTAACTTTTAATTGTAAATTTATTACCTGCTAATACAGCACTGGTAATTGTCTAAGTAAATTCTTCCTCTTTCATATGCAATAGGAGATGCAGAATGAGTTGTCCAAACATTCTTGAATTTAGTACTTTCCTGAAACAGATAGTGGTCATAACAGTGATGAATTTTTTAACAAACCTTGCTTTCAGAAAAATACTTTATTTGGCTCCTGCAGGTTAATAACTTACTTTAATTGAACCTTTAGTGTTGAATACATAAAGGAAAATCTGATTTGTATTTTCAAAACAAATTAGAAGACCTTTTTAGGGAAATTTTGTCTTTTTAAAGAAACAAAGTCTTTTTTTATTAGCTATTATGGACAGCATGGGTAATGGATATTTTCTTGTTACTTTGCCTGCATTAAAATCAAAACTGGTAACTAAACTTTAATGGCAACTTTTAAAATCAAGGACAAAACTCAGAATGTAAATATGTACATGACTCTTTTATATGTAATTAATTGAATTTATTTAACCTTTGACTCTATTCTGCTTTTGGTGTTTTGTGTGAAAGATAGAAAAATGTGCTTACAGTTATTTGCAAAAAGTGCCTGAAACTGTTCACATAAAGTTTCTTGCATTCATTAAAGACATCAAAAGCTCTATACTATTAACAACAGTCCCAGTCTTACCAAAAGAATTAAACCAAAAGTATCTGTGAAAGTCAGACATACTGATTTTTATTTCAATAATCTTTGCATGCCCATTGATCTAGTTGGGTTAAGTGGGGACTTAAGCTGACTTCCAATACATGTATTTTCAACACAACACAATTGACAATTCACTTCCACATACTAACTTTCAATACATTTTTATCAGCTACTGTATGGGAGTGATTGGTAATCGTTTTGGTTAAAAAATCGAGTTCACTTTAGTCTGTAACTGCTTTAATTTTTTCCCTGTAACAGATTTCACTGACACATTAGGGGAGTGTTTACCTGAAGACCTCTACTGATTATCTTATTTTGTCATGAGAACCCCATTCAGAATTAACATTGATGCTTCCCCAAGCACTATGAATTTAATATGGGAATTACATATTAAGCCATTTTGAGAGATGAAATAAGTGATAGAAAATACTACTTCTAACACGATTATCAGATTTACAGGTGCTTCTGTAGGTTTTCCACGGCATCGTCCTATCTCCAGTTCTAAGTCTGAGCCTCATGAAATAAATTTAAGTATTTATAACTCCCTTCAGCAAAAGCGCATCGTTTTTCTCCCCAAACGCGTTAGTCAGCGGACCAGGGACTGCTCAAACACCTGACCGACGCTCAGTCCACTCCGGCTGGCAGCCGGCACACGCAGGGGTACAGCCAGTGCAGGAAAGCATTGCCATTACCTGACAAATTATCTGCCTGAGGAGGCCCAGGTTTGTTCTGTGGGCGACGCCAGCATCTCTCGCGTAAAAGCCATGGGTCCTGCGGGTAAGGAGGCGGCAGACGTTGTGAGCCCCGGGCGCCCGGGGGGCGGCCCTGCTCCGCCTCCCGTCGGCGGCGGCTGCCTGCGGGCACATTCCCAAGCCCCGGAGCAGGCTCGCAGTAAGCCACTACTTGTAGCTCGCTCTTGGCGGGGCAAGAAGCCGTGCAGAGCCCAAGTCCAGCCGCCGAGAGGTGAAGTGAAGCGAGAAAAGGCCCCTCACTCGCCGATTCCCGAGAGAGGCAAACCGAGGCCTTCGACGGGATCCCGCGGCGGCCGCGCCGTCCCGGGGCGGGGTCAGGTGCGCACGGTCCCTCCCCCACCACCACAGGGCCGAGTCATGGCGAACGCCTGGCGGCAGCGACAACACACAACTACCGTCCCCCCCGCGGCCCGCCGGGGATTGTAGTTTCCGTGGGCTCACAGACTGCATCTCCCGCCATGCCCCGCGGCAGCCTGCCGGCTCCCTCAGGCGCTGCGGCCGTCGGTAGGGGTGGGCCGGGTTGGCGTTGCGGCTGCGTGGGTATCCGCAATTAGCGGGCGGGAGCAGCGTAACCTCCGCGGTATAGGGGTGCTGTGGGGGGCCACGGCGCAGGAGAGAAGTTATGCAGAGGTCGGTGGGTGCCGCCAGCAGCGGTCGCCCACCGGTACTGGCGGCGCCACCCGCTCACCGGGGGCTGTGTCCCGGGCCGAGCTGCGCTTTGAGGGACTGAACTAAACGCAGTGCGCGTCGGCGTGTGTGAATGGGAGCTTTTTACCGGTCATTTGTTTTAAATAAAGGCAGGAAGTTTCGTTAGTGATAGTTAAGTTAAAGTAGGAACTTGTATCTCCTTCCTTCTAATGTCTTTCTGCTGCAGAGTAACCGTCTCTCGCGCCTCGGGGCTGGGTGGCGGGAACGGGCGCTGCAGGCCGAGGGGCTGCCGGGGAGGGGGGGTCCTGCGGCGCTCTCCGTCAAGCGCTTGCAGCGCGCATATGGTATCGACCGCGGGTGGCTTTGGACGCCTCGGTGTTGGATGGATGTACCCGGGCTTGGGGGGCTTGTGTGTGTGAAGGGATTTATTTAAAACTCCAGACATCAGCAACTTCTTGAAATATATGACACTTCATGTTTATATTTTTAGAGCGATGTCCCAAAAGTTGTCACAATCCTCATCAGCTGCTTGCCAGTGGAGCAACTGAAGTCTGTGAAAAAACTAGTTTCTCTTCCTTCCCAGAGGCCAGGCACCCAAATGGGGTAATGTGAAAGTTGCCGATCTTTTATATTTCCATGTCTGTCCTTCAGGATTTCTGAGTGGAACTTTTAATCTTTGCTGATACTGTGACAAAAGACAGATTCCTGTGATTTCCTGATGCTTTGCAGATAACTGGATGAAGTGAGCTACACATATAAAACAGTGATTACAATCACACCTCCACAGAGGAGGATCTATGATATTGCCGGTGACATCAGAGCCGACAGGGCAGGTTGCATCTAAGCAAAGTCCATGTGGACATCTAGAGCCTGGCAGGGGTGTAAATGAACCAGGTTCTTCAATGCAAATCATAGCAGTAAAATTCATGTTGCGCTATCTCTGTGCTCAACATCTTTAATAACAGAAAATCATGTTTTGTGTTGAGACAAATCATTAGGCAATACAGTTACATATTCAGTGTTTTGTAGAAAATAAGGTTGAAAAACAATTTAAGTAATGGAAAGATCTTGTGGAGACCTAGATGTATGTTCACTGTGCCTGTATGTACGTGTATACATAAAGTCACCACAGCTTTTTTCGTTTGCCTTTTTTTTTTGTTCTTCCCATGTGAGCACCCGCCAGCAGAGGGTGTACAGATTAACTGGAAAGCCTTATTTCTGAGCTGTGGTTATCACTGAATGGCTTCCTCCTGGTGTTAAACTTGAGAGTAGGTTAATTTAGTACATCAGTGTCTTGTTGTATTGTGCTGTATACAACAACATGGGAAATATGGGAATTACCTCATGGAGAAAGGGGGAAAATGAAGGGAAAAGGTAAAAGATTGCACAGAATACTTATGTATTTAAATTCCATTACGTACAAACATTCATTGATATGTGGGAATGCAACTTGTCTCTAAAATTAAACAAGTGTACAGGTATTTACAGGATTGTAGCCTAAAGAATTATTTGTGAATTTGCCTGTTTATGTTGTGCAGTATTTAAGAAAGTTCACAGAGTGACTGGTATTTTCTTAATTTCTATTATTCCAATTATTTTAGTCAATAATATTTTTAATTACACTGTTTCAAGATGTGCCTTTGATAGGTGTTAGGAAATCGAACAGTAGAACAATTAACATTGAAAATATTCTTATAAGTTGATTAATTACAAAAGTAGAAGTTCCATTCCAAGAATGATTCTAGGATATCAAAATACAGTTTTACCTTCAGTTGGAATAAAGGTATTCTTCACAAATCGAAGTATTTTTAATTATGGTAAAACACTTTCTTGAAAAGGCAAAATAGTCTTTGATAGTGAAGTCAAAACATCTCTTATAAATCGGAATGATGCAGTTTCAACAAAACACTTGTCCAACAGGAGTATCACGATGGCGTATAGCAGCCAAGAAGCAATTCTAAACAAATACAAAATTAGGAAATTATATAATATTTTTTTAAACTCTCAAGGACTCTTAGCTCTCTGCTTGTCCCTAATAGCTCTTTGTCTGCTTTCTTACCTTCAGAGTGATTATGTAGTACTTACATACATAATTTTTGCCCAAATAATGTACCTTCAAGTTCTGTTGCTTATCTTCTGGATATATGGTGATTCAAGTAAATGATTTCAGTATATGAGCAGTTTTATGGCCTTCTCTCCCTCTTTCTACCATTGTATGAACTATTTCCTCTTTGCTTGACTTTTTTAACAGACTACCTGGCAGGTAGTGTAAAAACAGGCTCCTCTTGCTCAACGTTTGTATAGGTGTGGTTAAAATTGTATCTGGTGGGGTTTGTTTGTTTGTTTTTATCTGCTGTTGCCTTTTAACCGATGTTACCTGTGTTGTCTCTACAAGAGTCAGAATAAATCAAAATAATTTTGTTTTGTTTTTCTTTTCCTCTCCGGAGTCAGTGCTCTGCAGTAGTTTTACTGAAGTTGCTGTGTGCCCACAGGGAGGTCTGCATCATTCCTGGTGATGATACATGAGAAGGAAAAACAGTTGAGAGTTTAGATCTGCTGAGTTTGGAAAGTTGTGAAATATACTTAAAAAAATTACACACATTTGAAGCAACATGATACCATTGAAAGACAAGTCATGAAGCCCCAAGGGGGCATGTTTAGTCACTTGGCAGAACAGAATAGCATTAAGCATTCACTTAATGAATGAGTCCGTTGACAGTAAAGTGTGTCCCCCTCCTCGACTTGAACTATTAAGAAATATTAATACGTATGTATTTTGAAAACAATCTGTGGCAATTCATAATTACACCTTCCGTGCTACCATTATCCTGAAGAATTTTTTACTTTGTGAAATCATTTGTCCATGATTGCCTCTTGCATCTGTTTACTGTAAGGTGTTCTGAGTTTTTGTAGTGTTTGGTGATAAAACAGATCAGCTGTGCTTTACAAGAGAGCATTGGGGATTAATTGTCAAATGCTGTGTAGATAAGCTAACAAATGCCAAGCAGAATTAATTGTATTGAAGTTCATTGTTTCCGGAATATTTTTCTGACTAGAAATATAACATAAGCTGTACATACTCTTTCTAATATAGGCTTTTTTTTTTTTTTTCTTTATAACAGAAACCCTACAAGTAGGCTTAGTGATTGGAGGTGGAAGAAGTTGTTAGCTTTGTAGTTGGATGTCAGTCAAATGTCAAAATGTTTTTGTCCACTAAGTTCATTCATTTGGGTTCTTGGTAAAAAATGTATATACCTCCTTCTGCAGGTCCACCTTTAAAAAGCTTTACTAAGGGTGCTGTATTAGATTGTTTGGGGATAGGAGGAGTTTTAAGGCTGTTTTCTTAAAGTTGCTCAACTAAACCAAGGCCCTTATCCATGTCTGTAACCATGACAAAATTCTAATGACTGAAAGGTAGTACTCCACAGGGAAAAAAAAGGTTTCCCATGTTGCTTCTATGTTACCAAGCGCGTTGTTTCTTTAAAGTCTGTTTTTTTCTGAAGATAGTTATGCTGCCACAAAATACAGGCATTTTTAATGTAATGCAGTTTCATTAACATCCTTAAAGATGAAGGCTGAACTGCTTTGATTAACAATCAAACTTACAGCCTTTCTGACTGCGGCTCTGAACAAGGAGATAACTCCTAATTCTTTCAGATAACACTTCTTGCTGTCATGGCTTCAGGGTGTGATCATCATATCTGACAAAGGGTGTTTGGCTGTTTCATTCACCAAGTCATTTAGAGAAACAATCTAACACAGACTGGCTTTTGAAAATTAGGTTTCTGAAATTTAGGTTTCCAAGTCATTTAGATGTTTTTTGAACTTTTAGTAGCCAGATTGCCTATTAGTCTTATGATCTATGTGTCACACTCTCAGGGATATACAGCATGTCTTCAAAGGGTTCCTTCACATTTAACACTGGAAGCAACAGTAAACTTAACTGCCCCACCTACCCTTTGCATTTTCTTGACGTTTCAGAATTTATCAGCTAAAATTGTGCAATTATCACTCAAAGGATCACATTCTCATAAAAAAGAGCTGCATCTCTGGATTTTACTGATGCAAGATCATCTTAGTCATCTGACTATAGTTCCCATCTGTGCATCTTTTCATGTTCTTACTGAGATATTTAGAAAGCCAAGAAAAATTATGTGACTAGCCTAGCAGCTGAATCATTGTGTTTTATGTTGAATATCAATGCTGGCACAGGAAATGCAAGATACTAACTCAGATCTTTTTGAATGATTGAAGGAGGAAGAGGATTTGTAAACAGTTTGCAGTGTAATCATGGAATCTTTATCCAGACACTTCTATAATTTAATAATAATAATTTTAGATCAGATTGTGGCTTGGGGTTTAGGGGGATTTTCTATTTGTTTTTGTTTTCAAGAACATTGCCTTTATGTAAATAACACATTTTGCAGAAATTGTCATGATGTCTTAATTTTCGTGTCTCAATTATTATTTCATAATACCCCATATATGTTAATAATTATGCATTATGTTATGAAAAATGCATACATATTTTCAAAGACAAAGCACAAACAGTTTGCAGTAATTAAAGTATAAACTGTTGCTGAGCCACATTAAAAAAAAAAAAGCCATAATAAGCTCGTTAACATTAGAAGAGGTTTTAATGTTTTAATAGGACTGAATGTTACATTTTCACCCATATCCAGGTAATATTACAGCTGCAGCAGCCCAAATTTATCAGTGTTTTTATTTGGCTGTGACAGCCAAAAGCAAACCCCATTTTGTTTAAACTTTGACAAATAAAAATAAATTTTAATCTTTCTTCCTCCCCCCCCTTTTTTTTTTTTTCTGTAGGCTTAAACTGAACAAACAATGCCATTTTTAAAGCATGACTCATTCAAAACTACACCTTAAATGAGCAATTGTTCGTTTCATCGAAGTGGTTCCTTTGCCAGGCTTTGTATTGATGTGTACAAATTAATCTTTTTTTATTCACAGTACAAGACTTGTGATCAAGTAGTACTGTTTTCCTTGAGATAAAAATCTTTATTTTGTATCCAGTTTGCACAGAATGTTTTCTAATAGTGTCTTGTGCCTGTTCTTTTGTAACAGCATTTTGTATTTCCAGTGCATTAAATTTGTATGTGTGGTTTATATAGAAGTGGCACTCAAAAAAAAACTGAAGGAAAAAAAGAACAAATGCACATCAGGGTAAAAGTTGTAGGAGAGATACGTCATTTTACCCATCTCCTAGAAAGCCAACATTAATGAGAATATGCAAAAACTACCCCCAAAAAAGCCTAACAAGACAAAATGCTAGTAGTAGCTACACACACATTTTATCTTTCATTCTTAATACTGTATGAAAAGATTCCAAGTAAAATAAAGCAATATAGGACAGAATTACACATGTAATAGAAAAATCTCAAGCACATTATGATTTGCATGAATAGAAACTTAACATTTAAAGCCATTCATTTCAAAGGGCACATTAAGCAGGGATCAGGAGAACTCATTGCAGAAATTTTGGAAGCCTTTCTGGGGCATAATGTTTACGCTTAAAAAATATAATCCTTTTTTACCTGGAAGTGTAAAGCCACAGTCACAATTCTGGAATGAAATCTTCTGAAGACTGTTACCTAGTGAGTGGGGTGAAAATGTCAATTTCAATAACAGTAGGTACCCACTAGAACAAGTGGTTTCTTTACTGATCTCTTCTTGCTTGTTGTAAAGGTACAGTGTCAGACTTGGTTTGTTGTTTTACTGTGTATTTCTGGGTTTTTCTCCTTGCCCTACCTGATAGGTCTTTGAAATGATACCAAGTCAGTTATATTTCAACTAGTTTCATTCCAGTAGCTTGCTTTGGGATTGTTTGGGCTTTCAGCACACTGAAGGGATATTGCTATTTTCTAAAAAGCCTTTAAATTGATATTATAGTAAAAGATTATTGCTAAAGCTGATATTGGGCTTGATTATTTGACCAGTTTCTCATGTAAGTGACATAAACAATTAAGTTACAGCAAAACTGTAATTTGAGTTAATTGTATTTTCAGGTCTCTGAACAAAATGAATTTCATTACAAGGCTTTCTGCTTTTTGTCTGAGGAAAAGCAAGATGCAACAGAGGCACCAAAGTAGTAGACGACCAACTGCTCCACTTGGATCACGGATTTTAACTGATCCTTCTAAGGTTTTTGAGCATAACATGTGGTGAGATGTTTTTCCAACACTGATTTTCATATATTTTTTGTATATTATTTACCATGATGAATAATGGTATGTAGGTGTGTGTATTACAATGGATGGCCAGAATAGATGTGTCAATGTAGTGCTAAAGAAAATTTGAAATTGTCATAAGTAACCTCACAGTTAGTTACAAGTGCTTGGTGACTTACGTAAAAAGCTGCTGAACAAGTAGTTAGTCATGGAATGAAAGGCAAAATACTGTTATAGATCAGTAATGTATTAGAAGACAGTGTAGAGGTAAGATAGTCCATGTTATTTATAATGGGAGAAATTTACTAGTTAGATACAATAATGTTGTATACTGGGTTAGTCCTGTATTTTAAAATGGACACATTTTGAAAGGAGCATGTATATTACTTGTATCCTTCTGAAGGTGTACTGAAGATGTTACAGAAAGTTCAGCAGAGATTTCCATGCAGTGCACAACTGTCAAAAGAAGTTGTGTCTTAACATAAATAAGAGATGTAATTGCAGAGAAAACATTAACATGTAAATGTTAACAAGAATAAGAATTGCCCTGATTTGCAGCAGTACAGCTCCGTCACTAAAAGGTATTCTTGTGATTAACATGGGCTCAGAAAAGAGTGAGAATGCTAGTCAACACAGCGGGAAAACTGACACTGAAAAGGCTAGGATTTTTGACCGTGGAATGGAGATGAATACAAAACAGTAAGTGATACAGGAAGTTTTAGAAGGATGGAAGAATATCTGAATCTATGTAGAAAGTAGAAGAATATCTGCCTAAGATATTTGGAAGACCAGGATTTTTTATTCCTATAGTTCATAACTTAAGAAAAAGGAATATTTGATGAAAAGAGAAGTGGGGATTTTAGCAGCTATACAAGAAATGATTTTCTACAGAATTTTAAAATGTATTTTTGAATTATGCCACACACCATTTTTGAGAACAAGGATTTAATTTAGCAAAATTTAGAGAAGACACTGGATATGGCTAATGATAACCAGTTGTGGTGTAGTGGGAGGTATCCCTGCTTGTGGCAAGGGGGTTGGAACTAGATGATCTTTAAGGTCCCTTCCAACCCAAACCATTCTGTGATTCTGTAAGTTCCTTGGGCAAGGAAGCTGGCTGGTTATTGCATTAAAAGAGGGTATTTCGGTGTCATAAATCTATGTGCAGTGTAATTCTTGAGCACCTTCCAGACTCGGTACCTCCTGCTAGGTGGAAAAATCCCTTACATGTGTGAATGCTGATTCAAATGTGGGCTATACAGTCAAGGTAGAAAAAGATTTTAAGGAAAAGGCCACTCTTTTCCTGTAACATTGTACCTTGAAGAAACTCAGTTTTAATTTTTTAATTTCCTTCCAAATAACTGATCACTGTAGCTTCAGTTTTTATTTCTAGCATTCGGTAACAGTCTAACACAAAGTTGTCAAACTCTGATGCAGGTGGTTGGGATGGAATGTGAAGGTGGGATTGAAAGGAACAGTGTTGTTCAGAAAGTGGATCTGCAGATGAATCCATGCAGCTCAGAAGAGAAAATGGGTAGAACTGAGTTGGAGTGGAGGTTGCATGGAAGTTGTGAAGGTCTTGATAAATCAAGAACCTAGTTGTGAAGTGGGAGGAGGTCCTTGGATCTGTAACTTGCAGAATTGGCATGGTTCTCACTAGGGAGATAAGGGGGATCAGGATGCATGATGGTTGAACTAAGTAGATTGTGCAGGGTGAGCATAACATATTCATCTTCCCTAGCATTGATGTATAAGGATATATTTATTTTGTTTTCCACTCTTTCATACTTCATAAAGTGGCATCCTTCCTTTTGCCTGTGGTAGATTGGCCGGGAGCCAAGAGCTGCTAGGAATACTAAGCAAATTAAATTTGGGAACTAATGCTTTAGATACTTACTGTGGTGCTTTTGTGTCATTTTGAGAGAGAAATAATGAATGATGCCAAACACTGGAGCAAGAAATATCTGCTTCTATTCAGGTTAGTAATTGACATAGTTTTCATGTATTAGTTTTCAGAGATAATTAAACCCTGTGTTAGCAAACAATTAATGGAAAAGGGCTAAGTCGAATAAGCTGAACTGGAAGTAGCATTGCTTGATCTCATGTCAGGCCTACTCATGTTAACAGTTTCTGGTGTGGTTAAAATGGATAGCTTGCTTTACTGCTAGCAGTGTTCATCTTAAAATGCTTACATATTTAAACACTTACGTACTTAGAATTCTATATTCTGTGTTCCTGCCAACTTGTGTTGCCGAAGGAGCTGCCTCATTTGAAGCATCCAAACTATGTAAATAGTTTGCGTAAGAACTATGCTATGTCCACTCTTTTGCAGATTTTGATCAAGAAGCGTTGCTGCAGTCCTGTTGTTTGGGGTCTTCTATACAGCAATTTCTAGGAAAGAGCCAAAGATCTTTATTCAGCATTATGAATTTCCAAGGGGGACAAAAGGGAAAAAAATGTTATTGATGAAGATGGAGGACTTCAGGCACCTATAGAGACAAACACACAGTAATGGATTAAAACTCATCAGCTAAAGCACAGCAAGTCATCTGTCAGAAGGGCTGACTTTATATTATTATAATCCAAATAGTGCTTGGTTTTAGCTTGCTGGAATAGGCAAGGTCAAAACCAGGGATAGCACTGAGAGTAGCAAGTCTTTCCAAGTGAATAGCTGCATGGTAATGCTTGGGTCATTCAGTTTTATTCTACTACAGCACGTCTGTCAGGGCCTTGACACTGCACAGGAACATTTGCTATATGAACAAATACAGGAAGGGGAGAGGCAACCTGCTGGGGACAATAATGAGAAATATTTCAGTAGAAATGCGGAAATCAAGTCTGAGGCAAGCAGACAAATACATACCAATTAGTCTCCCACAATTAACAAAAGAGGAACAGTGAGGGTCTAAGAATTAAATTATCTGTATGTCACCAAGCATGGAACAGGAAGATGCTTGTTAGCTTTTAGAGACAATCAACTCTTTTCAAGTTGGCACCTTGTTCCTTTTCCCATAGTAACCAAAGGAATTTTAGTCATAAGCTTTCAGTTAATTGATTTCAGTGGGATTAGGATCTAATAGATTACTTGAATTATATTATCTAATTTTATCTGATTTCTGAAGCTGTTCAAATTGGACAACTTATAGGGACAGCTAATTTGCTTTTAAAAGTTGCCAGCAGTACTTTTTTGGGCATTGCCTTTGTGGCCTGATCCAAACAGGGAATCTGCAGGGAAGGCTGTTTAGTCATCAGTGTCAGATCTTGGCTTGGTTCCTCAACCCTTTAATAGATTAATATAACATTTATTTAACCACTTTACGCAAATATAGATAGCAAAGACTCTGGAACCACTGAAGTGCTGCTTGTCTTTTCTTATGAATGTCTTATTCTTCATTTTCTAAATGTTTCCTGTCTCTGTTCCCCAAATAAGTAAAATCCTCTTCATCAATTCCACCTGTTCCACTTGAATAAGTAGATTATCCTCTCTGTTTTCAGGAACAGCTGATTGCTTTGCTAAACGACCTTTGTTCCTCATCATAAACATTAGCAATGTGAAAAATTTCTTCCATCAGGGTGTTTGTTGATAGGTCTATTATTATATCCAGCTAAACACAATTCTAATGGGACACTCAAAATACATTCCTATAAGTGTACTAAATTGGCAAGATATATGTTAAATCTCCTTAATGGCTTTAAGATGAAAGAGGGTAGATTTTGATTAGATATTAGGGAAAAGTTCTTCTCTGTGAGGGAGGAGAGGCCCTGGCACAGGTTGCCCAGAAAAGCTGTGGCTGCCCCATCCCTGGCAGTGTTCAAGGCCAGGTTAGGTGGAGCTTTGAGCAGCCTGCTCTGGTGGAAAATGTCCCTGCCCATGGTGGGGGAGTTGGAACTAGATGATCAGATGATCTTTAAGGTCTCTTCCAACCCAGACCATTATAAGATTATTAAGGAAAAAAAAAAAGCATACTACTTCAGGTTCTTTGCAGTTAGCAGATTTTTCTTTATCCCTTGAGTTTTGCCTAACTAGTAATTCATTTTTATCTATCATACACTGAAACTTTGGGGGGGGAGGGGGGGGGGTGGTGGGGGGGTGGTGTTCTGTCAGTCTCCTTGTGGGCATTTGCTTGCATTCAAAAAAAAGCATATTTAAGACAGTATAGTTCATTTGTCACTGTTTTACCTGGGAAAAAAATATTATGGGAAATCCTATTTAAAGGCTGATTCTTCAACTGCCTTTTGCAGGGATCACATGCAGTGGTCACAAGAAGAAGAGAAGAATGCCAAAGAAAAAGCAGCAGAGAACTCACTTGTGAAAGTCCAGTGGGAAGAGCAAGGTAACAAATTCCCAATAGCTTAAAAAATCCTTTTAAAATGCTATTTATTAAAGCAATGAAAGATCCTTTCAAATCCAGGAACTCTTTTTATGGGTACATTTTCATATCTAAATTTGTTCATGGTGGGCTTTTTTCTTTTCTTCCCCGCCCTCTTTTTTTTTTTTTTTTTTTTTTTTTTTGGCCTCAAAAGATTGTCTCAAAGTGTATTTTTCTAGCATTTTAGTTAGTTACTTGAGCAATTTTGTATTTTGGGGGGCAATAGGCTTTATGTAAAACAAATACATTAGTATGGTGCAGTTACAAGTCCTGACTTCTGCAGCTCTTCAGAATGTTACACAGGACTGTTATTTCTTATTACATGGGACTGTTACTTCATTAATGGGAAAGAATTTGCAGCCAGCTAGGATGCTGAGGATGAAAGTTCCCAAGTTCAAATGCCTTTTAGTGATCTGTGGACTGTTTAGAGAGCTAGTGTTTGTACATTGTGCTGTATTTCAGTTAAGTGCTATGAAAGCTGCACTGGTCCCAGCTGGTCCCGGCTTGCTGCGTTGGCCAGGCTGAGCTGGGAGTGCTTCAGGAAGCAGTGTGTTCACTTTGTATGGAAGGTGTTCCGATACACCATGCAGAGTCTGCTCTGTAAGTTATTAAGGAATTTTGTGCCTGTCTTCAGAAGGGAAACAATGTTCTGCATTTCTGAAGAATGATAGCTCTAGGTTCAAGCTGGCAAACTAAAACTTAGCATACATAACTATCCTACAGTTTAGTCTAAAGCTGGAATATCAACTTGATAGTAACATAGAAGACTGGATTCTTAATTTGTTTCTTTATTAGAAAAATATTCTGAGAACAATTACTTGGATGTCCTCAGCCTCAGTTTACTTAGCATGTCTTGAACCTATCAAATTAGCTGGTGTCATTATGATCCTGTGTCCAGTTTCGTTGATGTAACTAGGGCCCATGTTGAAGTTCTTTTGAGTTACCTGTGAATGTGTCTTGGATTGTGTGCCCTTTATCACTTTAAATACCTTGGGATAGTCATCCTGTCCTTTTCTGTTGCTTCTCACATTCTGTACCTAAACACAGGAGTACAATGGTTTTTTTTTAAAAATTACATCCAGTATTTTCATTTGGTTTGTATAAAAGTTGAAAAAGAGCTCATAATTGGAAAGTAAGCTGTGTAACCATGTGGCTCATGGCATCTTTCTTTCTTCATCTACAATCAATTAGTTTGTACTGGTGAGAAATTTAATAATCAGGCATTTGTCTATTGCCAAGAAATACAAGAATCCATGGACATTTCTCATGAATGCCCCTCTGTTTAGAACTTGAATAGGTGAGCATTGCTGATAGTGTTCCTTCAGAAAGCGTCAGCTTCATTCTGCAAGTGGAAGTACATTTTGGCCTATTTGTGTAAACAATGAGCTAGACTGAAGCTAATGAGCAGGTTATTTTGGGGCTTTGGAAACTGCAGTAAGGGGAAAAAGACAAGACAAATTTCAACAATTTTATTGTATCACTAAAATAGTGATAGATTCTTCTGGTGAGCCTTGTTAAAACAAGAAAAGTTAAACTGAATGAACTCATGGTACTACCTTTAGGAATTTGATTCACTTAGCATGCCTGCTAGTGTCAAAAGATTCTGTTACAGAGAAAAATCTATTGACTAAGTAAGGATTTTTTTTTTCCTCTGAAGGCCCTAAGTTTTAGATTTGTCATTTTTACATGTTTTGGAAAATTTAGTAGTCAGGCTACTTAAATATACAAAATGAAACAAAAAAATAATAATACTACTGCATGCATGGTTATTTACACCATGGTGCAGGAGTCACCAGTGAAAGAATTGAAAGTAGTGTCCTTTCCCTTGGACCTACCTAATACCATACTAACACAACTTGAAAGGCTGATTTTAGCCATTGCTTTCCTTCAATTCTGAAATCTGGAAGACTTGAGGGGAATGTAAATACAAGTCTATTTAAAATATTAAATATTAAGTGTATACTGTATTTAAATACAGTCTACAAGTCTGACCAGACCTGTAGAAAACTAGTGACTATAACAAGAGATGATAGTGATTTAAGAACCTTTTGAGTGGAAGTTATGCAGGTTTTTTTATACCAACTCTGAGCAGTCTATGAATGTGCAACTTGCACTATTGAAATCTGGCCTATATGACCTCAATCAACACTGCACTTATAATGTAAAACAAATCTGTCCAATTACTCTGCATGGCTGGGTCTTGCCCTTCAATAATACAATTGGATGTATTAAATGTTAAATTTAAGAAAACTATGCAGATTTCTAGGACAAGGCATTCTGCCACCTCCTTGTCACTTCCCACTGCCTGTCTGTGCCTCTAATGATAATTCCCAGCCTTGTTTATCTCTGAAAAGCTGTAGTGATTTAGGAAATAGTATTTTAAGATTTAAATGAGAGTATTAGGAGAAATGCACCATATATTTATTCTGTGCCTTTATATTCAAAGAATGATTGGGTCAGTGTAAGTGGGTACGGACAAAATAAAAAAGACAGCACATTATATGATGTAGAGTTAGCAAGAGATATCAAGAATAATGAGAAACAGTTCTGTAAATGCTTGGGGAATGGGGAGGCGGGGAAACAAGAAAAAGATTTGATTTGATACTCAGGAGGGATGAAGAAGGGGAAACCATCAACAAAAGGGACGTTGAGAAAGCTGAAATTCTTATCTTTTTATCAGCCTTCCTTTGAAAGAGTTAGCTGCAGTCCAGTGGCTAGCACAGTTAGTGCTAGGGAGAAGGAGGAAAGATCTTGTTCTCATACTGAGAAAGAACATGTTACAAAGTACATCCATAGAGTACACAGATGACTGGGAAAGCAGAAAAGAGAATATTTACTTTTTTGAAAAGGGAGGGCGTCAAAGAGAAGAGTCAGATGATGAGTTCAGTTCCTGGAAAAATACTGGAAGAGTTAATCCAGAGCTTGCAAGACACTGGGTTTGGAAGAACAAAGGAGATGAATACTGGCCAACAAATATTTTTCAGGAATAAATCATGTAAAATCAAGCTAATTTCCTTCTTGGAGATGGTTACAGGCCCTGGGGATAAGGAAAAAACAGCAGACGTCTTGAAATTTATCCTTAGTCAGGCTTCTGACTTGCTTTACTTGACATTTTCATAAGCAAGTTAGGCAAGCAAGAGCTAATGAAACTGCTTTTGGGTGAATGAATGCCTAGAGAGATTGTTTCAGAATGGAAAGCGGTGCTGGGCATAAAAATGTTTTGTTCCATGTCCAGTTCTGCTTCTTTTTTCATTAGTGACCTCAGGAAATGGACGACTTGAAGATGATATTAAGTGAAGAGATGTTTTAAATATGGTGAAGGTCGGGATTAGGATTCAGAAAGATCTGGACAAATGGTGGAGGGGAAGGATCTGAAAGACAAATATTTGCTAAAAATAGATGCAGAATATTTGGCTTAGGAATAATTTCTTGAAAAAAAAAAAATACTAGCTTCTGGAACAATTGGCTAGATAGTCATTTTGCAGAAGAAGATCTGAAGGTTGTGGTGAATCACTAGCTGAATCAGCAGTGTCATGCTGTTGCAAAATGGCAAACTGGGAGTTATAAACAGGATTACAGCCTGTAAGCCTTGTAAAATAGTCCTTTTGCGCTATGTTGATAATGCCTTTACCAGAATACAGCAACAAAAAGTACTAAATCAGTTGGAGAGTATTTGGAGGAGAAAAATGAAAATGATCAAAAGTCTGAAAGTCATGACTTCTGTAGCAAAAAAGAAAGAGTTAGGTTTGGACAATGTAGAAAAGAGATTGTTTATGGGAGACATAGTAAAAGACTTCAAATAAATAAAGAGGTCTTACAAAGAGAAGTGAGTAGTCTTTGCTGTATTTGGTTAATGGGACAATTACTAGACTTAAATTGCAATAAGGAAATTTCAGGTTAGCTGTGGGAAAAGGCTTCTAACTGTACAGATGGTGAAGGACTGTAATATATTACTGAAGAAAGTTGTCAAACTGTATGAAAGATGATATTTTAAGAACAAGTTGAACAAATTTCCATGGAGAAGGGGTATGAATTCCCTGACTGGATGAAATCCCTTTCAGTCTTGTTCTTTGTCATTCTAATGTTCAGTTAGAATGTTTTGTGAATTAAAAGTTAAAACAAAGGTCTATTGTAAGACTTTCTGAAGTATTTTGAAAGTAAGAAAGCCAGTATTTTGCTTCTGACTGTATTGTTGTTTTCTGTCAAAACTGCATTGTTGAATGGTTAAGAGTGAATTACTATCTGTTGGATATGCGGTAGCATTTATCACTCCAGTTCCCAGAACTGGATTTCTAATTGATGGTTTTATTGAGAGATGACTAGCTACCCACAAATTTGCAATTGTTCATAGAGTTTCATAAATCATTAAATTAATTTCATATAAGTATTACTTAAATAAGAAAAACATGGAGAACATTTAATTGAAAAGATGCATTGTTTTTATAATTTGAGGCATGAAAGCATGTCTTAGAAACTTAGGATTGCATATTTCAGTGATGCTGTTCCTTTATGTCACTATATTTGGGGAGGTGGGAGGGAAAGATGATCAGAAAGCCTGTCTGCCCCATCTTAAGTGACATAAAATCTAATTAAACCTTCATGGGAGTTATTTTGGGTACAGATTAAGTTCAGACCCCAAATCCATATGTTTTTATTTAAATGTGTACACTGTGGGAAGCTATGGATTTTTAAAATGTAAATTTGGGGTCTGAATTCCATGTTACTTTACAGTAATTTGTAGCTAAGCTCATATTCACCAATTTTCTATTTTGTTTTAATTTCAGTTAAATATGAGAGAGAAGCCAGTAAATATTGGAATGAATTTTACAAGACTCATAAAAATAACTTTTTCAAGGATCGCAATTGGCTGTTCCTGGAGTTTCCAGAAATTCTTCCAGAAAAAAGGAGAGAAAGGTTGAAAACAGAAGAAAGATCTTCAGAACTCACAAAAATAAACAGTACCAACAGGTTTTCACACAAAAATGAAATATTTGAAGAAGGAGAAAAATATTTGAAGAAAAGTTATGAAGGTGGTTCTACTTCTGTACAAGGAGATGTATATAATAAAACCCAAGCAAAGTCTCTTACTGACAATCCTCAGGGTAAAAACTATGGAAAAGAACTTGACAGGCTAGAATCCTTCCCTGGTAGTGATGCCACTTACAGAATATTAGAGGTAATGCACCGCACATGTTCCTACTCATCATATAGAACTCCACTTAATTGCTCAAAAACCTGATAAAGACTCTTAGTAAGTATCAAGAAAGTAAGCATTTAGAATTTGGCAGACTACATTCATTTATGGCAGAAACTTTCAGAGAAACCTAGGATCTGAGCTTTGTTTTCCCCATAAAGTTTCTTCCAAATCAGAATTTAGGGCTAGATTGTGAGTCAGTTTTCACTGGAAGCTGGGCTTCTAATTTCCTAAGGAAAATTATGTCTTAAAGTGCTTTTTTCTTAAAGTGCAATTACTTGATGCATTCTTGCCAAATGGTGAAATTGGGCAAGAATACTGCATTTTCCTATGCAGATTGAGAGGTGGATCCGCGCTTAACTTTAGAAATGCACACAGGAGAAACATGATCATAGAAGTGATTTGAGAACTGTAGTATGAGCTATTTACACCTTTTCTGTCCAACATACCTTCATGTCTAATGGGTCCTACCTACCAACAGACAAAAATAAGACAAAAAAACCCCAAAAACATAGGAGGTGTTATTTGTTCATTTAACTTTTTGTTTCTTTTCCGATTTTAGGTTGGTTGTGGTGCTGGAAACAGTGTCTTTCCTATTTTGAAAGTTCTATGGTATGTAGTATGGATTATATTTTGAAAGTTCTATGGTATGTAGTATATAGTGGTATGTATGGATTTTCAAATATGAAAGTTCTATTTTCATCTTATTTACTTTCTTCAGTTGTTGGTGCTAGACCAGTGCTGCAGGAAGTATTGAGTGGACTGTTTTACAGCCCTGAAATTTGGATTGCTTGCAGATCATAGATAATGCTGGTAGCATCAGTACAAGATATTCCTCATTCCTCATACTGGTCAACCTTAGTTTTTGGGGACCATATTTGCTGATAAGGTTTGTCTTCATGTGCATTCAGACTGATTTCTTGTAGTTAATCTTGGGCAGGTGAATACTCTTTTGTCTTATATGCCACTGTAAAGCTACCAGATATCTTTTCAAAAAGCCAAAATCAGAGACAGTAGGTAGTGGCATATGATCTACTTGTAACAAGTTGTATTATTTCTGAATTTGGCTGGTACACTTTGTCATGTTGTTCAGGTTTTAGTGTCAAGGCAGGTACGAGTCCTGCTTTGCGTTACTTAATTCCTTGAAACATCTTAATATGCTTATCTTCCTGTTTTAGAAAAAGCTGTTACGACAGCATGTCCTCCCTTCCATGTATGCAGGAA
Organism: Psittacula echo; assembly: GCF_963264785.1. Taxonomy (NCBI): domain Eukaryota; kingdom Metazoa; phylum Chordata; class Aves; order Psittaciformes; family Psittacidae; genus Psittacula; species Psittacula echo. The sequence goes on along the minus strand of NC_137743.1, from coordinate 66,304,365 downwards.
GGTTTTACTGGTATGGCTTAATATGTATCAAGGGTTGAAATAGATTTCTTTTATTCATGCCTCCAAAAGCTTGAATATGACAAGAGTTCATTATTCTATAAATGAATTCTAATTGCTCACATCACCACTATACAAAAATATTCCACTTGGCAGATAGGGAAACAGAGCGGGAGGAATCAAGAGATGCACCAGGGTTGTATATGGAACTTATTAGTGTTAGCAATGCGTCTTCATCCCACAACAAATGCTTTGCTTTAGTCAGCATGTAATGAAAGGGGAGCCCCGTTTCATATGAAAAGTTTGGAAAATAACAAGATTATATATAGAAAAGATATCATGTGGCTGTATTAAAAAGGAGGAGACAAACTTCTGTGTTTTCATCACATTAGTGAGGCATTAGTCATAGGTTGGCATTTTTGATAATTAAGAATCCACTCATTAGGTATTTTTCTTGGAGATTTCTATTCTTATGCAAATCCTTCGATCAATCACATCAGTTGGCTCACTGAACAACTCATATACTTGTCTTATATATGACCTGATGGAAACATCTCTTAGTAGCCCTGGCTTTATAACAGTTGGTTTTACTCTGAGTTTAATAATACAAAACTCACCCTCGTATACCTATGAAAAGAAGCCAATATCAAGTATGAGTGTACCCTGGCGACAGAAAAAATTTCCACTTGGGTTTGTAATGTAACTTTTAAACTGCTTCTCCCTGTTCCCCTTAAATTTTAAGTTAAGGCTTTTTGATACAATGCATCATGAAATCACCATCCAGATCAAGCTGTGTCTTTTTTTTAAGTTGACCTTCTATATAGCTCCTATTCTGTTGTAAAAAAAAATTGAAATAACATCCTAATAAGTCAATTAGGTCATCAGCTTAACCTTTCCTGAGGGACTGGTTGGGTCCAAAGCCTTGCTCCTTGTCCTCATACATGATAAATATCTAAACTCCTCAACAGTCATGGTGGGCACAGAGCTGTTAAAAGTTTTGCTGAGCAACAAGGATGGAATATATTTTGGTCTACAAGAGTTCTTCTGTTGAGCCCTCAGAGAGATGTCACTCACTCAGCTGTGTATACTGAGATCTTATAGGCACTGTCAGAGTTTGATTTGCTTTCTAATGAAGCCATCTGTCCAAAAACTCAAATATTTTTAAAGAGAGATTAATTGATCATGAGCTGGCTGTGAGTTCATCCCTTGGTAGGTTTTGAGGGGGTTGCTCAGTTTCTCTTAACTATATATTTTTTTTAAGGTAAAAAGAAATTCTCCCAAGAGTTACTGGTATCTTACGAATAGTACGAGAAAATTTGCAGCTGGCTTAGTCTTGGATGGGAAAGAAAGAGAAAACAGTGCTACAGGAAACTCTTATTCATCTTGGCTTACAAAACAAAGGAGATAATGGAGGGAAACAACCAATACTGCTTGCTTAATCTAATCAGAAGCACAGCAAGGTGGCACGAGGGAACCCAAACATCTACAAAACTGGATGACTTTTGCAACACTCCCACCCCTGCCCAAATCATATTGCTAATTAAACTGCATACATGGGCTAATGATAGAGACTTAAAGCAGTGCTTCTGTAACAAAATGTGACCTATTAATGTGCATTTATGTAATACAACACTAGGACATTGTCATCAATCCTGACAGCCCTCTGTGACCTTTTTTCTTTGCCTTTTCACTTCCTCCCTGACAAGGCTATAATTCTCCTTTTTATACTAACTGCCTGTTGGTATTCTTACGAATTTGTCTGCCCTATTGGTTCATTACGACCTATGTGGCTTTCCATGTGGTAGACATCAATAAGACATGCTTGATCAAGCCTGTGGAGAACCCCAAAGGGCCTTCTGTAGTTACATGAACACTGATGTAGACTTTCATCTTTTACAATAATAATTTTTTAACTCATGTTGGTTTTGTTTTCTTAGCAATACACCTGGAACATTTCTGTACTGTTGTGATTTTGCTTCAGGAGCAGTGGAGCTGGTAAAGGTAATTCATATGCTCACTTTAGAGTACCTTGTAAGCCTGTAATTCAGGAGGGTGCCAGGAAGCCGTCTTCATGAAAAAGAATGTGATAGCTTTGACAACTTTTAACTGAAGTTTTCAATATTCCAAAGAACAAAGTCTTACTGTATGTGGAGAGGAATGAATACCATCAGTGAGCTTGCTTCTCAGCTTGAGTATGATACCAGGCAGAATAGGCTTTTATATGAGATGTTTTACAATGCTGAAAATTGAAGAAAAAAGTTTCTTGAGTCACAGTAAACGTATTAACTACTACTGTTCTCTCTATGTCTCTTTTCATCTTTTTCCTGACAGTCACATTCATCCTACAATTCAGCCTGGTGTTCTGCCTTTGTTCATGATGTGTGTGATGATGCTTTACCCTATCCTTTTCCAGATGAGATCCTGGATGTCATTCTCGTTGTCTTTGTGCTTTCTACTATTCATCCAGACAGGTAAATGAAGACAAAAGGGCAAAGCAAATGGGTTAAATCTCTTATCACCAGAGGTTTTCAAGACTAGCAAAATAAGATAATGAATCTTTAATATAATATTTAGAAAACTGCAATATATATATTTATAACAAGGTATTCTAAATGCTGTTTCCCATTTTCATGCTTCAAGAGAAAACCTGGTCAGGCTAATTCATTAGCTAGCCTCCTGTCTCCATCAAAATACAAGGGGTATATTGTAACTAAATACATCCCTATTAAAAGTGACAGTGATTCAAGGCAATTATGATTAAAAAAACCCAGACATCTAGTCTTCTAGAAGGAAGTTGTTTTTAGTGATCAAAACCAAACACTCATGATTTGACATCTTACAATATGTTGATAAAGACTTAGGTTGCTGATTTATCCACACACAAATGCTTACATGCAGGCCTTTTAAACCAAAATGCATTCTGAATTTTGTAACTTGTTTTGGTTAAGAAAACTTGATCTAATTTTCATGCATAGTACTATGCTGAGTACTGATAGCCTTGTGACTAATGCTTCTCAATGTCTAATGAACCAAACTTTATGACTGTTAAGGCTGGGTGATTGTGAAAATGCCCTTTTTAATGGAAAAATGCAAAAGAGGGCATGTAAGTTAAACTCTTTTGACTGTTCCTTTAACTAGATCATATGAAGGGAAATACATGCTATATGCATGGTAGTACATTTACTTTAAGAACGTCATTAAAATGGGCTTGGCAAACAACAGTATTTGCCTAAGTCTGAGAACTGTTTCCCTGCCTAAGTTATTAATGATTAGCTTTGCAGAAAAATTTTTCCCATATAGGATATTGCTCCTTCCTGTTTGTTCAGAGATGAGCACATGAGTCATGCAAAGTCTGGGTCCAGATTTCAAAAACAGTTCAAGCAGTAGATTTCAGATCTCTGTAACTGCGATGATACTGCCAGGAAGGAATTGGACAATAGAGACACATTCATTCAATTGCTTTGCCTGTAGAAGCAGTAATCAGATGGTCTGTCAGAATTTCTGTGGACCTTTTCCTATTAGCCTTTTGAGAATGCTTGGTTTGTCTGTCTGTTTTGTTGATTTTTTTCTTTCCTCCACATATCATAATCTAAAGGCTGACATGGATGCTTGTGTGTGTGTGTATACACACATAAAGGTTTCTGTGTAATTACCTGTGTTGTAAGACCCACTTTCCAAGGATTTGTTAGTCATTACTGTCATCTTCTAGAATTAAAATGAGTGCATAAAGGCAAATGTAATCCAGATTCGCCTTGCTCAGTACACATTTTTTTCTGGAAGCTTTGAAAGTCACAAATGAAAAAAAAAACAAGAGAATGATGATGCAGAGCTTATGTACTTTGGAGACCTGGAAAATACATAAGAGGGACACATTTTTATTCAGCACAATTGTTACTTAGTGATTTCTCTTCAGGCTGTTGTGCTTAGTTTTTGATAATTGCTACTCTTGTACCCCATTTGTACACATTTAAATTCTGCCAGAAGGCCCCTCTGAAAGTTGGTTGCAGAATTTGTAAGGTATTGAACTTTTTGAAGCTGTATAATTAATGTGCTGTAGTCATACGGATGAGATTTCTCAAAGCACTTTCACGTTTTGTGCATGTAAACATTTTCTATATTCACAAAACTCAGGTTAATATGAGCAAAGTCTGTAATTCTGTGCACAACTACATGTCTTGAACAGTTTCTTAGTCTTAGGTGGTGCTGCCTTTTCTGTGTGTCTTGTGACAGCACGCTTGATTGCCTGTGTTGAGCATAGGCAAAGAGGACAACTTCTGGAGCACTTGGCCTCCTCTCAGGGAATTACATGCTTTAAAAGTGTATGCTGCTTTTTGTTTTTGTTTGTTGGTAGACATGATATTTTTTTCTGCTGAACTACATCCTAATTCTGTCCATTAAAAATGAAGGTAAAATGCCTGCGCTGCTGTTGCATAAGGACCAAATTGCATTAGTGCTGGAGATCTGACTTTCTTGGGGCAAGGAGGTAGGGCTTGATAGATAAGGGATGGTGTAATGATGTTCACAGTACACAGCAATGGTTTGCTGACTTTATATAGTTAAGTAGGACTTAATTCTTCTTTAGCTCTTTTCATATACTGCATCCTGCCTTTCCTTTCCATTCATTTTGCATTCACTCTGGCTCCACATCTTCTGCATGGTCTATCCACTTCCCTGCGGAAGGAAGGGTTGAATTAAGCAAGTGTGCAGACTGTCTTTTGTAGCCTAAATCCTTGTTTATTCTGAAAGAGTGAGACAAACCTAAGCCATTATTCATTACTCTGCAAAATAGGAAGCTCCAAGGTAAGGTTATAAAGTGAGAATGAAGATGCTCTGGTCCAGTGAAGGGAAAAGAGTTCTGTGTATGTTACTTATCCGTATCATGCATGCAGCAGACCGGTGTAATCTTGGTAAGGAAGAGTTGGTGTTAGATGCCACCAAGATTTGCAAACTTGTCATTTTGGAGTATGCAGACTTTCCTGCTCTAACTAGCGATATCTCTTGATGGAGTTCTGCCAGATTCCTCTCCTGACATGCTACTCAGATTTTTTCTTTCCATCCTCAACCATTACCTATGGAGATACTGTTTCTGTGTGTATGATCAGTACCTCCATAAAGAAATCAGATGTTTTTGTCTACCTTTCAGGCCCTGGATTTTGCTATGTACAGTAAGAAGGCTGAGTCTAGCTCACCAGTGCACACAGCTAACTGTTCATTCATTGCCTGACCCATATGACCCACATACTCAAAAACTCTGTTATAATCCATTTTTGAGATTCTGTTAAAGTGAAGGAAAAGGGCTCCTTTTCTCTTTCCAGTTTGTATTCTCTTACAGTTCCTTTTAAACTTTCGATTTAGAGGCTTTTTTTGTAGAATTCTTCCTGTTCACTAGTTCTTGGCCTTTTTGTGGTAAATATAGACACATCTTCTCACTGTAGTTTTGGAAATCTATATATATTTCTAGCATCTAGAAAAAAAGCAGTTATGCTTGCAAATTTCACCAGTATCCCATCTATTTTCTAAGGATGCAAGGTGTTGTAAATAGGTTGGCTAAACTACTGAAACCTGGAGGAATGTTGTTATTTCGAGACTATGGAAGGTACGATACAGCTCAGCTTCGTTTTAAAAAAGGTAATTCCTGAATGCTTCTGAAGTTTGCTGTTCATTTTAACTCTTTTTGGAAAAAAAAGTGACCTATCTTTTTTCATTACTGCTCTAATTTCTTAGGTCATTGCTTATCAGAAAATTTTTATGTACGAGGAGATGGAACCAGAGTATATTTCTTTACCAAAGGTATGAAATGGTATAGTTTTATTGAAAGATTTGCATGTCTTTCAAGATTATTTGGGCTATAAAAGCTCATCTTAGGATTTCTTCTTTTTTTTTAATTCTCTGCTTTTACAAAGGCCAAAGCTAGCTGTTTTAAGAAAAATAATTCCTCTTATGTGTACACTTGTTGTGTCTGGTGTCTGTAAGCAATCTTGCAGTACATCACTAGAAACTTTGTCTAAGCATCTTGCATCTAATAGTATGCTCAAATTCTGTTATTTAAAGAGGTACTTGGTTTCTTTCTTAAAATTGAGATAAGCAGGCTTGGAAGGACAGTTGGTAGCAGTGCTATGATCTTTTGTTGGTGACTCCGAGCTGTGAGGCTGTTTGCCCATCCAGTCACTTAGTTCTGTTGGCAGTCAGCTTAAACTGGTATATTTTAGCCCAGGTACTGGAAATTGTAAAAGTGAGTATCACAGTACTTTGGTTTTTTGTGCTCTGCAACCTAAGCTTTGAGCAATAGAGGTGGATCAGGATTTATCCCAGTCTGAGTAATTTTTAGAAGTGAGAAGGACCTGGGACATGTATGGGAAACCACTTGAATTCAAAGACCCTTCTCAGATTTTAGATGTCTTGTTTTGTACGTACTCATGACAAAGAAGCTTAAAGTTTTCCAGTGGTGACTGACAAGAATGAGATAATTACGTTGGCATAAATGTGTGGATTGTCGTTTGGTGGGTGAATTAGCTTTAGCTTGATAATATGTGAACAGTAACCAAATGGCATGCATTTGTTTTCCTCAACTCTGGCCTACTGAACCCTCTGAAGAAAGGGGATCTATGAAAGCCATGAATAATAACCAATGTGGCTTGGGCCTCAACATAACATTTTTTACTGTAATACAACTTGAGAGCTGTGAAAATGAATTTTGAACAAAGACATTTTACAGGCAGTTTCATTGATCTTTCAAATCTCAAACCAGATTTAGTTCCATCTTTGGTTGAACTGCAGGTTGTTAATTACAACATTCTACAAATGTTTTTTTTTAATTATAATAATTCTTCATATGAGAAAATAGATGAGGTATGGAACATGTTCAGCTTGGCTGGATTAACTGAAGTACAGAATTTAGTTGATCGGCGATTACAAGTAAACAGGAAGAAACAAGTGAAAATGCAGCGAGTTTGGATACAAAGCAAGTTCCAAAAACCATTGCTGCTATCTCCAAATAATTCTGCAGAAACCATCAAAAGGCGCCCTTAATTGTACCACGAGCTCCAGAAACTGAGGCAGATTTGGGTATGTATGTTTCCCATAAAACTTGTGTTTATCAACTGCAAAGAGCAAACATGGAACTGAAAACATTTCCCTGATTTTCTTCTTGTAAATTTATGTATGTGAAAATGATCGGGGCGGGGAGGGAGGGGAAGGGGAAGGCATTTCTTACTTCTGCTTTATATGCAATAAAGGGATACGCTTTTATTTATTCATGTGGCCAGGTCCTATTTTATTTCCATGAATATGAGTAGTCAGTCAGTAGAAGCATGTAACTCATTCCTGTTGAAATTCACAATATGTAAAAATTTTAGAAGAAACATAACTGTTTCAGAGATTTAGAGAAACAGAGTATCTGTTCTCACTATCATGTTAATTTCTGGGTCATATGTCTTTTAACTACTGTGTGTCTTGCAACTGTATTTCCTCTTTGGGAGGAAATTTCATGGTGCATAAATAATGGAGACAAAATCTTTTTCTGGTTTTCATGTAAGTTATCCTTTCATACTAACTGCATGTGATATGCGTAGGTTTCAGATCAGTCAGTGACTGGCATCCTCCATTGATTGATTTATCCCTCTGAAGTGTCCACTTTTCATCTATGTGGTCATCAGAAACATGCCAAACTCAAGTGTCTGTAACAGTAGTGATAAATAAGTTTGAAGTGCCATAAGTTGTAAACTGAACATCATGTAGAAAAGAATTACCAAAATGCCAGAACAGTGCTGAGACCAAATAGTTAACATTTGCCTGGATAAATACAAGCATGGTTTTTATGATATGTCAGATATGCTAGAGGGAGGAGCAAAAGAGTACTCCAGAGTACATTTTGTTAATACTGTATGCAGAATGTAATCACACTAAAATGGCGATGTACATGGCAGCTGAGATATTTTTGTTGTTTACAGAGAGAGGTTGCTTTCTTAGGGCTTGATTCTTAGAAAAAAGACAAATGCTTTTGCATTGACCCTAGGAGGATAGGACTACACTAGTATGTCAAGTGCTTTTAAGAAGAAAAACAAAATGCACACACTGTTTTCAGATGCAGACCATGATGCTGAGGCTGTTGAGCTGGCATTTAAAGATGCCATTTCTGCTATTTCAATGTAAATTTACAATCACTCAGCCACAAAGAGGAGAGGACAAGAACCAGGTGAATGAATAAAATAAATCTCTTGCTTCAACAAGGATATAGAATGCATGTGATCTATAACACGCGTGCAGCTTTGAATGCTGTTAATATAGTGACACTCTTGAAGTCTCTTTTCTTGCTTTTGTTTTAGTCTGAAGGGTAAGCATGTCACAGCTGGCAACCCATTTTTTTGCAAATAGTTATCTGCTAAGATAAGTAGAACCAACTGTCTTCTAGAAAAAAAATTAATGATCTAAATTTAGATGCTCAGTATCTTCATTCCTTCTGACAAGATGAGGGACCTGCTTAATTTTGTAAGCTCAGATCTGTTCCCAGAATGAGGTGTAATAAGGGGTCTCTGAAGGTAGAATTTGATGTGCATTTCTGGTGTTTCTGCATTCCCATTAGAGGAAGATACTCTTTCATGAATTAAGTGGCTTAGGAAGCTTTGGTTAGCAATGGCATTATTGTAGCCTGCAATGAAACTCTTCTGATATAAATCAGAAGTTAAAATGTAGCTGTGTTTCTTCAAGCCCTAAGAGACTGTAGCATCTCTGTGTGAGATATACGTAAGTATCTGTTTTAATTAGGTTGCTACCATGTGCTATTGACTGTGACTTCTGAGTATGCATAGCTCTTAGTCTAGTGCAAAGCATTTTCAGTTGCAGAATTTTCCAGGGTGGTGATGGTGATGATAAGCTCTTGAGCATCACACAATCTTATTCATGTGTGTGATGTAGATTTTCCATGTGTAGAAGCTAATGAAACGTTTGCTTTGGCTCTCACACTGCTATGTTGATTCTGGCAAGATTTTAATATGCTATGTTGTTAGCTTAACAAAAATGTGACATCAGAAGAAACCAAACCCTGAAATCTCTTTTGGCCTTGAGCAAAATTGGCTGCTTCTCTTCCACACCTTGAAGTGCAAGTATTGGCTCCCTCTTTTAGAATAGTGGTGCCTGGCTTAGAAGTAAGTAATAAGATCGGCTACTATTTGTAAGTGTAGAATATCCACTCTAAAGTGAACTGTAGCTAGTCTGAACAGTTGTAAGACTGATAGAAGAGGAAATGGACAGAGCCGTCATTCCCAATAAGAACTTTTGAATCTGAGTAGAACTTTGTGTTTTGGCTGTGTGACATTGCAGTTTTCAAAAAGCTTAAGCGAAGACATGGTTCTTAAAGTACTTCAAATTATCTGTATTATTTGTGAAAACTGGTATTACAATACTGCCAAAAGAAAGGCAAGTAGAACTACTGAAGTAAAAGAAAGAAGAGAGATGCAGACATCTATATAGGAAACTCAGTTTAAAATAGCTTATTGTTAATTAATTTAGGGGGGTAGGAAATTAAGGCGTTGCAAACAAAGTGTGCAATAGTGTAGCATTTGCAATCCCAGTATAGAAAAAGGCTGTAAGTTTCACTTTTTGAAATCTGAAGTTATTTCTCTATTCAGATATGTACCTGAAATCTCTAAACAAATACCAGACATTTTAATTGTTAATTGCTCTGGGTTTGGTTCAGCATGACTCCCTATGCTGGTAAAGCAGACTTGTGAATGTATACAAATGGCAGTTAGAGCAAGATAATCTTGTTAGAATTGAGTTTTGGCCCCATTGGCTTTGGCTTGCTTTAGCAATAGCATGTACTTTTTGCCCATCTCCATTGGTACTGCAGTACATTTACATACAGGGGTACATGAGAATTGTACTTACTGGTTTAGAACTTGTGATTTTAAGCAACTACAAGAGAGCTGTAAAGAAAGCAACGAACCTTTTTTCTTACACTAATTCTGAAGTATCTAGTCAATAACAAACCATATAAAAAATGTTTGTTTATTGGTTGTTTTGTTGTTTTTGGTTTTGTTTTTTTTTTTTTACAGCAAAAAACAAGACGGGTGCTTGTGCCTTATCTACAAATCCACTGAATCTGAAGAGGACAAACCAAAATGCAGGATAAACTGGGAGACAGCAGGAATTCTAGTGACAGTAGGGAAAAGTTTCTTGTATTGGAGACTACTATTTCTGTTCTGTCTTTAGCTGAGTTGCAAGCAAAAGACAAGGAAATCTGCAGATTCTGCTGTTTAATAATGACTACAAAATTGTGACAAACCCTCCTGAAATTCGTATTAAACACCAGTAGAAATCACATAAATTTTTCTACTTCATTTTGATTTGTGGTGTCATCTTTATTCACTGTTCTGCAGTGTTCTTTCATCTTTGACATATGCCTTATTTCCTTTTATTCCTGTGCATAGTAGACAATTAAGCAGTTTCCACAGGAGTTATATACACAAACATTTGCAGTAAGGTTTGCTGTCTGGGCTGTTTCTAGGATTGAAGCAAAAGAGTTTTGTTTCCTTCTGTGCAGGCCAGATTGCTTTTTATTTTTGTGTGAATGCAATGAGTTGTATAGATGATAAATTAATATAGCAGTAGTTCCTGTATTTTTAAATTCTTTTAAGCTAAATATAACTTAGGGTATGCTGTTTGTAATGGCAGTGATAATAGTGCCTTTCTTCATAGAGTGTCTTCGTAATGGGTGATTGAACAGCCTTGGAAAAAAATCATATATATAATTAAAATATTAATCACCACTGTTGCTCACAATACAGGTCACTTTGCGTTTCAGTATCTGTAGACTTCTTTCCATGTTTGGAACAAAGATTGGATATTGGAGAGGTTTTCCAAATCGGTTATGTGCCAGTTGCCCTCCTTTTGAGAATCGGCCAGAAACTGGACAAATCTAAATCTGCTAAATGCAGTTACAGTAAGTGTATTGTCAGTAAGAACAACATGGGTCGCCGTGGGCATCTTGGCAGATTCTTTGTTGTACCTGGTGGTCCAGGCTTATAGGTCATGCCTAGAATGGCCTTTGAGCTGAGAAGGGAACTTCTCTGTCCAGTGACTGTCCTTTACCCTTTGCTAGCACTAAGCAACTAGAACAACTTGCCTGATTGGAAAGCAAGAGCCATATGGGCAGAAGGGGAGGAAGATAAAGATACAGCACAAAGGCAGACAGGAGGAGTGAGTGTTTCCTCTGAGAACAGAGGTAAGAAGGAAGCTTGGACATGAAGATGAAATGAAATGAAGAACTGAACAGGGAACTGAGGAACAGAACACCGTGGGCACCATATAGGGAGATGTATCAAGAGACAATGTGGCAGGGTAAGGATACTGGCCAAGAAAAATTAGTGAAATAAAATTGAGGAGTCAAGAAGAAGAAGATAGGAAATAGGGTGTAACCTGGGTAAACAAAGGACTTGGGGTAAAAATTGGAGGTGGAGAGACCTATCTTCAAAGTCTTTTTCTTCCAAGTGGTACTGTATTTTCACATCTTGGTGGATTATAGGTTTTGTCTTTCATCCATATGTGCACAGTGTATTTCAATTTATTACGAAGATGGAATGTTTCATTTGTTGTAGTTTGTATGGGCTATGTACATGTTTGCAACAGTGAGGCAGGTTTATGATACACCTGCTTTTGCTTTTTTCCTTAGGGAACAGTGTTTTTACCTTTTTTCTATAGTGACAGAAGCCACAATCCTAACCTCCTGGGAAGCAAATACAAAAGAATAACAGAAGTGTCTGCATCCTGATTGTGTTCAGTCAAGACAGAACAATTAAATTTACTCCATATATTCTGATGTCATCCCACTTCAATCAAGACCAAATCTGCAGATTATCACCTTGAAGTGCCTCCCAATCTCAGTCTCTATTATACTTACATCTGTTCCATAGAGTTTAAATGAATTTATATAAACTGGAAATACAATTTAAAAGGAAAATAGGAGAATAATCTGAAGGCTTTCTGGGATTATAACAGTTTAGAGAAGGAATATGTTTATTATTTTAAAACCCACTCACAGTTGCAGAGGAGCACTCATCCAAGAGGCTGAAAATTTAGGTTATTTGAGGTACAGTGTACATCATCAAGAATATTAAACCTAATGTCTGTGTTATGAAGCTTTGTTTATTTAACTTGCCCAGAGATATCTTGTCAACTGTTATCATGAAGAAGGAGTTGGCAACAAGATAGTCTCATTTTCTCAGGATATTTTATTGATCAGGTTACTACAATGTTGAAGGGAACATGAAAGATTAGGAAAGCAAGTGACTTAGTTTAATGATGGCTAAAACACACTAATGATATATACAATTTGATAAATGTTCAAAGAATAATGAGTGTTCCTATGTATTGATACTAAATGAGCTTATAAGTTCATAAAAAACATAGACTTGATGTATGCTGCTAGTTATAACAACAAGCAAAATGTTAGAATTTATAAATATGATGTAAAAATAGAATGCTATATAGTTATAAATGTGATTTTAAAATAGAATTCTCTATAGCTACTGCATAAATCCAGCATGTAGTCTTCTCTGTAGTATGTCCTGTTCAGCTAGAAAAAGATGCAGTACAAATAGGTGATGAAAATTCCTGGAGACATGAAAAAAATTTATAAGAAAGCAGGTTAGGGAAATGGATACTAGACAATGTGAGGATGGCATATAACCCTATGTTATGCTATTTAGAAGGTCTAGTTTATCCCTTTACACAACACAAAAAGCAAGGTAAACTAGTCATGTTGGCAGGCAGCAAACCTACACTGATACAGTGTGCCCTATAAAAACACAAGGAATCACATTGTTCACAAGGCTAAAAGATTGGTGAGTTACCAAAATTGGGTTATATTTTTCCATTTTTATTTTATATATGTGAAAGGGAAAATCTGCGTATTTACTGTTACGATTTTAAAATGCCTCCAGTAAAACTAATCCAAAACCCCAACAATCCTACAATCTGTCTCATTACCTAACATTGCACAGCAGTAGAGCTGGGGAAGAAACCTGAACACGGTCTAGTAGGCACAGTTTACTGAATTAAGAAAAGAGGGGAGTGGTGGTGAAGTAGCAAAAAAAGATAACATACTAATTGGCATGACAACAGATAGTCCTGTAGCAATGATACAGCAGTTAGTATTTTATATAGAATGACAAATTCAGTACAGTGCCTGAGAGGGAGACATCAGTCTTGCCACACTTTCCTGTCACTTACAACAATATCACTGTAAACTGGCATGTGGACAAGCCAAAACCCAAAGAATAAAAAGAATTGGTTTGCTAAAAGAGCATACAATTGATTGATTATGGTTGGGTCAGAATGGCTGTATCAGAGGGTTTGACTGCAGAGCCAACATGACTTTTTTCTTTAGTGTTAGGCGCACTGTACCTTCCATTTCCTCCCAAATAACAAGTGCTCTTTAAATGGAGGAGCTGCATCTTTGAACTTGAATAAAAGGGTTGTTGTGCAGCGTAGGATTTAGTAGATGGGCTTACAGAATCTGAACCCTACCACTAGTCTTTTATTCCACACAGCTTTGCCATTTTAAGGCTTCTGTTTGCTACATACCCTATTAAGAGCACAGTAGTCAGATGTCATTCTGAGGAATCGGGCAGCTTAGTTTCCAATGACATTGATTACACTCAACAGTGAGAGGATGAGAAAGAGTGGTGGGTGGAGAAGTGAAAAGGCAGTGTGAGGCATTTCAAGGAGGAGGTTTGCATTCCATCACTTACATGTGGGTGACAATCCCTCTGAGAAACAGTTTTTACTCTGAAGTGGAGCAGAGTTGAATCTTCTGTACTCACGTTTAACCTCCGTCCCTGCAAACTACCCGTGCAGCCTGTAGTCAAATGTGCTTTTACTTAAAACAAAGAGAAAATAACAGTAGCAAGAAGCTGCATCTTTAGAATGGAGCTGTGATTTCACAGAGAGAGACCCTGGCATGTTAATCCATGTCAAAAATGGGTGCAATTCTCAATGACAACACTAAGTCTGTTTACACAGGGGCTGAGCTAAACCCAATGATGAGACACAGTGCTGTTCAAAATCAAGTATTTAATCCTTTTCAAATTTTTGTGTTCTAACAACCAAAGATGCTTTTGTTAATAAAAGATGGCATGACAAAGCTGTGATTGTCACTGGGCATGACTTGCTTTGAGATAAAAATTGCAGCAAACACTCATAATCTTATTTTAGATAAATATTTCATCTTGTTATTCAGGTGTGAGTATTAGTGAGTTGAATAAATACCCACTGATAGTTACCAAACTCTGAAATCAAGTCTGTTTTTAAAATTGGAAACAGCCTGAGCTATCTTATACAAAGAGACAACAAAATCATAGGGGCAAGAAGTCTATGTTTCTTTTTACTGAAGTTCACAAGGAATAAATGTCATCAACAACCTTGATTTTAGTTTCTTCTTATTTTGCATGTACTTATTTTAATAACAAATGAAAGCAGATGAAAAAGGAAACTGCGTGGCACAGTCTGCAAAGCATGTAAGCATTAAAATAGTTAACAAACTACTAAACCACACTGTTTTCTTCTTGCATCAATTGACTTGAGGCAGAGTAATAGAAACAGTAAATGTATATTTTACTTCTAAACAATTAATGCTGATAAAAGGCCTCAGGGTTAAATCTGAAAGAAAAAATTTTGAATCTTTATCTCAGATTCTCAATGTCATTTATGTCAATATAACTCCAGAAGACATGGAGTTGCTTCAAGATATCTAATTGCTTGCAATTAGAATCCAGATTAGCTGGTCCCTAATACTCCTTGTACAAGTAAAAATGCAAACCTAGAAGTACGAAAATATTCTGTCAGTAAGAACATCTATGTTAATCATTTAAATACTGAAGTCAAAATCAGTTGCACAGAGACAATAGCTCTGTCCAATGCTCTTTACTTTCTTTAAGGGCTGAAATATTGTTTGGTTTTAAGTTGCTCACATATCTGTGTTTGTATTTTAGTGTAAGATATTCTACATTTTTTATCCTACGACATTCTCTAGCAGGTAGTATTAGGAATTAAGATAAGTGATTAACAATAATATGCTCAATACTCATTAATTTTTGCTATGTTTCTCTCTTCTCCTTCTTTCGTGAAAGTACCTGTGAGAAAGTATGCCTATTCTTAAACTTAACAGTCCTTTGAAGTCCAAAATAACAAAATTTGGACTCTCAAAAAAACAGGAAGGCAAAAAATGGCTTTTTTTAACACATTGCCAGGAAGTGAAAATTCACATTTATGTTTCCCTGTCTTTTCAGATATCATAGAAATTGTGTTATTCCATTACCAAAAGACTTTGCATAGTGGTATGTGTTTCTAAGGAAATACCAGTAAAGCAGTGTTATTTAAACTTACATTATGCTTTGGGCTTCCTGTCTTTTTCACAATTGTTTATTCTCCTTTTCCTAAATCAGTCCATCAGATTAAAAAAGAAAACAAACTTAACAGCACTCTTTGAAAGCCACAAATTGTTGATGATAATGCAGGCAAATAGTAATTGAGTGTTGTTTCAAGTGGATTTTCCTGCTGTGAGCCCAAAAATAGGACAGTTTTATTTGCTATGCTACCAGCATTTTATGTGTGTATGTTTGTGATACTTCATATAATTTTCATGTGTTTGTTTCCAGTTACTCTACCTTCTGATTTACATTAATAAAGCTTTTGGATATTCCCAAGTGGAATGTAAGTATTACTTACATATTACTTACATTATCTAAGTATTACTATTTGTATTCATAAAGTGAATAAATACAAAGTTTAACATAAATCTCCACATGTAACTATATGCACAGTGACAGCTTCAGGCCTCTTTGTTTTCATCCCCAGCTTACTTAGGCGAGATCAGCAAGGAATGTGCAAACTTTCCCCACAGGAACCTAGAGAGACCTTTTTTATTTCTCTAAGAGTGCTGCCAAGTACTTCAGTGCTTCCTGAGTTTTGTTTGTGTTTTGGTTTGGTTTTGTTCTAAACACAACAAAACAGTTATTGCCAAAGAGAAGCCTAAAGGGCTTAGATTATATACATATATGCATACATATATGTGCATGTGTGTGTATAAAAAGGAGAGCATTGAGAACATCAGCAGGCTGGGAGGTAGAGGAAATTGGCTGGCATCCAATTAAAGAGAAGTCCAGGCATGAGAAAAAAGAAATTCTTTATAGAGGCATTTGATATAAGGTAAAAGAGGAAGTCTATATGCTTAGAAATTCTTCCTAAACCCAATGATAGTACGGGATGAGAAGTAAAAGAAAAGTTATTAATGGACTTTTAGTTTTTAGTCTGGAAAACCGTATAAGCTGTAACTTTCAAGTTTGGACTTTCTAAGCACTTTCATACAAGGGGCCTGCTGGGGATCCACATTCTTCTGCAGTCAGTATGGGTGCTGAGTCATCAGGAAAGCTGGCCATTTGGTTTTAGGTTTCTAAATATAGAGGTGAACATTTAAAGCCCTAATCTGGGAACAGTGGACACTCGTATGCAGCTTTGGTGACCTGAATGATTTAATTCTTTGCAGTGCTCTTATCAGAACCAAAGCTGTGCCTGTATTACACATAGCCCTGAAAAACTAGCTCCTATGACCAAAAAAAATAATAATTTAAAAATCATTAAAAGAAATGGAGTAGCAAGTTTCAGTCTCTGCTAAGCATCAAAACTCCCTCAGGATAGCTCATGTCCTCTCACTTTATGCAGAGGAGGTGGAACAAGTAGGCCTTGGGGGAGGGAACAGAAGAGTAACCTAACTTAAGGAAGGAAGCTTAGGTTAAGCCTTAGAAGAGGTGAATTTTAAGCCTTCAGTTGAGTTTTAGCTATTGTGTTCAGGAGGTAAGGAGTGTGACGTTTTGGGAGTATGCCTGGAAATTGTCAGATCTCTGAATAAATATCAGAGAACTTTTGTACTAACTTTCCCGTTGCAGTTGGTATGTTTTACCCACTTTCAGTACATGGGTTGGTGGGTTCTTTTAATTTCTGATGAACTTCAGCACACTTCAATTGTTTGGGAACTTTGCTAAAATAGGTCCTTTGACATTCAAAATGCCATGGCAGAGAATCAGAATTGCAAAAAGGTGCTTTCACTTTCACTGTAGATAAATTTATATAATCCAGTACTATATAGTAGGAGGTCCTTCTTAAAAAGGCGAGGGTTTGCATTGGTGATTCAGTGTTTTATTTTGAGAGCATGCTGTGCCGTCTGTGTAGATCTGAGCTGAAGAAATGCTTGCTGAGTGCTTCACCACCTGAAAACGTGGGGCAGGAAAGGAGAAATCCTGTCTGGTCAACAACTGCATCAGCTTGGCCAAATGTGTACATTACTGGCAGCAGCGTCGCACCTCTCTGAGAGGGCAGGCCTTGGCCACTGAGTGCATGGGGTGCCACTGAGGTGCCATGCTCGCTCCTGGTTCTCTCTGCATAGATCTGCATTTGCAGCACAGGAGCCTTCTACCCAGCTACCGAGGTCTTACAGGAAAGCGAGTCCTTGAATGCGCTTGTGAGGTCTGATGCGTATTGTTTTGGCAGGCCAGGTACAGCCCAGGGGTGCACCAGTGCCTGGTTCTAGTTTAAGTGAAGCTTCATTACTCAGATTGATTACAGTCCAGGTGGGCAAAACTCTTGGTGATTTTTGAATTAAGAGAAGGATATCTAGCAAGTGGATAGCACAAAGGAAAGACTGTTTTGAGGGAAAATTGGTTTTTTTCTGTAAACTTTGTACCAAACTCTCATCCTGAGTACCCAGAGTGTGTTTCAAGAGCTACTTTTTGTAGGTGAAATGGCTGGGAACAGAACTTCTTAACAGGGTGCAAAAAGCCTGTAGCCGTGTTAAGCAACAGTGCTTAGCCATTGCATCCAACATGCAGTGCTTTTGTACAATGGTAGTTCACGTGCAGCTGATTGGTTAGTTTAAAAAAAAAGTCATTACCTTGCTAAAAGATGTGAGCTTCAAAATGAGACTGTGCCCTCATTTTCTATGAGAACTTAAAACATGCAAAGTTTGAGGTTTTAAAAGCCAGTCAGCCATGTGTGAGGTACAAAACCACAACAGGCTAGCAGCTTCTGTTAAAATTTGAAATGAGTGGTTTTTATTTGCTTCTAGCTCAAAACCAACTTTATCAGTTTCCTTCCAACTGGTGTAAGACTATGACAGATGGTTTTACAACAAAAGGGGATTTCTTGACAATATTACAGCAGGGTGATGAGAAGAATCTCTTTCTGATTAAACTAGGGTGGAGGACTACACTGACACTTCTCAAAAAAGGTACTTACTAGTCTGCCCCTAGCCATAGGCTTCTTGTCTGTTCCTGTGTAACGCCTGCTGCGCTTGTGGAGCTTCTCGGCATCCTATAGATGGAGTCAAGATCTCTGGGCTCCAGAAGATAAGTACCTAATATGTGACCTACAAATGCATGTCTGTTGCCTGTGATAAATACAAAAAAAGCAAGAAAGTCCCATTTTATTTCACTAGGGGACAAATTAGTAAATAAAAAATAGCCTTTTTTACTGGGTTTTTATAACATCTTCTTTGGGGAGGGCTGAATCTTGTTTTTAATTATGTACAATATGTTGAAGGTTTTGATTTAAGACTTGATTGCTAGTCCTTACTATAACTGTCTTTATTTTGGGTGCTGTCTTTGCACAGGATGAAAACCAGAATGTACCTGTTCTGTTGTTTATTTACTTTTTAATTGAACTTCTTACTCTTATTTGTCTATTTTATACCTACAACATTCAAAACACTAATTATTTCATGTGTACTACCATTAATACATAATGGTACAATTAAAAAAAGTACAGAATGCAGCTGAGATAAGATAGAGATAGGAAATCTGACTTGGTGATTATCTGACTTATAGCAATAATTCCAGCTTAAACTCTTAACATTGTGTGACCAGTTACTATGTCTCATTTGAACCTTGTATGAAAAGAAACATGGAAAGTACAAAATATTTCCTGTATCCACAAAAATGCTAGTGCTTCATTTCTCCAGTGGAAGTGATTCCCCTGTATCTTTAACAGGGAAATACACACAGGTAGCAGTAATTCCCAGTACTGCCATTTGGGTTTTCTCTTCTTGTGGAATTCAATGCCATTTCTTTTTCTTTGTCTGAAGTCCATGAAGTTTCAGTCATCCCTGTTAATTCTGAGATGCTGCTGTATGAGTTGTGATGAAATTAAATTTCCATAGAAAATGCAAATTTTGTGTATAAACTATACTTGTGGATTTCTCTGATGAATGTGCCAGCACCACAAAGGGCCCATAGCAGCTTCCTAGTCAGCAGCTGCTATTATGCAGTGTTTAATTTATGCACGAATATAGTCCCTCAAAGCATCTCTAATATGACAATATAACATAACACAGCATGATAGGAATCTCATGATTCCTAAGACCCAAATATTGTTCTAACCCATAGGAGCCAAGATTTGCCACTGACTTCACTCAAGACAAAATCTCATAATAAAGAAATTTCAGTCAGATCTGTAGCTATTGTATATACCTGTTCAGGTAGATCTGTTGACACTTTGATCAGTTTAATATCAAGTGTTCTTGGGCTACATTTTCTTTTTACCCTCTTGATATTTGTGATCTTACTCTTCCAGATAGGAAAATGTAATATCTATTGCAAAATGAAAAGGAAAGGGAAAATCCTGCAGCTTGAGCATATCTGTGCATTGCTGCATTGTTGAACTCGCTTTTTAAAACTAGGTTTTCAGGTTTTGTTAGAACTGCTTTAGTAAGAGATTAATGTTGGTCTTCAGCAGTCACAGGACAGAAGCAGTCTAGAGTCTGTATCTGCTCCTTATAGAAGAGGCCTGTAATAGAAGCAGCAGGATGACTTAGTACAAAGAATTTTGAAAAAGGACACTAAGCTGTTCTGTGTTCTCAATTATTAGACAGGGAGTGGGAACTGAAGAGTAATCTTTAAGGAACTCAAATCACACCTTAATAATTTACATTTAGAAAGGATGTTCCTTTCGTGTCCAAGCAGTTTATTGAATCCGTGTTAGATTCCTGTAAATGCTGAACAGCTTTTGCATCTCCAGTATTTTGCCTAAATGAAAGACTAACCTTTGGAATCTGGCTTGGCTATATTACATTTATGTTTCATCTGATAGAGGTGATGAAAGTCATTGAACTGAGTGGCACAAATTCCCTTGGTCCTTTAGAAGCAGCTTTAAGAACAATCTCACTTGGATGTTCAGTGACAGGAATTAACATCATTCCTATACATGGGAACATGCGTCTGCTTGAAACAGCCTTCTCAAATTCATGTTTCAGTAATCTTCTATGAGGGCAGAGTGTGGTGCCAAAGGAGTAAAAGCTGAATATAGTTTTCATTCCTGAGAGAAATTAAGAAGAAGGGAAGTGGTTTGAATGGTTAGCAAGCCTGCCTTCACTTGGATACTACTGACCTGCCATAAAGAAACCTGAAACAAAACTCATTTTACTGAATAATAGTATTTTGAAAATGAGTGTCTGAAGGAGCTGTGGGGTTGGTATGAATATGGACTGAGCTCATTTTTTTCTTCTTGTGTACAGTATAAGTTGACAATAAATTCTTCCTGCAGATGGTGGTCATGAGAAGTTTTGCCCTGGGGGTCAGACAAAAAAGTGTATCAGAAGTGTAAGAGAAACCTCACTGTGTATATGGGACCTCTGTACGAAACAGCTATTCTAGTCCCGTTCTGTTTCACCATTTTGTGTAGATCTCTCAGGTTAGTCTTTATGGATAAGGTGGAATTAACAAGACCTGTAATGTTTTGGGATTTGTTTGTGATTTTCATGGGATTTGTTTGTGATTTTCATGGGATTTGTTTGTGATTTTTATGCAAAAGCAAAATCATATTGAAATCAGACATGAGTGTAGTTTGTGAATTACATTTGGGAAATGCTTTGTGGAAAATTACCCATAATCATTAACAGGTATTAGGGATTTAATATTCTACTTAATATAGCCAGCATTAGACATATCAGATCCTAAGTAGCATTTCTGAGTTTATTCATAGCAATAACTCCTTCCTTGTATTAAGGCAGGCAGATAGCTTGGTCGTCATCCTGAAAAGCAGGAAAAAGCTAATGGCTTTGTGAACTCTGCACTCACACTCTCTTCATGGGAACTTTGCAATAACATTGCAATTGCTCTTTTGAGCCAGAGTCTGGGATCTCCTGAGTTATTCTGAATGTGTGCTACCCTCAGTTATTGGCACTCTGGTCCTCAGATTAATTTTTTAGTTCCACTGCCCTGCAGCATTCCTTGCCAAAAGAGCTACTCTTACCATTTACCATTTATCTAGAAGGGCTAGAGTTTGAAATCACAGTACTGAAAAGTGAAAGCTTCTACAAAAGAGAAATAATCACTTCTTTTTTTCCAGAAAAAACAACCCTATGTAGTCTTTGCTTTCATATTGTTGAATCCCATGCCAGGAAGCTATCCAATAAACAGTTTGCCATTGCCAAGAGTCAGGACCAAATAACAAGAGACGTGGATAAGATAACCACCACTTTAAAGGGCCACTGAAGCCATATATATACAAAGGATTCTGAAACAATCTGGATATTTTATACCTGTCACATCAGCAAAAAAGGCATGATTGCAATCCTGGACTTCAGTACAGCTGCTCAACCATAATTGGCTATGAAGCTGTGTAAGAAATTGTCCCATCCTGATGAATAATCATTTAATCTCACTCATTTATCAACTCATTGTTATCTCATGGTTGGGTTAGAGGGAGGGTGATGTGATAACATGCATAGCAGTAACTTTGGTACTTGAGACTCACAGCTAGAGTAGAACAATGCTGTGTATTCTCAGAGATGGAGGATACTCCCCGTTTGTCTTCTGCTCCTTGATCTGCCTTTTCAAAGAACAATTAATCAGCATCAATATCCTGCTCTGTATTCTCTAGACACTCCAAGAATGAGATTTTGAGTATTTAAGGAATCTACTAAAGCTCAGAAAGAAAACATAGGTCATCTAGAACAACAGATCCTTCTGCAGCAATGGCAAAGCTTGACTGGGTGAGGACAGAGTTCTTTTGGAAATGGTTCAGCTCTGCCTCAGAAGCTGCAGGAAAGGAACATATCTTTAATGTCTGCTCAAACATAAGTACCCATATTTGTGTGCACATGTATGTAAAACAATATAAAAATTCCAAAACAAAGCAAGCTGACTTCCCAGCTCCATGCAGACAAAATCTCAGAACTGTATAGATAGCAGTTGTATTGCTTTACACATGCCTGAGATGTGGTCAGGAGACAATAGAGAAATACATAAAAAAATAGAACAAAAAAATAGAAACTAATATGCAGAAATGTCTTGGTTTTGTTTGCTTCTAAATAATGTTATAAATAAATTAGTATGTGCAATTGACCGTGGATTATCCTTTGCCCATGAGCATCTGAAAACTTGATTTGGAACAAGTTTCCTGTGATATTTCTTTCCCTCTTTGTATATTTTATATTTTTTTAACTTTTTAATAATTTGGCATACAAAATTTTGAGTGTGATGTGGTACTATGATCAAAAAGAAGATCAAAATAATGACTAGAGTAAGTGAAAAGGAGACAGAACTGGCACAAAATCTGTATGGAACAAAGAAGTCACATTTATTATCCAAAGTACAACTCCCATTGGGAACTTGGGTAGGTATCACACAAATTATGATGGAATAGGTCTTCTAATGAAGGACCATTATTATGGGAAGCAGGTAGTCTCCATTTAAAATAAAAAGCTAGGCATAATTATATTAGTTGTTAGCATGCAAGCAGGTAAAGGAGCCCTCTGTGTTATTAGGCACGTCCGTTACTACCTAAAGTGGAATTATCTGATAGGAAGATTGAGTAGGACTTTCTGTGAAAAAATGCAACTTGTATACAGAGTTGCTTGTATGAGTCTTATGACTGATTTTGCTGCTTTAAGGTTAAGTTTTGTTGGCAATGAAGCAAGTATTTTGACTGTTCCTGAGGTGTACAAGCTTTATTAAGTACACGAATAACAGATAATCTGAGAGCAAACTATGTTCCCTTTGCTTCCCTAGGATCCTTAAACCTTGACTGAATCCCATGATCTGAGACGGGCACTGCTGTTGTTTCTATGACAGTTGAATGTGAATGGTGAATCTATCTTTGGAAGGCAGAAAATGAGATGCATTGTCTTTTAGTGGTCAGGTCTGATAGATATGCTTTTTTTATGTGTTGGCATTGAGTCTTATACAAGATTTTGCAAAAGTGAGAATAAGTTTTCCCTAGAGAGACAGATGAGGAATAAAGGATTAGTACGTCTCTCCATACAATAACTCCTACTGTGTAATTCTAGCCTTATTTATAACAATGAGAGCTTTGCTACTGACTTCAGTAGGATCACAATTTTACCCCTAAGGTGCACTTGTGCTTTCCTAGGAAAGCTAATGTATAAAATATAGCTTCTGCCAGCACATCATCAATGCGATAGCATACAAAGATGATAACATTGAATGACATCCATATCCAATAATAGCTGCTGCGAGTATCCTGTTGAGCACTGTATCAATGTTAGTCACCAGCTTTCTGGATTTGTGTTAAGATTATTTTCTTCATACCTGAATGAGATAGACTCAGGATGAGTTGGGATTCCTTGTGGAACTTTGGGGTTTGTATTTTTATTTTTTTTAACTTGTCAATGAATGTCAGATGTGGTAAAGCTTCTTTGCTTTTTATTAATAGAGCACAACATTTATAACTAAGTAAGTTTTTAAAGCCCTCCAAGGCACTGTTTAATTTTTCAGCTCTCTTTTTTTGGTTCTAACTAGTTCTGTACTAGGTTCTTTCCTCAGGTCTTGCCTGTGGACATCAGCAACATTACACAGGGTCTTTGGCCAGTATGTTGCCTACAAATCATGGATTGAAGACTCCGTGTCTTCCAGGTGAGACTAACATACTCTTTTTGATAGGGCTGTTTAGATGTCGGCTAAGAAAATAACTCTTTGATGTGTTTGCATGAGAATGAATCCTGTAGATAAAACTATACTGTGTAATAGTTTCCTGCAGCTCCCAAGATACCTGTTAAGAGTAGTCTGAAATTTAATTCAGGCTCTCCCTATGAAATTGGATCTCTACTTTGTACTTCTGATTGCTTCTCTCAACTCCATTAATGATATGGAAGCACTTGTTCTTTCTCTGAATAGTGTCTAGGTACCTCCTGCCACAGCCATGGAGATCATCTTATGCTGAGCTTATACATATATGCAGCAATAGCAGCCATAATGTGCACTGTGTAGTGTCTTCTTCCAAATTAAGGAGGCTCTGACACATCAGTCAGTTTTTCCCTGCCTGTATTTGATTGCCCACTTAGAATCAGCTGACTCTCAGATCAAGTGGTGCCTTGTAGCTTAATGCTCAGCAGTGGCTGTTGTCTGTGTTAAAGAATTCTTTTCTTACTGTAAATGGTAAAACAAGACTAAAGCTGCCCCCAGAATTTCTCTGCCATGATCCTCCCTGAGAAACTTGAACTTTCTTGACTGCAAATGGGAAAACTCTGAAGGAGTGTGTGCACGTGGTAGAGAGAACTTCAGAAGAAAAGGATTTTATTGAATCATTTCCAAAAATGAAGTGGGGAAAAAAAAAAAAAGATATATATCAAACCAGAAGGAAGTGAACCAGTACTGTGAGGTGACAGAGTCCTTTTAGAGTCTGAAGGTTCTGGAAGCTTTATCCAAGACGGGGCAAATATCTGCATTGTGGTATCAGATGTCACCATCCTGAGATATTCAGCTTGGCACAGTAAGGCCACTTCATTGCCTCATTTCATGCTACTATGTTTCAGGCTATGTGCTGAGTATTTCCAGTATTTAGCCTTTTATATGACATGCAATAGATTCTATTTCCCTATTCTTACAGGCAATATCTTTAGCAGTATGCCCTGAAATGCCTTATGGATTCAAGCTGTCCCTTAATCAATGCAGTTTTGATCTTTTTCTCTAATATATGAACTATGATACTGGATTCATCCTGGCATTCATCTATCAGACCAGACTGAAAGCATTCAGTTAAAGACACTTCATAACCAGAACGGGGCCAACAAATTGAAGACAATCTAAAAAAGGGGGATTGAAATATAATATAGATGGGAAATAGAGGATATCACAAAATGAGGTCATAATGGAGGACTTAAATTGCACTTTTATCCAGACAGCAAAAGACATCCTCAGAATATTCCTCAGTATCTGCATACTGATACTGACTTTTACAAATGTGCAACAAATATGGATTGTTTGCTAAAAAACAGAATCACAGAATCCCAAGGGTTGGAAGGGACCTCAAAAGATCATCTAGTCCAACCCCCCTGCAAGAGCAGGGTAGCCTAGAGTACATCACACAGGATCTTGTCCAGCCGGGCCTTGAATATCTCCAACGTAGGAGACTCCACAGCCCCCCTGAGCAACCTGTTCCAGTGCTCTGTCACTCTCACAGTAAAGAAGTTTTTCCTGATGTTCACATGGAACCTCTTATGCTCCAGTTTACACCCATTGCCCCTTGTCGTGTCACTGGACATCACTGAGAAAAGCCTAGCTCCATCATCCTGACACTCACCCTTTACATATTTGTAAACATTGATAAGGTCACCCCTCAGTCTCCTCTTCTCCAAGCTAAAGAGACCCAGCTCCCTCAGCCTCTCCTCATAAGGCGGATGTTCCACTCCCCTAATCATCTTTGTGGCTCTGCTCTCAACATAACAGAGAAAACAACTCCGCAAATATAAATATTTGTTATTAGTGGGCAGTAACTGCTTCCTGCTAAAACTGGCAAGAATGATGAATCCAACCCTCTTAATATTTATTGGGACGTTAAAGAGAGAGTGCAGCAAAAAACCTTTTTCTGCCTTCTAGAAAAATCAGCAAAGCTGACATTGCCATGCAGAATACCGCAGTGTACTGAGAGCTACTGGATGGCAAATCCACCAATAAAAACCACCAGTGCTTGATACTGAACCAAGGAGTGAAAACCACAAAATAAAAAAATCCTGCATGGACAAAGGACATGCAGAACTCTTTTCCATTTGTAGCTTTTGTGATCGTTAATACGTCTGTGAAACACTGCTGGACTGCCATAGAGCAAATTACAAGCAAGATGAATGTGTCTAGTTTGATCTTCAAGCTTCTTTGATTAGGTGCCAGTAAGCGTCAGTGTAATCTCTACATACTATACGGCATGGTTTAGTATCTGCTGTTACTTTCTGGGTTGGCTTGCAGCTTGAGTCCTTAACTTATGAACTTTTTCTTTTTTTGATTTAGCCTTGATTACACCCCATAAAATGTGATTCACTTGAACTACAAAATCCTTATTTGTCGTGGTACTAATAAGCATTGTGCCTACTGAAAGCTGCAGTAGAAGAGAAAGGGAGGAGGCCTAAATGGCTTGACACCATCTTTTGTCTGTGTTGCAGCAAGGAAAGAGGGGAAGATGTCTAAGAATTGTCTTATCATATGCACATATACACATACATAAGCATTTTTATTTATCTAATCTCTTGGACTCTTTTTCAATGCCTGTCTTAACCCTTTGTTCTTGAAGTAGGCGAGGAAAAACTGTATGACAGGCATTTAAATTTTCTTTCTCAAGAGCATCTAGTGTCCCTTGTGTTGAGAAGAAAATGGGACCATGTGGAAAGACAGATTTCAATTAACACATCAAAGGGCAGTTTGTGGGGTTTTACCTATAGCTAAGTTCTGAGTTGCAGGACTGTGGGAATTTTGTGGTTTCCTGTATGCTCATGTATTGCAATCTTACCTCTCCTATTTCTCTACTGTCCCTCTGCTTCTCCAAAGGGGACAAATGAAAGCAGTATAATCTTGTTGAATACATTCTATGGTTCTTGCTGGTCAATTAGATGAACAGCTGCTGGGAACAGCCTGAGAATACAATTTGGTGAAAAAAAGAGATGAGATACAAACAAATTCCCTTATGATGCTATTCATTCTATATGCAGTATTATACCAGAGGGGTGGAAAGATGGGAAAGCCTAAAATCCAATTTTAATTTGAGCTGGTTTAAAAAGAAGCAATTCTACATACATTGCATCCACAAAAGCATGTATTTATATGCACGAACTTTCACTTTGTAGGTAGAAACTGCATAGCTAGGTGTATACATTTGGTTTTTTGCATGTAAAGAACTTACCTTTACAGGTGCAACCATTGTACTTTCTTCTCAATATTTCCCGAACAGTTACACGAATTCTTACATTGTATAGTTCATATCTCTTCTGTGTGCTTTAAACAAGGTTGGGAAGGGGGTGAAAGGTCTATATTTTGGCATGCAGAACAATCAAAAACCCAATCCAGAAAATGAAAAGAGAGTGATTGGTATGTGTCAGTGTTTCTGCAATATCCTCCCGCTCATATTTCTGCATTGTAAAAATCCAGCATGCAATTGTGTGTCAAGAATGGAAATTAAAGCTAATCTCCTCAGTTGCCTTATGAATGTCGTACACCAACTCAAGCAATGGCCATTTTGCTTTCTTGTCTTGCTATTTCAGTAAATTCCTTCTCTGTCCTTTTCACCTAGCAGTGTCTGGGAAACACACACAGAATTAAACACGCCCATCTACACAAGTGGGAGAGCCAAACACAAGAATTACATTGATCTTGGATAATTTACCATTTAGTGTAGTTTTGATAATTCACACTGTTTTGGAAAGGTTGATCAGAGTTTTTGATGGGGATCTTGGTAATGCAGAACATGTTTGGCCACACATCCCATATTTTGAACCAGATGTTTGTGATTTACCAGCTTGTTCCCTTTTATCTCACTGCAGGCCAGTAGTAGGAATTAGATTATTTTCTTGATTGATTGGTTGGAACACATGAAAACCATCTTAGGCTATGTAGATTTTGTAAACTACAAGCTTGGCCTGAAAACAGAACCATTTGAGAGTTCTAGGAAAGTAATTTTAAATAAATATTTTAGAATGTGATTCTGCAACAGAATTTTTTTCATGTTTAGATGATTGGAAGAGGCCTTCTTGGTAGTTCTGAAAAACAGAAAAAAGAAATATGCATTTTTTAAAATTCACCTAAAAGTTCAATAGTAATCCTGAAGACTTCAACACAAATGGTGGTTTTGTTTCTTTAAAAGGGATGGCATTAGGTGTCAGGATGAAAGTGTCATCAGATCAACTGTAACTATAGCTTGACACTTCGTGCCTCTGTTCATGTGCATAGCTTGATATTATCTAAGTACCGGTAACAGTGATACCTAAGGCTACCATGGATAAACACAGAAGGTTTCTGATGACAGCATCTTAAGCACAGGAGAAAAGCTGTCGTGTGGTTTATGATACCATCGTAACCCTGAGGTACTGACAGAGCTTCATTCACAGTTTTTCTGTGAGTTGTTTTTCTATATTTCGTGTTACCACTTTTGTTTCTTGTTGAAATCATAGATATTTTTGCTCTTTAAATAAAGCCAGATTAAAAATAAGAATTAAAATCAAAATAACTTTTACCACCTTAGTTATTTTAAAAGAGTTCAAAAATCTGCATTTAACATCTTAATAGTTATAAAATGGATGTTCTGGACAACAGAACTGTATTTTAAGAAATAATGTAATTAATCAAGAATAATATTATTTTAGTTAAATTTAACACAGTACTATGATTTTTGCCATGTATCACTCAATATGACAGCCAACTCTACCATCATTATTAACAGAATATAGTGACTATTGAATAAAGCTTTTGCAAAGATATATATGTGCAAGCTGGCTAAAAAAAATGTTAATAGAATATGCCATTATAAAAATCTGGGGTCTGTTTATCTGGTTTGGTTTGCTTGGTGGGATTTTTTGACACATTTATGTTTAAAAATTGCAAAAGCTTGTACTCTTTACTTTTTAATTTTCTGAATTATTTCTTATTTTACATGGCGGTTTGTTTTCTGTTCTAAGTCTTTTGCTGCCTACAACAGCTGTACTGTCTAACCTACAGCAGCCAAGTTAGAGGGAACAGGTTCTCTAGTAGTGAAATCATTCGAAGGGAGAAAAAGGAGATTGGCGGGAAAAGACCTTGAAAGGTCATCCCAGTCCATCCCTGTTCTGAGGCAGGAAATGTGTAACTGGCTCATCTCTGATAGATGTTTGTGTAGGCTGCTGTTAAAAACCACAAATGAAGGGGATTCCACAACCTCCATAAACCTATTCCATCTAATCTAGACTTTAAGTTGAGGGATTTTTTGTTGTTGTTTAATTTTTTCATCATCATCTTTACTGCAAATTAAGCAATTACTTGTTATAGTCCAGGTGGCAACTGTTGATTATGGCTTTCTGTATGCTGCCTTTAAAAATACGCATTTTCCCCCATTCTTCTTTTTCTGAGGAAGCCAAGCTTCATTCCTTCAACCTTTCCTTGTAAGTCATATTTTCAAAATAACTTATCATTCCCGTTGATTTCATTTCAACTCCATCCAAATTGTTGAAATTGTTCTTGGAGTGCATTGCCCAGAATTACACAGAATGCTCCAGCTGAGGCCTCAGCAGCACTGAAGATTGCAAAATAATTAGGTCCTGCATCTCACATACTGCACACTTCCTAATACATCCTGGAATGTGAAATGCCTTTCTGCAACATCATCATGCTGTTGACTCATATTTAGTTTGAAATCCACTTTCTATCCTTCTCTGCAATCCTGTTGCCTTGTGAAAGCGTCATCACATTACACTGATATACTCTGTTTTATTTTTGTCATGGGTAGCATTTAGTTTCTCTGTACATAATATGAACTTGTTGCAGTTATACTGTTTCCCACGTTATCTAGATATTTTGAATTCTGATCTGTTTTCCTATATATTTTCAGCCCCTTCCCAGATTTTTTGCAAATCTTACAAGCTTACTCCCTGTTCTGTTATCCAACCTGTTCAATGAAAAATTGAATAGAATAGGACGGATGAGAAACCCCTGAAGGATATTACCTGCAGTGCCATCCTCCTTTGTCAGGAAACTGTTGATAAATACTGTTTGGGAGAAATATTTAACTAGTTGTGTATCAAGTGTTCCTTGATTTCATCTACACCTTTTTTTGCACTGCAGGAAAAATTAGAGAGGACCCAACTAAAAGCTTTGTTAAAGCACGGATATCACATTTCTGCTTCCTTCTTGTTCAGTAGGCCTGTTGCCCTTTCTAAGAAGGAAATTAGAGTGGTTTGACACAATAATAATCCTAAGATTACATTTTAATGTCTTATTGCTTAATTGTTTTCTATCGTATTGTTATCTACATGCCTATACACTAACTGCCTAATAACCTATGATAGTATCCCTCAGAGATGGATTTATGTAAGTTAGGCCAGTTGAACTCTAATTCCTAAGGCAGGCAGTATTTTCATCCTTTCTCTTCTTCTAGGGCCTCCCTTATACTCCACAAGTTCTCAAAAAAAAAAAACCACCCCAAACCCCAAGCCCCAAACAAACCACTCCCACCCTGAAGCATCATGCAGAGTTTATAGTATCTTTTAAAGTGCTCCAGGGTCATTTTTAGCACATTCTCTTACGGAGACACAGTTTATATGATCACACTGAATGACCAGTCAGACCACACCATGCCTTTTGAACTTGTTGCTCACTTTCCAACTGAACTGGACTGAGTAGTTGTGGTCTCAAAGCTACCACATTTCTCTAGGTTTTGTGAAAATGAGCAGGTAAATAGAGTCTCCTCCAAGGCAACAAGAAATTCAGTGTAAATGAGACCATGATATAAGGCACTGGAATAGTCACAGAAGAACATTATGAATATTCCAGCCATAAATGTCAGTCTGAGCTTTTGCTCTGGGCTAATCCAAACAGGAGACACAAGGCTATAAGGAGGCAATCTTTATCCACTGCATTCTGAACTACACTTTTAAGTCAGCAAGATTGGGAACTGACATGCCTTAATGCCACTTAACCCATTCATTCACTTTTCTGACTTGTGCTTCTTGGACCTTTATTAAAATCAATTGCTTTGCATGTCTGATGCTAAGATCTTTGTAGACACATTAGGCAAAAAAAGAGCATTGAATATTTTAGTCTTCTCTGTGTCACATCATTTGCTATCTTTAGATACTGGATTTGAACCTTCCTTTGTCCCCCTTGCCCTGTGCGTGTGTAACCTTTTATGGGCTTTTAGGTCCTTTCCTAATTTAAGTCATTTTGCCTTTAGCCTTCCCGGTTTGTTCCCCGTCTGAGCATGCTATTCTTTTAAACTCACTTTTAATCATCTGTTCTTGTTTCCACTTTTTTGTGTGATCCTTTCTTGGTTTTTTAGTTAATCAAATAGCTCCTGTTGAAGCCTCGCTGCTCTCTTTCAGTGCTTTCTTTGCATCAGGGTCTTCTGCTGTTGTGCCTTTAATACACTTCTTTCAGTAACTGTCGGCTCTCCTATGCTCCCATTTCCTTCTGAATTTCTTCCAAAAGATCTACCCACCCATTCATTCCCTAAGCCAACTAAAACCTGCTTTTGGAAGCCCATTCTCTTTCTGCCACTCCATGCTTTATTTGGCATCATTGATTTTATTGTTTTGTGATCAGTTTTATACATGTACCTTCCACCTTTGTCTTAATCAGGAAGTATTAACTGATAAGGTAGACAATATTCAAAACAGCCTTTCCTCTCTTACCTCCTCAAGTCTCTGCAACAACAAATAGTTGTTCTCAGTACTCTTCAGGAATGTGCTGGGCAGCTCCTCTCTTGTACAGCAATTTTCCAGGACTGCAAGTGTGTGGAGGGGTGGAAAGTGAGACGGAAAGGGTGTCCCGAATCTGGCGACTGTGGGGTTATCTTTTTATTGGAGGAATATGACAGCTCTGGACAGAACCAGGGATAGGACACTAGTCTAGGTGGGTGTCAGGTCAGATGGACCAAAGCATCCCCTATTCCCAGCACAGGAGCATTGCAGAGCGAGGCAGCAGAGCAGCTCACCTGCAGCTGGAAGGGAACAGAGGCGCGGAATCTGTAAATTGTATTACTAATATTTTAATATCTAGTATTTCATCATCAGCCTGGCTTTTTGTTGATGATCAGGCCAAAAATTGAAGGCACTATTCAACAAGTAGAAAAAAACCCCAAACAAACCCAACAACCCTAAACTGGTATGACTTTTGCCTGAAAAAGCATCAAGACATGCCCCATTGCTATTAGAAACCACATACAGACATGGCTCTCTGCAAACACTGTCTGTCTCTAATGGCTAAAATCAAAGGCAACAAAATAAGCTCCAGGCAAGACAGATACTTCAGGACAGAAGATACAGGGTGTATAGAGTGAGACAGAAGTATGAAAGATGTGTGGAAAAGCATGAGCTTAAAAAAAACAGAGGAAGCCTGAAAGATAAGAGGGGCCTGTTTACCTGAGAGCAGTGTTATAAAAGAAATAGTCTCAGTATATGAAAAAAATTGCAGGGAATAGCAGACAAGTAGATTGCAAAGAACATGGGAAGAAAAGCAACAGAAGGAAATGAAAACAGACAGGTGGGGAAAAAGAAAGTGAATGTAGCATCCATCAGGATGGATTTTTAATTTCTTCACCAGGGAACATTTAAAACCAAATTACTTTTTATTAAAATGACAAACACAAGAAGGGATTATAAAACTGTCCCTGATTCTGACTGGAATGTAGCTAATAATCTTAGTAGCTACAGCAGGGAGACTGGAGTTCAGGGGAACATTTCTATGGTAAAAAACCCCCACTGTTTAATTTCTGTGTTTGGTTTGAAGGGAAGCTGTTTTTAGGCTTCTTAGAGATTTGGAGTACAAATAACCATAGCAGAGGTGGATCACTGGATCTGACTGATGTTGATGATAGCAAAGGTATGATAAATGCAGTTTGACAATTACATCAATGATAAAAATATATCTGTGCTTACATGGTGTTTGTGTCTATTTCTCGAATGTAGGCTTAATGTGATACCATTTTTTTCATTTTGGCTTCTCTGCATTTTGATATGCTGGTATATTTAGGGAAGATATTTTTGCTAGTATATTATTTATGTATGTTTTTGTTACCTTGCAACTCAAGAGTTGCTAGGAAGTGCTATATTAAAAAAATTATAAAGCATGTAGTGCAGTATATGGCTCAGGGAGAGAGTTCTAACGCAGGGAGCCTCAAAATTGATGTAATCAAGATCTAAATAACTTTTTCCTATAAAGATATTACTGCTCTAAATCAGTTTTAGAAAACTTTACCTAAACTCGAAAATGAATGTTAGTACAATTACAACATTCCTGTTTGCTCATAAATAGAAATGCTACGTGAGAACCAGGTGCAGAAGCTGTTACAATCTGAGGTGGTGTTTTATCACAGCAATGCACTTGCTGTCACAGTTACTTGGCATTTTACCTTGCATTTGTGCCAAAACTGCATTTTCAATCTTCTGAGCTACAGGACATAGACTGGAAGATTCTAGTCATCATTCCAGCTCAGACTGGCTAGGAGCACATTAGTCTGATACAGAGAGAGTCCATATGTGTGCTCAGCTGTGTCAAAAGGACAGTGTTTTTCAGCTACAAACTTCCAGCATTCCCTGAGACAGAAAACACCATTTTCTTCTCCAGACTTGTTTTCCCAGCATACTACATTCCATCTAACCTAGAAATGTCATAAATACATCATTTTGATGATGAAATAATTTAGGCATTTTCTGCTTTAGCTGCTGTACTGGTATGTCTATTTAGCTACAAGAGTATTTTTCTACTGATAGTTAAATCAGATTGGCTGCTGGTGTTGGCATAGATATAGGGTGTGTGTATGTCCTCCTATGTATGGGGTAGGTGAGTGCATGTGCACGTGTGTATACATATATCTATGTATAAAATTCATATATATATTGGCAAATATAATAGCAAATACAGTGTGGCCTACAGTAATAGCTTATGCTTTAAGAAAATACCACTACAGGTCTATTATCCAAAGTGCTAGGATGACAGGGAACTAACAAAGAATTTTAAGCCTTCTTAACAAACAAAACCTCAGTTTCACTGGCACTGCAATTAATTGATGGGCTGAATCAAAGGACATGAATATTGCTTACAGATGAAAATTGCTTGTTTGAGAAAAGAACAAAAACAAGAGTAGGTAGCTCTATTGTTTGTCGAAGGAGCTAACTTGCTCCAACTTCAAGAAGATGGAAGAAAGCTACGTATTAAATATTTCTGAATGAATATACGAAAAGGTAAAAACAAAGAGATGTTACACCCTTGTTTTACCTGCTTTAGAACTCTTAATCAAAAGAAGCAGGTAAAGGAAATGGATACAAAATGTATCTATAGTAAAAACACTAACAATCTCTGATTCCTGACATTTTAATCATCTCTGTCTTACAGAGACTGATTTAAGTTTGGAAGTGTACAGTTTAATACCTTTCCAGGAATGGTGTCATTTATCGTAGTTCTGAAAACACTCGACTTTCATTCCTAGAAGTATGAGCCTGCTAAGTCATATTCCTCTCCTACCTCTCCTTCTTCTGATTGTTCCGTGAATCTGAGGCCTTCTTTCTAATAATTGACATAATTTCAAAATGGCCTTATTTGGAACCTATATTTAAACATATGTTATTTATCTAATTGGTTACCTGGCAGGAGCAGTCACTATTGCCAGGTGTTGCAGTATCTGCTGCTTACAGGAAACCTAAGCCAGTGAATTTCAGATTGTTTTTTCTAGGAAAAAGAGGTAAGACATAACTGATTATTAAGAACATGTATTATTTGATGTTAATAGAATACATATTTTTTATTAGGACACCAAAATGTATTTGGTGCCTCTGAGCAGTGAAGGTGAGTCTCAGAATAGGGAGGAAACTAATCTCTAACTGATTCTACAATCATAGAATATTCTTCCTCAAGAACACCTGGGATAAACTCTGGATTTTATGACAATAATATTTGAAATGATTTTTCTTTGTTCTGTAAAGGATGTATGTAAAAATGTTGAAATTGACATATGACTTGAGTGCACCATTTTCTTTATAGATGCGATGTAGATGTCTCCAGAAACCTGCTCCTGCTGTAATGGTATTTCATGTAGTAATTCACTACGCAGTCCACCAGTTCTTTTCTTTAAGCCCTTTCCTTCACTACCTGCCAGTTAACTCCTCTTACGTTTCCAAAGATTTAGGGGTAGATTGTGAACTTACTGTGAGAAAAGTTTCTTGCACAAATAATTCCAGTGGCAAAATTGAAAGCTTTCATGATTTCAATGTTTTTCAGTATTATTGTTGCTTGGCTTTTTTATCTTTGGGACAATGAAATGTCTTCATGCTTTTCTGTTCTTCAAGTGTCCTTGATTTAAGGGTTACTACTGTGATAAACCTTGCTAACTTCCATTTGACACATGAGAAAAATAGCACATATGTATTTCACTCCTCCCTGTTCTGATCTGAATTTTGAGGTACTCTTCCTTACCAGTTAGCAAAACTAAATGAGCTCTCTTTGGCTTTGCCTAGAGTCAAGCTTTCCCTTGTAGGTAGGTATATGGCACCTTCCGCATTATTATTCAGTGCAATCCCATTGCAAGGGGATTTCTCCATATCTATTACCTCAAGTTATGCCTGATATTGATGATATGCAATGTTTACATAGGACACTTTGATAGCAGACTGTTTTGCTTCTGAAAACCAGACGACAAAGATCTAATGTTTATTTTATATATATATTATTATTTTTAAGGAAGAGTGACTTATAGTTGCACCTTGACACAGTACTTACTTGGTACTATTTGAGTTGCGTTTAGTTTTTAACATTTTGGGTGCATGACACTGAGCTGACTGCTCACCACTCTAAGACAGACGTTATCCATCTGGCCAGAGGGCCTTAAAGTTTTATTGCAAAATGAAGGCAGGGCATTCAAGGAAAAGCGTTATGCACGCTAATGATGCTATGCAATAAGGCAAGTCTTTTAGAATATGTTTGGAAATTTCCAAAAGGTATTAATGAAGATGTTTTTTCCTGCTATGATACTATTAAACTGGTAACGCTGAAGCAATGCAGCTTTACAGATGAAGGGACACCTTAAAATCAGTGTCGGCACTAACACATAAAGAAAAGTTTTCTGGAAACCACAGAGGGAAAATATACCAGCTCTATGGACTTCTAAAGTTATGTGGCTTGTTTTATCTGGAGATGATCTATGTAATCCACATTCTGCTTTCAATTTACATCAACAGCTCACAAAACCATGAGATATAGCTCTGCTGCATTACAGAAAGTAGACCCTGACCTGTATTTGCAGCAGATACCCTGTTCTGCTGTGTAGGAGATGCTGTGTTTAAGGAGTTCTCTGGTAATGAGTCCTGCAGTACATGCCCCTTCACCCCTGGTCCCTCAGTGACATTCTTCTAACACATATTGAGATATTGCAAGTATTTGGGTTTTTTTCACAGTGTTAATTTATGACAATTTAAAAGACATCATGGCATTTTTGTAATATTTAAACTGCATGTCTGCTGGAAGAAGTAATGAAATAATGGGATTTTCCTTTTCATAGCCTGTTCCCCTAGTCAAAGCGACTGATGCTTTATTTAAACACAAAGTCCCAACTATCAGTGAAATGACTTGTAGGCAACAGTTTGTAAGCAAAAGTAGCAGAAAGAATGCTTGTTTATGTATGTTTTGGTAAGGGTAGCAGGGGTTTGCATTAAGTGGATGCAAATGAGTATAAACAAAGAGACTCAATTTCTGTAACTTATTGCTTCTTATTTGACAGATTTTGAGAGAAGCATACTGCAGCCAGATAAACTCATCAGGAAATGAGGTGCACATTCACTTAGGCTATTGTCTGGATTGTGGGATTGTAAATATGTTTTGGTTTTAACCTTGCAAGAAGTTTCTATACCAGCTGCTAAATATTTATACTGCATTCAGTGAACTAGCACTGGTTTACTTCACGCCTAAGTACTAGCAATTTCCTGATATAATTTCCTTAGGTAAAACCTGAGAAGTCTTCTCTAGGATCAAGACCTTAAAACCAAGTCTCAGTTAAAGATCCCCCACCCCCCATGTATAACTGTTATTAAATATATGTCTGGAACAAACTTATTTAGCGAGTAAATATACTAATTTTTACTTAAAGTTAATACCAAATTGCTAAGAAACTTGCAGCTATGCTGTATACTTGTGGGAGGTGAAGAACTTAGATAATTTGACGGATGTCACTTTAAAAGGAAGAGACAGAATTGGTAATATCTGCCAGATCTGCCACCCAACATTAGTAGTCTATTCTTGCCTTTCTCAAATAGAGGGGAAAGTAGGTTAGTAGATGGCCAGGGTGTCTCCACACAGCAACCACAAAATAAGTGCCATGCCTGGCTGATGAATATGCTTCTTTATATATGCAGAATGCAATATATCTACAAACCATGACTTTTTTTTAAAGTAATCTAAGTCACTGTCATACCCAAGTTGCACTCATTCATTAAAAGGCTTTGTTCCAAAACTGACTTTGCCATGTATCTCACATTCTCAGCGAAGGCTATGTTAGGTTTTAAGGATGGGAAAACTGAAAACTGGGTTTAAATTACGCTATGTCTGCACTTTAGTCTAATTCAAGGAGAGATACGTTCTGAGAGACGCACAGGCCAGGGCTGGTGCCCAGCGGGGAGCCCCAGCCTGCTGGGTGAGGCAGATGAGCTCTGGTGGCGCCTGGCACATGGCTCCTGCTGAGCTGCAGCTCATCTACCGGGAGCTGCTGCTTTGCAGCGAGGCAGGTTACGGCTGGCGAGCAACACGTTCTCCCTGAGGACAACAGCTTCTTTCGGGTCCTCGCCGAGTCTCCATCGCCACACCTCCCTGCTCGGGAAAAGAAAAACACGTGAAACACGGCACAGCCGCGGAGCAAATGCTTCAAACACAACACGCACCCACATCGTCTTGGGGAGCGCCCCGCTCAGTCAAGCAGTTACCGCCCGTACTCACCGCAGCACCGGGCTGGGCTCGCCCCCCTGGTCCCACGCCGGGTGGTGCCGGGTCTCCTGCGCGGCCTCGGCTCCACCGCACACGGTCTTGCTTCTGCCCTCGGGCCGGCCGCCGTGTCTTCCCTTGCGGGTGGCAGGGGAAGGCGCGGCGGCCGGCCCGAGGGCTCCGGCGTGTGCTGACCGGGCCGCCTAGCAGATCCGGACGAAGGGAAGCACCGCGGCCTCAGGGAAGCCACCTCCAGCCCCGCCGCCGCAGCCGGCGGAGCGCTGCCAGCGGCGCGAAAGGTGCGCGCTGGGCTGGGGAGGGAGGTCCCGCCGGGGGACGGGGGTCAGCGGGCTGGGGCAGAGAGCGGTCATGGAGGTAGTGGTCGGCCGGCGCTCTGAGGCCACAGGGCAGGTGCGCCCGCGGCGGGCGTTGCTTACCCGCCCGCCGCCCCTGGGCGGCTACAGCACGGCGGGGCTCGGCAGAGCGCGGCGCTCGCTCGGCTCACGATCGTGTTTGCGCATGACCCCTCCCCGCCTGCGCCCTCCCCTCCCCGGCGGCAGCGGGGAAGGTTAGCCTCAGACACAGGCGGCTGCTCGGCGGTGGCGGCCGCGGCGACGCAGTGCAGAGGTGTGGGCAGGTTGCGCCGGCCGCGCGCCCCGTCTCTCCTGCGTCCCGCCTGCCTCCGGAGCCCGCTCCCCGCCGGCGGCCTCCCCGCGCCGGTGTCGGGCCGGCCCCCCGGCCATGAGCGCGGTGCTGGGTGTCCCCCCGCCGCGCCGCCTCCCCCGCCGCCCCCGGCGGCTGCCGGGCTCCAGGAAAGTAGCTTGATGAGTGTCCAAAGTAGCAGTGGAAGTTTGGAGGGGCCGCCATCTTGGTCCCGGCTCTCCACGTCCCCACCGAGCCTGCAGGGCTGCTCCGCGGCGGCGGCCTCCCAGCTCCACGGCGCGCCTCCCGGCAAGCCGCCCAAGGAAGGTAACCAGCGCCCCGCGGGGCTGCGCGGGGGGCCCGGCCCTCGGGGAGGGGCCCGGCAACCGCCGCCGGAGGCCAGTCCCGGGCTGGCGGGGAGCGGTGGTGATGGTGGTGCGGGGTCAGCGTTGGGCCCGGTGGCGGCGAGAGGAGCCTCGGGCGCTGGGTGAGCGGGGGCCCCCGCCCGCGCCTCCCGCCGCCTCTCGTCAGCGCGGCGGCGCCTTGTTGTTTCCCCCCCTGCCTCCGGGCCGCGGAGTGGGATCGGCCGCTCTCCCTCCTCTCCGGGGCCGTCTGCCCGCCCGCAAGAGCCGCTCGAGTCTTCTCGCGACGCGGCTCTCCTCGGGCGGCCGCTCGAAATCGGTTCCCCTCCGCCAGCGGCAAAGTAAAAGTGCTGCGCCGGAGGATGCGGCCGTTGTTGCTGGATGGAGGGAGTCGGGCACTTTTGGCATCATGGAGGTGGGGAGGAGAGAGGGGCCGACAGTGGCGGGTTCGTCCCCGTGGGAAAGGCGCCCTCGGGGTGGCCGGTTTTGCGGCCAGAAGTGACAGGGCGCCTTACGGCCACCGCGGAATGACTGCAACTTTCTCCTGTCCTCCATCACGCCTTAGATGATAATATTTTTCTCCTCCCTCCCCTGCTCCTCCCCTCTTGTGTTACACCGACAGCAGGGTGTTGTGGGTGTTTGCAGGGAATATCTGTATGAAGGTTATGAGCAAACAAGTCCCTTTGCTATTCCCTTTCGGGTATTGTCTGGTTTTCCTCCTTGTGTTGAAATGTATTGCCACAAGATGTAGCAGTTATACAGCTAGTGGATCGCTCGGTGCTTTTAGCTAAAATAACTACTTGCTGAACGCCGGTTAGTGGTGGAGGAGAACTTTTATACACAGATACTTGCATACTGAGCAGTTGTATAATTTTACTCCATTTGCCCCGGTTTAATGAATACCATGTAGCATTTCTTGTGGTGTCTGCAGAATGTCATTGCCCAGGCAGGAAACTTGCGAACTTAAAATAGAAATAATAGTGAAAATGGGAAGTCTTTGTTTTTCAGGTCTTCCTGTAGCTGCTTGCTTGCCTTTTTTTTTTTTTTTTGTTTTTGGTTGATAAGCGATGTAAGGACTTGGTAACAGGGATCCGACATCCTGGACACATGCAACGCAGCCCGTGTTTCTCCATTTTCCACACCAGTAGTTGTCAGACTTGTATCACTCTGTGTCACTTTTGCACACGCTCCTGCAGGTAGATTGACATGAAATGCTCTAGAAAATACCTGGAGTGGAATTATGGTATATGTTAAAGATGCTGAGTAAAGTGGCAGGCATTTTGTGCTCGGCTGCTCTGGGAAACGGAAGCTTTCAGAAAAGCAACAACCACCGGCCAAATATGTAGTTTAAGTTTATGGAGAGTAGGTTTCTTCAGTGTTGCAACACTTGTGATGAATATGCCTGCACATAATATCCACGTAGGATGTATACATGAGATATTTTTGTTGTATGTCAGATAGCCAGCATACAGGCTTGAAAAGATTATTGCAGCACAACTTACGTATCTTACCTATTTTAAAGAAAAAAAGATGTTCCTTGACTACCTCTATTTAGACAAGGTAAAACATTTTTGTGAAATTAATTTCTGACATAATGATTCTTTTTACTTTTTTCTTTCTTATGACTCATGCTGTTGGATTTTCTGGGTACTGTAATTTACGTCCTCTAATACAGATTCAAGAGTTAAAGAGTAATCAAACCCTGGTGTTTGCTTAGTTGCTGTATGGTGCTGTATTTGCATGGTGTTTCTGGGTCGGGATAATCGTGTGTCCTCACTAGGTAGGTCTGTTTGAAGATAGGCATCAGCTGCCAGCCATGCTTGGTTTATATTTTGCATTCATGCTCATGGAATGTTATCAGCACACTTTACTTCATGTATGTACATTCTACAGTGAAGTATCTTGCCTGAAAGCAATAGGCCCTGAAATATAAACGTGTCAATATGCCATAGACATTGGCTTATATATGTGAAAGATCAAACTAATAAGGGTGCAGTATTTTCAGTGCAGTGTATTTATAGGAGCTTGTGCTCTCATCGATTCTGAACTTGTGATACCTTGTGATGTTAACAGAGGTTATGAGCTTTGGAGCAGCGTACGAGACTGCTGGCCCATACTGGATCAGAGCTGCGTTGCTGCTAATGCCTCTTCTGGTTCTGGGTGGATGATATTTCCAGGTTACAGTGCATTCAGTTCTTGGGTTGAGCTTGTGGCCCAGCCTAGCCTTCCCCTTCGTGGATTCAGACCTCTGTGACAGTTACGCTTGTGTTGCCTTTGGATGCACAGGCCTTCACTTCATGCACCACGTGTGACGTGGTTTATCTGACCTTACCTGTGATTCACTATGAAAGTCTGGCAAAAGCCCACATCTCTCTATGGATTTTCAAGGGTTCTGATTTATTTAGAACAGAAACCTCCAGCACCCTGATTTAGGAAGTCCTAAAAATATTCTCTGAAGCTGTAATACGGAGAAAGCAAAAAGAAAAGCTCTGAATTTATCTCTTAAGGTTTTAAGATGAAAGGACTGGGATGGACTTAAATGCAGTTGCATCTGTATACTTTTATTGTACCAGAACTGTCCCTTGTTTGCATTTCAGTATAGCTTGTAAATGTCTGTAGTTATGTCAATTGTTTTATATGCTGAT
This sequence comes from Psittacula echo, assembly GCF_963264785.1. Lineage (NCBI taxonomy): Eukaryota > Metazoa > Chordata > Aves > Psittaciformes > Psittacidae > Psittacula > Psittacula echo. The sequence goes on along the minus strand of NC_137743.1, from coordinate 66,262,806 downwards.
AATTGATGTGTGGGATATGTGGTCAGTTATTCAAGAGCCGTGCAATAGATGCTATTGGGAATTTAGGAGGACTGTTACGTGTATTATTTTACATAAGGTATGTGATCATGGGGCTAAATCCTATGCCACAGCTCACATAATTGCAGTCATGCAACTTCATGTTTGAAGTTTCTTAACTTTTGACTGCTTTATGCGTGCGACTAAAAAGACAAGAGCACATAGTTGGAAAATGCTGTTTTGTAAATGGGGGATGTTCAGGCCATTGCTGACAAGGCAGAGAGGCAGAAGAAATTTCCTGAATCATGCAATGGTTTGAAGGGACCTTAAAGATTGTCTGGTTCCAGCCCACTGCCATGGGCAGGGGCACCTTCCACTAAACTAGGTTGCTCAAAGCTAACCTGTCCTTGGACACTTCCAGGGATGGGACAGCTTCTCTGGGCAACCTGTGCCAGTGTCTTGCCACCCTCACAGTAAAGAATTTCTTCCTTATATCTAATCTAAATCTACCTTCTTTCTGTTCAACGCTATTCTTGCTTGTCCTATCACTACATGCCCTTGTAAAAAGTCCCTCTGCAGCTTTCTTGTAGGTCCCCTTTAGGTACTGGATGGCTGCTGTTAGGTCTCCTCAGGGCTTTCTCTTCTCCAGGCTGAACAAGCCCAACTCTCTCATCCTATCTTCATAGGAGAGGTGTTCCAGCCCTCTGAGCATCTTTGTGGCCTCCTCTGGACTCACTCCAACAGGTCCACATCCTTCTTATGTTAGAAGCCCCAGAGTGAGCACAGTACTCCAGGTGGGGTCTCACCAGAGCAGAGTAGAGGGGGAGAATCCCCTCTCTCAACCTGCTGGTCACGCTGCTTTCCATGCAGCTTTCCTGGGCTGCAAGTGCATGTTGTCAGATCATGTTGAGCTTCTTCCTTAACCAACACCTCCAAGATTTGGGAGATACATATGGATGTTTTAGAATAGCTTCTCTTTTGAGGTAGGGAGCAGTGCCACAGTGTCTGGTAGTCAAGCATGATGCAAGTTATTTTTTTGTTTGTGCTCTTGGCTTTTGACACTTTACTAAAAGGAAAACAATGCCAAATACAACTGTGAATTACCATGACAGGAGTGTGCATTTCAGTTTTCAAATTTGAAGCCAAATTAACATATGATGACAAAATGGTAAATAAACTCAGGACATGTATCTGAAACACTTTGGAGAACTAATGCTGTAGGAGTAACAAATTTTGTTGGTAATTTTTTTCTTTTAAATTTGTTAAATGTATATTATTTTTATTTATTGTTACCTAAAACATAATGGTAGTTGTCTGTCGTAAAGGTACAGTTTTTCCTCCTTAAGTTTCCAGTCTAGAAAATGTTTCTAGATGCCAGGTTGTATCCCATATGCTACATATAGTGTATTAGTCCATGAACATGGAAGATAGCTCATCTTACTAAATCTTCCTGGGTTGTTTTTTTTCTCTGTTGTTTGCTTATAGTGTAAAAGCTCAACTGCTTCATTTGCTTAACCAGTAAGTTCTCAGTAAGTTTGTTGGGTTTTGTCGTTCAACTGTAGATTGAGAATTTGATGGATTTGGCTGGTTCACGTGAGGACAGAGAAAAATGGGAACACTTGACGTTTAAAGATGATGGTATGTTTTTATTTAGGATGAGCACAGCAGTAATGAAAGATTATTTGGGCTGGCTGTCGCATGAGCAGGTGTTGTGGAAGACTTCATGTTGATCCCCTGGTATGCAGAGATTCTAGCTTGTGATTTTGTTGCTGGTTTTGTTGAAGATGTGTTTCTTAGTGAGCTGATGCTAATGCCAAGTTGTAGTGAGATTTTGTAGCATGCCCAAATGAGAAAAAGTGACCTTTTTTTTAATATAGATCTTTATTTGAATCTGGTTTTCTGAAAGACAAGCGCTGCAGAGAATAGAGCAAATTAGTGCTTGGGTAGTTGTTTTATTTTAATTCTGTTTTAACTTGCTAGAATGGAATTTCCCATTAAACTATTCTATTTTAAAGGGAGAGAGAATCAATATGTTTAAGGACAGGCTGTATTTATTTATTTATTATCTCCATTCAAAGAAAAAGTTTGTTATTTCAGTTTTTTTCCCTCTGATTTTTTTCTTGTTTGCTGTTTCTTTCAGCAAGTAATTTTTTTTCTTCAGTAAGCTGTAATAAACTTGCAGACCAGAGTTATTATTAATAAGCAATTAGTCTTGTCATTTCTTTGGATTTTCTTAAAGCTGGATAATTCTAAATGATTGCAAAATACTGTTGGGAGTCCTGGGAAAGAGGTGTATATGTGCATCGTGGTCAAAGTTAGGTCTACAGAATTTTGCTACCTGAAGAATGGAGGTTATGGAAATATGACAGGTTTAAATAATCCTTTATGCTTTCCGTGTTCTGGATACAAGGCTGTGTTTTGAAGTAGTACTTGCTCCCAATCCACATTACTCCCATACTCAATTTGTTACCCCTATGCTGAGGTGGTTTTTTTTTTTTTTTCACATGTGAGAATGTTGAAGTTAGAAAACTGTGTTTATGCAGTGAAGCATTTTCTGAACTGTAGCTCCCCTAAAATGTAAAAGCACACAAGGAGGGGGAAGAAGAGCTTTATTAACTTCTTCCTGTTTTGCTTGGAGTGTTTCTGCTGCAAAAGAGCAAAAGGGAAATTTGGTTTGCCAAATTGCTCTGAGTGGAGGTGAAAGTGGTTAGAGGAAGAAGAGTGGTCAGGTTTGCTGTTGAGAATGCCAGTGCTCCACATGTCATTGTTGGAAAGTGGTTAAACAGAAACTGGCGACCATAATATAACCCAGTTTCTAAGGTGGGCCTGCAAGTAGACAACTTCTAATGGTTGCTGAAGATAACAAGGGGCAAGCACTGCATTTTATGTTTAGTACTCATGGGCTGAGTTTGGTAGCGGTAGAGAGGAGTTAGTAAGCATCAGAAGGTATGTTGAATCCTACATTTCCCTTCATCTTGACTCCATGCTTATTGAGATGCTCTGTTTAGGGTAGAACCTAAGGCTGTGCTTCCTTCCCAGGCACCTCTCTGGAGGTCTTATTCCTTTCTTTCATTCCTGAGCCAAGCACTGGAATATGCCAGCAGAAGAATCCTGGCAAACCAGTGTTTCCCTGGGGAGGATGCAGTAGGTGACGGGAATATGAATGCTTGTAAGCTTTAATTGACCTTTGTCAAACTTAATCCCCAAAGTGGGGAGAAGAAGGACTTAAAGTGACGCTGCATGTGCTGAAGTTTTAACAGGGGAAGGCTGGGGCTGTGCAAGCCTTTGGGGGTGGGTCTGTGCTAGAGGGATTGACTGAAATCAGAGTGATTATATTACTAATTTTAATCATGACATAAATCAGCAAGCAGGAAATCCTGATTAAATAATTGTTTTTAATTTTATTTTGCATTTGTGCTTAATTATTTTTTCTAAAGAAAAGTTGATTCTAATTGGTCTAATTTGATCATGCCTTTTGCCAGGCAGGAGGGTATGCATCTATATGCATTTAAGTAGTTATGCAGCTTAGTTTCTTAATGTTTAAGAAACATAATTCCCCATGCTTTAGATAGCTTTTAGCTAACTTTATTAGCTAGCTAAAATGAATCCTAATTGTGCTAGATACATAAGAAGAAACAAATATATCCAACTGTGTTTTGCATTTAAACCAGATTAAGTAGACTTGTCTGTAGTTTGTGACACGAGTCCGTTATTTCCTGTCATCATCACACCCTGTGAGATTTGGAGTTAATAGATCAAATCCAGTCACTGTTCCTTCTTGTTCATAGTTTGGAAAAGAAAGTCAGGCTTTCCTACTTTCCTAGTTGTCCATTGCTCTTCAGCAGTTCCAAGTGAACCAACTGTTGAAGTGGTTAAACAGGCGAAAATGGCAGAAGTGGTTGCTGGTGAAAGCCGATCAAGTGGCTCAGAGCTCTGATTTGGCATCTTGCTGGCAGCTTCCAGCGATGTGATGGTTTGGCTGCCAGCAGAGCATAAAAGTTTATATCGTTTGAATGTATTTTTACCTTGTATGAATTTAATGGATCGTCAAGTTTAAACCTCACCATAGATTCTTATCGCATCAAGTTTAGCTTAAGTGTTTAATGCTGGAGTGTATTTTTAAAATAAACAGCTAGGAAAAATTACCAACTCAGTGCTCAAAAGTCCATTGTAGCTTTAGCTGGAGAGGTCCTGGGACAGATGAATGTCCTCCAAGGATTCAGAGATTAAGCTAGAGGTTGTTGGGTGGTTACACAACTGTGATGGGAATCTGGTTGCTTTGGGAGATTACTGGAGCTTTTATGTGAAACAGAACGCCATAGAGAAGGTTGTATTCCCTGGGACTGCCTCTGCGTGCTGAGAGGTGGCAGCAGGAGCATTAAGCAATGTATCTTGCCTCATCATATCTGCACAGTTCCGAGTGTGTGGAAACTTAAAGGCCGCAGTGCTTTCTTTATAATGTCTTTAAGAACAAAGCACTTTGCACTCCTTTAAGAGATGAGGATGGTGGTAAGAAACTCCAGAGTGCCTTTTACAAGAAATGAAGCCCAACCAGAATTACCTGGAGATTGGCAAGTGCTGGATTCCCTTTCTTTGGACTTCTAATACAGCTGTATGTATAATAGAAAAGGAAGAAAAATACCTTTTTTTTTCTTTTTTTATTTTCAGAATAACAGGTAATCTTGATGCTTTTAGAAAAATCCATTGTATGATGTCACATACACCCAACCTTTTAGATATTTAATTTTATGAGTACCTGGAGCTCAAGGCATGTAATAGCTTCACGCACCCTGTCCTGCAGCTTCCAGTGGGTTGCAAATTCTTATTTTTTTGGTAAGTAATAGAACCTCTGAACTGCTACCTAAGGGCAGCAAATTGGAAAGTAACATTAAATACACAAATATTTAAGTTGCTTTTCTTAACTCCTGTAAGTCTGACAGAATTTGATTTATATCTGGTCTTCACTTGGTTGGTGTCTGCCCGTGGCATCACAGGGGTGTTTCTCATTTCTCCACCACTGAACTCTTGGACTCCTTGGTTCTATGGAGAAAAACTCAGATGATGCTACCATCATCTGAGTAGGATTTCTAATACTTCTTTTCTTCATTCTTGTGGCTTAGGCTAATCAGGCCTATGCACTGAATAGCTGTAATTGTTAAATATTGTGTTTTCTAGTTAATGCTGCACTCTTATAGGTTCCCCAGTTTCGTCCTAAATTTTGCAGCTGTACTTCTGCCAGTGCTTTTTGGTTTTTTGTTTGTTTGGTTTTTTTGTGGTGTAATACCCTCCTTCTAGCTATTTTGGACCTTGAGGAGGTTGCTGTCTTTGCCATTTCTTAGCTTATTCCTAGTAAAAGCAGTGAGAGTAGTGTCCTTTAGTAAGTTGGTAATTTCATTATGAAGCAATTGAAAACATACACAATTAATAGTATTCATTTTAACATCAGTAGAAATGTGCAGTTGTAAATTAAATATACAGAATTATAATTTAAAACATGTTCGTTTACAACACAAGTTCTAGTTTTGGTGAACACTGGTGACTTACAACAAGGTTTATATTTTTGTAAGTGATAACACTGTAAAGACCAACCACATTTGCACATATAAGATCATAATGAAACCAGTTCTTTCAATAAATATGTTTGTATAGTGAAAAATATAGTAACTTTGAAATAGTTTTGTTATTTTATCTTTTACAAATACCATGTTTATGGAGGAAAGCATTTTGCAGGTATTATGCTGGAGGTCTTAACTTAGTGGCGAATTCTCTTGGTGTCGATAGGGAATGATCTGTTCTTAACAGTTCTGTTAAAAGTTTTATGAAAAGATGTATCAGAAGTTTTGAAACTTTTCAAAGTAAAAGTCCTTTGTTAGTGCTAAGTCATGATAAGGTATATCCTCGAGAGTCTTGCTGCCCTTGCGGCAGCTCTTTTCCCTGTGTGTGTCCCCTTCCACTGCTAGATGAGAATTTACACGGTGGTGTGAAGAGTGATGGTAGTCTGATTATCTTCATGAAGTAATTTTAGTTGTGGTAGTGCTGATTATAGATTATTAAGAATAGGTTTACTGGTATTGGTCACTATGGTTTTTGTTTCTTTTGCAAGTCAGTTATTCCTTGAGCTGACTGTTGTTCGGGAGTGGTTGCTGTGTCTTTGATACATGGTCCAGAAACTTTTTAATTACTAGTGTTGCATTTTAGTTTCAGTAGTTTTATTCACAGTACAGAACTATAGAAGGCTATCTAGCAAGTTTTCTGCAAGCTTCAACTTTGAATAAGGTAGACGAATTCTTGTTATAGTACCTTTGTATTTAGTGTCATGAAGAGTCATTATGAGTGGGATTTTTGTATTTTAAAGTGATACAGATCAGAGGAATTCCTGAAGATGCAGGTTTAGAATTTTAAAATGAGATACAAAAAGCACTTTTTGCTGTTCACATTATTGCTTCAGTATGTGATTGTTTTCTGTGAAGTTCATTGCCTATTTAATTTACCTCTACTTACATAATCAGATTGTGTATTACCTCTTTCTAATTAAATTGTATTATTAAATGATTGTGATACTAATAATGCCTAAGAGGGGTAACACCAGTATTCAGACTATGAAAGGCAAAAATCATGGACTTTGCTTCCTTGTTAGATGGTATTTTGTATTCTGCATCCATAGATAATTTTCTTTTTTCAGTCTCTTGTTTGATACATGCTGTCACATCCAGAACATCCAAGTGGTTAGTATTAAGGAAGAATTATATCATGCATGTACACACTTTTATATATACACAAAATGTGTGTGTGAAGTCTTGATGAGCAGTCTGTTTAGTCATCAGGAATACTAATGTTGTTAGGACCCCCCATCCCCCATAGCAGTCTCATAAACAAGCTCAGCTCACACAAAAACTTCAGCTGCCTTTTAATAAAAAGGTTCTAAACTCCTGTTGTCTGTTATTACATACTTCTTAAAAACCTGGTTCATTTTTCCAAGGATGTGATTTTGTTAAACCTGCTGATGAATACTGCAGATGATACACAATTTGGCTGCTAGATTGGTCATGATCGTTTTGCCATATCTTGATTTTTAGCTTTTTTATATAGGTGTTTGCTTCTAAACAGAATCATAGAGGAGAATAGAAACATGTAGAGTTCACAAAAAAGCAGAGTCTGGTTGTATATTAGATTATACATTAATATTATATTTCTTGTATTTTTTCTCCCTGTTGTACTTGCAACATGTATCATAAGTTGGGAATGAAATGTTGAAGCTATGACAGCAAAATAATTTCCAGTAAATGACCTTAATAGTGATTTTTTTTTCCCCTCCCTTCTCTGTGTCGTGTGATTGAAAGTTGACCTGATTTGTTCTCCTGGCTAAATTGCAACGTGCTGTTCTCCCCGAGCCTTTCACTTGTTTTTCTCTTCTAGAGAAGTGCAAACAACAGGCACTGACCTCTGCCAGCGTCTGACACCACCTTCCTGCTGTTTTCCTTAAATCTTTTTCTTTAAGTTTGTCCATATGAGAGAGAGAGAGAACCTGCTATTTTTACTTCTTTTTCTTGTTCTTGTGGCTTTGAAATCCCATCTTTTTAAGGGAAGCAATGATGAGGCAGCAGTACCAGTGACTGTCAGGAGCTGCAGAATCTGGCAGTGTGCCACTATCTGGGTGGGTTGTGTGTGCTCTCCCCTAGACCAGGTCCCTCAGCCTGCCTCCTCCCACTGCCCGTTTCCCTTCCTGACCGGTGCTGGGCCACAAGAGTGACCTCCAGTCTTGTCCTGCTCCTCTGCTTCCCCTGGGCTTCTCTGAACTGTCATTTTCCTCCCCAGATTGTGGTCCCTCTGCTCAGTTTCCATTTGTGCATGGTGTTGATTTTGCTGGAGGAAAGGTATTCTTTGACAAAGGGAGCAGTCGATGTGATAGAAGCCAGAACCTTCCGGACATTCAAGCATTGACTGTCTGCGCTCAGCTGGAGGTGCACTCGGTGGCATGGTTTTGCGCGGATGCAGCTGGGAGTGTCTCCTCTTGCGTCCCATGTGGGAGCACTGAACTGTTAGTGCTGACAGCGGTCGCAAGTGCTTCGTGCAGTTAAGAGTTCATGGGTGCCTGTGTCTAGAAAGACTGGAGAGGAATGTTGATTTACCTGGGGTGTCAAAATCCTGTTTGGCCAACAGCTACCTCTTGAGAAAAGGTGAAAACCAGTTTCAGATTGTTGTGGGTAAAGGACCAAACGAGGGATTTTTTTGGAAATAACATATTTTATGAGTATGCTTTCAGTCTTTTTTAATAGAAATTCCTCATAATTTTTTTTTTTTAGGTTTAATTCAAGACTGGTCATCACAATTGCTTTTTGTTACATCCATTGAGTCTGAATCTGTTGGGTTTGTTGCATGAATAAGCCAAAGATACCAAGTGATTTCTGGCACAATAAGACATTTTTGGTATGGGTTCTCTCAGTTGATAAATAATCATGTTAGGATGTAGTACTTGCAGAACAACATTTTGTTACATAAAAGTAAATGAAGATAGTGTTCGAGTTAGTGATGGAGGTAGCTACCGAACCAGGTGGTGTGGCTAGCTGTTAGGGATTTAGAAGGGCTTCGTTGGAGACGAGACTGGTATTTGTCCGACCATTCTATCAGCCTCTGCGGGTGCACTCGCTCAGTTGCATTTGCTACCTGCTATTTAAAAGCTCTCCTGTCTCTTTAAAGTCACGCGGCCGTGTCACGTGAGCATGCTGACCGCCGCCGCGTGGTGGTTGTAACTGCCGGCTGCCACCTGAGGGGGGCGCGTCCTGTCCGTTGGCCGTGCCGCAGCGGGCACGGCACGGCGAGGGGGCGGCCTCCGGCGCCACGGGCTTTTCTCCCTAGGAACTGCTGCCGGTGAAGCTTCCTCCTCACTGATGTGGTTTTGTACCGTTGCTTTTACCTCTTCTTAAACTTCAGTTGTCTTTTTGCCACAGAGGTAGCTCACCAAAGCAGTGAAGACTCATCAGGGCTTTAGCCTTATCTGTCTCATTTGGACTCTGCCTTTTCTAACTGGTGGAGGTAAGCTTGGCTCAGCTCTGGATCCTCTCGAAGTCTGGCATAGGTTTGTTGATAGATTTATTCAGTTTTAAAATATCTCCCATGTAGTTAGCTTGGTTTAGTCAGCCCCAAAGTCAGGAGTGTGGGAGCATGCGTGTTAAGTGTATGCCAAGTGAAAGGCATCCTCGCTTCTCAACTCTTGGTAACCTCCTGGTAGCACTGGCTCCTCTGTCTCTGTCAAATTGGCTGAGGTAGGTTCCAGGAGGCCTGCTTCAACCAAGAATTCCATCATCCTCCTCTGCATCTGATATGAGCTATTTTCAGGAAAAGCCCTCCATTACCTCCTGTCAGTTGGGGAAGAGAACTTGGATCACACTTGTTTTTACTAAAATTACAGCCACGGTAGTCCACAGAAGCTGGTGTAGTATCCGTATCCTTTAATGAAGAAGAGCTGTGGTTAGTTTTGTAGAGGAACAAGTACTATGAGCTGAGTGTTTGAGTGCATCTACATGGTGAATGATGTTAATTGCACATAAGTATTTTTACTGGTGTCTTGAAGTATGTTTGGAATAAATACCTGAATCCATTTGTTTGGGGCTTTTTTCCACTATCAAAGCCTAAAAATCTGCCCTTTTTCAGGGCTTTAACTGATGTCCCTGCCCATGGCAGGGGGGTTGGAACTAGATGATCTTACGGTCCTTTCCAACCCTAACTATTCTATGATTCTATGATTTATGTTATGAAATTTTATTCACATGATCACAGACTTTCTTCCATGAAGTCAGTTTGCTAAAACCTATTTGCCACAGACTTTCTTCCATGAAGTCAGTTTGCTAAAACCTATTTGCTCTGCCTGCAAGATGGGCAGTTCTCAGGAAGGGCCTATGCTGAAAGGAATGAGAATCCCTTTCTTCTAAAGCATGAATGAAAGTGATAGTATAGCAGAAAAGAAAGCTGGTTTAAAATTAGGCGTTCAGCGCTGGATGGGAGAAATGGCTGTAAAGCAGATTTCTTTAATGGTAATGCTGAGCAATACTAAAACTGAATTTTTGACAGATGATTACATAGGATGTTTCTTTGTCTGTGCACTGGGTGGGTGCTGAATTTTTAAAAATGTTCAGTACACAAAGTTGCAACTGAATTTATTGTACACTGTTGATATCAATAGGCTTTGTAGCTGTGCTGTAAGAAAGACGAGTACAACGTTGAAAATATATTTTCCCCTTACCTTTAAACTTGAATTTTAACTGTTTCCTGTGTGATTTCATACAAGTCTCATTTTTTCCCTGTTTAGAATGCGAGCAGTGCTGCAAAGTCCTAGGAACATATAGGCGTAGTAGTCATTAACATGTCAGCTTTACATGTGTGTAATTTCTCTATTTAAAGCCATATTCTGAGAGGCTCCTCCCTACAAGGGACTTTAAGGAAATGATTTTCTTCCCCTATTCTGTGAAGTTTGGATTGTTCTGTCAGTTCAGAAGCTGCTGGTTGAATTGTAAATTAAAAAGCCGCAAACCCCTAAGGAGCACCACCAAAGGAGCACCACAAAAACCTAAGAAGCACCTTCTGTGAGCACCACCTATAGACAGGCTGCCTACAAGAGAAAAATCATGAGCCATCTTCTAGGTAGCATGGCCCTCTCAGCATGGCGGGGAGGGAGGGTACCTGTTGTATGAGCTGCCCACTTGGTGTGATGGCTTCTCACAAAGCAGTAATTCGGCAGCCTAAATCTCTTAATGTAAATTTGTTTTATTTGTTTCAATTGTCACTATTTTTTATGCTGTGTACACCACACAGGTATTTTGAAAAGAGGAAATCGGCCGTGTTGTTTGAGGTTAGTGCCTTTTTTTCTTAAGATGGTATAGTTCAAAAGCCAAAGTAGTTCATAAATCTTGTGCTTACAGTTAGAGGTGAATTTACTGTCCCAGTTTAATCTTAGAGGTGCAATAAGCTTTTCTACTTGTTTGATGTTAAACTGTGGTTGCTTATATAAGTATATGGGGGTTGAAGTTCTAGTTGATTGTAATGTTATGAGTGAAATAGATGAATGTATTTTGAAAGACTTAGGGGTTTTTGCTGAATTTCTTATTTGTAGCATGTTGTTTACCATGTCATGGTGAAAACAACATTGGTTGAGAGTTACATACTGTTATCAGCATTTCGTTATATCCTGTGTGTTTTAGGGAGCAGAGCACTTTTCTCTGCCTGTACGGTCAGTGGACTGTCTGTGCTGGGAAGATTTTGGAGATCATGAGGGCAGAAATGGCAGTAGGAGTTACAGAAGTAAGGAGATTAGGAAATACAGGGAATTAACAACTGAAACACACTTCTTTTGACACAAATACAGCTTTCAAATACCAAATGACTGGTATTAAAAAAAAAAAAATACATTTATTCTATGACATTGTTGGGGGGATTTTGGACTGCCTGTCTATCCTATAGTTAACTTCCAGACAAATTTATTCGGGGGAAAAGTGCACAATTTGTATTTGTTCCTTCATGGTTTACTTTTTCTGAAGAGTGAGGATGAGAACCAAAAACTCTATGGGAAGGGGCATTGCTCGCTCTCTTCCTGCTCCATAGGTGACCTCTGCTTTTAACTTCCTTTTCACTTCTTCATTAGATAGCAGAAACCACTGTTTATTTTTGATGTGTGCAAAAGGTCTGTGCCATTTTAATGCTTGCAGTACAGCCATTTTGTGGACTAGAGTGTTTAGAGCTCCCAGTTTGTTTCCTAATAAATGAATGCGGCAAATGAAATTTGCTGTACTTTCTGGTATTTCTCTAGGTAGATGTTTTTATTCTTCAGGACTGCTCCAGGCTTTTAGTCCTTTTCAGCATAGAAATAGATGGAATGTAGCGAGCTTTTGTTCAGAACGTGATGCGCTTTTTGAAAGTATCACAAAACTGGTGTTATCTTGTGACCTGTTAGTCTGCATTGCCAACAAGTGACCCATGAACTTGCAGTGTGCTTCTCCCTGCTTACTGCCTCTTCCCCAAGGGGACAGGGAGCGTCTGATTTTGCAGCAAATGAAGCTGAAATGGGCAAATTCTGCTTCTCTGTTTCTGTTTGGTTACTTTTTACAGAGCTGTCTGGAAACAATAGTAATTGCTGCAGATTCCTCTACATAGAGGTGAAAAGGCAGCTGGTAGAGTTAGGCAGGCAGCCTGTCGCCTGCATATGTGTAGCCCAGGCTGTGTTAGTTTTTATCTCTCTTGACATAAAGTTATGTTCAGGGCAGATGTTTGCTACCTAGGAAGACAGTGCTTTAGTGTTTCTGCCACAGACGTCTTGTGTAATTTTGGCCAAGATGTTAGGTGGTGTTTGTAAAATATAAATAGGCTTTTCTTATGTTATAGGGAGACTGTAAGCATAAACTTCTCATCCTGATATTGTATATTTGTTTATTGATCGCAGTAGTAGTAGTGCAGTGCAGTAGAGCAGCACTGATACTGCTATATAGGGCACTAACAAGGACTTTTTTTACTTTTGATTGACCGAGGATCTCCAGTAGACTAAAGCATACACAGGGGTACCGTCATATTTTCTTCTTATCTTCTAATGTGATAGTCTACAATCATTTAGCTATGCATTTAGTGTAGTTTTTCTTTAACCAGACCGTTGTTCTTAACTCTGAAGAAACAAAACTGTTGTTGACCTTACCACTGTGTAGTGAATCTTCCCTTTCCAGTAGAAAGCTGCATGGAACCTTGATGTGGTTAATTAAGGCTTTAGGTGAGACTTCAGAGAGCTTAGTATCCAGTTTATGCAGGCACAGACTATAATGGTTAGAGATGACAAGAAACATCAGGAAGGATCTATTAGTAGGCTACCCAGTTGCTGCCAAAACTAACAGTTGTCTTGAACTTTATTAAAAGCGCTTCATATGATTGCTTTATATCTCTGATTGTTGCATCACTGTAGCAGATGTTCAAATCAGATGCTGTCATAACAAAAAGTTTTACTGAGGATGCATTTGTTTTCAGTACCTATACACTTGTTCAAAATGAGCTAAATGTTTAGAGAAGCACTTCAGACAGCACAAGTCAACTAGTCAATAAACTTGCTCATGGGTATCACCATCTTTAGCTGTAAAGAGTGCAAAACAATCAGTGAAGACTAAGTTAACAAATCTACTTGTTTCTTTGAAACACTCTGGCTCTGCCAGTTCCCTCTTGAGTAGTAGAAGTTGGTGGCATTAATACAGGCATCAAAATCCTTCTGTCAGATCAGAACCCGCTGTTTGGTTGCTCTTGGCAGTTCAGAGTGAGTAATCCAGGTTTCTAAAAAATCAGGAAAATATGACACTTTGGATTATATAGCTACAGGTTTCAAGGGAATGGATACCGTTCGCTGTAACGAACACATTCAGGATATCAGCCATCTGATTTGTATATGTTCAAAGCATTGGCTTCTTTGTCAGGCTCGTTCTGCATATGATATTGTAGCCAACCACTCTGGAAATCTGTTTTTAGCAATTTTTTTAAGCTCTTAGTTGTATGAGTTCAGCTGGGAATGTTCAGGGGTTTGGATGGGTTGAATGAGGCTTTGAGCAACCTCATCTAATGACAGGGGGGTTGGAATGAGATTATCGATAAGGTTCCTTCTAACCCAGACAAACAATTCTATGATTCCATGATATTATTCACTGATGCTACTTTTCTGCAGAGTATTTTTTGTAGCATTTTTTTTTTCTTTGATTGGTACAAGAGGGCTTTCATGGTGGAGAAAGTTCTTGCAGTTTGGGATTTCAATGTATGAAGCACACTCTGGTCTTGCTTAGGTCAGTATTGGTTTTAAGAGCCTAGAAGGAATTACTGGACAAGGAGAGGGATTTTGTATGTGGAAAATTCTTTTTCTGAGTGAACTGGTCTGCTGTTGGGCACAGCAAATGTTTCTGTTACTCTGTACGTGAACTGATCTGTTGAATTCAGTTTTTGTCTAGTTAAGGTGTGTGAAGAAAAGAGAAAATACAGTGATACCAGCCTCCTTACTGCTGTTGGGGGGTGGCAATTCCAAGATAAACAGCTTTCAAGATGCTAGTAATGTACTGCATCATCTATCAGTTGTCCTTTCCCCCTTCATTCATCACGTTGAATGTTATTCAACAGACTCAGGAAGGACCTTGTCATGGTTCTGTTGCTCATAGCAGTATTTGATATGCTAACGCTTTCTGTACATGGTACACATGGGAGTTACATTAGAAGTCGGGGAAATGGAGAAGTGGATGCCATGTTGAATGTTCTGCACTGTATCTTATTTTCTCTTTATTAATTATTCTATACTTGCCAACTCCTAACATTAAAATGGAAAAAGAGACAGCAAAAAATAATGGCATAGTAATTTCTGGGTCAAGATGGGGAAAATGTGGTCTGTGAAGAATTCCTTCAGGAAGAGCTAGCATAAAGAAAAGTCTGGCTAAAACTCAACCAATGTAAGGATTCACATGCCAAATAAAACTAAATTTTGACTTGTTTTCTGAATAACAAACAGGATTGGAATGAGACACAGCATGCCTGTTTCAGTGAATATTGCAGAAAGCTTCAGACCCATCAGCACCATTAATTGTTAGACAGACCTGAGTCTTGAAAACTGTCATAGACATGTATGTTGTTTTTTTCAGGTTTGGGATGTAATTTTTAAAGGTACTTAATCAGTTGGTTTTTTTCTTTGTTTTCAAGTCTTTCCATTTCCTACATTAGTACTTATCTTAGGTACCTCAAGCAGGTTGCGTCTACACCCGTGCAATGGGTTTGTTGTCCGTGATGTTGAAGGAAAGTGCCGTTACTTACATGCAATATGTATTAAAAATGCTGTCACTCAGAAATAAGAGCTCTTTGTTGCTTCAAGAGGCCTGTGCATTGCTCTTGAGCCTTGTGTGGCTTCAAGGCAATTCAGTTGTACTTCCGAGGGGCTGGATTAGCAGAAGGACTTGTCAGAAACAATGCATCACCAGCTTGCCTTGGTCATAATTGCATGCCTGGTTCAAGCCCTGTTACAATAGAACAGACCCTTGGGGAGCTATTGTTCTCTCTGTTGTATGAATCACTCCCTGAGCTCTGAAAGAGCCATTCTGAGTTGCCATCTTTGTGGCATAAACCCATACGCATGAGTATATGTTGTTTGTGGCCAGATAAAGACATTGGGAGGCAACTTGGAAATTCAGCTCTTCTGCTGCTGCCTACAGCCAAATGAGAAGACGCATAATGGCCAAGGGATCCTTAGAAGAGGGTGCCTAGCTGAAAGGTGGGGAGAGTTAAACATTCTTAAATTGTTACACAGAAATGTCTGCTAGCTAATCTGGAGTTGGCTCAAGTAGTTAATTCGTAAGTCTTTCTTCAGGGTGTTAGCAGATGTTCCCTCAGGAACATGTTTCTCTGTAATTCACTTTTCCTTTCCAGGTTGCTGGCCAGACAATTGAAATCCAAAAGCTGGCAGCACAGAGATGAAGTCTAATGATCATTACAATTTTTTTAGCGTTAAAGAATTGATTTCTGTTGTGGAATGATTTGCAGAAAATTACTTATCTATCCAGCGGCCAAAGTTATTTTTTTGTTTTAGATCAAGTTTCTGGACCATTGAACTGTTGGAAAAAGTGAAATAAACAATGTTCAAACGGCACTTTTAAAAAGTGAGCTGTGGTAGTAAAAAAACCCTCCAAAACTTAAACTTCCAAAAAGAAATAGACTGCATCTTGGAGAGGGAAGGGAGACAGGAAACATTTTCCTGTTCTTTGAGCACCAGGAGAATTAATGTTGAGTGGTAAAGTCCGGGTAACCCAACAACCTGTCTGAAATGCACTTCCTTATCAGCTCTTTAGTTCACAGGAAGTCGGTGAGAATTGTTGTGTTTGGGGTGTTTTATCTCCCCATCAAAAAACCTTATTTTCTCTATTTTGTATTTTAACAAGTTTGCATCCAACAATCATACAACTGTAATCAGCAGACACAGAAGTTTTATTTGTCAAAACTGTCTTGTGATGTTTATGTGGAAGTTGGTGCTTTTTTTCTTATAATTTGTTAGATTTGCCATAATTGTGCTTTTTTTAGGACAAAATTTGCCACTTACGTTGTTTTCCTCTCACTGATTTTATGTAGACAAAAGCCTGATCTGTATGCCTGCTAATTATCCGATTTTTCTCCTCCTTTCTTTTATCCTCCCCAGCCTCCAATAAGCAGTAGTAACCTTTAGCTTGTTGCATCTGTCTGCCCATTCTTTTGGACACAGTCTTTCTCATTTTAAGGGGATTAATTTGCGGATTAAAAACCTCTTTAGATTATTAAGAAAAGCATTTCAAGTTCACCTGCGCACCTTAGTGGTAGTCGTAGTGGTGGTTTGTTAGGAAATGGGGGTACCTAAATAGAGAATAGAACTTCAGTGAGAAATACTGGTTTTATACTTGGTTTTCTGTGTTGTGTGCTTCAGTGTCAGTGGCTCAAGTGCTGAGAAATGCTGCGTTTTCACTGTGCATGTAAAACTGCTCTTGATTAATTAAATTGTTTCTGTGCTTTCCTGACCCTGTGCTTAGATACGTATCTCATTAGGAATTTCTTATCACTTACGTAGCTACATAGTCACTTGAAGAAGTCGTTAATCCTCTTCATTGGAAAACCAGTGATTTTAAACATTTCTAAATGTTCAGGTTAAACTTTGTCATGGGTAATAGCAGTTTGTTGTTATTCTGTTAGGTATTTTGGAAGAGCTGGAACTCTGGTGTCCTTTAAGCTTTGGTTATGTAGCTGTTGTTAGGAGATAAATATAGTTCAGGGATTTTTTTTTTTTTTATTTGTTTGACTCTTAAGTCTCAGAGATTGTGTCTTGCTATCTGCCTTATTGACTGCTAGTTTAGGTTGAGTGGGACCTTCTCTACTGCTGAGTCTGCAGTACTGAATCCCTGGGGCCTTGGGATTGTGAGTCACAATGGTGATGCCCTTCAAAGCCTTCTGCTAAGGGCAGGTTGTGTTTTTACTGTTACCTTGGAATTTAAGTCTTTTCATATTTCTGCTGCTTGGCTTTATGCCATTGTATGAGCATCTCATCTTGTTTCCTTAGTACATTAGTAGTTTTTAAGCCTATTTCCAGGTGTGTTTTCTGTGATTCCCCAAAACATGCTGTGGAAGAAAGACTATTCAAGACATGGCTTAGCAACACAGGTCAGTTTTGGGGGTTGTTTGGGTTTTTTTGTTGTGTTTGGGTTTGTTCGGTTTGGTTTGGTTTTTTGTTGTTATTGATGTTTGGGGGTGTTTGTTGTGTGGTTTTGTTTGGTTGGGGGTTTTGTTTTGTTTTGTTTTGTTTTTTTTCCTTGGCTCAGTCTCACAATCTCACAGCCCAGATGTTCTAGTTTAAGTGGAACAGGTGTCATTTTTTCCAACTTAAAAATCAAGAAGTTTGGATCCACTCTGTAGAGTTTGTTGTCTTACTGTATTTTGATTTGTCATACTTTTTCACTTGATTAGACTTGTATGTTAGAGCTCTGTATGTTCCTTCACTGACAAATTGTTCTGCGTTGCTTTATTCCCCATTGGCTTTGTAAGGTACTGAAGCAAATATAAACTATAAGCTATAATAAATAGAAAGGCTTACTATTAATTGAAAGAAACCTTGATCAGCATGACAGTGACTTGCTAGAATTTACCTGACTACAAAATAGTTTGTTATTAAATAGTTTGGGTTTTTTTGGAAGCAGAAATGTTTGCTTAATTGCACTGTTTTCCTGGAGACTGAAAAAGTCCTTTCTCATTGGTTCTGCAATAAGGGAAGTTCAGACTTCCAGAAAGATGAGAGAGAAGAGTGAAGTTGAGTGCCTGATTTGATTGGTTTGTTTTTCTTTTTCCCGATGAGACAAGACACTAGCTCACTTAAAAGGAAATACATGTGGATGCAGAGGCAAGGTGCATCTTCATGTTCGTGAAAAAAAAAGAGAAGTAGTTGTGTGGACTTTTTTTTTTTTTTTGGGAGACTGAGTAAAGATTTTAGAATCTGTGTTTTTAGTAATTTTCTGTCGTCTGTTTTGCTTTTGATATTTTAAAGCTTTGGTTTTATCTGCTGTTAGTATGTTGGACATAATTCTCATACCATGCATGTTACCATAAAAGCTAAGTGCCCTCTATGAGCACATCAGGAAATTCTGATTACATTTGGACTATTGCTGAAGTGTCTTCTTCTATTCAGTAGTTTCTTCATGTTGAAGTATTTTGCTTTGGCATTAAAAGCTATATGCAAATAACTCTGTTAAAGAAATCAGACCAGACCAGTCTGCCTTTCACTTAAGTGATAGGTGGTTTGTGCTGGCCTTGCATTCAGGGAATGGGGGGGGCGTCAGTCAAATCCAGAGGGTTGTTCAAAGACAAATCTGGTTTCTCCATAATGAACTTTATCTTCATTGTAGCAAGCTGACAGTGTGTGAAGCTGTTGAGCTTTCTTCATCTCCAAGCTGTAATTGATTGCCAGATAACAAGAGTCCATTCAGGGTAATAAGAGGGTCAGAGATAAAGATTGAGTCTCGGAGCTTGATTCCATACGTAGTGGAAAAGAGAAATATGTCTTATCTGTCAGGCCTTTGTGTTTGGGTCTGTGATGCTGCTTGGTAGCCTAGCAGTGTTTTGGGATAGAGACTGTAGTAAATGTATATCTCAGAAGATCCAGTTTTAGGAGGTGAAGACTTGCAGTTGCAACTCACTGCTAAACTTTTTCTCCTAAAATGTCCATTTCACTCAGATATGAGTAAATATTTGGTTAAATAACTAGATCTTGTGCAAGTATTTGTGTATTTGGAGGTGTCAAGACCTGGGGTGCAGGTGTAGTTGCACTTTATTATTTTCTGGTCACCAGTTCTGAAAAATTCAAACTACAATGAAGAATCCTCTGATTCGGTACATCTCTGTTTTCCTAAGGTAAAGTACAGTATAATTGATTTTATACTGAACGCCATAAGAGAGCTTATAAACTGATTGTCTGAATTACAACTTTGACTTCTGACATAACCCATTGCTCAGCTTATCCTCAGAGGAGTTTGGAGTTCTTTTCTGTAGAGTTCTTGCAAAAAGTGTACTCTCCAGGACAAGAAATCTGTGTATTTTATACTAGTTTTTAGAGGAGAGGCTGTATGATTCTGAAAGATAAATTAATATGGAGGATACCACCAATCCCAAGAAATACAAGAGCTAGGTAGTGTTGGTAACTTTAAAAAAAAACCCAAAAACCTAGAACAAGCATTCCAAAATACGTAGTAGTTACAAGAAGTAAAGTAGTGGCGTGTTTTAGGGCTTTTCTCTGAGTTTTGGGTGGTAGTAGAAGGTTGAATGGCAGTGGATTGTAGCAGTGCCAGTCCTTCATTTAGCATCATTGTAAATACACTGAAGGTACCTGCAGAATGTGATTGTGTGTCTTTTGAGTTAGTGAGTTGGCTTTCAGGGGTAAGAATGAGCTTAGTTCATGTAAGTCTGGGTACATGTTCAGAACTGTAAGTTATGTTGATGTTATGGGCAGCAGGAGAATTTATAATGTTTGGTATTTAAAAAAAACTGATTTTTTATGTCCCTTACATGAAGTGGCTTAAAGCTCATGGTACCTTTAAGAGCAGGTAACTTGTGCTGAGAACTGCAGAATTGTACAGAACTTTGTATTCTTGAGAAAACAGCTGTGTGTCTGGGAGTGAATGGTGAATTAAATTACAGCATGAATGAGGAAGGCAGTTTAATAGATGTTCATAGGGTTTACTCTGTGTTGGAAGAAAGTTTGAATCCAGCTTTTCTGTCTTGTCCTTTAGATGACCAGAATGGAGGAGTGCATGTTGATTTTTGGTTCTGGATACTTAATACCAATAACCAAAACCAAATCAAAATAACCCCCCCAACCGTAATGACAAAAACCACTCCAGCAGAAATAATGAAGAGAATACAGTGTATTCATTAGCATGTGCGGGCTCTAAAATCTGAGAAAAAAAAAAAAAAAAAGATTGTATTTCATCTGTGCTGTGGAATACCCCTCTACCTCCTAAATTACAATTCTGACTTGTAAGGTAACTTGATGTGCCATCTATTCAGTACATGAGTATTTAGATACAGTATGTGGGACCTGCTGTAGCAATTTTACCCTGCAGCACTTTGAATGTGCCTTAGTTGTCCACGGTGGTTATTGCTTTCCAGTGTTTCATAAAATAAACAATATAGGATATGATAGTATCTGTTTCTGTAATATATGCGTGTTTCGTAATTGCTAGAATGTCAGTAATTTTAAGTAAGCTCTAAACTTTTGTGAGCAGTGACTGTCAAGTAGGCTAGTAAATCAAAATACTGCTTCATTAAACGGGTAGCTTTGGTAAACTAGAATAGGTTTCAGAGTGGCATACACTTAAACACTTTCACTGTTATGAAGCAAAACAATAATAATTTAAACTTGTGTGACAAATCTGATGTAATTAGTTTGTTAAGCTTTTTCAGAGGAATACTTTCCGGTTATAGATCACATTCATCCTAGGAAGAGTGTGCTGTACACATCTGTGCACAATGTGTAAATGTAAGAAGTATATTCTGTGCATATGAGAAGTGTACAATTTGGTTTTGAAACTCTTGGAAGCAGTACACAAGCATATTTTAGGAAGCAAGTGTTTAAAGAGGATTCCTGATTGTTCTGTGTTGTGCATAAACATAGTAAAACAGTTTTTACCCTGGAGAGCTTACAATTTAAAATATGTAGAAATTGGAGGGATTTTCACTAGGCAAGTTCAAAACCAGTGTTAACAACTGCTGATAATACACCAGCTGCAGTTTCAAAGTGGGTAAAATACGCATGCATTGCTGGAAAAGAGACCTCCAGCTCTGTATGTGGCCGCATTTGGGTAAACTTCCCTATCTCCAGAAACAAAATGTGGGGCCCTTGAACCACCACTTGTGGTTTGATTTTTTCGAAGGGAGGCTCTACCAACCAGACAGTATCGAATGTCTCCTCCTCAACCATTTTTCTCTTGGTGTGTGGTTTTCTTCCATGGGAGGAGGTCTGGGTACCAGGCTCTGCACTAAAGAAGCACTGACACCCCACTTGCCATCATCTGCTGACCCACAAGAACAAGGGCAACTTGAATTAGCCAAATGGTAGAGCCTGTGCTTTTCTTACCAGGAGAATTAGCTGCATGGCAAGGAGTGGCCAAAATGTATGATACTGAAAGGTCTAGTTCTTGAATGCTGTTTGATGAGATACTGAAGAGTTGTATAAAAATTTCTCATCTCTGTCACTGGTGATAATATTAGTGGCTGTGCTGATGCCTTGGGTGTCAGGATGCTTAGCTGATAAGTAGAAGTTCATGAAAAGTTTTCATGAAAATGAAATTCCAAAAATCTTTTTTCATAGCACTTTGAATATACATAGTTATTAATGTAATGTCCTTTTTTAACTGCTGTGTTGTCCTCTGGGACTGAGAAGCACAAACTTGCTAAGTTGTGTCTGAGTTGAAAAAGATAAGGCTGTATCACTTTATATGGTACTTGAGGGATATGCTGTGAAATAGTGCCGAAAGACTTTGGTATTAAATATCTTACTTAAAATAAAGCAACTGGAATGTTTCCAATTGAAGATAAACTGAATGTTCAAGTAGTTGAAAAGATAAAAACAAAGAATGCAGTTTGTGTAAATACGGAAGACTATTTGTCTGTATCATCTTTCAGACTCCTTAAACAGCCATAAGTGATTTAAATACAAATTAGAAAGCTGCACATCATGTTGCAGCCTACCCATGTAGGCTGAGCTTATCAGAAACTCCTTTTGTTCCTCCATTTCCTTCCATCTTCATTTCCCTGCCAGTGCCAGCCACACTGCTTTACCCTGTTTAGCAGGGCTCTGTCAGAGGCACCACCTGTGCGGGGATCTCTGTTACTCATGGCTCCTCTCATATTGCTGATCTTGCTCCTTGCTTGTCTGCCCTTCAAACCTCCATATAATCCTGCATTCCCTTGCATGTGTTGGGGACTGTGGTCTACCTTCTGATTTTCTTTTTTTTCCCCTATAATTCTTGTTTGTCGGTTATCAACATATCAATGTCTTACACAATTTTAATAGTATGGAAAACAAGGGAATTGCAGAATTGGGAGGGTTTATGCTGGAAACTGTTTTGCTCCTGTCAGCTAGTTTTTAATCTATAAATAATTTGCTGGTTGGCATATCGCACACCACAGACTCCATGTCTCTTACACGCCTCTAACACATTCTAGTTTTCACCAACATTGACAAGGCTATTCTGATACACAGAACTTCCCCCTAAATATCTGGAATTCATTGAGTGCATTCGTGATTAGGTAACAGATGGTGAATCGTTGTCACATTGAGAGTAGAAATCTTTTCTTTGCATAGGCTGGTGTTATGTTTGGCTTGTTTGCAAGATATTCCACTGCAAATGCTAGGGAATATAATTAATTTATTTATCTCTTTTTAGGAGCAATGGATGAACTTCATAGCCTGGACCCAAGAAGACAAGAATTGTTAGAGGCAAGATTTACAGGAGTAGTAAGTGGCAGCACTGGGAGTACTGGAAGTTGCAGTGTTGGAGCTAAAGTAAGTTCTAAGAGAAGTCTTCCAAATCTACCATCTTTGACATATGAATTTATCTCACACTGTCTCAGTTGCATATAGCACATGTGATTTATTTGCAAAAATATTGGGTTGGAAAGGAGTCTCAGGAAAGTCCTTGTTAGTTGGTTATGTTATTTTGAGATAGGATTGTTTATCCTGAACCTGTCTGTGTCATGGAGATTGAATTGTTCTGAAAACCACCAAAGAATAGGCTTATGCAGGCTCTTTTGTGGTTTTACTGTAGTGCACATGTGATCAGAGATGGAAGTTCTTCCTGGTACTTCAGTGGAGTTGTCTCTTCTGCAGATGGCCAGCTGTTTACAGTTCAGCTTGAAATAGACACAGCGAGTGTGATGTGACCTGTTTTTTAAGATTAAACTCATTTGAAGACTAATATATCTAGATTAACAAAGGGTTGGAACTACATGATCTTTAGGTCCTTTCCAACCCTAACTTTTCTATGATTCTGTGATCAAAGTACTTTTCAATTCCATTTCCAATGTGTTTGCAGTGTCCTCATAAAAACTTTAAGTATTTTACTCAAACTTGGTTAGTATTTTTCACTTCTTATTCCACATTTTAATTAGCAGTGTAGACCAGAGAACAAAATACTGCCTGATAGCAGAAGTTGATGAAATTTCTGGAGACATGTGATGTATTGATGACTATTAACAAACTGTAAAGGGTTGAAATTGGTGCAGAGTAATCTTGGATCTTATCTTCTTAATTTGTTTTTGGGAGTGACAGCAAGTTAACTGTCACAAAGCTGTAAAGTGGATGACAGATCACTTACTTCTGTTACTACCATTTTAACCAAGAAGTGAGGTAATTGTTCAGGGGAAGGAATCAGGTTGGATTGACACAATGTAGTTGATGCACTGTTTTTTTCTCTTGTTAATTGCCTTCTAATTATGACTGCAAAAATATATACTAGCCATATCTTGTGATTAAAATTAGATAAAGGCAAATCTTGGATTCTCTAGTACTACTTACTCCCCTAATTTTTCAGCTCATTATAAATGTTCAGGTAAATGCTCGTAATTCGGATGACCACTTGTCCTTTTTCATTGCTAGCTCTGTACCTTCTTTTAACTTCGTTTAACTTCATTTAACCAGTGTATTTGTAAACACTTGCATTAGTTTTTGATACACTTGCCTTGGTTCCTTGCCTGATTGCCAGTCTTTCTACTGCATATGTGTAATCTGTCTACTGTTATGTGTGTAATGTAATGTAATGTATGTATGTAATCTGTCTACTGCTATGTATGTAATACATTTTCCCTACAAGTAATCATCAAGTTTTATCCCCTCTTAAGTTGCTGCTTACCATTTCCATAAATGCATTCAAGTTTGGGTTTTTTTTTTGTTGTTGTTATTGTCTGTTGTTCAGCTAATTTCACTTTCAGACAGAGTGCATTCCACTTCCAGGTTTTTGATTTGTTCATCCAAATTAGCCATAAAAAAAATTAAACCAACTGATTTCCTTTTTGACTCTACCATGTAAAATATGAATTTCTTGTCCCTGGCATGTTCCAAGGTCTGTTTGAAGAGATAATTTTATCTCATCCAGTTGGTTTCCAAATGGATAGAAGGATAAAGTTTTTGGTTTTTTTTTAATATTGCCAAAAGGTTTGATAACTGTTTGCAGAAGATACTATTACCACTCTCTTCTGGTTGATGCAGATACTTACCTAAGACATTGTTCTCATCTTTGGCCAGAAATATTCCACAAATGATCTTCAGTATATAGTGCAATATCTCTTCTTTTTGCCCTTTTTTTTTTTTGTGTGGTTTTGTTTTTTTTTTTTTTAGTTTTGGGAGGCAGAGGGTCAGAGGGGAATACCAATATCTAGTCGGGTTATTTATCCCACCATCAGTAAAATGGCAATATCAGATTTGTATCTGTCTTATTTCTGCCCATTCAGAGTATCCAAGCAGATAATATTAAGTGTAGTAGAAGGTCTGGGCTGTGTTTGGAATATGCCTTCCCCTCCCTCCCCTCACCCTTATTTTTTGTTCTTCCTTAATACAGTCTTTAGTCTTGGTGGGAACTGTTGATAGAGGCTTGTCTGATTTTTATTAAGAAAACCTGATAAAACCTTTTTGATCTGATGTACAAAGGTAACTGGGAAAATGTGATGTATAAATATGATCTCCATTTGTCTGCTTTCACTTTGAAGGAAAAATGAGAAAAAATCCTCTTCACATGCCTATCCAAATCCACACGTACCAAATTCTCATTTTCCTAGTGCAGCAACACAATACAGAGATTGCAGCTGCACTTACTGATTATTTTTTGAAACATTCCAGGTCATTATTTTTCTGGTAATTAAATTGAGATGTATTTTTATTTATTTGGGCTACTATTTTGAAAGCCTGCCTGTGTCTACTGTTTTGCTGAAGAGTTTTCAAATCGTTGAGGGTGGAAAAAAAAGAAAATAATCTTCAAGCTTTTGCAGTAAGCAAGAGTGGAAAAATGTATATGGGTTACTGAGATTGTTTATCTGATTCATATCACCAGATACTCAGACATTACAAGGAAGAACTACAAATAGGCTTTTTTATAATAGCAACTGCCTGTGGGGAAGAACACATGAAGAAATTTTGTGGGTTTAGTTAACATTTCTCCAGAAATTTCAGTTCAGAGATGGTCTAGTTGTTCAGAAGGTGTCACACGTTAGTATTGTCTTGCAAACTGATGCAGAGGTAGAATGTAATGCTTTGAAGCAAGCTGAGTATTTGCCTTGGAAGTAGTTGTTTCACTTCAGAGTATTTGCTCTGCCTTCCTATATGGAGGAGAATAATCCAGTCACATAAGGTTTTTGGTTTTCTTTTAATAAAAAGAAGCTCAACTGATGTTGGCATTTTTGTTATATGAACGTGGAACAGACTCTTTCAGTAAAATGTCCTTGTTGCCATTCTGTGTTCAAAAGATCTCAGCATTAGAAAATTTCTAATTTAGAAGTAATGTGACTTGAGACTATTCCACAGTTTCTTCTCCCCTTTCCTCCAGTCTAAATTTATTACTTTAGGGGAAATTATTTGTTTAAAGAATGTAGAAGAATATTGTCAACATTTATTTTCTGTTATTGAATGGATTTAAAAAAACGTAAATCTTTGCAGCAGCCTACTATCTGTCTTGGAGGAAATTAAACCCTCTTTTTCTTCGGAAAACGATGAAAAATGATTTTTTTTCGTAGTCTCCAGCACCTTCAGCAGTATTGGCTTTTTAAGCTTGTTCTGTGGAATCATTTGGTAGGATTTTTCATTGGATGTTTTGCTATTCCCAAATAAGACTGAAGTGGTTGTGACTGTTCCTGGGGTTTTACTTGGCTTAAAAGCAATTGAAATACAGAATTTGCTGTGCCCTGTCAAAACATCCACCTGTCAAACTCTTCATCCTCCTTGCAAGTCCCAAATGTTCTATAGTTAATAGATGATTATTTTTCTCTTGTAAGCATGACAGTTTATTACTGTTACTTGTTATAACTATGAATAATGTTAGTGGATTAGCTGCTCTGTAAATCTGCATTAAATATTCCATATTTTATTTGTCTTGGCAGGCTTCAACAAATAACGAAAGTTCAAACCACAGTTTTGGAAGCTTGGGATCTTTAAGTGATAAAGAATCAGAGGTAAGTATATGGGGGCCATTTTTTATTACTGAAGAATTTTAGTGCTGCAAGTAATAATTTTATATTCCACTTTATTGTATATAGAAGCTTTTAAAGTAAAATTCAAAATATGCAGCTAGATAAGAAAAAGCATACACTACTAAAAGATAACCATCTCTCGGAGGAGGAGAAATTACTTCATAAAAGTTTCTTTTGATTTTTTGGTCAGGAAACTAGGTGCTTCTGCTTCTTTATTATCCACTTAGTCATGTTGTAATGATACATACAGCTTTTGGAGAGTTTTTTTGGACAGTTTGCTGTCTTTTGTTTAGTAAGTAACAAGATTTTTATCAGCACAGATAAAGTTCACTTAGTCATTTGCTGCATCTTTGAAAATACTCTAGAAACTAGTTTGCTATGTTTTCTTAAAAAATACGGATTTACTCTAAGTGCAGCCAGTAGCTATCATCTGCATTTGTAAAAGCTGCAGTTGTCACTGTGTGTTCTCTTACCTAGTACCACTTCAGAATCCAAAAAAGGATTCATACTGTTATTAGGCTTTAATGTGAAGAGTGAAGATTTCCCTGGAGCAGAAGATTTGCCTCTTAGTGACCAGCATTAATATAGGTACTCTAATGGCAGCTCTTAAAATTCACCTGTTTTGGAATCAGTGAGTCCTTGACAATTTTGCCTGTGCACGTCACAGGTTGCATCAATAAGATTATACCCATTGTAATCAGGAGCGCATTTTTAGCCAAGGCTAGACCTGTGTTTGAGCATGTGTCATGCCAGAGGGAATGTTGTTTGGAATGTGTTTTCAACGTTATTTTCACATGTTAAAGCTTTATTTGGGGGCCTAATTGTTCATTCACTTAGTCAGTATGACACACTGTCTGATATTTGCTTTTACACTGGGCTGACTAGCAAGTGAATTTAGCTTATTCCTAATACCAATATCTTACAAAGAATTGTGTGATTTCATGTTTTTCTCTTTGAAAAAGGCTCTACTATGGTTTTTTTTCCTTTGTCTTTCTCAGCTGGATTTTCCTTTCAATTGTATATAGACTATTTTCTTAACCTAAAGAGTCTGCCTGTTGCTTTTCTTTGTGGCTTTTCCTAGAAATACTTTCCCTAGTGTTGCAGTAAGGCAGTTCTGGTGTAGAGTGGTAATGGAAATGTGCTGCAGTAGCCTGAAGGTTACAGTGCATTATTGCAATTACTTGACAGAATAACATGTCTGTGAGTAGTCAAGTGATCTCAGAACACTGACTTTATGTGTAATAACTTTTTTGGTGTAGAAAAATATTATTTTACGGTTGTATAAATGAGATACGGAGGCAAGGTTTTTCCAAGGCATGTAAGTTTGACAGTTCGATGCCTATCTTTGGTGTTTTAACCTCAAGCAGTGCTTCTGAGTAGGGATAGTTGGGTTTATTTTCTTTTTAAATGTTCTACAATTTGGATTCTAAAATAGAAGTAGACTTTTTCTTAGAAAAGTCCCTGCACACGTAGATTTCCAGTGCTCCATTGCTCTGTGCTTCAGATGTCTTCTGTTTTCTGAAAGATGTTTTTTTTTTTCTTCATTTTCTGTTAATGACATTGAACAATGAAATACGATTTCTTCACCCATGTTCAGAAGTTGTCAGTTGTCACTTCAAATGCAGTTGTAATACCAAACATGTTAATAAGTTTTTACAGTTTTGTTCTTAAAATAGTATCTGGTTAGTACTTATATACTGTAATCTCATAAAAGCACACTTTAGTTCTCAATATTGCAAACTAGTTGTGAGATTTTTTTGAGGGGGGTGGTGCTGGTCAAGGTTTTGGGGTTTTTTTGTTGTTTGTTGGGTTTTTTAATGCTGTGACAATGAAGGTTTCATCATAATAGGGAATTCCTCTTGTGGATGGTAGCGTAGAAATACAAAGACACGTATGGGAAGCAGAGAACTGTTTTATCACAATAAATTTTGGGAGAAAAAAGAAGAAATGCACATCTCGGAATAATTGAAATTAATTTCTAGCAAGAATGTCAGTTTCTGATCAAATTGTAATGGTACATCCATGTCACCGTTCTGTGCTTTCATCACTAAGCAACACATTAAAAGAAAAAGTCTCACAGTTTTCAAAACAAGGCAGGCTTCACACATACAACATACACACCCTTTTTGTTTCTGGTGTGAATTTTTCCTTTTCTTACTTTTTGCACATGGGTTTGTAGGAAATACACCTCTCTTGTTCTGTCTGATGGATGTATGAAGAGGGGCAACTTATCTGTGTAATAGTTTTAGTTGAGATACTTCACAGAGGTAAACCTTGATCTGCAAAATATCTTCAACCAGGCTTTATTCTGAATTCAGTTCAGCATTGTGAGCTGGATGTTTGATATTAATATCCAGACCTATATTTCAGTTTCTTTTTAAAGGTATACTTTATTTTTATTTTATTAAATGCTTTATTTTATTAAATGCTTTATTGCTGTGGGACATAGGTCTTAATTTGAGTGTATATTAGCTATTTGTAGTGAAGATAAATCTTAAATTGGCTTCCTTGGGTTGTGAACAAGTGTTTCTAGTAGTCTTCTGATATTCTGGCTGTCCTCACCATCCCTCATTAAGTAGATTACTCTTCCCTGTTTTGGTTACAAATACATTATTTGTTTATAACTAGTGTTTTCTGTTCCCCATAGATAATGAATTATGTAAAGGAGGACAGCTTGGTTTGTCCAGTTTGATTAGTTATATAAATGTTTCACTCTGCTCTCTAGTAGTTGCTGTTTAGTTGCTGTGGTTCCCAATAATACAGAATGCTCATAAATGTCATTTCAGAAGTAACTAAAGTTTTGATCTAATTAGAATTTATAATGCATTGCAGAGGAAAACAGTGCTGCTGCATTTATTTGCTGTAGTTGTGAAGCCGGGGGGGGGTAGGATTTATAAGAAAATAATTGTGGAAAACTGTCAACTCATTCATTATGCATACAAAAAATACTAACAACAAAATAATAACAATCATACTGTAGACTTAAGTTTTAAGAGGAAAACCAATGTATTTTATTACACATTAATTTCTTTTTTCCTCCACAAAATTAAATTCCTGAGTTATGTTGTTACCAGTTCTACAATAATGGTGGAAAATATGTAACTATACATAAAATACATTAAAAATACTTACCTTAGGTGGGGTTTTTTTAAAGAGGATTAACTATTTGAGAATTGGTTCTTAGAAACATTTATTTTATAAAAGAGAATGTGGGAAGCCAAGATTTAAAACTGTAAATGTGAAGAGAGGACTCAGGGAAGCACATTCAAATTGAAAGGTAAACTAGGATCAAGACCTTGATCTATGGGGCTGTGGTAGTGGGCCAAGGTGTGAGTAACTAACGTAGCTTTGCAATCTAATTTTGGATAACTTCAAAACTAGTTGTCTTGCTTGTGAAGTAGTGCTGTTTTAATCTAAATCTTGGCTATATGTAAATCCTTCTAAAGTAACTGAAAGCAGCTTCAGTCTTCATTTTTCAGGATACGCTTCAGCCCCATTAGTCTTCAGTTTCTTGTAATTCATATGATTTCATTCATTAGAAGACATTTTGGAGAACATATTCTAGTGATGTAAGCTGTACATTACCATGTGAATTTTGTAATTGGAAAAGGTGAACGTGACCTTGTTGGATAACCTCCTTACTGACCTGATTAGTGTGCTGATACTTTTTAGTTTGGAAGGTTAAATTAAACACTGAAAGAAATCAGAAGAGCTTAAGGAAATAGACACTTATGAGTTACTTGAGCTTCAGTTTTAAAACTATTAACCTTTTTAAATATCTTTTTTTAAATACAAGACATCAGTCACTGCAGTTCAAAACTATTTTTGGTGAGGGAAATCTTAAATGTTTAGTCATTAATTGGCTTTTAAACAGTTTTTTTGCTTGGTATAGTAGGCAAAACTGACTACAGTAGAATGATAACTGCAGAATTGAAAGCTGGAAAACAAAATAACATGAAAATGTTAGGTTAAATAGTTTCAATTTATTTTTGTGGAAAGATAGCTTGATGTCACTTGTTTACCTGGCAGTAATTGCAAGTAATTAAAGTAATATTTCTAAGCTATGCTTTCTGCTTTTAGAATTATGCAGTCTGAGGATAAGGTCATTTCCAGAAGTCTGTGTTGTACAGTTTGTTAATGTAAAAAGCAAACTGTAAAAGGTGCAGATTTTGGTTGGAAGAGTTTATTTAAGATACAATGTATTTAATTTGAATTTCAGTTGCAGCCTGAAATGCAACAGCTACAATTGCGAAACTTCCAAAAATATTTTTACGAAGCTATCCACAGAGCTAAAACTTCTAAAAAAAAGACATGGTATAAATAAGAAAGACCTTTCTGTCCTGACTGTTCTTTTATAGACTGATAATTTTCTATGGATCACTGGTAACTTAAAGTAGTTCTTTGCCAAAATAAATATTTTAGGATATTATTAGTAAAATTATATTTGAGAGTATCCACATGAAGATTTGGAAACTGAAACATAACTTGAAATGCCTTTAGGGATGGGTTGAAATTTGATTTTTGGTATCATTTGCTGTGTTGAGAAAGGGTACTTTGAGTGCAAAGTGACAAATACAGCGAAATAATAAAATGATGATATCAAAAAAAAAAGTTAAGCATCTTATCACTGATTTCAAATTTAGTCAAAAATATTAGGGATCATTGATTTCTTGATTGTAGAACAGAGTACGTATAATGGCTTCCGTGCTTTCACCAGTTTCTGTTATGAGGCTGCTTAGAGGCTGAATACGCACACAGCTGCAGTATCTTTTCCTTGAACCAAAGCAGCTTGTAGAATTTAACTTACACTGGAGAGACAAGTGGTTTGAATCCTCAGATCAAGGGAAAGCAAATATAATTTAGCGATGCTTCTGATCACAGCCCTTTCTTGTTATCTGTGTTGTACATGCAGACTGTAGTTTTTAGGCAATTATATATAATATTTCTGGATTAAAAACTTCACAGATCTGGATTTTTTCACTTATCACTGATGCTATTTTTTGACCTTCTTGAGATACAAATATAAGGCAGTGGAGATGGCGAGACTTTCCAAGTGGATACTTGGAAATAATAATTGGAAATATAATTTTGAGAAATTGCCTTTTTTTTTTTTTTTTTAATCCTAAGCAGATTCTAGAAATCTGTCTGCAGTTTATTTTAGTTTGGACATGACTCCTGCACTTGTGAAAATGCATAACATTATTGGCTTCCTATCAAAGCACTAGAACTTTGTTTTTACAGCATGACGAAATGTAGAAAACACCGTTATCATGAATCAGCTTATTTCCCTACGTATTGAGCTTTAAAACACCCAGAAACAAAGATACAAAGATATTGGTAAAATGTAGCTGTGGTGAAACCAAATTGGGTGTTCTTAAACCCCAGAATGGATGAAAAGGTAGAATTACTTAACAATTAATATGTAGAATTGCCTCTGGGAAATTACTTAAGAATTATTTCTCACTTTCTTAAGTATCTTTTCTAGCTTGTATTTATCTGATTGACCAAGGATCATATTATCTGCTTCAAGGATGATCTGAAATTACATCCCTGCTGAATTGTGAAATCTCGCTTTATAAATGAGGATTTACATTTATTTCACAATAATATAGCAATAAAATAAATAAATAGAGCTGCTGTTGGATCATGTTCTTTTTGTTGCTTGTAGACTCCAGAGAAGAAACAGTCAGAACCTTCCAGAGGAAGAAAAAGAAAAGCAGACACTCAGAGTGAAAGCAGCCAAGGTAAACTAAAATCTAAATTAATTAAATAGTTACTACATGTATTTAGTCAATGTATTTTAGGGTTTTGGAAGTTGAATTACGTATCCTCTCCCCTCTGCCCTCATTTGTCACTAGAAGGCATGGGCAAGTAAAACCTGAACTGGGCTGATGATTACCTTTAAGAATTGTGCACTAATACATGTGCAACTTGCAGCTATGATGCAACTCAGTACACCTTTTAAGAACTGTAGTAGCTCTTCTCATCCAAAATCTTTGTGGTTTGTATTTCTTTTCAGTAAATGAGGTAAGGGGGAAAGGGAATTGTGGATTATAATAACTGATTGCTTGTTTTTCAGGTATATTTAAAAATCTAATCTTATTCTTTCTTTTCTATGGATTATTGTACAGGGTAGTTGTCTAAAGGGTTGGGGAAATCAGGATGAGATTGATTTCTGTTTTCATATTTACAAAGCATAGTTTCTGTCAATTCTCTCTTTGATATGACTTTTGGGTAAGGAATGGTGTAAATTTAACCTCAAAAGAAAAAATTCATCAAAAGAGGAGAGGAAATAGTTTTGATAACATCTGTATTAGCTTTTTTTGGTTTCTAACAGATCTAGGAAATGTCACTTCAGATATGTATCAATGGGCTCCATATCTGGAAGTCTTCATGATGCAACATGCTATTAGTAGAAGAATTATGTAGTTTGACTAAAATTAATTTCTTTTTAAGTGTTGCTTCAGAGACCTCCTTTGTTTGAAGAACTTGAATGAAATTTCCTACTGCCATTGTTCTAGAAGCTTATCCTTCCTGCTACCAATGAAAGTTGAAATTAGAGATGATAGAAATTTTAGGAACTTTCTGTCATAGACATTATAATAATGTCTTATAATTGCTATTTTACTGTCAGCCGCAGTGAAACTGAATAATCTGCATAGTGGTATTCTCAAGGAGCTAGCCTAGGAAACTGCAGCATATTGGAGTGGTACATACAGTACAGTGGAAGCACAGCTAATACCACTATTGTTCTTTTTTTCAAGAGATCTCTCTTTTATATTGCATACCTAGGATTTTGACTTTGTGATATGCAAAATAAGCCATAAAAGTATCATTTACAACACAGAGGTAATTGGGAAGTAATTGGCTGTGCCAAAATATTTTTATATATTTCTTCAGTGTGGAGTTCTGTAACATGATATAGAATAGATTTTTCTATACTAAAAGGGAATGCAGTCTTCATTTATCTGGGTGAAAGCAAATTTTAATTTGATGAAGTGATGTGCGAGAATTAAGTGTGAAGACAGAAATGCAGAATTACAGGGTAGGTAAAGAACTGGCAATATGAACACTAACTGGGCAACTCCGGGAGGAGTCAGGTGTGTGCTGTTCTGGGCGTTTGAATTGTTTACCTAAATATTTCTATTAAAAGTCTTGACACAAAATGGGCTGCCAAATATTTCTGTTTCTTCATGATATTTCTTAGTGACACAAAGCAGCAGTGCCAGCATACTGGACTAGAAAGAATTCTTTACAGCTGAAACAACGGAAGTGTTTCGAAATCTTTCCTAATAGTCCAAAGTTACTTTTTTGGACCTATGTGTAATGATTTAATTCATCAAAACAATTTTTTTCTATAAAGGAAAAAGCTTTGAACAATAGTCTGTATCTCCTAAGAAGTAGTCTGACCTATACAACAGGCAAATACAGCGTTACGATTTATCAGTCATCTTAGGGCCAAATAGATGAAAGAATTTAGGCCACTGGGTAAAAGCATTGATGTAGTCTCTGGAATGCCACGTATAGGTCAGGTCCTCACATTCAAAAAAGATTAATTCACATTGATGCTCCTCAAGTCTCAATACTGATTAAGATAAAAGAAATTCTACTCTCTCATTCTGCTCTATTTATCTCCCAAGTTAACCCTGAGAGTTAATCAATTCATGATGAGGTTGGGGGGAATATAAATACCTGTCATCCTCCATGCCTTCACTGTTACTGGCACTTGGGCTGGACATCTGGGCACAGTGACTCACCTGGATCATATAATGTTGGTAAACTTGGATAATTTGGTATTTTGGAAGTTAATGAACTTTGAGATAGTACTTAAAAAGGGAAAGGACTTGAAGCTAAAGGTTTGATCTGTAGGATGAGAGATGAGTTTCCTGTTATCTAGAAGAGGTCCAAGCTTACTGTTAAGTCTGCGCTAATCTGGTTTAGGAATTGAAGTGTGACTTAATTTCTGATTCCTCAATTAATGGAATACGCAAATATCTTTGTTGTGGGAAATTGCTTAATTATCTACATAAGGAGATCAAATAGTAACACGTCAAAGAAAACCAACTAACAAGTGGTAAGACTTGCCATAATTACTATATAGGTAAAAATGTAAGACACATCTATAAGTAATTTATTTAATCAATTCTAACATGCATTAACATATTTTTTTCAGGAAAGAATATTGGGGGACGTGGTCACAAGATTAGCGACTATTTTGAGGTAAGGCTTTTGTGTGTTTGTAAAACTCACTTGAGCTTTAAAATGTACTTTTAGCACTTTTTTTATGTTAAAAGGATTTCTGTTTGCAATGGACAGGCCTCTTGAGAGAATACTTTTTTTTCTTTATGTATGTTTGCGAGTATTAAACATTAAAGTAGAAATGCACTGTCTCTTGGTGCAACCTGAGCTAAAATACAAAAAACATTTTCTTTCATGCTTTTCTTTAAATAGCCAGATACTACACTACTAAAGTAGTACAATCTGATTTACAAATCTTGTGTACACGTGAGCCGTATCATTCAATAGATGTTTAATGTATTTTGATAATAAGATTGACTAATTGGAGGGCCCCATCTTCTCTACAGTACCAAGGTGGAAACGGCTCTAGTCCAGTGCGAGGCGTACCTCCTGCAATCCGATCTCCTCAGAATTCACATTCCGCTCCTTCTTCTGTAAGTTTGTGAACTTCATAACTGCTGGAGAAACTTTTGTACTCTAAAAGTAGCATAATTGAAAATAATTATATTCAAGGGAAGAGTTCTGAAAGTAAGGAATCTGGGAAGATGTTCATTATTTCAACAGGGGAAAAAAAGGATCAAATTAAATATTAAAACTTAAATTTTCTGTTAATGCCAAGACTTTCTTTCTAAAACATCATTTTTAAATTCAAAGTAATTGTATAAAATGTTGAATAAATGTTAAAATGTTTTAATGATACCTATTTAGAAACTTCATACAAAGGGGAGGATTTTTGTTACTTATGAATAAACTGGACCCCTAACTTGAGACTTTAAAAGCTCAGGTTTTGATAAATTGTAAGTTTTTTAGTAATTGGCACCTGATTTGCCTGTATCCTTTTAAACTTCTCTTTGCTTTTCATGCTAATTAGTTTTTCTTCCTCATATGCACAATTGCAGTGTTATGCATATCCACATGTGATTCTAAATTGCCAAACAGATTCTGCCAGTTACAGAAGGGATTTGTTTTCTCTGCTGGTAGACCTCAGCTTTTGTTCCATATACTTTCAACTTAAGGCATCTTCTTATTCTTGCTAGCAGGATGGAGTGTAATACAGAATGTAGAATTTGGCTTGAAGACCGTCTTGTTCACACAAACTGGTGGATTTTAGAAAGTTTCATTAACAGGATTTGTGTTCTCATCAACACTAGCTTCCCCTTTGTGGTTCTCCCATGGAAAATAATCACTCCAAAAATAGCTTGCATTATTTTTGAGTTGTGAAAGCTTAGAATCAGTAAAATAAGTCTGTGTAAGTCTGACATCACCTTATGTTAGTCTTGTGTTGTCTTAAATCTTTCAATCTGTTTCCCAAAAGTGACAATCCTTAGTTTTCTCAGAGAATATATTGCATCCTTTCTAAACTACAAGTGATGTATTACAACATAGTGATAGCTCTCTGTGCAGTACTCCAAGTAGTATTTTCTTTAATAAGGATACCTTATTTCTGTATCTGATTTTCCTGCCACGAGCTGTAAACAAGGCTGTGTTCATAATTATTACAATTGTATCTAAAATACTTTGTTTTCATATATTCCAGGTTCGACAGAATAGTCCTTCTCCTACTTCATTAGCTTTTGGGGACCACCCTATCACACAACCAAAGCAGTTATCTTTTAAAATTACTCAGGTAACTATGTTTGAGTAGAGCTGTCCTGTATCACTTCAGACTGTGGGGAAAAAACATTTGTCAACTTCTTCTGAACTCTTAAAGGCTTTCAAAAGCTTTGCTTTTTACAGTCCACCAAAGCATTTCTCTGTTAAGTTCAGCAGCTCATAATTTAAATCTCTCTGATTAGTTTTGTATTCTGCGCTTGCTCTGCTGCCAGTGTTGCGCTCCACGAATAGTTAGATGACCATGTCATTGGTAGGCTCTTACTCAAGCGTTGTGTGATTTTAGAAGTGGAGGCTGCTCTTTCAGGCAGTATTTGAAATGACAGCTGCTGTTGTCATATTGCATTTAAAGTATGACATTGAAGAAGAAAAATGAGTTGCTTATCAGAATGATCAAGATATAGTTCTGTCATGAGTTTTAAAAGCCAAAAGCAACTGTTTTATCCTCTCTGTCATTTAAGACATGATCTGGTCTATCTTTCACAAGTTAGTCAGAAAAGTCTACCTCACATGTTGACCAAATAGAGAGAATTTAAAGCAATTAGCTGACATTTACATTCGTGCCCTGTTTTATATGCTTTTTTGTGAGCAATAACTTTTCCATTAGTGGTGAAATCTTTTAACACCGTTAGTGGTTTGTCTTGACAGTTCACAGTCATACTCATGAAGAGGGAAAGCAGTTTTGATTAAGAGCCATCTATGTCACTTTCAAAACACATGAAAATAAGATGTGCTGGTCTTGTTGAATGTTTTAAAGCAGTTTATTTCTCTGCATAACAAACATGAGAAAAATAATGCTGTAATTGTTAAAGGAAAGGATAAATATTTCAAAATGTTCTTTTTAGACTGATCTCACAATGCTGAAATTAGCTGCACTAGAAAGTAATAAAAATCAAGACTTGGAAAAGAAAGAAGGTCGTATAGATGACTTACTCAGGGTAAGTGTTAGACATGGGGTAAAGATACTTATTCAGAACAACAGCCAGCCAATCTGAGGCAAATGTTTTAAATGTTTGAATAACCTTGGATTTAAAAATCACCCTTGAGTTACCTAAATTAAAAGGTGAAATAAGTTTTTAATTTTGGGTTGGGGTTTGTTTGGTTTGCTTGGTTTTTTTCCTGAAAATCCAAGAAGTCTGTGAAATGAAATGCATAAGGGCTTTTTTTTTTTTTTAATGCTTCTGTGCTACAGCTTGTTAATGATTAAATATTTTTACAGACTTTCTGAAGGTATGAAGAAAACTGCTGCTGTTTTGAAGGCAGTTGATTAATTCCTTAAGTTCATAATATAATTTCACAAAACAGGTGGTGTTTTCATTGTCCTAATTGTGAATAGCAGTTATCAGTGGGACAGAAAGAAAAATCAATGCTTGTGCTTGAAAGAAGTGTTAGAGAGGTGATACACAGAAATATGAAATAAAAAACACTATTCACAACTTGTACTCTACTTAGTGCTAATGAGTAAACAAGTACACACATATTAACCTGTACATGTAGGTTTTTCTAGCACATGTTCAACAGTATGGGATAGACAAGCCTAACCTTAAAAAAAAAAATAAATCAGTTCGTTTTAAACAAAATAATATTGCTGTGCTTTTTAAGGTAATAATTTAAATATAATTGGAATGTAGGGAACTTGTTAAACTTCCTACTCAGATAATTGAAACTTCTATCATTGTGAACTTCTTGTTTCCTTTTTAAAAGTTAGGATTTCGTATGACTTCAGCAGTCAGATGTAAAGGATCCAGAGCTAAAATTAAACTTTCAGTTTAACAGTGGAGGACTAGAAATGTGATCAGTACAATGCTTTTACATATTATCTGTATGTTGAATGCTCTGTGATACAGACTGCAGCTCAGTGTAAAGGAAATAAAAAAGGAAGCGAGGCGTCCTTCTGCAAGTTGGGATAGATCTGTGAAATGAGATTTTTGCATGTATATTGATTTTATGTATAGGAAATTATGTTTATGCGTGTTCCTTCAGTCATGTGAAGGTAAATATGTTTATTTTCTATGATAGCCGATTTAAAAAAAAATAGTTTTTCCATATATCTTTTTGTATTTCGTATATATTTGTTAGGCTAACTGTGATCTTAGAAGACAAATAGATGAACAACAAAAACTACTTGAAAAATATAAAGAAAGATTAAACAAATGTATTTCAATGAGCAAGAAGCTTCTTATTGAAAAGGTAAGTTTACTGCTTTTAAAATCTTTGATTAAAAACTGAGGGTGCTGCAGAACTCCATCATGATTCCTTCATTTTCTCTTCTTCACATTAGTTTCTGATTCGGAAACTTCGTGTGCACGGTCTCTATCTGGCAATAAGTGTTTTTATAAGCCTAAATAGGCAGAATAAAATATTGAGCCTTTTTCAGGTTGTGGAAAATGGGCCTCTTTTAATTTAAGAAGGGTTTTCCCCAAGTAATTCAGATCTAAGAATGCAAAAAATATAAGAATTTAGCATGTGGCAAATTATCTGGACAACATGTCAGAATAAGATTACAGTGGATGAAAAAAATTCTAAATGTAATTTGTTGTAGAGAGGAAACAGATAAAATCTCTTTGAGAGACACTTAAGTGGCTGAGATAATTTTTCACGTACAATGATTAAATGCTATGTTAGCTCTGAATTAATGGAAACAAGCAAATGAAGGTGACCATTTAGTTCATACTCCTGTGAAATAAATGTTTATTCCAAGTCTAATGCCAGTTATATTTAAGCCAGCACCGATTTCTTAGAAGGTAAGGATGTTTGTTTCACTCCCTTTTCTTCAAAATAAAAAAATAACAAAAAGTGAAGGAAAAATCAGTTTATTAAAATTAGGATACAAAAAAGTTTAATGTAAGCAGCCAGGTCTCTTCGCTAACACTAACTGCTAGTACAGTAGGCCATATTTCATGAAAAGTCATACAAGTGTCCTTTTCAGTCTAGAAATCTGTTTTCACAAAGATCCTCAATTCTCACTTCAGTTCCTTCTCACTTTTTCCTTTCTTTTTGTTAGTGTGTAATTTTGAGCCATAGACATTTATAAATAATCAGGTGTTTGTAACAGTTAAAGAAGCTTCTGTCCATCAGCAGTGCTCTTAGTGCTCCCTCTTCTTGTGCTGAAGCAGACTAGGCAGACTCAGTTATTTATTACATCCCAAGGATGTTTGTGGTATTAGTGACTGGTTCTGGGAAGGGCATCTGCTTCTGTTACTGCAGGTTAAGTCTACCTGCAGTGCATTTCTACATAGAGGTTCCTGAACTCAGTTTGGTACAGGTGGTAACATAGGTGCTCTGTCAAGGCAGTTTCCAGGTTAAGTATGCTTAAGTGCAGTCTTTCTGATACCTAATCAGGCTCAATTAGTATAATAGACATGTACAGACATAATTTTAATGTACAGTGCTGATGCTCTAGCTGTTTTGCTGTACTTACAAGTAAAATACTTTGTTAATTATAAAGAACAGCGAACTTTATAGAAAAACTGAGTTAAACTCAGATTATTTTTTTTGTGCACAAATCATCATTGGTACCAGTTCTGACAACTGCCAACTTTAGAAGTTCTACAGAAATGAGAATGAATTAAATAAAGTAATAAAAGGTATTTTTATCTACTCTCCTTTTATCCCACCCTTAGAAACTTGCTTGAGAGGAAGAAGAAAAAGTGTTTTACTGACTTTTTGAACACTTTGTATTACCACATATGAATTTTCTTTTTGTTGTTTCCTTAGAGCACACAGGAAAAGCTGGCAAGCAGAGAGAAGAGCATGCAAGACAGATTACGCCTGGGGCATTTTACAACAGTTCGTCATGGTGCTTCATTTACTGAACAGTGGACAGATGGCTTTGCATTTCAAAATCTTGTGAAGTTAGTCCATTCTGTTTTCTTAAGATTCTCACTAATTGTTAGTTCCCTCTAGTGGATTTTTTTTACTACTAAGATTCTAGGATTGGAGTGGCTTTTCATACATTGTATTTTGCTTTGCCTTTTGCAGACTGAGAATACAGTGCAGAACTAGGGAGTACTAAGATGGGTTCCCTTGAAAGACAGCTTTGTTTCACTCGATTTTTAACTATCCTTAGAAAAGCATGAATGTACTAAACGTGCAGCACATGATTATTCTGCTGAGCTGGTAGAAAGAGCTATAAAACTAAATTGGTGGTTTTTCAGGCAGCTAACTGTATCACTGGTGATCATTGGGGTGGATGAGGTCTATGAAGTTCTCACTGGTCACATAGGTGTTGCCTATGCATCCATCACTCTAGCAGCTTTTTCAGGCATCCTGCTCCTCAGTGCCATGAAAGAGGAGTGACAAATCTGGCAGCCTCAGGTATGGTCTAGTGCAAGTGAATGTAGAAGAGCAGCCACCTGGAAAAGAGCTGCTGCAACAGGCATTTCAGCAGAGATGGGGCCAAGGAAAAAGGCTCTAGGAGAGCATTGAGATCATGGTGAAATAATTTAGCAAGGCCTCAAAAGGTGTTCTTTGGTAACAAGTCTGATTCAGTCTTTGGAGATGTATATAGATATGTGTGTGTGTATATAGATATATATAAAAATATAAAAACGAGCCACCAAGATTTTAGTTTTTGAAGGGCATTGCATAGTCTTAGCATTATGTGATTGCCTAGGGCATTGGTTTTTGTTGTTTTAAGAGTCTTAAAAACTGTCTGTATACCTGTTTTGCATTAGAGCTGTAATTTTTTACCATACCACCAAGATGATGATTTATTTGGGATTGATCAGATCAAATTAAGTATTTGGCCTAAAAATCAAGTATGCTGTGTTACATTTCTTTTGATGGTATAAAAGGAGATATCTACCAGCTCAGATACTTTTGGTTTTTCTAATACAGAAATCATGTGTAACACTTAAAAACAGAATAACCCCCAACAACAACAAAAAAAACCAACACCACATTTCAAAAGTAAATTGTGCCGAAACTTTAGCAAAATTTTTCCACCTCATGAAGAGCATTGATGTTTGTTTTCCTTGAAAATATTTTCACATGTGCACTAAATGTTCTATAAATTTCTTTATGGTTTATCAGTTAAAAAGGTAGTTCTTTAAAAAGTGCAAAATGATGAAACTTTAATAAAGCTTTTTTGGGGGTTTACAGGCAGCAAGAATGGGTGAATCAACAAAGGGAAGACATTGAAAGGCAAAGAAAGCTCCTGGCCAAGCGAAAACCTCCAACTACAAATAATTCTCAGGCACCATCTGCCAATTCTGAACCCAAGCAGAGGAAAAATAAAGCTGTGAATGGGGCAGAAAACGATCCCTTTGTTAGACCCAATTTACCACAGCTGTAAGTTTAACATTTCAATCAGTCTTTTACATAAATTCTCAGATATTGTCTGTGTGAGTTCTATTCAAATAACAGCATAAAAAGACACTCAGTATATTCAGCAGCTATATTCTCACTGAGGACTTGCTGATGTTAGGGAAATTTACACCACTGCCTATGAAGATGTCATACAATCACCCAATTTATTTTTGGTAAAGTCATCAGAGAAAGGCCCATTCTGTGTTTATGCAATGTGTTTTGTTTTCCTGATCTAAGAAAGTCCTTATTATGGTTTCCTACTCTTGCAGTGTCATTGATACCTATTGAACATTCCTTGATCCACATTGGTTTAGGAGTCTGTCCTTTAGTTAGAGATCATTTCATTTTTCATATAAGAGGCTTTAGCTGACAAGGAAAGCTTTTTTCAGCCTTCATGTGTCTACAAACAAATGGAAAAGAACTTTCTTTTCCCCTTCTGAATGCTAGATCTTGAGAGCAACTGTCAGAAGTTACTGATCCCATCTCACATATTGACAATGTTGGTTTTTTTTTTTTTTTTTGCCATTTAAACATAAAAATTGAGAGCTATCAAAGAATTCTTCATTTTTTCAAGTGGTTTTTTTTTTTCCTGCAGACAGAAATGGCATAATTCAAGGCACAGACAGATGTGTTCTTGACATTTGAGTATTTTAAGAAGTTGCTACTTGGAGATACTAGTTATTGTCTGTGATGCGAAGAGGCTGCAGCTGATAGCGTGTCTGTTCCTAGTCAGCTTAAATGAAAAATAAATAACTAGGGTTAAAAAGACTGACAAATTAATCTGTGTAACTTTGCAGAAGTAGGCTAACGTGTTGAACACAGTCATCTGTCACCTTTTACTTGTGGAGGTAATTTATACCTCTGGGGATGGCCGTTAAATAAATTACTCTGGTTAGATCTGCAAAGTAAATATATTTGGACAATCAGTTTGAGGACAGCTGCATATGTTTTGCATAATGCATCGTTCTTAAAGTTCTCATTGTGAAATTGGCTGTGACAAAAATATCATTAAAATACTGTAGTAAGGCTGGCGATGTAAGCAAATCCGGATTAGTGTTACTTGTGTATTTTGGTAGAGAGCTGAAGAGTCATCACTCAAATTGATTCTTTAGTAGTACTTAGTGCCTACATTAGTACTTCTGAATAATATGGTAAAGATTGCTGTCATGTTAAAAATACCTTTTTGTTTGAATGCAATACCTCTTATTAAAAGTAACATTTAAGTAGTGGAAAGACCTGAAAAATTACAGAATTTTTAATTTGCCAGCCTTTGGCCATGTTTTCATTCATGTTAAATTTCCATAATCTCATTGCTGCTTTAGGAGATGATAAAATATGCGTTTGGGAAAAAAATGCAGAAGACATGTTGTAATTGTTAAGTAGGACAAGTTTAATTCCTGATAATAGACCTCTGAATATTTTCTGGTGTTGGGCAGTTTTAAATAATTTCCAAATTACTAAAAAATTTGGCTTAACCAGTTCCATGTTAAGTGGCACACGAAAATGCTTGCTGCTTATGGAGCTGCCATGAGAGCAATCAGAATTGCCCTTTTGTATCTAATGCTAGCATAAATGTAAGCTGTTACTGAATCAAAGCTGGTTTTCCTTTAATCTTCCTAATTTGAACATTATATAATCTAGATAGAGATTGTTTGCTTAAGTGATAAGCTCATAAGTTTTGTTTCAGATCTTTGAGAAGGTCTCTGATGTGTCTGAGATCACAGAATCATTTAGCTGTATCATGCTCTTGGGCCTTTACTTGGAAGGGTTTTTTAAATGTTTGTATTTAGGGTTCATTGCAGTTTTGTATAGTAGTATGTGATGATTCGTCTTGTGTATTTTCGTAAAACAATAATTGTGCACTTCCATTTTAGAGAAAATTTTTCATCCCTCCTATTACATTGTGCTTATCACTGTTCTGTGTTACTTTGAAAGTAATCATCTTAATTAGTAGAGCCAAATGGAAAAGGTTCTGTTTATATAAGGCATGGGGAAATGCAGAGCTGCTTGAAATTGATGAACTAAACCAGCAGTAAATTAGTACAACGTATATGCAAGCGATTAGGCAGATCTTTTTGAAATAAACAACTTGCTAGGAGTTGTTAGCAACACGTGTCTCTGCTACTGCATTGTTTGTCTTAGGAAATGTCTCCAGCTGCGGGTATTGACAAGACAAAATGATCTGTAGCTTTTTAACAAGCAATATTATTGAAGCCCTTTCTGAAAACAGGTGAAATGGATTGAAGGTATTGCCTGAGGCATTCTTAATAAGAGCATTGTTGTAGTTTTGCTGAATATACTATGGTCTGTGGTAGGAATTTAAAAGCAAAATATTTGCACTAAAGTTATTAGTATAAAAGTGGCCATCTGCCAGTGTCCTGTGAGTGAATGGTGGGTTTGGAGTTTAAATAACATGCAACAGATGAGTCTAAACATTGTCCTGGTTTTCCATAATTCTTTCCCTTTTTGTGGCCCAAACCAAAACTAAAAAGTAGTTTTGGTTTTGAGAGATCTCTTTCCTACTGAGCAGAGTAATTTTATTAGGCTTACATGAAAGAAATAAATTGAAATATATTTAAAGAAAAAAAAAAAACAAAACAACACCTCCCCCCCAAAACCAACCAAACAAAAAACCCACAAAACAAAAAAAAACACCCAAACCTACACATTTATTTGAAATAGAGGTTACTGCCTTAGCCCTGGAAAAACCTGTTTGAGAGCTGTATTCCAAATTCTTTGGAGACTTGAGAGATTGTAATGCTAGTCCTTGCTTTTTAGAAGCAGCTCTTATTTCACTAGACAATTATTTCTAGGAGCAATGTTTTATTTAGTTTAGGTGGGTATAGTCCTTTCTGTGCAGCTTCAGCCATGTCACTTGTATTCACTTCACAGTCACCTCTACGTCCCAGTTCCTCTATTGGAGTCTGCAGGTATCCTTTCCTTGTCCCTACGTGCAATTTGGAATAGGGGAGCAGAGGGAGGTGGCAGAGTTTGCTACTGTAGCTGAACAAATGCATCATTTAGAGGGAGCATTCTGTTCTGTATGGAACAAATAAAAATATTTTGAGAAA
This sequence comes from Psittacula echo, assembly GCF_963264785.1. Lineage (NCBI taxonomy): Eukaryota > Metazoa > Chordata > Aves > Psittaciformes > Psittacidae > Psittacula > Psittacula echo. The sequence continues at coordinate 66,218,350 of NC_137743.1, read as the reverse complement.
CTTTTTCAGGCTGAAGTGCCAACAATGTGTCTGGGCTTTACAGGGCAAGCAAATTGCTCCTTTCCTGAGGCAGTCTCTTTCTAAGGCAAACATGGAAACAATGGGTGAAAAGACCTCATGGAAGGCTTTGTCTTGGTCAGTGTCAGCCTGTCCTTGCAGAAATTCGAGGAACTAGAGTGAGAATAAGGCTGGACCAAGAGGCCAAGAAAGGGGCGCATCAGAGATTGTAGCAAAAAACTTATATTGGATGTGTGTATGATTGTTTGGAGGCATGGCCATATTCTGCTGCGCTTGCGTATCCATGATGATTTTTCAACTGGGGAAAGGAGGGAGGAGAGATGGTTGTAAATGTGCCAGGCTTGATCGTCATGAAAACCAGGGAGCTGAAGGCTGTTTTGTTGGGTTGTTTGTTTTGTTTTGTCTGTGCCCTGTAGTAAGAGTGTTTTGATCATAGAATCATAGAATGGTTTGGGTTGGAAAGGACCTTAAGATCATTTAGTTCCAACCCCCCCTGCCATGGGCAAGGACACCTCACACTAGACGGTGTTGCCCAAGGCTCTGTCCAGCCTGGCCTTTGAGCCCTGCCAGGGATGGAGCATTTATCAGTTCTTTGGGTAACCTGTTCCAGTGCCTCACCACCCTCACAATAAAGAACTTCTTCCTTTCATCTAACCTGAACTTTCTCTGTTTAAACCCATTCCCCCTTTTCCTGTTGCTCCAGTCCCTGATATAGAGAAGGTTTTGTCTGAACATGTAAGGAAGAAGTGCAAAGAAGATTGATTATGTCTACCCATGCGTAATATGTCAAGGCCTTTGCAATTTGGCTTTAACATTGTTAAAAAACTGAAAGGCCTATTTTTGCTAATTAAAAAAAAAAAAGAGCGTTTCAGGCCAGGAAAGCTGGCCTTTCAATGACAAGTAGAGGTGGCACACTGTGGCCCTACATGTCACTGGAAAATTACACTGCATGCAGAGAGTATGTCCAGTGCTTCTTGGTGAATTTTAGGAATCCATTGCGTGTGTATGGTAGCTTGTTTGGCTGTAGACAGTTAAAATACAGCATTTATTGCACTGTAATTTTGAGCAGAAAAGATCATAATCAGGACCAGATTGTTACCAGATTAATTCATGCAACCTACTCACAGCTGCCTTTCTTTCCTGGTGCTCCTCAGGTTAGCCTCAAGCCTGGCTATCCAACTAAAGTTCACTTGGTTCATTGGCAGCAGCTTGTTTCTGTCCAGTGTCCCCCACCTGTGCTCCTCAACCTTTCTTCCTCTACATCTGAGACCTGTGTGTCTCAGGTGATGAAGGAACAACCCCTTCTGTGAGAAAGGATGGTCTGATAGGTGACTTCTGTTCTCAAAAGGTGCCTGCAGCTTGCCACTGTTCTGCAAAAGGTGTAGGAAGGTGCAAGTGGGAAGCGATGGGCTGATGGTAAGCAGTCTCTAGGCTGGATGTGTTCATCCAATGTGGGTGCAGTGGGGTGGTGGCCCTTGGCCAGAACACAGACAGCATGCACAGTGTTGCTGTTTTACTGCTGATTGTTGTGTGCTGTTTTAATAACAGGCATATGAAGCATAGTATATTTATAGATAAAAAGCAGTAAACACCTAAAAAGAGTAAATGTTTCTGAATATGAGGGAATAAAGTTTTGTTTTTCATAAGTAAACAAACAAAATCCAAAGTGACTGTGTCTGCAGTTCAGCATTTTATATGCCTTCTCCAAAGTGTGGTGGTCAGTAACAACAGTTTCAAATTGCTGTGAATCATGCTGTGCCTCTAATAGAGTTAGATTTGAATGGAAATAGAAAATGGAAAACAGTCATTTATTGGGATATAGCATGGAAACATGGAAAGAGTGACTTCTCATCTTAATGTTTTCAATATGACCTCTATGTTGTGCTCTGTGCTTAAGGGGGCTATTTAAGAACTTTTTGGAAGGCAGGACCTGCTAAAGCTGTCTAGGCACTTTGTCATGATTCTGTGTAGATAACTGAGATTTTATTAAAAGGACCACATTTTCTTTATTACATTAGTTTTTTTAAGGGAGCCTTGGTTTTAGGGTTCTCAGTATTCATTGAAAGTTCTAGAAGGTCATATCATAAACTTTGTATTCAGTGTCTTTTACTTGTGGTTCAGCTTTGTTAAGCCACCTAAATACTTTTCTTCTTAAGAAAGACAAACATTACTACCTGCATTTCTGGAAATTCAGAAGCCTGTAATTTATACCGCAGACAAGAATCTGGAAAGAATAATATTCAAACTCATATACATTGGCATTGGTCCTTTGCCTTTTAACTGAGAACTTAATCCATGTTAGAGTACCTCACTGTTTGAGTAGAAGTATTGAAAAAGTGACAGGGATGCTGCTGTGTGTTGCGTAGTACGGTCTTGATATTCTCTTCGATAGGTCTAGCAGAAGTATTACAGCAGGAATTACAACATTGCTTTCTTGGGTTTCTTGCTGTTGTTTGGACTGTACAAGGAGTGCATTGCCAGCTTTCCTAGGTATTAGAATCATAGAAACGTAGAATAGTTAGGGTTGGAAAAAGGACCTTAAGATCATCTAGTTCCAACCCCCCTGCCATGGGCAGGGACACCTCACACTAAACCGTGTCACCCAAGACTCTGTCCAACCTGGCCTTGAACACCGCCAAGGATGGAGCATTCACAACCTCCCTGGGCAACACTTTCCAGTGCCTCACCACCTTCACAGTAAAGAATTTCTTCCTTATATCCAATCTAAACTTCCCCTGTTTAAGTTTGAATCCGTTACCCCTTGTCCTGTCACTACAGTCCCTGATGAAGAGTCCATTCCCAGCATCCTTGTAGGCCCCCTTCAGATACTGGAAGGCTGCTATGAGGTCTCCACGCAGCCTTCTCTTCTGGAGGCTGAACAGCCCCAACTTTCTCAGCCTGTCTCCATACGGGAGGTGCTCCAGTCCCCTGATCATCCTCGTGGCCCTCCTCTGGACTTGTTCCAACAGTTCCATGTCCTTTTTATGTTGAGGACACCAGAACTGCACACAGTACTCCAAGTGAGGTCTCACGAGAGCAGCGTAGAGGGGCAGGATCACCTCCTTCGACCTGCTGGTCACACTCCTTTTGATGCAGCCCAGGATGTGGTTGGCTTTCTGGGCTGCGAGCGCACACTGAAACTGGCTCGTGTTCATTTTCTCATCAACCAACACCCCCAAGTCCTTCTCTGCAGGGCTGCTCTGAATCTCTTCTTTGCTCAACCTGTATCTGTGCCTGGGATTGCTCCGACCCAGGTGTAGGACCTTGCACTTGGCATGATTAAACTTCATAAGGTTGGCATTAGCCCACCTCACAATTGAGACACCCCATTTCATATTTGCTTTAATGCCGCCTCTTTTAAGATGTGGCGTAAATTCTCACAGAATCACAGAATCCCAAGGGTTGGAAGGGACCTCAAAAGATCATCTAGTCCAACCCCCCTGCAAGAGCAGGGTAACCTAGAGTACATCACACGGGAACTTGTCCAGCCGGGCCTTGAATATCTCCAACGTAGGAGACTCCACAGCCCCCCTGGGTAACCTGTTCCAGTGCTCTGTCACTCTCACAGTAAAGAAGTTTTTCCCGATGTTCACATGGAACCTCTTATGCTCCAGTTTACACCCATTACCCCTTGTCCTATCACTGGACATCACTGAGAAAAGCCTAGCTCCATCATCCTGACACTCACCCTTTACATATTTGTAAACATTGATGAGGTCACCCCTCAGTCTCCTCCAAGCTAAAGAGACCCAGCTCCCTCAGTCTCTCCTCATAAGGCTGATGTTCCACTCCCGTAATCATCTTTGTGGCTCTGCGCTGGACTCTTTCAAGCAATTCCCTGTCCTTCTTGAACTGAGGGGCCCAGAACTGGACACAATATTCCAGATGCGGCCTCACCAAGGCAGAGTAGAGGGAGAGGAGAACCTCTCTTGACCTACTAACCACACGCTTTCTAATGCACCCTAGGATGCCATTGGCCTTCTTGGCCAGGACCCCCAGGTCCCTTTCCCGTTCACTACTTTCCAGCAGGTCAGCCCCCAACCTGTACTGGTACATGGGGTTGTTCCTCCCCAGATGCAAGACTCTACACTTGCCCTTGTTGAATTTCATCAAGTTTCTCCCTGCCCAACCCCCCAGCCTATCCAGGTCTCACTGAATGGCAACACAGCCTTCTGGTGTGTCAGCCACTCTTCCCAGTTTAGTGTCGTCAGCGAACTTGCTGAGGGTACATTCAGTTCCCTCATCCAGGTCGTTGATGAAAATATTAAACAGCACTGGTCCCAGCACCGACCCCTGAGGGGAAACCAGGAAAAGAGTGTAACTATTTGGTTCCAAAATCTGGTACTAAGGGACCTTTTGCCTTTCTTGGAGAGGCAAATTTTCTCACTCTGATGCCTTCAGAGTGTTTGGGGATGTTTGCTGACGGGACTACAAGGCTGCTTTTTATTCTAGTAGGAAAAAAAGATGCAGGGTAACTGCAGGATGCTTTTTAAAAGAAATGTTTGCTTCCTTTGCAGATACTGACAGTGTGGTGATGGGTGCTTTTGTCACCTGATCTGAAAGACTTCTATACATTACAGAGCAGAAGGTTGATGAAATAATTAGTCTTGTGAAGCTGTTTCTTGGAAATTTAGATGCTGTAGTCAAAAAGAATCCAGCAATATCAGTAATATTAATGGAGAATATCTGATCAATTAAATCTTCTGTCCTGGCCAAGTCAGGAAAGGGGCAGCAAAATTCAGTATTTATGAAATCAGGAATAGGAAAGGGCTCTATGAAAGCTTCAGAACAAGCAGGTTTTATCCTCAAAAGATCCACTCCTTTTACTAACAGCTTTTGCCACCAAATTAATACAGAGTTTAGAATTCCAGAAAGTATGGTGAACTTCATCCAAATTTAAGAGGGAGAAAGAAGTCTTACGGTTAATTAGAATTCTGCAAATTTTGTCAAAGTTGGCATTTGCTGTGAGAGAAATTTGAATTGGTATCCCTCACCTTTGGGGAAACTACTGGTGATTCTCAAGGCACTCTCATTCTTTAGACTTGAGATATAAAATGTATAGCCCTCTAAACACTTTGTATACCTTGCCTTCCAGTTGATAATTTAACTCCCTAAATGAACATTGTGAAAATGTATTATGCTATTAGTTTTAGTTCTACATCATGCAAGAAATAAAGGATCTAGGCAAAACAACAAAGTGTTTAATTTTGTTAGTAGGGATTTGTATGAATCCTTTCAATGAAGCCATACCTCTTTCTCCTTCCCCATCCCTTCCTTCCCTTCATCCTATGCGTATGGTTTCTTTTCTGGAACTTGAAGTCTCTTTGGTTTCTTTTCTTTGGTTTCTTTTCTTTGGTGGTTTGTCTCCCATGTCTTTTTTGTTCGTTTGTCAGACAGGCACTGCATACGCTTCATGGGTTTCTTAGTTACTAATCCATATGAACAGTCTAGATCTTCTGAATGATAACTGACTTTGTGTCCTAGCAAGTCTACAGACACTGCTGAATTAATTGTAGCCAGGAATCTTTTTTCAAAGGGAGATAAAAAGAGACCAAGAAGAAGAGTCGCATTCTGATTCCAAACTGAATTTGTGGTCTCATGCAAAATGCAGTGTTAATGAACTTGGAATGTGTGGGTTTGCAGTGTGTTCTTTAAATCACAGCTCAAAAATCCAGTGTTATCAGTCTTGTCTAGTTGGTTTCTGGATCTCTATCCTTTGGTTCATTAAGATTTGAGAACCAAGCTGTGGAGTAGCATCAGCTAAAATGCTGGGATGGTGATATGATTCAGTATGCATCCAGCTAATCTAAGAGGCAATCTGAGAGAACAGAAATGGTGCAGTGGGAGAGGCAGTTAATATTCCAGAATACCAGAGACAGAGGCATTCTCCGAGTATGTTTTGATCCTGAAATTACAAACCAAGATGTTCAGATGATTCAAAAATACACTCCTAGTATCGTGGTAGTAAATAATTAACATAAGATACTGTTTTTACTGTAGTATGTAAGTAAGAATGCCGTTGTTTTGTTTGTCATCATATAAAATGATTAATTACATGTTTGGTTTGTTTTTTCAGTTTGACTCTAGCAGAGTATCATGAACAGGAAGAAATTTTCAAGCTTCGATTAGGACATCTCAAAAAGGTATGTCTCCCATGCCCCAAACCATAAAAACTAGTACTGTCAGAAAAAGGAGGGGCTTGTTGAGAGCTGACTTATTAGAAAACATAACACTAAAAGTGCTGTACAATTTTATGCCTAATAGTGGCTTTACTTCCTTTTTTCATTTGTTTGGAGGGGTTTTTTATGCAACTTGCCATAAACACTGGGAGTACAGGGGAGTAGTTGTGAGTCCATCCAGTGCAACACTGTATTGATTCCTTGAATCCTTCTAACAGTGGGAATAGTGATGATGCCACCAATACTGTTCTTGTTTCAGAACAGAGGAAGTAGAGTTAGCCAAGTTGATATATGGGCTTTTTATGTTAGATTTTGACCTTTAAAAAGCTCCAATTTACAAAACATTGCATTTTTGAATGAATATTAGATTTTGGTCATCTACAGCATTCACTTTGGTTTTATCAGTTAGAGATACAGTTTTCCTACTTTTATGGAAAATCTTTTCTGTGTATCTCAAATTATTTTTGCAGTCAAGTATTTTACTCCAGTTTTTTACTTCTGGAAAAAAAAAGCCAACAACAAACCAATATATTTTTCTTGAAGCCCATCATTCTAATGAATGTGTGTAATGAGATAATTATGATATTAAGAAACTTCAAGTAAAGCTTTTGAGTTATAACCTGTGAAAAGGAATGACAGTTGAAGCAGGCAGAAATATCTCAAGTGTGAAAGAAAAGTACCTTTACCTGTTGAGCAGTAGTTCTTGAGGTGTTCAATCAAAAAAGGTCATAGTGGCTTTCCCCTTGAAATATTGCAGGAGTCTGTTCAGACCTGTATAAGTCACCTGTTATAAATCCTACTATAATAAACTGAACTGGGTCCCTTTGGAACACTGCTGTTTCTGAAAAATATGACAAGAAAGTACATGAATCTGTGGTAGGCAGTCTGCATAGAAAGTTTTTGGCACTTACTGAAGTAGACTGCCCACATAGTTCTTCATGGCTAATGCTTTAGAAATAGCACCAGCTTCACAGGAAGTTCTGTGGGTTTTCTTCCATGCTTTAACTTTTTGGAAGTCTAATGGAAATTTCAAGTGACATATGAAGGAAGCTGTTACAAAGTTGTTGAATTTTGTTTTCACTTTGAGCATCAGTGCTGGGGTACTCTGTATAGATGGAACTTGACTAAATGCAAAGGGGAAACAAATGTTATTTCTTAGCAAATCATGCTTGAATATATCTGAAAATAATAATTAAAATATTTTCCTTTTAATTCTTATGTGCCAATACAGATTTTGTCATTAAGGAAAACAATTATGTGATCTTCTTTTTACATGGCTATATTTCTTCCCTAGTGCTTTTTTTGCTGGTTACATTATTTTTCTTCTTTCCCTCTGCATATGCTGTTTTGCTGTCTGCTCCTCTTCCTTTTCACTTTCCAGATGCTTTCCTGGTGCTCTTATTTTTGGTGCCCTCTACATGCTGCCACCACCAGTTTTCTTTTCCTTCTGCTCCCCAGGAAATTCTTTTCCAGCTAGTAGCTTTGGTCCCGGAGAGAGGCTCTTGTTTTCTCACTTCCTTTTATATAGCAGTGACCTGAGGCAGCTAAGCTGGTTCATTCTTGCTTAAAGGTATTCACAGCCTGAGTGTCCTAAATAACAGCTGGAAACAATGCAACCAGCCAGTTCTCTTTGGACTAACATTGGCCTATGAACCACATTTTGAGAACCACTGAATTGCATAATATATGAACAAAAAAGCCTGAAAGAGGCATAACTGATGGATTTTTTTGTCAGCCTTTGGGAAGAACATAGACAATTGTGTGTGTATAAGTGTGTGGCCTTTTGCAGGGGGAGAAGGGCTAGAAGTCTTTAGAAAGAAACTGTTTGGTTATGAGGAACTGCATATCATTTCAAGGTATTTAACAGGGAATTCTGAAGAGGATAAATTTAAATAAAAAAAAAAAAAAAGAGTTTAACATTCTATGAACTGGGAGGGGAGAAACTTGACATTATATGTTAGGAAAAACAAATGGTCCACACAGCTCTGCTGGCAGATTAGTGTTACTTAGTCCAGCTTTTAAATTACTAGGAATTTATTTTTCATTTTTTGAATAGAGATTCGTCTAATGTCTCGGTTTGGGATAGTAGGTTTTTTCCTTAGCTTATGGGGAGGGATTCAGGGATATCCACTGGAATGATCTGGTCCAGACTTCTCAACTCATTGAAAATATGGTTATTTAATCTGTGGTTTAGATTTTATAAACACAGTTGTTTCAGGGTGTAGTTTTATGATATACAGTGTTTGAAAATACCAGCTTTATAGCATTTTCTCTCCCCTCTGATGACTTCTGCCTTCAGCCCTTTGTGCTATGACTTGCTGACCTGTTGCTTTTACCGGTACCACCAGGTTGTGCAGTCACAGTACAAATTGGAGAACCAGTCTAGCTTCTTTCAAAAACTAAATATGTGTCTTTTTTTTGAGGCTTTAAAAAACAAACCAAAAAAGGATTAATTTTCCAGTTTGGTCCACCATTTGGCTGTACAAAAGGCTGTGCCAAAATAACAAGAGATGATGTGGGGCACTCCTTCCACTGGCACTGCTACTAAAAAATACGTATCAGGTGCCAGACATTCTTTTTTTCAGCTAGAATAATTCCATAATTACGAGCTGTCTGGTATGGGCTACTTTTGTCTCCACTTTATTCAAACTTTCAAGTGCTAGAAGTACTAATTCTGAAATCAGTAGAACCCCTTCGTCAGTGTTTTTCAATGAATGTACATTTTCCACTTTGAATATAGATACATAGGTTTCCATAAATTAAGCATCATGAATTCTTTACTTTCTTAGAGAATCTGAGTAAACAACTATTTCAGTGTTCTCTAATATGTAGCATAAACATGAAATAATTTTAAGTGCTGAAATTAGTAGGGAATGTGCTCGTACCTGACATGCTGCTTATGAAATTGCACTCAAAATCAGGCAGCACACATTCAGAATTTGTAATTTTGATAAGATACGAATGGAAAAATCGTAAATTAGCTTGGTTTTGGTGTGTTGTGTCAACATCTTAAGGATGTTTCTGCTGTAATGACTTACACTTTCATTCCTTTTTTCTTTATTTGCACTTCAGCCTCAAAATATTTCAAATGTCTTTTCTTAATTTGTCAGTTTGTACAAAATCTGTAACTGCACGTATCTCAGTTTTTTCTTTGTACATCAGTTTTAGACCGCTTCCCAGATAATTTCTCTCCTTGGCAGAAATACAAAACCCAGCTGCCTCTCATTTCAGATAGCATCCCTACAGTGCAGAACAAAACGGTGAACATCCAGTTACCTGTGGGTTCATGGACAGAAAGGTTCCATGAAACAGGCTTTTGCCTTATCTTTCTGAATTTTTCTGGCTTTAAGAGAAAAGCAGTGCTTTCTTCTAGTTCAGCAGGGTTTTGTAATGTAATGTTCCTCCATCACTACTAGTATTGATGCAGGGGTAAAAATATCCTTTTCAAATGGGGAGTAAATGAGCTTTTATATTTCATTCTTTTCATTTGCAGGAGGAAGCTGAAATACAAGCAGAACTTGAACGTTTGGAAAGAGTTAGGAATCTTCACATAAGAGAGCTGAAAAGAATAAATAATGAAGATAATTCACAGTAAGAGACTTGCTGTCTTAATTTTGAATGTCTATTTTTAAAATAATTCTCCAGAATCACAGTTTACCTACAGAGGATAGGGTTGTTCATGATTTTTTCTTTGGTTCTCTTTTAGGTTTTGACTTTTAAAAATAAAGAATTACTTATAATTTGGTAAACTTATTAATGGTTTTAACAAATACACACAAAGTTATATACACACAGCTTACAGTGCAGGAGAGCTAAAACTTCCTAGACTATATCACTAAGCTGAAAAGAATACTTGTAAGGGAACTTAATGCAGTTAGTTTAGCTGACAATAATGCAAAAAAATGGCGGGGAGGTTTGCAGCAGCGGTGATTTTGTGATGCAGTTAAAATCACGTTTGGTTTTACTGCACTGTGATTTCATTTCTACTAGGTACCTGTACATATAAAAGACATATTAAACATTAGTCTGTACTTTCATTTCATGTATATTGCATAGCAATATACCATAAAGTTAAATTATTGTTTAACATTAGTGATTACTATGTAGATTCAAAAGTAATAATTATATAACCTAAAAAATTTGTCTGTTTTCTGTAATGGCAAATACAAGCACTAATACCAGCACTTCAAGCTGAAGGGAACTGGTTCTGCCTATCCCTGACTGCTTATGCCCTTGCCCTATTTCCTTTCACATACCTGCAATGGCATTTCTTTACTGAACAGATGCTGGAAATTGATCCAAGTTGAAACCAGGTCCTATGGTTTATTTTTCTGGATTAATTTTAACTCCAGATCAATTTCTGGGTCCAGTTCTTTGCCCCAGTTGCAAAAATGCTGATGTTGCCATGAGGAGAGAGGGCAGTGCAAGGGTGGTATGAGAAGCTGGGGGAAGGAGATGATGGGATTGGGTTTCTTTCTTTCTGCACTACTAAATGTTTATGAAACAGTAGCCTTAAGACTATAGGATTTTATTTTAATTTTTACTTTTTCAGACACAATAGAATTACACCTACACCAAGACTTTTAAACATGAAAGCAACAAGATGTGAAATTGTGCTTAACTGTTTTAATGGTCTCCATACCTACTCCGCAGGAATACAGAAAAGTTTTGTTCCTGTGTGGCCACAGTGGTAATTGGCAGCTAAATTGGTGTTGTGTTTTGGATACAAAAAATAATGGCTTGATTCTTAGAATTCAATGGCAGAATATTTTCTTTTAAAAATAAATTGCCTGCAGCAAATAAACAAGCAGCTCTTTGCAGGTTAAATGATAACTTTTTTAATTCTCAGTGTTTGCATTAGAAGAGTTTTGTTTTGTTTTTTTTAAAGGAATACTTGAGCATGAAGGAATAAATGGCACAGAAAAATGATAGGCTTTGACTGTAAATAGCGTGTATGTGGGGCAAAGAATGTCTAAATTACACTCCCAGTTGAAAACAGAATTATGGGACCTGGGCAAGCAGAATACTGCAGCTTCACTGCTCATTTTCTGCAGTCAACGTTGACACATTTTATGGTGCAGAACTAAAAGCTTTAAACATGTTTTTGTAGGAGTTCAAACTTCTGTTTTTACCAAGTGGCCAAGCTGCAGCTTACGTTCGTAATACAGAAGACAGACCCAGTGGAGAAGTAATTTAGGTCTATAGCCCCTGCTGTCTTTCTTAACCTGTCTTGGCAGCTGGCCGTTTGAGAAGGTACAGGGTTCTGAAGTGAAGCAGCTGTTGGGTCATAACTCAGATCCTGTTGGGTTTTCAGCTTCCAGCTGTGGTGCAAAGCTGAGCCCTCTTTCTTGTTCTAGCAATGTTCCCCTCTATGTCCCTCTACCCACGGGTGACCCCCCCAAGTGTCCCAAATATAAAGTAGGCTGCAGACTCGGCTCTTTGGGGTTCCAGCCTTGACAGTGAAGAGTATGAAGTATTGCCCAGTTCAGAGATATGTAAACTTGTATGTCTGCATGTGTTTTTTACAATTGCATTGTTGAGTTGAATTGGAGAAGTTGAGAGTGCAGGTTAGGGCTTCCCTGTCTGGGTTTAGAGCCCACGTCATGCTGGGGCTACCTGCAAGATGTAGGTTCTGAGCCATGGAGAGCCATGGAGTAACAAAAGCAGCAGTGGAGAGGAAAGGTGATGAGGTTCACAAAAATGGCCTCACTAGAGGCATACGTTTAGTAGAAGGACTAAGAAAATGTGAATCTAAATTTGAGTGTGATTTTAAAAGAATTGAGCTACTGGTCAAGGATGCTTTTGATTATAGAGTATGAGCAGATATTCAGTCCTTTGGTGTTTCCCCCACCTTGCTGTTTTTAACTACTTTGTGTTACATGGAATCCATTTTGTTTAAAAGGGGCAGGCGGATACAACAGGTCACTCACATTTCATGTGAAATTGGAAAAATGTCCTCCTTGTCTGTTCCAAAAGGCTGAAGTTTGAGAGTTCTCTGAACTTTGGTACAACAAAGAGAGAACCCTTCTATCAGATGTTTAAATTTAAGGGTTTTTTCCTCACCTTCATAGAAATGGAGAAAAATAACAAAAAAGTTGGGCAGAATTGACTGGTTTGATGATGGCATTGTGATATTATTTGTACTAAATAGTCAAAAGTTACTTAAATTGGCCAGTTGTACAGTTGTGCCATAAGGTTATACAGTGTTCAGCATATTATATATAACATATATATATTGCTAATAAAAGAAAGCTCTGTCTGAGGAGTAATACCAAGAGGTTTACATTTTAGACTCTATTTGTATACCTTACATAGAATTAAGTATTTTTTTTTTCTTTTGAGGTTTAAAGATCACCCCACGTTGAACGAACGATATTTGTTACTCCACTTACTTGGCCGAGGTGGCTTCAGTGAAGTATACAAGGTAGAGTGTGTTGGGTCTGCTAAACCTAATGTTTGAACCAAGTACATTTGTACATTTAGTTTTTGGGAGAGGCAAAGCATCTAAATAAACAGAATGATTGTACTGTGGTATACTCTTTAAGCACTGGTTGAGCAAACTCTGATTAACCCATGGAGGGAGGTAGCATTACAATAGACTTGTCAATAGACCTGTCAGTTACATGCCACTCTTTCCTCTCTTTATTTGGTGTTATTTTTATCATCTTTGGTTATAACTTTCCCATATTTGTGGATTTCTTTTTTAGGCTTTTGATCTTTATGAACAAAGATATGCTGCAGTGAAGATTCACCAGCTTAACAAAAGCTGGAGGGATGAAAAGAAAGAAAACTACCACAAGTAAATATTAATGACTTACGCTTCATATGTTAAACTGAATAGCATCTTATTGATTGTAGAAGGTTAATGTATCCATTTTCTTTCAGACATGCCTGCAGAGAGTATAGAATACACAAAGAACTGGATCACCCCCGGATAGTTAAACTATATGACTACTTCTCCCTGGATACAGATACGTAAGTACATAAAATCATACATTTTCCAGAAGTTGGCAAGGATTTTAGTGCTATATATTAGATAAACAGAAATGAAGAGTATTTGAACAAAAGTAGCATGTTCTTGCTTTCAGCCGAAGTGTTTAGTCCTTAAGAGGACTTCAAAAAAACCCCACACTAGTTGCAGACACTAGTCTCAGCTGAACATTGCAGGCCTTCTGTAAAGTGGTGAAAACACTGTTTTGCAACACGTGTCCTGAGGGTGAAGGGGGTATGCAGTGCTATAATGTTTTTGGGCAGGGCAAGGGCTGCTGCAGCTTAAACAAGTTTCCAAGAGTAAATGGCATCAGGAGTGTTACTAGCCTAAGCTAGTAATATGGTCACTGGGCTGCATCTCTTTGCATGAAATTATGTCGCATCTTAAGGGAGTGAATTTATTTTTCTATTGAGAAACATGCCTACATAAGTAAGGTGGGGTTTTATTAACTCAACCTCTCATCAGTATGGGTGCATTTTATCTTCTGGCATGAATGTTCTGATTGATGTTAGTTTTCATAAAGCAGTAGTTACGCCATGTGTTCTTTTAACAATTTCATTCATATAGTTTAATATTCAGGCAGCCATTCTTAAACTTCACAGTGTCAAACTAGGTTGTCTCTGTTTCTGATTGTACAGTCTGATACGTTATTTAATTTTGTCTCTGAATTCTACCCTAGGTTTTGCACGGTGTTAGAATACTGTGAAGGCAATGACTTGGATTTCTATCTCAAGCAACATAAACTAATGTCAGAGAAGGAAGCTAGGTCCATTGTAATGCAAATAGTAAATGCACTACGGTATCTCAATGAGATCAAGCCCCCTATTATACACTATGATCTTAAACCAGGTAAATGAGGAATGTTACAATTGAAAATGTAATTTTTTTTTTTTCCTTTTGTTTGTAATTCATGTCTGAAAATACCAAAATTATCTTCTGTATGTCAGCCTTACTGTAAACAGCCTTTCTTTCAAGCTTTATTGCCAAAATAATCTGCCTTTTCTTTGAAAAAATACTTGCTGTAACTTTTCTACTTTGTATTATTTGGTTCAAATTTGTAGGAAAAAAATCATACAGCAGCATATAGATGCATACATTGGTATTTAGTAATACAAAAAGATAATATCGTTAGTTGGCTCTCCTGTCTGATCGTTGTGGAATGCTGATGTGTAAATAAGTTTTCCTTTACGTGTTTTTTAGTCTGTAAAGGATTTAAATAGGTAATCACAGTATCACAGTATGTTAGAGATTGGAAGGGACCTCAAAAGATCATCTAGTCCAATCCCCCTGCCAGAGCAGGCACTATCAGCATCCCAATGTAAGCACTTTAAAGCAGGACTTTACGAAAGTTTTCTTTACAATGAATAACAAACAGTCATAAGTGATGTATTCCATTCTGATTCCATGGCCTTTGATTTACCACCTTACATGAAAGATGCTTGTATTCTTCACGTACTTTAATCTGCTACACTTCCAAGTGTGGTGTTTGTAATGTAACTCTTAATGCCGGCCTGTTTGCTTCCTGCTATGTAATAAATTAGGTTCATGCAGATTTCTCTCACATTATTCAATTGTACAGAATGTATTCTTAGTCTTGTAAGTCTTTTTGTTCTTAGAGGAACTTCATCAGATAACTTTTATATCAAGAAATTATACTTTAACACAAGTAATCAATTTCTTGGCTCAGTTTTATGGCACATGCAAGCCCTGAAACCTGTAGTGTAGGATTTGTTCTGGGCAGAAAAATATAAAACTTCATTGTAACTGGTATCCTGCTGTGTATGTTTTTGTGTTTCCTCACTACATTTTGGTGTTTCCTCATGCCAGCTCCCAGCTGAGAGAGCCATTTCAGATGATGTTGATAACCTAGAGAGTTCCTGAGACTGCACTGAAATGTGTCATAATCAAGTTACTCTAGACTCGAGGGTATAAAGATGATGTAAAGTTGTCTCTTACCCTCATGAAGTTAGATATTTCTGAAAATTTAACCTGGTTGTGAAAATAAAGCATTCTGTTAGCTTTTTTGAGGTAATTTTTTTTTTTTCACCCTTCCTGGATAGGTAATATCCTTCTTGTAGATGGAACAGCATGTGGAGAAATAAAAATTACTGATTTTGGCCTTTCCAAAATAATGGATGATGATAGCTACGGTGTGGATGGAATGGATTTAACTTCACAGGGAGCAGGAACTTACTGGTAATACCTGGTTTGATTTTGCTGTTCATGTTTCATAAATGCTCTCTTACCAAGCCAATTTGGCGAGAGAGCTAGCATTAAAAATATTAAAATGGATGACAATCAAGACTTTTGTGCAGTACTGTGAATGTTGATATTCACAAATTTTAGAATGGTAACATAACAAGTAAGATAAGAGAGAGTGAGAGTGTGGTGTTTATTTTTTTATATATATAAAAAAATGTGGAGAAGATCACTATGATTTAGAAACATGGTTTCCCTGAAGAAGCAGGTGTTTAATCTTCGGCTGCAGGTGGTTGAAGATGTTACAGAGCTATGATGATTAAGTGTGGGTGCTTAGTCCTTGGGGATCTTAGAGCAGGGATTTCCAGCAGGTAATGTGCTTAGGACAAAAGAGTATTCACTCTTCTGTCCTAAAGGTTAATGACAGCTCAGCAGCTGTGATTTGTTTTATGTGTGCACTTGCTCGCTTGTCCAAAAACCTGAAGTTTTAGAGCTGTCTACAGAACAGGAATGACAATAAGCTTACAGAAAAACTGTTTCTAGAATTTGCTTTTCAAATATGCAGATTCTTCATGGCACAGTAGCTCTTTCAGCTACCATAGTAGCTATGTCAGCTTATATTGGCCAGGTTACTATTTGTGAGTTCATTTGTTCTTACTCTCCTCATTCTTACTCTCCTCATTCTGCCTATAGCAAGGTCAGAGTCAGGAGCTGAAACCTAACTAAACAGAGAAGCCAGTGTTGTTCCCATTTGCTCTGCAACTTTTCCTGTATTTGGAAGTTGCACGTAATAAAGTTTTTTCCTTTTCTTTCGGATTTTTTAGAAAAGCAAGCACACATACTCTTGCACAAGTGCCAATGTGTACATGCTGTGAGAAGATGATTATTCAAGTTGAAGCATTTTAGAAGTGATAGGCTTTTGTTACTCTTTTTAATACTTTACCTATATAAAAACCAATTTATTGTACCAATGTATGTAAAAAAATTTCAGCCTTTGGATTTCATTTAAAATGCCACAGGCATTAGTGGTGCTGTAAACTAAGACATCAAAACCAGTCTGTAACCATTATGGGTTCATGATGAATCTCTGCATTACTAAATCATACTTTCTCTGAGCCCAAAATTTTCTTCAAGAAAGGAAATATTTTGAATGAGATTGAGGTGGGGGATGAGTCTCTTCAGAGCATATTGCACAAACTGCCAGCACCATAGTCCTGGAAGGGATTTCCTCAGTCACTGGATCCGGTTACCTGCTTTTCCAGATAGTCAGGTCACATAATCTCTTTCGTAAACTTAAAGACGTTTGTATTAAATTTAGTTAGTGTTTTGTCCCCAGTAATCTGATTTGAAGTGTATTCTGTAACCTCAGTTCTCTGATCATTAGAAACCTAATCCTCTCATTTACGAACTGTGTTTATTTGTGGCCAGTTTATACTTGTTTGTTCCTGTGCCAACACTGTCCTTCCTGAAGTAGGTTGTTTCCCTTGCTCGTACTTTCCTCTTGATGTTTTTCTAGCCTTCAATATTGTTCCCTGAATTGTAGACTGTCTATTCTTCAGATCATTTTCGTAGCTTTCTTTGCACTTGCATCTCTTTAAGCTCATTTTTCTTGATTGTTGTAATCAGAATTGTACACGAGTATTCCAGATGAGTTTTTTGTGATACTGTATGAAATTCATATTTATGTTGCATTCTTTTCTCGTTTTTCTCCTTATTCCCATTTCTACAAATATTTCTTCAAAATTTCTTTAAAAGCCTTATAGGCTGTTGATGAAAGAATGTCTGGTCTGTAGATACTCTAATCGCTTTATGCCTTTCTTGATTTTAGATGTTACAGTCGATAATACATGACTGCCCCCACATTGATACGCTTGGGAGGCTTTGTTTGTTTTTTTAAGGAGGTTCCATTTCACCAGTTCTTTTGTAATTCAGGAGTGCCACAGGAACTCCCACAACTTTCAGCTCTTTAAGTATGGCTTCCTGCAGATTATATGAATGGAAATAGCAATCACCTTTGTCTACCATATACACCTCTGGTTAATGTCATCGTTCTTACTAAAAACTTAGATAAAAGGGTCTTTAGTCATATTTATATTATCTTTGATTCCTAACCAGGCCTTGCTGTAAAATGCTCTATCTGGCTTTCATCTTTTCTTGCTCTGATAGATGGAGACAGTTCATATTTAACCTAGGATCCTAATTAAAAAAAAAAACAAAGAAAGGTGATAATTAGTGATTTAGGTAGAGAATATTGGTATTTGTGCTTCTGTGAAATAGACCCTCTATTTGACTGACTATACAAAAAGCTGTCATGTCAGTTTTGATGGCTGTGCAAAGTGTTGGAATGTGGATCATAAGGCAGCTGTACAGTTGTCAAAAGATCAGAGATGTGTATGTGAAGTGTTTGTATAATTTGGTATTTGAGGAAGTTGTAGTGATGCCATGCATCTACTTGCAGACACTGAGATGCATATTTTGTTTTTCAGGTACCTGCCTCCAGAGTGTTTTGTAGTTGGCAAAGAGCCGCCAAAGATTTCTAATAAGGTTGATGTATGGTCAGTTGGAGTAATCTTTTTTCAATGCCTTTATGGTAGAAAGGTAAGGAAACCTTTGTTTGAAAATAAGAGGTTTAGTGTAAATGCCTGTTACCAGTAGAGTGTGAATTATACTCACAAAGATGTAAATCTACATGGAAAATTACTTGTGTTACTTTTTGGTGGTGTGCATTGATACTGCAAGAAATGTAGAAAATCTTGACTGAAACTTCTTATTTACAGAATGGCTAGCAGTTTGTATTAACACTTCAGCAACTTACTGCAGCATAAATATTTATGAAATCAAAGTAGTTGGATAACTCTCATAAAGTGAATAATGTGCTTATTTTTCAGCCATTTGGCCACAATCAATCGCAGCAAGATATCTTACAAGAAAATACAATATTAAAAGCCACAGAAGTTCAGTTCCCTGTTAAACCTGTTGTAAGCAATGAAGCCAAGGTAACTTTTCATATGATCTCTGAGTAACAGTTAAAACATTCATCATAAAGGATTCTGCTGTGAAATCACTGTTACGAATGCTATGGGACATAGTAACTAAACATGTAGGAAAATGTAATTGAGAACTAGTATTTTTATGTTTTTATTTAAGAAAACTTATTCTGGGACTTCTCAAAATCATGTACTTCAAAGTGAGCCTATATGTATTCCAGAAATTTGCAAGTGGTTTTAAAGTAGGCCGCCTCAAAAATTGTCTGTTTTGCTTTTTCCCAGAGAATCTTAGTGTCTCAAGCTGTCTCACTACAAATTCTTGTGAAATACTAATGCTAACAGCAACAAGCTCTCTCTGAAAATAGTGAATGTTATTCTCTTCAGCTTTACTGGCTTGAAGAACTATTTGACTGCCAAATACCTGGAGTATATCTTCCCCTTGAAAGGTTGTAGTATGTGTGTGTTAACTGAAAGCTGAGATTAGAGACGTAAATTCTTAAGGTTAAGAATCTATAAAATACGTTGATGCCATAAAGGTGTGGATGGCAGTTTCCTGAAAAATGTTATTTTTAAACATCTGTAGTATCAAGCTCATCTCTCTCATCTCTGTAGACTAGTTGAAACAGATTAAGGTGGTTTCCCAAATGCTTGCTGCTGAGAGCACCCGTTCTCTGAATAAGGACAAAACCATTATATGTGTTACTTGTTTGTAAAAGTGTCCCAATTTTTGACAAATGTATTCATGGCCAGATACAGAAGAGATGCGCTCATTGAAAAATAAAAAAAATGCTAAGATGATAGAACACCTATTCAAATTTGAGCAACTAATTAAAAATACTTGGATTTGGGACACAAGCTGAAAAACGCTAGCAATGTTAAGATCTAGCTTCTGAAGATTTAAGGGAAAGGAAACCTGTTTCTAGAGGCTGGAACCTCCCAAGAAAATAAGTCTTTTGGGTACATAAACCTGCTGTTAGAATTTGTGGTACTTTTCCGTCAGTTATAATTTCTAGAAGTAATGTTAGTGAGTTGCATAAGGTTATGAATATTTGGTGAAGAATTATAGTTCTTTTGGTAGAATTTTCTGGTTGTTTTTTTTGGGTTGTCACTTCCATTTGGAAAAATCGTCTCCCTTGAGTGCATTTGACAAATACACATCATATAACTTGATAACATTGCATGTTAACAGTTTATATCCCTGTCTTGTAACTTCATGTTTCTTTGTCATTAGTACTTTTTATTTAATGTTGGGAAAGAGTAGACAGTTAGGAGTAGACAGTGGAGGATTGGCAACTTTTATTTTACGTTCTCCATGTATTCCATGTTCTGTTTGTTTGTTTGAAAGACTAAAATAAACTTTCAGTGTTCTTTGCTCTTACTAACATTGTCACGACAGCTGTAAGAGAGAGAAATTATTCTCTAGTGGAAATGCTATAAAACAATTTCAGACTAACTTGTAAATTCAGACCATTTATGATGACTCTGTAGAATCCACATTGTCTTTCAGATTTATAGGCCTGGCACTTGGAAAAGAACAGCTTGTAAACTGAGATTCTGACTTGGAAAACATGGAGATGAAATAAATATGGAACCTGAAATGACATTGTTAGTTTGTTTTCAGACTGTAACTGTCCTTTGATCCTCCTTACTTTTTCCTTTTTTGTGCAGTGTTCTTCTCGTTGCAGTAATGTGTCTACAGTGCTACAGAAACATGAAGTCTTTTACAAACATTTTAGACACAAACTGTTACTTTGAGGATCTTGCAAACAACTCTTAACAGTTCATTTGTTGTGAAGGATTTATTGAGAAGAATTTGGTTAAAATCCATAATGTCCATGAACATCTGAATATATATTGACAGATGTGCATTATTTTTATTTTATGCCTTGTGCATGCTGGATATATAAATGATAGAAGTAAATTCTAGCAGGATTCTTGGAGCTTGCATCACAGATTTTTTCCTTTAATCTCCAGTTTTTAATTGGAGCAAAGAACGAACAGCTGAACAGATTTATCAAAGAAAAGATTTGCAATTCTTTTAAATTAAGTCCTAAATTAAGTAATGATGTGCTTGTCAGTTCTGTAGTAATAATAAGGATTTTCTATCATTAAATGTTGAAGCCCAGGCTCTCAGGAGACCAAATGTTCTGTTTATGCTAGACAAGACTTGACAGAAACTTTCAGCATAAAGTGATTGGCATACATTGTATGGACCTAAATGTGGGATAACGTAGTGTCTCAAGGACAGTCCTGAAGCTAGCTACAGAATTTGTCAGTTGATTAGATATTTTTAAGCAGATGGTATTGAGCTTTTTCTGGGAAAGGAGTTCTATCTAGGTAGTGTTTCTTAAATAGTCTGTTACTTATTTAATGCTAATTGGAAATGGCAACCACCATTGTAAAATTTCACATTTTGCTTTATTCCATTGTGGTACATGTGGTAATGCTTGATTTCAAAGGTCAGCTAAAGCATTAAAATTCTGTCACTGTATTTTCCATGTACTCTTCATCTACTGCACAGATGAATGGTTTTAGAAGCTCCATGGAGCTCCTGTCTACTTTTTCAGTCCTCTTGACATTTGCTTCTGGTTTTCACTAAGCTGTTCAGGGATAACACATGCAGAATTCTAATTGTGTGATATGCTAATATTTCACTTGTAAATGCAGTTCCTAAACATGGAAATAAATATTTTAAGTGTAATTATATGAAGCCAATTGATTTGCTGGATTTTGTTTGTTTGTTTGTTTTCTTCAGTGATGTTACATTTTTTTTCCGTGGTCTCAGTAGCAAAATGTTACACTGTCATTTGAATTGGATTAGATAGGAACAAGAGTTTGTACAGGAGGACATGCATATTTGCTTGTAAGCAGATGTAATTATTTGGAATGGTACTGTAACTTTTTGTATTTCTTTTCTAGGCCTTTATCAGACGCTGTTTAGCATACCGAAAAGAGGATAGATTTGATGTCCACCAGCTGGCTAATGATCCTTATCTTCTCCCTCATATGAGGAGATCAAATTCTTCAGGAAACTTGCATATGACTGGGCTAGCAGCATCCCCTACACCACCTACTTCAAGCATTATTTCGTACTGAAATTTCTCCAACCAAGGAATGGCATTATACCTTTATGTAGTTTCCAGATGCAGACTTGAGCTTGAAAGCAGTTGGGTGTTTTTACATAGGACAAGTTTGATAACTGTGTTTTCAGACTGAAGTCCTCCTACATAGTGTCATTTATACGATTGGAATAGATCATGGACTGTGAATAAATGTACCCTTCTGAGAAATACTTTTAAACATTGAAGGATGACACTGCCTGTTACGCACTAACAGGTATATTGTGTTGAAGACTGAAGAAAAGGTTTTTAGTTTTTTCTGGGGAACATTGTAAATAATCTTTTTAATACTTAAAAGTACATTTGATTGATACTGGAAAGTTCTAACATGAAGGGTAGTTTTTCATTATTTAAATAAAAAAGGGTAGTGAACAAATTTGAAAACAGGAAAAATTCTGTGCCTGATTATAAACTAAATAAACTGCCATCTTTCCAAGACATTGATCTTTTGAAACCAAAGTAAGGAGTGTGAGACAGTCAAAGATACGTTCTGTGTCAGATT
Source organism: Psittacula echo (assembly GCF_963264785.1). NCBI lineage: Eukaryota > Metazoa > Chordata > Aves > Psittaciformes > Psittacidae > Psittacula > Psittacula echo. The sequence goes on along the minus strand of NC_137743.1, from coordinate 66,196,355 downwards.
CCTCAGATAAAATTGCAGTATTTTATTTGGCAACTCAGGCTTGTACCTCCAAAAATGTGGTGGTGTTTCACTGAATTTAGATTGGAAGGGTGATATGGAATTCCTGGTACTTACTTCTCAAATAGATTGCTAATTTTGAAATCTGCTCAATTTTCTAAAAATCTATACTTGCTGTGTATTGAAACTTGTGAGACTTTCCAGACTTCTGATAAAAGCAAGCAACAGTATGAAACCAAATGCAAACAGGTCATGTATAATGTTCTATGCAGGAATAATGATAAATTCCCTTCTAGCTCTATTGTAAATTGTTGTACAGATGTCACATTTTCAGTTAAATTCCAGCAACTTATTCCTGTACAAATGTTTAAAGTATGGCTTTTTCTAATTGGATATTGTATTTTTTTTAAGTCTCCCTCAAGGCGCTTTTAATTGCTGCTAAATGACGTTGCTTTTACTTTTGCGAAAGAATCAAATGACCTCCTTAAGGTGCAAGTCAACTGTATGTTATTGAGAGATTAAGAGTAAGCAATTCATTAACAATCAAGGCATGTAAAACAGATCTGTGTTGGCAATATACAGTACAGTTCTTTAAGCCAGTTTATTGCGTTCTCGACATGCAGAGCGCATTGATACTAGATGTAGAAGTTGCTCATGGTTATTCTCTTTTTCTGGAAGTTCCTATCAACAAGGAAATGTTTCTTGTACAGATATTTTAAAATGTGAAACATTTTCTAACTGCCTTGTATGGTAGAAACTTACTTTTCAGAACAGTGTATCTCTCATTCACTATTCTTTTTACTATCCCATTCTTGATGCTGAATATGTAATTTTGTCCATGTTGCAGAAAAAGGAGGCTGTATTACCACCGGTTTTCATTTAGTATTGTACAGTTAAACTGTTGCTCTTGTTTCTGATGTTGCAAGCCATTTTGTTTTCATTGTATATAAAGAAACATTAACTGTCTCTTTAAGATGCTGCTGAAATTGTAGAGAATGTAGCCAAAACAGTAATAAACAATGACAGTTGAAATTTCAAGGTTTTCATTGTGTGCCTTTGCATTTCAACAAAGGTGAATCGGCTCACCATATCGCTGAGCCACACTTAGCTATTTAAAGCAAATGCTCTTCAATTACAAACAGAAGGCCAATAATAATTAAAGTAACATTGGAGGTGTAAGGGAAGGATTCCATGAAGCTTGAATCTGTCATAATGAGATATGTCATAATGAAGTAACCAAAGCATTGTTTCACTGAATAGACCTCACAGAAACAACTTCAAGTATTTCAACAGGTCCTTCTAGAGTTATTTAACTTTGGAATAAGATTAGCTCATAGAATAAAATTAGGCTCGAATACTCTTTCTGCCTTATATTCATCAGAGTACTGGGACTGCATCCCTTCCATCCTCCACAGTGTGAGACCAGGTCCATGGTTCAAGGGAGGAGAATGTGCCATAGCTGTAGGTTCTGATTAGATTTCATTCATTGTTTCTCTGCATGTGTCAATATTGGAAGTTAAATTGAAGAATTTGTTATGGTTACCCCTAGTAAACGAAAGTTTGGCAATGTATTGGAGAACTAAAGTAACTAGAAATCATACAGCTACCTAAAAACTAAGGGGCTTTATGCATTGCACTAATTATATGCAGACTTATTTTTCCTGTTGTTAGCATCTGGGAATAGGCTGTTGTGGCCGAGTACATGGCACTTACTCCAGCTTTGCAAGTACACATTTCTGAAACCTAAACCATCACTTTAAACAAAGTTTCTTATAGAAATACATGAAAGAAAAGGAGAGTCACCATTTCCTCTTTTGAATCATAGTTGGAGGAAAAAACCTCCAATACACACAGTTATGTTTGTGTTAGCATCTTACAGTATTGTTAATAAAAATTTTGTATCCCCTCATGGACTCATTCTGTGATCACAAGAAGACATCTGAGTTAGTGTGTTTGGTGCCTGGTATTCAGCAAGTTGTGCTCAGGATAGAAGTACCCTAGAGACTGAGCCCAGAGGCCCAAATTACTGCTGCTTGTGGAGCAATGCTGATCCACACCCATGTAACTGATTGCGTTAGTGGTTCAGTCTGTATTTCATGCAAGTTTTACTAAATTTATCATGTGTCATCCATTGCTAGATGTCCTAAGCTCTCTTGATTTAGCAGCAGGTAGACAAAAGGAATAAAGTTAAACCTCATCAGGCAGGTTTTAATGAACCCTGGAAGCAATGGGCTTCCTGTACTTGAAATTCATAAATACTTTGGATTTTCTGCGTTTACTGGAAAGTGCTAAAATACTACATTGCTGTATAATAAAACCCCAACCTACATATGAAACAGGTGACTGTAAGATAAGTTCTGCCCTTTTAACTATGATTGTAGCACTACAGGTCATTGCAGCTAGAGTGAACAGTGTTTGGCTTGTTTCTGGAAAACAACCATGTTTTGTCACACTGTTATTTATGTTTGCATTGCAGTTGTTCAGATTTCAGTGAACATTCTTCTCCCTTGGCTGGGTCTGTGCTGGTTGGTGGGCACTGTTTTCATGGAGGCCAGTTACTATTTTAATTTTTTAAAAACTGCTTTTAACACTCACAAGAAGACTGGAAGGGCATCTCCTTGCTGGCCAGCTGCCCAAGGGCTATTGACTGCACACACTTTGCTATGAGCAAACCGCTGCATAATTAGGCTTTCAAAAGCCCACAAAGCCGAGAGCCCTCTCGGTATGCAAGTCACGGGTGTGCGAGGTGCCAAGCTGCTGCTGGACCCTGCGTGGGGGCCAGGGGCTGCTGATGGTGGCCTAAGCAGATGACTGGCTAAGGTGTGTTTAAAACAAAAGCATGCCCTGGGTCTGAAGCATCGTAGGTGCTCCTGCTCCAGCTTCAACATGTTCCCGTTGAGGAAACCACAGGTCTGAGGCAAGGCCACCAGCCCAGCCAGGCCTGTCTTCCCCAACCCATCAGCTCCAGTTCTGGGAGCAGGTGCAAGTACTCAGCCATGCTGCTGCTCCAGTCCTGCTCTGCATTGCAGCTCTGCTGGGGCTGAGGCTGCTCCTCTCACAGCACAGAGGAGCTGCGGCAGCTGAGGGCCCCACTCGGCAGGTGGTGGCAGCCCCTGCCTCCTTACCCGCTGCCATATTTTGTGCAGAGGGCTGAAATAGTGGGAGACACTGCTGGATGAAGGGGGCCACCAGGAAGGGTGGGAGGTGTCTCTGGGACATTTATTTGCCTTCAGAGAGCCCCAGGACTTGCTGGTCTTCTCCAGAAGTGGGACATCGTGTTGGAAAGGGGGACTGGGAAGCCTGGCCCAGTGTGGGGCCTGGGCAGGGGGCTGGGGCAGCCTCAAAATTCAGAGGCAGAGCAGTGAGAGTCTCCCACCTTAAGTGTCTAAACCAGTTCAGACTCTCAATTGCTGTTGTATTTTTTTTAAGTATTTGTAATACATAACAACTGCTGTCAGAGCAAAGACCCTGGTTTCGCAGGGGAGTGGTTCCTGGCAGCACGGACTGATGGTGATTCACCCTTGTGGACGGACACACTGTGTGCTGGCCAGCACTCCATGCCTGTCTGCTGTCACATCACCCAGGCCAGGCACTGTCATTTCTGCAGTCCCAGCCTGCTCCTGCCATGGGCTTTGGGGTGTAAATACCTCTCCTGAGGCCTGGTGCATACCCAGCAGCCGTGGATGGTAGAGTGAAGAACTGTGTTGTGTTTCTACGAAAGGTAAGACTGCAAATGCTTTCAGAGAGATCATGAATAATCCAGCAGTTTCATACCCCTGTGACCACTGGTTGATGAAAGGAGACTAATAAGATAAACAGAGCTCCCCCGGGTCACCAACCTGAGGCCTGGTGTTATGTACCTGCCATCTGAGCCCGATGTGTTTCCAGGTGCCCTTTCCACAAAGCAGGCAGGTTTTACTTGGTCCTCGATACTTACAAGGCAAGGGCCTCTGAAAATTTGTCTGGTGCATTCCCGTACCCAAGTTTGGCTCCAGTTTACTTATATCCTGACAAATTTTCCACCTTATTCCTAAAGATGCCCATCAGTGGAGGCTACATTACTTATCCATGCAATCTACTCCAGTTTTTCCTAGCATCCTGTCTTTCTTGCTGCTTATTAAGCCTATTATTTCCAGTCCTATGCATTATGGCTTACTGTACCCCCTCCATATATTTCATTTTGAACTTCATGCATGTTTCTTGAGTATCCTTCAGAGTTAAGATTATTATCCTCTGAACAAGTGAGGTCTTTGCTTTATCTATTTCAGATATTCAACTCCTAACACAATGTTAGGGAAACTTACTGTTGAAGATATTACTTTTATCTATTTTGCTCTAAGTAATTGAGTCACCTTGAGATGTTTTCATTGTGCTATGTTTCCTAAGCCAGGAAAATTCTGTGCTTAAATCAAGGGAAAATGTTTTCCCTCAAATTCTCATTGTATGTCTAGTGTCTCTAGAGCTAATCAGGTACCATTAAGAAATTACATGATGTTTGAATTTCAGAATTCCCTGGTGCAAATCTGTGGGTATCTTCTGTGCATCACTAAAACACATACAGGGACTTTCTGTTTGAAAAGTGGGTGGAGACCAGAACCACATTTGCTATATCCTCAGAGAGTGTGCTACCATCAGACCAGCAGGTCAGCTACTAAAGCAAGGAATTTCTTGCTCCTGTGTGGAAGCTGTGCTGTGGTATTCAGCAAAGCACAACTTTGCAGCGCAGTGAAACAAATTTTTCCTGGTAAGAGAATGCCATGGCCTCAGCCCCAAGCTCAGTACTGTTTCTTAGTTTGGCAGTTGTGCTTTCAGTGCAAAAGACCATAAGCAGTCACTGGACATCACCCTTGTGTTTGCTGTTACTCTTGAGAAACCCGTTTACCCATACACAGGGCTTGCATCAGTTTTGCAGGTGGCCTGGGGTTGTGGCTTCTGATTATTTTTCTTATTGACACACACAGGGGTTGTGCAATTGCTCCCTTCACCTCAACTGGAAGGATGTTCCTTAGCAGAGTCACTGACTTCAGTAAGGCCTGGGAGCAGCTGTAGCTCAAAGAGGCATAAGCACAATTCAGTGCTTCAGCGCTTAGAAGTGCCTGTCAGTACCTTACTGAATCAATACCATAGTTTATTTTTGATGCTGAAATTCTGAAATATTTATAGTTCAGGACAGAAGGAAAGGAATCTTTCTGCACTTTTAAACCAGCTTCTTCTAAATACTGGTCACTAATACAGAACTATGATTGCTGAAAAAATCAATTGTATGTGGCTTTGTGAAAGGAAGTCTGTTATGATAAATATGTATGTAAGTATATTATAATAAGTACTGTATATGTTATGTTAATGCTGTATTTAATACAAGCTTAGCTTCTATTTCTTTGATGATTCTAATTGCAGGGATAAAAGTGCCATGTGCATCTACAAGTCCATGGCTTGTATAAAATATATACAAAGACGATATTTCAGAATAGTACTCCTGGGTAGGATCTGGCAATATGTATCTCCTATTGCCCAAATGCCTTTTAACCTAATTTTGCATATTGTCTGCATACCTTTCACTGTAATGGAGTAAGTGGAATGGGGCTTGTAAAGAAGGAAACCCTGTGATGCTTAAATATGCATCTACTAGCCCTAAGGCGTTGGTCCTGCAACTTCCAGGAAAGCTGGGCTGGTGCTGTGTCCAAGAGTCACCAGTATGTCCACTAGCTCCAGTATGTCACCATGCAGCCATAGTCCATGATACATTCCTGAAATGTGCAATGGTAAGCAGTTGGATGGGTAACAAAGATTCCTGTAAGAACCAGTATAATGGTACGGTGATATGTGCAAGGCCTGGAGAAATATCATTCAAATACGCAGGGGTTTATTTTGCAGCACAAGCTCTTCCCTATTCATATTCCACTACTGCTTCCAGAAAAGAGTTCTCTGTGGTATGAATGCAAGATAAAGTTGGGAGAGATGGTTTCTGGTGTCTTAACCTGCTGGGACACACTTGTGACTTTAAGCAGGCCTGGAAGGAAAGATGGAAAAGAGAGCTGACTTGCTATTAGCATTGAGGAGAGCTTTGCAGGACAGAGCATTAAGAACTGCCCCGCTTTGTGCGTGTGTGAACAGATCCAGCAGATCTTCACTTACCTTCATCAGTAAAGCAGCAGTTTCCACTGAAACTGTTGGGATTAGCAAGGATTTAGAGGATTGAAAGAAGTAAAACATGTTCCCCCATGCTCCCAGGTTTCTACATTCTTTCTCATCTGCATGACAATGAGACCTGCCAAGGGGTCACATACACAGGCTGACTTAGCTAGAAGGTGCAGGTCCTGTCATTCACCAAGGTTTGCCCCTCTAAAAAGTCACATGAAGAGTTCTTGCACAGCTTTCTACATTTGCATAATGGGAAACTTTCTTCATGACAAAAATAATCACCCTAACTAGTGCACAAATGGCTCTTTTCAGGCCTGCAGCTGTGGCTCATTGGCAGCTGGCAGAGCTTTCATCACTGATTAGAGCACTGGAATACCTTCCTTGCATGCTCTTCTATTGCAAAGCCAGGTAAGTAGCATATAAGTTGGAAAACTGCACATGAGCACTTGCCTATAGTGGATTTGTCCTTATTATTCCATTTGTTAAATGTCAACTTGTGTACATTTGTATGATACCGCAAAATTCTCATGTTGCTTGCAGGGTTACATAAGGATATATCAGATGCTGAGCCTGATCTCATAAATTGTCTTCTCAGAGCTATCAGATATCAGGACAGCTTTATTACTGAGCTCAAACACATTCTAATCTAACAAATTAGCATATCATAAGTTATCGTCCTATCACCCAATTAACAAAACCCGTACAGATAAAATAGAATTACTGCTCTCTCATCCTTTATCATCTGTCAGAATTCTTGTGGTTTTAATGAACCTCAGCCTTTTCCACATATTAATACCTTAGCGTATTGGTAAAACCAAAACCTTAATGAATAGGTAGCATGTTAAACAAAACATGGTTCTAATGGTGAAAACTGTAAAGATCGGGATTTTTTCATCCTTATCTCAGAGAAAACTGCGAGGAAATCAGCTGAATTATATTGAGATAGCTTTTCTAGTTTGGGGCATGCTTTGATGTGCTCTGTTAACATCAGGCAGCAATATGAAGGTCTCTTTTTTATTTAGTGAGTCAGGTCATGTTTTTCTCCTTTCAGGTTTTGCAAAAGATTACTCAGGTTGCAGATGATTTTGCTAGTTTTGTGCTAAGGAGCAACACAGATGGGGCACAGAGATTATGAAGAAAAGCCAATATGAGCCATTCGTATTTGACATTGGGGAAAAGCAAGTAGGAGTCAGCTGGGCAAGGCTCCAGACGGATAGTGTGACTGAAGTGACACTTCAGCTGTGCTCACTTAGATAACTTGCTCTATGTCCAGAACACTTTCAGACTCAGCCGCTATGCAACTGGGTGGATATAAGGTAGATTACTATAATAGCTAGTGGCAAAGTTTTACATTGTTTCATATTCAGATACACAGAACATATGCTTCCTTATAGCAGCCTTCCAGTAAATGAAGGGGGCCTACAAGAATGCAGGAGAGGAACTTGTTACAAGGGCATGTAGTTGACAGGACAAGGAGAAATGGCTTCAAACTGAAAGAAGGTAGATTTACATTAGATACTAGGAAGAAATTATTTACTGTGAGAGTGGTGAGGCACTGGAAAAAATTGCCCAGAGAAGCTGTGGCTGCCCCATCCCTGGAAGTGTTCAAGGCCAGGTTGAATGGGTCTTGGAGCAACCTGGTCTAGTTGAAGGTGTGGGGTTGGAACTAGATGATCTTTAAGGCCCTTCCAACCCAAACCATTCTGTGATTCTGTGATTCTATGATTCTACAGTACAGAAGGCAAGACATGGGCACAAGGGGAAAAGTAGTGGTGCCTGAACCATCACAACTTTATAAGCAGCACTTTGCTGCTTGAAAGTCAACCCAAAACTAAGGAGGTACATCAAAACTCGGCTTGCCACTGGAGATCTGCATCATATGAACTTGCCAGCAGCCATGGGGAGAAGCACATGGTTTCTCAGAGCTTACTAGATGGCAAAGCAAGGTGAGGTATTCAGACTGCTAAAGTATCTGACTGCGTATCACACTGATGTGACACAGAGCTTGGGCATGACAATATCAGAGTAGCAGATGCTGTGACCTAGTGGTCAGGACTGCTCGTTCCTCTGGGATATTGAACCAGGGCTTCTCTGCCTCCTGCAGGCAGAGGATTTAAATATTAATGACACTAATTTTCCTAGAAATTGGCATGTGGTAGCGGTATTTGCTTGGATTTGGCTGTACTTGGCTAGCTATCAATTCAACAAATACTAAGAGAAAATGGTTTCTCTTATAGCTTATGTAAAGCTGGGAGAAATAGCTTGTAACAAAGGGTGGAGGAAAACTCACCACTTCATACAGTCCATCTGACTTGGAGCAAGAGCCTGAAAATAAGAACCAAAGCTTCCAGAGTGAACCCTGACTTCTGTTTTGGAGTTCACGGCAGTATTAAGTTGTAGTTTCTGGAAATAGGATCTGTAATTGTAACCATTCTGAATTTTTTCTCCTCAATTTTTGTGTTAAGCCTTAGCTCGTTATTATGAATCTTTGAACCTTTAGGTGCTCAAATACTACAATGATGAATCTTTAAAATGCAGTAATTGATACCTAAATAGTTTGAAGCAGGATTCACAGAATATATTTATAATTAAAAATGGCTGGAAGTATTGTAATTCAGCTCTTCTGTGCTCTGCTCTGGATTTCATTCCTATTACTGCCATTCTTGTCATTTGAAATGACACAATTACAACTCAGAAACCTTTTAAAATATCATTTTATCATTTTCAAGACACATATTTCCTTGTGATGGTCACTGCTTATGATTTCTAACATGTTATTCACAGGACATTGTGCTGACAAAGGTGAATTAATGATAGGTAGTTCTAAACTGATTTCAAATGGTGAAAGAAATACTGGTAGCTCCTACAATATGAAATCTGCAACAGAGTTTTTCACTTAAAAATATAATGCAGCAGCTAGTAAACCTAATAGCATGGCTGTTGTGGTTTAGGGTGAATAAATACCCCGTTACCATTAAAGATTTTGTATTTTTTACCCAAGACAAATGTTTAATATGAAAATGATCTGAGTGCTTCACAGAAGTTGATTCCTTTAGGGTGTGGTATGTTAGAAGTTTCTTAATAATTAAAAACATTGGTTTGCACTTGTTTGAGTATTTGGAGGGGAAAATGCAATTTTTTAGCAACTAAAGTCACAAAAGGTGTAAGATTTATGACGGTTTTGGGCTCGGTCTAGGGTTTAATACCTCCCAGTTTCACATTCCTAGCTGGAGATGTGATTTTTGCCATCAGTGTAAGCCAACCCAGCACTCACCCCCGAGACCTTTGCACACACAGCCTCTCTTGCCTCCAGACCAACAATCACACAGCCTGTGGGCCTGGGTGAAAACTCAGTTTTCTTTTTTTGGCTGGGTAACTTCTCAGCCAGGACTGAGCTGAGCCAAGGCCCGAGCAGCACCAGCACTGGGAAGTGTGTTTGAGCAGCAGCGGGCATGGGGAGAAGATGGAGAGACACATCTGGAAATGGCAGCGGCTTAGCACGGTGCAGGACAGGTTTTCACTTCCAGCTCAGGCTGCCCCACTGCCTGGCTGTGCTCACTGCAGAGCCCCCTGGAGGAAAAGGGGCTTCCCCAGAGTTAGGCTTACTCTCACAGCTGGTCTTTGGTGTGCTGGCTTTCCATCAGGAGGAGCAGCTCTCTTAACAGGCGCAATTGCCTGGCTACCAGTATTCTCAATTTTTCATTGTGTGGACATCTTGTCAGAGATTTTCTTCTTCCCTCCACAGTTGCACAAATAATTTCCTTCTCCAGGCACGATCCAGCAGTGTGCTGTATCCAGCTGAAACGACAGGGGGAAATTCAGACACAATACAATAAAGCAACTGGAATTTGTTTGTCATAAACCCCAAGGGCATGTTCTCATTAAAGCAACAAGTTGTATCCAGCAGTTATGTTCTTTCGTGTTTGCATTACACTCCTCTAAACTGCCAGAGCTTAGAGTCTGCTTCCAGTGTCTGTGGATCACTGCTTGGTTTGACAGGGAGGAAACTTTTCAGCCAGGTTTTGGAACAGAGAGTGTTCCTCCACACAACAGCTATTAATCCTACCCTTGCAGGTGAAATACTAGCTTCATTCACTGACCAAAACAGTTTGTTAAGAGGAAGGCAAGGATGTGAGATTATCTCTCACCTGACAAACAGCAAACAGCAGAGGTGTTCTGCAGCAGCAGTCAAAGCCACCAGTAGGAGATACAGGAAACACCCCATCCTAGTCAACACCACTTCCCATGGGGCCTTGAGGTCCTGTTTAGTTTAGTTTTTCTTTTGTGCCATCACACAAATACAAATACTTGGCCAAGCCAATGCTTTTTTAAGCATATGACAGAGTCCTAAGCACACAGCTCATGCTGGCCTATGCTGTCTGCTGCAACGTAACAAAGAACCAAAACTTCCCAGAAACAACAACCATCACAGCAGCCACCACAGTGATCTGGGTGCTACCAGCATTTAAGCACTCAGCTTCTGCATAATTATCTCTAGAGAGCAGAAGTTACAAAACCCCCATCTTTTTTAAGCATTCCCTGACTAAGCTTATGTAGGAAGAACCTGTTGTTCCAATTATTCCATATCCCATGGGCACGAAAGTGCTTATTCCTATAGGTCCTTCATGAATTCAAGCATCTGAAGCTTATACCTAATACTACATCGATGTTCATTACCCTTTGGACACCAAAAGCTTAACCCACACTGAGCATCAGATGCCTTTGTGCACTGTGACTAAGCAATTACATCTGTTCTTGGCAGATAGGTACTAATCCAGGATGCAAATGTAAAATGTTTTCCTAAGATAATAAACGTGTAATTTGAGAACAGTAAGATTCTCAATCAATAGTGTTTATATGTGGTTAGATTAATTAATAGTATTTCTGAATCAAACAAAACCATTTAGAAAGGATTAGCAAAGACTGGTGCCATGTTAGGCAGCATGTTTGCACTCACTGTTCTTCTAGAAATGTTGATGATGTTCTGGAAATCTTTGTCTTCTGAGATAGATCTTCTTAGCAGTGAATTCCTAAACAGACTTGGAAGGGAAAGATAGTGTTTGCTTCTCTCCTCCCTGATGAATGGCTCCCTTCCCTCTTTTTAGAGCTGGCTGGTATGGAAATGCTTGTTTAAACCTCACCTTTCTCAAACTGGAGATATTCCTTAGTTAATGTTTTGGACAGCTACATTGCACATGGTCCAAGAGAAGTCTTCCTCTTGGTCAGCAAAGACCTGGCTCTGGGAGCATTTTCTCCAGGGCATGAGGGAGTGTGTCTCCTTTCTTACTCAGCTGAACCCCTTGACAGAAGACCCAGATTTAGGCAGCTTTCTAGAATCCTGCTGCAATCGACTTGTAACTAGATTGAGTCAAGTAGTTAGAATATTTGTTACCAGGTTTGTAGTGATAAACTGGTAAAGAGCTTAAAATTAATCCCAAAGAGAGATGTGTTGTGTCAAGTGCTTGACTGAGAATGGGGATATAAGACTCAAATTCCTACAAACTTTGATGTTTTGTATTTAAAGAGATGGACAGATTGGAAAGAGACAGACATATACACACATTAATACATACACACATGCATATTGAAAATATGCTACCTCTGCTTAGTTGCAGGTATAGGACCCTGTAGTCCTCTGACTCTCAGTGTGTTCACACAGACCCAGCACAGGAAGCTGAGAAGTCAGATGAGACCTCTGGACTCTCACAGCAATGCAAGTATAAGCCATTGGCTAACCATCGTTTTTCACTTCTAAGGGGTGAAATGTCAGCATCTTCTTTATTTATGACTCTAGCAGACAGGTTCTTAAAACTGTTGATCTTATAGGAGAGAGACATATTAGCTATGGAGCAGATTACAACAGTGGAAGCAAACACTTGCCCTTGTGAATTCTTATGAACTATATTTAGAATGTAAATCCAAGCAGAATTAAACAGTGCTAATGAGACAGAGGGACTTATCTTCATTTGGTGTATAATTGGTGTCACTGATTTCCTCATTCATTTTTTCCTAGTTTTAAAGCCGCCTTGCTCCAGTGAGAGTTACCCTGCAGAGAGAAAGTGTCTGGCCTGGAGCTTAAATTCAGCTGGAAGCCTTTTAAGGGATGCAGCTTTCTTGATAGCATCAGTAAGTGAGAGCAAAGACACCTGTGACTGTGCAGCCAACAGTCAAGCAAGGCACTCTTTCTGAAGTGTAGACTTGAAAAAATGCCATTTCACACAGCATTACAAACACCATCAGGAAGAAAAGCTCACCCCTTATTTACAGTGAGGGAAACAAAACATTGTAAGAGTTTTAATAGTTGTAGATATACAATCCACCACTATCAACTGAGGTTTAAATTCCTTCTCAAAATATGCTCCAACTCATCCAGGCATGTGAAGCTTGCACAGGAACTCTTGGTGCCATTTTGTGGTGGTCATGCTGCAGGAGGTCATGGTGGAAGATGGTAATGATCTTGCCTATCCTTTGTAACTCTGAGCCCATAAACAGAGCAGCAGCCTGTTACAGCTCTGCTGCAACAGCTGATTTTCTTGCTAAGCAAAGGACAACAGGAACTTGCAGCAGGAGGGGCTGGACATTTTTTTTCTGACTTTGTCATAAGCAGCAGAGAAGTGGGTGCAATGTGGCAAAGTCAAGTTTATCAAAGTTCCATTTTGCTTTCCAGCTTTGGTTGGTGCCTTTGGTTGGACTTGGGCTCCTCTTCATTACGTACTACTGCCTCAAATGCATACCATTTTTTAGAGGGTTTAGTTCACCTCTGTTGCTTCAAACTGCATCAAAATCAGCTGTTTTTAAATGGTGGCACAATAATGACTATGACTGTGCATTTCAGTGCTGTCCTGTGTGCCAGGGTGCTTGTGCCTACCAGCTGATGAGGGTACTCAGAAGCATCTTTAGAGTTTAGACCTTGCTGTGCTTCACATCCTAGTGGGAGTGCTTGCAGTCAGCTGGAATCTGTTCTCAGTGACTGCCTGTAGAAAAAGATTCTCCAAACCCTCCTCCCTCCAAAGTGACCACCGCTAACTAAATGCCCATCTACCCACTGAGCCAAACCAGTTCAAAGAGAAGCACCACAGTGTCTGTGAGCAGGCTCTGCTGGATATGAAGAGGGTAGAGCAAAATGAATCCCACAAAACAGCAAATGTTTTTCATCTTGCTCCAGTAATTCAGCACAGGCTTATTCTTTTGGTTGCTGAACCCAAGACTTTGTTTTGTCCTTTTCTGGAAAGGGATTTGAACCCTTCCCTGCTAGAGACTGTTATGTAGATTAATCTGAGTGTCTGGTCTAAAGTTCCTTTTGCTCAGTTTCACTGGACCATTCTGACCATATCATCCATAATAAATCCCCTCCCTCTTTTTGAGGCTGCCTTTTTTGACCTCTTAGGGCTCTGTTGCTGTTGCAGGAGGTGAGACTTCCAGCTATCTGTCCTTCCCCTTCATCACTGCTTAGCTGAGCTATTTGGTCAGCCCACTGGCTTATCATTCACTGTCAATAGTACTTGTTTTAACTTTCCAGGGGAACAGATCATTTTAGAAGTCACTCTTCACCCCCAAAGTGTCTTCATCTGCTTATATATTTCACAGAATGTCATGTTTGCCCGTGCTGCTTTTTCACATTAATAGTCCGAGTGCTCAAGCATTTAGCACTGCCTTGTGGTTGAACAGCAATGCGAAATACCATTGGTAACCAAGAGAACTGACAGCAGTAGCCAGTACAACTGCTCTATTTGTGAGCAGTCCTGATCCACAACAACTTGTCTCTTGAGCCCAGCTGAAAGAAGCCCTTTTTCAAAAGCAAGATTTCTCCATGGCTCAGCTGTGAAACAGAAGTCCTGACCAGCCACAGCTCTCAAACTATCAGTGGCTAAAGTCTTATCAAATTTGAAAAGAATATCACTGCCTTCTGCTGCCTTAAACATAATTTTCAATTATATTCCTTCTTAACCACCTTAGCCTAACTGCTTGGGAGTCCCACTGACAGGATTAAACAGATGTTTTATTTCCTGCCAAAGGTGGGTGAAATAATACCCACCAGCTTTGCTTCATTGGCTGCCATGTGGTCTGGAAAGGTGCCATATGCCCAGTGCTCAGAGACTGCTGCAGATGGGAAGCTGAGGGCATTATTTATTATTTGCCTAATCAATTTAAATACTATCTTTCTTTCAGAAAGCACATTTCTAGTCTTTATAAAGAGATACGTACAGGAGTCATCAAACACCCTGCTCTAGTGAAGTGCACCTACTGTTTAAACAGCCAATATTCCCTGCACAGCATACACACAGCACAAGCAAAGACCTTGCACTTGAAATTGCACTGTGCTCATCAGCTGTTCTCAACATCATAATCAGTCATACAGGTTGTTCAAGCCCGTGCTCAATGACAACATTTTTCTATAACTCTTAATCCTCTTGAAGAGTTCTTCTTGAAGAGAGCATGGCGCCTCTCCTCCTGCAGGCAAAAGGTGTCAGTGAGCTGCTATTTTCAAACAGCCTCCTAAAAACTGCTGCTGTGCCTTCGTAGTAACAGGATGTGGTGTCTCAGGCACAGGGAAATTGTGGGTGTTCTCTCCCACCGGCTGACTCATGATCCTCCCTCAGGCCAGCCCCTGTCTTCCACTGAAGCTGCAGAGTACTGAGGTGGAGCACAGGCCATGACTGAAGGGGGTGGGCAGGGTGTGCAGAGCACACCAGGCAGTGGATGTGCGTGCTGACTCCCGCTCCTTTTTTGGAAAGTCCAAGAAGTAGTTCAAAAAGCATGGCATTTCCCATGAAAAGATGGCAAATGAGGAGTCCTAGGCAAGAGGTGACAGTAGGACCCCTCTGCTCTGTGAAGTAGCCAAGCAGAGTGCCAAACGCAGTGATTAGAGAAGAGAAAGCCATCTGTCTTCTGTCCTTTAACAGCTCTCTTTATCTCTCTTCCTATACACCACAAGAAATCTCCCGGTGTTTTTAGTTACCCATTCTAGCCTTTCTGAATGATACTACACAGCCCATCTAGAAATGACATGGGGAGTAAGTTAAAGAGAGAAAAAGGGGAGAAAGATGATGTAGTAGACAAGAATCCAAGATGCCTTCAGGCTTTACCCTAAAATGTTGTGTTTGTAGTGCAAGATATGGCAGCAGTCACCAAGCAGCAAGTGCTTTAGAGAAGGGGCTAGTAACATACAGAGAGAAGTTTGTGGGCTGACAGACAAACATTGAGAGGACAGGAATCGAGGCTGAAGCAAGTAATTCTGCAAGTTGGTGAGAGACTCTGGAGCAGACTGCACTTATGCTGAACTCCAGCACTGTGAATCTTTAGGTAAGGATGTATGAGGATGCCTCCATATGAGTGACGTGTGGCAGTTTCCAAGGGGCATTTAAAAATATTTCACTCAGTTCCTCAAAGTCCTCTATATTTCACCTCAAGGCCTTCCTACTCCTTTATGAAGTGTACTTTTAGGCTAAAAATATTTAGAAGCACAGTGCAATCAGAAGAACATTATTTTTATTACTCTTTTTGTAGTTAGGAATAAAACCAGTCAAGAGTGGGTTAGGAGCATTAAGCTCCTTTTCATTGTTAAACAGTGCCCAGACAGCAAGTGTGGATTTTGGGGTTGGTTTTGGTTTTTTTTCTTCTCTACAAATAGGTGATATTGGCAAGATGGGTAAGAAATCTGGTTCAAATAAAAATGTAACCTTGAAACAAAAGGTAATTGTTTTACAAAATCAGCCATTTCCAGTGCCCAGCATGTTATTTGGCAATACACAGACTTCCAGTTGGTTTCTATTTTCTTAGCAGTTGCAGTTGCTCTCTAAAAGGATTTTACCCAAGTAGTGTTTACATGTACAAAAGCATCTTCTATTGTCAGACTTCTGAGCCTTAGTAAAGTAGTGTCACTGCCTGGGAGCATGCTTGTTCTGTTCCCTGTTTCATGTGAACACAAACTCACCTGAGGGCATAAACAGTGTTGTGAAATAGCTTCTTCTATCTTTTTTCTTACAATTCTAGCTTTTAGCATCATAGTTGACAAAACTCGACCTGATGCCTAGTACCTGTTAATATTGAGCTGCTGTTTATAAAAATGTCAACTTCTGTTTCCAAGGTCTAATGTTTCTTAAAGAAGTTGCACTATTTCTCTGGGCTAGCATCAATGCCCAGACTCTTTCTTTAAATTGTTTAAGCAGTGCCTGATGGCATGTGCCAATCCAAGTGCATGGTATGTGCACAGCTTCAAGCCCATACAACAGGCACTTAGAAATACCAGGATAGGAGAAAACTTCAGTTTGTTTTTAAAGAAGACTATTTTGAAGACTCAAACCCCAGAATTTCAGTGGAAATCAAGTTGAAAGATGAGATGGTAGCAAGATGGTCACTGCTAAGTCTTAGCTATGCTCTTTCTCTCTCCAGTGCCAAAAACTGAAAGCTATTTCTCTTATAGCAGTTGAGAATGAAATGGTATTGGCTGAAGATTTGTTATTTGTGACTACTGTTCATTTAGGAGCAAGAACAGCAAAGAGCTGTTTATTCATGAAAGCTTCTAGCAGAGGACGTTGGCTGATAATGCAAAGGCTGGGAAGTGATGTCTTCAAGGAGCAGGATCTGGGCAGTGCTATAATGTCCTTTCTGTACCTCAGAAAGTCCAGATGAGCTGACTCTGACATCCATTACATCCAGTGCCCCTTGTCAAATGTAAATGTCATGGCTCTGCATTGCTTTTGCTAATATAATCTTCCACTGCAGGATTTTCTTACGTATCTACCAAGCCTATGTTGACTATAGTCTTTGGGGCTTGAGTTCATCACTTGTGTTTCCTTTTTTTTAGCTTCTTTTGGGGTTTCATAGCTCGCCCCAGGCTGCAAGGGCCATGAACAAAGTATGTGAATACGCAACCACTTGCTGGCAGAGTAAACAGCTCTCAGGCAAGAGGACTGTTATTAAAATGGGTTGTTTTGTTGGCAGAAGTGGCTTTCACTGTTGCCTTGGGTTGCCCAAGGTGAGTCTGACCTCTGTGGTCTCTGAAGCTCTCTTTTGTGGGTGAACTGAGCAATGCTGGAATGCAGCTTTTAAGATGGATTAACTGTGAACCTAACACAGGAAACTGTTCAGAGGGAGTAAAAATACTACATTGCACAACTAAGGATTAAACATACCTTTTGATCCCATAGCATAAAATTTCCAAGGCTGAGAATGTGATTATTTGGTAGGGCTTGTCAGTGCAGTGTAGTAATGTTTGCAGTCTCCTCTTACGGCAAAATTCTGCCTTTCTATGTGCATGGAAGGGCAGCAGAGAGGCAAGCACGTGGCTGACGGAGATAGGACTGCACTTTCCTGCTCTGAATGAGTAAGGTAACAAAACCGTGCATACCACCTAACCCTTCTCAGCCAGAGCAGGTCTTCACATGCCAGGTCTTTCTCCTTTGAACTCTGAGTCTTGATGCAGTTTTGCATGACAAGTATGTCATAGCACAAAACCTGCACTTCAGTGCTAACTTGCATCTGAAATACGTGCAAAGGCTGTTCCTAAGAAACACCAGTCATCCACCCAAATGAAATTCCGATTTGCTAGCTGCACCCTGGCAACGTAATATATTCGCCTAAGGATAAACATGAATTGAGGTTTGTGGAAAAGGATGTATTTGTTCCTTGCTCAGCTTATAAGCTCTCTAGCCACCATCTGCAAATCTCTTAGATATGCTGTAAAATGGCAGATTACTATGCTTTAGATCGCTCATCAGGGCTGCAGGGCAGAACTGATGGAGATTTGTTTGAGCTAACTGAAGTTTTCTGTTGGATTAGGGTGGTGGCTTGGCTTGTTTGGGTTTGGTTTAGGTTTGTTTTGGGTTTTTTTTTGAGATTGGTTCTTTTCACTTTAAAACTGCTATGGTAGGTGTTGGCTCCCCATTATACAACAGCTTAAAATCCCCAAACCTTTTTGCCACAGATGTTACAGGCAAATCAGTTTGAAGATTTTTGCTTTCTCAGCTAAAGTTACTACTAGAACATGCAGCACTGAGCTGCACAAATAAGGATCAGGACTACAAAATATGAGTTAGTTATGAACTACGGACACTTACAAATGAAGAAACACTTTTGCAGTCCAATACCATTACAAGATTCAAATCTAAAATGAGACAGATTCTAGGTATCTAAGTGATGAACCAAAGAATCTAAGCTTGGTGCCAGTGGGGCCTCAATAGTAGGGAGTGATTGTGAACACTTTTGACTAGTATAGACAAAGCCTGTTTGTAACTGAGGAAGACAGGGTGCCATGATTGAACATCACCGATCCTTATCCTGCCCCCTTCAACTTAATTCCATAATCAGCACTTGCATCACTGAGAGGCTGGAAACATTACCGAGGCCTCTCCTTCAGCATTAAGGTATCTTAAACAAGTCCCTTCCTGTAAGGATCTGCCTCCTTTGAAACAGATTCACCCTGCCCTGTGGTTAGCTTGCCTTAAGTCAGCAAATTGCCAGAAAAATACTGGAATTTAGAAACAGCTTCAGCTTAGCCCATTTCTGCCTTCAAATCAGTGGGTTTTACAGTTATCTGTGATTCCTGAAAGCACTATCATTCAGCAGCCAGCTGGCATCCATTTGACTACAGTTGCTGCTGGGGGCGGTAACCAACAACCACCCTCCTTGCTGAGCCCAATCCTGAGTTCAGCAAAAGGAAACTATTGCACGCCATCTCGTGGCCCTGCACAGCTATTTCCCGGGAACAAACAGCTCCAACTGCGACAGGGTGGTTTAATATTGGGCAGGATTGATTTAAAAGATGGCTGTCGGGCTCAGAAACAGCCCACTCTGTGACCCCATCAAAGCCACGAAACGTTCACCACGAATACTTCGTCCACATTCCACTGTTTCATGGAGCCTCAAGCTGCAAAACGCACCTCTTCAGCTCAGTTTCTCGAGTAGCGCTGTAGAGACAGCCCCGCACACAGAGCAACCATACATACCCTAAACACCACTGCCCCCAGAGCAGCCTTTGGTGGAGCAGGAAATTACCTTATTCAGTTTGCAGTATGTCACAGACGTTAATAATTCTTAATTATATGCAAGGCTAGGGATGTTCATGGTACATCTGCCTTCTTGTCTGCTGTCAGTACTTGTTAAAGAACTCCATGTGTCAATGTTTCAAATAAAGCTAATATGCCTATTAGTAACTGTTCATTAACGGCTGAACACACAACTAATGGAAACAAGGCTACATCGGCTGTCAGTCACTTAAGCCCTTATCCCTCCTTACTCTCTTTTCTGGGGAAAAAGTCATTAAGAGACCCTTGCCAGAAATTATTAGGGTACGATTTTAATTAAATCTAGTTGAGGGAATTAAAGAACAGAAAAAGAGTTCATTAGTATGACTTCAAGATCTTAAGTGGTAAGTTTTTGACTCCTCAATGTTTATGACTTTTTAGCTGGGAGAATACAGCTCAAAATCTGCACAGCAGAATTGCTGATGGCTACACTTAAACACTGCCTTACTTCCACTGCTCTCTACCTAGGGACTCTAGTTCAAGGCATCTGATTACAGTCAGCAATCATTCTAAATTTAGTACACAACAAAACTTCTGTTTCTACTGTTAGAAAGGTTAGATAAGGAAAATAATGATGAGGACTCTAGCTCTCTAAGGAAGATACAGAAAAGACTGTTAGACTTGTGAGGCTTTATGAAGCTCAATACTTCCTCAATATACAGCAAAGCAAAGAGGGTACATACTTCTTCTCATGCCAAGGTTTAATTCTGAGGTATGTGACACTGGATTTACAAAGGTAAATCAAAAATACAGTCTGAGAAACAGTGAGCCCCCTACTTAACACTCCAAGCAGCCAAGAAACAGCTCACAGTGTGAACGGAAGTATTTGGGGTCTGTCTTCAACACAGACTTTTGATACAACAGATGATGACAAGATGTGCAATAGTGGGGCAGAGGAAAGGCAAATACTTAAGTGAAAAAGATGAGACAGGACAACAGGTCCTAGATAAGGCTTCCACTTGAATTAATTCTTTGAGATGTTATCATGAGCAGTTAGATGCAAGTCCTATTCCAGTGATCAGACATGCTATTGCCAAAAGTGATTACGTAGCTGTTGAAACAGACTTTGGCTCCAGCCTGCTGATGATATGGCTAAAGTTTGCGTATGCTGGAAGCAAACACATAGAAATGAAACATCAGTAATATAGAAGAACTGGAGTAGTACAGGATTGTTTTCTGCATTGACTGTACCTGATACCAGGAGTGAAGGCTATCACCTGGAATATAGCACAGGCAGCAGTTTATACAAGTGTATAACCTACAGTTAATCTGCAATTATCATCCTGAACATCAATTTTAAAAAGCCAAGTATGAATCATATGCAGACAGATTCCATGACTCATTGCTGCAACTGATCTAACTGCTAGTGCTGATCCTGCCTGCCATTATGAAGTCTGGCATTCTCTCTTGGATCCATTCCTCTGGAGGGGAGCCCTTTCACGATCTGTGCTAGAGAGCTGACCTAAAAACACTTAAATGAGAATCTAAGCATTAACCAAATAAATGTGCTATTTTGTCACACGAAGAATAAAATACCAAGAATTTATTGCTGTGTATGTATGCTTAATCCATTAATTTGTCTTACAGTAGTCAGTGTGCCACATTTAGCATTTCCTGTGTTCCCTTCCAAATGCCATTTTACAGTGGGCATATGAAACAACGCAGCAGCAGTCACAAAACATGGTTTGAGCATCTCTCAAGAGCTTAAAAACAAAGATTTGTGTACAAGCTGAATAACGAGATGTCAGTTAATAGGTCACTCAGCAACTTTAATAGAAATATCTTTAGGTGGAAGTTTTGCGATGTTAAAACATACAACTCGGACTAAGCATTCTCATCCCCACTGTAGTAACAAGATACTTGCAAAGATCAAGAAGTATGGTACATAAATGTCACACGCAAGAACCGCTTCATTTCTATCAGAAGCAAAAACTGCTAATTATAAGCAAGGACAGGCCTAGCAGGCTAAAGCCATCAGCCTATATTAAAACATATCTCCAAGTTTGGCAGTGGAATTCTGTGTACCACCTTGACTTGGTTTTTGGTTACGTACAAGTACTCTTCCTCCCCTCCCACCACATACACTTTATAAACCCCCTTTTATTTTTATTATACCTCCATATTATTTACAGGACTCCTAAGATTAAGTACAAACTAGTATGAAATTAATGATAGGTTGCTCTTCAAATATGTATCCAATGGCTACATAAATACCAAGCCAATCCAACAGAGTGACCTGGAGTTATGATTCAGAAGCTTGTGTATCTGTGACTCCAGATGTTTTCTCATTAACTGTGGAGGATTCACTTGATCTGTCAACAACAGTTGCCTTAGAAGTTGGGGTAGTACTATCCAAGGTCAGTGTCGAGGTCTGTTCTACATTTACAGTAGTGCCAGGGTTGATGGGAACGCTTCCAGCTTGAGTAATGGAGGGAAGCAAATCTGTAGGCACTGTAGATGCCTCTGTGACCAAAGGAAGCAGAGGAACACATTTGGGTGGCATTGATAGAGGTGTTATTCCCATTAGATTCAGTGGCAACAAGGAAGGAAGGGATGGCAAACCTAAGGAGAAAACAGGGGGGAAAAAGGAAAAATAAAAAGGCACCATGAGCTGCTGCATACCACAGACACAGCTGAAGACATTCTCCATCTGCTTAACTTTTTTATTATCTCTAATCTCCTGTTTACTCCTGGAGAGGAGGAAGCTTTTTGAACTTAGTGTGAGCATGACATACGTGCAGCACTGACTCAGCAAGCTAGTTTCAAGCCTGATGCTTTTCAAATTTCAGAACTGAGGATCAAAATAAACTCAAGTTTGCTTCTACCTCCCCTGAGGACTGGGTATTTATTGCATTAATACTGATGACTAGATTTTTCTGCCATTCAATGAAACTGCCAGAAACAAGAAGTTAACAAGAACCTTCTATTCTATATGAGCCTCCAATTTCTTTTTGTTTGCTTCATGTGCACCTTTAGCAGTTTTGTTTAACTCAAAACCATAAATCTATTAGTTCATACTGCTGGCATTCAGTCATGGTGCATTGATCACCTCATCTAGCAAACAAGGAAACATCTCACAATTTCTTCTACCCATAAAACCATAAAACCATACACTTTCATTCTTGGCACAATCCCTTTTGAGATCATAAATCAGGTAATACAAGGTGAAACAACTAAGTACAGACACAGGTTTCTAATTAGTTTATCTAAAGACATATTCCTTGTCTACCTAATGGGGCACTACCGTCAACTCTCATCTCCTTCAATTCCTCTTCTTCAGGACTCAACCAGATGTCTGGCTCTAACTGACAGCATCAAGGATCATCAAGGACAGGCCTGCTATTACAGTGTTTCAGTTTGCAGAAAGACATACCTGGCTGCACGATGTCTGGGACAATGTGTGGTGCAGGTAAATTAAGTTTGGACAGATCAGTCAGGTTGGGGAGTCCTGCTGGTAATGGCATCAGACCTAAGAGAAGAGTGGAAAAGTTACAACTGAGAACTTAGAATCATTTTTTATGTTTGTGAGATCTTATTGAAAATTTACATTGCTTTACATCTTGATGAATGCAAGTTCACTCAAGTTTTAACTTTTAGGTATCTGTCTTCACTGTGCAACTTATAGCAGAAAGTCCGTAGTAGCAAATACACAATCCCAACTTTTCAGATTTTTCTGAGCAAAGTAGAATCTTATATTAAGGAATTAGTAGGTTTGTATTCCAAATTCAGCTTTAATAAAGGTAGCTATTTCACCACAGCACCATACGGAAGCCCTCTATTCCTATATCGCACAGCAGATGATAATCATAGGATGAAATACATAGTACTATTGGTCTCTAATACTGATTACTATTTCTTTTCTACTTAGCTCATAACTAGAATTAAAACCACAAAAATATCTAGAAAAGGCACAACAAAGTAACTTTGAAAGTCAGGATGGACTGAGAAGAGAAACATATAACGAACACAACACATGGCCTTCCATCATTGTGTTTGCTATGGAACATCTTTCCCCTCCTGAATCACCTGTCTTAAAAAAGCTGCATTTCTGGAACAAGGGCTCTATTCTTATTTTATGTTTAGCTCAGAGAAGGCTATTTCTGAAATAAACTGTTGATACTACTGTAATAAGTCAGAGAGGAGAAAAGTCTTAAAGCAAGGCCACAGTAGAGAGATTTTGATTAAAAACCAGTCATCTTTACCTACCTGTGTGTGAATTCATTAGGCACAAAGGCTGACATAACCTGACTCAAAGAGCTTTCAGCTCAGCTACAAGGAACTTTGGTTTGAACTTTTTTTTTTTTTAAAGTCTGAAAACAGATGAACTTCATACAAACACATTCAAATTTTAACCTGTATATTTAATATTTAGAATTTCGCTATATGGCCATGCAAACTGCAAATAAATATTCTGATAGCTCTCAAAAAAGCAAGGACAGCATTCACAGAGCAAGGTGAAAGGAAAATCTGTATTGGCAGATTTTGGGGAAAGGATGGGTAAGGGGCTAGGGAAGAAGTGGACATTTACAGGAGCTGAACTTCTTAAGTTGTTAACTATTTTCTCTAAACAGTACAAGGTTAAAGTTGTTTGCACTTTTGCATGCCCTTCACTCTACTACACATTTCCTTCTATGTTAGAGAGCATTCCTCCAAGCATGACTTAAAATTCTCGGACACATCTTTACATACATGTCTTATGGCATACAAAGCATAAAATACAAGTCCTTCAGTGTCTGGACTGCACAACTGAGTCCTGTATCAGTGCACCAATTACACAGCAAAATCTTATACAATCCTCATGTTTCCCGCTGTGAATTACTTTTGTATACGGGTTTAAATTACTAAGTAATTTAGAAACAGTAGCTGCAACACACAGATCTTTGTTGTTAGACCTCTATTTATACTAAGAAGAATGACGAAGCTAAGTATTAAAAAGGAATTTCCTAAGCTGGAGGTTTTATGGGTGAAAGGAATGCAGACAGGCAAGGCTTGCCTTCTCAGATCTTTCTTCCCTCATGATGTTCCAGTGAAGAGGACAAACTGGAAACTGTGAAGTTATTTGCAGAAGTGTTTTGCAACATACAGTTTATGAACTGTGGAAAGTAACAATGTATCAACTCCAGAAATGTTGCAAACACCAAGGCCAATACCTTCCTGAGAAATTCTGAACTGCATCTATTGTGCAGGGGACCCTAAAGGGGAAACGATTGTAAACTTTGTTGCCATCTCAGTCCTCTGTGCTACAGACAAGCTGCGCATATACCCTAACAAAGCAAACAAATAAAACCCAAATCCTAACATTGTAGAGGTGGTATAGAGATCTTTAACATGAAATGTGCAAGTTCCATGAAGTTACACCCTCTTGACCCCCAAAGGCAGTGGAAAAACCAGCTCTCTTCACTTGCTTCCTTAAGAATTTTGTTTCAAAGATGTTTTAAGAACTTCTCCCTACTCACCTGGTAATGTTGTTGCTGGGTTAACTGGTGGCACAGAGGTGAGGGACTGACTGACTTGTGGTGGTAATAATGGAACTGTTGGAACACCTGGTGGCATACACAGGAAAACAACATTAATTTTAAGCATACAACACCTCAGCTCCCTTCCTTGAGGAGTACAAATAAATAACTGCTTACAGAAGAACTGCTATTTGCCTTAACCATAAAATGGTGATGAAGAAAAATAGTATTCTAAATAATACACATCCTATTTCTGATAGAAGTTGTTTGCAGTTGTTTCAAGAGCAAGTAGGGCACAATTAGAGTACTCCAACATTTCTTGTTAACAAGTTTGGGGAAAAGAACGTTTTATTCTCTTCTGCCTTCTATTAAATTTGTAGAAACATCTGTGAATGCAAAAAAAGTCAGAAACCTCACATATTTCAGAAGCCAATTACCTCCATACTGACCTGTACTGAGAACATTACTGACAGTAGTTGAGGGTGAACTAATAGAAAGTCCCGAAAGACTCTGTTCAAGTCCTGCTGACCCAGGCGGTAATGTGGCTGTGGGATTAACTGATGACAGCTGAACCTTATTGGAAGGAAAAAAGGAAAGTTACACCATTAGGGTTTCCTTCCACAAGAACCAAGAGGCAGAAAAGCAATATAACATCAAGCCATTTTTACCAAGGCAAAGAAGTGACTACAACTTACCTCTGTGAAGCCATCTTTGAGAGGACTGAGAGATGCACTGGGCAACTGTCCTGGGAGAGAAATTTTCTTTCCCTCTTCAAATGGGCGTGTAGGTATCCTATGCAAATATCCATAACCAATGCCACAGCCTAGGCTTTTAAAATGTGAACATTTATACATCAGTAAAGTGACTTTACAACTACAGACTTCATAGCAAACAATGAAGCTGGCTCAAGACGCCAAGTTTCAAGATAAGTTCTGTACAACTTTCCTCTTCCCCCCACAATGTTGTCTCATTTTCCATAGAGAAATAATCAATACAAGACGACAGAAAGGAAATTCTGTAGCTTTTAGCAATAAACATTTAGCAGAAAATAAATTTAATTGTTATTTTAACCAAGCAACTACATCAGATACACAGCCTGGAATTCAACTCACAGTTGATACTCGCAGTCCTCTGTTCTGGCTACTGTGCAATACTTTAATAATATACTACAGGCTAATGACTATTCAAAGCCTAATGCAGAAAGCAACCATTGCACTAATTTACATCCCCCCATTGGTAACTAAATCTGAATTTCAAATAAATATAATTGATTATAGCAGAAACATCTTTGATACAACAACACTCTTCTCATGTCTTTGGAGAAAACTTAAGCAAGCAGCTTTTAGGCTAGTGCTATAAGAAAGTCACCCCGCTCCCCTGTAACATACTGTCTCCTTACCTGCCTTCTCCACCCCAGGCAGAATTTGGAGTAATCACCACCTCCCGACAATTATCTGTGTCCGTGTTGTACACGTAAAGTTTTAATGGCTTTGCTTCATGCGTTTCAATAAGGGAAAAGAGATCTTCAGACTGTAAAAGGATAAAAATGAGTAAGGGCTTTCTTGTCTTCATTTTATCTTTTGACATTAGAATGATCACCTTTCTAGTCCTAACTTTCTGTGTCAGAACATGGTAACTGCTACATGCTGCAATTGTAGTGCTGCCGTTTAATCCCAAGGGCAACTTTAAAATGTGCTTTCCTAGCGCACCTCCGAAGATGTGGCACAACCTAGACTTCAAATCTGCTATTTGAAATATTAATATTAGAGTACAAAAAAGTTTCTATCTGACTTCATGAAGACACCCAAGAGCAGTTTTTCTTTCCAGAATTGCATTTAAGCATGAAGAGGCACCATGCCAGAGCTCCTTCCTCTTTGCATTAACTTACATCCATTAGCACTGAACAGAGACAGAACTGGGGATGTTTCAAACTGCCCTGGTACAATTATTATTTTATATTTTTCTAAGTTAAAACCAAGCAAACAAACAAACACACACCCCCTTATTTCTATATACTTACCTCATTCATGACTGTATCTGCTCCAATGATATAGTCACTATGAGGTCTAAGTCCAGCTAATGCAGCAGGAGAATTAGGTTCCACTTCCTAGTTTTAAGATGGAAAGTTACAAAACGCTATGTAACTGCCAGGGTGTAACAGAACAGTTAAGACACTTCACAGAAGTTTTGAGCCAGACACACAAACTGGTCAAGTTTTCAACATAATTAGTAGTCACTGAACTAATGAAGCAGTGGCTTGATGGCAGTCTCTTTTGATACTGTTACAAGAAGCTCCGAGTATTGTACAAACCCACTGATTCAATTACAAGATTTGATAATATGCTCAACATACAGTCCTACTTCAAAAGTCTTTCCAAACCCTTCAAAAGTTTTCCAGACTTTCAAAATCAGCAAAGAGAAAACAGACCAATTTGATCTTGTGTACCCCTTTGCAAGTTACTTTTCAGTAAAGAGATAAAAAGTTTAACAGTAAGCAACAGCGAAGAGAACACATGGAAGTCTGTACATACCAAAACATGCCATACGTTTTCATTAGCCCCGTCAAAGCTGCAGAACCGAATGCTCACACCCAACAGGCCCTGTCCACCCCACATGTTACTGGGGGTCACTGATGTTTCCCTCAGCTCCAGTGTTTTGCTACTGTACACCAGCATTTTTACAGGCTTTTCAACATTTGCTTTCAACAAGTCCTTGAGAGTGTCATTGTCTTTATTCTGTGAATGTTCAAACAAGAACTCAGATTAGTGTTTATCCCAGCAACCATCCAGGTCTACAGCACCACTTCTGTATTTCAAATGTCCTATAAACACTGTGCATTATCAGGATAAGTATCTACAGCTATTTTATAACAAGCTTCCAGTCCCTTCACAATTCTAGAATGTAACTCCAGCAAAAGCCTGGGATTTCACAGAAACAGGTCATGCCTTCCAAACATGAAAGCACTTCAATTCAATCTGTGATACGATGCACCTTGCAGCTTTTCAGAGGCTTTCTTGAATCCAGGTGGCAGAGCTTACCCACAGCTGTCCTTTTCCACTGCTGTGATCATGGCTTGCCATCTCACTACAGCTCTGCTTGAAAACTTCCTCCTGTGATTGCTGCCCAGCTAATAGCTTTGACAACAGCTCTTTCAACCAACCTGCTTTGACTGAAATGAGTTTAAAAGTTCTTACACAAGCAGTTTTGCAGACAGAACTAGGCAAGCACTAACACAAGCAGTGAGTGGTGAGCCAGTAGCAGATGTCTGCAGAGAGCATGTCTGTCCTCTGTCTGCATCCTTATTCTTAAGCTAGATTTTTTATAGGATTGTATATATTCTATATACATTTAAATAGAACAAATGCATTGATTTACCTGTCAAGCTAAGATTCACAGCACATTGTTTATATTCAGAGTTACAAAATCGCAACACACTTACCAATCTCGAACCGTTAATGGACACGATAAAATCAAAGAATGGCTCCAATCCAGCTCTATGTCCCGGAGAGTTTTCTTGTACCTAACAAAGTTGAACAAGAATTTAGCAGAAGTGCACCAACGCTGGTGCACAGCATTAATCACAGATCAGAATTCTATTTCTACTTGTGCAAACTGTAGCTCTAGAAGCTAGTAATATCTGTATGATTTTTAAGTGCTCAAATATAATCTTTTGGACCAAAAAAAAGTAGGGAAATATTTTAGAAGAACCAGTAATCTATAAATTATTGAGGAATGACCAACAGTCACCCCCTGGGATGAGCACTGCTTAACAACTGCAGCAGATAAACTGTAGATATTTATGTCAATGAAGGAGGTTATGGTCAAGCTTCATGAACTCTAAAAAAGTTGGTTAAAAAGCTGTATCTTTCAACAAAAGTACCAGTGTTGGACCTTGCTTTTTTACCTTACTAGAGGAAAAGGAGAGTCACATCTGTGTAAGCATGGGTTGTTATCTCATGATTAAACCTCATCTGTTAACATTCTTGAGACACAGAGGGCACCTATACAACCAATGATTTATTAACATACTAACAAGCTGCAAGAAAAGGGACTCCCACAATTGTGCAGCTACGGCAGCTCAAATAATTCGAATGCTCCACTGGGACAAGGCCTAAGTATTGGATACACGTTGCTCCCAGAAGCTTAAAGTATGCTTTTAATTCCAAATGGAGTAACTCAGAGACATTTTGCCAGTGTTGTTTTTTCACTGTTTCAGGCGCTGCTGACAGACAAAAGTAACTCCAATATGGCTACTAGATTTTTCCTACAGCCTCCGTAGTAAAGGCTATCTTTCTTTATTTGTAAGCTGATTCATTTTACCCACTGACTTTACCTTTTATGTGCTGCATTCATCTTCCAAAAATACCTAAACCCCACCCTTTACAGTGTGCTTTTTACATTGTGTTATTCCACCTGGCAGAAACGGTACAAATCTGCTGGTCTGTTCAATATTGGTCTGATTTTGCAGGAATTTAGTTATTTTAATATGACTCATCTAGAACAAAATATTCTAATATGAAAAAACCCCAAACTTGATTAATACTAAGACTATCCTCTTAGAGTCTATTTATCTCTGCCCAACACATTCACAAAATCAGCGCTTGGAAACTCACATTACTTGTGGGTAGCTTTCTGTAACAGATGACAGAAGCTGGAACATTAGTGTCACATAATCTACACATTCATTAAAGAAAAATAATCTGGAATCAGTAGTTCCAGAGTGCCACCACACACACAGACCGCTGTCCAAGATTTGCAAAGCAGTAAAAATGTATGAAAACAACATTATCCCACAGTAATAAAAAAATCACTGAGGGAGCAATAACATCCCCAAACTACACATTTATCTTTCCAGCTAGAATTTGAAGTGCGTCTGGAGAAATAATATCCTACAACTGGGGGTACAGATATTCTTCCTCTCTGCCAAGTATTAACTGTACAGAACCACCACTCTCAACCAACAAAGGAACTTTCAGTCCTGCTAACTAGACCCAAATTACTGTCTCCATGTTAGTTACTCAATTTGTTAGTTCAAGATGCCTCTCATCAAGAATAACTAGAGATCAGATCGCAAGCTGAGCACCAGGTAATAGGGTAAAAACACAAGCTAAGCTCCATGCAGCAGACCCTCTGACACCAGCAGCATAGAAACTCATAGGCACATTATGCATGTTGCTTCGACATTAGTGGACTGTCCCTTGAGCTCGTTTTTAACTTAAATAATGTAGAGCTATCTCAGAACAGCCTCCACAGACAGAAATTTTATGAGAAAAGGCAGAGAGAGGCTAAAATACACTATATGAATTATACTTCTCAAATTTTGCTTACTAAGTTGGGTACTCAAGGCCTTCCTGCCAAAGACAAGATAATCAGTTTCACAAAAGCAGAATTCAAGAACTCTGTTTTCCTATGGACATGCTCCATAATTGTGTACTCAGGCTTGAAGTTTCTCTTGTAATTAAGTAATACAAATATTTATTAAAATTAGTAAAAATTACTTAACACAAATACAAAATACTCCTCTGAAGTGTTTTTTCTATTAACAAATGTAGAATGAGCTTGTGCTGTTTGTTGTTCTTCCCTCAGTTTAGGGAGGTGAAGCCAAAATACTTTAACAGCCTCTCTCTCTCATTCCACTGCCTATGGCATGTGACATACAAGAACTCACATTTTGTGTTTTCAAAAGCCTGCTGTAAAGGCTTTATACCAGAATGAAATCAGCAGATGGTTCCAGAAGTTATTGAGAAAATAAGAATTTTAAAGACAGAACATGTCTGTCCAAACCTCAGCATTTAAAAAAAAAAA
This sequence comes from Psittacula echo, assembly GCF_963264785.1. NCBI lineage: Eukaryota > Metazoa > Chordata > Aves > Psittaciformes > Psittacidae > Psittacula > Psittacula echo. Next base: position 66,165,931 of record NC_137743.1, on the reverse strand, counting down.
ATAAATTGTAAATCCAGCAAACTGAGACATTTATTCAGATCACACAGCAGATTTTTAGGATGTATGTCATTGCCCTGAAATTATGAAAAGCCAGACTTCACTCAGCCACTAGAACAGCTGCAAAAGCAACCCTGAGACGGTTCACTCTATTCAGAGGTTTTACTCCTTTTCTAAATGAGCTTCTTAAAACATCCCCCCCAAAAATCCCTATGCAATATCCCTCCCTCATGGCCTCTGATAGGTTATACCCTGAACACTGTGACCTGTTTTCAATAAGATCATATTTTAAAATGAGAAGGAGCACCTATGATAAGTGAGACTTACATACGTTCAGCATCCATCAATGTCAACCTCCAAGCTGACACCTGGGATGTACAGATTTGGTATTCTAAGCAAATTATTTACAGTCTGCCCCAAACTGATGAAGGGACTGTGAGACCTTCTAAGTTCCAAACAATTAGTCTGCAGAAAGTACCTTCAGATGTTGAGCTCCTTCCCTCAAATCCATCACAATCCTGAACATATCTGAATGGTTCATTTCTAAGTGGCCATGTAAAAACTACCAGGAAGCTGTATCTAAAAGAAATCAAACTCTTAGAGTTGTATCAATCACACATGCACCTGCATCCCTTCTGCCATCACAGCTCCTCATGCTGCCATGCACAAGTTCAGTCACAAGAAGCTTCCTATTTCCCTCGCTTTTTTGGTCCAGCATCACTGATGGAAAAGCATTTTTATGCCTGGTAGACCCAGAAATTCAGAACAGAAGTTCTGAATTTGTTCCACATGAAAAGTCTCCTCCTTAAAGGACACACAAACTCAGCCTTGCACAAAAATCACACTAGCCGCATACAGCTTTTATGTCACACAACTTTATTTTCAGGCAGCTACCTACAAATTTCATTACCACAGCAGTGCCAAATGCACTACATGGAGCTCTGCTCAAAGCTCTGGGGCCGTGATTCTTTCCCATGAACTACAGCAACAAAGGAGAATCAGGGACCTAAGGAAATACAAGTGCATAAAAACCTCATTAATGACGGAAATAAAGATTCCGTGTATATGTACATACACTGTGGACCCCCTGAGCAATCTGGCTTTGTGCAGCTTTGCTGTATGCCCCAAGCAGGTATTCAGTAACTTGCCTTTGTAATTGAATAATCAAGTAATACCATTTACAACAGACGCTGCTGCAGGCATAGCAGTTTGGAAAGCCTAATCCTCCCAAAGCCAGCTGTTATTTCAGACATAAAAGTTACAGACACCTGTGGGTAAATGCCATGACTTTCTAACAGTAGAGAAACAACAGTGGAACAGGCGGAGAAGCTGTGGAACTGCCATCACTGGAGCTTTTTAAGAGCAAGCGAAGACAACCTCTATCAGGAACACTAAATGTCAGAAGGCAGAAAAGGGCTGGATGACTTTTCCAGCCTTATACAATGCTGCAGGACTTGCTTCTCACCAAGATGACAGCAGGACTGCTGAGCACACAGATTAAACACAAATTATTTCACTTTTAAATCACTGTCAAGAATTAAACGGGGAGAAGTTTTCAAAGTCAAGACACTAATTTTAAAAACTGCACTACCAAAAAGACTTCTTTGTCAGTAAATACATAATGTTTCTATTTGCTGAACACCTTTCCCAACACTATCACTCTATGCCTACACTGTATACATTGTACATTGCACATTATAATAAGGCTGCTCAGCAACACAACAGTCACAAATTTAAGCCCCAAGCAAGCAGTGCTACTATGAATGGAATTAGGCACAGTAACTCTGATTTTCAGAGGCAGATGAAGGCTCTTATCACTTTTGAGAGTCAGATAACTTATACAAATGTCCACTTAAACCTTCAGAAGCTTAGCTTCAAGCACTAAATACACAACTTTTAGGAGCAGAAGCAGAAGCTCCAAAGCTTTCCCCCACCCCACACAAGAAATGGTTCCTAATATTAACATAATTACCAACAAAATGCTGAAAGAAGTTTTTCCTGTAGTTCTTTCACTGACTGTAATTGGTAATAAAATTACATTGTGTATCACATATAAGCAATTTCTGTTGGGTCCAACAATCTATTTAATTTCTGTCAGCTATTTTAACACATTACATGCCATAACTGTATTGAATTTCCTTATGAAACATCCAGTTTTCAAGAGAAAAAGCTTTATAAGCTTTTTGCAAGAAAACAGATTGCCTATATGAGCACCTTTTGTAGGGAGGGGCCCAGAACTGAACACAGTATTTGAGGTGCAGCTTCACCAGTGCTGAGTACAGGGGGATGATCACTTTCCTGGTCCTGCTGGCCACACTATTTCTGATACAGGTCAGGATGCTGTTGGCCTTCTTGTCCACCCGGGCACAAGCTGGCTCATGTTCAGCAGCTGTCAATTAGCACCCCTGGGTCCCTTTCCACCCGTCAGCTTTCGAGCCACTCTTCCCCAAGCCTGTAGGTTGCATGGGGTTGTTCTGACATCATCTATTATCTGAAGAAATTGTCAAGTCATTACAACAGCCAGGGCAAACTGCAGCAGCTTTGCACTGCCGAACAGGAAACTAATTTAAACTTTTCCTTCTTTCTGTTTTGAAGAGAGAAACAAATGCATACAGAGCAATACCTAGAGTCAGACAGCTGCTGTAATCAGACACACAGCTTCTGTTAAAGAAAGCTTACAGAGGAGAAAAAACACACAACAGTGAAAATTCCCAGAGGTAAATAGCACTGCATACTACTGGCTTGGGAGGTACTAGTTAAACAGAAGACTTAGGAGTGTTTTACATGAATCAGTAAATGGAAGCCTAAGAGCAAGAAGCAGATATGATGAATAAAAATGTATTCGAAAGAATTGTTTCAAATAAATGACTGATTATTAGTTTTTCCTGTGAAGTGATCAGGGAAACAGAGCAGTTTGTAACTTCTTTTTTATTTAAATAAATAATAAAAATGGGACTACATTTCAATGTCTAGAAACCCAAACAGCACAACCCACAGCAACTTTTCCTGTATGCACACGATTAAATCGTTTTCCTTCAACAGCACTTCAGTCCTGAAGTGTTCCTATCTCCTGTAACAAGTGCATTGATAATGAAGTCCACAACAAAAGTGGTATTACACTGAATAATAGCAGGAGCAGCCAAAAGCATTTAAGTAATCTGCAAAACTTACATCAAAACTTACTGATGGTATTGTTAACTTGCTGTATATATTTCTGCTCCTGTTTGAAGTGAGCAGAGCAAGAGACTTGCTACCAGTTTTGTAGGGAGGCAGCGTGTGCAGTTTAAAAGTCTCACTGTAAGAAACCTGTGACTTGCAACACTCTCAGTGTGCACATCCCTCTGGCAACTTGTACTCAGCTCCTACCTTCATTCTGAACAACTTTAACTCATTTGTTTCATGGCCTTTTAACACATTTTTCAGTTATCTGTCCTACCCAAACGAATTCTTCCAATAACTGATATTTCTCTAGTTTTCCACAACTAAAGAAATCTTTGAAACACTCACTATATGCTATTTGTGGAACTTTGGCAGCTATTTGTGGAACTTTGGCATTATCAAAGAAATCTGACCTTATCTGAATTAGCTCTGTCACACTGAAAGACTACTGCTTGTTTCCTTCACCATTCTTATTTATCTGAATAATTTTATGAGCTCAGAAATAAAGTCTGCTTGAGAAGAAATTAGATGAAAATCGTGGTAATGCTTGACCCCAAGTTCTATCAAAGGTTGGTCCATGCAGACAGAGCATTTGTGCAGAGCTCCTCTAACCATGTGAGCCAAGCAAACAGTCTGTCACAAACTTACTACAGAAATCCAACCAGAAAATTAAACTTGGAAAAACTAGAGAGGAAAACTCTGGTCACTTGTATGCCACATGCATTTCAACAGAAGCATTCCAAATTATAACTGTGAAGCTTCGTAATTTTTCTCTACTCTGAATCTGTGCTCCCAACTCCGTATAAGCACAGGCCTGATTCCTGTTAGACTGGGATCATGATGCAATTTAAGATGCCTGTGCACAGGGGAAAAAAAAAACACAACAACTGCTCGTTGTTGTGGCATCTGAACAGCAAGATAAGGCAGGGAAAGAGAGACATCAGCCTAAGACAACAGGCAGGTCCTGTCCTTTCTGCACTTAATGTCGATACAGCTGTTCTCTCAGAAATCTAATTCTGTAACATGCACCTACCAACTACATTTACAAAGACTGGCAATCAAATGCTGCCACTTCAAGTCATAGCAAAAACACTACAACCAAAAGGAGCTCAAATGAAAACAGAAGGTGCCAGATTCAAGCAAGATTATAAGGAAAAAAACAAGTAGATTATACCTCCTAGGAGATATGCATCTCAATTTACTAACGTCCTTTAATCAAAGTGCGAATCGACCAATCCAGCATAACTGATATTCCAACTGCAGAGCACTCACTGATTTTAGATCCCTCAAAAACAGAAAGCGCATTATAGTACACTTAAAAAAAAAAAAGTCTGCCACTTTTACCAAACCATAAGTGTTTTTTGTAGGGAAAATGAAAATACAAAAAGGACTGTTACACATCAGTAACACTGGAGTGATAAATATTAGTAACAATGAAAAGGAGAAGTAAAGATCACTGTGTCTTTAGCTCATATGTAAGTTTTAAGAGACAAATGTTTGGATTTGAGCAGAAGATCAATGTTTGGTTCTCAAAAGCATTACAGCAGCATTTTCTGACACTTGAAAGATGATCTCTGTTCTTTTTTCACCATGGTACTCTAACACATATTTGTAGCTCACCACTAGGCAAGCTCCACATGTGAGGTCGTGTGTTCTTGCACATGTCTAAAACATGGGCATAGCTCTGAACAGAGCGCTGATCTGAAAAGGTCTGATGCCAACAAAAACCTGGCCCAGCCCAGTGCACACAGTAAGGGTGCTCCACGCTTCAGCTAGCGTCTAGAGTGCGATGGTGTGGGCAAGACTATTAGTAACTCCTGCTAAGTTACAGTATCACCTAGCACAGCAGATTCAAGGACACAACCCAGGTGCCCTTCCCCTCACTGATCGCGAAGGCAGCGCTAAAGAACGGGCCTCCAAAAGCCTACTCACGAGACCTTTAACACAGCCCGGCAAATCTTGTTGCACACAAAACTGAACTTTTGTGGCTGCAGTGCGAGCAAACCCTACGTAACTACGAAAATAGGTTAAAAATACCCATGAAGGTAACTTTGGCAGGTGTGATGCCTGTCGTTTAAATACCTTGATCTAAGCCCCTGGAACTACTCCCGAGGTTCTGAAGCAGCTACAGTTCAGATCATGATGCAACGATCTACAGCCTGACGTGTCACCCGGGCCAGGCACCGGAGGGCTGCGCTCGGAAGTGTCAAGCCCGTGTGCTCGCAGCCTTTTCTCTGCAGCAGCAGCCTTGCCCCCAAGGCTGCCCCAAAGCAACACTAGCTCCCGCACACCGGCCCTCCCGGCCCGGTTACAACCCGAAGCGCAGGCGGCGCATCCCCCGGCACGTTACGGGCCGCCCAGACCTCAGTGACCGGGGAGAGATGGCTCGGAGCCCGCGAGGCTGCCGCCTCGGGCCGGGCGCAGGCCGCGGGCAGCTCCACGCAGCTGAGGAAGCGCGGGGCCGAGCCGTCCCGACGGGCCGCCCGTCAGCCCCGCTGCTCCGGGAACGGGAGCCGGCAGCGCGGCGGAGGCCCGGCCACTGGCGCCAGGAGGCCCGGACGCCGCCGCTGCCCGAGTTCCTCCTCCGAGCCGGGAGAGAGCGGCGGGGCTGCCCGGCTTGGGGAGCCCTTCGGGGCGCTCAGGCACGGATCCACGGAGAGAGGCCGCCGGGCCCCAGGGCCAACACCTGCCTAACGACCACCGAGGTGCCTGCCCACCTCCCCGCCGCCTTTACCCGCAGGACGTGGTAGCCCTCGGTGCCCCCGCCGGGGATCTCGACGCTCTGCGAGGCGCCCATGGCTCGGGGCTAGCAGCGGCGGCGCTGTTCCCTGCACAAAGCCCCGCGCACGGGGACGTGGCACTCACTCCCGCCCTGCTCCCTCCCCTCTCCCTCCCGGCTCGGGAGGGGCGGGAGAAGGCCGCCAGCGGGGCATGCCGGGAGGCCGCGCCGCAGCGCCCCCTACCGAACACCCCCACTGCTGGGAGGAAGCGGAAGCCGTGCTAGGACAGCCCTAGGACAGCCCCCGCCGGCTCAGCCCCCGCCGGGGAGGCGGAGGCAGTACGGTGGCTGCCGTGGACCACTGCTCTCCAGCTCGCCTCTGTCTCGGCGGCGCCCCCTCGCGGCTGAGGGCGGTAAGGCGTCTGTGCGCGCCCGGGCTGGGAAACGACGGCAGCGATGGATAGGAATAGCTAATGGACGTGTACTAGCGTTAATTACATTAATAGTAAATAATAAAGTTATGTAACAATAATATAATAATATTATAGTAAATAATGTGTTATACTAATATTATAATATATTATAGTAAATAAGTGCACAGAACATAAAGAGGTAAAGGTGGGGGTCAAACCAAACCTGCCTCATTCTCTAGTCCTGCAGCTCCCTGCAGAGTTCAGGGCAAGCTGTGATTCTGGGGGGCTCTGGAGGCCCCTCCATCCTGGGCTGGAGCACACTGTGCCCCTTGAAGGGATTCCCAGGCACACATGAAGTGGTCTGGTAGCCGGAGCTGAAGTGAAAGGGCTACTAATCATAGGATCACAGAATTAACTAGATTGGAAAACCTTTAAGACTTTTAAGACCATCAAGTCCAACCATTGTCCCAGGACTGCCATGACCACCACTAAGCCGTGTTACTAAGGGCCTCATCTACACAGTTTTTGAACACTTCCAAAGGTGGCGATTCCACCACATCCCTGGGAAGCCTGCTCCAATGCCTGATTACCCTTTCAGTGAAGAATTTTTTCCTAATATCCAGTCTAAAATAATGTGTTGGTGAGAACAGACTGGGTGCGAAATGTTGCCCAGGAGCAGCATTTGGGGTTAACTTGTCTGAAGGCATTCATGTGCTCGCAGACGTTATCAAGGTAAGGCAATAGGTTCTTGCTGCAGATGCAGGGTGTTCGGTGATACACAGCAGACATCCGCTCTCAGCTCACGTGTACAGGGAGAACTGCTGACTGGTGGAACACACCATGCATCCAGTGGGAAAATCCAGTCTCAAGCCAACTTGGTGCTACCTTGTAGCTGGAGGAGGTGGATGGTGGTTTACCAGGGAGCATTATGAGCTGAGGTTTGGACACTCTTGTTCTCTCCAAAAGTGTCCCTTGTGCCTAGAAGCTTCCAGATGAAGTTTTTGCACAGCCTGCCCATGCAAAATTGTGCCTCCTGGATCTGGTACCACACATCTCCAGGGAGAGGAGAGCTGTTTAAGGAGTGCTGCAGACACCTGTCATTTCAGTAATGCAGAAACAGTGTTTGATTGTGAGCTGGAACACAATGTTAAAGGTTCTCAACTGAGAAAGGAAATTCTGATTATCATACCTCACTTCTTTTGGACTCATTTCCCTCTGTATTATCACCAGTGTTTTACTGGTTAGTATAAAAGCCTCACTGCACTGTGCATGGGATTTACCCCAGTGCTGCCTGCTGAGACGACTGACCCCCTTCCCGGCGTTGGCTGCCTCACTGTGCCCAGGTGTTTCTCCAGGCACTCCTGTCAGGTACGGCCAGTTCTGGATTGTCTGCACACCAGGTCTGACATGTTTACTTCCCTATGCAGTGTCTCTCTTCATCATTACAAGAAGAAATCAACTCTAGGATACCCAGAGGCAGCAATACAACGTAAGAATGCGAAGTTAATATCATATAAATAAAATATATCTTGCAAGATTTTCTGTGCTTCTAATACAGTAAAAGAAATTTGTTACAGTGAGATGATACAGTAAAAGTCACACAAACAAGGCTAAAAACTATACCGGCTAGAGCAAATCCTATGCTTCCATGCACATGCCATTTAGTTTCGGGGAGAAAATCCCAGCCATATTCATTTCTTTCTTGCTATTAGAGGTTCATGAGAGGCAGCAGTATAACATAGTGAGATCGAGGGACAGCAGCTGTGGTTCACCACCCTTTATCTAAAGCTTCCTAAAGGATCCATAGCTGCTGGCAAGCTACCACCCACAGTCATTCCTTCACTCTCTTCTGGGAGAGTGGCTCCTGTATGACACCTCTCCTTATGCTGCTAGGCAGGTGTTAGCAATTTTGTGTATTGCTTGTAGGTTTGCTGCGGCCATGAGGCAGATGCTAGCCAGATGTTGTCCTCCTGGCTGACTGGCTGTGTGATGCCAGCCCCTCCTTTGTCGAGGACAAACCTATAGGTGAAAACCTTCATTCAATGAAGGCTTCTCTAGGGTATATTCAGTTTCATTACCTTGCTTGTGGACTGGAAAACGTATGAATTACTATTTCTGTGTTAAGAAAAGAGAAAATACTACAATTCAAACAACTCTTCAGTGGGCTGCTTCTCTCCCCAGCCAAAGCCCCATAAATCCCGGAGCATTTTTTGACCACACAGTAAATTTCAGTGACAATTCTGTTTCCCCAGAGATTATGAAGGGGTGAGTAACCCTGGAGCTGATAAACATTTCATTAATGGCCAGGATTTCCTAGTCAGAGTTTATTTTTGGTCAGATGTGATAACTGTTCATGTGCTCCACTGAAGACAATAAATCCTCACTTCAGCCTGTTGCATTCCTCATCCTTGAAGCATTGTCTCTCAGTAGAAGTTACTATGAGTACTACATCACAGAGAAACACACTGTGAAATGCCACTTAGAATAGTATTGAATTGAATTGGTCATTGAAGGCAATGACATTTCCCATGTCATTTAAGATCTGAACTGTGATTCCTTTGGGGAAATAAAAAGTGTTACCCCAAAATTGATAATTCTGTCCACCAATACCAGAACCAAAACAGCAACTGAGTTTTGCCATCAGAAACTTGCCATTTTGATTAATATGTGCTTGAAAATCCCTGATGTGAATACTAGTCTTTCACGCACTTCCATCTGGCCTCTAAATATGTAAACAGCATTAAACCTGGGATTGGCCAAATCCCATAGTGCTGATCTTATGACCCTAACTTCTAATTACCAGTTTCCCAGTTATTGGCAAAGCCAAAAGCACCACGTACAAAGCATAAGGTGAAGAAAGCCCGCGTCACTGGCAGTAACACTTCTGCAGCTGAATTCTGCTCCTGCCACCACTGAGAGGTGTGTGTTCGTGAAAGGGAATATAAATTATATCTGTTCTGAGTGCAGCTGCAAGAGTGAAATTCTATCAAAGGAGGAATGCTCCTGATGTTTCCTGAAGGTGCTAGTGGCGAAAGAAGGTGATAGAGATTTTGCAACTCTATGAATCTGCTCAGACATTACGCCCTCTGAGAGCCAGCCAGTACTGTTGCACCGATAGTCAGTTTGTCTTATTCGAAGAAATTCTATTTCTCTCTTCCTCAGGAGATCTGTAAAACTTTCATACCTGGATATGATGAACCCAGAAATGGCAGATATATTTTGTTCTTCTTAATCACTCAAGTCAACCTCTTCAGATAAATATGAAGCTGGCCCTTCTCTGAAGACATAAACTACACGTGTTGCTGCAAGACCTGAGATGCCTCACCACAGCATCTCAGCTTTCCATCAAAATGCTATCACTCCTTCTGGGCTGGTTCCACCTCAGTGAAGAAAGATGTTCTCTGCAGATGTCCATTTATTCCCATTAAGGGCTGAACTAAGCCACCAGATTTATATGAGGAAATATCTTTGAACTTGGTTCAATGTCCTATGGCAAACGGCTAGTCTGTAAAAAACGAACCAACCAAAACCAACATTTAGAACCCTCTTAGGTAGAAAAGACACAAAATTACTTGGGAAATAGGGAACAAGAAACAATATTGCCCGAAAATATCACTTAAGACCTAATGACGACAAACTCCTCTTGCAGAAATTAACTAACAGCTATAGCCTACCTGTTCCTTTCTGTGTATACATCAGCAGCTGCATTTCAAAAGTAATTAATGAGCTGCACTTTGTGGTAGAACCATGAAAACTTAATTGGCATAATTAGTTGTGAGATGCATCTTCCTGGATAACAACACGTCATCATTTGATAAGAATAACAATGATTTTAATAAATAAATCAGGCCCTTTCTAACATATTAATAAAGTAATGAAGTACATGTGCAAATGATGAATTATTAGTTTGGAGACTACGCACAACTGTCTGAGTAAGATGGATGTGGAAGTGGTCTTCTTGAAACTGTCAGCTGTGACTGTCGGTTAAAATCCAGCTTGCAACAGATGAAACAGCCATGCTGCCCTTTGCAGAGTCAGTGTTGCAAAGGCTTTCAGTGGGGCCAGCATCCCTCCGCAGGGCAGGATACACAGCGGCTGAAGAAAAGCAGCTGCTTTTTTGTGTTACTTTTTCCCTCCTAAACCCTTCTGTACTGTTGGTGCTAGGGAAGCAGGAATAAAGGTGGACAGAGAAACTCCGGCACGTATAGCAGGAAGGGAGCTACTGAAACACAGTGTACAAATCAGCCAGTTGGGCCCAAATCATTTAGAGGCTAAGACAGGCAGAAAATGATGATTTATGGCAGAAAGGGCCTTGAGCTTGAACATAGACAAATATGCCAGAACAAAAGCTTCTGAGGCATTATTAAGAATCAGTAAATAGAATAATTTTAAATAATGGGCATCTTTAAAAATAAAATAAGGGAGTACTGCCAGAGTTACAGAACAGCCCACATCTCCAGTGGATAAAGTAATAAAACTGGTTGTCCCAGTAAGCAAATATTGAAGGAGGTAATTTTAGGCAGAAATAGAGCAGCAGTGTCCAGTGACTGAGAATAGGATGGGTCATAAGATAGCTCTTGGTCATAACATCTTTTATCCCCTAATCAATGTATGACCTTGTTCATTCCTGCTCTTAATGTATTGCCCAAGATGAGGAATTGTAGGTCAGAATATCTGCTTGTTGAGTCCTGTCCCAGGAGAGCAGGACTGGGGTTGGAAAGAGCCATAATGAGTCCAATGTATGTCTAAGGACAAGTCATCTGTTAGCAGTGCCCAAGGAGATTTTATCTCCCTTGCAAGCATACAGGGAACAAACTATGGCTACTTGGAAGGCATCCACCTGGCTGTGCACCCTCAATACTTAGACCTTCACATTAGTAGAAGACATAAAGGACAAATCCTTCAGCTTTACAAGGGCTGGTAAAAGCCTGCTGACACAGAGAGGCCTTACACCCATTTGTTAGGCTGCAGCAGTACTCGCACTCCCACAGCTTGTTTAGGAGCAGTATGTGTTTAGGAACTGAAGTTATCTATTTATTTATTAATAAAAGTAAGGTAGCAATGGTCAGCATGTGTGCAAATGTGAGAGGTGTGAGACTGAGCCTGTCTTTGAGCTGCTGCTGGGAACAGCTGTGAAAAGACCAGACCAAGCCTGAATATAAAGAGAAGTTAACACTGAAGCACTTTTGAATGGAAGCCAAGCATTAGTGAGCCTCAGAACAATTAACCTCCCAAAACTTGGCAGGCTGTAATTAAATATTACAGTCTGATGCTCTAAAAGTTAATTAAATACAGGAGTAATGGAGGCTTTTGTAAAGCTGTTTTTATGGTCATCAATTGCTATGCAGCTGAAAAGAGAATGAAATGCAAGGGAGGAGGCACTAGCTGGACAGATTGCTCTCAAACATAGTCTTCTGAGCAAGAATGCTGCGGCGCTGGTTCTATTGCACTCCTCACAGCACAAAAAGACCACACCAAAGTCAGAAAGCTTGGTCTTCACCACTTGCCATTTTTTACGACTATAAAAATCCACCGATTTTCAATGCATTATCCCCTATTATTTACACGAATGCACGAGGGAGGGGAAGCAGTTTCAGTGATAATGAGGAGTGACTTGTATCCAGCAGAGAAAGGGCTGGAGCTAATAAGCCTTCAACCGAAGTCTCTAACTTTATAATATTGTGACTCGCACCAGCTTCCTTATGTCAGTGGGAGGGAAGGGCCACGATGTCAGCAGGATCAGACCTAGCACAGTGCACCTCTGTAAGGGGAATGCTCACATGGCAGATAGCTGGCAGAATTGTTTGCTGCTTTCCCCCCAGAGCTGTTGGCATGGGCATGTATTAGAGATGTAGTCAGTGTCGTCATGCTCTGGTTATCAGGAGCAGCTCCTCCTGCTGCTGTAATTTGCACAGAGGACTGCAGATGCCTTCAACAGATCAGAGGGAGAGGGACTGTGAAGGTAGTCGACAGCCGTCTTCCCCATGTGAGTTGAGACCAGAATCAAGGCTTTTGCTTCAGAAACCAGAAACTCCACAAAACTAATTTGTGGAGCTGCTATTAATAGGACACAGGAAATTAATTTTTAGCTTTCATTACTTTAACTCACAGAAGTGACTGACTTGGTTGTAATGCAGGTTAACTCTGCCTGTCGTCCTAAAGCTGCTGAAGATCCTGCAGTTGTGTTTGCATTACACTGGTAAGTAGTTCTCACACAGATCTGTAAGGGGCACAGCTTTGACAGTTAAGGGTATTACAGCCATGGGTTTCTGACAGAGTGGCTTTTTTTACAATCTTTACTTGCTTCCTATGGCCACAGTGGTTTCTCCTGAGCCACTAAGACTGTAGATGAAACTCTAAAATAGACACCTTCTGCTCCTACAAAGCTTTGAAAATGTGTGTCTGAATACTGCAATAGGCTTAGTGAAATCAATGTCCTCACTACTCTGCTGCCAGAAGTTATTACTTTAAACTCACAATCCTTACTCTGGCTTGTCCCCTTTTGTGTAGCCATCAGACCCTGCTTTCTGGCCTGAAGGATAGTGTTAAACATCTTTATATAGTGTAGGACTAAGAGCAGGCATAATAGAGAAGAATAACCTTTAAATACATGTATTCACAATAAAAGGTGCATTGGTGAATTACTAAGAGTGGGCACAGAGTTAATGACAAATGTCAGAACGTTTCAAAGATTTGCTTGATTATTAACCAGGAAAACCCACAAAGCACATGAAATCACAGACGGAGGGTGTTTCACTGTTCAGATAAAAAAAGATAAAAAAAGAAAGAGAAGCCTCTTTAAATTATCTTGGGCTGAAAACAGGGTTCATAATAGAAACACTGATAGAATCTTAATTATAGAAGCAATTGCACAGACTAAGGTTCTGGCCACCCAATTTAGCAATTAGAATGCAAGTATTTAAGAGGCTTAATAGGCCTGCTACTCTTCAGCTGTAGATAGCAGCTGGCTTTCGGAATACTGTAGCTAGGGATGCTGCAGAAGAAGAGTTCATAATGGAGGACAAATTAAGTAATTTCCAACCACTTCATTACGTGATACTTACATGCATTGTTGGTCTTTTTTGACCTGAGCAGTTAGCTTAAAATCTGGAGTTTCAAAAATTGCTTACAGTAAGGGACTTGGGTGATAGTCAAGGATTTGGGTGATAGTCAAGGCTGCTGCAATCCTTTTTATTTACCAAGGACATGGGAAACCCTGTTTTCTTAATAAATTAAACAAGAGAAATGCTTTTGTTCACAGAATCTACAGTGTGTCTTGGGTGTCCAGTACCTTGTACAGTGATACGTACTACTTCAGCTACATAGTGCTTTAAATTCATTTACCTTAGATTAAGAAGTCAGCTACACTTTGCTTTACCTAGAGTTTTTCTAGAGCTCTTTATCTAGAGTTCAGACTGAAACATAAGTGACAGACATTGGTATACGTAAACAAAACAAAAAAGTCCTAGTTCTGAGTTTCCAACTCAGATTTTAAGCTTTAAGATAAAACAGCAGTAAGACAGAAAGGAAAATTTACACCTTAACTGTATTATCAAACTGCCAGGATTAGCTGAGGGATATTTAGAATAGCTGTTGATCAAGACCATCCTGGATGAAAGCAGTACTGGATAAAGGCTTATGATAAAAAGACCTGTATTGTAAAATGGTTCATATATTAAATCCTTTAGTGTCCCATCCTGAATAGTGCTCCATTTATTTTACCTGCCACAAAGGTTGAAAAGATGGCCCTTCTTGGCAGAAAGTCCAGACCTTTTCTATAGGCCTCACAGAGTTATTGCAAACATGCTGAATATTAAGAAAATAAATTGCACTTGGCTTGACAGACTTGACCAGGCAGAAATGCCAAATACAGTTCTTGAGTATCAGGGATAAAAGAAATCCCTATAGTGGTTTCATTACCAGTATTTCATTTTACAGCTTTAGCCTTCATAGATTTGGCTGTCAGAACGCAGGAGCAGTTCTAAAAGCCGTAAGAAACAGGAACTGCCTATGTACCAAGGTACAGGTACCAGAAAGTTGCCTCTCGCAGAAGCCCTGCCATTTTCTTCTGTATCCTTAAACAGAACAGTGACCTTCTGAAACCAGCCAGTCTACAAAACACCATATGCTACAGATGTGCTATTACTGGGCTTCTACCATTTGTCTTGCCCGTGACAGGTTAATAGGAAGAGAGAAGAAGAAATACAAAGGTCCTGGAAGGTTCTTCTTTACAGAAAGAAGGCACAAAACAAAGATTATCATGGAAAATTTGAGATAAACAGAACAAATACTGCACTTAGGCAATGATACAGGGCTGATCTGACCCTACAGGCTATATGTGTTGTTCACAACACTCCTTTTCCTTGCTCACAGAACTCCAGCTCTCTGACAGCTCTCCTACATGCATTCATTAGTTACAGAAGGGCACATTCCTCCATCTTCTAGACAGCTACAAACTAAACACCATCAGCCTCTTTCCAGCCATGCTTGAAACAGTACACTGCTAGCTCAGAGAAAGCTATCACTTGCTTTAGCCTCAGGAAAGAATCTTTTTAGTCTTTGTTATATTTTGAATTGTTTTCAACCCTGACATGTTCTATGAAAGCTTCCACAACTGTGCATTTCGTAAGCTATTTCTGATCTCCCCTTCAGGGAAAAAAAACCCCAACAAAACCAAAAGCCAAACCCCAAACTAATCAACATTCAACTCCCTCTTCGTTATCTTTTCTTGCCCTGAGAAATCTTTCTGTGATTTATTTTCTTCTGCCTTAATAGCCGATAACTTCTTTTCCTTCAAGCCTCATGCGGGAAGAGTCTGTCTTCCACAACAAGGAAATACATTTTTTTTGAGCAAAAGTAGGATCTAAGCTTTTGCTGTTATTACATCACTGAGACAGCAGGATACCTCTGCTGGGACCTTGTGAACATGCTTTATTTGTTTTGAGATTAGATTTGGAACTTTGAATGCATTCAAAAAACTTGGTAACATATAACCTAACTTAACCTAAGCCCAGGGAATGGCAATCAATCCTCTCTTCTGGGAATCCTCAAATAACCACCTTAAAAGCCTAGTAAGAATGCTACTTGATAGCCTTATGCTGTAGGTAGAGTTTGCTAAAGCCAGAGGACCTTTCTGTTAGTGAGCTGTCATTGAAGAGAACAAATTTGGTTAAGGAGAGAGAGAGAAAGCTTGGGATATAATCAGATCCTATGAGCCTGGCCATAAGGCAATGTTATCCCAACGCAGTACCCTACCTTTCTCTCCCCAAAATAACACTGTGTCCTTTCACATGTACTAATGAGAGCAGCTAAAGTCTTTAGCAGAGGTTAATCCTTCCTTCGCTGGCTGGTTGAGTGCGCTTGGAACCATTTCCAAAGAAGAAACGCTGCCAAGGACTTCCTGGGTGAATTAGCAGAACCAGTGAGTTTTATAAAAACAAAATGTGTCAGAGGTTACTTCCACAGCTACCTAGATAAGTTAAACTAAATTAAAGTACAGGTCATGACAGGATGCACCGTCCCTGGATAAGCGTCTATTTCACATGGTTTTCCACTTCAGCGCAGGCAGATGGAGCTCTCTCTACTTTCTGTAGCATCCTGAAGGCAGCAGCAGAGGACGCCACCCGTGTGTTGAGTTTAAGAATCAAATGAGCAGTTTACCATCTGAAATCACCACATTGAAAGCCAAATGACACAGAACAATAATCTCGTCTGTGCTGCTGACGAGATGATTCACTGGTCTTCACTAATGCCACCTGCCAGAATGCTTTCATCAGCAAGCACGAAGTTTGCGACATAGGAGCTGGTGCACCCAGGTGCATCCCACTGGGATATGTTGGAATATGTTTTATGTATTTTGAGATGAGATTTGTAGGTATCAGCGTAAGCAACAGGACTGGTGATTTAGTGTAGTGTACCAGCTGGAAAGACCCAGCCACTTTCTGAAGCTGCCTCTTAATTCCCGCTGTCACTGGCTCTCCTCTTGCTGCTCTGGGCAGATCACTATTAGAGCTGAGGGGCTTGAGTCCTGCAAGGATCAGAGTACCTCTCTGAATGAAGGAACTAGCTTTTAGGTTATAACACACTGTGAAGAGTGTGGTGTTATTCATAACAATGATCAAATCTTGACCATTAAAGGGCCTTTTCCTTCCTATTTGTACAGATAACATTTTGTCATGTGTGAGAACTGATGAACAAAGCATTAAGGACTTTCAAAAATGTTTCTGGAAGATGTTTCATCTTCTTTTTCAGGAAGACAACCACCACCTACCAAGTGTATTTCTTTGAGTGTCTTGGCTTCATACGGTGTCAGACCCAGTGAACTATGGGATGTTTCACATGGTCATTAAATCCCATCACAAACTTGGATGCTGCCCAGGCACTGCTAGAACAGGGACTTGGGCTGAAAAGCTGCCAAGAAAAATGTGCAAAGCAACATCAATGACAGAAAGAGTTAAATGGCTGAAGAAAATTGAGTACAGGTGATTATTTGGGATTTTTCCTACTTACGTAAGCATGAAGAGTCAAAAATGCAGTCCATAGAAGTCTAACAAACAGAATCACAGAGGAAATTGCTGCAGCCAGTTTACCCGCTGGTTTCAATGGAAGCCACAGAACTGCTTAGAAAAGGTACAAAGAGTGCTGCAAGAGTCACAAATTGCAGGCTAAGGCACAGACCCAGCAGGAGCTGAAGGAGTCACAGGCCCAGCTGGTAGTAATTCTCAGATCTAGGTCTCCATATGAGCTCTGTCCTCACTCACGTGCCTGTGGTCACAGTTTTCTTTCCCTCGTCTTCTTCCAATTGCCTTCTCTCCGACTACTGCTTCTCTTCAATGACTACTGAAAGCCCAGTGGGAAACACAAAAATCTACTGGCCGGGGGCTGCACGCAACGTTAGAGTTGTATTTTTTCATATTAAAATATCAAAGGCAGTGAGCCTATTTCTATTACAAATCTCCATTTTACATAAGCCGGTTTTTTGGCTGTTAAAATATACAATGTAAGATTTGTAGGGGTTTTTTATCTCACTTCAGTTTTACCTTGTTTTTTTCCTTGCACCCTCCCTGGCAAAACCGGTTACTCCCTTGTGCTCAGGCTTTAAAATGTCCCTCATGTAGAGGCTTAGCTGGGAAAATGACAGCTTGAAAGCAGCAGTTTCAAAATCTGATCAGTGCAAAATGCAGCCAGAATGTGAAGTTATACAAACACCTTGGAAAAGTGGTTCTGATTTGTTACAGTTGTTTGTTGGGATATTTTCATACACAATTCATGGACCTAACCATTATAATGAGAAGCAGTGGTATCAAAGAGCTTTTAAAATAATTGCTGTGATATGGGTAACAGTTTAGAAAATCCCACACAGTTAAAAAAAGTACAAATTAGTTTCTAGTCTCATTAAAAAGTTATGAGTTGCAAAGTGTTTAATGCAAAGCGTTAGCAAAGCTGTTGAAACAGATCAAAGCACAACAACTTTAAATACAGCAACACAAATTTAAAAGAGTGCCTTAGTCAATACCGGTCATTCATTAAATATTCCACATCTGCCACAAAGGACCCCATCTCCTCACCTCTTTAATATTTTCTCTGTTCTTAGGGAACTTCCTGACTCAATGCAGTTTTCTAAGGGTTAACACCCATCAAAATACACAATATAATTATTTATCACTGATGAGCTATTTCCAACACATTTTATATTGCTATTCATATTATTAATATTGTTCAGGTCAAATAAATATAAATCATTAATAGAACTCTATCTTGAAATTTGACTTTTCTGATATCTGGTAAAGGGATGGAAATACCTCATTTTGGCTCCTCCCTTTCTAATGCATCTCTGCTTGTTTGGTTTTGTTGTTGTCATCGTTTTGGTGGGGTTTTTTGTAGGTTTCTATTTAAGACTTTACTAACCAGATTTCCCTCACAGCTCCAGGTGGAATAATCTACTCTCACTTCCAGGTGTATGCTAAGACTTCTCTATCACATAAAAAAGAAAAATAGGAGACACCAGAGATCAGATTAATTCTCATTCTTATCCGTAGAGATATTCAAAAGCAATCTGGACATGCTTTTGGGATGGGAGGCCCCATTTGAGTAGGCGGCTTGCACAAGATAACCAGTTCATTCACAGAGGAAACACGGTGCCAACCATTATTACACCATTATGTGCAGCTGTACCACTGCAGCAAAGTTTGGCAGGTTAAAGTGATTGGATGTTCAGCCATGAAATACAAACCTGAAGTCATAGCTGGAAACCGGGGTGCAGGCTGATGGAAGGGATGCAAAGTATCTCCTGTGGACATCCTGGCCTCGTTCTTCTCCAAACTTGCATATTTCTTCTCATATAGCCACATTCCTTGTAGAACCAGAGCAGTATACCTGGCTTTAGCCCATTAAGTTTCACTTTTTTTTTCCTTTGTGTAATTTCACTGAAATTCAATAGAATTACATCAGGGTGAAGTTTTTATTTTAGATTCTAAGCTACCTCTTTATTTATGCTGTTAGGTCTGAATGTTCAGAGAGCCATCAGCAGATTCCAATGTAACTGCATACATTAGGAATGTAATTTGTTGATATTTTCCTGTTTTGTTGGGGTTTTTTAAGTACCAATCCCGCTAAATCCCAGGAATTACAGTCAACTGCAAAACAACTGCGACAATTACCGAACCAGCTAAAAGCAATTCAACAGCTGCATCTTCTAAAATGTTACTGAGTCCAGAGACCTACAAATAATGCAGACTCATAATACTAGCTGCAATTACAATGTGGCTTCTAAAGCGTAGATAACAATGAATTACATGATAAAGATCTTCAATTTATAAGGTAGTTTAAAAGTTATTTGTAGTGTGTCATGTATAACAATGGAAAGTAAATGGTGGCTAAAATCTAACATTTTATATGTTTTTATGGTTTGGATCTATTATTTTATATTGTTTTCTTTGCTCCTTATAGAATACCTGACAAGATATTGGGTCTTACATAGAGATGTATATGTGTATGTAAACACAGTCCTCCATGAGAAGATTCTGCATAACATGCTACATAAAAGCTTTTCAAACAGTAACTGACTTATTTATTTTTAAAAAAGAAAATTAAAAAAAGTAAAAGTGTGAGTGTGACTTCGTTTTGGTGGACAAGAACCTACCAGATCCCACCTCCTATTCACAATTAGGCATAAAAGGCTGAATTTATATTGTAACACAGAAACAGGCTTCCATTTTTCTAAGTCCTCGGTATTCCTTGTTGTAACTGGAAGGCTGCCCAGATTGTTGAATCTGCATTTCAGAGACCACATCAGACTCAAGGCAAGTAGAGATAGAATAATCTAGCTATTACAATAAATAATGCTACATTATTAAATAATGCTCACATTATTTGCTTCTACAAGTCATTGCAACAGTTTTCTTCTCTACAGTGTATTTTCTATTGTTTTGCTTTACCCTTTACCATTTCAAATTATTTCAGTAAAGAATCTTGTGTTATTTAGCCTAAGAAACCAACATATAGTTTGATAGACATCCACGCTATTAGAAAACTAACCTGATTTAAGATAGCTAATGTAAGGAAACAAAGTGGATAGAAGAAAACTTTACCTCTCTTCACAGTTCCCTTTGCACACTTTGCTGAGTGATGCAGAAAGCAAAAAGTGCTTCTAATGCCTATGGGTGCAATGAAAAATATTACTGATGGAAAAATGTTGTGCATCTAAAATTATATAAATAGGCAGTAAAGGACAGGTAGATACCCACATACACTTCAATGTCATATGTATTCCTACAAAACAACATAATGTAAGCCGGTATCTATTTCAAACTATATGCAAAGAGTGTCACTTAAGGTTGATTCTGTTATCAAAGTATTTCTTCAGGTATTTTATGACTTTGTAAATTATTCAGCCTGAAGAGTGTTGTACATTTCCTTTTTGCCTGCTGGGCAATTTTACTGTTTTGAAATTAGCCGTGTGTACCACCACCAGTCATTTTATCTCTTCCCCCTTTCATTTGTATCTGAGAACCCCACCACAGTCAGGGTGTCTAAATTAGTTTTGTTCCCTTGTGTTAGGACAATCTCCCAACCTGCTCTTCCATTCGAAGACAGGTGTAAAATACTGGTTTGGTAGCCAACAGAGAAGTAAATGCCATGTATTTGTTGAAGCTCTTTTAATTAATTGGGTTTGGTAAAAGATGAGAAGGGAACAGGCATTCTTGTTATAAATTAATTTTTCTGAGTATCCAACCAAGTCTCTATGGTATAATCCAGTGGTTTTAGTTTCTTCTTTTGACCACTTTGCCAGCTTAATGGAAACAGCTCTGGACTGAGCTGCAGAGTAAATGAAGGAGTCTTCAAAGTCTCCTGAGAAACTCCATTCCACCTCTGGACTGCTTCCAGTATGGCAGTAATTGTACAATTATAGCAGCATTACATATAGAAAATCAACACGAGTTCTGAAGTTGTTCAACAATAGCGAAGCATAATTATTTACATTAGTCACAGAATTCCTAGGAGGAAAAAAGCCTCACACAGCTAAAATTAGGCTTTTGGGAAAGGCAAATTGTGGCAATTACTGGCCTAAGAGCTCTTTTTAAAGTAATGTTGGTGTATTGAACAGGAAGAAATCTAGTCGGGTTTTCTTTCAACTGCAATGCTAGCTCTAATGCTGCAATCATTCTGTATGTAATCACTTAAGAAAGCAGAGAGAGCTGTCTGATGGCAATTACAATTCTCACTGCTAGAGAGCCAGGTCACAAATTAGTAATCTGTGACTTATCATATCTTGCAAGAAGATAGGCCTCATATCCTTGGGAAAACAAGAGAATATGCATTCCATTATACTGCAAGATAGAGCTGGTAATTAATTTATACCTGCAGAATAATTATGTTTCACAAGGACTGAGTAAAAACAATAAAAACTACTCACTGATACGAAGTATTAACAGCAGGGAAACTGACCCTGGTTCTTCAGTAGTGTGAAAAAAACCCTCTCTTCTTGAAAAATATGTAGAATAATTGAAGAGTCATGATGATGCAAAACAGCATAAAGAAATATAATAACCCTGAAACATAACATAATCAGGTACAAGTAATATGCTTTTAAAAAGTGTGACCTCAATAAGTGAATGCACCAAATTACCACAGCTCCATACCTACCAGCAAATTAAAAACATGAGTTATTAAAAGTCATAGTTACAATGAATGAGTGAAAGGTGGGTTTTTTTCCACAAATAGAAAAGCCTACTGTAATCAAAACAATTATGGTTCTTTGGTGCAGCATTGTCAAAGCCAGCATGTAGCGATCTCACCCTACTGCCCAAGGAAGCTGTACTCCTTAAGATAATCAAGAGTCACGCTACTCTGTTTAGTGATTAGCTGAGTGAACTAGCTGAAAGAGACAGACAATGCAACAAGGAACTATAAAAAGTTAAAAGTGATGTAAATAAACTGTTCATTGCGTACAATCTAGTGGTCAGTCTGGCCCTATGTCCACAACCACAAATGTCAGCCTTACCTGCAGGCATCCTTCCCAAAAGTAAAGGAAGAAGCTTAATAGAGATTAATGACCTTTTTTGGAGCCCATGGAAAGTCCTAATTAATAAGGCAATGCATTGGCAATTGTATAATAAGGCAATACATTGTGTTATTACATTAATGTAATTTATAATACATGCAATCTTCAGAAGACATGAAATGCAGTGACCAACATGACGCTGAGTCAAAAACGTAGCTTTCTCAATTTACTTTTCAGAGACATTTTTACCTGTCCAGTTTAAAGTTAGCATTCAAGTTTGTTTAAGTTTTTTTGAAGGCCAGTATGCTTGCTTTATACACCAGCATCATCGAAACTCTTGCTGATGTCACACCAAGCAGATATGGCTTCAAATCAGCTTACAGTGTGGTCAGGGATGATAGGCTTCTGTAAATCTAAGTTAAAGAAATTGTACTTACATTTGTTGATTTTTCTTATAGTGACAGTTTTTTTGGTTTCTTGAAATGTTAAACTTAGTTTTTTTCCATTTCCTATCACCTGCTATGGTCTCGCATATTTCCGTTGTCCTGGCACAACACCTTTTCACGTAAAACAAGGCCAAGCACTTTCACACAGTCATTCCTGCCTCAAATCAACTGTTATCAGATGAACTAGACTTTTATCCTGTTAAAAGGTATATAATCTAAGAAGTTCTCATGGTAGAAATTGAAGCCTTCAGGTACACACAAAACACACACACACATACTTTCAAAGGGAAACCAATTTACTATTTCCTTAATGATATACTTGATAATGTTACACTTCAAGAATCTTTGCAGATGTCCTGAAAAGTCCTACACAAAACAATCAATATGATGTTAGACTTCATTTATGTACATGCACATGTCCTTGTGTTTTATATCAAGAAATGCAAATACACTCACAAATGCATACAACAAATATACTTATCCAGTCTGAAATAATTATACTCAGATGCTGAGCAGATTACCTAAAAAACAGAGAAAGAGATTTTTTTTTTATTTCTATACCAGGTCAACTTAGAAGTTCTGTGTGCATCTTATCTTCTATTCTAACCACAATTTTATCCTGCTTTGTCCAGAAGTCTGATCCTTCCACACTGTGCAGCCATCCTTCCTTTTAAACTTTACTTCCAGTCAATGATTGTGTCTTCTCATTTCCTCTTCAGCTTAGTTGCAGTTCTTGAGTGAGTGGTACTCTTGATTTATGCATCATCACCCCAAACATAACTTTTACAATTTGCAAATTATAGAACACTAAAGAAGAAATTCAGGCAGATCTAATTCTGTTGACCACTGTGAGCTGTACGTAACTACAAACAGTCTCATTGTGGTCCTAACATTGAACAGTCTGCATGAAGTTGAACACTCCTTAATGCTCACACATGATGCAATCATCTCCCATAATTTTTAATGCTTTACATTATGGCATTTTCACGCTACACTAATGGACTTAGTAAGTTTCTTTGCAATATGTATTTTCCTTATGTCTGGTTTGCTGCATAAAATTCTTTTACTTGCAAAGAAAACTGTTCTTAAGAAAACTCATCCTATTTGAAGGATGATCATCCTACCCTAAAAGCAATCAAAATTCAATTTATTACATGCTGTTAAAATAAATGACAGTTCTATTGATAATTCAAAAACCAGTAATTAATCAGAATTTATCTGTATCATAAAAATAATTGAATACTTTTATGAATTCAAAATGTATTACTTTTCAGTATATTTAGTATGCAAAAAAAACCCCCACAAATTAAAAATATATATATTAACTCCCATAAGAGAATGCCAAATTACCCCAAACTATGGTCTGAAATCCAAAATTTTTAATCACCTTTTTTATGCTTTACATGATATATATCAAGTATATATCATGCATAGATAGATAAAGACCTATCATGTGCCAAAAGTTTTGCCACAGAAGCAAAAAGGGAAAGACTTGTATTTTGCCATTATTATGCTTCATTCAAGTACAATTAGGAAAAAAAAAAGTATTCCCTTGAAGTTATCACATTCATATAAATTTTACATTTCAGCAACTTTATGCTCAGTTTCTAGTGTATTTTAAAACATCTATGTTTCTATATAAAAGACACTGAATTTGTTTGCTGTTACTGCATTATGCATAGCCTTTTTCTTAGAGAATATGAGAATTCCAGTATTTTTTCCTACCTCAGACTTAGGGTCTCATTCTGTTTTTTTATTAGGAAATGGTCTTCCATTTCCAAGAATTGGAAAGGTTGATTCAAGCAATTGGCAACAGCTTTCCTGTTGACTTCTGCGGTAGCAAAATTAGTCTTCTCTTGTGAATTAATTAGTCCTAGAAAACATTTTTACTTTACTCACAAAATAAAGCTGCCAATATCTCATTTATTTCTGTTTCAAGGAAACATTTTTACTGTAAAAGACTGTGCACTATAACACTTAACACAAAAGTGGCTGAACAAAGAAACCCAGCTCTAACTGACTCTAAGAATAGTCACAGGTTTTTTGCTATGCAGCCTTTAAAAGGTTTTGCAATCAGGCACCCAGTATCCCGTACTACTGATTTCACCATGTATTGTCATATGACCCTGAGGGCTCCTCTTGTCATCTCTGTATTACTTCTGAACAAGACAAGCACAGAAGTGCTGAAACAACACTGTTCAAAATACCTTTATGCTGTTTCTGTCCTGCAGTTTTTTACATACAAAAAAGAGGTTTTTCAGTCAAGTAGATTTTTCTCTGCACAAAAATATCCTGGTTCTAATTGCATGCAGGTTTAAATGTGCTTCATAAACACCAAGATCAAAAGTATGCAAAGTGAGCATATATTCAAGTCTTCCTGTAACAATAATAAGTAAGACTTGCATTACAAGAAATAAGTTTTATGAATATATCCACAGAATTGGTAGCAGGGCTTTTAACACAAGGGCTTGATCTTATATTTTTTACCCACTCCAAAGTTCCTGTTTACTTTCTCTGGTCCTCTGTAAAAGCCGGATGATGATTTCAGAAACCACACAAAACACCACACGGAAAGATTTTTAGATTCTCTAGGTTTTGGTATTTCTAGACAGTACTAATGTCTGGACAACCCTATTGAAATCAATCAAGGTTCAGAGCATGCGGTTGGTTCTTCCTCAGCCTGTGTTGGTACAAGCTTACATTCAATTCACAATTAAAACTAAACAACAGCCTTAGTGTTCACCTTACTGTTTTTAATGTGAGTGATAATGTTGTATGGCTTTTGTCTCATTTTCTTAGGGAAACAAAAAAGCTTGCAGAAATTATATGAGACAAATTAGACAGTTTTAAGATCAACTTTTATTGAAAAATTAAAACTGCATTGCATATCTTCTTTATAACTTCAACATTTCTTAAACCACAAAACAGAGATTCCATTTTAAAAATCTCTTCATATTTGTCACCATTCAAAAAACAGTTTATGAACTAAGTCAAGATGATTTTAAAATCCTGCATTATTCCCAAGGCCTCTGGTTCCATCTGTCTGCCATGACTGGTATTATCTATCTTCTCTAAAATGTACCTTTAATTATACAATCAGAATTTTTCTCACTCAAAACCAGCAGCTGCTGTTGATTTTTATCCAGTGGTCAGTCTTTTCCAAATAAATTACATCAGTTAAGAAGCACTGCAGCTACATGTTCAGCTAAGATCTTGACTATTGTTTGATGTGAACTCACCCCCACAAAATTAGTGATTGTTCATGTGATTTTAAAAGCAAAATTGCTACCTTAGAGTATATTTAAACCTCAGAAATAAAGCTACTCACCTGGAATTGCAATGCTTTGAATTTGTCAATACCACTGTACATGCATACTTACTGATCTCTCACAGTGTATGGATTAAAAAGCAGGCAAATTCCGGGTAAGGTTTGTCTGAGAAGCTGTAAAGCATGAGATGTTACGTACCAGATGAAAGTTGCCTACTGAGAAGAAAACACAGATGAGTTTTATCATCACTGATGACCATAACCGCTCTGTTAAAATCAGCTAACCAAGTCAGAAATTAATAGGAGCCCTGTGCCTGTGGAACATGGTACATGTAATAGGGAAACACTCCAGAGCCTGTTATTAGAATTAAAAGCTTTGTAAAAATCTAATTTTGTGTGTCATCTGTGTCAAGGCACAACACTGCAGAAAGGCAAGATAAAATGCAGAGTGCAGGAAAATAAATCTAACTCCCCTGTCTTCAGAGAAAACACCTCTGTGTTAACCGCCTCACTTCTGAAACGGCACGAGGACCTCCATTATTCCCCACCTAATTGCAAACCAACAACGGAGATAGGTAGAACCTCTGATGCTTTTGACCTCCAAAACACAAGATACTCTATTAAATGAAGAAGTGTAAATTTTAGCAAGCAAAACATTGTATATGTGCTGAAAAGACCTATGTCTATTTTTGCCCACATCTCAGGACTGTCCAAGAATTGCTGTATGAATGCCAGTAAGCCATACTATGGCATTTCCTAGTTCAAATCAGTTACATGAGGATTATTCTCTTCACTTAGTTTATAAGGAGATATATGCTTTAAGGAGCTAGAATACTTCAAATACAATAAAATATTATTAGAATATTGAAATGATGAGCTGGATACAAGGTCCATGATGTTAAAATATTAAAGTTAGAGGATTAAGGGTAAGTTGGAATCTTCAGTAATACAGTTGCTGAAATACCTTGACTATAGATGTGGAGGAAGTCAGAAATTCCCACCTAAGAACTGGTTGAAAAAATCACAAGGAACATGATGCTGCTTGTGTGGCAGATGTAAAATCCCCTAGTGAAGCTAGGTCAGCAGTTATGCATCTTTGCATTGATTATGCTAGCTCATATTGTTTCTCATAAAGAAGAAAGAGAAATCTTTCAACCTTCTGTAGCTGCCCTTTGAGTAAAGTAAAACTGACAGAGACCAGAAATCTTTAACACAAACTTCTCTCTGTACTTGAAAAGCAGAAAGTTATGGAAGAGGGATAAGCAATACCCCTGTGAAAAGCTGGGAAGGCTGTTCTATATGGTATGGTAGTCACCATGACAGCTTCTTCCTTCTCCCTGCTCTGAAGCAGCCAAAGATGTGAGACAGCATCCTCAGAAGACAACCAGTGGGACCCGCAGGATGCAAAACTCTCCTGGCTGTAGCTCCCATTCAACAGGACTGAAGGGGGCCAGGGAGGCTGTGTAAACTGCATAGCATTACTGCATTTCATTGACTCTTTCAAAAACAATTTAATGTTATTACTGATTTGGTGGAGGGGGAGCAAATCATTACTGACTTATATAGGAGATAGCCATAGAATCCTGTATGAAAAGATCTGAAATTAGCATATTCCATTAATCACCATGACAGTAACTCAGTAGACAGAGGATTATTGAATCTTCATTTTGTTCCACTACTCTGTTTCCAGTATAGAGTTTTCCATTTGGTAGTATTGATTATCTAATGATTAAAACTGAACAAGCTGCAGATGAATCTGATGCCCATACTTTGAAAAGTCAAGCCAGTTGAAATTGTTGTGACAAGCCAGCTATATTTAAAGATTCCGAGATTACTTTTGGGTTTATTTATTTTATAAGCTCCAAACACATAGTGAATTCCATTTCACTAAAATGATGCTGCTTAAAACTCCCACAAAATTTAGTTAAAATGGCCTTTAGAGATTAGTCCTGAAATTCAAATCAAGAACAGGGGCCTTGGTTAGTAACAATTATTCACTAGAAAAGCATTCAGAACACTGAACAAACAGTCTGACATTACAATAAATAAAACTGAAAATCCTAATAGGTTAAAAGGATCTCATCATTTGACAGTCTATACACAGTGTTAGAATTCCTTATATTCAGTAAAATTATCTGTAAGTTGTTACTTTAAGGGCACTAGGATTTAAATTAAAGTATCAACTAATTTTTTGTCTTTTTTCTTTGGCTCACAAAGACACTAAAATACCATAAACATTATTTAGAACTTCAATAATATATAAATAGGATACATTACAAACGGAAGAAAATACAAGACAACTCTTCAGCATGGTAAATCTCTGCATATAAATAAGCAAATATTTCATATACCTACAATTCAACAGTTATCTTGCTGTAAAACTATTACATTTAAATCCTTTTACACAAAGTCATTTAACAATAATATACACAATCTACACAAATTAACCTCTAAAAATACATCAATAATATACCTGTTACAATGACTCTGCTACTATTATCCCCTGATGTGATACTAAAGGGGAAATACAACTATTATACTCAAAGGTGCTGTCAGAGATTGCTGTTTTGTACGTAAGAGAAGCACCAGCAACAAGATTTAAGAATCTAAGAATCTACATTTTAGAAATGTTTCTATATGTCTAATTTTAGCCGGCAGAAAAGTCTGTAGCACATTATCCACATCATTAGTTGTTGAAGGAAAAGTTAATTCTCTTAAAGTGGAAAACATGCTGTGGCTTAGATCTAAGTTTATAACCACTTTATATATATATGTATGTATATATATATAATTATATATATATTTATTTATACTGTACATATATACTGTGCAGAGTTCTTAGTTTGCTATTTTAATACTCATTAATTTCCTGCTGACTACACTAAACAAGGCCAACATAAGAGTCAATCGTACTTCGACTTCAAGATACTACATTTTCCCTCAGTAATATGATCTACCAATACATATATGTTTCAATATCCTACAGTTGTTTTGTTTAAGGATGCCTTAGGAGATTGGAACTTACTGAAAGAGAATTTCCTTAAAACATGTTCTGCAGAACTGGGTTTAAAAATTAGCCAGTACTGGAAAACAGTGAATTAGAGAAATAAACAATTCAATCAATGTACTACAGCTCCTGCCCCAATCTCTCTATTTCCTCAATGAGGAAGTCAATGTCAGATTTAGTTGCCGCTGGGTTTGAGATGACCATTCGGAAGAAGTTGACTTTATCACCCTGAGGCTGATATCCAACCATCGTAGTACCTGACTCCATCATCAGTGCTTTGATTTTTGGTGCCACCTTTATGATTTAAGAGAGAAAGAGAGAGAGAGAGAGAGAGAAGAGTAATTTTTAAAAAAATATTCTTTCTTTTTATGTCACATCATTGCTTAGTTTGGAAAAAATAAATGGACTGATCATAAAGACACTAGTTCTTATAGAAAGACTTGTAACAGAAAAAGCTTGAAAACCTAAATATGTAGGATTGGATATTTAAAGCAAAATTGACAATGATAATATCCATCTTTTTGATTAATAGACTAATAACATCCGAGAGCGTTCACTACGTAATAATTTTATATATTAAATGCACATGTCATTCTTTGTACTGAAGATTTTGTTATGAAGAAATGTTTTCTTTTTATGTAAACCTACTCCAGGACCTGCTTTGTGAGGGTAATGATGTTTTCCATGAGAATATTACATATTCTCAAACTTATTTTCTCAGAGGAGGGGGACACTCCTTCTCTGGAGACATTCAAAACCCGCCTGGACACATTCCTGTGTAATCTTATCTAGGTGTTCCTGCTCTGGCAGGGGGATTGGACTAGATGATCTTTTGAGGTCCCTTCCAATCTCTAACATACTGTGATACTGTGTGATACTGTGATACTGTGACACAACAAAGATAGAAACTTTTCAGTAAGATCTTAAGTTATAAAGAATACTTTCTGTTAGCATAAGACATGGAAGCCACCCCACAGTTTTGCAGTACTGTGCATTTACCACAATCTCACTTTCTCACTTTAATTTTCAAGGAATAATGTTCTGACTGTCTTAAAATTCAGTTTTGAGTGAGCCCAGTTTTTTCATCCAGACATTCTTTCTCCTGCTCTCTGTCAGCCAAGGGCAAATGTCTGCCTTTTTTACCATTTTGTAGGATGCTTTATAATGTCCTCTAATGTTGAATAGGGTCATGTCAAACATTTCATCTTTCTTACCAGTCTTATCTATCTTCCTCTTTTATCTCTTTTTTGGCAATTTCTTTATCTAACACGTCATTGGGTTAACCCAGGATTTTTTATACTCTTCTGTGGTCTTTCCCCACTGTGATGTAGACAAAAAATCCTCTACACCACCTCCCAAGTTTACCTGTTCTTCTCCTTTCCCAAACATAAAAAAAAAATTGCAACTCACTTTAACAACTAAAATCGTTCTTTTGCCTCCTGAGTATATTTCATTCCATTTCTGTCTGTCTAAAATGCCACTACAAAATTAATGTATTTCACTTCCCTCTAGGCCTAAGTATTTTTCCTGGTTCTGCCTCTATGATGTCTTCACTTCCTTCTAATCATTACTGCAAATTAATTTATCCCAAAGTTCTCCAAAGGCTATTAATTTTCATTGGAATGCATTAATGCATGGCTAACCAAGAACATTTATAATACAAATAAAGACCTGAGAAAGACTGACTGGTTTCCATGTCCTTTACCTGTCCCAGCATTTTCAAATAATTACCCTTCCCTTTCTTTTGCTGATATGCTGTCCTATTCAAACAGGACTGGGATGTCTTCGTGCCTACCTGCTTCTTAAAGATCTGTAACACTCTGGAGCA
Source organism: Psittacula echo (assembly GCF_963264785.1). Lineage (NCBI taxonomy): Eukaryota > Metazoa > Chordata > Aves > Psittaciformes > Psittacidae > Psittacula > Psittacula echo. The sequence goes on along the minus strand of NC_137743.1, from coordinate 66,135,592 downwards.
CAGAAGTGATAACAAAACAAAGAATAACTGGGTATGCTCTGTATCTAGTCCTATAGAAGAAACATGACTTCAGGCTCATTATAAATAGGAGACAAAGGTGAACAAACATCAAGGTCATGACTAGCAATTGGAAAACTGATGTCTCAGGATTTCGAACAGTTGTCAACACACAGATACATAATTTTTAATAAGCAGAATACTCTGGGTTCAAATAGACCACATTTTTGCATTTAACAAAAACCACATACCCTGTGTAATTTTTCTCTTCTCTCATCACAGTCTGGCATGCCCCTGAGACTTGGGGGAATATACCAAAAACATACATTTGTATGCTCTGGCTGCAAAAAGAACCGAATACATACATCAATAACAGAAATAATACACCTCAATCACACACTAAAGGTTAGTCAGTAGCATATTTTAGCTCAGTGTGAAAGACAAAATATACTATTATCTTTCCTAATTCTGTATGTTAAAACAAAACAAATGGATTACAGTAATGCTGGTTTCATCTGCTATCTTGAATTCCCTATACATTGTCCCACTTATCATATTTTAGTGTGCTAATGAAGTGCAAATGCTTTCCACCTTCATGCAGTTTTATGAGGAACTGGTTTCCAGGATCACAGCAAAGGCAACACAATTTTTGTTTTCTTAGTAAATGGAGACAAAGTATATTTGTTATTCTATCAATCAAGTGCAGTGGCACTACCAACAGAACATACAGCAATATAGCTCATTCACAGTTATGTATGTTATAATGGGGAATCTCAGCATGAGAAGATTGTATTAAGGTAGTCTTCATGGCCTAAACTGAGAAGTTTTCTGCAGAAAAGGATGAGATAAATCTGACATTTACAGTACAAACCCACATGCATTCAGCCAAAAAACTGCCCAGATGCCAATAGTCATGTAGTTCTTTGGAAAATAAAAGCAGTTTTGTATAGTTGGCTTGAAAACTGTGAAAAGTGTGAAGACTGTTTTCAAAGTTCCATATAGATTTGTTTCCTATGCACAGGTTAAAGAAAACTTACCTCCCCTTCAAAAACCATCTCAAATTCTTCTCTGTTTTTGATTTTAGTGTAGAGATATTCTGCCAGCTCCAGGCATTTGTTGATCTGATTTTCAAATCCTACAGTACCCTGGTTTGAAAAGAAAGTATTAGCTGTATGATCATTTTTCCTCCTCCAATGCATTTAGCTTTTCAGATAGGCTTCACTCTAAAGTGTTTGCTGTCAAAAAAATATTTAGCAGTATTGTTTCTTGCAATTTAAAAGTAAAGTTAATTAACATTACAAAAGTGGCTAAATGGGGCTTAACTGATAACTGTTTGGTTTTGGTCTTGTTTTAAGAGGATTTAATATGATAATAACAAGAGGTTTGATATTCTTGATAGATTATTTGAAGCTCTTGGTCTCCCCAGTTTCAAAAAATATTATGAATATTAAGTTATTCAGCTTTTGCTGGAAGACTGGGAACGTCGAATGGCAACTCAATTGAAAGGGTAACAGTTGGAAAACGATTTATTTGCTTTGAACAGTGTAAGAAATTTGCATTTAAAAAAGTCAGCAATCACAAGCCTGCAATATATTTGCTAAAAGTCATTTGCCTACCCACTGGTCTTTTGTCATATCTGCTTTGCTTTTTGTTTCGCAAGATCATGATCTCAGGAAAAGTAGATGAATGTTGGGAATAAATAAAATAGGAAAAAAAAAAAACCAACAAAACCCAAAAAACAACTTGTGGGTTTTGTTGTTTTGGGGGTTTTTTTGCACATGAATGAAGAAAAAAGAAAGACAAGTACACTCCTAAATTACTGCATATGTGGGGTAAGTTCTTTGTACTGAATAAAATAACAGAGGGTAAAGTCACAAGAATACCTCTGGACCTAGGTTGTACATTTGTACTCATCACTCACAATAGCTAATGCTGAAGGAAAAATGCCCATAGCTTCTAATATTGTATTTTCTTAACATTTTTGAAATATAATCATGCAATCTGCTAGAAACAGGTTTTATCTAATACATCAGAGAACTCAGGTCCAAGAAATCTTAATTTGTCTCAAGACCAAACAGAAATGCAAAGTAACTAATTTCCAGATAAATTTAAATTCCAGATATACAGCTCAACCTTAATCTATATTACTTTTATATAATCAGATCCACAAATATCTTACTTCTGAATTTTAAATATGACCCATATCCATTATGGTTACCACTGTATTTTTTTAATTTATTGTGAAGTGTTCTATTTTTTTAGTGAGGTCAGTTTAACAGGTGATTGTAATAGCAGAGGTAGAGTCTGCATGCTAGTTTTAACAAAATGTGTTCATCTGGGAATTAGAAAAACATTCAGTCCATGTTTTGAATGTGTCTGTAGTCAGTACTTGGTAAATAAGCAACACACTTCAAAGCTGTTAGTCACAGTCCGATTTTAGTGTGTCATAAGCAGTTTCACATTACAGGATTACAGTATCAAAATGATTTATTTTGGAGGAAGAACTGAGTCCAAACTGAAATGGACTTAGCCTGGTAATCAAACCTATGCTGATAACTAAAGTAATTGTTACAAGTATTTTGTGCTGATGTGTTATATTTCTTTTTCTGAAGTACTTTTTGAAATAAAGAATGACATGTCTACAATCTGTTTAGAAGTAACTGTACACCTTAAGTTCTGAAACTTTCTTCCCTCAGTCTTCAATAGTAAACAAATCTGCATGAAGATATCTTTTATCATCACAGGTTATTTACTATTGCTGTCTAAATCTCACCCAAGTGAAAACTATTTTATGATTGTACATTTTGACGTCACATTTAATCTCAGTTTTATAAAAAAAGACTAGTCTGTGGACAGGTTACCCAACAGAATTCCCATTTTGTCAGCAGAGGAGCAAGAAGAATAGTAGTAAGATGACTGCAGATAAACAAATAGATATTAAATGTGTTTTCTTGACTACCTGGACATTCATCTTGTGAACACGTAAACCTGTACACAAGTCCATGTTTAAATTCAGCCATCCAGCCATACCACAGTAGTACCAGGGAATCAACGGTTAAATCATCAGTTGGGCAAAGCTTCTTAAGAAACAAGCTTTGTCTTCAAAGTTGCTTATAAAACCTAGGCGTTGAAACATGATGCTCGAAGGACCCTTGTAAACCATCAAGTCTACTCTGCTGCTACTACAAGCAATCTGTCAGAAAATTCAGATAAGAGTGTATAGAATCACAACAAACGACCATTTGGGTTCACTGGTTTTACTACAGGACTCATGTAGTGTCTTAAACTTTTCTCCTAATTTCCAGCTGAATTTATCGATGGCTAACATTGTTCCACAATTCAAATGGCTCTTTTCTGACTTAATACTCATATACATGTGTATTTAGAGATCGCAATTACGAAGGCATTTATCTTAAAAAAAAAAGTGTTCAGTTACATAAGACTTATAAATTAAATATATTTCTGATTCTTGAACCAAACTTTTATTATTTACCTTTGCCTTCCACATCAACCAAAATTTGAAAATGTCCACATGTCGACCACACTGTATTGCCTTATCTCCAGTGTCATAGGATACATCATACTGTTTGTCTGGCTGGAAGAGATAGCCTGCACACATTTGATTGCAGCCTTGAAGTATACCCTATAATGAAAAACATGTACTTATATGACTTAGATGGCATATGCGCATATGAAACTGTAATCATTAGTAACATAAGATAACTGTATTTTGAATATATACAGAAGAATTGTCCCTGAGTAGTCATCTGGTTTTACATACCCACACGCCCACACTTCGAAAAACATTCTCAGATTAATATGGATTCTTAGCTGTTGATACTTTGTCCACTTCACTTTGTAAGGTTATGTCTTTAAGACTTAAATTTTTGATGAGCTAAATTATACACTAGAATAAAGCTATGGTCTCTTGTGCAGCAGACAGGTACAGAAAATTAATTTTTTTAAAAAAGAAAGTGAAAGCTTCAACTTTATATATTGCCCAGCTTTACAACACTTAAAATTAGTGATAAATATAAATACAAATGACCTAAACCAGACATTTTTTGCTTACAAATAAACATGGTCCACAGACCAATAGAAACCTACAGATTATTGGTAAACATCTCTGAAGGAAACACAAAGAAACAAATTTCTGTATGTTACACAGAAGTCTTAAACATGTGACATTTCTAAAATGGTTTGCCTCTCCTGTATACTTTGTTAGTCATTCTTGGAAGCTCAAAAATACTGGTTTATCTAATAAATACAAAAACACCTATGAAAGTTCTCATACAGAGAATAAAAAATGTTGCCAAAATCCTGAAATATTGAGCACAATAAGCATGCGTGGCACTAAATAACGGCTAGTGTTTATCTCCAATAGATGTCAAAGTGTTTTATAAAGGGAAATAAATGCCTTTAGTTTAGAGATGGGTCATCTGGAAGAGCAATGGCAGACCTAGGGCTGGAACTCACAAATCCTTCATCCATATGCACAGGGACCACTTTGACTAACCTCTTCTAGTAGCAATTCACATGGCAGAAATTAGTAGACATTAGAATTAGTCCTATCCACAGATGATACAATTTTTTTTTATCATCTAAGGAAAATACATATTGCTTGAAATAATTAAGACTTGAATTGAGAAACTTTCAAAAGACTATCTAAGGTAAAAACAATTTGTTTTTATTCAAGCAGTTTAGACTGTGACTAATCACTAAGACCAAGCGTCTATGTTCAGTATATCATAGAAACAACAGAGTAGATGCTCAGATGAAGTACAGTAGCATGGCTCCAGTGTTGCTATTAGAATATGCAAAATAAATCAACAACTAAAGATCTAATAAAGCTTAAAAAAAAAACAAAAAAAAACCAAAACCCACCAAACAATCATCAAATCAAAACAGAAAAAACAACTTCCTAAACAATGCAAATCCACACAATTATTCCTTCCAAAAAAAAAGTTTTGAAATTCAATGGATTTTTCACTACCCTCTTAAAAAGGCTTGATATTAACTTTTTGATTTTATTTTTAACTGTTTAATTATTAAATATAAGGCAGACCTTCTCCCGGACAAGAATGGCAGAACATTGTAACAGCACTCCCATCATCTTATGTGGATTCCAAGTAACTGAGTTGGCTCTGCAAAAAAATTACACATTCAGATAGGTCTGGAAAACAGAAACTAAACCTGAAGCAATCATCTTTGTTTTCTGCTTTCAGCTGGAAATATATAGAGTTTTGACCATGATGGTTTCACTATGGAGATTATTACTGTCTCAGGTGTCTTACTTCCCAGCTATACTGTCCAGGAAAGGATCTTTTCATGCACTACTGCTGAAATGTCAGACTTCTGATTTGTTTATATTATTACTAATACCAGTTAATTAGTGTCAGACTGATTAGACTTCATTCCCTGAAGACTCCATTTCTAGAAATAGCACTAATAAAATTAACAAAACCAGTCTGGCAGGTTATATCAATTTAAGGTACTGACTGGGGGAGGGTCGTGTCAGAAAATTAAGGAAATAATATGAATTTTTGGAGAACACAGCTCTTTACTGAACAGCTGCTGGAAAAGTAGAAAGCAAAGGAAAAGACACTTCTCATGCCTATTTGCTTTCTCAGTTAGAGCCACAAGAGGCTTTTTCTGTACTAGCTTGTCAAGCCCATGAACTGTTAACAGGCTATAAAACTTTACATCACGATCCTACCATTCTGTATGTAAAGCTTAAATCTTTCTAAACACAGCAGATGCATAAGATCACTCAATTCACTAACCAAACAGATGAGATATTCTGTATTTTTAACATAATGCCCTAGACAGTTTAATGATGATGCTAAAATAAGTGTGCCAACATTGCACATTCATAGACTTCTTCAGCCTAAGTAATTAATTACCAAATGTCCTTTTGATTCACTGTGTGTTCCAGAAAAGGAAAATCTATAATCATATTTCACAGACTATGCATGTGTTCTTACAATGTGATTTAAAGAAAATTCAAAGATACTTCTTCCTCTTCTACAGCCTGCTCTCAGAAAACACAGACACAACCACAGTTTCTCTCTTTTGAGGAACAAAATGACTCCTTCACCCCTGTCCGAGGACAACTAATTCCATACATTCCAGATATGATTCCAACCTCTATCTGCACTAGGCTAGGCTGCAGCACCCCTCAGTCAAAAGAACAGCACAATCTGTGCTACACCTGGTGAGTTCACCATCCCTCTAAAATCTCCTGCTTAGGCAGGGCAATGCAGCAGGTACATAGCTCAGACTTAGGAGGCAATTATCTTTTTAGAAACTTAACTAATAGGTCAAATATAGTAGTGAAGAAACAGGAATTTATGTAACAGCTCATTTCCTTTTGAGAGCACTATGTTTTCAATTTTGTGCATTTATTTCACTTTCAGGGTTCCAAAGACAATTCAAGTCGTTTTGGCAAGGAGCATTAGGTTTATTTTAACATGAAAAGGTCACTCCCTACTCTATGCAGCCAGCCAGAGGCTATCGACAACAGATCATCCCCGTTCTGCACCGTGACAGTCTGCTTGTACAGACACCCGCGTCTCTGGGCAGGCCAAGTTTGGCATGAGTGTAGGCAGTAAACCCAGCTGGGGCCTGTGACAGGCAATTATGCAGTGCAGGTGGGCCCCTTTCCATGTTTGAAGATCCGTACAGCTGCCTAGGAAGGAAATAATATCACACTTCATGGCCTGCTGCTTTTTGTATTTGCTGAAGATGATGGTCTTAATTAGCACCTCTGGATTGACCTCAGGTCAAAACAGGTGTGCCTAACTACTACCACCAAACCTGTGTACCTTAAGGAAATTGCCATGCTGACCTCATATTAGGCATGTTGCCATAACATGAGTGACTAACAAACCGGACTGTCAGAGGTTTGTATGATTCAGAGTACTCCTGCCACACCGCACACTGCTGTCCCTGCAACAGAAGGGTCTGCATGGTTTTCCTACCATTCCTTTGTACATTAGTGTTCATCTTGTGCTTGTTTTTCACTTACTGCCTGAGATGCCCATCACTAGGAAAGTTTGTTTTCCCCAAGGAAAAGCAATGCTCACTGTTCTCATTTTACACCTTTACACATGTCCACATCCAGCACAGTTGACTTGAGTAAGCAATTTGGTGTTACTGTGAGAGTACATGGGTAGAGCTTGTTTCAAATCTTTTTTTGCTTCCCTGGAAGCTGGCGTCTGCAATGATAGGAAAGATCTTATGCTTCTGGTTCTTCATTGCTTGTCTGATTGTTATTCAGACAGGCAGCCTTTTATGATAGAGTGGTTTCAGAGGAAATCTAGAGAAACACACCCACGGGGTTATAAACACTTCTGCAGACTACATCACTGTCATCATTGGATATGGGAAAAACTGTGCCAGAGACTACACATGGGACTCCTCCTGAGCCTGAATTGTAAGGCCTGGGGCAAGGGAGGAGGGTCACACTCACGCTCTGCTATCACTTCCAATACAAATGCTTTGCCTTTTTAAATTTGGTTCAATTAATTATTTAGGCTGACTTCTGGTCTCAGGGGGCATCTTGGTAACCTGGGTTACTTGCCTGGGGACAGACATGCACTCTTTCCTGCAGATTTCACTCCAGCCTCTACAAGAGCTTCCTGCTCGTTTTGTGGAATCCCTACCTGGCACCAATTCATAGGGCCCTGTGCCCTGCGACACAGTGAGTACCTGTGACTCTTTCTGGCCTCCCTGTATGTTTCCTCAGTCCTCTGACTGGCACAGTAGAACCGTACCAGTTCTGTGCTATCATACTCCTTTCCAGCCTCATAGGTACTGTAATTTGCCTAAAAATTGCTGCTAATTCAGTCTCTATCATGTGTTACTGTGTTTGTTGTATACACATGTATGTTTTTGTGTGTGTATATCTATACAAGCAATACAAAAGCAAGCATATATATATATAAACTTTCATTTACAGAACACTCATTTTCAGACAGAACATATACTCTGTTTTCTGGAAACAACTGCAAACATCTTTCAGGAGAGAATCTCTACAAATTCCCACCATGTCATGAGTTCCTATCACAGGTATTCAAACTCAAACAGCTTCTCTGGATTCCTCATTTCTCACTGTTATTCTCAAACTCCTACGTTTCAGACACTGTCTAGCTCTCACACTTTTTCCAAATTCTTCTTCACCCAATCCTAGACTTATGGTCATTTCAAAGCTATTCATAGAACAATCTCCCTTCCTTTTTGCCAAGCGATATCCTTGTCCTCCTTCAAATCTGCTGAAAACTTACCTTTCACTCCTCTGTACATCACTGTTTTCTTCTGTAGTATTGTTTCAGTCTTCCTAGCGTGAACCTTCACTGTCTGTCTTGCTTTTGTCTAATTTAGTGTTTAAACTCCTTAATGCAGCAAATTCACCTTTTGATGAATTTCTGAAGTGTCATTTATCTTATGAAAGTACTTTAATAACAGTAATATAAATAAGCATCGTGTAGTACCTTTCTATTCCATTTAATTTATGACGATGCTTTCGGGACATTAAGAGTCCACCTCCCCAGGCAGCCTGGAAGAGAGAGAAACAAGAGAAGACTTATTGTTTTGGAAAAGCCTAACATAGAATCATAGAATAGTTAGGGTTAGAAAGGACCCTAAGATCACCTAGTTCCAACCCCCCTGCCATATTTTAATTTACTCAGGATCTAGTAATAAATCAAAATAAATTTTAATTCAAGACAAAACATACGTAAACAAAAAATCCTCTCTTGCCTGAATAGCACTTCATTTAGTTACTTACATCTACATGGAGCCAGAGGTTATATTTTTCACATATATCTGCAATCTCTTGAATTGGATCAAAGGCTCCATATACTGTTGTACCTGCAGTTGCATTTACAAAAAGAGGAACGTATCCCTACAATAAAAATAAAAACATTAAATACAAAATCCAACCTCTTTCAGAAAAAAAATAAATGTGAAAATCATTTTAGAAACATTTCTATCCCATTTTCCAGCCTAAAAATGCTTTTCTTCTGAAAGTTAAATATAAGCGACAGTAGAAACTAACAAGTTGTATATGTGGTAGAAACAAACTCTGGTTTTATTGTACTCTAACGTCACAAAATTAACCAGTCAGAAGGTAAAGAATATCATTTTGTATAATCTCCTTCTGTAAGGAGATTCAAACATTTCTGTAGAAGACCAGGAATAGTCAAGTAAAGTTGAGAATTTTACAGCCATATAAATGAAAATTAATTGTGATATGTAAGTTGTGATTTGAAGGCTTGAAATTATTCCTTTAGCCTTTATCTAATAAGCAGAACAAAGCAATCCAAACCAAAAGCAATAAATGTGGAACTATCTGATCCAAGTGAGACAATTTCAAATTAGATTAAATAAATGTGAACTGCAATTTCATAGACTGCCAAATGTAAAGAAGTTTAGAAATAAAATAATAGTAATCTTGACTACTCTAACTTTGGTGGGTTTACACAAAATTAAAGGATTTTACATAGCATTGATTCAAGAAATAACAATAATGTCTCAATAAAAATAAACTTCCTGGCTACATTTACTAACCCTGCAACCTCACACTTGAAATCTATGGGCATTTTTAGGACTTCAAGAGAGTTTTTGATGATTTTGGCTAGACTTTAAAGTGTGGGTAAAAGTAGGTTTAGTTTCACGTTTAGTTTTGTTAGTTTTCATACTTTTTTCTATATATTTCCAAACAAAGTTATTTCTAGAAGTCAGAAATACAGATGTGGTTCAAGAGTTTAAAATATGTTGGTTTTAAACAACAAACGGAAACCTTAGCAAGACATACAGATAATTCCCTAAACAATACATGATGTATAATTAAGCAGCTAAAAATATGACTATAATATTTATATCATTATAATTTTCTCTTTTAATATTAACCCTGAACCTTCAAAGGAAGAAATATTTTTAACTAAGCCAGGCATTTAAGCATTGTTTTTTAAAGCCACAAACCTTTTGTTTTGCTTCCAAAATTTTTGCCTCCAAATCAGCTGGTATTATTTTGCCTCTGTAATGATTATAGAAAGAGAAAGATAAAGAAAATTAAAGACTGCATATAGAAATACTAGCTACAGTTGAAATAATTTAATAGTATTTTCTCAACAGGCCATTAGCGACTTGGCATACTGTACTGAATCAGTTCTTAAGCACACTACAACAAATTTAACAGATGAACACATTTAATGTATCAAAACCTTAGCATTCATCCTACCTTTCATTGCATTTTATCAAAATCACATTGTCCGTTCCAAATCCAAGTGCAGCTCCAGCTTTCTTTATTGAGTAGTGACTCTGCAGCAAAACATATGCACATTTAACAGAGTGGTTGTTTAATGATGAAGTATCTTCACAACATACAGCAAAAAATTAAGAATTAGCAGTGTATGAAACTCACATGTTCTGAGGTAAAGAGAACAAGTTTAGGAACTGCAGCCATGCCTTTGGTTTTAACTTCAGGGAAATACTTGTAGCGTGCGGCCATTATACTGTACATGTTGGAGATTGCTCCTCCTGTGAGTAAATGCGTGAATGAATAATAAAATAGTGATAATGAGAAAAAATGCATATTAGACCAAAGACATACAAGTCTCATTTGCATTATGCAGTGAAAGTAGCAGTGAACTATGAAAAAATAAATCTGTGAAATGCATGGTCATCTGTCTCTAGAAAGTCACACTGAGATTCAGAATTTCCTATTCATCATGTCTTTTTACTGCTAACATTTTGCAACACATTCCTAGAAAGTTCAGCTTTCGTTGTGCTGCTTTTGCATGACAATTTCTTGTTAGCAAGAATAACAGGAACTTATCAAATTGTCTGAGAATGAAGAAATGTTGCATACTGGATGGATATATCCCATCTCACTGTAAATATGAAGTAGATACCTCAAAATTGGATTTCTACAGGCGAGCTTTCCTTATAGTTGGTTAAGGGAAAAAGATGCTTTTCAGGCTATGATTCAGCTAATCTGAATTTGACAATGACTTTTGAAGAATTTGAACTGAGGGAAAGCATCTATTTCACTTGCTTCACTGCTAAAAAGAGCTCAGGAAAATTAGCTCAGTTCTATGATGCAGACCTCAAGATTTGGTAAGATGAATCTCATCCAGAAAGTCTAGGATAACTTCTTCCTCTAATATTTCTTCATTCACAAGAACACTGAGAAACATCTGTACATTTCTAGCAGATGGGACTGGAGACCAAGCAAGTGTGCATTCCCTGATTTTACATGGGCCGTTCCAAAAGGAAGTGGAATTGTCCTTCATCCTCTGAAACAGGATGGTGTTCCTCCTACACCAAACCCAGAAATCTGAAGTTGTGATGGGCACCCGCACTGTCTACACATGGGCCCAGGACTTCCACTTGGTCTACCACGCTTTTCTGTTGCTGCTGACTGCCTTTGTATCACCTTCATGGCAAGACACTTTATCTTGGTTCTTTGTATTAGAATCACACTTGTGAATTCAGTCAGATTATGTCCCAGATACCATGTCACAGGCAGTCACAGTATTTTTCTGACTGTCAGCCCAAATCCTCACTGCCCAAAGAAGTCAGTACATGATTCCCAAGAGCTATTGACCAGCAGGAATTGTGATTGCTCAGCACCTCCAAAAATTCAGTGCAAAATAAAGGGTGTTTAAATGCTTAACTATATATCAGAGCTTGTAGTCAAGCAAATGTTGACCAGCCATGATACATAGCCATATTCAAAGATGGTTTTTTCCCCAACTTTTTTGTGGGATGTTTAAACAAAGCATTCCTACATCTAAATATATGACACATTCTTTTGTGTTACAGATATCATGAGCATTCAGAAACTGCTTATGCTTGTTTTAACTTTCGAAGTTTTAGTTGAAGGACCAAAACAGAGAACAAAACCTCACCAGGTGAGAATATTCCATCACCATCTTTATTTGACCATCCAATAATCTCTCTCATCTTTCGAAGTGTTATTTGTTCCATGAGGACAAAAACAGGGGCAATTTCATAGGTGAACCTGCATGGATGAAGAAAAAAAAAAAAACAAACCACAAAAAACCAAACAGAATTAAATACAGATTCTAAAACCCACAATAAATTCCTACTCTATTTCTTTTTGAAAATGCTTCAGATTCCTAGAAGTTTTCTTATAAATTGAGGTTCTGGTATCGCAATCACCATCATAGCGCTGCTGATTGCTGTACAAGATTGTACCGTAAAACATTTGTTTCTCAAAGTGCCAATTCTACACTTGTGGAATAACATACTGCTGAATTCTTATGAAAACAGTGAACTTCACTGAGCTAAACACAACTGTAATTAGAAGTATTGAACTAGGGCTTCAAAGCCTAAATACAATTAATTTTGCGGACCTATTCTGTGTTGACTGTCTCCAAGGACAACTTATTTCTACAATACCATGTGATCGATAACTGTCAAGAGTAATTATAAATGATGATTTTCTAATTACCAATTACCAAAAACAGGTCAGCAGCCAACTACTGTATCCACTTAATGAGGGCAAAAACATTGGGTAGTCTGGTATGCCCTGATGTCACAGAGAGATACACGGATGGAAAGTGACAACCATACAACCATTTTTGGTGATCAAGGTACATGGATAAATTGCTACTGTTGTAAACAAACTCTGCTTGCTGTGTATACCAAGGAAAAAAAGTAAAAAAAGGAGGGGAGGAAAAGAAGAAGGGAGAAACTCAGCAAGCAACCTGTGATTTCCAAAGGAACCTGTAAGAACATGACACCCTGACACTCTGGATCTGACTGATGTCCTTCACTTGAACAATTTTGCCCAAAACACATGTATTGTCTCTCCAATGCTAAAATAATATTTTAAAGATAGGTATGACAAACTTCAAGAAGATGTGATATGAAGAAGGGAACATGTGCCTGAAAAGCTTGTATTTTATTTACAGCTACACTGGTTAGTTAGAATATTTATTTTTAATTCAATCCTTATATCTCCTTAGTCCATCAGAGAAAATCCATCACTATTTTTAAAACATTCCTTTAAGTTTAAACTGCATTTGTAATTTAATTGTTGCAATTGCTATTTTCAGAGCCCAAATGCCTCTTATTTACTTTTATTACCATTAGAACTGTTTGAGACAGGCAGCTGAACAACTGATCTGGAATTGGGTGCTGCCAATAAACCTGTTGGTGTCTGCAAACAATGGTCCAAAGACTGGAACAGATTCCAGTCTTAATTTAGGCAGAATGACCAGGTGAATTCAACAGGAATTTGGTAGTGGCCAGGTCACTGCAGCCTAATACAAGATATATTTAAGTCAAGGGGATTTTTTTCCACCAGTTTAAACACATTTTGATTTTTGCCCTGAGCCCTTGCATACTGATCCTTACATACTTCCCAGAAGACTTCAAGGTTTGTACAAAAAGTATGCAATATTAAATAATTTTTTTGTATATAAAATATGAAGAATTCACAGGGGGAATTTTGAATATACTCACACCCAAGTGAAATAGCATTATTTATTTTATTATGTAATTATTTTCTGAGTCTCCAAAGACTGAAAAAGAAACAAAAGAAGACTGCAGATGATTATAAATAGGGCTAATGCAGCTATATTAGATTACCACTATGATTTTTAAGATCACATCTTGCTAAAGTTCAATTTGACATATTTGCTTTAAACTTAAATGATTTTGAAAAGATCAGTTAAACACAGAAAATGTGCTTGGCTTGGAAGGAACTGTCTGACTTTAGAACCGTTCCTGACAAAAAATGAGGACTAGATTTTTTGTACTGTTACAACCTTTTCAGGTATTTTTATGAGTTAAACTAAAACAGTTGTGAGTCTCAGCTCTTTACTAAAAGAATAAATGAACGGGTCTTCCGGTAGTGGGCACTGCTACCTTAATTCTGCTCTGATGCAAAGGCCAAATCATTTTATCTGGCCAAATCGTACTAGCTACCTGTTCTCCTGTTTGTCAGGACATAAAAAGCATTCTGCAAATAAACATAAAGCATTTTACATAATTTTTCTATATTACATCTTAATAAGCACAAATGCTTTATCCTGAAAATACCAACGTAATGCTCTCATCTCAGCTAACAGTGGGCATAGAGAACTTCCACATAATATTATTGCTTTCTAACTCAGCTGACTGCTGTATGGTGAGCAAATGCCCTGGACTACAGATCCCTAGAGCTGGATGAATAATGGCAAGTTTGGAAATTTCCACCCTGAAGGTCTTCTGATTAGTGATTAAGCTATAAATAGCACATTGATACATTATTTCCATGTCAATGTGGGAAGCTTATTATGTTGGATTTAATATATTATCTTCATAGTGACATTTAAGTAACATTCCCTAATGCAAATTTAAAAACTTAACAGAGTACAGATGTTTTGAGTACTCAAAACATATATTTTTAATTGTTCATAAATGTTTTAAGTATTGTTTATAGGTAGAAAGAAAAAAAGGCAAATGGATAATATTCCCTACTATAATCCACTGTTAATGTTACTTGTGTTAATTGAAATAGGTTACAACAGTTTCTAAGTAAAGGTCAGAACTTGCTGTTATGTACCGAAACACTGGTCAAAACAAATAATATGTTTCCCAGAGCTCACAGAGATGATTTGGCTATTTTTAATAACCTTCTCTGTCAGTTCTTCAAATCATATTTTACAGTATCTTGCTTTAATCTTACTTGCAATTACTGTGTTATTTAAAATCATATCATGTTGACCTTGGTTTGCTGAAAAAAAAAAAAGAGCGATGCATTAAAAGGTAAAAGAGGCTGTGTGGAGATTTCAGCAGCCTTCCAGTATCTGAAAGAGGCCTGTAAGGATGCTGGGGAGGGACTCTTCATTAGAGACTATGGTGACAGGACAAGGGGTAACACATTCAAACTTAAACAGGGGAAGTTCAGGTTAGATATAAGGAAGAAATTCTTTACTGTGAGGGTTGTGAAGCACTGGAATGGGTTGCCCAAAGAAGTGACAAATGCTCCGTCCCTGGCAGTGTTCAAGGCCAGGTTGGACAGAGCCTTGAGCAGCAAGGTCTAGTGTGAGGTGTCCCTGCCCATGGCAGGGGTGGTTGGAACTGGATGATCTTAAGGTTCTTTCCAACCCTAACTATTCAACAATTCTATGATTATTTTGCATTGGCTATACCTCATACAAGCAAACAGATACTCAATTTTCATACTCCAGAGAAGCATTTTCAAGATATGGGCAAGAAAAGCATAAATGCATCAGAACCAGCTTTACAACACTAGCTATTTATCAGTTCACTTTTTAAACCACACAAAAGAAAAAGCGACCTCATTTTACAAAGAGAAGTTACTCTTCAGAAGTGAGTTCAATGTTCTTAATAATGATGTCAATATTTCATAATACCACCACAGTCTGCCATGCAGCAGAGTTCCATTATATACTATTGGATTTGTACAGTTGATTACAAAAGGATAACTAAGCTAGGATGACTAAGTCAAAAAAAAAAGGGGGCTTGCAAAAAGTGACATGCTCTGAAGTATGTTTTAGTCATGGAGGGATGATATTTAATCAGAGTTTTCTTTTAGAAATGTAATCAGATTTGTTTTCACACTTCAAAGCACTTTGCAAAACATGTTTTACAATTACAATATACATTGCTGGGGTTTCTTCCCAATCAACTTTTAAATCTGAATATGCCATACCAATTTTTAGCGACCAGGGAACTAACTAAGAAGACTCCCATGAAGAGCAGGCTGGTTCTGGCTGGAGCACCTTCTGTATTTATTTTTTTTTTGTTGCTAATGTCACAAAACAGGCACTGCTCATTATCTACATAGAGCTGCTATTAATCAACTATATTTAATGAACCTTATATTTATGGATGGGCCAGTGGAAATATTGTTGACTTCCCCATCTGCAGATAGGTTTCATGTGTTCAGCCAATTAGCAACAAACAATACAGAGATAGCGTTAGAGTTAAACACACCCAATACAGGACTAAAAGAGAGCGATCTGCTACCTGACCAAGACTTTGGACTCTGATCACATTTTTTATCATGTACAAATATATTTAAATATATAAATAAAAACTGGCTAGGTTTTTTGTGTTTGGTTGTGTGTGTTTTTTTGGGGGGAGTCATTAATTACACTCCTTGTTGCAAAAATTCAGCATAATACATTACGTTTACATCTAGCTTTCATTCGTTTTGAGGTCAAGAAAAATTAGGGGAAGTTTCACAGACTCATAAAATCATATAATGGTGTGGCTTGGGAGGGACCTTAAAGATCACCTAGTTCCAAACACCCCTGCCATGAGCAGGGACACCTTTCAGTAGACCAAGTTGTTCTAGGCCTCATTAATATGTTCTAGATGTAAAATTTAACTTTTTAATACTTCCATTTATCTATTTATATACAATTTTAATAAATCTTAGACTAGTTCCTTCATTATCATCGAATCAATTTTTAATGGTACATTTTAAATCATTTTGAAGGCATCCAGAAGCTGCAGAATTACTCAGTCTAGAGACAAAGCTTTAACAAGAAATCAGGAAAGAATCAAGAAGATTGGTCCAATAGAAGAAAAATCATTTCATGTGATTATATTAGAATCATCATGTTTAACTTACCATGTGTTCTGGGATATTTGCATTTCTGTTGATCAGAAATGTAAAACAGTTCACCCTTATTGAACAGTTTTCACTGCTTTGCTGCCACATTAAGAAAAATAGGAGACGCTTTTATTGAAGACTCAGCAACTGTCATTTAAAGAAGAAAATCACACAGGTCTGTGACAATGCACATCTACCATGCTAGCTGGCAGGCCCAGCGAGCACAGTTCACAGACGCTGACAAGAAGATACTGCTTACATGTTTGTATTAGCAGTCGATGTTAGCCACTCCCCGGCCAGGCCAATGATGTCCAGCCCTGTGGAGAGCTGATTGAAAAAGCGAGGATGACCTGTAAAGAGAATTGAGAGCAACTTAAAGCAACTCCACCGGTAAACGTCAGGTTTCAGATTTTAAGCGTCCAACCATTCTGACACAAACGATAGCTTTGCAGTTGTGACACACTCGTAGCAAGGTTTTCGAAGCAAGTCCTGCTTACGGGGAGACCTTTAACGGTCTTGTTCCGAACTTGCAAAGCCACTTGGGGTAGGAGCTCCTGCATGGAATCATTAGCGTTTAAATTAAAAGACAGCACCCAGGAGCCGACTGAGCCCGTGAACACTTCCGGAACCCGTGCAAGGGCTAGACCAACTCCAGAGCCGCCCGTGCCGACCGGGAAATCGAGCTGTCAGAGGGAGACGGGGGAAGTGGCGGGTGTATTTGGCAGTGACAACTTGCAGGGGCTGGGGACATTTGCACCTGAATAGGGAGAAATGGGAAGGCTCAGCGCTGCTACAGAGACTGCCCGGTAGGGGAGGGGTGCGGAGGAGCCGGTCCCTTGCTGAGCCTTTGAGGGGAGGAGGAAGCTGTCATGATTTAGCCCTTGCCTCAGCTCTCTTGGGAAAGGACATGCAGATGACACGCTGGGGACAGCCCAGTCAGAGCGCGGGGGTCAGCGCTCGACGCCCGGAGGGACCCTGTCACGTCGCATCTGGCTCATCACGGGGAACATCAGCATCATTTGACATAAAGAAATAAATGCAATTCTGCTCCCAGCGATGTCAGA
This sequence comes from Psittacula echo, assembly GCF_963264785.1. Lineage (NCBI taxonomy): Eukaryota > Metazoa > Chordata > Aves > Psittaciformes > Psittacidae > Psittacula > Psittacula echo. Next base: position 66,117,928 of record NC_137743.1, on the reverse strand, counting down.
GGGGAACTTTGGAAGCGTAAGCCTGCCGGCGCTGCCACATCCCGGCACATCCCGAAGAGGATGTTGCCACGGAAACTGTGGGACACGGGGCGGAGGGGAGGGGAAGCGGCCGGGCTGCTCGTATCCCGGGAGCCAAGAGGTTCAGGGCTGGTCCCACGGATACCACTTCCCTTCCTCGCCATGACACGCAGTTTGGGAAGTTATTTTAAGAGACATTTCGCTGACACCCCGCAAAGCTGTCAGCGAGCCTGAGGTATCTTGAGGCTGGGCTGCAGACTCAGCTCCGCTGGCTTCAGAGGGAGCTTCGCCCGGGGAGAGAACATGAGCCCGGGAAGCCAGGGCGTGTGTTCTGGGTCATTACACGACCCGGGCAGCTCTCCTTTAAAACTGCACCAGGTGCTGCTTTGAACAGAGCTTGTGAGAGACCGGATACCTGTACCTCAGCTCCGGGGGATGGGTCCGGCCGGCCCCGCGAAAGTTTCAGGGAACCGATGTCAGCATGAGCCACAGCTGCCTGGCCAGAGGCGAGCAGACAAAAGCCTACTGCTACAGCTCCCAAGCAGCGCTTGCCGAGCCGAGCAGTGCCGAAGAGGGCAGCTCGCTGGGCAGAGCTCAGCTCTGGAGCAGGACTGGGGAGGGCGGACACGGCCTCCATTCCGTTACCGCCCCAATTCCCGACATACTTGATTAGGGCTTTTTACCAGTCGAGCTTTCCGCTGATATATGATTAAACATTTCAGGCCCAAGAACCTGAAAGAGTACAGACTTTGCTCTAGAGCCTGGCTCACCCAGCAAAAGAAGTGATTATAAAGGGGCATTTCTATCTGATTCAGAAAGACCTGGACATGGGGAGGGGGGGCTCCTGGCTAACGGGCTAAAATCCACAGGGTTCCTTTATTGATGATTCCTAAGATTTCAGTCTATTTTTCATTAAACGTCTGGTGAACATAAAGAAGAAAAACTGCAAATTCAGTGTCATTTATGCCCTCATTTACCTAATGATATTGCTCCCCGGAGATACAGACAGCTCGCATTTCATCAAGTGAAAGAGATTACGTCTTAAAAACTTGTTTCTGGTCTCTGCAAACAGCACTGAGCCCTGGCCGCCGGGGATGGATGGAGCATCAACAACTTCAGTTTCTGAGCAGAGACCTTTTCAAGCGCCTACAGACAGCCCTGGACCTGAGCCTCCAAGGAGGCAGAGTCGAAGGCGTGGAGAGAATGCGGACTCCCTTCACTGTGGGTCAGAGAAAAGCCCCTGGAGAGACTCTCCAGAGCAATGTGAGAGAACCTACCTACCTGTCCTCACTCCGTATTTCAGCGTGTCCCGGCAGTCCACCAGGATCTGCTCCAGGGACTCCGGGTTGTCCGACAGCTCTAAGTTGAAGCCCTCCATGCCCTCCAGGAGCTGGTGCGGGTGGTGGAAGTCCAGCACTTTGGTGGATCTATCAAACGTTTTCCTCACGTAGTTGAGGAGGATGTCCACAACCTCCAGCAGGAACTGCATGGTCTGTTCCTCGCCATTCTTGGCGGGCAGCAAATCTACGTGATAAACCAGCTGTCAGCGCTTGCTTTGGGAGCGAGAGGTGGAGATGAAACTGCCTCGGCCGCCTGCCGGGTTTCCAGGACCTGGATGGCAGCCGCGGCCCCGGCGCAGGCTGTAGCGGGGCGAGTGCTCTGCCCCGCTCCTTACCCAGCGAAAGAAACACGCCGCTGTCCCGGGGTGCCGGCCCCTGTCCCTGCTGGGGAAGGGCGAGCGCCTACGGGAACAACGGGGGCACCTCCGAGGCACCCGGGCAAGAGTACGCCCTGCAACGCTAATTCTGTGCGGGGTCAAAAACACCCCAAACCCCAACTGCCTTTCTCCTGCACCGCTTCCCCCCGCCGCCCGCGAAGGGATCCATTTCACTTCCCCACCCTCCTGGTCCAGTTCCAGCAACCACAGTCGGCTTCGCTGCTATTTTACTGAGGAGGAAGCCCAATATTAAATGACTGTCCTCCCGGAGACTAGATCTGGAATGATCCCGGAGGAACAGCTGGAGCTGAGCTGCGGGGGATCAGCTCAAAGAACGCAAAACTGCATCTTAAGAAACTTGTACACATCGCCAGGGCGGCTGTCAGCAAACACGCACCCAGAGCCTCATTCAAAAAACAGCCAGGCTAAATCACGGGCTGAACCTGGCCGCGCTTCCAAGGGAGGTGACAGCAGACTGCTAAGGGACGTGCCCGAGCTGGATCAAGCAGAAACTGTGAAGAGTGTTTACCTCTGGCATACAGATTGGAGAAGTCTGTCTCGGTGCGCCGGAACCTGGATTCCTTCTCGCTGTTCTCGCACGTCAGCAGGCTCTTGGACGACTGCCTTTCCTTCAGGGAGCTGACGATCCGGCTTTTGTCTTCCAGGCTGTTGGTCCTTTGCAGGAACCCTACATTGTTATTGCAAGGTGCACAGGTCAGAGTTTTCTCACTTCCCAACATGTTTAGAAATACCCGAAGCAGCTCGCTAGACAACAGTTCTAAGCGATGTTGGATCTGAATCTGACTAACGAGGTCAGGAATAAGAGTATTTATGGGGATTATTTGCCTCAAGGAGGGAGAGCTCAAAATGCCATCAACTGCAAAAACGCAACCATGCAAAAAAACAAATTTTCGTCATTTAGTGCAGTGGTAAATTCTTATTAAGTCGATCAGACAGATTCCACTTCAGTAACCAGCCACTGGAAGAGAGTTCAGGATGAGTCAATGCTATTTCAGCCTGCAGGCGAAGTTTATGGACCTAACAGACAGGGGCAATGATGTGTGATTAAAATCAGGGCCACTTTCAGTTCTCATGATGGTGCTCTCACGCACAAAAGGCAGGAGAAAGAACAGCCATTCTGGAGCAGCCGTCCTGAGAGCTACAGAGCTCTGAGGACACCGGTGGCACCCACCAACAGCACTTTCCAGCTCTCCGTACCTAATGGCACGTGCCCAGGATTTTCCACCTAGAAAGATGCTGTGATACTAAGACCGATCACGCCCGAGGTGCCAGGAGCACCACTCTCACCGGAGACGCAGCCCTGGCGCCCAAGAGGCGATCACAACTGCTGCTGTATGTGCAGCGGCAAAAATAAATCCCTTCACTCCCAGAAATAGGGCGGTGGGCACCACGCAGGGCTTGTGGCGAGTAACCAGACCAGACCACTTTAATAAGGCAGGGAGAACATTTCGTTTTCAGCATCTGACCCATTAAACTCATGCTCATTAAAGCATGCATGGTGTCCGGCTTTTCTTTATTAACGAAGGCATCGGATTTTGACCTCCCGGGCTGCATCAAGCGCGCCTGAACGTTTGGAGGAGACAGAACGGCAGCACCAGCTTCCTTTTTTCTTTCTTTCTTTTCTTTTAAAACAAGTAACAACTGAAAGCAACGCTCGTCGCCGCTGAGGATATTTGCCAGAGAGGACTACTCGAGGAAGAAAACCAGCGCCGTAAATCCGTTCACCCTTGTCCGGCGATGCTGCTTCTCTCCAGCACGCTCTGCTTCCCGACCAAACACCCCAACCCCCCGGAGCCCCGGCAGCGAACCGGGGCTGCGGGCACCTGCAGCCGGACACTGAGCTGCTGGGCCCATGTCCCTACTCAAAAGGGAGTCCAAATGCGTCTCCAGGAGGGCAATTCACAGGCAGGTTTGTCAAGCACAAGCTTTCAGTGAACGTTCCATATTTTGCCTTTAAGTAGTGATCCTCTACTGATTAGTTTCTTTTTACGATGCTTTTAGGAATACGAGTTACAATAAAAAGAACTCTCTTCTTGCGTAAGTTAAGAGCAGGCGTCTAGGATCGATTACGTTTCATTTTGTTTTACTTTTGTTCCTACTGCTTTAACGGCCCTCGCAGTGAACACTAGCTCCTGCAACAGCTACGCGGACCGGCTGCTAGGGAAGCAGGTTCAGTCTAGACTGAATTCCGGCACGATCTTCTTGCCCCAGTTCCTGTGGCTTCAACTGGCATTCTTTTTCCATTTGTCTTTCTCTTAGGCTCTCGCTGGCAATGCTCAGCGTGAAGAGTTATGGGAGACCACCACAAGCACAGGAGCGCTCCCCGCCGCTCAACCGCTGCCCTTCTCGGCGCTGAGACACGCATCCTTCGGAGGCTCCGGTGGGAAAGGAGCATGCAGCTCTTCGGTAACAGAGAAGGGCTGCAGCTGCCTCCGGTTCGGCCTCAGAAAGGCCGGGGCTTCGCTGAAAGGTCTGGCTTAACCAGAGACACGCCAAGGAGGCGGCGGCGGCAGCACGCTGCGGCCACTGAGCTCGTTGCTCGCCCAAAAGACTTAGCGGCGGTTCTTCCCGCGGGGTCTCCTGGCCTCATTATTATGTACCGAAGTCGACGGGATCAGCTGGGGCTCGGAGCGGCTTCGCACGGGACCCGACAGACCGCGGATGTGCGCGCCCGCGAGTGGGGCGTCTCCAGAGCCCTGAAGGAGGAACTTGCTGCCGACCAGCAGCGGCTTGCTCGGCCACGGATAACATGTGCTCGCCCAGGTCCCTCGGCCACATCAGTACCTCAGGGACCTAGAGGCTCCAGTACATGCGGAGCCCGGCGAGGACATTCCTGTCCCCGGCTCTTCCCCGAAGGTAGAGGCCGCTTCTCAGTGCAGACCCGCGCCCGGCTGCGGGGCAGCGCTGCAGTCCGCCCTCTTGGGATGGGATCCCCGACTGCAGCAGCGATCACCTTCGTCTGTATCCCAGGTGAAAAGTAAGGTCGGTGTAGGAGAGATCCACCAAGTAGCAGCTCCTGAAACAGCAACCGCGCTGCTTGTCCTGTAGCAGCGGGAAGCGCAGTCTTTCCCGGAAGCCGCCACCTCCCGCAGGTGCTCCACAGACAGGAATTCTCAGCGATGCGCTTTAAGAGGCCGAGTTTTTAAAAGCCGACTGAAGCAGGCTGGTGAAGAGGTTTTTCGGTCTTCAGCGTGACCACAAATCCGGCGTGACTTCAGTTCGGCCTCACAACCCTGCGGGGGCGCCGAGCCAGCTTCCGCGGCAGGGATGGCCCCGCCGGGCCCCGGTGCATGTCGGTGGGCAGCTGCAGGAGATCCCGGTGCCCTCAGCGTCGTAAATCCGACTGACTCCGCAGAGGAGCCGAGTTTCTAACCTACATGGCTGCTTTTGAAATCCCTCTTTCTGCGTTGCTCGCTGGGCCGGGAACCATTGGCTGGCCGGGCCGAGCAGCTGAAGACGCACCTGAGCAATTTTACTACTTCCAATATTTCCGCTGGCGCCGAGCACATGCCAGCAGGATTGGTCCAAGGAGCAGCAATAGTTGTTGGGGTGGGAGTGAAAGGTGTAGCGAGCAGCTCCAGACACAGGGGGAAACCTGACATACTTCGTGCACCGTGACAGTTCATTAAACCGCTTTAAAATATGTTCCCTTTTCTTTTAAGCGGATACGTGCAGAAACGAAGAGCGTGGGGGTGTGGCAGCGGCTGGGTTCTTTCTAGACGGTGGCCTTCAACCAGAAAGGAAAAAACCTAATCCTCAAATCGGTCAGTTGTTCGAGAAGAATTAACATACCTCTTGGATACGTAATTACCGAAAATGTCAACCCCCTAATATACAACACAGGTGGAAGAACGGACTCATTGTTCAAGACCTGCCTTGTCACTGAGCTCAACCCTTATTTAAAGTTTGCGTTCAAAATGAATCGATTTTTGTGTGATACACACAGCAAGAACAAAATTCCGCGGCGCCTGATTTCCTATAGCTTTGTGGCTGCGCCATATTTAAGGTCCTGAATGATGCCTTGTGAAAGGTAAGGACGAGGGGATATCATCTGTAATAGTCAAACGTCAACTGGTTTAGCATGTTTATTTAGGATTCCTGGCAACCTTAAGATTTGTCTCTATCTATTTACCAAAGGCAACCTTCCCTCTCTGTCTTTGTGAAGGTGTTACAGATTCAAGTGGGAGGGCTCAGAAGAGCGAATCCAGTGGTCGCGACCGAATGTGATTATTCTCAATACACAATCACTAATCAGGGTGTACTCTTCGCGCAAAACAGCGTGAAAAAAAAAAAAAAAAAAAAAAAAAAAAAAGTCAGCAAGGGAAACCAGAGCCAAACCCACAGCAGACCTGCTTGTTTTAAACTCCATCACACAGCTTCTACTACACTCTCTCCTGTCTGTCTCATCCAAAATGGTGGGATATTTCATTTGCAGTGTATTTGAGTCCATCGGGCGAAACCGCTCTGTCCCTCCGTAATCCTGGTAGTCTAGCAACACGGAACAAGCCTAACGGTGCGTTACTTTATCAGTTCTGCTTGCCGGGCTAAATTAAAACGATGATGAAAAAGCCCATCGCTACAGCCACTGACTAGGCTGGTAGTGAAACGGTCCATTAAACCCAGATCAGGAGCTATTTATAGAACTAAGCGACTACTCGTTAATGTCGCCTGCGGGTACCAATGAAATCGCTAATAGACACAGGGCTAAACATTCCCAGCTTGGTTCTTTTCCAGTCCAAACTTCCAGGTAATAAAATGTTTGGCAAATGAGCTTCGACTCAGGCAAGTAGGGCAAGAGGTTTAAATATATCTTTGCTTTGAAAAAAGGCCCGTTTATCCCACGGACTAATTTCCCACCCCCCAAAAGAGGTAGCTGAGGAAAATGGGAAATAATTGCTATTCATAAGGGGCAGGGGCTACGCTGAACAATTCTGCCCATCACAAACTGAAGATTTGACTGTCTGCGAAAGTGAAGGCGCTACTGAGAAATCTGGAGAAGGAAGACAGCTTGTTATCTGCAAATGAATCTCTTGCTATAACGTTGCGATCTGATTGTGCATTTGTTTTCCTTCCTGCATTTCAGTGTCTGCACGCTGACTGGCTGCCAGTGCTATCTTACCAGCACAGCAAGCTGACGAATTGCTCTTTAATAAGGCTCTCGTTAATCTTTTCCCCCCAGGAGATCCGTATTTTCCAGTCAGATAAGGCTGAAAAATTTCAGACAGCGAGAGGCGGTCAAACCCCCGGCTCGTTCCTCGCCGCCAGCCTCCCCGACGGGCCCTGCTCTTCCCGCCCCCGGGGTGGCTCCTGCACACACACACACACACCCCTCGGTTAATCACAGGAGGGGCGGCGGGGCCCGCAGCCAAACTTCCCTCGGCGGAGGAGGAAGGCCTCGGCCAAAGCAAATCCAAAGGGGTGAACGGCGGCCGGTGCCAGCGGCGGGGCCCGGGCCGCCTTGCGGCCGGCAGGGGGCGCTCGAGCCCGGTCACCGGCGTTGCCCCGACCCGCGGAGGGAGGACCGGGGGCCCCGGAGCGAAGCATGGCGGGGAGGGTTCCGTACGGCGAGGCACGGGCGGACTTACCGCATATCTTCAGCCCGATCTTCCTGGTGCATCCATGAGCCACGCCGCACCACGAGTCGTAAGCTGGAAGAGAAGACAGAATCGTTCCGCTGGGGCGGCGCGGCCCCCCCGCCGGGAGGAACGGCTTCTTGCGAGCCTGGCGGCGCCGGAGCGTGCCGGACGCGGGGCCGCTGAGGCCCAGCTGACAGCGAGGTGACAGGCTGGGCCGCCGAGACGAGAGGGAGAGGCACCCGGGACCTGAGCATCTAATAATTTACTGGCGGGGCTCCAGGGAAGTGGCAGCTTAAAATAAAGTGGCGTGAAATGGGGTCACTAAAGAGTTCAGGAATTAATTGGGTGAAAAATAGTATTTGACTAGATGATCGGACTTGCATGACTAAACCTCGGATGGACTCACGAGCCGTCGACGGCCGCTCTAGGGACGCTCCCGGCCGGGCCCCTCCTCCGGAGCGCTCTATGCTCCGCGACCCGACCCGGGCCGCAGTGTGGCTGCCCCGGGACCAGCAGCCCTTCCCCCGTCGGCCCTGCATGGCCGAGAAAAAGCCGCCTAGAGGCTCCTGGACGGGGGCAGCGCCGGGGTTGCGGGTCAGGCTGTCACCCCCGGACGCCGCACCCCGGTCACGTCCCGGTCGGCCCCAGCCCAGCCAGGGAGAAGTGGGAGGCGAAGCTCGGGGATGAGATGCAGAGGGCGTCGGGCACGGCACAAGGCACAGCCGAACCTCTTCGGGCCCTCGCCCACGGCCCCGGGGCAGCCGTGGGTCGACAGTGGCCGCAACGGAGCCGAGAGGGCGGCCGGGGTGTGTGTGTGTCGCTGACGGGGCCGCGGAGCCGAGGCAGTCTGAGGGCGTGAGAGGGGAAGACACAGAGGGGCTGGGCCGGAGCGTGGAGAGTCCCCGGCGGAGGGGAGGAGCGGACGGGCAGGGCGGATGAGCCTTCTCGGCTGGGCGCTGCCCTCCCAGAGGCGAGAAGCCCGGGCGGGCTGGGCAGGGAGGGGTGCTGCTCCCAGGTGCGATCTCCTGTTTAGACGAGTTGCATTTAATTCGATTTCTGCGTGTGACACCTCAAGCCGGCGGCAGCGGTGCCCGACACCCTGCCCAGAATAAGACCGGTGCTGCCGTTTGCCCACTCCTTCGCCCCTTCCAGCTGCAGAATAATAACAATAACGGCCCTTATGCTCATGCCTCATAGTCCTTTCAGGGTAAAAGCTATTCCCCGCTTTGCTGTGCCTGACAACCTCTCATTTCTTACTGCTGCTCTTTGTCTCTGAGGCTTTATAGCATTGAGCTTCTTTTTTATTTATTTTCAGTAGGCGACGGTCTGAATTGCCTGGCGGGGCTATAAACCGATTCTCTATCCACCTGCAGCAGCCTCTGCTTCCCACTCACACCTCAATAACTCAAGGCGAATTCAGAGCAATTAGCAACAGAAGGCCTTGAAAAGCTACAATTAGCATCCAAATTTCGCTTGATTACAGGCTTCAGCGTAGGCTGAAAGGAAGCTGCAGCATTAGCATTTATAAAATATAAGGGGGGGAACACCCGCTTTAAGCCACTTCGCCCTTTAACTCATTCTTTTCTCCACAACCTGCCTTACAACATCCTGATTTTTTTGCCATCTGGGGGGTTCATTTTATCGTTTATATCCCTCAAATGTGTCTGTAAGATAAAGGCAGCTCTGGCCGTTGAGGTGAGCTTTTCCTTCCAGCGTGTTATCCGCCACAGACCAACCTCTCCCGCTCCCACCAGGAAGATGGTTTCTTTGTGTAGAACACTTTCTGCACCTTGCTTAAGGGCGCGGAACGGGGCTTCTCGGATTTATCGTTTTGTTTCGAAATTGGTCTTTCCCAGCCCAGGTGGAGGAAGCCTCCAAAACACTTTAAACGAGGAAAATATTAAAACCTACTTGTGGGTCGTAAGTTAGTCGGAGCGGGGTCCGGAGCGTCGTTGGAGGACGAGGGAGCGGAGGAAGCCATCCCTTCAGCAACCCAGTCCCCGGAGCCCGGGTTTCCTCCGATATTCCTTCGAGGGATGGAATTTGCTGGAAGGAAGAAAAGGCGGTTTTAGAAGTCTAGTCTCCCGGAGAACCACACCGGAGTCCTGTTCGGGGGCAGGCGGCGGCGGTCTGCAACGCAGCCTCAGCCGCAGAGGTCCCGGGCGGCGACGGGACGGGAAGGGAAGGAGAATGCCTCGACAGCCGCAAGAGCCAACCCGTCCCTCCTCTGGATGCCGAGGCGCTCCCCCCACACAGCCCGCGCCTGAATGACGGATTTAGCAGAGCATGAAGTCTATCGCAATTATATCGCTGGCCGCCGAGCAAAGCAATCACCTGACTCGCGTTGGATGGAGACCAATGTGCAAAGCAGGCTTCGAAATCACCTGCCCAAACGACCTCAATCCAAAACGGAGCCCGTTTCTGTGCGTTACCATCCGAGCCCTAGACACACGCTGGGCTAAACGTTCAGGGAAGACTGTCAGATAAACCACCGCCACCACAAATGCGTGTTTTGCCCAGGTCCAACAGCAGGCACCACACAAATGTGTATTTGCACACGCATGTTTCAGCAAACGGGGACAAACACACGCTTCAGCACTAACCAGCGCTCGTCCGCGCTGCCTTCAGCGGCACAAAGGGCAGGAGAAGGCATGTCTGTCTGGGGAAGGAAGGTGCTGGACCAGCTCCTCGCCAGATGTTCAGCTCTTCCCTGGCCGACACCGCGTTTCAATAACCAGTACAGAGTCACTGATCGAAATTTGCCGGGTCAGCGCCCCCTCACCTCTTTGTCCCCGCGGCTACCCGCGATTTGGTTTATTCCCCTTGTACAGAAAATGAAGGTTGCGGTAACGAACAAACGCTTCCTTTGTTAGCGGCTTTTTCCAAGTCTGTAGCTAGGGATTCATTTCCACTACTGAGCGGATTTACGCCCGCGTGTAAAAGCAACGGATCAATGATTTCAATGGAAAACAGGTATTTCACTTTTGTAACAGGAAGAAGAAAACAACCATAAAGCAGAAGAGATTCTCTAGACAATGGCTGGAAGTGAAGTAACAGGTTAACGCAATGTCTAAGGCGCTGGCTGTCTTAAAATACCCGTTATCTCTCTATAGGTACGACAGCGACCAAACCCGATTTTAGGAAAAATAAAATAAAATAAAAACTCCAGATCCTCAGAGAGGTTCCCAAAGGTTTGAAAAAATAGGATGCTGTTTAGAGGAGACTTACCGAGGGCACGAGCTGACGCTGGTACTGTCGGAGCCCAGGGAGGCAGGGCGACTCCAGCCTGGGAGCGACCTGCCGCTTATAAACTCAGCCAGACACGACGTCGGAATACCAATCGTGCCGCGGAATTTAATGCGAGATGACCTTTTTTTCCAGAAGTGCTCGGATTTGCTTTTTTAAAAGCATGAATCGCCGGTTGATCTGCTGCGACGCAGGCATGAGTCACAGGGCTGCCGCCACCCCCTCCACCCCGCTCCGCACTAGAGCTGGGGACCGGCTGGGGCGGGGAGGGACGGCCCACCGCGCCCAGTCTGCTTCGCTCCGCGATGGTGGGGCTGCCCAGCGGTGGCGGGGAGGGCACCCGGGCACCCCGGGCAGGGGCCTCTGCCGGCAAGTCTTCAGCCGAGTCCCTTGTGCGGTCGGCGCCGGGGGTCTCCCTCGCTAGCACTGGCGTGACCCAGGGTCACCGGCTGTTAACAGGCGGCAGAGCACCGCGCACCTCAGCGTACCGGCAGAGGAGCCGAACCACCGCCCCGACCGTCCTTATGGCCCCGTGCGGTTCCCCTCAGCACGGTGCGGGCCACGGATGAGCCAGGAGGGGTCCGTGGCAACGGCAGCTTAGCAACTCCCCCATCCCCGGTGCCAAGGGCTCTGTGTGCCCTGCCGGTAACCCCGCCAGCTCTCTCGGACAGCTCACCCCCGCCGGTCCCCCCCTCACCGCCGGCTGACAGCAGCGCCCTCGCCCCGGTGTCCGCCAGAGGGTGGCATAGGCCCGGGCACGGCAGCAGGGAACACCTGGGTTTCCGAGGCCTGCCCTCGGTGCGGCCCTTAGCTTACCATTTTATACCATACACCCTCTTGCTACGAGAAACATTAAGACAACATTTTGTTTTGTACTCCCGAAAACCCCAGATCTGTGTTTCTCCATCCCACCTCCCAAACGTGCTTTGACAACACTGTGCAGTGGCAACATTGGTGCTACATTTCAGCATGTCGTGGTAGCTAAGCAGATGCCTAGACCAAACCCTTCTCACAAAGATGGCATGCAAGGGGCTGGGAGGAATCTGCAGTGAGATGGGAGGAGGAGAAAAAGCCCAATGGAGCAGGAGACTTCATCCCATGTGGGGGATGCTGGGCAGTGCAACGAGCACCAGGGACATGTCCTTGAAGGACTTGAAGGAAGAACAAAAACTGACAAGCCCTTTTTGGAAAGGAGACCAGACAACTGACAGCACTAATAGCCAAGACAAGCGCTTCGCAGAGCACACCTACTGTCTAGGAACTGGGCATGTAATGAAAACATCAACAGCACAAAAGCCAGCTTTTAAACATAGCTCTAAAGGTATTCACAGCACCAGCTGACATGACCTTTTTCCATCTCTTCCTGGCTGTTGTTTTAAAGGTGTTTTCAACAAATTCAGCAATATGTTTGCTCAGTTCAGAGCATGAGCAATAATAAGATAACTGTAGATGATGGTCTTTATAAACAGAAACAAACATTCATAGGAAATCGTGGCAGGGTTGCAGTACAAGGAGTCAACAAAAGATCACGCAAAGAACTCCTAAGCCATCCATCAGGCACACAGCCTGTATGCTCACTCCTTTCCTTCTGCTCTTCCAAAAGTGCTTGTGTCTCGAGTAAACAGACATGATTTAACATCAGCATTTACACTCTCAGAGAAGTGAAGGTCCACTAGGGAAGACACCAGACAGTGAAGACCAGGGGGCTTTCAGCGGCACGATAGAACGAAGAGTCGCTCCGGCACCGCGATGCCCGCGGTTGTGCGGCACCACCCGCCCTCCGCACCTGGGCCTCGCCGCTCCGTTCAGTACCGAGGACAGTGCCCGCCAGCCCAGCCCTGCCCCGGCTCGGGCAGGGGCACAGCCCCGGGGGCTGCGGCGAGGGCAGCGGCCCATGCCGACCCCAGGCGGAGTGGTGTGTGTCTGTGTGCGTGCAACGCCCCCCGCTACCGGGCGGGCAGGAAAATGCCGAAACCAAACCCCAGCAAGCCTGGGCCCGCTCCGCCGGCCTGCCCAGGTGCCCTCTAGATGGTGCTGTCTCTCAAGCGCAGACGCTCAGCAAAGCCGGTCTGCAGAGAGCCCTCTCGGCGGCGGCAGCTTGAGGTCTCTGCTGATCAGGGTCTCCGCTGATCAGGGTCTCTCCTCGCTCATTATCACGGAAGGAAACGCCTGGTAACTCTCATTTGCAACGGACCCCCTTAAAAATCCAACCTAAACCCAAACCACTCCAGCTCTGGAGGCTTCATTCCATACTTGCCACATGACAACTGAGAGCTTTGAAACACCTTTGCCAGATGTACAGGCCCAGGCAGAGCCACTCAGAGAAGTACGAGTTTCAGTGAGAGAGTTCAAAGCTTTCCCCCCAGCCCTGCTCAACCCCTCTTTGCTGGTTTCTCTTTCCATGTATTGGAAAACACACTAGGAAAACCACTGATCCCCAGTACCGGTAAGGCAGCATTGCTCAGACAGATAACACCCGTCACTGAAGCTTATAACCAGTGCATCAATTAGAACTCACTTAAAAAAAGGCCAGACCATGGCATATCAAAAGATACCTCAAAAGTTCACCTCCACCCACTAATCGGATATGCTAAAATATGAATCTTGAGTACCCTGGGTGGGCACAGGAATGAAAATGATGCATTGAATATCTTTAGCAGCAAAGACCAGTTTATGATTATACAGTGTTTATAACTGTGGCTTATTTAAATATGATTGTTGAACAGAGGAAAATTGTTTATTAGTTGTATTGCAGCCCGTGGTTTGAAGAGTCAGTGTTAGGAACTGCATACAGTCTTTTAAGAGACAGGAGCGCCCCTTGCCTAACTGTAAGGAGTTCACAATACAATTCCATGCCCACAGAAAAGCAAATAGGGGAAAGGCGCTGTGACACAATGTCTCGTTTCTTCATGTTCTGAACTATAGACATATTATATATACATTTATCTGCAGGCAGGGCAGTAAACTGGCCTTTTGGTCGTTACAATGATTGTGGTCTTCCCCTCCATGAGTGTTTTCTTTCTGTTGCCTTCTTATTGCCATTTCGTTTGGATTATATTTTAACTAGTTGGGATCATGTATACTCTTTCCTTAAAATTGTATACAAGAATATATACACAGAACACCTGGGATGTTCCTAAAACTGTGGCCTTGTATTTTTATCTTTGCAGCCTGTGATTATTATTTTTTTAATCACACAGTTATAATACTATGTAATACAGTATGCTCGTACAAAATGTATTCGTTGCATCAGATATCTCTTTCTTCTTCCACCATTTCTGGTACACAATCGTCTCATTGACCTGTATCTTTGATAGAATTGAATAATGTAAATGGTAACTTTCCCTAACTCTTGACAAAGGAAAAATTGGAAAACTGTTAGAAACTAAGTATTTCAGAATTTTCCTGGATATCACCTGCAGTGCTAAAACCACAGGTATAAATAACTGTATATATGAAACCCATTCAAGTGAACTTGCCAAGAAAAAATAAAAAACTATTGCTCTACTTATTTGTCCCTGCCCAGAAAATTCTACAGATGGAGATTTGGTGATTACAGATTTATACTGCTATTCTATTGATAACTTTTGTTGGTTTATGGTGCTTGATAAAAATGTATTGAAGGTGAACGATACGTTTACTTTGGGTTTTATGATCAGTCAGTCACTGATGTACCCAACTATCCCATATCTAAGGATCATGTCCGTCACTTGAATGTCAAAGACAGCTCAAGATGAGCTGCCAGCTAAAACACTCAGCACCATGGTGATGAAAGACATTTAGAAAAGTCTAATGTGAAGCACATTGTTTTATATACTTTGTGGCTTCTTGTTTCAGGATGTCCCCTTCCTGATCCATGCTGGCATGTGCTGCTGTCTGTTTTGATCTGCTTCATCTGAAAAACACCCCAAAGAACAACCCACATCCTGAAACAGCAGCAGCAAATCTGAACCCTCAACATCCCCAGGCAAACATGCAAATAAGCAGAGATCCCCCTTACTTCCAAACCATCACAAAATAAACCCCAGGATGGATCAGACAAAATTGCGAAAGTTGGGGAACTGTGATGGTAACATGAAAATAGAACAAAAGTGACAGTACAGCAGGTAAGTCAGCTCTCTACTAGTTTTAGGGAATCGCAACTATTTACCCTGTGTTTGAAGTAAAATTTGTTGCTTGCCTCCCCCAGTAACTCTGTAGAGCCAAGACAGCTAATGCCTGGATTGTTCCCTTGTGATGTGTAGCTATAATTGCTACATGTCTCACTGAATTATATCTTTTTATCTCATAGGAGGGCATCAGTTTACAACGAGAACACACTTAGTAATGAGAGTAATGCTGTTTCAGAAGGTAACGCAGCTTGGCTCTCCAATCTCAGAGTGAATTTGGACTCTGAGGTTATTTAATACACAATTTATTAAAATTAAGCATATTTCATAAATAAACCTCAGGAAACAAGAAACGTGGGCTGTTCTGCTACTTAAAAAAACCACTTGTCAATTCATAACTAATTCTCACATATGGGCTTTCCTAGGTCTCAAAAGTTTTCAGGATCATTACAGTTGTGAACTTAACTAGGGGGTTTCTTTTTAGTTTTCCCTTTTTCTCTGTGGTGAATAAGTCATGTTTTGCCTTGATGAGTTTGTCTGTTCACTCTGAATAGTTCTCAGTACTCTTGAAAATAGTAGGCCACTTGCAGAACAATATTTGAAACTCTCACCCTCTGGTTTCTTTTTACCTACAATATTACAGAAATAAAAATAAAAAACTTTTTAGAAAACGAAGGTTAAATGCACCTGATTGAAATTAAAGTTGTTTAAGCAGAAAACCAATACATACATTTTAGAACAAGGTGCAAACATAGGCATGGAAACACAACCAGGACAGTAGGAACAGCTACAAAAATGGACAATTGGCACACTGTACTCCAAGAAGTTAGATACGGAGTTTGTCCACCAGATAAAACAGATGAGCAGGGAGGAACTTTTCTCTCTGTTTGACCGAGTCGTTCATATTCCTTAATCTGAGTGGATTTCATTCGCACTCTCACAATAAACAGATTCCTATTTTGAGGTACTAGAGGAGTGCACGAGCTTTAAGCAAAGCCAACAGGTATTACACACACCTCTCTCTTCAATATCAGTCTGGAATATTTCCAGAGCATTGAGGGGCAATTTTAAGGAAAAGCCAGATCAAGAGACAGGTGATTCAATCTGAAGACTTCAGCTCCCAAGCAGAAAATCAGATTAGAGTTGTCATGCTATAGACACATATTCAGATCTATTTTTGTAATAAATTTGTGTCCTCTACTTTGGCCCTTCAAAAGTTCTCTCCAAGCCCATATTTACCTAATGCTCTTGATTCCTCTTGCTGGCATTTTGATAGCTGCACTGGAAGAAAATGACCGCAGGAAAAAGCAGAGCCACTGTCATCTAGGGTAGTGTTAGAAACTCAGGACTAGAACAACAGACACAACTAAGCCATGCTATCTTTCAACAATACATGTTCAGCTACAACAAAGTTTTTTAAAGCTTACGCACATCAGATAAATAACAGCGCTACTCTGAACAATGAATCAAGCATAACCTCTTTCTTCACAATCCTAAGGGATATTTAATGTCTACAAGGGTTTAAAGGAAATACCTGGGAAGGGATTCAAGAGAGTACAGTGGCTAGTGCTCTGGTTTCTGACATCCCTGCTCTCTACAGAACAGGTAGCAAGGCTACTTGCACTCCTCTCCAGCTGCAATGAGAGAACAGCAACCTGGGACTTCAGTCTTTAGTGTTCTTCCACCAGACATCTTTTCAGAAAGCAATAATCTCTTTAAACAGAAGTCTAAAATAAACTACACTGAAGGAAAGGTGAGCTAGCAAAAATTTTGAAAGATTTGACTGAATCTGAAGGATTTTCAGGCTCATGCTATTCATGCCATACGGAAAAGCTTAAAGTTAGAGAGGTCTGTTAGTCTACTAGTTAGTATTTAGTAGTCTACTAGTTACTAGTTAGAAAGTTCCTCTGGCCTCTTTGTTTGAAGAAAATGCTGTACAAAGGCTTTCCGGATGTGAAGACTGCAAAAAGACCAATACGTATCTCTTCTAGGGTGTAAAAGAGTACCCTCTGGTATCCAAAACGTTAGACCTGGAATCTGGCTTGTACATTGGTGGAAATTAACCATAAATACCTTCAGATATTAATGTGTCCACTGCATACTAGAGGTGGGCTATTATAATAAAGTGCTGCAACAGACTGCAGTCTGCAGTAAGCAAGACTGGTGTGACTGCACTCTGGTTACTGGTTTTTAACATGTTAAAGATTGCTGTATTTGTTTGCAAGTGATTGAGTTCTTCATCAAGAAACATACAGCATTTAGTCTAGGTGAGTGAAAGATCACTGCCGAAGTGGTCACTATTTGACCAACCAAGAGATCAAGAAACAATGCTTAATAATGAGGTTTAAAAAAAACCCAAACACATTCAGCAGAGTAAAAATTAGCTTAATTTTTTACAGTTATAAATCTAACTTGTGTCATTAGACATAAGAAATTAGATCCAAGGTATTTAATTAAATACTTAAATTCCTTAACATGGGTAAAGACAATCTGGGGCTTTGGTTGGTTTGTTTGGTTGTTTGAAGTTTACTTCCCAGAAAGGCCTGAGAAGCCCTGAAAAGCATCATCAAAAGCCTTCAATGCTTCCAGCAAAAGAGGTAAACATCCCTTCACACTGCTCTGCATGTTCGGTGTTAGTTACTCAAAATAGTGTCTATGATTATCAGTCACTAGATTGATCCTCTCTACAGGTTCGTAATTCTGAATTAGTTTCAGTAAAACTTTGGAGCCCTTCAGAGACCCTCCATATTAGCCCATTTGTCTTTGCTCATGCTTTTCTGTCTAGTTCCTCAGCAACAGTATGTTACACAATTACCCTTCTCTTCCACTTTGCAGTAATTCTCTACAAGAAACATGAAGAACAAGAATATGCCAGTAATGACAGGGACTCCAAGAATGACCTTAGATGCCACCGAGATAGAGACGTACCTTGTACAGAGATGCAGTACTGGAGAACTGCAAAGGCATCTCTGCAACACAGGAAGATTTCTTCAAGCAAATTAAATCATCTCAGAATCTGTGGTTTCATGTCCTTTAAGGTGCTGGGGTTAAACAAAGAAACAGACACTGCAAAGCTGAGCCCTCTTAAGAGTCACAAGTATTTAATAATCATCTTCTCTGTCATATTTACCCAAAGAGATTGTCCTCGTTAATTACTGAAAGACAAATAATACAAATAGAAATACCACAGCAGCTACAGGTAATAAGAAACCACTAGTTTTCTTATATAGGCATATCTATCTAGGCATGAGAATAGTAACCAATTATTTTTCCAAGACTTACAAACTTAGATAGCATAATTATTCCTTGAGCATTTATTTTTCATATGAAAAAGAACATGCAAAACGTTTATTAAATAACAGAGACATCACTGGTAAATATTTTTTTTCTTACTCTGAGGTAAAAGAAAGATATACTCTTAAAATTACAGCATGAAACTGCTACTATATAGTCTTAAACATTAATATCAGGCCCTAGAATTTCTATAGTGAACAGTGATAGTAAACTTTAATGTCCTTGTGTGTTTGTTTACTCCTGCCTACCCCAGAACAGCCTGTTAGCTATGTTTGGTTTTCATTAGTTGACTTTACTGACTGTGATTACACTCAGTCCAATTCTCCATCCCCATATAACTTAAGGTTTTGCACTTACTTAAGGTTTTGTTCTTATTGTTTTTAAGAAATAATCTGTAAATACAGTAAGAGCTTGGTGCAAGCCTTACTCGCAGTAGCATGGCTTAAAGTATTTTTTTTGTTTTAAAACAAGAGAATTGCACTCTCAGTTGAGCTAGATGCATATCTTTTTACAGTCATGCCAACAATTTATGTAAAAACTTTTAAAAACATTTAACTTATCTATTTCTTTCAGCATTGTAACATGGTTCACTATGTCCTCACCAGGTGGATAGCAACTGATTTGAGGTAATACATGTGGCAGACATCCCACATAGATGTCTGCATTAAAAATGGCAGAAGATATTAGCACAAAATGCAAACCATCTTGAGTTTATATATCCGATCTATTCTTGAGATACTCTACTAAAAGGGAACTCTGCTCTCAAGAGCATATCTGAATAGTTTTAAAGTTTTAATGCCAGTCCAGAAAAATGAGCATATTTATAAAGTAGGAAAGAATGACTCCTGGTCTATGATTTTTCCCTGTCATTTTTAAAAGCATGAATATGGATTAATTTAGGTCTGGAGCAAATCACTTTCTCTTAGGAAAAAAATCTCAAATCAAAAACCCCAAGTAGTAGGAGCTGAATGATGTGAACACTAAAAGGAATATTAGTTATTCAGGAATCAAAACCTCAAAGAAGGTTGATCATTTTCATTCCTTTCAATTTAAGTGAGAAGGGAGGCGCTCTGCTTCTGTCTGGAAAGCAGCTGGATTGCTTACCTTTTATCCATTTCTAGAAACTGAACTTTTGCTCTTTCTGTAGCCTAGCTGTGGCCAGAGAAATAGCTGAATATCTGCAGTAACTTTATTAACAGTCTCAATCCTATAATCTCTTTATGCAGATCAAACTTGACTTGAAACATCACCAGTTGCTTATGAATGTTTCACACCACAGTAACAGCTACCATCACTACTGTAGTTCATGCCATCTCAGTCTATAGCTTTTATAAATGTTAACAATAAATGAATACTAAATTGGTACAAGTCACAATCTTATCAGTTTTGTAGATTTTCTGATCAATTTTACAGCTGGCACTTACCCAAAAGCGCTATATGGTTCATCTCCAAATCTGGACAAGAGACTTTCACTGAAGTTATACATTTTTACAAAGACTTCAGGTAAGGCTTTTCTGTTGAAATATTCTTAACAGCTATTTCATTAATGTCAAGGCTATAAAAATCACAACAATTTTCAGCAAGCCATGTTTTAACTTTAAGACAGCATTTTGGTCACCCAAAACTGTATCATCATTTTGCAGAACAGGGAGTTTTATATAATCATGCTAGAAGATTCATTTGCCTGTTAAGGTATTGCAAAGGAATGTAGGTCCTAAAATACTATGTTTTGCTCAACTGACAATCTATATTGCAGTTTCCATGTGACCTACTGCTCCAGTGGGAAAATGCTTTATCAATTACTTGTGCATACATCAATGTTGCATGTGTCATCAAATTACACAATGAGGTCATTTGAAGGTATAAGTTTGAAAATACTACAAGGACTACAAAATTTCTAAGAACTGATATTAATGTTAGTAAAGACTACTGAAATTTGTAAGAAAAATTATGATTAGACAGTATACTTCAACGTTTCTGTTGGAGAATCAAAATCATCCACTGAAATACTGTAGAATCTCCAAACCTATTTTTCTCAGAATCATCAGAACTTCATTTCATTTATCATTGCTATTTGTGTAGCTCCTACTCTTTATGTTGCTTTAGCTGCTTTCATTTGTTTCTTCATCACTTGTTTCTTCATCATCTTCTCTATCTCAACTGGTAAATTTCTGTACTTCTGCCATAAAAATACACAAGATCATTCATTGATGCACAGTCTTTTATATTAAAAAGTTAAAAAGAAGCAAGCAGAGCAATTAGTTTCACCTATTTTCAATTAAATCATTAAATACTTATTAATGCTTTCTTGCAAGTGGAGAAAGCCCTGTGTGTGGCAAACTGCAGTTAAAACTATGAAGTCAGCCGGTATCCCGAAATGTGCTGTGACCATTTTGCACTTGGAATTGGCTCAACATAGCTCTAAAACTAGCACAGCTGGTCACCAGAAAATCACTCACTTATTGGAGTATGTTCAGATGGATTAAGCCACTGTTAAGCTTCTTTGTTGTTCCTGTTTCCTGTAGCTACACAGCAGCAAGAGAATGGAAGATTCCCCCTTTCTCTACCTCCTGCCCTAGGTTTCTTTGCAGCCTAATTGATACAGGACTAGGAAGTCTTGATTATTAATAAGTGATGTAAGCTAAAATTAATATGCAAGAGAAGAAGTACATCTAAACCAAGCTTGGGAGTATTCAAAGACTGATTAAACTGATCTTTGTAACTCTTTCCTTCTCATATTACAGAATTCATAGGCACTTCTTGAAGTTCACATCCTTCAGCTTCATACCCATTTCATGGCAAACATGGCTTACATTTTGGCACAGTTATATTGCCATGATCACAGGTAACAACCCAGAGCATCATAGAATCATAGAATAGTTAGGGTTGGAAAGGACCTTAAGATCATCTAGTTCCAACCCCCCTGCCATGGGCAGGGACACCTCACACTAAACCATGCCACCCAAGGCCTCATCCAACCTGGCCTTGAACACTGCCAAGGATGGAGCATTCACAACTTCCCTGGGCAACCCATTCCAGTGCCTCAACACCCTCTCAGTAAAGAACTTCTTCCTTATATCCAATCTAAACTTCCCCTGTTTAAGTTTGAACCCGTTACCCCTTGTCCTGTCACTACAGTCCCTAATGAAGAGTCCCTCCCCAGCATCCTTGTAGGCCCCCTTCAGATACTGGAAGGCTGCTATGAGGTCTCCACGCAGCCTTCTCTTCTCCAGGCTGAACAGCCCCAACTTTCTCAGCCTGTCTTCATACGGGAGGTGCTCCAGTCCCCTGATCATCCTCATGGCCCTCCTCTGGACTTGTTCCAACAGTTCCATGTCCTTTTTATGTTGAGGACACCAGAACTGCACACAATACTCCAAGTGAGGTCTCACTCACGAGAGCAGAGTAGAGGGGCAGGATCACCTCCTTCGACCTGCTGGTCATGCTCCTTTTGATGCAGCCCAGGATGCAGTTGGCTTTCTGGGCTGCGAGGAGATCTTTTTGTGCATCTATCTGGGGTAGTTTAAAAACCAACTTCGTTTACTAATTTTTATATATTCTGTGCTGAAAGTTCCCTGCCCAAGTGCTAGAAGTTTTCTTGAGCACTAAAGTGCAGGGTGACCCAGATTAGCTTAAGGTCTTTATTGATGCTTTGGGCTAGGGTAGTTGATACTATACTGAGACCAATGATGGAAGCTCCTTTGATCCATCCTACTTGTTCTGAGTTTAGAAGACTGTTTTCTAAATTTGTAAGGAGATTTCTGACTGTCTTCTTCCTTCCTTAATACACTGTAGAATGAATACTTGCAACTGAACATTAACAACTAGAGACTGTTTACTCTGATATTTTATAGACCAAGGCAGCCTATTTAAGATGCCAATAATCCAGATATATGTATTTTCTCAATTGCTGGCTCTTTAAACACAAAGTGAGGTTCCTATTGGTACAATAATTCTCAGTGTTTATCTGTGAAAGGCAAGAATGCCTCTACAATAAATATTGTAGTTGAGATTCTCAAACTTGCCCATCAAAACATTTTCTTCAAGAAGTGGAACCAATGTTTTTTGGCTCTTACATCAGAACTGCAAGCTGACAACATAATATATTACAAACATGTATATGATGACAAAACAAACAGAAAAAACCCCCAGAAATAAGTCTGCCACTTATCATTCATGAAAGTGCAATTATATCAATGAAAAGCTTTACATATACACACACCAGAAATGGATATTCATCATCTGAAGAATATCAAGCTTACTGTTACAACCTGTCCTTTGGGTAGTATCATAATTTTGAGTGTCTGCAATAAAAAAAAAAAAAAAAAAAAAAAAAAAGATCTCAGCTAATGGAATTAATAATTTCAGGTAAAACTTTAATTATAGAATTAAGGTGGAAAGGAGATAAAACTTTAATTCTAGAATTAAGGTGGAATGGAGACAAATGATTTTCAAGAGTAATAAAATAATAAAGATCTTACTTGATATCAGCATTACATCATAAATAAGAATAACAAACAGAAAATTCAGATACCAGGTTAAACCTGAAAGAAACCCAACAATAGTAAGACATGAAAAAGCTTAAATATGATTCTACATGCCACATGCACACATGTACCATAAAGTGAACCAAACCAATTGAATTCAAAAATTTCACATGGAAGAATAATTTTGAGGTGAAACCTGCCCTAATGAAACCCCAAAGATTCAGGCAGATAGTGGCTGTGCAATTGTAATTTTTCATGGTATCATACAAAATTCACTGTTCTTGTTATAGCAAAGTGCCTAGTATTTTGTGTTTTGCCATCCTGCCTCTCCTTCCTTCTCTATTGCATTTTCTACAAAAAACAATTAAATGAGTGGAAATGAAGATTCCCTTCCCCATCCTGAAGAACAGTGAATGCAGGACCATCCAATGAACAGGGAGCCAGGACAAATCAGCTGAGGTCACTTGGAGGCAACAACAGAAACAGAGATCCAAGAATGTAATTCTAAAGCCAGCTGTGCAATTAACTGATGGCAAGCAGGCAGGCAAGAGAGGAACGATTCTAACCCAAACAACCATGTGTCTGAGGCCTCCAAAGCTGCACTGCTTGGCAAACATAGTGAAGTATATAAACATATTTATCATTGGGAGTTGCTGCTGAGAAATTATGGCAATAACTGACAAAAAGTAAAATTTTCACCAATGAGTATTTTTCACTGTAAGCCAAACTCACATATAAGCCTAGGTCTGGGAATGAAAGGGTAATTAATACTGCTGACAAATCGTGACAAGAATTAAGAAGTATTCTCTGCAGAATTGGTGCCCCAGCTTACCTGAGTCCATAACACTTAGTCATGCTGTAAATTTGTTATTTTAGTGAAGGAAAATTTACTTCTCCCAGTAATTCTATTGGTGCAGTAAGTTTTCCCTCTTCATTTGCACTTTGTTCATTGCTACTTTCTTCATCATTATTTGATATTTGATCATCATTATTTTGATTTTCAGTAGTATTTGGTTCAACTTCAGCACCAAGTTCATTACTGAATGCTTTCTTATTGTTCCTCCATTCTTCTTCATTTGAATTAAAAAGGTAAAATAATCTATTTAATGACAACAATAACCCTTGCAGAGCATTTTATATGTCCAGATTAACTCCTAAACATTTATTCATTAATAGTGACCACTGATAAGGTCTTTTCTTATATAGTTTAAAGTATTTTCTATTTAACGATTACATGAAAAAGACTCCTTTAAAAATTTTAGTTAAGAAGAGTTTGTGAATTTTAAAGATATTAACATTATACCCAAAGAAAAAAATAAAAATCTCTTACTACAAGAATGCAATGGGAATGAGATGGTGTCTTCCACTAGTAATTCCAAATGCTAGCTGTCTAAACCCCTCTTGTCTTTATGCACACCTGATTTCAAATGCAATACTCCTGTTGACACACAGGACAAAAAGCTGAAAGAATATGTTCCTCAATTATTAAGTTTCAGACATTAAAACTCACTTTTAGGCTACAAACACAATTACATCACTGGACTCAGTTTAGTGATATTAATTTTACCAAGTTTGTCCCATAATATTCGGTTGCAAAGAATTTTTTGCAAAAGTAGGCATCGAAGAATACAGCAGCAAGGGAAAAAATAAAGAAAATGTGAAATTTTGTATTATATGAAAAAGTCAAAGAACTGATGAAGACCAGAACATATTTAAGAAAAGAAGTTGCAGTTCTAGTGTAACAATGAGTTATACAGATTAAAGGACAGAATTGACATCTTTAGATGAAAAAAACCATATTGTTCACAAATAATTTTTTTTCAATCATACAATTCATTTTCAGCACATATAAAAATGTACTGGTCAAGTCAGAAGAAAATGCTAACTTGAAAACAGATCACAAGAAAATAAGTATGTACTTAAGACTTTGTTTCTCATGTATGTTGTTTCAGACTTCTAGGATAGCTTAAATTCACTGCAATCTTGAGGAAATGTTCATATTTATTTCTCTTCTTTATAAGAACGAAATTTGCCTTTTTTCTTTTTTTTTCCACAATAAAGTGTTTTGTCTTTAATAGACTGCATTAAGCCAAATTTCTCCCTTTGAACCTGTCTGTTGTCAATGGATAGCCACACACTAAAGTTTCCCAAGAGGCTTGTTTTCGAGAAAGTTTGGCCCCTTGTTCCTTGAAAACTCCAGTGAAAGGGAACATCTGCTGTCAATTTTTAAAAACAGCAATTTCTCAAAAATTCCTTTGAATATTTTGGAAACAAACCCTTCACACAAGATGGCATTTCAGGTGAGAAAAGCAAACCAAAGTATTTCCAATTTACTGGCTTAGGAGGCTTCTCAGCATGTTGAATTATAGGCATCCCTCCTTGGGCATCCAACCCTTCTCCATAGTGGCTATTTATTTATCATTAATGCCAAAAAGGAAAAAATCCCTGAACTCCTCTGTAGAATTTCTTTACACTGGCCAAATCTTGTCTGCCACATAAAGCTATTGATGCGCTCAGAATTTCAGACTCCCCAGCTTCAGAAAATACAAACTTTATTCTGGGGCAATTATTCTGTAGTGTGGCTGCCATCAGGTGCTAGCTCCACATCAATCTAGCTAGAGGGCTACCATGTACTTACTGAACTCTGTTAACACAGGGGTAAAAGACAAATGTTTTGTTTTTTTTACTACAACATAGCAGACTATTCCCTACAGAGCTATATTCAGGAGATGACAGAACTAAAAAACATGGTTCCCATTGCTTGTAGTATGTTTACAGGCCAGTGCTTTACGGAGAGCAGCACTCAGCACATGGGTGAGACTTTCTCCATAAAGCCAGACAAAAACAGATGCCAAGACAGCATACCAGACCTAAGGGAAAACCAAATTCTTTGCATAACTGAGCTTATAAGTTGCTTATATGATCTACTATAAATCAACACATCATAAGTGTCTCAGCTGAACAGTCACCCCTACAGATCATAGGTAGGTAAATTTAAGTAAGTACAAATTGTACCTATATTTTCTCATACCATCTGGGGAGGAGTGCTGGATACATTCTTATTTTTCACACTTTTGAATGAAGCATCCCACATATATTGAAAGAGATTTTCTGGGGGGCAGGGGATAAACAAAACATATAAATGTGAGAAATACTAAAAATACATCATTATTCACCAAACTGATCTCTAATGAGGTTTTACAGCCACAGCAAAACAATATATCCTGTGATAACCCTATAGCAAGTATTAATTCTCTATAGAAAACCAGACTGGCTGAAAGATTAATATATGTGAAAAATGAAAAAATAGTTTTAGGCATAATATGATGCACTAGTAACTCACTCTTGAAGCTGAAAATTCCTCATTTATAAAGTATCAGAGAGGAACAGCCATTTAGCTTGCTACCTTTCTCTTTTCCTGCTTTCCACTAAGAAAAAGAAATTTTATCTTACATTTTAACAAGCCTTCTACTATCCACGCTTTTCAAGGAGTATGATGAATAATGAATTTCTTCCCTGTGATTAATTTCAAGGGAACCCAGATCAAAGTTGTGTTCACTGACAAAAAAAATATGGTTTTACAGTAGCTCCAGATTTTAGAGTATGCTTGTTTTTAAGTCATGTCCAGTAGACAAAGCCACATAGCTCGAACCTGGTTTTCTCTGGCTGTCTGAGATGCTGTTTTTCTCCCCTCTGTATTTACCCTAGGCAATGGCAGATCATGTTGACTGCAGCTGCCTCATCTGCCACCAGTCTGTCTGGGACACCTACCATGTATCAGAAGGAGAAGATGCAACAGAAAATATATAGTTCTCGGCACATCTTACTAACCCGCAGTTCAAGACCTTGGCCATGAACAGGTGAAGGGAGGAGCCACGGTTAAGGTTAAGGAGCCACTTTAAGTTATTTGTCACTGTAAATCTTATAAGTAGATCAGTATTACCAGTAGCTTCCACAGACACCAAATCACCATTGGCATAATCAAATCAAACAGTATTTATGTTGTTGATTATAAGGGTGGTGAAAATAGTACTGCAGACAGACACAGAAGATCCAATGTGAAAGTTCATGCTACAGCTCAAAATTCTAGTGTTCTACAAGGGTTCCCTTCATCTTTCAAATACAAAACAACAATTTTAAAAGTCCAAGTGTATGTGACATGATGGAAACAAGTTTTTTTAAATAGAGCTTAATACCCACCCTCAGAGTTTCTGCATAATGGTGCTCACTCCAGAAGTGTATACTGCTTCCAAATGGAACATACAAACATTTGAATCATCATTTATGTCCAGAAGAGGTACTGCCTGAGTAGTTATCAGTCTCTTTCAGTGCCATATGCAGTCCAAGCAGAGCTGGGAGCTGCTCCTACTTTTACCTCCATATGGGAGAAAGCAGCAGGGCTGGAGGTATTCCTTCTCCTGTAAATGCTCCTGTAAATGTTCCTGGTGCTGCTTTGTTACATGTTTAATGTGACACATGAGCAAATATGAGCCAGGGAACCCTTAAGCAGTTCAAAGTAGCAGGGGTCACGCATAGAAAGACAGTAGACATTACATGTCATAACCTTAGTGAACTGCACATATTGTTTCATGTCACACTACAGACAGACTCTGGTTGGTTGGTTTTTTTTTTGTGTCCAGAACGTGCTTGCCTGAAGTGAGTATTCTTTTCCAGATAACCCACCTGGACAGCCATACAAACACAATAAGCAATGCTAGGTCTGTAGTCTTAAGGGATACAGAAGTTCATTAACTGAGTAAACAATGTTAAACTTCAGCAAAAATACAGAGGTAATGAAATTACCAATTAATACTGGAATGTGTTAGTCTAGTATACACATCACAGTTAAATAATCTTCCTGTACCTGAGCTGAATGATACAGAATAACTTCTTTTTAGTCTACCTGTACATATGCAGAGTTATACAACACACTGTCTTTGCAGCAAGAAATGGCTTCCCTGTAAGACATGGCAAAAAATCATATTTCTGATTAGCATGATATCAGAATAAATCTAGATGTACACCCCTGAAGTCCTTAGTATTATCCCAAGTTTACATTAGCACAAATAAGTTGCCATTCTGACAATTGCAGATGAGTTTACAAATACAACCTATAAATGAAAAATATTATTTCTAAGAGAGTCATGAGCCAAGAAGGTGAAAAATACCAAGATTTCAGATTATCTGAAGCAAAAAGATACATATTTCAGTTGGTAAGATTTTTAGATTAAGTATCAGGAAAAAACCCACACAGCTTCATTATAATCAAACACTAACAGGCTACTCAGTGAGGCTGTGAAATCTCCATCCCCATTCTTGGAAATATTTGTTTCTTCACTGAATAAAGCCCTGAGCAATGTAACTTTTTGAGTAGGGCATTGGATCAGATGACCTCCAAAAGTCTCAAGACATGTATTATTCCTAAATTCATACACTTCTATCCAAGAATACAAAAATCTGAGTCAGTGTTTGCTATGTGCACAAGTTCAGTGCAAGGATTCTAGAAAGTACACTTTCGATATTGAAATTGCCTTTACTCTGCCTTTCCTAGGGAGCAGCAGAATCTTGCCATAAAGCATGATTCAGATGCACTGAAGTAACATGTTTCACGACATCCAGATTAGCAGGATAAAAAAAAAGCACAGGATCTGGTTTATTTTGGTATCCCTACAGCTTTCTCTTAGCCTTACAAGAACTTTGGCTTCAGTGCTTAAGGTTTTCAAAGCTTGAAATACAATATAGAGCAAAAGCCTGCACACATTAACGCCCTTGATAAAGTTTCTGTTGATGCTGGGGCACAGAATCAGCCCTGGAGATACATTTTCACAGTCATTTTATCAATTATTGTTTCCAATTATAATGAATTTACATATTGTATACAAAACAAAAACACGTTACATTTATCCATGTTTATCTACAGTAATAAAAGTATTTTAAAAATTAACTGAGAAGCCACAGAACATGAAGATGGTAAGTCCCTATAATGTAGTTTACCCGATTCTAATAATATTTCTTTAATTTGATCTAAATAACAATGATGCTAAGTGAACCACAGGTTATAGAGTTCACCCATATATTTCCAGTCTTTCAAAATTAATTGGGTGACAAATGATTGCATTATTGAGCTCTAATTGCTTTAAAAAGCATGTAATAGATCAGCTGCAAAACCAAAGACATCTTACCATGGTACTGCTTGAATTGATTCAATAGCTACTTCTGAAAAGCAAATACACAACAGCTGTTTCACATTTTTGTTCACCTGATGCAAATTTTGTTCCTCAACTCTAAGATTTCTTTTAAGTTGAAGCTGTGTGGTGATCTTTTATGAAGTTCCACTTCAAGTATGCAACTACTGAATTGCTCAACCCCATGTTTACTTAGGTTTCCCTCAATAAGTAACAAGTATTTTAAAGGAAGTATTGTTTTAAAAGTTAGTATTTGTTAAATAATCTATCTTTTGGCCCCTAAATACATAATTTTTCATTTGTCTATCTGTTCCCAAAATAGAAACAGTAACTTTATAAAGCTTTCATTTCCTATTCATGGTATTATTAAATGCCTGAGGCAGTGAAGATTTTCAGCAACTTTAACACAAACCCACACAAAGATACAAATTGAAACTTTGGCATCATTTGATCTATTGCATGAATATTCACAGCAATGGATTTTAAAATATCATCCAACAGAATATCTGAATAAGAAATTAAATTAATCTATTGCCACGAAGGAGGTGTATATTTAAGTTCTGGAGTAAGTTCATGCTCACCTTCTTGGTCTGTCCTTTTTTAAACAATTCTACCTTGTAGAAAATAAATTTAAAAAAACCCAAAAACTGTGGGTTTTGCTTGTTTTTACCGCAGACTTCCTGAATTTGTCCAAACAGATATGCAACATCAAAGTGCATAGAGCACTTTTTTTTAAAGTCGTGGGACAGCATGTTTTTACTTAGCTTCAGTTAATGAAGCAATTAATTTATATTGACTTCATGCCTAATTCAAACAAAGAAAAAAACCCAAACCAACAAATAAAACAAAGAGATCCAGCCAGGATCTCCCCAGTGTTTTCTATAAGCTCTTGAGGTGGACTTCTTCCCTGGGATCTCCATCTCTATTAGAAGTGATCTATCCAGCAAAGCACTGACATATGTGTCTATGCTCCACCCAATTACATAAACAACTGCAGTACGTTCTTATGCACTATAGAGATCACTGAAATTTAAATGTGTACTTGCATGAATTTCTTTGTGGATTCCTTAGTAAGCAAACCACATCAATGCTACTATTATGCTCTTTAGCATTTATGAGGTGCTAGAATTTGTAATTACCATTTCTGATTTTCTACTTGATTTTCTACTGTTGGCAAACCTTCATTGAACAGGCTGATTATATAGTACTGGTGGATCATCACAACAGAGCAATATAGTACAAATGGATAAATATTGTCTAATCTATACTCTTTTTCATTAGAGAAACAAACAAAAAGAAGCTTCTATGTTGTAACTTCCACATATCTTTAGCGCCATTTGAGGATCTTCTTTGCTACATCTTACTAAAATCATGTCTGAACCTACAAGTTATTTCACACCTTGTGTAAGACAGGTAGCTTGGCCCATCCCTTGGATAAGAGCAGTTCCAAATTTACCTGGGAGAGAACAGACAACATACAGCTCCTCCTGATTCACTGAGCCATCACTAGCATTCAAGGAGAGCAAGTGGGAACAAAAATACCTCTAGAAACAGTAAAGCTGTAGGCCATGCAGTCCCTTTTCCAGTCTAGCAGAGCCCAAACCAGTATCTAGGAAGGGTTGTTTGACATTTTATGGCTGCAAAATTGTGAAGTTCTTCAACATGAGGAGCAACAGCAGTATTTGGAGTTGTACAGCAAAGAGACATCCAGAAATTACTGCATATTCAAAATCAAAAAGATTTATTGCACTTTCTCATGTACTTAGCCTAAAAAAGCCTTCAGGAGCTACAAAAACCTACCTTCTTCCTCAACTGCAGCTGCAGCATCACTTACATAACTACATAAAATCAAAATTTAAAATCTGAATGTAAAAGGTTGAACAGATGTGAAAAAAAAGCTTCAAATTTGACACATCACAAAAATTATGCCAAGTGCAGTAAGTACCATACTTAACCTACTTTGCCCTTCAGAATGTGCACTTTTTATTATAATTCTAATTTGGTCCACTGGGTGGATTGCTCCTCTTTTATCCACTAGGCTTGATCAAATCAGTGCAATAGAAGAACTGCTGATGCATGAAATGATAGGGCAATGTAACCTTGTCATGGAGTAATATCCCTGCAAATCACAGTAAACAAATAAAACAATTCATTCTATATGATCTAGGTATTAGGCCTAAATTACCAAAACCTAAAGCAGGAACACTTTTATTTAAAATAAAATATATTGCTGCATACTCTTGTATGAAAAACTCATTTAAATAACCTATTAGCGCACAATAAAGGGGGAAAACATTTACAAATAAATGGTAGCTGTAGGGGCTATTACCAAATCTCCTTCATCTGTCACTGGACTTTGCCAGATCAATGTAGCTGATCTCTTCTTATGGTCTTTGTAAAATTAAAGCTTTTAAAAACTTTCAGCATCAAGCTGTGTCTTTCTTTTCTTATCTTGTCCATTACAGGTGTCTCTGGAGTAAGTTTCTCTAACCAGCAGGCATGGTACATTTAGCACAATTTTTACATATAAAAGTTCTCTTTTTTGCAATTTATATTTTTAAATTTTTAATTAGTTTAGCACAACAAAGTTAGCATTACATTGTTAAAATTTCCATGTACTTAAAAAGAGATTGGTCTATGAGATGACTCATCATCATGTAAGAAAATACCTTGTAAGACAAGTATAATGCTAGTAAGTGAAATACCACCCCAGTAGTCACATGCTAAGACACCATCCTACAAAGCATATTGGAAACATTAATATGTGATTTTATTCTTAACAGAATTAGATGTTCTATAAGGATTTCTGCTGTGCATTGCTATTAACACAAAATCTTTGTTTAAAACCTTCAAAAATAAGCTATACATACATTTGTGTGAGCATATACACACTTTTTTACAGACTACAAGTGGTAAATACAGGAGATTACAAGGCTGGCATTGTGTAATTGTGAGAGTATATGCTCATACTGGTTTTATGTAGTGACAGTAAAACACAATTTAAACAAAATTTAAATGGTATTTCTAACCAGAATTTCTAATCTTGAATGGTTTCCTGTATGTGACAACTGTATAGAAGAGAAATTATGTGTCCTACCAAGTATCTAATGTGTGCTGATCTTCTGAGGTGGGTGGTTTTTTTTCTTTCCCAAAATATCCTTAGGTAGTTCTTAGGTAGCTATGGTGATACTTTTCTTAATTAAAAAGTGTTTAATTTTATAAAGAAAAACAGAGAAACTAGTGTAAACTTCAGGAATCAGTGAATGGAAAAAAATGCACATTATTTTATGTAAGACAGTAAGTAGTTAAAAATGCATCTTATACATAACTGTGTAGTTTAACATGAGAAAAGTGAGAAATAATTTTAAAGTCTGAAATATAATGTTTATA
Organism: Psittacula echo; assembly: GCF_963264785.1. Taxonomy (NCBI): domain Eukaryota; kingdom Metazoa; phylum Chordata; class Aves; order Psittaciformes; family Psittacidae; genus Psittacula; species Psittacula echo. Next base: position 66,085,885 of record NC_137743.1, on the reverse strand, counting down.
GTTAAACATTTAACATGGGAAAGAGGTGTTGGGAACAGGTGTTGAAAAGATTTCTTTTTTCATGTGGGACACGAGGGAACACACACGTGTTCCGTGATAGATATCTCAAGTTGGGTACTTCTGTCAGAGAAATTTTTCACAAAGTGGATATGTCAGCTATACAATATACACTGTTAAACCAAAAGACAATGCTGAAATGCCATTATTAGTTTTAAGCAGGTCTGCCTGGCCACACAACAGACAAGATGCAAATATTAATAATATTTCTTCAAAATCTGAACCAAAATATTCTATATTAAGATACACTACTTATGCTCTTATAATGAGCTTAATAACAAACACACTTTTCTGCATGTTAACAAAAGACTTTAAGTTAGAAACTCTTAACCCTCCCACCCCCATAATCTGTAGTCACAGATAGCTCATAAGAAAATACACCTGGACTGATCACTTCAGGTGTTCTAAAAACCTGAAAAATAAAACTTAATGTAAAAAACCAATTTTTAAACCACTTTGGTGACCATATCTACTATAAAATCCAGTAGAGTTATCTGAAGACTCCTATAAACAAAATCAGCTGGGTTTCCATTATTCTTAGACAGAAAGGGCCTATGACACAGTAGCCATGTGCAAAAAAAATATTAAGAACATTCAACAAAAAAGATCTGCAACTTCTCTGGGTCAAAAATAAAGCAATTTTGTGGTCAGTCTTATGAATACATACATTTTCCTATAGCATACACATCAGAAGCTGAAGAACAAAAAGCAGAATTCCTCAATACAAAGCTGAAGAACAAAAAGCAGAATTCCCCAGCACACAGTAGCAGTGCATCCTTCAAAACAACAGACCAATGTCTCCCCACTCTCCTTGCCAGCCCTGGCATTTATAAACGTTTTCCCCTCACAGCTATCTCACTTTGAAGCAGCTAAAGCAAGCTGTATTTGTTGTTGAGTTTTGGCCTCCCCTCACAGAAGGCACACAGCTGTCAGGGAAGCACAGTGTTTTATGTTTGAATTCCATTGCAAGGCCAGACCCTGCTCCCTTGAAAGTCAGAGAAAGTTTTCCCTTTGACTTAATTAGGAGCAGAAAGAGGCCTTGAGTAGCAAGTTTCTTCAGCAACATCTATATTTCCATGGAGCAAAGTGACAGAAAACAGTGCTACCACCTGAAGAAGTGGCCAAAATTCAGACATCTCATCAATAACCTAGATGCAATCCTACTTATTCTCCTGACAATAGACAGAAAAGACCACTAAATACCACAGCAGATTTGATTAATTACATCTGATTAGCAGATTTCTCTACAGGTACCTGTAACTATATTTAGCAGTTGCTCCACACACTACACAGCCTCTCTCAGAGCCTCAAGAGCAGGCAGAAGCACCAGTACCACATGGCTGCCACTCTTATCCTTGCCTCATTTTCACCTGCTGTTACTTTGTGCACCCTGGGAACTGATGAGATCCCATGCTCCCTCCTGCTCCCTCAGGTAGGTTATATTCCAGTTGACTCATTCCAGCTGGGTCTGGTTCAAGAGTAGGAATGAACAGATCATAGAATCATAAAATCATAGAATAGTTAGGGTTGGAAAGGACCTTAAGATCATCTAGTTCCAACCCCCCTGCCATGGGCAGGGACACCTCACACTAAACCATGTCACCCAAGGCCTCATCCAACCTGGCCTTAAAACACTGCCAAGGATGGAGCATTCATAACTTCCCTGGGCAACCCATTCCAGTGCCTCAACACCCTGACAGTAAAGAACTTCTTCCTTATATCCAATCTAAACTTCCCCTGTTTAAGTTTGAACCCGTTACCCCTTGTCCTGTCACTACAGTCCCTGATGAAGAGTCCATCCCCAGCATCCTTGTAGGCCCCCTTCAGATACTGGAAGGCTGCTATGAGGTCTCCACGCAGCCTTCTCTTCTCCAGGCTGAACAGCCCCAACTTTCTCAGCCTGTCTTCATACAGGAGGTGCTCCAGTCCCCTCATCATCCTCGTGGCCCTCCTCTGGACTTGTTCCAACAGTTCCATGTCCTTTTGATGTTGAGGACACCAGAACTGCACACAATACTCCAAGTGAGGTCTCACTCACAAGAGCAGAGCAGAGGGGCAGGATCACCTCCTTCGACCTGCTGGTCACACTCCTTTTGATGCAGCCCAGGATACGGTTGGCTTTCTGGGCTGCGAGCGCACACTGAAGCTGGCTCATGTTCATTTTCTCATCGACCAACACCCCCAAGTCCTTCTCTGCAGGGCTGCTCTGAATCTCTTCTCTGCCCAACCTGTAGCTGTGCCTGGGATTGCTCCGACCCAGGTGTAGGACCTTGCACTTGGCATGGTTAAACTTCATAAGGTTGGCATCAGCCCACCTCACAAGCGTGTCGAGGTCCTTCCCTCCGGCGTATCAATCGAACCACACAGCTTGGTGTCATCGGCAAACTTGCTGAGGGCGCACTCAATCCCACTGTCCACGTCACCAACAAAGATGTTGAACAACACCGGTCCCAACACTGATCCCTGAGGAACACCACTCGTTACTGGTCTCCAGCTGGAGGGAAGGATCAAGCAGGAGGGAATTAAAAAGAAAGGAGTAACTCTAAACTTGGCACAGACTCAGAATGTTGAACCACATCTCTTGTGACAAACATCCATCACCTGATGCATACAGGAAACTTGACAGACCTTGTACGTTGTCTTGGGAATATATATATAAGCCCATAAAAACATGTTAAGAAGTTTATCCTCAGAGAAATACAGTATCAGAAGGGCTATCACCTTTCAGATGTTAACATCTTTACCATTTTCATGTTTTGTAGGATGCAATAAAGGGACAAGATGAAAGTCAGGACTACCTGCTTATCAAATCCCATTTTATTCTTTCAATTAAATCAGCTTTCATGTTACATAGGCATATAAAAAGATTTGGAAAGAAGTAAACCCATATATTTTATCTCACGCCTTTAACTCCGAGGTTTTACACTAATGGAAGAAAAGCTGCTCTGGATTTCACATACCATGCTTCAGCCTATGGTGACATTTTACAGCCAAGGAACAAGCTCTGAGGAACACAGCTCTGAATGGAAATGCTGGTGCATGTCTGAAACCTTCAGAAAAAAAAAAAACCTAGGACAACACCAGAGTTTACACCACCACAGTGAAAGATGAACAAGCCATGGTACAGAAATAAAAGCTAGGAGTCTTGATACCAAGTGACTTTTTTGGGAAAAAAAAAACCAAACCCCCAAACCAGTGTTGAGGAACTTGGACCTATGGTTCTGTGAACTGAGCTGCAATTTACTGTAAAAAAGTATGAGATATGCCTGAAATTCCTGTCAGGTTTATGCTCGCAAGTCCCCACAGCTCCCACCTGCCAAGGCAGCACAGCGGAGCCCACTTGAGGGAACATCTCTCCAGCGACAGAAGAACGATACCTCCAGTACCCACCTCTCCCCTGAGAGCATAAAGGCAACCTTGTCAAAGAAGCCATGCCAAGGGAGAAGACGGGTTAGCGGCGTGCCCAGGCACGGGGCGCCGCGGGAGGAGCCCCGGGGGCTGCACTCAGGGCTGGCACCTGCTGCCATCCTGTCGGGTCGGGTGCGGGGAGAGGTGTCAGGGGTGCCCCGGGCCGGGCCAGGCCGGGCTGGGCTGTGGTCCGAGGCGCTGCTGTAGTTCGCGGCTGCGCCAGACGGGTGTGCACCCGAGGACCGCAGTGTGAATAGGCTGGGGAGTGAGATGAGACACAGCTCCGCACCACTCCTCAGCGTTAAGGGGCATCCAGGGAAAAACGAGGTGGTTATAAAGTCATCATGTCTTTCTTTTCAGAGGAGATATAATCCATCCTTACAAACAGCTATCAGAATATGTTGTGGACCCACAAAGTGTAAATCCAGACATAAACGGATGAGACAAATCTGTGATGGATCGGCCTATCTGTGACTATTAAACACAACAAACAAAATGTGATTCCAGCTCAGGAAGTTTCTGAGGCGCTGTTCCCCAGAAGCTGAGAGGCCATGCCAAGGGGAATATCTGTTTTATATATGCCTTGGTTTTAATCCACTTTCCTTAAGCATCTGTTACTGGAAAACAGGCTTCTAGGTTAAACAGACCTTTGGTCTGGCTTATGATAGTTATGCATCTCCATTGTGTTTACCATTTCCCCTGAGAAAACCATTTCAAGCCCCTCTGTTCCTGCTTGCCAAAGGAAGGCACGTGTAGCAGGGGCTCTTCCTGCATTCTGGGACTCTCTAATGATTATTTGGTTGGCTCCCAGGGCATGTGCAGTTCTGCAGCTTCCTTAAGGGCTTACACACACACACATATGCTCCCAAAGGCACTGAAATGATTTTAAGCAGATGTAGCTGGGACACTGTTAGGTCTTTCCATAGAGCATTACAGTGGAGTGAGTAAAATACTCTGACCCCAGAGGCATGAACTGGAGCCCTCCTAAGAAGTAAGAAAAATCTGCATCTTGGTGGAGAGATGTTAATAAAACCCTAATCATAGAATCATAGAATCATAGAATAGTTAGGGTTGGAAAGGACCTTAAGATCATCTAGTTCCAACTCCGCTGCCACAGGCAGGGACACCTCACACTAAACCATGCCACCCAAGGCCTCATCCAACCTGGCCTTGAACACTGCCAAGGATGGAGCATTCACAGCCTCCCTGGGCAACCCATTCCAGTGCCTCAACACCCTCTCAGTAAAGAATTTCTTCCTTATATCCAATCTAAACTTCCCCTGTTTAAGTTCTAATCCGTTACCCCTTGTCCTGTCACTACAGTCCCTGATGAAGAGTCCCTCCCCAGCATCCTTGTAGGCCCCCTTCAAACACTGGAAGGCTGCTATGAGGTCTCCACGCAGCCTTCTCTTCTCCAGGCTGAACAGCCCCAACTTTCTCAGCCTGTCTTCATACAGGAGGTGCTCCAGTCCCCTCATCATCCTCGTGGCCCTCCTCTGGACTTGTTCCAACAGTTCCATGTCCTTTTGATGTTGAGGACACCAGAACTGCACACAATACTCCAAGTGAGGTCTCACTCACAAGAGCAGAGCAGAGGGGCAGGATCACCTCCTTCGACCTGCTGGTCACACTCCTTTTGATGCAGCCCAGGATACGGTTGGCTTTCTGGGCTGCGAGCGCACACTGAAGCTGGCTCATGTTCATTTTCTCATCGACCAACACCCCCAAGTCCTTCTCTGCAGGGCTGCTCTGAATCTCTTCTCTGCCCAACCTGTAGCTGTGCCTGGGATTGCTCCGACCCAGGTGTAGGACCTTGCACTTGGCATGGTTAAACTTCATAAGGTTGGCATCAGCCCACCTCACAAGCGTGTCGAGGTCCTTCCCTCCGGCGTATCAATCGAACCACACAGCTTGGTGTCATCGGCAAACTTGCTGAGGGCGCACTCAATCCCACTGTCCGTGTCACCGACAAAGATGTTGAACAAGACAGGTCCCAACACCGATCCCTGAGGGACACCACTCGTTACCTGTCTCCAGCTGGACATCGAGCCATTGACCACAACTCTTTGCGTGCAGCCATCCAGCCAGTTCTTTATCCACCGAGTGGTCCACCCATCAAATTGGTGTCTCTCCAATTTAGAGACAAGGATGTCATGTGGGACAGTGTCAAAGGCTTTGCACAAGTCCAGGTAGATGACGTCAACTGCTCTGCCCCTGTCCATCAGTTTCGTAGCCCCATCATAGAAGGCCACCAAATTGGTCAGGCAGGATTTCCCCTTAGTGAAGCCATGCTGGCTGTCACCAACCACCTCCTTGTTTTTCATGTGCCTTAGCATGCCTTCCAGGAGAATCTGTTCCAAGAGTTTGCCTGAGGCCCAAGAGCTGAAGGTGGCAAGATGTGATTCAAACTGCACTGTTCTGTTGCTACTGGCCACAGAAACCTACTGCATCAGCTATGTTGACTAATGTGCCACGTATCCCTGGGCAGATCCTCAGAGCTGACCCCATCTTTTTGTGAACCTTTTCAGCTGAAGTATTGGTTACTGCAGTCGAGTTCAAAGTGATTTCCTAATAACTTATTTTAAATGAAAATAAGATTGATAGAAGTCAAAATGTAAGAACTTCACAAACACAAGTTAGAATTCTATGATTCTATGAATCTATGAATTTATTTGTAGGATTCAAACTCTAAAAATTCTTGCTATTAATCATCATTAATATAGGTCTAAACGCATCTCATACTAACAGGCATTAGTGACATATTCGATTTACCTGGTTAGGATTAATAGAGGATTAGTTTTCTGATCAGCAATTAAAAAAGTGTTGCATCTGTCTAAAAACAAGTACTCCTTTCTCTCAGCTGAGCTGCTGAAGACAAATATTTTCTCTTTAAAAATTCTGATTTTGATACTGGATTGTAACCTGTTCCTAAGAAACTTTTATACTTAGAAAATGAGAACAGAAAGTCAGGTCAGCCACTTAGTTTGTCTCTGACTGATGTAAGACTTCATGGCTTAACCACTGAAAATGCTATTTCCTGCAGGCAAAAAATCAGATGAGACTTATTTTATGCTTTTGATTTACCTTTTTGAATAAATGATGACAGATAAATGTGATATCACTATAAAAAAGTGCTGTGGAATCAGCAGCAAGTCAAGAGGTTTGGTTGCTTTGATTAAGGTTTTTTGTGTGGCATTGAGATGGTCCTTTCTGCAGCAAAGTTTCATGACAGAGAGACTGCTCTTACTGCTTTTGAGCTCAAGAGCAATACATTCAGAATATATTAAGGATGGTATATTACATAGTCTATTAGTTTTAAAGGGGTGAAGCATGCCTATAATTGGAGGTAATCTTGGTTGGATCATTTATCTTACTCCATTTTAAAAAATGTGCTTTGTTGTATGCTGTGCTTTCCTCTTACACCTTTCAAATAGGAAGGAATATTTTCTAAACTAACAAGTAATTAACACATAACTGGCATATGCTGCACAGATAGAGGCTCAACTGTGATTTATCACTCTTGCCATGGGAGCAGGATGAGGACTGCAGCACCCCTAGGCTATTGCTCCCCAGAAGGAATTGCACAGAGGAACAACTCCTTACCCAGAGGCAATGGAGAACTGCATTAGTTCCCCTGAGGGGTAAAGCTCCTGCTGTCAGAGTACCCAGTTGGCTTGAGGAAAACAGAGCCATTCCCCAGAGCATCCCACCTGCTCCAGGGAGGTTCATGTCCCTCTAGGGCACACAAGTACTGCAGATGTTCTGGACCCTGTGCAAATTCCACGTGCCCATACCCCAAGCTGTTTGGCAGATCTGCACAAAAACCACGGGGAATCTAAGCCTACATCATCATTCTAATTGTTTTTACCGCCATCCAAGTTTTTAGTCTTTGATGGTGTGTGTATCTTAATTAAGAGCTGGTTCTCAAGTGTATTGAAAAGCAACCAAACAAACCAAATAATTGTATAATTCTAATACATCATTCTGAGTATTCAAAATATCTAATTGCTGTAGCTTATTAAAAACAGGCCTAAACTTACCCTCCTCCTTCCCCCTTCTTGTATATGCTTAGTAAATGGCAGAGTTCTAACATCTAGATCAGAATCCAGATCTCAGTATTATAGCTGACACCTGACACCTATTTTATATTAAGTCTAGGATGAATGAATGTGTATAATGAAATTACAAATGATATTGTAATGTACTTAGGCACTTTATAAATAATTATTTTAACGTAACACACTATACTAGCTGTTTAATATTTAATATTTCTTAGCTGATTAAAACTGTGGTTCTAATTGGAAAAATAATTAAATGGTAAAACTAGAAGGTAATTCTCCCATTTAAGTCTGATTTCAGTACTCTGCAATCACTGATTCAGCTTAGGAAACTTTCTTCTTCATGTGTAACAAGCTATTTCAAAATAGCGTAATTGTGCACAATGATTTGGTTTTTTGAGGATGGGGAGAGAGCAAACCCCATGAAGGCAATACAACAGCTGCATACTGGAATATACTACAGATAACTTTGGGGCTATACCACCAACTCCCATGAGTTGTGTGGGGAAACTGGGGGAAGTGAATCAGCTACAGGCTTCTAAAAATTATTGTATGTTGCACCTCCCCTCTGTGTTCAGGGAGTAGAGAAGGGAAGTAGAGCTCTTAGTGTGGGTATTTGTGAGCATGAGCAAATGTGGCCCATAAAAAGGCAACGTTCCCTGGCTGCATTGTCTTCTGCCTCTTCTCCTCACTGATAGAAATGATCTTCAGATCCATGAACCAATTTTTACCCCTTCTGTGAAAAACTTTTATAAGCCCTTCCCCTGATGAAAAAAACCCCACTTCCCTATAGACTGCCAGGGTGCACTGAGCACGTTTAGTATTGTTCTTCGTATATTCAAGATCCCACTGGGGTAACAGTTACAGTTCCAGTGTTTACAATTAACTGAGCTGCTCTGGCCAGTTTCATGTAGTGTTACAGAGAACCTACTTCTCCTAACAAGATTGCTCACAGTTCTGGTCTCTAACTTAACTATTCAAGCAGTGAACATAGCCTCGATTACAGTACTTTGCAAGTAGTTTCTCAGCATCATTATACAATTTATTCAAGCATTTGATTAAGAAGCTCAGACATAGCCTTAGGTCTCATGTAGGCACATAAGAAGATTTGGTTAATATTTTTGAAAATATAGAAGTGTAATCTTTGCCCGCTTAAAACTATTTCAGTTCCTTCAGAGCAAGTTAACAGAAAGAAATCAGTAGAGTCACACTGCTGAAGGATCAGGTAATGCTGAGAAGAACAGGCCTCCTATATTGGGCTACTAAGGTGAGCAAGCAGTGTTCAATAACATGCAAAGAAAGCAGATGTCAAGTGTTTGGCTGTTCTTTGCAGGATTCAACAAAAGCAAACTATTCCTCATCAGAAGGAAAGCAAATTATTTAGACGTGAGGAGAAGAAATGAAGTAATTTCCATGCTCCTTTGGGATTAACATACAGTAGCTGAGACCACCTGACATTCTCAGGGCTGTGTTCTCTTTCCTGGCTCATCTTTAATGAGTGAATAGAGCACATTTTCCTTTCTCTTCTTCACATGTGCATCCTAGAGTTCTGGAGAGCTGTCTAAAATAAGGGGGAATGTGGCAGCATGACTGACATCTCGTTTCCATACAGATGAGAGATCTGCATGTGGAGATCACAGGCACGCCATCTGATCCCGAATAAAGCATGTGGGGTATGACCTCAAGTGAAGATACAGGCTTTGGTCTAATAAAATTTCTTTTAACCTGCTTTGTAATTAGAGCCTGTATTGAAAGCGTGCTCTGTGATGGCTGGTTCATGTTAAAAAGGAAAATGAAAAATGTTTTGGAGTAGTATATTAGATAATACTGTAACTTTGTTTAACCTGCTCAGTACTGCTCCAAGAACAGGGCTTGCAGATAATAGGAATATATTGTTTTTGCAGACAACCCTACCATTTAAAAACAAAAAACCCATAGGCACACACTATTGTTTCTGATTAAGCTAGCAATGTGGGTATTTGTAAATAGAAACCTTTAATTTGTGAAAAGTATCACAGTTTATGTCGTTTGAGTATTAATTTTCATTTAAAACATAAATATCTTCTAAAAAAAAAAAAAAAGATGTTTTTCTTATTTTTCCTTTTCCCTCTTAAGGTTTCTTCTATTCTAAATGCTATGGTGACGCAATACTCAGTTCAGGACATCTCAGTCACTGTCATTGTTAAAGTCTGTGATTCAGTGGCAACTGGAAATTACAGATGTAAAAAAATATTGCTTTTTATGATGGCACAGTGTGACAGGAAGGGCAAATGATGGTGTTGCCTGAAGTGAGTTACCTGCTCAATACTGGCATCAATCACCAGCAAAAGCTGGTGATTGATGCCCTGGAGGAGGGGTATTAGATGAGCTAGATGGAGGTTCCTACCTTGAGGCAAAGGCTACATTACATTGTTAGGCTAGAGAGAACAATTAAGTGCAAAGCATAAAAAGTCTGTGCTCACCTGAGGACAAGGTAAACCAGGCTTCGACCACATGCTGCTGCAGGTACAATTGTGACAATCATGGGGGATAAAAAAACCCTAACCCTTAACTGAGACATCTGCACTGGCAGAAGACTACACTGTAGATGCAGCAGGACAGATAAGACAGCTCTTTTGCTGATATAACTTCTTTTTTACTCTGGAGGAGGGGAGGCAGAAGTGGAGGAGAGGAATGGTCACTATGATGATGCACAGATTAAAATGGCTTCTAGTATACAATATTCTTACGCTGGTAAACTGTTCCTTGCTTAGGCAGACTCAAATGGCATCAGACATCAAAAACTGGATTATGATGATTTGTTAGTTCAGTTAGATGAAATTCTAGCTTTTACCACTCCCGAGAGAACTCTGAACCTATACAGACTCTGTCCAAGGCCTCTGTACCATTAAAGTGCACACTTACTCAGAGAGTAGTGACTCAATTCACACCTCAGTATACACTCGTCACCTCAAGAGTTCCTGGCCACCAAAGTTCAGTACATTGCAGGGTGGGATTCATCACACAGCCATCTAAAGAGGAGATAGACCCCTGCTATGTTCCTACACGCCCTTGAGTGGATGACCATAACCTTTCTCAGTGAGCACACAGAATCTGTACACAGCCTCTGGTTGAGCTCCTGTTTACATGGATAAGCAGGGATGTAACCCCCAGACCTGGGTCAGGGACATGCTGGGATTTTGTGTGTACTTAAGTAAATGTGTACCCCAAAAAAGTTAAGAGATGATGAGAAGAAAAACAGGATTGATGGCCTTCAGGTTAAAGGCCAAATCCCACTATCCATGATCTCCCACTGACCTGTCACAGTCACAAGGTCAAGATACATGTTTTCTTTATCCATAATGAAACACCTATATGACTTCAAATCAGCTGGGAGTAAATATTAACAGGGAATAAAACCCATAAACAAATTTAAAAGAACCTTTTAAATTAAACAAATTTAAAAGAACCTTTTAAATTAAACAAATTTAAAAGAATTAACACATTTCTGCTGATTTTCTCTGGTCAGGACCATTCACTCATGGTCTTGGATCCTTCTTCTCCGAGTTGCACATTAACACTTCCCTGAAAATTGTGAGCCTTGCTGATTGCCGAACACTTCCAGCTCCTTGGAGGCCTGGATGCTGTTTAAATGCAAAGTTATTGAAGATACTTGCTAGGCAATCAGAGGAAAGCTTTGGTTTCAGGTTCAGTATTCTTGAAGACTTAGGGAGCTTGTTTGGTAAGTATTTGTAAAAATAGTTTTGTAGGAAAATCTAAGAGGTCTTTGAGTTGACTCCATTCTGTGCCACAGCAGCAGACCCACATCTTTACCAGAGGATTCACAAGAACCTCATAAAAAGTGTAAAATAATTGGAGAAACTAAGAAAGAGAAAAAAAGATTCTATAGCAAACCGTAAGATCTGACAGTAACTTGGCATGATACTTTTGTTCCTCAGCACTCAGAAAGGGGATAAGGTGACAAAATCTATTAAATTTTACAAGGCTTTTTTAAAAGTGCCTCGGTAATTGTGCAAGTAATTGCATAGAGATACAAATTTACCCTATTTTTGAACTTTTGAGTGGTCTGCTAAAATCCCTGAATATCACTGAACAGTAACATGTATCTTTTCCAAGAATTTCAAGACATCAGCATTCTAAATTCCGTCTTTCTTCAGTATTCAAGACTAGTATTAGATACAGGTGAGAATTTACAAACTGAAACAGTTAAGTTGTAGTTACTTTAAAACTTAATGCAATCTCTCTGCAAATAATTTCAGATTAAATATTTCTTTTAAGAATTACATCTATAATTTAGTATGGAGGAAGTACATGACAATGGTTTTAGGAAGGACATCTAATTAAAAAAATGATCGTATATTTCTATAATACTAGATGAAGAGATATGAAACATAACTTTATAAATTTGTTGGATTATTGCAATGCCAGTCTAGTCTGTCAGGACGAAGAGGTTAAAGTGGGTTAAAATCTGATTCTATTTGGCCCTTAACTAAAAAATAACTATATTAACATGCTAAAAAAACCCCAAACATCTATTTGAAGAACATTTATATATATATATATATATGTATATAATCTTACCTGCTTAAAAGTTTGTCCAAGTGTGAAAGTCACTTTTCAACACAGAAAAAGTGCCAAATCTGAAGTTTCTAAACCATTTCCCTATATTTTGGTAGATTAATTAATTTGAATTAACCACAAGATTAATTAGTTTATATGATGTGTCGATTATACCAATGACATTTAAGATTTAAAATTCAGAAAAGCATTGACCTTGAGTGGCATATGTACTCAAAATATATAATTAAAAAGAATATTAATCATTTAATTTTATAAAATGAACAGCTGTTCTAGTTGATTGGAAACAGCTAAAAGTGTAAAATGTATTTTATGAATGCAAAATTAAAAGTTAATTTTGTTATAGAGTGCAATCTGCCAACTAGAAATAAATTCTTGAGATGTAAGCAATATATTTTTGTAACGCTCTACCCATACACCAGAAAGGTCACATGTATATTTAAATGCCATATTACTATAAAAGTTTAATGATTTCAATTGAAAAGCTATCATATGATTTAGCTATTTAGAGATGAATATGAAACAGCTATGATGGATATGTCCTCTTTTCCAAAGAACTATTCAAAAGCTTTAGACAGAAATAATGTTTCATTAAACATTTTTAATACATTCTAAACTGTTACTTTTACTTACCTGGTGTCATAAATCCCTAGTTTTCTTTTTTCTTTTTTTTTTTTTTTTTTTGGTAGTAATCTCATAGATTAAGATTCTCACTGGCATTTGCTATCATGGGCCTTCACTTACATGCATTTTTCTATCATTATAGGTATTAAACTAATTTTCATAGAATCATGGAATGGTTCGGGTTGGAGGGGACCTTAAAGACCATATCCTTCCACCCTCCCTGCCATAGGCAGGGACACTTTCCTGCTAGTACCTTTCGCCTGTACTTATTTTTAAGCTCTGCACTTTTATGCTTTAAAAGTGGTTATTATACAGATATCATGCAAGGTACAAGGCCACAACGTGGCACTGCTTTTTTCGTGGGTTTTTTTTGTGTGTGTGTTTTTCTGTTGTTTTCGTTTTTTTTAATTAGGTATCAAAACTCCCTTGGCATGGTGCTGACATTGTCTGTGCTATGGTCTTTTGTTTAAAACCTAAATTACTTGCAGACTTATACTTAAACGACTAGTAGAACTTTCAGTACAATTCGTGTCTTGAGGAATGAGTAAGAACCCAAAATAGTCTGATGGTACCAGACAACATAGATGCTGAGTAAATTCAGTTTATCAATCCAGTTGGAGAAAAATCTTTCCATAATGATCCATCTCAGAAGCCATTACATCTACAATTATCAAACTATTTTCTGATAGTTATATCTGCTCTGATAGGAATGGTTCTCTAGTTCTTAGTCAAGCTAAATTTGTGCCAGAAACCTCCATTGCTTCAGCTCACCTTAATAGTTCTTGATTTGGCACTTACTTAGCAGTGAAAAGCCATTACTGTGTGGCAACATCCCAGTCCATAATTCTATCCTGTAACTGGACCTTTCATATTCTGGGAGACTGTTGTTTCCCCTCTATTGTTATCAATAAAAGCACTGTCAATTTTAAGCAGGTCTGATGTGAAAACAGAATTGAAAGACTATTTAGGGAAACAAACCCTCTTTTAAAGTAGTCCTAAATTCTGTAACATTACATTCTTAATGTAACTTAATATCAAAGAAAGGAAGCAGGTTGACACTCCATGCCATGAAACCTTTAAAAAAGCAGAAACATTACCTTACTCCTGATGGCACATTTAAATCATATGTCAGTAGTAAACAGGATGTGCTTTTGTCTCAGAGACTTTCTTGAACAAGGACTTCTGGATCAGATCCTTTAGTTATTTCTTGTATTGCTGTCACTCACTCTGGAACATTAAAGGTATCTTCTACTTAATATCCTTCAACAATATGCTTCTAGAGCCTAAATATTTGGCAAAATAATGCTAACCAATGAAACTAAACATGTTTCTCGCAAGGCTTTCTGTAACAGGACAGGTTATAGAAGATTCTTCACTAGTAAAGAGGATAGCTGCCTGGTTATTAATTTAATCAGTTGACCTCAAGAATATGGTGTGAGAAATTAATTCAGAATCACAACCACTAAAATATTGTTGAGGAGCTGTACCATGGTAACTGTCCATTAACTTCTCCTTATTTCAGAAGTGAGGGTTCCAGTGGTATTGTCTCATTATTTCCTGAGAGAATAGATTCCTGGCAGCATTTGACATACATACAAACACTCAGTTTTACACCTCTGTCATGACATTTATCGAGCTGCTGCTTTTCCCGTTTCAGAAGTCCATGGCAAAGCACATCTGTATTGTTATGATTGTGCTGAAGCTTATTTGACAACTGCCACCAGAGGAACCCATCTGAGGCTAGAATGGTTCTGGATTAGTCCCAGTGAAGTTTTGATGGCAGTTTTTATCTGGTTGTCTCATTTGGTAACCAGAAAATAAAGCTGACTTGGCAAAAATAAGGAGCAAACAACAAATTCTCTATGTTAAAATGCAAAAGTTAGCAAATGACTAATCAGGTTCCCAAATTGTTTGTTCCATAAAAATTGCAGTAAAAAAAAAAAAAAAAAAAAAAAAAAAAAAAAAAAGGAAAAGAAAAGGGGAACTCCCTACAGTAAAAAAAGTCATTATTTTAAAAGAAACTTGCCAAAACGAATGTATGACTAAACTCATACTTACATGATGCCTACTGAGACATAAGGAAACCGAAAAGCCGTTACCATTTACCAAGTACTTTTAAATACAGTTTTGTGCCAGCAGCTTCCCTTGTGCAGGGGAGTGACTGCTATTTCCTCACACTGGGAGAATAAGTGTCTTACCCTAAAATTCTGTGATTTTACAGTAAGTTAACACACGGAAAGCGTATTTCAGCTGTGCTATGCCACAGACAGCTTGAGGCTGGGCATGGCTGGTTGTCACAGGCCCTGTGGGCTGGCTCTCTCTGAGAAGGGGCATTTATGTCTATATTGCAGCCCGTAGTACTTGACCTGTACATTCACTGTCAATGTCGGCACCATGGTACCATACGTTTCTCTTTTCTCTCACGCCTTCATGTGTAGAAAACAAAATATTGGCAATAACTAAACCCAACCTACCCAAAACCCCCAAACCAACCGGCCAGCACCAGTCCGAAGAAGCCAGGGGATTTTAAGGTTGTTTACGGTGAGCAGCTCACAGGTCCCCGTGCGCTGAGCTCCGCCTAGCTTCACCGCGGCGGTGGAACCGGACCCTTCCCGCGGCCACCTCAGGGCCCGCCGCAGCCCCAGCGGGAAGTGGCGGGAAGCGCGCGGCGGGGCCCAGCGCTTTGCTGGCGGGGACAGGGAGCGGCCCTCGGGACGCTCGAATGAAACCGGCGCGGCGGGACCTCCCCTGCGTGACCCCAGTGATAACGTGTTTATTTCGCGCTGCAGTCGCGGGTCACTTTACAGAGACATCTCATGCTGGAGCCCCCCAAGGGGCCGAGGACGAGGAGAGGGACACCGGTATTCAAACAGAACTATTAAATAACCTGTACACAAAACTTCAGTCTTTTACCCTGAAAGCGCCGAGGGCCGGGCCTCGGCGTGGCCGGGCCGACGCTACCGACCCACCCCCGGGCGCCTGCAAGCCCCGACCACGGAGGCGGCGGCCGCGGCCTCCCCTCAGCTTCGCCCGGGTTCCTCAGGGGCGGGGAGGGTGCCTGTCCCGGGACGACGATGCGCGGCGGAGGCGGACCCGGGCCCTACGATCGTCCAGTCCCGGTCCTGAGGGTCCCGGCGCCGCCCGTAGTCGAGCTCCCGCTCGCTGGACCCGACGCGAGTGAGAGAGCCGGCTGCCCTGCCCCCGGCTGCGGGGCTCCCTTAGCTCGGGTCCCCGCTGCGCCTCGTCTTGGCCCGCAGGTGCGGCGGCGGCGTCAGCCAGTCCCGGCCCGCTCCCTCCCCGCTGCCCGGCGGTCACAGGTCGCGGCCCTCCTCCCGCTTGACGCCGTCCGCCGCTGACTTGAGCTTCTTGTTCTGGTGGGTCTTGACATGCTTGGCCAGGTGGTCGCTGCGCATGAAGCGCTTCCCGCACTCGGGACAGACGAAGCGCTTCTCGCCCGTGTGAGTCCGCAGGTGCCGCTGCAGCTCGTCGGAGCGGGTGAAGCTCTTCCCGCAGAAGAGCCAGTTGCAGACGAAGGGCCGCTCGCCCGTGTGCCAGCGCAGGTGCGCCTTCAGGTGCGAGGTCTTGCCGTAGACCTTCCCGCAGCCGGGGATGTGGCAGATGTGCTGCTTCTTCTTGCCCGGCTCCGCCTCCGGGGCGCTGCCCGCGGCCGACTGGCAGTTGGGGCAGCGGCAGCGGCGGCACCTCCTGGCCGTGGCCGCCAGGGGAGACTTGGTCTGCAGCAGGGCGGCGATCTGCGTCTGGTACTGGGCGAAGTCCGAGTGACCCAGAACCAGGCTCCGCGGCAGCGCCGCGGCAGCGGGGAAGCGGTGGCCGCAACTGCCCGGAGCGCCGGCCTGCTGGATGCTCCACCAGGGGATGTC
Organism: Psittacula echo; assembly: GCF_963264785.1. Classification (NCBI taxonomy): domain Eukaryota; kingdom Metazoa; phylum Chordata; class Aves; order Psittaciformes; family Psittacidae; genus Psittacula; species Psittacula echo. The sequence goes on along the minus strand of NC_137743.1, from coordinate 66,069,279 downwards.
CTCGGGCGGCGGGTTGGGAGAGAGCTGCCGGCATGGCTGAGCGGGAGGCAGCAGGTTGGAGTAGCCGGGAGGCAGCGCGGCCTGGGCGGCGTAGGGGACGTATGCGGGGGGGCAGCTGGAGGGCAGGGCGGCCATGGAAGAGGGCAGCATCTTGACGGGGGAGAACTCGTACGGGTAGGAGGGGTCCGCCGGGGGGGTGAGAGGCAGTTCGTGCGCGCCCCCGAAGGAGGGCTGCAGATGGTTCTTCTGAGGGGTCAGCCCCAGGCTCGGGTGCGGCGGCGGCAGCCCCCCCGGGGAGTGCGCCGGCATCTCGCCGCTCCACGGGTGGAAGATCCTGGAGGGGGATCCCAGGGTCGGGTCGTAGGAGACCTGCAGGAAGTCCGAGGGCGCTGCTCCCGGCTGTCCGATCCGGCTACAGGTGGCGGCCAGAAGAGCCAGGGGCGAGTGCTTGGCCAAGTCTGGGGAGGCGCTGGGGGTGCGGTCCTGCGCGGGAGCGGGAGGGAAGGAGGGAGGATGAAGAGCGCGTTACTCGCAGCCCGCCGCCGCCCCGCGGGAGCAGTCGCGCCGCCCGCAGGAAACTTTGCGCGCCCCTGCCCGCGGGCTGCCCGAGCCGCGCCACAGCTCCCGCGACTGGCAAACTTTCCCAAAACAGCGAGCGCCGGACGGCCAGGACGGGCCCGGCCCCCCCGCCCCGCCCAGAGACCGGTCCTGCCTGCGGCCGGTACAGCTGGCCCCGCCGCCTCTCCTGGATTGGGGGCACCGGGAAAGGGGCCGCTACGGGAAGGGGGCAGCCCCTGGACCGCGCTGACCCACCCGGCTCCGGGACGGGGCCTGGAGTTACCGCCGGGCAGCTGGTGGGCGAGCGAAGTTGCCAGCCCAAGATGCCGGGCTTCTCACCCCGGGGTCCCTGCCTACCTCTCCCGAGCCGCCGGCGGGTGAAGCCCAGGGAGGGAGGCAGCAGGCGCCGGCTGTCCCCGGCAACGCGGTTCACACCCGTGGAGCCGGCCCGGTCCCGGGCGCGGGTACTGACCTGGAGGAAAGCCTGGAGGGAGTCGTTCCGGAGGACGGCCACGGCGGCCATGGCTACTGGGCCCGGGGCGAAGGGAAGGTGCCGGGGCACCGCCGAGGCATGGGGACGCCGAAGGGAAGACGAGGAGCTGCCCAGTTTCTTTCTCCCTCTCTCTCTCCCTCTGTCTCCTCTCCCCTTCCCTCTGATCTCTTCGCCTTCGTGCCAGTCCCACCCCCCCTCGCTGCGCGATCTCCGCGGACTGTCTGACTGCACCAGGATCACCTCCAAGAATTTGATAAGGACTTTGCTGGGCCGCCAACCAGTCAGAGGGAAGATTTATGGCTTTGAAGTTTGCCGCTACCCAATCATCAAAGAATAGCGGCTCTTTCAGAAGCGAAAGCAAATCCTTTGAATCCACAAAGCTCCTATGGTGTGTTTGTTGGTCTGGATAAAAGAACTGATTATTAGGGGGGATGGGAAGGGAGGAGATAAAGGCGGGACAATTAATGAAGTAATCACTATGTGGGAAATGTATATACACAAATAATTGGATTTTCTTGATCAAAGGACCCCTTACCGCCTGGAGACCCTCGCATTGGACGTGCCATACACAAGACACTGGATCCCCGCTCTAGTCCCCCTTTTTTCCTTACTTTCCTTTTTTTTTCTTCCTTTTTCTTTTTTTTTTTTTTTTTTTTTTTTTTTCCAATTAAGGATTTGTGGCAGAGCCCTGAAGTGACAGCGTGTCTTTGTTATCGCCCGAGTAATCTGCCCCCGGATTACTCTGATAGTGTTTAATGACTCCAAGTAACAGGAGCACAGCGGGTTCACCTGATCGGGGCTGGTCGATCCCAGCCGTAAAACTTCCCAGGAGTAATTGTCGGCAGTTCCTCCCCGCTCCCTCCCTCCTTGCTCCCGCCCTTCCCCCGCGGCTGGGGGATATGCCTTCGGTGTGACTCCGCGAACACCCGCGCAGTTTCCCTTCTGGTCTCCGGTTTTTGTTTCGCGTCGCTCTGCGGCGCTACTTACCGGAGCCCCCGCCGGGTAACGCGGGGCCGGGCTGGGAGGCGGGACGGGGGGGTGCCACTGGCAGCAAGGACCCCCGCGGGCAGACACACGGGCCGACCAGCCGCCAACAGACCGAACGGGAAAGTTTCCTCTTCCCTAGAGGGAGCCGGGTGTGAAACACGTAATTTCTTTAAACGAAGGCAGGAGTCTCTCCTGACAGCGTTCTTTGGGTACGAATGTGTGCCCGCGGTGGCTGGGGGCTGTGCCCGGCGGCCCTGGCGAGCCTGCCTGGCCTAGGCAAGGGTGAGAACGGGGCTGAAGGCTCCTCGGAGCACGGGCAGTATTGGCGGGTTGCTGCGTCCACCCTCTCGTCCACCTCCTGACACAAAGCCATAAAACTCGGCCCTGAGAGCTGTGCTCCCTCACCCCTCACTTTTCGGCCTATGTATATGGACACACACGTGTGTGTCTGAAGAATCCAGCCCGCTTTTCCTCGGACCGCCGGAGAGGCTATATCCCCAGTCAGCACCACCAAGCACATCTGGGTCATAGCTCCCGCGGCCCGCTCGGCAGCATGCTCTGCTCCTCGCCGCTTCCCCATCTGCTCTGGGGCCGTCGCAAACGTGTAAGCCGGCGCGTTTGGCCAGGTACCAGGCGAGGACGTGCAGCTCTGCCGTGGGGAGGGGTTGTCCCTTCGGGCAGATGCTGACTGGCTCTGGTGCTCTGGGGCTGTTTGCCCAGGTAACTCGATCCTCCCCGCAGTCGCCGGGTTCAATTGTATTCGCACCGCCACTGAAGCCTCTTTAAACGCCAGCACACAGAGATCTTTATCTGGCTTTCCTGTAGAAACAATCACTGTCCCCTCAAAGACTTTCAAGAGTTGTAGGGCTTGAATTAGATCGGTTTCTTTGAAGGGATTAAAGTGCCAAGTCCTCTCCCACGGCTCCATATTGAGTCCTGGGGAGAAGTAAAAGCCCGACGCCGTGTAACACTGATCCCCTACGCAGCAGCCACTTCAAGCTCTCCCCATGTGCCAGGCTTCACCAGGTCGGCACCAGACAGAATAGCGCTCTGCACCCAGCGGTTTTACCGTGCAGTGGCCGGTTAAAAGTGGCTCGCCGCGGCCGCAGCAGCAAGGTGCGAGGCTGAGGCAGCAGGTCCCTACCTGACCGCGCGGCCCAGCACCTGCACCCGGCCCCGCAGGTGCGCGATGCTCGGGGACCGCGTCGCCTCCACACGGGAAGGGACGGGACATGGCAGGCAGCGCACGACAGCGGGAACACCCCGCACCCCCCCGCCCTCAGCCGTCGGCTGCCCCGGGATCCCCGGCAGAGTTCCATCCGCGCCACTGGGGTCGTCCCGGGCAGAGGCGCGCTCCCTTCCTGCCGCGCCTGGGCAGCAGTAGCCCGGGGAGACCCCTCCGCGGGAACCCCGACCCGCATCTCCGCTGCCTGGAGCAGCAATAACCTGCCAGGCGAGCGGAACGGCAGAGCTCGTCCTTGCATCGTCCCTAAACTTCTGCATCCCCACAGCCGTGCCAACCTGGGATTCCTACGAGGTGTCTGATTTAATTCCTAACTCAAAGTTTGTTAATTCGTTTTATCTAATAATTGCCGAGAGAGCAATCTGAACAATATTTATAAACGAAATGAGAGTGGATAGGAGAGTTCAGAGAGACACTGAACACCTCCCGGCTCCCCCCAATCCTTAAGGTATGTTATTTCCTAGTTATCTCGATGAACCCAAATGAACTGTCATGTTACAAAAGAGTTAGTGGAAAGTTGGGTAAGTTTCTATGCAGACGCCACACTACAAATGCCATAAATCTGCAGCCAAGAAAGCACATTGCTTAAAAATCGAGAATAATTTCTCATTTCTGGAAGAAACCAATGGGCTGAATAATGAAACGTTGCAGTCATAATTTTCCGTACAAATAATTAGTGTTCAAACTCAGAACATTTCAGTCTTCTGAAATGTATTCTTAATGAAGTGATGTTCAGGGCTGTCATTAAAAATGCAGGGCTGGAAGATCAAAGTACAATATTTATTTTAGAAATTTGTTTCAGTTATCAGGAGATACAGGTATCAAGGCCAAGTGTCAATTCAGTTACACAAAGCACTGTTTCCATGAGAAATGGGCTGCCTCTACATCCTACTGTCAAGCGAGGAGGCACCAGCGCTGAGGAGCGGCGCCCGGGCCGGGCAGGAGCTCCCGGCGGGGAGCTCCCTGCCGCAGCCCCATTCTGGCCGCAGCGCAGGGGAACGGTCCCCACCGACGGGGCCACGGGAGCCGGAGCGGCGCTGGGGCCAGCCGGGGAGGCTGCGGCAGCGCCGCCGGGGCCGCCCTATCCCGGCCTGGACGCAAGAAGAGCTCCAGCCCAGGTGCGGAGCGGCCCCCGCCTGCTCTGGCGCTATCTCCACCACGGAAACCGATCAGCAGGCACCGGGCCAGAAGGATTCAGGCTGCGGTGGGCTGGATGGGAACGGGTGATTTCAGGGCAGTGGACATAAAACATGAGGCACCATCACCACCTTCACGGACAGGTGCCTTCAAAACCAGGATTTTTCAAATTCTGGTATCCCAGAGTGCCTGTCCCACTGTGCAAGGGCTTTCTGGACTCTGATTTGAACAACGGTAGCAGAGAAAAAAATACTTGGGAATGAGAGAAGTGCCAGTGATCCCCTCTATGGTCTCCACTGTGCCTCTGCCCCCTAGGCCCCCAGCACTCTATCCTGGAGCCTAACTCAGAGCCTGTCCCAGTGTCAGCTCACACTAACATGTGAACCCAAGGACTCACCACCCCCCCTCTTATGACACTCCAGTACCCCCCAAGACCTTTTCATTCCCCTGCCATGAATCCCCCAGTCCCTCAGCTCTTCCAGGACAGCCAGGAATGACCCTGGGAGCCTGGATGAGCTCTAGACACATCCTGCCCCCAGTTTGAGGATCTGAGGCTGCCTTAAATGAAATAGTGTTCTTTTAGCAGTAGTGAAAAGGGATCAAAACAAGAGCTTTCTTAAGTGAACAGCTGCATTAACGTTCAGCCAAGCCTCCTAGTTCTCCACGAGAGTGTGGCAGGCTTTAAACCTGAACAGGCTTCAGATAAGCTTGCTCAAAAGGCAGAGCTCTCACACCATCCCCCATTCTATCTGGTTTAAACCCTTACTAAAAGAGACCATCTATCCACAGCAGCAAGAATTTTCACCAGAAAGTAAATTAACCCATGTATATAGCTCCAACTACATGTAGTCGTACTGCCAAAAGTTCTGAGTTATGTGCCATTAATATTACTATTATTTTCTTCAGCATATTCACATTTTTACAGAAGCAACATCTCTGGCATAGTAATAGAGTCACCAGTTGATGTTTTTAACACACAAGTTTATATGGTTTGTTTATTGGCTTCAGATTACCAGCAAACAGTTTTAACAAAATTGTATCCCCTAAGTTTTATCAGAGTTTAATTGAACATCAGTAGACGAAAATAAAAGGATTAAAAGCTGTTACACCACCTCCTGCATTTTTCTGTGCATAAAGGAAAAACAAAACCCTAGACAAGATCAGCACATGCAAAAGCATAGTTAGGATTTAAAGGCTTGCCTCAACATTTCCCAGTCTAGGTGTGGATTTCACAAAGATTAATAGAAGATTTCCCAAACCTCTGAAAGCTAAGCTGCCCTTAAAGAAAAGTAGAACAAATTTTATGCCTCACAACAGTTTTACTGCCTGTTGTCAAAGTTTTAAATATCTGAATGTATTCATCTTCTTCTCCTTCCTTGGCTGGCCCTTTGTGACTCCTCCTCCTGTCCTGGGGAACACTGGTGAACATTTTTGGATACACTTCCTCCCCTTGCTTCCATACTTTAAAAAGGAGTCAGACTCTTAACTATATCCATATTGAAAGTGTTATTTTTGGCTCCACTTTGAATGCCTGGGACACCTTTAAGTTCAAAATGATCATTTTGAACTCTGGAAACGCCTTTCTGCCTCTGGCATACACGGCTGCACTTTCTTCACCCCTAATAGCTAGAAAAGGACGTCTAAAAAATGAAAAGCAAGCCAAGACTCTGGTGAGTATATGAAAAGGATCTGCCGTGTGCACCCTGCTTGTCCTTTCATTGTGGGAAACATTAGGTAAAAAAAGCCTGTATTTTTGGTTGAATGCATTTGTTTCGGGAACACTGGATGGGAACCTTTTATTTTATGAGTACAGATACATACAGCCACTCTTTTCTTGAATTGTAATTATTCAGTATGGAATGAAAAGGTAATTAAACTGTTATTTGTCTCCTTTAAACTACAGGAAGTATATTATCAAAAACCTGGGTCCCATGGTCATTAATTTTAGTTACTCATTATATTTATTGACAAATTAAACAGCTGTCTGTGTCTATACTGTGTTAAAACTGGCAACAGCACAAAGTTTGGCCAGAATGATCATTGTTCAACCTACACATAAATATTGGGTGATCATATGGCTGCCACATTGCTATTGATTTGGCTGAATGGATTAATCCCACACTGTAAAAATACACCTGTTACTTAATGAATTTGTGCTGTAATTTTATAACATTTTGGTACAGAAAAGATTAAGTATTTTCTAATGACAATCTTTTTCAATATTTCAATATTTCACTTTTGAAACAGCCCATTCTTCAAGGATTAGTGAACAAGAGTATATAAAAAAATCCATTATATTTCTTACAAAATGTAAGTGCTCTACACAAGGTGCTCTTGTATATATACAAGGTGCTCTATACAAGGTGCTCTTCAACAACTCCTCTTTAGCTGAGGGGAAAAAAAAAAGAGGAGGAAAAATCTCAACAGTGAGCTTGTGAGGGTCAAAACAGGGACACAGATATGGGACATGGCTGTGGCATTGCCGGTGTGTTGAGTAAAAGATACTGTCTTCACACCAAGGGAAATAAATAATCTGAAAACCCTCCCTAGAGACCCTCTGTGTATAATGGTTTTGAGGTAGCTTGTTCTGACCGCTTTTCCAATGCATACATATTGGTGAAAGGCAGTCAGTGCTCCTTGTGCCTATTAGTTATGACACAGGTACGTGCCCCCCAACCTGGGGAGAGTTTTTGAAAGTGACCTAGAAAAGCCAAATTTCTAAATTAAGAGAAGATTTATTTCTCTTTATTTATTAATTTATTTTTTAATGTCAGTCTCCCTGGCTGCTGCCACAGGCCCAGGATCCCAAGGAGGATTGGGGAAAGCCTCAATTACAATTTTCAAATGACTTGACTCTCCTTAGCCAAACATAAAGACTTAAAAACACTGCCCTCTTAGACTGATAGAAAAGTCTTTTCTGGAATGCAGTGGATCATATGTTTCTGTGTCACTTCATACCTTAATGCCGTAAGTGATGCAGAATAATATATAAATAGGTAAATGCATAAACTATGTGAACTATTCAAACACAAATTTGCCCCCTCCAATTCTGAAAATAAAGATTACATAAATAAAATTATACCAAATGCATGCAATGCTTGTATTATGCTTTCCATCCTCACAGCACTGTAGAAATGTCAAGTCATTCTCACTGTACTCTCATGCAGCAGAATCAGCTTTCATCCCCTTCTTTGCAAAGTGAACAACTGTGGCCATACACAAACTGCTCCAGGTTTGGAAAGAGGAGCTCCTTGTCTCAGTCCTGCACACGGACTACTTAAACACTTAAATTGCTCCAGCTCAGCTCAAACCTCAGGAGACGTGGCCAAGGCATGTACCTCCTGCTGGCAGGCTGGCCATGCCAAACCAAAGCAAACAATCCTAATCTGGGAATAAATCACATTTCTCTTCACTCTTCAATCAGCCCCTATTGTTCAGGAGCAAACAGTATGAGCAGCTGTTTGAGACCTCACTTGTGTACAGTTCTGGTGTCCTCAACATAAAAAGGACATGGAAGTGTTGGAACAAGTCCAGAGGAGGGCCACGAGGATGATCAGGGGACTGGAGCACCTCCCATATGGAGACAGGCTGAGAAGGTTGGGACTGTTCAGCCTGGAGAAGAGAAGGCTGCGTGGAGACCTCATAGCAGCCTTCCAGTATCTGAAGGGGGCCTATAAGAGTGCTGGTGTGGGACTCTTCATTAGGGACTGTAGTGATAGGATAGTGATAGGACAAGAGGTAATGGGTTAAAACTTACACAGGGAAAGTTTACATTGGGTATAAGGAGAAAGTTCTTTACTGTAAGGGTGGTGAGGCCCTTGAATAATTAAATTATTAAGCAATAATTACATTATTACTGCATAATACAAGCATTGCATACATGAGGCCGAAGGAAGTTGTGAATACTTCATCCCTGACGGTGTTCAAGGCCAGGCTGGACAGAGCCTTGGGTGGCATGGTTTAGTGTGAGGTGTCCCTGCCCATGGCAGGGGGGTTGGAACTAGATGATCTCAAGGTCCTGTCCAACCCTAACTATTCTACGATTCTATGACAAGAAGAGGAGAAAGGAGATTCCTCTCAAAGACAAGGGTGTCAGCATGGCCACGACTCCTGCTCCAGTCTAATGAACAGTGTAATTTTTTTCATACTTCTGGAACCTCTGAAATGAAGGCCAAAAAGAAATTACCTTCAAATGGGTACAGTTTTTGACTTACCTCCCTCAGTAAACCTCGCATCCTTATTTTTCCCACTACATGCAGGAACCCCCCATATTCTACGAGAATGGAGCTGAGACAATCACATATTGCGTATGAAAGGCAGAATGGTCCATCATGAAGGAAAGATAATGAAAAAAAATGGAAATGTATTCTTAGCCTAAATTACCTATGGCTTATGCAGGGGAATGAGAGAGAGGCTACGATGCAGTACTGGGGCTCCAGTCTCCAAATGATACAGCTCTATCACATGAGCCACTTTTAAACCCAAGTAAGTGGATTCAGGGGAAATCTGATTGACAACCACTGACTGCTTCTTCGGAGGCCACACTAAATCACAAAGAACTATTTTCCAAAGTTTTTATCTTAAAATAAGAAAGTCTGGAGAAAATCCAAGTGCAAAGTCATGTCATTTCTTCAGTGCCATCAGACTAACTTTATAAAATGCTGTCATCCTTATTGAAGTATTAGAATATGTCAAAATTCTTATAGAAGTCAGTGGAATTGATGTCTGTAAAAACTGAACCGGGTTCATGGTTTGCTACTTTATTTCACTTCCATCACTACACATGCTAAGTGTACTTGGCACATGGAGCGACTCAGAAAGAAGCTGCTCTATAATGCCAGTGATTCTCTTTAATGAGATGCAGTAATCAGTTGATTTATGAATTTCTCCTGCCTGTTCTCATTTACTTAGCTCTAAACTAAGGATAAGATAATTTGCATTCTGGAAGAAAAACAGAGTTTATAAGAGAACAGAGTAACCCAAATCCCTCTTAAATCAAGTTTTAGAAATGTACACAGTGAGGTTAAACGCAGTCTTAGCAATGAGCATAGCCTTATCTATTAAACTCTACAGCAAAGACTAAAGTATTACAGTTCCAGTTTCATCTAGTTTTCCATACTACTATAGCACTCCCTTATCTCAGGAATTTAATGTAGGAAGAGACAAAACAAACTTCCTGCCTCAGCTTTCTGATACCCCGATGTGGGAGATCCTATGCTGTTAATTTAGATACCATATGCCTCACTGGTCATCAATTCAGTTGCTACTCTCCACTTTATAGCCTTCACAGGGATTTCGATCACGCTATCTATAAAACTAGTCACGTCCTCTGTTTACTGTTGCTCTACCAGACAAGCCCCAGCTGATCAGTATTTTCTTACACATACTTACAAATAGCACAGTTGAGTCAGTTTTGTTTTCTTTTTTGGTATATGCTGCTCCACTATCATTTATACACTATTTGCAGTGCTGAAAGTCAAGAACTGGATACCAGAAGATTAAGGATGTAGGAAAGAGGAGACAGAGCTACACACCGTGAACTAAGACTGCTGGGCAGGTGTATGGAATTGGGAGGGAGCAGCCTGGAGACCAGGACTTTCTTGTCACAGGAAAACTTTATCTCTGCTGACATTCCTGCAGTCCCTTCATCGACCACGACCTGAACTCCTATTCCTGTGTGTTACGGAATGGATACGTTTGATCTCCTTTTCCTGTGTAAGCATCTTGGGAAGGTTAAGAAGCAAAAGGCTAACTCTCTGGGTGGAGAGGCTGGAAAGGTAACCTCTGAGCAGGCATCATGTTAGCGCTGAGACTGGCTGGAATAGCGAAGAATGAGTGTGGCCTCATACATGCCAACAGTGGGGTCACTGGTAATGAGAACACCAAGAAGAATGGAACAGTTCACTCTGCTCTGAGTGATTGATTGGACCTGTTTTCATCTCTGTGAGGTGTTGGTTTTTGGCTAAAATAACATTTCACTCTGAAGTCTCCTACACAGGCATATACAGTCTCCTCTGACACTCAACCCATATATACATTCAATCTAGATAAGGGGTGGAAACTTTATATCTCCACTTCCCTGTTCTCTACTGCCACCAGCCAGACATGCAATTATTTTTCACAGTTCACCTTTTTTCTTCTTTTTGTGAATTTGCCAAGTTGCAGGAAGCACAACAGCACCCAGGTTTGTGGGGCATATCCAGGATGGGTTTTTTTCTGAGTAACAGCTGTGGGGCTAGGGAAGAATACAGGAATTGGATCAACGAGCAAAATCTTGGCCCTGAGTAAGAGGAAGGTCAAAGGCAGTGAGGGAATTGGGAGGAGCTTTAGACAATATAAGCACATAATCTTTAAAGCATTTATCATCACAACTCCTCTATAAAGTAGTGTGGTTTTATTCCAATCTTGCCAAAGGAAACACAGGGAGACCACATACCTTGTCCTTTGTCACAGATTAAGCCTAGTGAAGAGCAAGGAGTTGGACTGAGAAACGTTACCGCAGAACAGAAGCACACAACTTGGGACCATATCATTCCATGTTCCACCTCATTCCCTTTACAAAATCAAATCCAACATTTTTTCTAAATCCCTTACATCCCCTTGATTTCATGTCAGTCTCTTCTGACACTTGCACACTCTCCCAGCAACTTTGATTATGAGCTGATATTGATCTTTCTGTGGGAAAGACAGCTGAAGAATAAAGCCCAGATAATCTTGGGCAGGGAGAGAGGTATCAATGAGACTGGGTGGAGGCAGCTAGGAGACAAACATGCAGTCTACGCAAGAAGAGCAATAAGCCAACATGCCCACAACACATATATTTCTACTGTTCCTGGTGGACGGCGACTACAGCTTATAAGAAGTAAAAACCAGAGACTAACACCTTTGCTTTACAAAGACAAAATACGTATTAGGTAGGCTGTACTGCACAGCCAAATGTAACTCAAACTCTGTAACTCAAACACTGAACATACTGGGCAGAAATAACTGGATACTTGCTAACTTTTACAGCCCACCCTTTCTCTGCTTTAGGAAACTATTCACTACAGGATTCTGTCCAAGGCTCTAGTTTCACTTGCCAACCACCAAAATAATCACTCTCAGTGGTGACCACCTCCCCTGCAAGCTTTGCAACTGACACAACTTTGGTAATTCAGTAACACTACCGTCTATGTTTTTTTGATCACACACAGAGAAGCATTCAAAAGAACTAATTCTCCTCCATCTCAAGCAGACCCTCTCTATGCCAGTTTTCTCCTCACCTCAGTCAGTGTTCCACCAACCTGTTCCAGTGAATCCTTCTACCACTGTGTATGATTAAACACAGTGAGTGTAGATGGCATGTGGTTATCTCCAGCACCTTCCACCAGCTGTAGAACAGCTGAGCTATGATAGCATTGTATGTAATACAAATTTTGGGGTTTGATTTTAAAAAAGTGAATAGCTTTGGGGCCAGCACTCTGTTTCCTGCCTATCAAGAATGAGATGCCCTGCAACTACATGAGACACCAACATATTACCTTATTGCAGGATTAGCCAAGATTTAGGACACTGTTTTTTCCCTTACCAGCTCCTTGTTGATCCATGTTTGGCTGGTTCTTTCTAACAGTCCTACAGGTTCTATTTATGTAACTGGCATGTTCACTTCATGGAATTCTGAAGAGTTCAAAAGAGGAATAAAAATTCAGGGTACTTATAATTCTTGGCCATTCAGAACAATTTGGATGATGCAGAAAATTATCTCTACCTAACCCTTGTTAAGCACCCTTCCTGCATGTTCAATTTCATCCAGGTTTCAATCCAGGATGAATTTCAATCCAGGTTTTGTTGTTATTTACAGCTATACACTGATATACAAAGAACTAAATGAAGACTCATAGGATATTGGGAACAAGCATGTAATCCTGCCTCTCAGAGTGCATGTGAGCTATTGTTAAACACGATTTTCCAGCTACTGATTAATTATTTTGTCAAAAACAAAACCAGTGTGATTTTAATGAAAGTACCCAGATTTAGTCTGGCTGAGCAGACAGATTATGTATTTAATTGTAAATGGGCTGTAAACATCCAAGATCTTTACGTATGGAGAAAATAACAGTATCTGTATTTAGATATTTGAGTGAAGCTTGAGTTTTTACAGGATTGAACTGGAAAAATCAAAGTTACATATTTTGATCTTTTGGTATTTCTATGATATCTCTTGATCATCTTAATTTGAAGGTGAAAACATAAATGTATGTTAGAGATATTCAGAGAGAACCTTCTCTGTGCAATTTGTCCAAAAAAGCAAATAATTTCTTGCCACATAATGAACCTCAGAAAAATGAGGGGGAAATAAGCGGGTTTTGGACTATATCATTCATACAGAAGAATCCTCAGATGAAGGATTACAACTATTTTTGCTACAATATGCTTATAAATATGAAGGATTAAACACAGCAAAACTATCAGGCCATCTAATATCCTATTTCTAGAGGTTTGTTTGAAGAAGTATTTTCTAATTAAATATACTATGTATCACCTACCTATGACTTTTATCACCTAACCAGTAGGCTATTTTTATGGAGTTCTGACCACCCAATTTCTATCAATCATACTGAACAATTACTGTTTTTGAAAATTAATAATCCCAGAATCTTATTTTTAGTTTACCTCTATTCCTGCACTGGTATTTTCTGTAAACTTTTGTCAGGAAAGATTCTTTCCAAAGCTTATAGTAGATTTATAAAAGATAAGGGGTTTAATGGCTTAAAAACCTATTCCTTGCAGTACTGCAGACCTAGGGAAAAAAAACAAGTTCTACTTTGAACCACCAAAACATGAAGATCTTATGTGATTTTTGAAAGGGGAACCCAAAATATCCATTTCAACATTATGGCAATTTCCTATTGTAGGAAAACTAGGAATTTTATCTGTGATACATTTTATTTGATTTTGGTTTTGTAATTCCAATTATTAGTCTATTTATAATTTTGTATTCTAAAAGACTTACTTGGAGTTATGGTAACTATACCACCTGCCTTCTCAAGAAGCTTCCAAAGCATCTCAAAGTGGTTTTCTATCATAGGTGTTACATGCATCGTAAGACACTCCACAAGATGATTTAATGCTGTAGTACATGATGAGGATAATCTTCAAAATCTGCTAAAGGTAGCCTCTTCCATGAAACCTAATGGCTTATGTCTTTTCCTCCCTCTCTCAAGTAGCTTCCTCTCCTTTCTTCCAAGTCTCCTTCACCGTAGTTTTCTAGCTTTCATTGTCCCCAAGTCCATTGATTTCTCCCTTCATCAAAGATCATTAATACTTCTTTCTTCATGTTCATCCTTTAAAATTCTTCTTCCAAGTGTCACCCAGAAATTGGATACAACAGAGTTTAGCACTGTAGGAAGCTACAAGGTAAAACAGGAAGGCTTTGCCCTCTCAGAAATAACAAATTACGTGCTCTCTGTTTGGGTCTGTGCAGCAGCTGGAAGAAGCAGTGAAGCTGGCACCTTGTCACTATACTGTGGCAGAGACAATGAAGAATCCACCTCTAATTCTTTTTGACACAAAAGAAGGCAGGAGAGAGAAAACCCACAATCACATTGATCTTCAGTTCCCCCTTCCTGTGAGAGCAGGATGACATTGATGTTTCCTGCATGTTACAGCTGAGTGGAAGAAAAGTTAAGGGTATCCAAAATACTGAGAATTCCCAAGAAAATACCTAATAGTCCTCAGAGCACCATCCATAGCTCAAAAAAAAACATCAAGAAAGAAAAGTAACCTGGCCAAATCAATACCTGTCATAAACACTGCATTTCCTTTGAAAGTTTATATCACTGTACTTTTAGCTTGTCAGCAACATTTCCAAGTACTAAGTGTACTCCTCTTTTTATCAAAGCAAAGAAATACTTACGTCCTCAGAACTCCCATCTGTAATTAAAAAAAGGTAATCAAAAACTCGTCAACTATAAATGAAGTAGCGACTGGAATTTATTTTGAAAACATTGTATTGAGTTCCTAATGAGTTTCTAATAGAGAAACCTCTCAAATTCCTTATACCTAGTGGTTTACTAAAAAATATCCTCACCTTCTTGAATTTTACTTCTGCACATGGAGTTGTCCCTTTTGCACTTCCTGTTTTCTTCATAATTTGCAGATATACTCTAAAAATCATTGGGAATTTCCAGCTTAAGTGAAAAAATATGCAGATCTAAGCTCAACAAAGGTAGCTATTTCTAACAATCTCTAGCAAACACAACACAGCTGACAGCTGAATGCTACAAATGGGGCCTCAGAAACAGGGCTTAACAATTTTGTTTAAGATCACAAGTTCCCAACCAACACTTGAGCCACAGAAGAATGTCCATTAGCTGCTATAAAAGCAAAATTGGTAGGGCTTTGTGATGCACTGGAGGGCCTGAAAGGCACACACAAGCAGACTCACTCCAACACACTGGAGAGTAGTATAAATTCTTCAGTTTGAATAATTTCCACTCTTTTCTTCCTCTCACTAACATGAAATTTTGTTTCATTTTAGTTAAAACATTTTTTCTGCTCTACATTTTATCATGTCCACATTTCTTTCTGGTTTAGCTCCCACCAGTCTCTTTACAGAGCATCCAGTATGATTTTATATTGTGAAGAAAAAAACCCAACATCTGTAGCTGGAGTTGTTTGGTCCCACTGTTTTCTTCAATCTTTTGTTTGACGCATGGAAAGATGCTAACCTTTCTATGCTATCTTAACCGCAGTGATCTGGGAGCAAAGCAAATGAGATTTAGTAGATAGGTTTCTGTTGTCATTATTAAACTTCATATGCTTTGCTATGTAGGCAACGTGTTTTATTTCTCTTAACCTGAAAGAGGTTTCTGTCTTATTGTTGCAATTTATTACGGGCAAACAATCTAGGGCTTATAATAGGCCTGTAGGCAGAACAAAGCCCTTGTCAAATGGAAAGGTTGGCTGCTCAGCTGGGTAGCATGTAAATGTGCAAAAAGAACTGTTCTGTTCAAAGACACTAGGCATGTTTTTTAAATAAAACATTTCATATAATTGAGAGTTGCCATTTAAGTGTTGTGCTGGAAATGTTAATTTAAAAAAATTAATTTAATTGAAGAACTAGAGTTGCAGTGTATTTTCTATATAGTGTCATAATAAACAAAACCCCATACATCACTAAGGTTTTTGTTAGAGCCTGCACATTACATGTTTCTAAAATGGCAATTTATTGTCATTTTATAACACTGTGTTATGCAAGTCAGAATAAGTTCATTGATTGCCGTATTTACTTGGGCAGATTGTGTAAACTTTATCTTACCCAAAACGTATTCTGGGGTTTGTTTTTAACAGAAGAGATCACTCTGCTTGTTACTTTGACATAGTATCATATCTCAGAAAGTAAGGCGGTTTCTCATTCTACAGCTCATTTAAAAATTCTCATTAAGTGCCTCCTTTGCAAGAGCTGAAATTAAAATGACAGCTAAAGATAACAACATAATAGGCTTTTTATTTTAATGCACTGGTCCACTTGGGCACAGGCAGTTGTTTTTTTCCTCTTCTGTTGAAATGGCTAATCAGGACAGTATCATCAATAAGGTTTTTCACTTTAACTTTTCATAATGTTTCCAGACTTCACTATTTGGCAAAGACAATTGGGACAGATTTCTTTATTTTTTTCCCTGGCCTAAAACTCAAAACCCCCCACTTCCCAAACTGTTACCACTGAAGAGTTTATTAAATGGCTGAAAAAGACAGCTGGTCCCACCATCTGTTAAAAATTTTCAGGGGCCAAATGAAACAGGTTATACCTTTAGCCATGCCAAGTCTTCCAATACCCCCTCCCTCTCACAGCCTGTGGAGGGCTAATCTGAATTTCACGCTCTGATTTTGCTATTGCTAATGTCTGAGCTTCTTATGTGTGCTTCTTGTAGTTGCTTATATTAGTTCTCTAGCAGTAATAAAAGCTCCCCTCTCCTTTCAACCTTGCTCATTTGCAATCAACGGAATCCTGGGTCTATAGTCTCCTTTACAATAAGATACTGTACCTTGAAGGAAACCCACAGAGAACCTAATATCTGACTTTTTGGAGCAACACAGAAAACCAGGGGTACATTTCTGTTGTTTTGCAGCCACTTTTCTGTAAATGCTAATGGAGGTAATTCAGATGTGCCAACAAAGAGAGAATCTGCAACACACTGCAGGTGTGAGGGGGCTGAAACAAAAGGGATGCTAACCCTAATGGTATTTCTTGTCATTAACAATTCTTTGATGTTCATACTTGAGGCTCTCTTTTATCTTGTAGTTTTCCAGCCATCTTTGTTAACATGCAGTGCAACTAAATCTCTTTTCCCTAACCTTTAAAGACATCTGCAAAATGTTTATGCTAAGTTAGTTTCCACAGCATCTTTCTGTAACACACATTGAAGTAAAATGAGATAAAGCTTGCAAGGTTATTATTAAAACATCAGTAAGTTCGTATCATTAAGTGAAAGAAGCAGATCAATAAAAAGAAGCTCTTAATGTTACTTTAATAAGGATGAGTTTCTTGTAGCAGGACTGGGGATTAACTTCAGTGTAACAGAACCAGTGTTTATAATATAGCAGCTACGTTGATAAGAACCAGTTTGTTCTACTTGTGTTCATTAAAATAAAAAAAGAACAACAAAAATCAGTAGGTTCCGATATTAAAGCACTTTTCCCAACATAATATATGTAAGGACATTCTAATTTTCCAGAGGGGATTTTTCTACCACTAAGTGGGCAATGGCATTCAGTCAAGGCTCTGTAGGTGGAGTTTCTCCATATCCATCTGTCTTTCCATGACTTACAGATGGAAAAACACTGTGTCTTTTAAAATGTTCAACTCAGTAGGATAACAGTAAAATGAAATGAACAATCAAAGCACATAAGATGCCAATCTGAACTACTGCACAGCACTACCAGCAGACCCAGTGTTTTGCTCTCATCCCATCGGTCATGTCCTGTTAGATCACATCCCATTTTATCACAGTCTGTTGCATTACTGTTGCAGCATGCTGGAATGTTTAATGAGCAACATAATCAATCAATACGAATTCCAATTGGAATTCAGCTATAAATCTTCACTGAGTTAAAAATGCTGGAGATTGTAATACAATCACCAAAAGATACTGGTTTTTTTCTTTCAAAACTTAATTTCTTAACATATAGGTTTGATCAAAGAAATTAAGTCTGTGCCCGCATTAAGTACAGCACTTATCTGTGAATTTGTATGTAAACTTCCTTCACATTAATCCTATGGAACAAGGATATAAAAACAGTGGTTATATTCATACAGTGCTTGTTTTCTTCTTTTACAGCTTACTTTCATCTTGAGGCATAAAGGCAAATTAGGAACACTGTAGCTAATATACTGTCTTGTCCCAAGTTTCAGCTGCATGGATTAATGGCCTGAGCTGCTTCTCCTTTTTCATCTATAGCATTCAGCAGTCTCAGAAATGTGTATGGGAATTGTGGGTCTTAGATTACTGTCAATTTTATCAAATTAACAGATTATTTTAAATCATTTTTCTTGCAATAGTACCAAGGAGTACTCATTCCTGGCATGACAGAAATTGAAAACCTGAAAGTCTCTGTTTGACAGATGTTGCATTATCAGTAAGAGCCATTCTCATAGAAGCCTTTACATAATTTCTCCCACTGCATTAACTGTGTTAATTTGTTGCTTATAACAGGGAGCTGCAGCAAGAACAGAAAACACCAAATAAACTGTCACACAATTTTGTGGAAGTACCTCCTCTGCAGTCCTCTCTCTATGCTAAGGGCCCAATGTAGCACCTCCATATTGTCATTACCCAGCTATACAGCAATGCCCTACTCCAGCACCCAGCTCTCCAAGGATCACTTCCACCAGTACCACAAAACACTGCTACCTGTCCTGGCCTCACCTATTCCCACCAGTGCATTATACAATATGGTACCCTGGTTCTGCTATTCCAGCTTCAGGCAGGTCTTCATCAAACACTTGACGTGATCAGTAGGACAACAATTTTCAGAAACAAACTGGACAGGCCTCTCTCTCCATCCCAGCACTGTACTCCAGGCCAATAAATGCATCCAGTCTTCGCTGTGGTGATACTTCTTTCAGAGACCAAGACGAGACTTTCAACCCTACTTTTCGCTGGTAATGGGTCAGAAATTGGGACTGGGTGTTTTGCGGAAAAATGTAAACATGTTGATCTCCCTACTCGCCATCTCCGTTTGCCAACTACTTTATAAAATATTAAATTACTGAAAAAAATATCTGTCTCTGCAATTTAATTAAAAAAATAGGCCTGTCAAACAAAAGCAAGGATATCATCTATTACTGGCCTGATCAATAATATGTAACCTGGTTTCTGGAAATATTACTCCAAGGTGTGTTTTTCACTTATCTGCTCCTATGTCCTTTAGCAACACAACATATGTAGTGCAATAATCACTTCCCTGATAACACAATGTATATATTTACTGTCTTGACTGATACTGGATTTATACATGTAATAAAGTAATTTCCAATAATTCTTGACAAATCCATTAACATGAGTTAGGATATCAGCCTGTGTTTAAAGACACAGTGTGCTATTACAAATTGCCAGCCTCTTCCCTTACCAGTTCTAGTGCCCAGCACAAAGGAGACATAAAGCCTCTCACTGAATTCGGTAACCTTTAGCTCTGGCCCAGAGGACTGGTACTGGCCTTTGGTTTTCCTAGCATCCTGTGCTACTTTTGTCAGTCTGGGAGTCCTGCTTTGTTGTCAAGCAGAAACATTTTCTGTTAACTAAGCATTCTGCTACAAATCCTCCCAGGCTGAAGACAGCTAAGGAAAAGGCACATTAACTGACATTATCTCTCATATTTTGTTGTCAGAGTTAAAAGCAGGATGGATAAGTTAATGCCATGTCTGTGCATATATTGGTACTAAACTATTAACCTGTTTCTTATAGGATGATACTTTTGTGCCATATGGCTTTATTTTTAATTGTATGTACTAAATGTATCAAGTTAACCAGAAAACACTTAAAAATGCCAGAGCCTGGTTGCATCCCAAAATTCTCCTTCCATTTTGAGTGAAAAAAAAAAAAAGGCAAGAAAAAAAAAAAAGGGAATGACAAGAGTAGAGAGGACTCCAGTTATGTATATCAATCACTGCTAAGTATTTTGCAGTAAAAATGCAATACCCAGACACAATTACATTTCTTAGAAAAGGAGGGGAAAATATTCAATTATAACTTTTTTTTTTTTTTTCCCAAAAGATGATATTTTAAAACCAGGACTTAAATCCCATTTTACATAAATTTAAATTTGGTGTAAAATAGCTGGTAGTACCACCCAGACATCTTGAACTCCAGCCATTTGCTTCCACCACAAACCTACCTTCTTACTCCCTCTCCATGAAACACAAATCATCTTTTTTCCAAATTATGTATTTCCTGATTTTCACTGAAGAATAATCTTGTGAGGAAACTCTACTTACAGTGATGGACCTGAGTCCTAAAACATGAGATTTGATCATCTGTCCTCATACGCATGAAATGAAGCAGAGACCAATGGATACTGAAAAGAGACCACTTTCTACTAAAACTGCAGGCTTTGGGCATAGTTGTCTTTTACTATCAGAAACAAATACATAATGAAGCATATAAAACTCATCCCATTTTCCTACTGTTTATTGAATTCAATATCAAATAAGAATAGACCTAAAGACACTACACATCCTATTTATTTTTAATTCTTAATATCTTCTATATTTAAAAGCATACCTGTTTTTCATGATGATAGAAGATTTAAACAAAATATATTCCTTCACAGTAAAGGATGTTGGTTATGACACTGAAGGTTAGAGATTATCCAGTCAAGGCTATCTGTAAATAAAGTATAGCAAAAATCAAAGGGATCTAAATACAGAAAACAGCATCACTATGAGTTTCCTTATGTATCTTTATAGTATGCATTGAATGAGAAGTGCACCAGGGGTATGTAAAAAGTAGTCTAAAGAAAGTAAATTGGCACCTCCCTTTTGCCCTCTGACAGCACAAGTCAGAAGGTCTCCAACTCAATTAAAAAGTACCATTTTAAATATGTTCCTTTTGTTTACAACTGGAACAGTAAATCCACTTTGTGTTTGTGTGCTGTGTACTCTGTTTAGTACCAGTTCGCCAGAATTCAGGAACTTAGTGGAATTAAAACACAATGAGACAATTGGTTGGAAGTATAAACATTCACCATTACATAAAACAGAAATACAAGTATATAATTATATAAGCATTATGCTTATATTAGCAAGTGTGCTAAATGACATGCGATAATCAGTAGTTGCCTACTACTAGGAAAAATTTTTCCTTCCAAGAATATGATTTCCTGATTGCCTAATGTGTGTTACTTTCTACATCTACCACTGAAAAATTTGGTTTTGATTGTTACCAGCAAAAGGAAATCAACTTTTGGCCTGATTAGACTTTGCAAATTCTTTAGCTTTACCTTATTTATAATTATTTATAATTCTATAAGCTTCTAACTAACAATTCCTTGGATGGCCTGACTGGGGACACTTAAAGGACCTTCAGTGCACAAAAGCCTTTTCCAACACTCTTACTCAGTGTACGGGTGAGGGAGGTCACAGTAGGGGCAAATTTGAAATGGCTGCAATTTACTCCTATTCTAAGGTCCCTTTATGTTACTAAAGTGATGTAAATGTTTAAGTGAGAAGCACGTTTAAAATTACCAAATGAAAGGGGCTAATCTCCAGAAGGTCCCTGCCATAACTGAAAGGCAGAAATTGTCCTCAGCAAGAACTGGTTTCTAGTGCTATTAAGGTATACAGAAGAAACCTACTAAAATACCTTGTTGAGCTTCACCCTTTTCTCTCCCATGTGCTGAAAACTGTTTAATATATTACACACTGTCTAAGAAATGTACTTCTTCCTAACAGGATTTAAACTCTATGTTTATAAAATGTTAAAACCAGGATATGTTACGAACTATTAAGCAAAATACATTAATATTCTAGGATAATATACGTGAAACAAAATAAATCAGAATGATGCTTCAATAGCATCAAAACCAAATGAGAAAATCTTAGCAATTCATGTTGATAGGTTCCCACTGACCATGATCATCACACTGACATGTCTCCTTTACTTTTCATGCATAAATCAATCAACACAAACACATCCATCTATCAATGTGGGAACAGAAGTTCAACTCCAGCTAGTTCTAATAACTATATGGCTCTACAGCAAGCTGAGCATGTGCCTCTTAACAATACAAAGGCATGCACATGTTCTAAAATGAGGATGTGAGATGGCCACATCACAGGGGTTATCTGGTGAGGGTAAGGTGGTCAAAAACAAATGAGGACAGTCGGGTAAGTTATGAAACAATAAAATGCACAGACTGGCTTTGTGCACAGTTTTTGGCCAAGAAGTAGCTAGAGTGAAAATACACTACTCAACAGCAGTTTTTAGATAGTAACTTCAGTTATTATCTAGTAACTTCAGTGTAAAAATATGCTTCAGTATAAAAAAAAGCTTAATTATAAAAGTATTAGTGACATTAAACTAATTTGAAAAGTTATAGCAGATGTAGACAGTGGCATTACATTTAACAAGGAAAACACTGTATTTTACCCTTTCCATGCAATTAAAGACTGCTTAAAATCTCCTTGAAGTCCATTTCTGATGCCTGAGATTGATACAAGCTTAACAATTGGGAAGAAGAAAAAAGAATTCTAAGGAATGTACTTAGTGAGCGTTTGCATTTTGCTTGTGCTTTACCATTAAATGCTCTGAAGCTACTCTGGTTAACTCAGGCCCCCATTCAGCAAAGCACTTAATCACATGCTGAAATTTCATTGATTTCAGTGGGACTTAGGCTTTGGCTTAAGTGCTTCACTGAATTATATATTATTTTTCACTTTCCTTTACTTTATGAAATTAATAGAACTACTCAGAGTAATGTATTACTCAGTGTAATGTAAAGCGTGGGGTTTTAGACAGGTGACATAATACCTAACTGAAAACCTCACTATCACGTACCTAAAACAATTGATAAACTTTAACTAGTAATGATAACATAATAATGATGTGATTTGCAGTAATACTAAAACTTGATTTTTCCAAATAGTTTTCAAAAAGGATGGAACCACAGAGCACTGATACTGCTAGAACTCTGTGTGATCTATGCCAATATAAGAACAGAGTAAGTAATTGGCCTCTTTAAAAATAATGTTATTTTCCATTCAGATATGTTACAAATGAATGGAGAATTAACACACTGTGTAGGAAAATAAAAGTTATATGTTATTTTTTACGAGATATCATAACAAATACTCATTCTTGCTACATTTTGCTAAAATATAAAGAAACTGATCTGCACACATGCATTCATATTAGTTGCCATTCAATTTTTTACTGCATTTTTGAATATCATTAATTCAGCTGCAGCTACTCACCAATTCTCTGTTATTTGAGGAGTCCCTAAATTTTAAAGGCTCTAAAGTGCCTTTATATTAGTACTACCCAGATGTACAGCAGAGGAAAATGAAGAGTGAACTGAAGGATGTCAGTCTCTGCCAGGATTATAACTTTCAGTTTCAACATTTTGGGTGAAGAATGAGTGAAGGCTTGCTCTTCCTGGAACAGCTGAACCCTTCTCACATCCTTGTCTGTCCTGCCTGACTTAATTTCTGTGTTTATTAGGAGAGACAAAGCTTTTGCTGAACTATCTAGTTCATTACCTTTTCTCATTTCAAACTATATTCTGCCTTAGGGACACCATGACTGCACTTCGGTCTCTTCCCATGCCATCTTCCTTTGTCCTGTGGTCAAAAGACAGCGCCAGTGAACCCTGATAGTAAGAAATTTTGTAGCTTATGAACAAGTGTGAACTGTACCTCCACAAGGAAGAACTTTTTTAGCCCAGATCAGAGTAAAACCCTGGTTTCTCAGGAAAAAAAAAAAGCCAAATTTGTAAGGCTTGAACGTTTGATTTTAAAACGTTTTTGACAGCAGCTTGTATGGAAAAGAAGCAAAGAATTGTCACAGATCAAAACTGTGACTCAGAAATAGAAAGTAAAGAGTAAGATGAAATAGTCAGCTTCTGTCATGGAAACAGTTACCAGCAAAGAACCTCAGCATTCCATAGAGAGTTATATATTGTTTCATTAAAGATTTGGAAAGAAAGTGAAAAACAAATAGAAAAATTTCCAGGTGACATTATTTTTCCTACTATATCAAGAGGGCT
This sequence comes from Psittacula echo, assembly GCF_963264785.1. NCBI lineage: Eukaryota > Metazoa > Chordata > Aves > Psittaciformes > Psittacidae > Psittacula > Psittacula echo. The sequence goes on along the minus strand of NC_137743.1, from coordinate 66,045,619 downwards.
GTGGAAATGTAGGAATTACTGGAGACCAGCAACAGAGGTTAATAAAGAAATTAAATACTTACATGGATTACAAGAATAACTAGTCATAATGATGGTCTCAATCACTATATGAAGCAGTGTTTGAAACATTAGCTTTCAAACTGTTTTGATTCTTCTGTTTGAAGCAATTCTTCAGGATAAACTCATGGTAAACTAATACCTTATATGAAAAATATTTACAAGGTAAATTGAGACAGTTATTATTTTAGATGATTTTATTCTGTACATTTTTTCGGTGTTAAAAACCATACACAGCACAGAAAGTTATAAAGGATGTTTATTATCAGTCTAATGAAATACAAAATATTTTCACTATGACCCCAAATGAAAATTTTTAGTAGAGAGTTCTTTTCATCCAGTTCAGTAAGTTCCTTGATCTTATTTTTCACACAGCTCTACCAGCATTTGTGCCAGCACAACAGAAGGGGTGGCACAGGGTGGGAACAGCAGCCGGGGGAGCAGGGAAGAAGGGGTGGGAACTGTGTAAACTAACCTTGCTGCTAAAGAATCATATGTGTTAGCAACATCAACACATACAGGTAAGGTAGTGCTGCTCCCCTTTACTGGAATTGCTTACAGAAATTCAGCTAAATGGGACAAATTACAGCTGCAAAACCAGGTCTAGAGAAAAAGTTACTAGCTGAAATTGTATTTTATTATATATTATATAAACACACATGTACAAAGTTAATTGGAAGAGATTACAAGCATGAAAATTCTCTTACCAGTATTAGTCAATAGAGTAAGGTTCAGCTTTGAGCAAAAGACACACGTCTTGAAGAAGGAGGAGATGGGGAACTAAGGAAGCTGTCATCTTCAGGGGTAGATTCAACAGCTGACAATGATTTGTAATACTCATCCTCATTGTCCAGCATTTTGATTTGGCTTGAAAGAAAAGAAAAAACATTTATTAAAAAAATCATTCTGTCAATACCTTCAGAAATAGAAACTTTTCTGTTGATGTGAAAATGAAGAGTGCTAATAGAAGAAAGGGAAAAAAAGATGACTTGATGAGAAAGATATAGCTTTTATCCATACTTTTACTTTGCTATTACTTTTTTATGGTTTTACTCTGAATGGTTCTGAGTCAGTGAAATGCAATAATGTCTTTTAGTTTGGGTGTACAGAATGACAGACCAACTATTTGCATCAAATGGGCATTTAATTTGAGCAATGTGGCTTTTTTGCCTGTATGTGTTCCACAAGTAGGGTATGATTTTGGTAATGTGTTTCAGCTGATGGTTTGCTGTGAATATGAGCCAAGGACCACATCACCAATTTTTCAGAAAAATCCTATTGACATCAAGAGGCTTTCATTTTCCTGTGATGTATGATGAACACTGCTGTCCCAAGTTAGTGTTTTTATTCTCTGAGCAGGAATACAGATTTTTTTTAAACTAGGGGAGGGAGATAAAACCAAATCTTGCAGTCATGCAAATTTTGGGCTTTAACCTTGACTCAAAGACCTCCTGTTCATACAGTTATATTCAGAAGATTGATTAAAAACAGAGGAAGTAATACAGAAAGTTCTTGTATATTTTTGGAGTAGATGTATTTGCAAGACCAAGCATCAATTCAAGATGATATCAATGCAAGATCAAGCATCAATTCCCTCTGGTCGATGTGATCCGTCAATGGAATACTCTGGCAATTGTATAGTAGCCAGCCTGGCTTTTGTAAATTGTTTTCAGCAATTTCCACTATCACTAGGGGACAACTGCTCATGTGACAATGAGAAGTGACTCAGTTCAACAGAGAAGGAGCAGATCCCTTTTGGGCTGAGTGGCACCTCCGTCAGTTCTTAAAATGTGCTCCCCCAGGAGGGCTGAAGCCTGTTGCCAGTGTGATGCTGCAAAGCTGGCAAGTCGTCTGTCTGTGTTCTAGGTCAGAGAACTTTAGTTTCAACACCCTTCATCTGGTACCTTCTGTTAATGCTAAATGCACTTAAAAACATGAAGAAAGCTATTTTTTTTTTTTGTAGCAGTAGTACTCAGAGGGAGCTGGGGAGCCTCTTTTGTAAGAATCAATTCTAGTGTCTGCAGACCGCAGTACATGCAAGTTTTACATTTGCTTCTGCAGCAAATGTCCAATGTCAATGCACAGAAATATGTTAATTGTTTATTTTTAGAAACTTCTCTAGAAAGTTTTGCATATTCTGTAATATCACAAAGGACTTCTTCTGTTTACAGTTGCTTAGAACTAAGAAGATAGATATTTACCCAAGTTTTCTTGGCTTCCTCTTGCTCCCTTGATATTCTAGAGTTCCCTGTGGAGAGGGCCAAGAACACACAGTCAAAGCAAAGCAGCAAGTCGTTAATTTTTAATTCAAAGTGATTTTGTGTTGAATGCAAGCAGATGCTGATAATATCAGAAGTCACAGCATAATTTTTTTGATCAAAGGGCTCAAGTGAGCCTGATGAAGCATGCATCTTGCTCGTCTTTGATAAACCACATCAATTATTCACCGTGAAGGCAGACATCCTGACATGAAAGCAACAGATAAAGAGCATAAGCACATGTTCAAGACGAGAGCAGAAGAACGTGGGGGTGGGGCTGGAGGGGCTGAAACAGGTATTAATAACAGAATTATTAACTGGAAACAAAGCCAGTAAAACAGCTTTATTGCCACTTTGAACTCACATTTAACTGGTTATAGTACATGTTGTCCTCAGGGCTATTCAGCATTTTGGGCTGCTGACATCGTCGACGAGGTGTTCTCAGCTTCTGTTCAAGACAGTTTTCTGAACCTTCAGTAAGATAACACAATTTAGTTTTAAGCTGTGCCAGGTGCTGTGAACGTCTTAGCGTATTTTAGTCTGTAAACAGTCTTTTCTTCTGTCCTATTCGGTCCTGGATTTATTAACAAGTCTCTCCTATCCAAAGTAAGCAGACAGAAACTTGGGGATCTTTGTTTTCTCTTTTGAAACTTAGTTCAAACACAAGTTTTTAAGCAGAACTTCATTTTTACTTTTATAACATTTGTTATTCTTCCATATATCTATATCACATAGCTCCTTATCCCTTTCACGCTTTATCTTAGTATCTTCTGTTATCTAAGCAGGAAATGAGGTATATTGTGACTAGCTAGGGATATATCATTCAGCAGCAGCAAAACCGTTTTTCTACAGTAGACAGTAATAAAGCCTTTTGACTGATGAGACTTAGTCTATTATCATCACTTTTATTATATAAAAAGGCTACCTTCTTGACATGGCTCTCTGTTTAATCAGAGCAACCAGACTGGTTTGGAATTATGCTTTCTTAATATAGTTTGTGATGTGCTGTAAAGTAACCGTTGCTTGAAGTCATCTGGAAAGCAGAGTTTAAAGATGAAGGAAATATTTTAGAAGCGGTGGATTCTGAAAGAAACTAACAGCCTTTTTATTCCTTTTTTGTTGTTGTTGTTGTTTTAATATTAAGGAAAACAGACACTATGGCATTATCATGTGCTGTACTTGATCAGGTGTTTTCTGTGGCACATCCTCTAGATTACCAGAACAATTATTTTCAGGATAAATCAGAATCACTAGGTTACTAAAAGACATTGGGGAGGGTGGGGGTAAGGAAAGGCCATTTACTTTTAAAATAATTCTCCCAATGCCTTTGACTTTTCTGGTATCTCCTTGTTAAAAAATCATTTAATGACAGTATGAATAAAAACAGGTTTTGGTGGCACTGAAGGAAGAATACACTTCTTATCACATTTGCATTCCATACTGAATGGGAAACTTGCTCTAATACAAAAGATCAGCACAAAGATCAAGTAGCACATGAGTTCCTTTAAACGCTTCAAAACTGAAGTCAATATGGCTTGTGCAGATGCAGGCCTCTAATCTCACAAATCCATTTGTAAGATATGGCCTAAAGAAGCAGGTAATATTACAAAGGAGGTTTATAATACACCCAAGTTTACGGGTTGCAACTATTGTACTCTTCTGCAATTACAGAGGTAGAGGAGGTGATTGAACTTCAGCCTTTTCAGCCAAATGACTGTTCTGGGAGATTTTCTCTTTCACTGTCTTTCTCCCTCTCAGTGGTTAAGATTTGAAAGATACAGTTTCCTCTCAGTGTGGGACTGCAACATCAGTGTGGGAAGGGAGCACTTGTTTTGTGCCAATGGTAATGTTCCCTCACAACATCTGGGAGGGATGGTGGGCTAAATGGCCATCAGGGAACTGACTGCAGAGCTGGGTCCAAAATTGAAACCCAATTTTATAAAGAAAGGTTACATTTCCGAAGTAATACAAAATAACTTTTAAATAATACGCTCATGCTGCTTGCTAACTGAATACCCAAAGTTTCAATACTTTATACTAGCAAGTTCAGTAAACCTTCATTTTTTTGCTAAAAAGATTGCAACCCTTTGCTACTTACCTGCATTGTATATAATCAGACAAGGCAGAAGCTATTCCAGAAAAATCCTCTGGGGAAACTGGGTACCCAAGTAATATCTGTATCTTTGTAAAGTTACTTCTTTAACATTTAGTAGGATATAGGCACAATTTTATTCTGTCAGAAGTCTCTGGAAGTTTTATGGAAGACCTGCCATAACTACATTCTACTCTTTCTCTGCTTGCTCTGGAAGTTACTCAAAGTGGGCTTAGAGCTTTCTGTCTCAGGACATCAGGGTCTGCAAGTTTTGCAAGCAATGTTTTCAGTTGCAAGGCCGTATGAGTTCCTTTTTACATCAATGTAGTTTTTGTACCTCTCCACAAATAATTTTTCTATTGTACCAACAGGCTGGTATAAAGAAAGGCTCATGTCCTGTCAGTTTTTCATAATTTCACATGGCTCTATGCAGCTTCCCAATAGCAAGAACACAGCACAAAAATACCTGGATAATACAACTCTTTTTCCCTTTCCTCCCAATTCTGTTGTGGCCTTCATGTTACACCTATATGTATAGTCTTTGTTCTAACAATTATTTATTCATTAGGATTCTGAGACATTAATATTTTGCTCTAGCTTTTTATCCTGACAATTATTTCTGTTTATTCTATGGGTGGTCTGCAGCTTGTGTTCTCCAAAGGAAGTATCCTTTCAGTGGGCCCATTTGTCTTAGTGTTTAGTAGCATACTACGCTAACAGTACAAAATCTGGTAACATTTACAATAAACTACCATATCTGGAGAAAATGGTATTAACATGTGCTAAACACTCGGCAGCTGAACAGGCATCTTAAATGCTGTTCTAAAATATTTTGCTTTGATGACAAACTTTAAGCCACCAATGAGAAAAAAGTCACTTATCACTTTAATATGCAATAGCAGCAGCACCAGTATCATTAACATGGCATCACCTACACTGCATCCAAATTCTGCCAGGTGCCTTTAGCATGTTCAGGCTTCAGAGTTTACTATAAATTTAGAGACCATAAGAGAGAGTGAGCACACACACTTCCTTCAGGTTGTCCTTTAGGACCATTTTTAAGAGATCTGCCCCAATTTTGCCTGGAAGAAAACTTTTCCTTTTTAACCCTAAGTGCAGAAATTCCTTAGGTTACAATATCTCTATTGTAAATTCCTTACAGAAATAACATAAGGTAGATAAAATGCCTTCCACCAACTGCACTATTCAGCTGATCCAGAAAGGTAGGGTAGGTGAGGTTCTGCGCATCCTTCTCGTTTCTTCACTTGAACACAGACAGACTGATACACCTAGGTGAGCAGGTTCATGTGGATGCTTCCCTAAAGCTATCACAAAATTGATGTTGCTTACAGTGAACGAGAAACTGTCAAATGGGTGAATATGTTTGAGTCTTTACTACCACTATTGGTTATCCTTTTTATTTCTGTGATACATAGGAGCCCAAGCCAACACACCAGGACCTTGCAGACCTCAGACAGATTAAAAAGATGTGTTTTCAACAAAATACAAATTCAAACATTTTTATGAACTGGGAATTGCGTAGCTGGAAAGCCGTGTCTCCAGGACAGACTTGAGATCATCACCACCGATATATTCAGCTGAATATGAAGTAGACTGGGTGCAAAGCAGAGGACTACTCGATAGAAATAAGAAAACAGTTTTATCGTTGAGTGCAGAATTATTTTAACATGGGTGCTGTAAACCGCAGATTGTTTAAAATTTAAAATCTGGAAAACCTGCCATATGGTGAGAAATTTAAGACAACTGTTCAATTTTGTTTGTTTCGAAAGAAGGCTAAGAGATGATGTGAAGGAAGTCTAAACCCTTGTAGAAATGGTGGAGAGTTTTTCGCCTTTGGAAACTAAAGTCTGAACTGTCTAATGACCGGAAGTTGAAGAAAATTTCAGAGCACATAGTGAAAATCAGCAGTCAGGAGAAAAAAATATTTAGCAGTATGATGGAAGCTCAGGTGGAGATTGGAAACTTTTAGAAAAGGTATGTTTTGACTCAAGCTAAAGTTAAAAACTTCAAGATGACACACACCACTTCTAACTTAATATAATTTCATTTCTCTAATGTGATTTTTATCACAAGTCTCAATCTGGAGAATATTTTGTACTAATCTTTTGATTTCTGGGATATATTTTCACCTCTGAATTTCCATGTGATTTTTCTTTCCTTTCTTATGGCTGAAATGGAAATGTTTTTCTTCACTTAGCCATCACATCCATCATACAGACGCTTTTTATGACATCTGTTGGCTTGGAGATGACCAGCCCATTGCTTATGCCATATCTTATTAGATGATCTTTCTGCTTAAAAATCCAACCTTTCCAAAAGCTGCAAAGGACTATTTCAGAAATGCATAAACTGCCAAATAATGTTTAATGAAAGACTTCAAAATGCCATTTAGCACTGACACAAGGACTTTTGCATCTAGGATTTGGGCCCTGACCAACACTTTCAAAACAATACCTGGAAAAATGTAGTTCTCTAATGACTTCCCATGAGGCAGATGACTCCACTTGATGTTCAGTAAAGATCTCATCTTAGATTTCCTGTTTGTCCTGCTTATCTTGGTAGTGAAAACTCGGGGACCAGGCACTGGGCACACTCTTCAGAGGAACTGAATATCAGGAGGTTTTGCTCTCTGCAATGAAACTAGGGTCTTCATAAACTGTTCATGATTAAAACCGTGCTTTAAAAACCCCTTGATGCTGATAACCTTGCCAAACATTGCTAATTTTTCCTACATGGAGCATTCTGCGTAGAAAATAGTGATGAGGCAGCTAAAACTGCCTTTGGAATTTGTGAATTCCACTGATGCAAGTCAGATTGTTTTAAGGTTGGTGCAGCACAGAGGGGGCTCTAAACTCCAGATGACATCTTACTTTTAGCAAGGAATGCACAGAAGGGATCTCTGCCAGTGAGTCAATGCCATAAATAGGCTGTGTCGCCAATTCCCTTGCCACAGGGAATCCATCCACTACAACACATAGTGAAGAGTGGAGCTGAGTACTCTGATTTTCCTTCTGAGGCCATTTACCCACAGCAGGTTTGGAAGGAGTCAGTCTTGTCTTTTTCTGTTATAGGTGAATACAACTTAGTATCACAGGAAGGGCAGTCCTTCTCTAATTACTCAGACGGGAAGATTTAGAGTATGAAAAGGGGCAGCCTGCTAAAGGAAAGGTGATGGGGCCATTTAGGGGATCATATATATTAACAGAGTAAGCAAATAAAGTAGATAAATCAGTATGACCAAGAAAAATAGTAAGCATGTGGCTGATTTCCAGTCTATAATATCAGATGAAACATGAAAGTGCAACCCTTAATTATAAGCAAATATTAGCACAGACTCATGGGATCTCATCATAACATCTCAAGGTCTACATTCATGAAAATTTAAGCAATGTTTAAAATCATGTTAATTTGTTCTTTGTTTGTTTCTTTTACTGCCAGTCTAATTTATTCCAAAAGACTTTGGTTCTCAAGTTTGGATATATTGATCATGCCTATGTAATGCATTGTTATAGCCTGGGGAGAAGACTTTTGTGGAAAAACTTGTCTTTGTTCTCCTTTGATAATCTGTATGTATTTTGATGTTTTCAAGCTTTTCCAGTTTTGAATAATTTTTCAAGGCAGCAATTTAACTTCACTTTTTCTCTTGAAGTCTTAGGCAAATGCAGAAATGATCTCACAGACAATGATAATATACATCCTCCTCCTGGAGTGGATGCTAAGTGGATAATTATGTGCAGCATGTTGATATCAAGGAACAGCTACATTTTCTTCTGTGCCACACAAGCCTCTTCAAGCAGAGGACTCAAGGGGCTAGTGATTCTGGTCCCACTCATATCACTGTAAAGTGGGAGTGACTGAACGTCATTTATGCAGTAAAAAATGCTGTAAATGAATGAGGCTTTATGTTTTCAATTATTTCAGCTTTATTTTAAAGAAGAGATATTTACAAAGGGCCCATAATGCTGTTTGGCCATGGCTGTTCATATAAACATATTTTCCTCTCTTTTTCATTCCTGTGATTCTACACCATTTGCACAAATTTGCATCATACCGCTAAGTGCGAAATGGGAGTAAAATTAAAAACTTGCCTGAGAAGCAGAGTGAATACTCAGGCAGTTAGCCCCCACTGAGCTCCTGCTGCACCCGCCTGCCTGCTATAATCAAACCAGTCAACACAGAACTATTTTGCACATCCCTGTACTAAACTGTGGTCATTGTGACTTCAGTATGAGCACACATTAAGAGATACCAGGCCCACATCACAGGCTATTTGTACACTGCCTGTTAAAATGCTACCAACTATAAATGCACCAGAAATAAGGACAGGATAACAGGTATAATAGGCTTCACAGAACAAGTACTGCTTCCTTTGGGAATAATGAAGTTATCAGGCCTATGCTATATACTATAAATCTAACTACATTATGGTAGCTCTACAAAAATGCTGGAGGCTGATAGAAAACAAACACACTGTCTCTGAAAGATTTTAATCTCAGTACAGGAAAGACTACACCAAGAGACCACAACATAGGGCAGGAGAGGATAAAAAGCAAGACTACTTGGTGACTTAAGTAATAAGGTATGTTTCATATTTTCTTTTCCCTTGTGAGATTAATGAGAGGGCAAAGAGAAAACTACAGGAATGAGAAACAAATAGGAAAAAGACAAAAAATGAAACAATCAAGTGAGATACTGAGAAACTAAGGAAGAGAAGAAAAGGGAATAAACGACCATTAATGGTGAAGCAGTAGAACCTAAGTTCTGGCATCAGAGGATTTGATTAATCTAGTAACATCAGGAGCCCGAGGCATATTGGCATATTTAATACTATTAACAATTGTTAATTCTCTCCAGGATATTTCATGCTCACCTAGCAGTTGCTTCAGAGCTCTGCAAATGTTCAATAAGGCCATCCATCTGTAATGAGACACAGTATGACAGAAACCACTTTTGCCACCCAATTCCCTCAGTCCCTTCCTCTACAGAAGGGTGTCCAGGAATATTTGTAAGGGCTGGTGCTCTTCATGCTGCTAGCGACAAGAAAGCATGGAAAGAACAATAAATCAGATGTCCTTTGAGGCCTCAGCCCTTGCCAGCTCTCACAAAATATCTTACTAGAGCTTCACATAGTGTTGCTACGGGAAAGGATGCTAACAACTTAAAAAACCATGTATATTAATGCTTAGAGTTATTAATCCTTAGCAAATCCTGCAACTCCAGTCTATTCAACTCTTACTTGGATTCAGTAGGTAAGAATAATAAATTAAAATTAATTATTTTTGTTGTCAAGTTCTTTTTTATTCTAAGTCTATAACTCCAAATGTAGTTATCAGATTCACTGAAAACAGAGAATCTGGAGGGGTAAAAAGTCCTATAACAAAAAGATTTAAAATAAAGCAAAACCAAGTTTCATGATCACCTCAGATCCCCCACACAAATGTGGTGAACTAGAATTCTGTTTATTCAGATGGAGTGTGCTCATAGTGCCAAGAGCCATTGACTGCTAGGGAAATTAGTGTAGCCTCTTTGATGTCATGTGCATCCCAGAATCTGTAACACACTGCTAAAACTGTGAGCATAGCCTTTTGTTTATAACCCTAAACAGAACCATTTGAATACACATACTGAAAGAACTCGTAACAGAAGCAATGCATTTTCTTCCACCCACTGCCTCATTACTTACAGCTTCATTTTGGATACTGCAGTTCTATGCAAAACCATATGCTTTAGATTATAAAGCACAGTAAGCAAATCATAAGTTTTTCAAGATGGTATGTTTTTGCATCTGTTTGTTGCCGAAGACCCAGATGATACTGTAATTAGAACAAATATTTTATGTGAAATCAATCATTTAGTTGTCTCTGAACTCTGAGACAATGGCTTTTAGATACACTTTGTTGGGAAATATGATCCATAAATAGTTAGAACTTTGGGTTTTGTTGGTTTTTTTCCCCTTCCAACACAATTTTGATCCTTCAGTATTTGTCAGTTCTTTCAGTTTCTATTGTGAGTGATTTAACTGTAGAGGGAAAAGGCAGAGATTAAACAAAGCATTCCAAAGAACTAAAGTGTCAGTGACTAACATGGGTAAGATTCAAACCTATCATCAAATAGCATGCTTCTACAAGTACAGTCCTGAAGACATGTTTTCCTATACACACCAAATATACACAACCCTTGATCCTCTCTGCATGTAATAACATCTAATACTGGGTTCCAGAGGTTTGACGACTAGTCAACTAAACAGTAAAAGCCCAAGAGGTTTACACAGTTACAACTTTAACTTCAGGAAAAAACCCAACATGCCAAACCATCCTGAATGGCAGAAACTACTTCTGGACAAAGCAGAAAACTTAACTGATCATTATTTTTCTTCCCTTCCTTAAACTTGACCAAAAGTGGCTGTGGAAGCTGCTTTTTGGTTAATTCTTATGATCTTTTCAGAAGGTTACTGACGAAAACCAGGACATTTCAGGTATGCTGGAATTACCACATATCATAGCATATTTCCTGATTTTGGAAGACCTGCTTACTCAATAGCTACCAGGTGATAAGAAATAGCTATTTTACACTATCAATCACATGAGGTGTATCTCTCTTGCTGTTTGAGATGTGTTGTATAGTCAATACAAGTGAATGAAGAATTTTGCAGGCAAAAACCTACTGAGAGCAATTAAATACAAAGAGATCACTTCCAGATCGGGATATCCCTGAGCCACAAACCTTACTAGGCTCAATGGTGTTTTGGGCAAATACCTCTGCTTGCCCTACTTTTTGTCCTACTTGTACTATACCTTAGGCTTTTGCTCTTGGTTACTATCAGAGAGAGGAAATTAGGCTAAACAGACTTGGATTCGACTGGAAATGCTCATTCTTATAGTGGTGATGTTTTGGTATTTTTGGTTTGTTTGTTTGGTTTTGTTTTTTGTTTTTTGGTTTTTTTTTGTTGCTAACATTCAAATGATCAGGAAATAAATACACTTAAAATAAATTCATGCAGACCAAATCCCCAAGAGGTACTTGAACCTGAGGTTGAGGTAACTCTTCACAAAATGCATATCACAATCTTCAATGAAAAGATCATTTCAAGGTCAACTTTAACTACTTATGGCAGGACAGTTGTAGTACACTTGTCTTTCTGTAGCACTGCACTACATCAGCCTGAGCTTCTGGAAGGCAGAAGTAGAAATTCCATCCAAAGAGGAGTACAAAAAAAGCCAGACATTCTTCAATTTTCTGGTTATGACCCATCTTCCTATCTCTGCAAGTATGTCTGAGGTATTAGTCTTGAAGTAGAAACACTGGAATACCTACACAACCATTGTGTACCCTGAGACTTTCCATGATGAAAGCTTGTCCCCTCAGCATTATGTCATGGCTGGGACTCAGCCTGTTAATGTGATTTATTTAGTGAAGCTAGAGAAAACAGGATTAGAAAGAACTTCAAGTGACTATTTGTCCTTCCCTGCCTTCCAAAGTAAAAACACAACTAATTTTGGAGGTATGAGAAATCTTCAAAATTTCTCAGAAACAAAAGATATTAAAAAAATCCTCATGAACATAGTATCAACAATGGAGCCACTCATTATACTTCTGCACAATAAGATGACAGCTTATTTGAAGAAGAATTAACATGATGATTTAGTAAATCTAATTGATCAAATAGCTTTGGCAACTTTAAAGTATGAATAGTAAATATAATGACAGTATCATCAATTTTAGAGATGTACTCCAAATTACATCTGGACCTGCTAATGCACAAGATTTAAACTGCAGATTGTGCATCCCAAGAGCTGCAAATCGTGTGCTAATATGCCTCAGAAAACTCACTGGACACTTGGCACTGGTTCATCTTGTGGACTCTAGCTAAGAAAAGCAAAGCATATGAGGAAAAAGATGAAACAAACATAAAGAGTAAACACTGTGATTAACTTTCAAAAACAGTCAAAACATTCTGTGCATTAGAGAAGAGTAACAAATCACAAATAACTTTCTAATACTGCTTCTCTACAAAGCCAGCTACTGACGTTGCCAAAAATGCACCATACAGATGTAGGGAGTTAGTCTGTGCAACCAAAACTAGGGCAGGGGGCAATCTGTAAGTTCACACACAGTTAAGATGTGGTTTGTAACTGGACTGTGTTTAAGAGTTGCTGTCCTAGCATATAGCCTGGATACTTTTAAAGGTAATCCCTTACCTTATTCCAAACTGTAATAATAGCATTTTTATCTCCTACCCTCAGAGATTAAGCCACTTGATTGACTTTGAATTCTGGACACACAGGAAATTTGTATTAATTTAGCATAATGATGAGGAGCAATAAAGGCTCTGTGGAACCACAACAGCACAGTCTCTAAGGTTTTGTTCATTACAGAAACACAATTTGCATATCTAAAGGCTCGATACCATGGGTCCATATTGATACAACGAGTATCTCAAATTTGAGTGTAGCAGATTCAGCATATATTTCAAAGAATAAGTGGTAGAAGCCCAAGATAAAACTCTCAGTAGATTTCTTCATTAAGAAGGTTTTTTTCTGAATTCAAGGTAGTTGGCAGCAGTAACTTTTAAAGGAAGTATTAAAACAAGCTTGACTGAAGCCTGCAAAAATGCCATTAGTTAGATATTTGCTTCCCAGTGTGGCTACAGTGATTTGGTCTGACTTTTGTAAATGCTGGCAGTAAAGAAGGTATCTTGGCTAAATAAAGAAAACTAGTGCTGCTGACCTATGTGCTACAGTGACCCATTCCTTTAAGGGGTTGTTAATTGCTACTGGGATTCCTAACATTAGACCTACAATTAGTGATGGTTCACAAGTGACCTACAAATCAAACTCAGGCCAGTAAATTCAGAGGGAATATTCTGAAAGAGAAACTGAAGAAGCATGAACAAACTGTTCAGTCAGTGACAGAGTTAGAAAATGAGTAGGACCAGAAAAAAAAATCAGGCTTTAAAGACGCCTGCACCCTGTGCAGAGTACTTAGATATTTTTCCTTCTAAATCCAAATCACAAGCATGTTATTGACACCTTACACTATGAATCTCATGGCCGAATGCTAAACCTGTATAAAGATAAGGGGTCATTATTTCCAGAGGTGTAGTTCACTAACTTTAATCTTGAAAACACAGATGGGAGTTTCCAATTGTAGTAAAGTGTATCCAGAAAACGCAGAAAATATATTCAAAAAAACTTGAGGGAGGTGTGCAAAGAATTTCAACATTTGGATCTTAATCCTAATACAGCACTTTTAGGCTATGTATTTCATGATACCCAGCCACATCACCTGCAGTAAGAGTTTGGGGAGTGCAAAGCACATAGAATATGTGTACTTTTCATCCAGTCCTTTCTAAAAGCATTTAACGACAAATCTGGTAAAGAATTCAACTCATGGAAATGGAGGAAGACACACACGTGTCACATATTTGTACATATGCAAATAAAGTGAGTTGACCTTTCAATATTATAGTGACTTGCTTATGGGATAATATGTTGTTTTGTTCTGAAATCACCTTTCTTGACAGGGCACAGCCTGCATTAGCATATCAGCTCACTGTATTATGTTCCCCTCTGAACACAGTCTTTGTACTTGAGTGTCACTATTTTAAATTGGTAAATGTACAGAATTAGTTGGGTTTTTAGATTTTTCTCATACATACATGACTAATTCTAGTGACTTTGATGACATTTTATTCCTCACAGCTTAACAAATCCTTCTTTATCAAACTAAGTGGTGATTTCAGGGTTCAAGTTGAAACACCAGGAGGGCTGATTTTTAAACCATTACAGCTGACCACTTCTAGAAAATCAGGCTTCTTCATCGCACCTTTTTGTAGGTACATGGAATTTCTTATCACTCCAGGAAATACAGACTAAGTGATCTCAGAATTGTTTTTTGGGGAGTTCATTTGGACATGCTTTCTACTTCTTAAATACTATAGATATTTGATTTTTTTTCAAACCCTTTCTTACAGATCTGTACTCAATTCTTGGTCAGTAATTGAACAATATATCCTTATAGAATAGTTTCTGATATAGCAACATCAAATTCTGTTTGTGTTCTGATTCTGTACTTGGGTCTGTGGGCATTGCAGAGCATGCAAAGTGTGAATTAACACTTTAGTTACTGTGCACTAATTCCTTATGTGAATTACCTACAAAGGACCACACAGAATTACAACATGAATACACTAATGTAGTGCAAGTGTACCTGTACCCACAGAATACCACTTCTGATTTATCTGTTTTGGATAGCCAAGAAATATGGCCATGTTAACATAACTCTCTTCCATAACATATCCTGCTTCTCAGTAAGACTAATTAGCTTAGGCACGGCGCTGCACTCATCCAGCTACACTGCCTCCAGGGTCTGATTCACATCTAGCTTGAGCAGCTTTGCAAAGCACTGGCATGCACTGAGTCACTATATAATAATTTTATATTATGGCTTATTCTATACTAACTTTCCCACGGAGACAAAACCTAAAAATCAGTTTTACCACTGTAAAGCCTCCTATTGAAGTAATGCCATAATAAAAATGACAATATCCTGTCTCCAGCAAAATGCTCATATCCTGAAACTGCTAACACCCCTTCACTATAAGAATTAGTTCCTCTGAAGCCAGCCTCAACACTAAGCATTTAGTGTTAGGCACACAAGGGCAAAAAATGGAAAGTATCAGAAAACCACATGGATATTAATATGGTTTAGAGAAATATGATTAAAATGGAAATGTATAATAAAATTTAAAACTCCTCCCTTCAGAAAGGACTGTCTTAATTGCTTTGATTATTAAAAGGTCCTATGCAGTAAAAGGCTATGGGCAGAGAGAAATATGCTCTTCTCTTCTTCTGTAGATAATGTAGTATCTACACAATACTTGAATTAACTCATGAAGCAGTTTTAATTCAGAGATAATTTAGAGCCATACACTTTCTACAAACATACAATAACACGTAGGAGTACTTAAACTAATCTTTGATGAAAAATTCTTATGTTAGGTTCTTCAATAAAATAAGCACAGGAATAACTTTTGCTTTCATGGAAAGTATCAATTCCACATGTAGTGCTCAGCATTGTCTAAATTAAACGAGTATGAGACTGGTGGGTGGACAGGCAAACTGAAGATAATCAGCAAAATTTATGTTTTCAAATAATGCACAAAACACATAAATCACTTCAAAGAGGCCCATAAAATTATCATTTTCAAAAACCACATTTAAATTAGAATATAGCAAAAAGCGAAGAAACATGAATTATGGACCATAAGTTACAGTTCATTGTTTGCTTTCAGAAGGTAGAGTGGCAGGAAATTATCTCCCCCTCACCACACATTTCATTTTTGATTAGGTGATTTTGCATTATTTGTTACTTCAAAAAGCAGCCACAAAAATATGAGGTGCTAAAGATACTTCTTCTTCTCTGAAGATGCAATTTTGTAGAAGAAAACTGTCTACACCGCCACACACAGCAAAACAAGATTTTCAGGTTCTACTGCAAACACTCACTCATGCCAGCAATCTAAGTGAAGCCAATGTATTATGCTGTTGCATACTGATGGATCGTGTGAGGCCTTGTAGGATGAGACCAATATTCCTTAAAATATTTGTTATTATTTCATTTTATCCCTTTTAATTACCGTCAATCAGTAACATGTATTTCTTGAAAATAAATTACTGTCCTTCATCATTATGCGGACATCATTGGGTTCAAAAACACCCATGGTACAGAAAGGGCAATATTATTTACACAGAAACATAAATTATTTTTGGTTCTAAAATACATAGTAGAGGTTAACTACACTTACCATAACTTTATGCATTCTGTGTGTGTATCTGCTATTAGGATTTGATCTGGTAAGTTTATGCAGAGATACAAAACACCCTAGGTAGCTGTTCTGGCATATGAAGTCTTAACTTTACACCTTTGGTGTATTTATTTTTTAGAGAAAGAGGGCTCTACTTGCTATTTTTCAAAGGAATGCCTTGCAGGGTAGTATGTGAGCAGGCAGGCTACACAGCTGCTGTGTGGCCTGTGATGATACGGTACCTGTACCACCTGAGGGTGCCAGCAAAGGTCTAATGTCCTCATTACACTCCTTCTTCTTTCTCTTTCTCCCATGGCTGCAGACAGCCAGGACTAGGATGACAGTTTGAACATAAAGAGAATTTGCAACATTGGCCTTGTGAGGGATGAGTTTCCCAGTCATTTCTGCTGAAGTGTTAAATTCAGATGTCTAATGATGACACCCTAAACATCACCATTACTTATTTCATTGGAGCTCAACGCACAAGGAGGAAGAGACAGTCAATCACATTATGAAGACCTACATGGTGCACTGCTCCTCTTACACAAGGAACAGCAGTATCTTGTGCCACTATTCAGGAAAGACTTGAGTCCCCAAACACTAGCTGTGAACCTGAGCACACAGAAAGGAGGCTGAGCCCATGAGTTCATCCTTGTCATGAAACACCATGGCAGGAGAAGGTTCAAGGAGAGCAAGCAGCTGAGAGAGCCCACCTGATTGCCTTTTCTAGTTTTATTTGTGGATGATGAAAATAGTCAGAAGTAAATGTTTCATGTCCTGTCATGTATCACAGCACCGACGAAGAGGCAAAGTTTGTACTTCATGTAGAACTGGGACAAAACCAGTGATCCTGCCTCTGCCTACACTTACTTTTCTTATCCTTATAAAGAACTTCAGGCAAACCTGCAGATAAGAAGTGCTCTGCTGCTGCCAAGTGTAGCTGAGATGGCATCCAGCCATATTTCTATCTCCTAGTAAAACCAGAACTATGGCAATTTAACTTAGCATCCACCAGAAAAACATGCTTATTGTCTATACTCAATGGGGAAAAAAAAAAGCCACTGCCATCACAAGAAGAGCCTACGCTCTTTTTTTTCTTTTTTTAATATGGTATCAAAAAGTCTGTTGTAGATTCCTGGCATTTGAACATAAGAAACTGTTAAAGTAGCACACAAAGTCAATAAAACGATCTCACTGGACTTGCCAATGTGCATAAGAGGTTTTAACTTTAAAAATAGCCTTGTATTTAGTTGTATAAGCTCCAAATGGTGCTTAATGGGTAAAAACGCTTAAAGATTTCTGAAAGGTGCTCCCACTTCTTGGCCATTAGCATGCCATGCCAGGAGAATTTAAATCTGCTTTCAGTTCTGGGTACTCAAGATCACAACCCTCCTTATTTCTAAAGAGGAGGGATTTCCACCTATGTGGAACAGAAGCATCCCAATAAAAACTATAAAGCACAATCACTAATGGGCCCTCTCCAGGAAGTGCCATGATCAGACAACTGTAGTTAGAAGTTAGTCAGGCTTCATTTTTATTCAATTATTTCTTCACTAATACTGGAATTTTAGGGCAACAGAAACTTTGTGAATTCAGGTCATATTAGCTAACAGTTTCAGCTGAAATAACATGAAAAAACTTCAGAGATGTTGAAACAATTCATTCTGGCATCTCAAAAACAAAACATTTTGATTTTGTCACAAGGGGACTCCTTTCCCAAAACAGAGGAGGTAGTGCTGCCACCTCTGATTTCAAAAAACTTGGTGATTAGGCCATGTTCTTAGGTTATGAAAGATGCAGCTTCAAACACCTCCTGTAAGTGATTTGGTACAGGGACTTGAACCCAAACATCATGCTTCTCAGGAGAGTAACCTAGCTGCTGGGCTAGAAAATATTCTTAGGTAGGTTTCTCTCAGCCTCATTTGTTGAAAGTGTCCCACTTTGCATAAAGTAGTTAAATATTCATTGAAACAGAGACTGAAAGCCAGGTGTCAGCCCCCTTTTCCTCTGACTGTTCAAATTACCAGGATCTCAAGTCATTCACATGCTCTCTGTTTCTGTGGCCTACTTACTATTTAATGTACATGCCACGATGGGAGAAAGGGAAAAAGGAGAAAATACTTTTTCTCTGAACTTCTGTATCTGTTTTGGGCAGAGCCCAGGCCAGTGAAAATATGGGTCAAAGTTTTAAGCCTTACCTGTGGAAGGACAGTAGTATGGAAGGTAAGAAATTACCATTTTCCAACATGTAGTTAAAAATAAAGTAGTTTAATGACATGAAATAGTATTATTTTAAAAAGAAAGGAGATAGCTGCGTCTATTTGTAGCCAGCGTTTATCCCTATTGGCACAATTAATAAAAGGTATGCATAAATCACATGTATTTCATTAAATCCACTGGCTTAGGCTGCTGACTAATTGGTAAATACACACTCAATAAAAATGTAAAATGTATGCCAACTCTGTATTTTAAAACTGGGTTCTAGTTAAGATGTCTCTGCTTCTTAGTTGCTTTTCCAAACACAGCTCAATTCTCACAGTTATTGGTCTTAGGGAAACAATAATGCCCAGAACAGTGCCAAAAGATCTTAGGCCCTTGAGCACAAAAACAAAAAGCAGATCTACTGAGCTTACAGAGACAAAGGAGCTAGCTCTCCTGTGTCTAGGGTGATTTTCTAACGTACCTGTGAATCTAAGGCCTTCCAATGACAGCTGTGCACGTTTCAGTAGACTCTTTCAGGCACTGCAACTCTTTCACAAATGGGGCCTTTGGCACTTGCTTCTGCAATGTTGCCTTCTACTAGTCCAACGTGAAGGTATCAATGCTTAGCAAAACTTTGATTGAGTAAAATCTGGCAATTCTGATAAATTAAAGGTCCAGAACTATGCAGGCCTGTGTTGACAGATAGTCTGATACTAGCAGAATTAGACACAATTAAAACTGATTATGAAAAACATGATGAGTGACAGTGGCTGAGACTGGAGCCATCTACCCCATCACTTCTCTCAAGGTCACAGAAGACCCATCACCACTCATTTGGACAGAGTGAAGCCTCTGTACTCCCCAGGCAAGCACAACCTCCCTTTCAGAGGCCAGCACCCACCCAGCCACAGATTTTTAGAAGTAGGGAGCTCAGCAAAAGACTTTTAATACCTACAGTGCCTGTTAACAAATCCATGGAAAGCCTTACCTGAAGGGTCTCTTTTTGCCACCATCACTGATGGCTCTGATTGTGGGGGGCCTTCCTGACATGAAACAACCCCAGATGCAGAAGGGCCTTGGGAGCTAGCCCAGTGCTTTGTCTGGGCCTGACCTCAAGTTTTCTGTATTTACATTTTTTCCAAAACATGATTTACAACAGATGTCACTGGACACCAGAGCTCTTCTCCAGGGCTGGAGCAGAAAATCACAGCAAAAGAGGGAGATACAGAACAGCTCAATTTACATTACATGAAGATACTGATCTGCATAGCAAGGAGAGGGCGGAATCCACCCATCTCCAATTTTAATTACACTCACATTCAAACATCAGTGCTGGTTTCCCGCTACTAAGGCTCAAGCAAAATGCTTGCTTTGATTGTGAACAACCTTCTAAGTAAGTGGAGTACTTTGGATTAGGGACAGTTTAGGACCATCTCTGCTTGTATTCTCCATTTCTGACACTGACTTTGGCAGTGCCTGAACAACATATTCAAATCTTTTGCCTCAAACCGCACTTACGAAGTGCATGTTTAAAACAGAGAATGAAACAATGTTGACAAACAGCATTACAAAATTGATATAGATTTAATAGTGGCTTAATGAAAGAAATGGGAATATAAAACTCCCTTCTCTAAACAGTGTGTGGTGAAACAAGCTGTCCACAATGGAGGGAAAGCTCAAAAAAGAAACATTTGGAAACAATACAATGACATATGGTCCCATATGTTGAATCTATAATGCTTCCTAATTCCTTTAGGGTAAAATTCACCCTTCTCCTGAACAAATTCCAAGTAACTGGGATTTGCCTGTGAGGACTGAGGGAAGGAATAAAATCACAGGAGACACGGCTATGAAGCACCTTCTCTGCAGTTGCCATTTTAGCCCTGGATTGGAGGAGCACTGGCAATGTTTTTTGGTCATTTTCTGGGTATTTATAATTGCTTACCCATAGGTTCATCCTCATCTCTTCTGTCCGGTCAAGTCTGCTCAGGGAATGCTTTCCCCATAGGGTGCTCTTTGGTAAAGAGGGCATGTGCTCAGCTTTTTGAATCATGCTGGACAGCAGAATAGCTGGAGCTGTTTTAAAAGTTTTATATATAGAAAGCTGCATGTTGGTGCTGATAAGGCATGCCAGGGCTCCAGCACAATTATATTCTCCAGCAGTTTTAGGTGATGCCTTTACAGCCCCTTATTTTTTTGACATACATGATTTCCACTCATAATTCCTGGTCCTATGCAGTTCACCAATCCTTCGATGAGGGAGTTGGGGAAGAGCAAGCAGTGGTGATTGGAAGAGGGATAGTCATCTTTTCCTTTCAAGATACGATGACTTCTACAAATGGTCAGAATACTCATATCACACACATGGCTGTCAGCTAGTAGTCACAGAGTTCTGAAAGTTTATTTTCTCAAAGGCAGAAAAATTCAGACATGCCTGTACTGAGCATCCTGGCTTCAGGAAAGGTGCAAAAATGGCAAATAATATGATAGCATGTGCTGCAAAAGATCTGGCTGAGTATGGTCAAGATGGTTGTGTCAAGCACTGCCTTGAATGAGTTCTTGTTCTTGAATATCATCTGAGTTGACTCTGAGATTCTGCTTTGCTACCTTGGCTGCCCAGCTGACTCAGCTCAATAGTGCTGTCCCAATGATGCCAATCGACAGCAGATAGTGGAGCCTGGCATACAGACCTCTAAACAGGAGCTGCTGCACAGCCCAGGCTTTCAGAGGAATTTGTACTGCACAGAGATGCCTCTTCAGACAGAATTGGAGCTGTTGGGAGACTGATCTTATCTTGTAGCCATATTGAAAACCATACCCTAAGGAAAGACAGACACCATCCTAGGGAAATAGTGTGTGCTTTAGGATGAGCATATTCTCAATCCAGCTCTACTCATATGGGTTAAGCACTAAGTAAAAGTGCACAGATGAAGATAGGCAAAGATTAAGAAGTACTTGACTGCTTCTCCAGCTGGAGAACAGGGACAAGGGTTATCCGGCCAAAAACTACAAAAGACAATGAAGGATGCAAAGAGAGTATTTAGGCCCAGAACAACAGTGAATTCTCAGGATAAACTTCTGCCTAGTAAGTTTCTAGAGGGCATTAAGCTAACCTTAATCCTGAATCAAGCTGAGTTTTATTATTTGATAAATAAAGAGCTAACAATACATCTTAAAGTTATCCACACAGGTCCTGTACACACTATGCTACAGGAATGAAAAGTCTTCCATCTTTGGAATATCATCCTGCCTTGAAGGGAAAAGATTTCTATCCCTCTTCCAGTCATCACTGCTTGCTCTTCCCAGCTCTGAAAAGGGCAGTGAAGGCTTTTTCATGGCTACTAGAACACCATTTCAAAAGCTAAACTGAGATGGGGCTAAGGAGGGAACGGTATGGGGAGGGAAGGAATGACAGCTCCTGTATGCTTATCTACAAACTCCTTGTTGTGTTAGTTATTTGACTCCTTTTGGTTCTTGTCTCTAGATTAAAATGCTTACCAACAGACACTCTATTTATTCGGTGTCTGTGACACCTCTATCAGGATAATTGTGAATCAGCATCTGCAGTGTGTCAGCCTGTGCTGACGGTGACGCTTGTAAGTCCCACCCTCACTTTAATGTTTACACTACTTTTTCGTTTTAAAAAAAATACATGAACTTGACACTAGCTGCATCAGACCATCACCAATACTTGAAAAAGCCATCTCTCTTCTCACTTAATATTTGGAAATACTTAAAGAGTTTGAGGAAAATATTTTCATGGAATGTTTGATGTAAAAAATGCTCCAAGGCAGATACATTTTTTCAGTTAACATTTCAAAACTGCTTCAAGACTGGATGAAGGATCTGATGAAATACTTCTATGTTTTAATTCTCCATCTGGAAAATGAAACTGTATTTAATATTTAAAAGGTCTTTTGCAAAATACACACAACTATTAAAAACAGTACCTGGGCTATTCTGCAGGAAAGGGAATAGAAACAAACACACCTGGGATACAAAGCCCTGCAGCCACTCAGCAGTCCACAAAACAACTTCGGTGAGTGTAACCACATCCTTCCTTCCCATAGAGGCTGTTGGTCACAGAAAGCACAGAGCCAACATACTCTCACCAGATACTTGAAATAATGTTTGGGGAAAAAAAGCATCAACTCAGTACAAAGGTCAGCTTCTTCTGGATGGACTGGGGCTGGTACTTGTGTGAAATTACCCTTTGACTGTAAAGAAGGGGCACAGTGTGCAATTACTGCATCTATCTAGTATTTCTGGGAAGAGGACAAGAAGCTGATGGGTCTATATCCCCACTCATCATCTGGGCTGATTGGCTAAACTGGCTTTACATATATGCAGCTGGGAATGGTTTATAGCACTATTCTTAACATTCTTTCTCTAGTCACTGCATTTTGCCCCTTTTATCAAATTTCCTCTTGCATTGAGAGGGCAGCTCCTGGATAACTTTGCTCCATGTATGAGTGGAACAACTGGTACCTGCTTGATGTGTTGCTGCACCAGTTGCTCTAGAACGGAATAGCACTTCAAAAGTGGACAGAAGGTTGCAGAAGAATTGAGATTCGTCTATCCACTGACAAAGCAACTGTGTCCTGACCACTCTGATCTGGCAGAAGGGAACACACAGCAACACTGGAGTTTTATTAAATCTTCTGAGTGTTTTACTGCCTTCCACAGTATAATCACTACCACCTTAAGCAGAAAGATAGTCCACTGATTACAGGCTGTTTTCTCAACCTGCAGAGGACAAGATTTGTTGTGATGACTACTTGCTGTAGTTACTATAGAAACACATAGGAACCATACACCTACAAGGGAAAAATCAGAGTTTGAGTGTTGCACAAAACTAAACAAGATAAAATGCTTTAGACTTCCCTCTCCAGCTGTGTCTCAGAAAGGTTAGGTATATACATGCCCTTCAAGGCACAAATGTAGAAGAAAATAATTCTTTCTCAAGTCTTCTTCAGCCTCTTCCAGCAAATGATGCAGGTTATTCTCTCACAAGATTCTGCGGTACTGCCAAAACTTGTTTTAACCTCTCCCTGTTTATTTTGCTCATATTTCAAAGGTAACTCTTCACTGCAAGCTTACTCTCCTGCTAAAAGTATATCCCCTACCCTTTAATATTTATAACAAAGACTTAATGGAGAACTGAAGGTCAACAGTCTTAGAGATTATAGAGATCATGATGCTCTAAATGTATCTCATATGTCTTGCTAGGTCTGATTTGTCTACCTGGAGTGTTAGGCTGATACTGCGCTAAAGCTTCTAGTTGCAATGCATCTACATGCAGTTTTTCCAGTACTTGCTATCCTGCTGGGAGCACACATCCCAAGGTACTTTCACCTATAAATTCCATACCGGTGAAATACAAAAATCTAGTCTAGTGCAAAGACATGACAAACTTATGATTCATCTTGACCACTCTTGTCTAGAGTTTTCTGTGAAGTAGATGACAACATTTTCTTCAGCCACTGTTGCAAAACTGCATACCAGAGTAGATGAAAATCCAACAGAGTTGCCATGAATCCATCTATTCAAGGGCCTAGCACTGCTTCAGGCACATACACTTGGGCAAGTTGAAAACCATCCGTATTTCAGCTTCTTGGATAATGAGGGGCAATTTCCATCTTTAAAGTTGGTAGTAGAGCTGGTGGTAGTTTTCAGTTTTAGAGTCATTTGAGATGTTTCACAGAAAGGAGTACTGCAGTGATACTGCAAAGTACTACAAACCCACAATTTGGCCTAGCTGTTGTGGTTTAACCCCAGCTGACAATAAAGTACCACACAGCCATTCACTCACTAGCGTATGAACTCAGTCTCACTGTGGCTGAAAACTGTTAATTCTTAATTTCTGTAAGAATCAGATCTTAACTTTGCAATGACTTCTTTTTCATCTGCATGCAAGATTTTAAAAATAGGACTGGTGTTTCCTTTAATTAGTATTTGATACAGTATTAATATTCCTATTTATCTTCTACATGCCATATGGATTAAATTCTCATTACTTTTGATCTTAATACTTTTAAAATATGTAAATCAGCCGACAGACACCCTCTTTAAAGCAGTGTTTGCACACCACATCTATTATTGCCTTGGGCAATAGGAAAATATCTGCATTGCTAAAATTCCAGAATTGTGAAGAAATCTTGAAAAATCAGACATTAAACTGATCAATATAGACAAATTGTGTATTGGCCAAAAAACTGTAATTCTTTAGATTCAGCTGTATCTAGAAATGACATTAGAAGTGACCAAAGACCATTAGAGAACCTGTACTTACAAGGGATCAACAAAGTTAATTTCTGGAGGGAGAAGAATGTTTTCACAGGTTCAGCTAGTTCCAGATGCAATACCTTAGAAAAATACTGCACCTTTTAGAAAAACTTACCATTATTCTTAGACGTGAAAATATAATGATTTGTTTTCAAGTTTATAGATGATACTGTTATCACCTCTTATTTTTCCAACACTATAGCACAATGCTGACAAATAGATTTGCATGGATATGTATTTCAGTTTATCTGAATACTATAAGCAAATAGTAACTTATGGGTAAGCAAAGAGAAACTTATGGGACTCATCAATACAAACAACAGGCAGAGAGGATACATGGACTGACCTCTCTGTTCACACTGTAAGTAATTTCCAATGACATGGGAAGCGTTTGGATTTACAGTTGAATGAACATGGTTCATGAATGTGTTAGTCTTGAAATCAAAAGCTTATCTGATCATTTTACATTTGGTCTTCCTGTAATATATAACATATTTGTAGGTAGACCTGTTAAAACTCTCTGCGCATATTGTACTGCTGAGGTATATGCCTGAGAGTTTTCAGAAGAAATTAAGAAAGTACAGCTGTAAAAAACAGGGCTGACTCTTGCTATGCTCTGACTGAGAGGTGGAGGGAGGACACACATTGCATACCTCAGAGTGTATGTGTAGTGTCTGCATGGGATATCCATTCCCTACCTTTCAGCCCTGGAAAATCTGTATCTGTTGAGAAATACCACATGAAAATGAATGTTCTAGTTAAAAAAAAAAAAAAAGAAGAAATTGCTCTTCATTATTAGAAAAGGGCAGGGAAACCAGGCACTGCTGGGTCCATTCAGTCCTCTCATTTTTATTTCTTCTGATCCTATCTGAAATACACTGAGTCTGTGGGACCTTCTTCACTGTCTTTGACTAAGCCCTGAGTACAGGCCAGCAGCCTGATGGCCTGATGTATTTCTAGCACTCTGTTTTTATTTTGGTTATCTTAGGAACCTAGAGGACTAAATACTGGTGTTTATTCAAATGCCATGTAAGAGAAAAGAGCATGCCTCCTTAACTATAATCACATGAGGCCATCTTTGGCAGGGCTCACACCAAATGAGAACCTGAGTCTGAGCTCTTTAATCCTATGGTACAATGGTTGTGTAGAGACCACGACTTCCCTGGGTACACACCAAGAAGAAGGTCCACAGCTTACTTCCTCAGAAGGTAATGGAAGTTTCATAAGGAAAAGTAAAAGACATTTGGCTCTTGCTCTAAGCAACAGTTTAGTTTAAGGCTTAATCTACAGCACCAAATACTATCAATGTACATATTTCTTACCATCATCTGGCTTGATAAAAGTCCTCAGCTAGAAATGTTGCTGGTTTTTTTTTACCAGAACAATTCAGTCCATCTGGCAAACTGCTTTAAAAACTGCTTTACTGTGACGAGATACCTTTCCAGCAAGGAGGCTTACTGGCACACATCTGCAGTGCAGTTACATTTTCAGTCTTTTAACTGCACATACAGCCTAACTGGCCAGTTGTCTTCATGGTAGTTTCTCCAATGAGACTGCTAACTGCTGAACTACAGTTGCTCAGCTGTAGTTCAGTTTTTTACAGCTGCCCTCTGGCATAAGACTACACTAAAAATACATTAATTTCACAGAAATCTGCAGGTTGTAGATATATACATACACCAAAAAGAAGGCACATCAGTGTCCTTGATCTTCCAGGAACCTGATATGCACCAAATATTATTCTGAAATTCCTATGAAACTAAATTTAAATGTTTTCTCGTAGTTACTTGCACAGGCATCATTAGTAGGGTATTATTTAACCAAACAGCAACTGTATATCCACAACTGTCTCTAGAATAACAAGGTGACAGAATGTCTTAGAAGTAATTTAAATTTCCCCCTTAAGTGTCTTAATGACACTGTGGGGGACAATGCAGAATTTAGTTACTGAAGCTTAAATGCTTTATGTACTTATATCACAATTATTGCTCATTACTGTTCCACAAAACAGATATATATTATCTTTGTCTTAAATGTGAAACATACCAAACAGGAAAGCCTGTTCACAGCCATGGAGTTCTCTATACTGTTCAATCCAATTTACTTTTCAAGTTGTACTCTGAACTTCGAATTTTAAGCAGTCACTTAGAATCCATATTTCCATCTTTTCTCACATTGAATGGCCTCATTTAGGCAATGATTGTTATGGAATTTAAACAAGATGTGTGCATAACCACTGCTACACCCTGAAGTACTGGGCCCTTCATTATCAACCTCTGCCTCTGACTGCTGCATGTTATATGCAGAAGGAGGAGATCTTGCATACAAGCCTGTGAAACTCTATGTTAATAAATCAAGGATCTCTTGGCTACTGAACTCACAGCTCTGTTTTCCAGTTAGTTCACAAGTATTTCATATCAAAGGGATGCAAATATGAAGGTTTAGAAATAAAGAAGTAGCTTTCAAATTTGAGGCTAAAAAAAAAAAAAGCCTGACAAGCAATACCATTAAAAATCTGTATCACTTCTATGCAGTCTCCCTTCCTGAAACTTAAGCACAATACTCCACAGTGCGACTCCACTTTTACCTCTGCTCCAGATAGACTTACTTTGTTTAATGATACAGCACCTACAGAAATTGCATCAGAGCATTTCACGAAAGTGACCCCCTTAAAATAAATACAAGCAACTATTACAAGCAAAACTTTGCCTCACCTTCCATCTTTTTTTCATCACTAGGATATGGAAACTTCCTGCCTCCTTCCCTGGAATCCCATGACACATGGCACATTCACATGAAAATAACCTTGGACTATCCCACTGGAAACAGCTTTGTAGGCACCTTTGCAAATGCCAGATGAACTCTGTAGGCTTTGCGTGATAGTGTAGTCATGCTGAACAGCTGGGTGGACTATAACTTATTCCAGACTCCTGTGGCTGGTCAGTTTTCCCAGTAGACAAATGCTGAAGCCAGCCACTTCCCCATCTCCTCCGTGACGTTATATACCCAAACTGAAGCAGATAGAGGGCATAGTCACAGAATACAGACTACTTTCATGGGCCATACAAGAGAAAGGATAGTTCTCAAAAGCTCTCACTCTCCTGACTCAGCATCACAGGCTGCACATACACATGAGAATAAGGCACAACCAGGATATCATACTAACAAAGCCTATTGTTTTCAAGCAGCTAAACTGTTTTAGATTAGTGATGACTTCTTTCCTTGTGTCCTAGCAAAAAGGGGGCCTTGTTTCAGTTCTAGATCACTTTTGGCAAGTCAACTGGGAACATGCAGAACACAATGTACACCAGATTCCAGCACACTGTTGCCTTCCTGCTCTGAGCTTTGTCATCAGCTTACACGAAAACAGGCACAGGCCCATCCCCATCCCACCAAAACTTGTTTTGCTCAGTTTGTTTTTGCTTCAAAAGGTCCTTCAGGGGAAAGAATCTGGTCAAAAACCCAGCCACAATTCAAATTGTTTATATAAACCACACTTGGGACTCCAGTCTGTGGGAGCAATATTTTTAAATGCTTGTGTTTTTTTGTTTCTGATTTGCTCCTCTTACTCACTGTTCTGGTGTTGGTATGAATAAAGCCAGACAAAACCCCAAGCATTAGTTTAACAAATGTAATCCAGATACAGTGGGCTAGATTTACAGACCAGCTATGCTTATTCATGGTGGAGCATGAGAATGCCTGACAAAGTTGAACCTAATAGGCCCAAATTACAGTTGCCCTGAGGCCTCTTCAGAAAACACCGCTAGCATAGAAGGCCTGCCTGCTGCATGCAGAGCCAGCTCTGTGCCTGTGTTCCTACTTGTCTCAGGCTAGACATCATTCTAAGGCAGAGCAGCACAAACCTGAATAAAAGCCACTGAGAAAAAGGCTGCAGTCCTTGAGAAAATAAGAACAACTCTCTCCCATATACTCTCCTTTTTCCCAGTTTCAGTTATTGAAGTTGAACTGGAGAAGCCTCTGTAGACACGGGGACATCTTTCCCTGCTACATCTTTTCAGAGGTTACGAGGCATGGGGCATGCACCAGCTGAGTGCCTGCAATCTTCCAGTTAGCTTGCAAAGGAAATGGCAGACACAGCCTCTTTCACAGTTAGTCTCAGGTCTCCTGCAGATCATAGGTACCAGTGACAATTTTCAGAACTCAGCTACCTCTCGAGCATCAAAATTAGCAGCCAGGTTGCCAAGGCAAAATTCGAAACACTCACCAGAAAGTAAAGGTCATTTAGGGAGTTACTGAATGCTTTGGAAACTGTATTTTTCTACAGTTCTATTATTCCACCCAAATATAGTTCTATTTTTTCTGCCTAAAAATCATAGATTTTTGGAAACTCTCAATAAGCTGACTCAAACTTCTACTAAAAATGTAATGTTTGTTTATTACTTTGCTGGTAGTAATGTTCCTCCAGTCAACCCAAATTTATGTGTCTCTACCTTCCACTAAAAATACAGTATATCTATGTTAGAAAACCCCTACAAGCTTTCTTTGGCTCAGTTTTATCCTTCTCACACTTCTTTAAGCATGTTTGCTCTTCTGCGTTTGGCTTTTTCTGACTACAGTAAATGGAATTGCAAATCCAAAGGCAGCCAATGATGGTTTTATTCTTATTTGGAGAAGTTATTTGACCTTATTGAGGGAATATGCACATTATCTGCTACTTCTTTTCTTTTTTGAAAGAGCAAAAGCAAGAACACAAAAATATGGTTTCTTCCAAAGTCGTCTTATTTCTTTATTAGCTACAGGGACTAATCAGACACCAATCTGGGACACACTTCCTCTTTCAGCAACAAAGGATAAAAGACCCACTAATGAACGTATGCCTTAAACACTGATACTGCCTGCCAACTCAAAGAATTAATCTGGCCCTGGTCCTCAGAACCAACTATCAATTCAGCTGAAATCTGTTTGACTTAAATAATTATGTCCAGAAAGCAAGGCACATCTTGTCCTGCTTCAGATGACCCTGCATAGCCATAGGACTTCAAGAAAAGATAACTAGCCATGACAAGAAGCTTTATAATATGAACTTAGAACTCTTGTCAAAATTCCAGTACATTTGGAAGGTAGATAAGATGCAGAAAATCATAGGTTGATGAACATAGGCCTGACTCTAACCACCCCACTGGACCAATTAATGCCACCCTTTCAGATATACACACTAATCCTAAGAATAATGAACAACTATGTTGCAAATAACAATGTAAAATGTTGCAAGCTAATGATGCATTGATATGGGCACTACTGCAAAAGAAATAGTTCCCTAAGTATTACCCTTCAAAAAGATTCTGCCTTTCAAAACAGAGCATAAAGTATACCTCTCCTACAGCAATACAGTGACATACTACTTTCAAATGCTCTAAAGCTAAACTCTTCCCTGAACAACTTCAGCAACTAGATACAAGAAAAGCAATGCTATAGAAAGCAGTAATACAGCTCACTGCTAAGGCTATCAAGTGTTCTGTGATTATTCAAACTAAATGCCATTTTTTTTAATCACTTTTTCATCTCATTCTCTTCTTCCTCCTTCATCCATCCTGCTTCTCTGCATGGGTTTCCTTCTGCGATGATACATTCCTTCTCCACTCCACTTTTGACTTATTTACTCAATGTTGTCTATCCATGTCTCTTACTTGTTTTCCTCATATGTGAAGTTCTGCATGGTTTCATCTGCCATGGACAGTGTCTTCTGCCCTACTGATACACTCTCTCTCCAACAAAAGGTTAGGTTGGTTCTTTTCCTTTTTTCCTACATGTCTTTTTTTTTCTGTTTGGTTTTTTTCTTTTTTAAAAAAAGAGCAGTTAGAGGTAAGCTGAAAAGCCAATGCCCATCCTCACAAGTCACACCAGGAACCACTACAGTTCTACAAATAACTTACAGAATTTAAGCTGCAAAGTGACTGATGCTGCTTTTCTGTCTATGCATGTTTATTTGTGGGTGGAAAGAGGGAATTTTGTGAATTAACAGTGATTTTCTTGAATGTGTCAATGATTAGCTTGTGCTGTGTGGTACTACCATGTAGGCAAACTTCGAGTTAAATAGTTTAGGGCTGCAAGTTGCTGCTGCTGCTGCAATGTGATAATGAATAACCTGCTTCATTTGCAGTGCCCTGAGATGTGTCTGCCTGTGGCTGCCTGTGATGACTACATTCTTCCCAGGGAGTTTTAAAACAGATTGCAGTTTGCAAATAAAAATATCTAATCCACTAATGTAAAATTTCATTCTTCTAAAGCAGTTAAGATCCTTTGGATATGAAGCTGAGGAATTCACCCTTCTTGAGCCTTAAATCAATGATCAAAAGGCACAAAGCATGAGCTTGATACAGCACACAGAAAACTGATATATACTAAAGACTTGACCTAACAGCTGTTCTGAATACCATTGTAAGGGGGATATCCTCATGAGGAGATTAAGAGCAGTACTACTTCCAATTTATCAGTTTCTTATGAATGAAATATTAATTGGAAACACATGGACAACAGCAGATGAAAGAAATTGATATCACTTTGTCTTTAAGTCTGATGAGCAAAATATGAGTGGTGAGCCCAAACTGGAGTCTTACGCCTGTGTCCTTTTGGGAGATTAGGGGAGACACAATGTAGCTCTGAGCTTCATATATATTCACCTGTCTCTGAAAACAAATCAAGAGCTCATAGATTTTTGTTACACAAATATCCCTTTTTACCAGTTTTTAACTACAGCAGCTGACTGTTCTGAACCTCTGAAACTACACCCATGTATGCTGCTACTCAAATTAGCTCAGTTTTTTTGTGGAGCTGAAGCAAATATTTTTTTTTCCCCCACAAATAAGCCTTTTAAACCCCACAAGCTTACTGTTATTCGATAGTCATGCTCTTTATCGTAACTAAGAATATGCAGTAAAGAACAGCATTAAAGAATGTAGAAAAAACAATTGCACCACTTTGCTGGAGGGCATTTTTGGTGTTTGCAAATCCCAAAACTAAAAAAAGGGGCTGGAACAATGTAATATTTTCTTCCTTATTTTGACTGTGACTTTAGTGTTTGTCTGCATGAGGCAAACATAAGCACACTGGTGAGAGAGAGTCCCAAGAATAGTACTATACTCACAAGGCCATGGACAAAGAACAAAAAATGTACTTCCTAGCTTACAGAGAAAACAGCTAGCTGCAGCTGAATGTAAAGAGCTGGTATAGCTCTCCAACCTACACAGCAGGCAATCACACATACTTTATTTAATTCCTAATAAGATGTAAGAGAGTCAAATAAAGAAGGACACGTTACAGATGACCGAGTCTTCCATGGGTATTCTTGATGCCATTCAGCTTGTGTAGCTATCTCTGCATTCTCCCCTTTAGACTTAGCCTGGATGCTAGGACAGACCAACACAGCAAGCAAGAGTCAATACTTGGTAATTATATAGTTGTATTTCCCGCCTTCTCACACTCCTCATTGCTTATGCTTTTACATAAAATACAGATTTGTACAAGTCAAGATAAACCTTAAAGATAAAGAATGGGTACCAAGATATTTTTAGGAAAAAAACCCCCAAAACAACAAAAAAGCCAAACTAGAATTCATAAAACTGTTCTTTCATATGGCTAAGATACACTCATTGCCTGCCTGAGCACTCATAGGAAAGCAGCTTCTCTTTCTCTCATTGGCAGCAATTTCAATACTTCCCATGATTTTGGTATTTTTACCTTCCCTTAGAGGGAAGGTGTTATAAGCAGAGAAGATGGGAATGTGGCAGTATTTTTCTGGTGCACTGCCACATCAGCTAAAGCATGAGCACAACTGGCTCTCAATAATTCTCTCCATATGCAAGGAAGATTCTCAAGGAAGGTTATTCTTGCCAGGGGACAGAAATGATCTCCACAAGCTCATAATTACTGCTACATGCTAGTATTTGCTGTGCTGTGTTCCACTTAACCATTATAATCAACTGAGGTTATCCATGAGAGAATTAAAAAATAAAATACTTTCAGTGAGTAGAGAGAAGTAATGATGGAAAGCCAAGGAATACAACCGTTGTCATGAGCAGAGGTAATGAATAACTCATATAATTTCTTTCCACCCAAATACATCACAGCTAGTTCATGATTTCCTGAATGGAATACCTGTTTATCAAACTGTATCTGTAAAATTCAGCTATTACTAGTTAACTATGGTGGATTCATCAGATTGAATTCACATTATTAAATGTCAGCAAAGAATCAGAAATTATTTCGTAACATACAACTAGCAGACAAAATCATAACTCTATCAAAGTCCATGATTACCCGCTTAGCCTTTTTCTTACAAAATAACCTAAAACAAAGACACTATCAAAAGTCTTCCAATAGAGGGGAAAAGTTACAAAAATTATGAATTGTCTCTTTCTTTGCAAAACACAAAATATAATTTTGGGAAATATTATTATAGCTATTCTCCTAGGACAGAACTGCGTGTGCACCCTCAAAGCCCTGTACCTACTGTACTTGTTCTAACAAAGTTTGCTTAAATAAACCGGTGCAGTTTTTTGGAACAGAAGAGTAATTAATTAGGAACCACACTATTTGCCTGAGTAGATCAGTCGTCTGAGATACGCTGCTGGTCCAGAGCACTAGTGACTGAGGCAAAATAATAAATATAAGGCTGCAGGAGAATACTTAGAGAAATTTCAAGCAACAACAACAACAGAACGGTGAAGTACTGCACGATGAAAGGCTTAACTACTAACAAAAAAAGGGCAAAAAGAGGAGCTAAGACAAACCTGTATGTCATGAATAGAAAACGAAGACAGAAAGAACAAGTGAACTGAAGCTTGGATCAGACAGTGGTAGCCATTATGTACAATACGTGGTGCAGTAGACATTATGTGTTAAGAAGAGAAACCGAACCTCTATTAATCCTTTCAGGCACAGCATTATTGTGTGTATGTTATACAACTTCATTAAATATCTCATATTTCTTACTATTATTTTTCAGTATTTCAGTAAGAGAAATTTGCAGTCTCTTTTTATTGCAATGCAGCCATTATGAGCTGAATTTCAACTTGTTTTATACAGAACAAGTACTGAGCTATCTCTGGAGAACTTTACTGCAGCTTAACTGTGCAGTTTACTTGCATCTTATTTTATCTCTCACCTCTGATACTTACCAGTCACGGCTGCAGGTCAAATCTTTTTGCACTGGAAGCAATCACAATAACCAATCCAGAAGTAAACCAGCCTATAATGAAATTCGCTGCCTAGGGCTAGACATAGAGCTAACATGTGTTTAACAAATGAAAGCTTGTATTTATCACTTGTCACTGTTTGTGTCTTTGTCTATTGGAGGGGAAAAACAATTAAGAAGCTGAGCAGTAAAGAAAAACTTAAGAACAGCCCAATTTCTTTTCAGATTTGTTGGTCTGTTACTTTGGTAAAATGTAGTGAACCAGTTCATGGGTGAACCAGTTCAGAATACAAACATCATCAGTACAAGTCTCAGCTGGAAACTTTACATAGGGCTGAGAGAAGTTCAGCTGACTTCACTTAATGTTTGCAGTCAGATTTTCTGAATCCACATTGGAACTGTATGGCGCAGAACTGAAATACTGAAACAGAGTTACTGTATTTTTCACCCTAACAGGCTCCCGCCCAGCACAAATCCAGAAAGTGGGAACTCAGGCTTTCCACAGGATGAGAGGTGATGGTCCCTCCTGTGGCCTCCTGCAGAGTCCCACCACGTACAATGAAATGTACAGTAATAGGTTTACTTGCACCAGCAAAATCCATCTGCATACATATGCAGCCTTACATACAAACAGTGATGACTGCTTTGAGACATAGCTTTATTTTCAGCTTATTTTCACAAGAGACATCCTAAAACATATCTTCTCCTTCCTATGATTTAAACTTATACATTTGTAAGGTAAAAAGAATTATTTGGAAACATTATTTCTGTTTACTAAGCCTAAAGGCCAGCATTTATACCAGGTGTGAAGAGGTCAGTAATCCAGTGATACTCTTCTAAAGAAAAAAGAAAATGAAAGATACTTTTTCTCCTGGTCATGTGCAGTCAGATTTTGGCTCAAAAGCCACAAAACAATACTGTAAGCAGGATCCTTTCAATGGTAATTTATTATACAACATGCCACATCAGCAACTCCTTTGCCTGAGGCTTCAACTGCAACATGGCTAATTGTAATTCCTCTACTATAGTGTGGTACATAGTAGGGGAATATTGTGGAGATCTCATAGGCCTTGCCATAACTACAGCATGCTCGGTACAATCAGATAATATTATGTTATGCTACCTTGGCCTTTCCAGTGTTTCCTGTAACATTCAGATTATCTCAATATCATGCTATTTTATTTGCATTTTATTTGCAAAAGAATGACCAATTCAAACCTCACCCACTCAAAAGAATGCCAAAACAAAATCCTCTACCCTCAAAACCTCAAAACCTCATAGCCTCCAGATATGTAGGGAATTTTTAGTGTCAACTTTTTATAACCAAGAGACCCAATTCTGCTGTTATGATTCTACTGACTACAGTCAAGTTTTTAATGATTTATATTCCTTCAATGTAAAATTAGTCTCACTGGGGGGCTTAAAAATGATGAAATGAAACTCATGATTAAACAACTAAAAATAATTTTAAATAGATTACAAATTCTTTCACTTATCCTGAATGATAGGAT
Source organism: Psittacula echo (assembly GCF_963264785.1). Taxonomy (NCBI): domain Eukaryota; kingdom Metazoa; phylum Chordata; class Aves; order Psittaciformes; family Psittacidae; genus Psittacula; species Psittacula echo. The sequence goes on along the minus strand of NC_137743.1, from coordinate 66,010,233 downwards.
TCTGAAATTAATGGCATCCATGTGTCAGTATCATCCCATCTGCCAATGACAACTAGTTGAAAGCCCATGCAGCATTTCACACTATATTACGTAGCAGCAGATTTGTTTTTCATTTAGTAAGGAAGGTTTGCTATGATGGAATCAAATAGGAAGCTGAGTTACACAGACAGAAACAGCTGAATGCCTTGGACTGATCTTATTCTCACATACAGGAAAAGAAGCGGCATCTTTGGTTATAAGGCATCCGGATCTTGATACCACATTTTGTGTGAGATACTGCCTTTTCTTTACTGTATCTATTACGGTCACACCAGGATACTTTCTGTGAATGGAAGGATAAAAAGCTCTCCCATTTCCAAATTAATAATGATAATAGCTTTGCCATAGCTGTTATCTTCTTTAAAAACAATGTACAAATATGAATTAAATGAAGTCAGAGTTCAATTATGCTGTGATGTTTGACTACTATGTAGAATAAGATAGTTCCCTATATTTAAGCACCTTTCACTCGCAAGTGCAAGATACTGAACCAAGACTATACGGCTGAGACTGAGGCAAATTAGGGTATTTCCAAAAGCAAAGTCTGATGCAAAGAAAGCTCAACTCTGAAGCAAAGACCAATCACCTAAGTATATTCTCTGTGGTTCGGGTGTTTTGACATGATTATGGTCTGACAGAATTAAAGTTGGAACACTTCATCAAAACTGGAGTTAAGCCATAACAGTTAATGAAGTAATCATTATTTGAAATTTCCTGTTTATGATGATGAACCTGTAAATATCATTCATGTGACAACAACCAGAGGGTAACTTTTTGGGAAAAATGTCTCCCATGCCCATAATGCCCCTTACTAAAAATTGTTCACAGTAGTGTCTGAGGTGGGCAGCAGTCTTCCTCCCCATCCATCAATAACTTAACACATTTCAATATCTACTTGCCCTTCATCAGTGTGAAAAACAGGGATCACCTTCACATGTTCCTCCAAACCCAACACAGCTACACCTACAAATCACATTTTTATGATTGCTTTGCCAGAAAGGAAGAGAAAAATGAGCAACATAAAAAGGACATATTGCAAGGAAACCATTCCCAGTCACTGACAAGTGGGAGTCCAGCTTGAAACACACCAGGCCCTAATTTCTACTAGTTTTTGAGAACATAAAAAATTAAGAAATCGAAGGTTATATTGGAAATGGCCTGCTGACTTTTACAACTACAGTGCAAGTTTCACTACCTCAGTGAAACTCACAGGCTGTGACTATGTACAGTTTGCATAATTCCATATCTCTTAGAACTGTGGCAAATTTCATTACCTCTCACAAAATTCCAATGTTGCAGACAATAGTGTGAGTAGCTAGGCCTACATGGAACATCATCAGAAGACATATATTGTTCTCCCACGTGAGAATGCCCGTGGCCAGAGACATACTGTGCATTTTCTTACTTGTTCAAAGCGTCTGTTAACATCAAGAATTACGTCATCCTCTGATCAATGCAGAGATACTATTAGCTTTCTTTTTACAAACACATTTCCTTTGCATCTCAGGAAATCGGTCATACTTTTGAGGCAAAATTACAAGTTACATTGGTAATTGACCAATGAAGCACTCACTTCTCATTAATAATTTCAAATATTCTGACTATCTCATCTGTGGGAACGAATACCACTACTTGGCCTCTGAACATTGTATTATTTTGATTCTTTCAGTACTACTTTATTGTGACTAGAATAGTCAACTTCTGGCTTAACTGTTACTATTTGCTTGTCCTCTCTGCCTAGGCAGTGTTTCACAGAGAAGACACTGGAGAGAATCCTTGACTTTGCTACTAGTCCTGCCCCACCACTTAACCTGTGCTGCATGCAGTTAGGCCATACTGCTCAGTCTTTCTATGACCAAGTGTAAGGGCTTTTGAAGTGAAAAAGAGGGTTTTGTTTCTGCATTAATTACAGAGCACAGATTTGCAGGATCTTTGTGGAAATTTCAGTCTATTTTTTCTTTGCCAATCTTCTGCTGACAACAGGCAGCCTGTGCTATTAGCTGGATAACAAGATGTGAGTGAATAGTCTGCTTGAATAACACAAAAATATGTAAACTCAACCATTTTTTCCCTATTGTGTTCTGTCCTTCCTTGACTGCACTAGAGCCTCACCTACTAAGACCTCAAGACAAGTATGCAGCCTGTCCTTCCTTCTGTGTTTAAGCCTGGATACGGACTCCCTCCTTCAGCAAACATCACCGCTTCATAAGTAGGTCATAGACCAGTGCAAAAACCTGACACATTCCCTTCCCCACTGGCCTGTGTTCCGGGTCCACAGCACTACCACCAGGCTGCAGACTAGTCTGCCTGTAATGTAACTTAAAGAGAATTCAAAATCAATCTATAACATTGCAGAATAAAGTCGCATCTATGAAAAATAACTGTCTTCACATTGTTTGGACCACCTAGTGGACAGCTTTTTTGTGTGTGAATAACAGCTTATGTAGCATAGCCCTACATTATAAAACACATGTATTTTATACATGTGTTCTTATTCCAAAAGGTATTTGTTGTTTCATTTAGTTTTCACAATAGGTCTAACAATAATCTCTGCTTAAAAAAGTATACTTCACACAACAAGACTGAATACAGATTTTGAAAGCATCTGAATTTCTGAATGCAAGCAATGCTTTTAAAAGCACCCAAGGAAGCTATTATTCTTCAAGCAGGTTTATTTCCTTAATAGTTAATCACTGAAGTGTGATTTATATGATCATCTATCTGAGTATCTTCACGCCTACCTAGGAAAATCCTTAGTTTTCTGTATCTGCATGCTTATTCATTTACCCATACATGTTTCTTGAATAGTTCAAATCAATGTTGCATTTATTTCTTCTTCAAACTCTATCCTTATATCACTTCACATTTTTTTAAGTCTTTAAATTACTGGGTAATGGCTCTGAATCACATTCTTCCTAAGGGTGTAATTCTGCCAGTTTTACTCTAATTGTTTTACCTTAGACACAATGTCTTTGATTTCAAGGAGACTAGTTGCAGGGTAACATACAATATCCACTGAGAGAAAGGATGACAGATTCAGGCCCAGACTGCTTTCCTCAAGAGGATTTGCTGCAATGAAGATATTTCTATTTGACAGGTTTATTGTTTAACATGTAATAATTTACGATAGTAATGCACACATCCCCTGCAGTCCCACACTATGGATTCAAAACCCATATGGACAGAAATGCATGAAGAGAGAATAATGGATTTCTCAACCTGCTGTGTTTACATACTCTTCTGTTTTTAGCACTAGAAGCACTTTATGGCTGTGTAGAAGACTAAAAACATTGAATTTGCATTATTTTCTGTTAACAGAAGGATCTCCCTATAAATACCTGTTTTCTTACCTTTACATTTTAAGTTATTTAATTGAACTCCGTAAAGTTTAAACACAGAAACTGCCGGATTAGGGCTCGAGTATTCACATAAATACTTGTATACTTACAAGACGAAAGTTGTCCCATTAAATATATAAACAGAAATGTTACTGCATGGCACAAAATTATAAATAACTAATTTTCAGTAATAACTTGGAAAGTAATGTGTTATCATTTATATGTTGGCTCTAGTTACAGATATCATATTATCAGCCTACATCATCTTAAACTACGGAAGGTATTTTTTGATCCAGTATTAAAGTCTGTATTCACAGATTTGCTAGGACACAATGACAACAATAACAGAGAAAAGTGTTCTGATAGGTAATGATTTCCTGTAATATTAAAACCTGAACCAGTTAAAACCCAACAAATGTCATAATGTTTTACTTCAAGTTTTCAAACTGCTACTGACCATGGCAAAAATAATGTATCACCAAATAAATCAAAAATACACATTGCATAGCTTGTAGAATTATTGCAGACTTTCCTGTGTTGCTGACTGAATGTGTGTGCGAACAAATAAGTTGTCTTTCATTCTGCCAAACACGAGAGATTTCATTACTCTTTTCCACTTTTGAGGCTGGAAGGCTAAGGAAAGTTAAAGCTCTTGAAAGTCAATTTGATTTCATTAAAAGGGTATTTTGAGATTATTAACCATATTTTTAGCATAAACTGTATTTAAAAAATCTTCATACTTCTGCCTATGTAATTCATGTACTTAAAGGCTTTTTTATATTTCTAGGTTGAAAATGTGTAGAAGAAAGTTAGTTGCTTTCTGTTTTCTGCCTTCCAAGAGACTGTTAAAAGACCTCATCAATATATAAAGCAAGTTACACGCTGACAATATGTAGGTTATAAATAGCAAACGAAAGATCTCTGTTACTTTACTATATTTCTTACCTGCTTTCTTATGGGATCTCAAGGGACTTGATAACTGATGCTCTGCAACTGACCAGGACTGGCTAATTGATTGTGAAACACTCATTTTGAACCAGTGTCTTTGAATAAATGGAGAAGCAGAAATCTTATCCAAATCATTCTGGAATAAAGAATGCTGGTTTAGGCACATAAGAAATGTATTGATTCCACTCAATCATAGTTAGATATAGTTCTGACCTCACAGAGAGCAACTTCTTATATTTTACAACTCTGTGAAACGTCTAATGCTAGATTTAAGTCACACAAGATTCTTGTGGGTTTCAGCAACACCGACTTAGCACCCACATCACAAACATTTGTTTACTTTTTCCATTTAACTTATTTATCCCCTTTCCTCATGCAGTTAAATCATAGCATGCACTGTATGCTGATTTCCTCTCATAGTTAATTTGTATCCTTAGAAAAAAGCTATAGGAAGGTATTAATCTGCTTAACATTTCTAAGTACATCATCCAAGGGATTTTGTTTTTTTAATCTTACATATGCTCAGCAGAGTTACTGGCAAAAACTGTACATTTTCTCCATTTCATCCTTTCAACATCAAATGGTAAGCAGCAAAAATTGGATCAGACTTCAAAGACTATGCTGTGCTCCAAGTCACAGAGCGACTCCTCCATTTCACATATTGAATTCGAGCAGGATATCAAAGTGCTACCAAAGAACCTCAGGTCCTTACTAAAAAAGAGTCTCTAACATCTGTAGAAAGTGAAGAGCACAGACAAATCACCTCAGGGAGCAGCTAGCATTTATTCTCAGCAGCAAATTTCCAGCCTTTTGATTCTCTTATTCACTGTACCTCCCTGTCTTTCTACAGAACTAAAGTTCTTAGCAAGCAGGCTTTTGTCTCAAAGACTTCAAAACATCACTAACGGTTTCATGTTCAGATGGCTATGCCAAGCAGCCATGAACACATTGCAGAACTGTGGACTCAGGAATTTGAAGTTATAATGTGACGCTATTTTAGAATATAAACTTACAGCTACCTTTTTTGTTTGTTTGTCAGGAAAATCAGGCACCACAGGAGAAGACTGGTTACTGGTTTGCTGCCTAAAGCAAAGAAAAATAAAGTATGTAGTTTAAATATCATAATTTCTTCATTCTTAAAAACGGTTTACTGACATAGACTTTTTTTTTGTTGATTTTCCCTTTCTCCCCTCCCCCAATTTCTAAATATGCACATACAATCAATTCAGAGAAAACACAGACCAGATCCATTTCCTCTTGTAAGGAAGTGCATGTTATTAAACACAGTAACAGCCTATGAGCAATGAATTTGTCATTAAAAATTTGTGGATATGTGCATATGTGTAAAATGAGTTTATAAGAATTCTATGAAATCGAAGTAATGTATTAAAATTAATTTGACAAGATGTCGTGAAACCCTTTACATGAAACCCCTTTTTTTTCTTTTTTCTTTTTCCCCAGGGCTGTGAAAAGCTGTTTTCACAGAATTCAAACTTAGAGACTCAAAATCCGACAGATGAGGAAGAAGTGAAACGCATGGCTTCGTGTTCTCCTAAAGTCATTTGGGTTAAGCACAGAGCAAGGAGTAAAAGTTCTTAGACTCTTTGTCTATCTATTATTATTTTACCATCACATTATGTCACCAGAAAAATATTAAAGGCCAATTCTTGCTCTCATTAATGCTAATTAAAGTATCATAAAACCCCTCTGTAGGCCCTGATCCTTGTTCGCAGGCCTTTGAAGTCAATGGATCTCTTCAATAGCAAAAGTCCACCTAGACAGAACTTGCTTCAAAATCTTTAACTATGCAAAAGCAAAGAAATATACTACCAATTTCATTTGATGGATAAAACCCTGAGGTTCATAGATTTTATTTGATAAACTCTTGGTCCTAAAACTTGGATTAAACCCAGGATTTTCAGATTATCCAAACATGCCTCAGCCATTATATCATTACTCTCCAACCTCCTCACAATCTTTCTGAAAATACGATTAATGGCAGTGGTATTTCTACCCATAAATGAAATAATCTGATATCTAAGTTTCAGTCATAGGCTTTTGTTTAAACATATATATCTTGGCTTTTTTCATAGACAGGAAAAAGCTTTACAAGGTACTAAGTAGCTCTTTCAGTTTTACAGTTGCTACAACTGCATACATTTCAGCCCTTTCAGTTGCAGTGGCAGGGGGGAATAAAAAGAACAAAAATTTCTTTACTGATTAAAAATTATAATGTATGTTACCTCAAATTTCATCTTTTGTCAATACTGAAGTTTCAGTCAGCAACACTGGTTATAAACTACTCTTGTAACAATAGAACAACATGTTGGACTTCAGAAAATATGTCTGGCTACAAGTGCATCTTACCTTTCAAAACTCACCTTTAAAATATTTTAGATTAAAATAACACTACTAAAAGACTTTAAAGAGTTTAGACTATTGTGTATTAAATTTGACAGCTGTATATCACCACGCATATGCATTAGATAACACGTTTATTCTGTGTCATCCACAGAGGCTACTGAAGTATTTCAAGCCTTATTTGCAATAGGTTTTAGGCTCTCAGGTTAAGTAAGTGTATCTGAATGTGTTACCTCAGCTCAAGAGCACTCACTTGAATTGTTTCAAACTAATCACAACAATGATGGTAGCATGGTTGTCAATAAGCTACCTCAGGGTGTGGGAAGAAAATGAAACATTGTGTAAACATTCAACTTTTCTGTAATGTTGCAATTTTGTGAAGTAAGTTTGGATTTGGTTGTCACATCAGGGAATTCTAAATTCCCCTTTATTCTTTGACACTAAGAAAGAGAAGGAAAACATTAAGCCTAACTGTAATTTGAATTTAAACTACTGTTTTCCTTGGAGGAATGGAATGATCCGTTTTAAAAATCCATTCTCATTTTGTACTGGCACAGTTCTTGTACAGGAAGTATAAAATATATCTGTGACTGTATTTAACACCACATTTGTGCATGTGCCATATTTTCCGTAATGTTCTTTATTACTATTTATCTTGTATATGTATTATTTAGATAGCCATCTATTTAGCAGGATTACTTAGATAACTTGCCACTTTTCCCAAAAATTATTCAAGCACTTGCTGAAATGATTCATCCCCCCACCTCTCAACACTGCAGAAAATAAACCCAGTATGAGCTAAAAATCATGACTGATCCCCAAATATCACCGTGGTGAATATAAAAATCAAAATCTGCAGTTGGATCAGTATGTTGCAAATGGCCTACAATGCCAAAATGGACTGAACTGTCATCTAAATTTAAATATTCAGATTTTGGGGTTGCTTGGATTTGGATCTAAATCTGCAGCCTGAACTAATTTCTATCTTCTATTAAAACAAATTACATCTAGAATTTAGTGTGGTTTTGCAAGCACTTTAACTTTGCCAGAGCTAAAGCACTGCCTAAATGTTTCAAAAGCATGGAGGCAAAGTTTAGCCATTTGCCTTTTAAACACTCCTAAACTGGGTTATATTTGGCGCAAGATACCCCATCCTTCCACAGAATGTACTCTTGCTGATATAACTATGTACTTTATGGTTACTAGCTTTTACTCACAAGCTTTTAGTTGTAATTTTCTCCCCAGCTCTACTGAGAAGAGGGAGTGACAGAGCGGCTCGGTGGGCACCTCGTCACCTGCCAAGCTCAACCTACCACAATGTCAAACTGGCAGGGAACACTTCTGAAAACACACTGAAAACACATCAACTGTAGATGCTGAGCCCCTTGAAATCAGTCTCTGAGCTATCCTGAACATTTGGCTAGTATGCAATAAGAAAAATGCCATAGCAGTAGTTAGTTCATATGAGCCAATCAGTGATGTTAGCTTACGTTCTCAAATGCGGCATTTGAGGCTGATTTTGAGATGCAGGGTATTTTTAGCTATCTTTGAAGAAATTGCTTGTCCTATGGTTTCCAAATACGCTTATTTTCAACATTTGCATGAAAGCAGTGTTCGGGTCAGAGAGATGAGATCCTGTCAGCACACTTACCTGGGAAAGGTGCAAGAGACCCAGGTTCATGTGCTTGGCTTCAGTCAGGCAATACAGCAATTTGCTCCTGAATGCTCAGCTACTGAGCTATAATATGCCTCAGTCTGCACATATGGACTGTCTATAAATCACTCAATTAGCAAGTAACATTGACAAAAAGAGAAACACTGATTTTTAGGGCCTGTCTACACATCTGTATAGTATATAGCCACACTATCCTTAGCACTGAAAGCAGTCACACCATAGCAGCATAAAACTAATAGTGCAGACTAATTTATGCTGGAGAAAACCAGCTAGTTTTGGAGTTATCCTGGCCATTATGAGTGCAAGTCATGGAATTCAGATTTTCATAATTTAAATGTCTTTAAAAATCTTAGAAACACTCCTAGATATTGCACTAGAAAGAATACAGCTCATTTGGCAAAAATAATGTATACCTGAACAAAAAAAAAATTAACTCTTCCAGCATGGGTAGATGAAAAATTCCAAGGGGATGAGGAGGAAGAAAAAAAAGTGATTACACTAAAAAATTGTGCCCAAATTTCCATTTATGAATCATGAGTAATTATTTGAATTTATGAACTGTAAAGTAATCAGAAGCTTGCATGAGAGCAGAATCAGGCCCAACGGTGTGCCACAGGAATTGCAGACCACCCACCTATTTCCATCACAAGCAATAACCTTAATGCTAGCTGTGATTACAAATAGAAAAGTGAAGCAACTAAAGGAAAGCAGAATGTCTTTTCTCACAGCTTTTACTGTGGAAAGAAATGGAAAGTCATATTCAAAAGACGATTTACACAAGAAATCACACACAGAGTGTTCAGTTTCTGTGGACAGAAACTGAAATTATCTAAGGAGGAAATTATGGAGCAAAGTGAGAAAGACGTAAGCAGTAAATCACCAGGACCTGATGCCATTCATCTGGAGATTCTGACAAAAAGCAATCAACTAATATGTGGAAATGTGGCCCTTTCAAGCAGCTATCCATGAAGAATCAAAGCACACTAACATAATGATTTTTTTTTTTGTTGTTGTTTTAATCAAAATAATCCAATGGAAGTTTTGTTATTGACTGACAGAGTGAACCTCACTTTAGTGAGAGGCAAGCTGCAGATTGAGTCAAAGCAGAGCAGATAATAGAAGAGTTTTTAGATGGAAAAGTTTAATTCACACAGTTTCTGTGTGGGTCTGTGCTCGTGTGAACTGAAATAATGTTTAATCTCTACTCTCAGTGATATACAGCATATTATGTTTATGTGCTAACCTGCCAGTGTCCATGTAGGTGAATCCACGTTGCATACTGCTTCAATGGGCCTCCAGCATCGCAAAACTTTTATACATGATCATTGTTCTTTTTTCAGGCACAACAACAATGCTGTGTGAATACAGCTGACCCAAGGAGTATTCCTCTGGGACAGTTTTATACTTACTCCCTACATTTAAAGCAGCAATGGCTGCTGCCACTAAGATGTTATAAAAGCGGCTGACTTCCAATGCCAAATCCACTGGCTGGGAGATGTTAGTTACATTTTGAGAAGTGACTCTGTATTTATAAATCATAAAAAGAACCTTAGCAAATCACCTAAGCCATCTCCATTTTCAGATAAAAATCAGCTACTCCTACTAGTCTGGGTTTTTTTGAGGGGGTTGTCATAGATTTGTCTAAGCTGATTTTTAAAACCTACAGTGATGGAGATGTCAAAACTTCGGAGTGAGCAAGCAGCTGCATGGTACTCAGATGCTGTCTGGCATTAAACCATGACATCAAGGTAACCTACACAGGACTTAGCTTACCGTCAGTGATCTTTTCTTGATGCCTAACCTAATTCTTCTGTGCTGCAATGCAACACAGTTATTTCTTGCCTGATTGTCAATGGAGAACAGTTTGTTTCTTTTCTCTTCACATCAGCCTATCATGACTAGAGAAATGATACCACAGGTACCTCAGTTTTCCATCTCCCTTAGAGATCTCCCCTTATCATGGTTTATAGAGATATGTGATCATCTTTTTTCTAGCTGAGGGACTTGCTTATTTTCTTGCTTATTTTATATTACACTAACTGAGGTCTTGACGGTGATGCGAAAATGTTATGATGCACTATATGAGGTAGCATGTATCCTCACTGTTACTACCCAATGTAAAATTTGGAGGAGGGTGTCATTACTGACTGATATTAATTTCATTTTCATTCTATGTACCTCTGTTTCTAATTCTAATCCAGCCCTCTTAAACCTTTGTAACCATTGCTCACTTAGTACTGATACAAATTTAGTGATCAGATTTCAGTCAAGCCACTAATGAGTAGAAACAGGCCTATTTCTGGAACTTGGCTTTCAGATGCATATTTCTTGTAGAACACAGCAACACTGATACTTATTCTTTGTTGATAACTTTCCAAACACGTGAGTTGGCATACCTGTGCAGTTTTGTTCAGGCTTTATTATCCAATCTTGATTACCTAAGTCTCATGTGAATGTCAAGAGCTTTACTAAAATGAATGGTTTCAGAGAACCTACGCTGACCAAAGTGTGAATATGACACCAAGTAGCTAAAAAGTGAAAGACGTTACGAGAAAAATCACAATGAATTCAACCCAGAAGTATAAACTGCTGCCCATGTTCTAACATGCACCCTTAAGACACAGAGCTCCATAAGGACACAAAGGAGCAAGGGATACTCACTGATGTCCAGTTACAGTTACAGACATAGAATCATAGAATAGTTAGGGTTGGAAAGGACCTTAAGATCATCTAGTTCCAGCCCCCCTGCCATGGGCAGGGACACCCCACACTAAACCATGCCACCCAAGGCCTCATCCAACCTGGCCTTGAACACCGCCAAAGATGGAGCATTCACAACCTCCCTGGGCAACCCATTCCAGTGCCTATCTAATATATATATCTAATATATATATCTAATATATCTAATGTGTAACAAAGTCACTATGTAGAAAGCATTCTTTCTGCTGTACTACATAGTATAAGGCCACTGATCATGTACATATAGCTAACTTATATTGTGATGTTCAGCATTAGTGAGCTACAGTTCGTGAGCTAGAGGAAAAAAAAGAACAATAAGAAGCATTTTCCTAGGTAAGTATCAGATCAGTATTATTTAATACAATTTTCATTTGGGAGGGAAATGGATAAGAAGATGGTGGAATATGCAGGTTACAGATGCTTTGATAAGATTCTAAAGGGATTTAAAGATACTTGAGGATGACAGCTCTGTCTGAACAAGAACATGAACAACGTAGCATGGATTAAGGTCCTTAGTCACTAAACTGTAGGTTATCCTGCTAAGAACAAGAACATTTATGAACAATATATTCACTAGAGATTTGTCAGCCTAACAAGTTAAAAATCACAGGATGTTTTAGAAAATTACTTCTCCTTTCTCTACAGATTATTCCTAATTAGCTCAAGAGATCTTTAATAATAAGTTGAAATTATAGCTATGACATTGAAAAATGCAGCAACTTTGACTTCATGCAATGACCAATTGTAAAATGGAGGCAGACATGAAGTGAGGTAGGTGTCCACTCTGGCCTCATGAGAGAGGAGATCCTGTCATATTCCTCCCTTCTCTAATGTCTATTCAGTTCTCTGCAGAAGGGCAAATCTGTTCTTCAGCAAGGTTGTAAAAAGGGCTCTGAAAGGTTTTCAGTTTCCTCATTTGAATTCAGTCTTGACTGTGTTTAGCTCTTTAAATAACTGCCCTTCTAAATTTTTCAATAAGCTACTTTGGGAAACGGTTTGACTGTGATTCAGTTACTTCATACCATGCAGGCCTGCAGGCTCCTCTCAGTGGTTGATGATGTCAAGAAAAGGCTTGGCAAGTGTCGCATACACAGACTGCATTTCAGGGGTAGAATTCAGACTTAGTCAGTCTTCCAGGTGGACAATTAATCCCATGACCCTTTTTTGGTAGAAGGAGTCATGGGCAACTTCACAGTTCAGTGGAACTGAATGGAAAAACATCTTCAACGACACAAAGCCACTTCCCTGCTAATGTTTCTTTATTTTTCTGCACCTATTTCTATTCCTATTTGGCAATTCCTAATGAGTCTTTAATTACTTTAATACTGGTTTTCAAGTTAAGCATGTAAATGCACAAAACATTTAACACACAATGTTAAATGAACTAATGCGTGCATTTAATTAACGTCCTACGTCATGTATTAGTTGGAGTTCGCTTACATCCTGCATTCACTGACTGAAGAGCATGCACTAGTCATAGAGATTCAATTTCCTTGAAGGAATTCAATTTTTTTTTAAAAGCACCCATTTCTTCTGAACACTTTAAAATTCATTACTTAGTAAAACTGAGTCCTATATATATTGCAATACTGTAACTTCTTTTTTTGACAGATCTTTGAAAAAGCAGCAGGTTGTCATACATTTCAATGTATAGTTATATTCCTGTGCATACCAAAGAACAGAAATGTAAATGATTTTGCTTTCTGATCCCGAATACCCTTCAGCTTAATTTTATTTTTCCAAACCTACCAGTTAGGGGGTGGAGAGGGAGAAAGAAAAGAAATTAAAGAAATGAAAGGCAATTAAGATAAAAGAATATTTTATTATTTTATACCTTAGACCCACAGTACGTGAAGCCACAGTGAGGCTGTCTTCTCTAGGGACAGATTACCAGCCACTGTGTTAAACATCTGCACTATTATTCAGCAGCCTTCCTATTTCCTACAAGTTTCCTGTATGACTGAACAGACGAATGATTAATACACAACTGCCCAGTAACAGCTACATGTGGAAGTGAGGCTTGATTCATGGGAAGTAAGTTATCAGATTTAGTCCTAAGATTATGAGTATCACCTATGAAATGTTGGACATTTTCAAGTTTCACTGAAATCACTGGAACCTGAGGCCATGGCTGAGAAATTTACTGGAGCAGGCAAATAAATTGCAATTTTTTTTTTTTGGGGGGGGGGTGGTTAAACTTGAGAACTGCCAGCAGTAATTGCAGTTTAGCAACTCCAGGCAAAAGAAGGAATTAATTTATTTATCTGTCTGATTGCACATAGAATCGGGACTGGTGCAAGACCTGAATGGCCAATGTATTTTACATGAGCACCTTCAGGCCAGATATCTAAAGGCATTTAGACATTGATTTCAGTGAGTTTGGTGACTGAATGTCTTTATAGGTCTGTATATTTGTGCTTCATAGAGCCCAAATTCACCCTAACAGTTACTGAACCCTAAAATCTTTGTGAGCTTCAAGGGATGTGCAATTAAGCAAGCTGTACCTAAACCAGAAAAATACATTTGCTTGGAGAGCAACAAGGAATTCCAGAAACAGTCTAATGCAAAAAGAGAAGAAAACTATTTTTGTCTAAATACACATAAAACAGATGAAGGAGAAAGTTTAAAGAGGCTGTGTGCCTCCAAACAAGTCCAGGTGACACTAAAAAGGAGAAAAAAAAAAGCCTATTTATATTGTAAATAATTATAATTTAGGATGCCAAATAAAACTGATAATAGCTTATTAGCTCTTGCTTTTAACCATCAGTGCAGACTGGAGAACAAATTACAATGCCACCATCAATAGTTCTAAAGAGATCACAAGATAGATACCCCTTAACTACTTAAGAGACAGAAGGAGCTGCATACATATGAAGGGAATAATAAATTAGAAAACTCATTGCCCCAGTGAGCAGTAAGGTAACTCAAATTGGCAAACTGCAGTGGGCTTACTCTTTCCCTGAAAAAAATTACTAAAGCCATCTATTTATTTATTTATTTACTTAGAATTTGGCTTGAACCTTTTTCTTGCTAAAAACAGAATATTGCAAGGAAAAGATTTTGGATCACTATTTACCTACACCTGAATAATATATATATATAGTAATAATAATATCCTATAATAATAATATCCTACAATAATGCACCAGAACATGTAGCAGACATTACTCAACCTAAGTTAATCAAAATTAGCATAGAAGTTAATGTAACTCAATGTTATGAGCATACACAGAGAAAGAAATACCAGTTTGGAGAAGCTCATGGTTATTCAAAAAAACCCCCTTATTAATGTAATAACATCATCTAGTTATAGTCAAAAAAGTAATTGATTTCTTCAGAGAACTCTCAAGAAGTGTAACAGAACCTGCATTTATATGCTATATAGGAAGTATATAACAGAAATAAAGACTGGAATAGCACTTAGATGTCCTTCTGTTCATGCCATAGCAAGAGACATCTCACAACAGTTAGACACTGAAACTTGCTAATCAAAGGGATTAATCCAGCAAATGCAGCCACCTCTCCTTGAACACCGCTGGAGGGACAACAGCTAAAGATGTAACAGATCCCTTTTGCCTCTCATACCCAAGAAAGCATCAGGGGTGACGTTTGTCTGGGGTGACTCCATTGGTAAGGAAGGTTAAAATACCCTTCCTCTATAAAGAGGAGGGCACCACTATTACAATTTACAGTATTACCAGGCTTTCTGTCAGACTTGTCCATTTGCTTTTTATAGTTCTTTTTGCTGTCTTATACCACAGTCTATGGTATTCTGGGTACTCCTGAGAAGTGCACAGAAACAGGACAGCAACCCAGGACAAACAGCACTGAAAGTAAATCTTAACTGTTAATTAGGAGAACACTGAGATGAGTGGCTAACCTACAGGTGCTCATCCTCAGAAAATGGCAGATTCCCTAATTGGTAGCTGAATCAGGATGACACGCCTGCTCCTTTCAGATCTCACTGTTTGGAAAATTACTTTTGTTAGGCAATAGACAGCAAAGGATTCAACTCACCAGTGCTCTTCACAGCCAAATTCAGAAGTAGAACAGCTGCTCTTAAGCTGAGGATCTGCCACACAGGCAGGGCTGGTTTTCAGTCTTGTGTAGTTTTTACGAGCAATGTACCCCCTGAAAGCTAAAAATCATAGTTATGAATCAGAGAAAAATTCTGCAGAGCCTAAAACACAGAGTAGCACCTGGCTCTGCAGTGCAGAGCTGAATGTCCTCAACTTTAACTGAACCAGGGGCTCAAACAACAGTCAGCACCTCACAGGGGTGACTCCAATGTTTGCAGAGTTAACAACAGCTGAAAATTATATTGGACCTAGCAAGAAAGACAGGCCTTGGAATGAGCACATGTCAAATTTAAACATGACTCTGACTTAGAATGTATTAAAATACATAGTAGAAAATCATTCCCCAAACACATTCTTTAATCACAACTCCCATGATTTGAGCATATCAGAATTTTGCAGAATCAGAAGTTTTACCCGCTTTTAGTGTGGGGGATGAGGATAGAAATAGACACATTCAATTGAAACTTAACAAAATGGCAAAGAAAATGGCCATGAATAACATTTTGAAGATACCTACATCCTTTATTCTATGCACTGTCTCTGCATATGGGTGTCTAAGTAACTTAATTACTTCTGTAATTTTATCCAACATAAATTTACCTGAATTCTTGACACCTATGAGCAGTTAGAGATAAAGCTCCAGCACAAACCACAGACAGCAATACTACTGCACTTAGGACAAAAGACTAAAAAGTACAGCAATCTACACTTAAACCCACAGATTTTAAATTTTATTTCTTGTACGTTTTATTTCAAGCATTATTTTAAGTAGAAATACCTTGATAAAAGGTGAAAGAGCGCGGAATAATGAAGATGGTAAGTAGAGTATCAATGCTGTAGCTGAAGTGTACAGCAAGCAGTTGCTGATTAAGAAGGCTGAGGATAGTGAGGGAAAGGAGCTGGAGCTGTTTATTAGTCTAGCAGGACTGCAATTTAAACAGTGAGACAGTACATAAAAGAAAATTGGAGCTAAGACCAGGAAATATGATTTTGAAGGCAAAAAATCCCTATCCAGAAAAAGCTTTTAAGCACACTAAACACATGCAAAAGCAGAGCCAGTCTGGGGACTAATTACACAAAGGAGAAGGAGAACAGCCCTCTCGTCAACAGAGTCGAGGGTTAAATATTACAGTGGGATGTAGGATAGGCACAGAAATGCGATCTAGGCCAACCTCACGTAGGATCAGGGTCAAGATAACATTGTAGATTACAATGGGAAATCGGGAGGTAGAATAAATATAAGTTATTGAATAAATTGAAAACTGAGAAGTTGATCAGAAGATTAACAAGTTTTCCCTGTATTCACACCTCTGTTTTATCAAAACACTGAGAATATGCATTACCTACACAACAGAGAATAAAGACCCTGTAGAACTTGCAGTCCCTCAATTATGAGATAATTGATTGATTTCACTTGTCTTCCACGTAATTACTTTTATTCATTCATGTTTGGGTTGGTTTTTTGTGTGTGTGTGTAACGAAAAAATAGCGGAGGAAACAAAATAGAGCTACCCTGATTGCATCTGCTCTTTCCCTTAGGAAAGTGCTGTGACTAATCCCTTCTTTTCTATTTATTTCCAGTATAGCGTTAATGGTCATCTCTTCAGCCACCTACCTCCTCAAAAATATGTGGTGTTGCACTTATTTGTTCAATGTAAGAAAATGAAAACTATCTGACTAGTTCAAGCTGTGGTTTTCAATGCACCATAACAATTCAAGCATTTTAGTGCTACAGAAGTTTCCAGGGTAAGAAGCAGCAAAAATCGCCTTTTAATGAGAGGTTACTAAAATAAACAACCATTCACTTTACAGAAGGCATGACAGAAGTTGGGCTTGCTGAGATGTTGTACTGAATATAAAGCTCAGGTATCGCGAGGCTGAGGAACTTTCTGCCCTTAATAATCCAACTGGAAAAGTCTGCCTATCTGGTGGAGATGAGGCAAGCATTCACTTGGCCCATGTGATCAGGCTTCCAATTCTTAACTATCCCCCACTGACCAGACAAGGAGCCTACTCCAACACTGGCAGCAGAGACAGCTGGCCAGCAGCCACCTCTCTGCTGCTGAAACATGCTGAGCATCAGTCAGTTGATGGTGTACTATAAAGAAGCACTGAATCAAATGAACTAATAAAATAAACTTCAGGTTTATCTTCAGCAATTGCTCAACTTTTAAGTAGTTCATTACATGTGTGTGTGTGTCTTTAAAATCAACCCTGATGTCTACTGTGATTTTATTTTTTTAAATTCTGTTTCCCAGAGACTCTTACTAATGTCAGTATAACCATTTTGGTCTTTCCCTCATTCACTACACAAAACCTGCTATATCTGATTCAATAAACACAGTTTTTACCTTGTCTTCTGTTTTCATATATATTTTCAAAACCAACTCCTCTTCAACTTAACCTTTCTGCAAGCTGGTTTCTAACATTCTTCCAGAATACCTTGAATCTGACAGGTAAATGGCTGTATTTTTCCTACTTTGCCTTTGACTCATGGGATAACTGAAGTAGCAGAGTAAACAAACTTGTCTCTCAAAAGCTTCATTGAGCATTAGTAGGGCTGCATCTTTTCAACATTTATTAACTGGATCTATAACGTTTCAAAAGAAATACATATGCAAAGAATTCTACTGGGGGAGTCTGAGAGGCTGAGAAGCTGCTCCATCACAGCAATTTGCATTACTGACTGGTGGTGGTTTTGACACTAAGCACTTGGCTCAAAGAGTGTGAAATTAGCAGACTCATGTTGCTACTGCTCCATGAACAATCACTGCATCATTGAAGAAGAATGATTACCAGCTGTCACCTCATTTTCACTTTATGCACTCTATATTCCAAACTTTCCAGCAACAGTATCTTTAACCCTAATCTTTACATAGCCAAAGATGACAGGATTTGCAAAGCAACATAGGAACTGAACTTAATTTTAGCACTCATATTAGTAACTTGGTGTTAAATGTTTACATGCCACATACACATTTTTACTTCTTGTACTGATCAGTTCTCACATAAAGTAAGTTTGCTGCCAGGTCCAGCACCTTGCAAACCAAGAATATATTTACCTCAAGGAGTCTGAAATGTGGTGTCATGCAGTTAAAAACCCTTTATTTTAAGGTCTAAGCACCAAGGCATATACATTACACACAATGTTGCACAATTCTAGATAGGAAAAGTCCAGGCATTTTCCCTCTGATTCCCATAGGAAATATATAGTTACAGAGCAAATTGTGAAGCACAATGTGGAAAGATCAAAGCTAAATAATCACAGGTCTATACCAGAAGTATAAAGAAAGGAGATGAAGTAGTTTTTTAAACAGCAGAAGAATTCATTCTCAGTTGTAAAAAAATCATGTTAACCAGGTATTTTCTGGGCAGACAATTTTTAATCTATAGTATCACGTAAAATAGCATATAACAGCAACTTGGAAAGGAAAGCTGATGCTTGCATTGCAAGATATCATGGTAGTTAGTAATCAGAGGTTGATTTGCCATAAACAGCATATCACTTTCTTAATGTGTCCAGTTAAAAGAGCATTCAGCAGTCTAACTAACAACATTTGAGAGGATTTGGAGCCTATAAATCTGATTCTTCACTGCATGCCAAATTAATTCCAATGAACAGTAAAAGGGACAGAGAGTGACACCCTTTGCTGGGTCCCACGAATACCTCCCCTCTTTCATCTCTCACTCTTGATGGATATTGGGTGATTCCTGTTTAACAGCAGAAAAAAACTTCAAAGTTCTGTGGCAGAAGCATTATGAGAAAGCAAGTCATGAGTTCTCATGTGCAAGCAGCAACTATTAGTAACAAACAGTGACTATTAGGAAGACTCACCAAGGCTGCCGTCAGGACTGGTGTCACTGATGCCCATCACCACTTGGATAGAAGGTTTTAAATTACCATGCATTACAGTGTCTGATTGTGAGATTTGGTCACAGTAAAAAAAACCACAAAGATGACTGTGAAACTCTTTGTCAATATTAGCAAGGGAAAGGAACAGATTTTCCAACATGTTGTTGGACAATATACATTGTTGTCCCTTCCTCATCTTATCAACGGCATGAAAACTAGTAAGAATGGTCTCCTTTTCACCTCCTCAAAAGCAGGAGAGTAAGCCAAAGGAAATGCAGATGAACTTATATTGACAGAGCTTAGTTCAGAGATGGAGACAGAATATAGGACCTCATATTTCAAAACCATAAGACCTTACCACTTTTCCTCACATGTTCCCTGCACATGAGCAGCAGGCTTTTCATGGTTACTAGAGATAAATACTAATAGTAAAGAATTACTGGATGCCCTCACCTAGCACAGAACACAAAGAGATGGAAGAGTAAAGTTAACCAGAGCTGTGCAGCCTGTACAAACCAGGCTGGTTTACCCTGAATGTGAAATCAAGATAACAGAATGAGTCAGTTCAGCTGTCATTAACAGAAACACATACATCTCTTCAAAGGTTCTTACCCTGACAATATAATTAAAAGGAAGAAAATTAATGATATAAAAAGGGTAAAACTGGATCTGTGACTTAATGACTGTTATTTTCAGGAAAATAAAAATATTTTTAGATATATTTCTAAGGTGCTTAGAAGTTTTTGAAACATTTTACTCATGTAATTCTTAGATCTATATAACACTATTAGCTCAATACATGTACACACACACGTACAATGATATAAATAGATAAATATAGGGTTTTCAAGAAATATTTCCTTGCCTTCTACTGAAGCCAATGTTAAACCTTTGCTGTTAAAAATCCCGAAGGTAACACTTTTATTAAAAGCTGACATTTCTTGTAAATGTAAAATAGTAAATTACAGCTGTTCTCTCGCCCTCTGCTTTTATTATTATTATAATGGAGTAAATTTTGCCAGAAGCACATGTTAGAGAGATGTAAATAGTGAGCAAACCTGTATGGGCAGAAGTTACAGAAAGCAAGCAATTCACAAAGCGTTTCCTTCATCTGGTTTCCTTCCAATCACCCATCACTTTTTATATATTTATAAAAAAAAAAAAAAGCCCAAATCTTGAGTTCTTGATAAAGAATTTTCCAATACAATGTGACATATGGTGAGTGTGTGAGCACGTGTTGGAGGAGGAGATGGTGGCTCAATGGATTAGTCATTTGCCTTTCACCTCTGGAAGCATAGTTAAACTCAGTCCTGACCAGAGCTGCACAGTATATTCCAGATGGCTAAAGTGGGCCTAATTAAAATGAATTCAGTGATGTCACCTTGGATCTAAGTGAATCGCATACACCACTCATTTGGCATTTTGGCAACATCAGTTCACAAACGAAATGACCAGATTAAAATCCTCCCATAAGTCTTTTGGGACAACAGTCACACTGCATGGAAATACATGTTATCAGAACTGGAAAACATACTTTTATAATTGTATTATCTGTTGTTTTAAATTCTAATTAATGCATTATTCTAATACAAAGAAATAACAAATGAGTATTGCATGCGAGGTAAATCAGTGCGGCAACATTTCAGTCAGATGGTTCAGTGGATATGCACTGATTTAAACCAGCTGTGTATGTGGCAACATAATCTAAAAAAAAAAAAAAAATTTAACAAAATATTTTCCTGTATGTAGACTAAAATCAAAACAATACAAATCCCAATTATAAAGAAATACTCAGAAGTGTGAAGTATTGTTAACTCAAACACTTCACACAAAATCATTCTTTAGAATTCACCTCCAAGTTAAAAATTAGAGTTTTCTGACCTTCACAGATTGGGAAAATGTGACTGGAAGAAGCAGGAAAGACCTTGGATACCCTGTCTACCGTTTTTTCCATGAGTCTAATAACATCTGTGTATTCTGAGGACCTGTGATGTAGATACGTTGAAGTAGGGTAGCTTTTTCTTCCCCACCTATTTTAAATTCGCAAATATTTTGTTTGCTAGCAAGGGTGTTTTCCCCCATCTGAAATAATGACTTTTTTTCATGTAATATAATACACTCAGGAATTGTATCCTCATGTATATTGTGAGGGTTGGTTTTTTCATAAGTTTGTTTTTTCTTCCAACATTTCTTCAATGGATAGTGAACTGCTGGGCCCACAGAGATCTCCAGACCACCAGCTCATGTATTTGAAAGGCATCTGTTTATTTTTAAAATGCAAATGCAGTCTACCTCAAAGACTGACTTGCAAGAAATGAACAATCTGAACAAGTCAAGAGGTTTCCAATCAGGAGCTGTGTTCCTCCTTTATATCAGGCTATGATCACTTGCTGTCAAAATCAGTTAAACAATATCCTGGAATCTGAATGAAGTCCCCCCACAATTAAAATGAGCAGGATAATCCTGCAAGAATTATTCAGGCAAATCATTTTTCACACAGTTTAAAGTAATGATAAGGTCATTTACAAAAGAAATCAGCGCCTTTGAAATGCTGACTTGTAGACAGAGGACTGCCTGGAGGAGGGCCATAGATAACAGTGAAGACTGGCCTCCTAACACTACCCTTGCAGTCTTTGGAACTGATTCTGATGAAGAGAAGGCCCAATAAGGTTAATACCCCTACTTTGATCTCTGTCAAAGCGTACCAGCAAGAATTAATTTACATTTCAGATGAAAAAGGTTGACAGCATGAAAAGGCATCTTGTTTCTGGTATGTGAATGTGCTGTAATAGATCGGGAATTCTGAAAGGAAGTTCTGAGGAAGCTAAAGGGATAAGCCGAGCGGCTGCTTTTATTGGGAAAGAGATGAAAGGAAAACAAATTTCAATATGCGCTGTTCTGTAGAAACATGTAAGCCAAATGCTTCCTAAATTTCAAGGCCTGCTTGGGCAGGGGGTGGAGGGGAAGGGAAAGAAGAGGGAAGTACATGTATTTTAATTGCATGGTTTTGCTAATGTCTGGATGACAAATGCAAACAATCCATCTCACTGCCTGAAATGGCTCATTAAAAAAAAAATAAATACAAAGGTGGTCATACTCAATTTTACTGAAAAGCTGCCTGGAACTACACACTCACACTATAAGATGTGCAGGGAAGAGAGATTTGGAGTTGCTTTTGCCTCAATGTCACTAGGCACTCGGACAATGTAATGTAATGTAAACAACAGAAAGACTGTCAAGGTATTTTAAAACCTGGAAAATGGTGGCTACCATTAGCAAGCATGAGCTTTGATTTGAAACACAGAATAATTAGCATGTAGAGAAAATGTGCACAAGAAGAATTTTCAAGTAAGAAGTCCTAGACACAGGTTTCCAAAGGCATACAGAAATGTGTTGAGGATTATTACTATATCCCTTCAAATGCATCACCAAAGATAGGAGGGGCAGACAGCCTAATTAATACGAAGGTGCACTGTGTCACTTTAACCATATATTCCTAATGTTATTCACCCAGACTGATCACTGAAACTGTCAAGTGCCAGGTTACAAAGGAAGACGTGTGCGCTGGTAGGAAAAGCGCTAATAGCATTCCTCCAGCATCAGGTCCAGAGAGCTCAACAGAAGTGTCCAAATTCAAGGGTATGTGTACACTCCCACTGCTTCTGCTCTGCCATGTTCAACGCAGCATCTAAGATGGCGGGAAAGAACACAGAGCTCAATCTCTCTCATGTGTGCAAACAGCAGAATAGATCAGTCTCTTTCTCTGAAGAGCTAGTAATGAGCATGCATTCCCTACTCACCCAAGAAAAACTGCATAAATCTCCAAGGCAGAATGTCCCCTACACTCTCCAAGTGATATTGCTACACACCAGCTTCCTACTGAAACTGAGGTAACTCTCCTCTGAAGGAACTAGTAATAGTGGGATAGTGATGGGTCAACTGTTTCACTTTCCTTTCTGAGGCGAAGGGTTGTAAATCAGGAAATCAGTGTTCAGGTATGGCAAAGTCTAAATGTAGCAAATACTCCAGAAAATAGTTGCAGGGGGTACTTCAAAATCTACTCTTTCTGCTATCATGAAAGCAATAGAAAATGACAACACAAAGGAGAGGAAGAAGGGGAGAAAGCACTTACGCAGTCCTTCAGTGCTTGTTGTAATGGGAGAAAAAAATTCTCCTTCACAGTTCTTCATTTAATAGAACATTCTGCATTTAACCCTACAGCCACAGTTCATGATTCTACGTAACAGTGTGAATGCAAAGCTATAAATCGTTACTTTATGCTAGTGATACTCTGTTCCTTTCTGTAATTAGTCTGGTATTCTGTTTCTTCTAAAGGGTGCAGTAAAGCTTAATTTCAGAGTAGCAAACTTAGACAAAAAGAAAACAAATTAATTTACTGGAAATGGTTTGAGAACTATCAAAAGAATATTCAGAACGCAACTTTTTGAGATTGACTTTAGTCTCTATGATACAGAACCAAGAGGTAACAAAGCTTAAGGAAATATATCACAGCTGGTAGAATAAATAAGGTACTTTGGTTTATCTGTAAACACATTTGTTACAACTCATTTTTGAGTGGCTACAGTCCTTCAACCTGGGATTGGACAGGGAAGGTGTATTACACTGCATTATATGGAAGCTGCTTCATATTAACAGCATCTGAAAACACTACTGAGATCACGGCACTGGTTCCTAGATTTCTGTGCCATATGGTACCCCGCTCTCTACTAGAGACCTACACAGCCCTATGGGCCTGTTCCTCCAGTAATCTCTTTAAAGTTTATTCAAATTCATAATGATATGGCTGCATAGGAGCCTGGCAGAGAGTCAAAAGATTGGCCAAAGCTGGCAAACTCCACATGCAGTCAAAACAAAAACCTGTCAACGTGCCAAGATGAGGGCTGACACAAAGACAGAGAAATGCATGTCCAGCACCTTCATCCACACTTACAGTCAAAACAAATCAGTGCTTCATACCAGCTCTACATATAGTTGAATCATAGTGACTGTGCTCAGAAGAATCTTAAAGAATTAACTGAACAGCTTTTAATCCGTATGTTTTGCTTCCAGAGAAGTAATTACAAAAAGCCTCAAGTGCCTGATACCTGTCACTGGTGTCATTTCACACTGAAGAACAAATGATCAGAAGTAATGTTTGTGATAGCTTTTGTTTGGACTGTATCATATTTCTCTTGGCTATAAACACCAACACGTGAAATCATCCACAGCAGAATAGGTGTTGGCAATTGAAACGATGTTTTAATTACCTGCTTGAATATGTATAGCAGCATCAGTTCTTCTGTTCCTTATTTCCTTGTACTTCCTGCGAGCTTCATATCCTCTCCAGGCTAAAAATACAAAACCATGTGCTGGAAATTACATTTATTTAAGGAAGTGCTACAGAGTCTACAGAGTCAGAGATGTGCTGAAACTTTCATCCCTCCTGCCATAACCACTTCATCCCTCAACCCCCAATACCTCTTCCCCATCCACCCACATGTTGAACTCTGGGCTCACCACTGCAGTATTCACATCCCCACAACTTCAAACACTGCTTCACTCATCCAAATTTTAATTGTCACCATGTGTTCACTGATGTCCTAACCCAAAAGGCAAAGGTGCATGATCATGTCAGCACAAGAACTTTCTTCCTCACACAGCTCCCCAAATTGGATATAAGGAAGCCTCTTGGGCCCACGCCATGACGTATGTTATCTGGAATTTTGGTATACACAGGGACAGGAGGAGCATACTATTGCATTAATTTATGTGCTGCATGCTAGCATAGACACACCTAACAATATTTTAATTTTGTGCACAGGCATCACACTCAAAATACTAAAATATTTAAATAAAGACATTACCAAATACTAAGATGACACCTTAGAAGTAAATCAATAATATTTGCATCAATTAGCTGAAGAGGAAAGCACCTCCGGTTATTTTGATTTCATAATAAACTATTATGAATGAATAAATAATGTACATGCAATTTAACAGCTTGAAATGCAAAAACACTGAATGAAATAGGGAATGTGAACATTTACCCGACTGTATGGTAACAGCACTATTTTCTCTTTTCTCTTTGACTTTCTTGTACCTCCTTGCTCCAAGCCATCCCTTGATATAGGCTTGCATGACCACCACTCTTCCTATAACTTCTCGCAGGAACAAATTCAACTGTTCTATATGGTAATACTTTAGAAAAACCTGAAATGGAACAAAAAAAAAGAAAAATAAATTCAGTATTACATGCAGGCAGTAACATAACTTCTTGTATTCTGCCTTTTTTTTAGTCTTACTTCAGCTTATTTTAGGGCACCATTGCTGAGAAAAACTGGTAAAATACTGGTTGCTAATATCATAGCAATCTTGTGAATCAAATATTTGCTCTCAGTGTGCTTGTAGAATTTCATTATTTCACTGATTATAATCAACCCATTGCAAAATAAATCACATGTTTACCCCCTTTAAAAAGTAAAAAAAAAGGAGGGGGATTTTTTCAGGTACCAACAATTTTGAAAGGTAGCCTTTCTTGACAGTGGGAAGATAAATCCTGGATTGAATTTGGTTTTAGACATAATAATGAAGCATTATGCTTCAGATGGCAAATCCTACGTGTGCTTACATACACTTTATCTGGGTCTTGATCAGGAAAATTCTCCTTGTTTTTCCTTCGTGCACTGTAAAACAACTCAAGACACTGTATAACATCCTTTTTACGGAAGTCATCCACTCCATTTTATACCATGAACAAAGGCTCTTAATAGAGCCAGAAGGATCTTCCCTGAAACCCCACAAATGGATAATGTACTAACCAGGCTCACAGGATGGGCCATAGTGTGATGTTTCAGTCACACCATAATTAAGAGCAGGAAGAATTTCAAGGAGGCACTACCTCAGCAGGCACTGACAGATGTACTGTCCTTATCTAGGTAGCCAGGTGCAGAATGCTCTTTGGTGAGGTACCCAATGCACCCCTCCTCTTGCCGCACCAACTCAGCTGGCTTGAGAGCACGCCTCCGTAACCCAGGAGGCTAACTGGAGCAAATTCCTTGCTCTTCTGTTCATGCAGTACTTTTCAAACCGTTATTAGGCATGTTTTGCTAAAAGGATACTATCCTTGAGAAAATGTTAGCACCCCCTACCTTGGTTTTCCCAAGAATCCAGTTGTCTAGTTTAGATTTCTCCAAAATGGCAAGACAGTTTTCTCTGCTACCAAGGGGAGTCTCGTGTGCCTTGAATGCAAGGTAATAATACCTGTAAAACCAAATGACAAAGAAAGAATTGACTTGACCATCAGGGTGGTCTTTCACTGTCCTTCTCCAGCTCAGAGCCACATCTCTAGAACTAATAAACCAAAGTCATCCTTGTACTCAGTCCTCTTCATAAACCATGAGACACCTCTCACAAATGGGTATTTGAGCATATGAATGACATAGCAAAATAGGTGGTACAATAGTGGTGACAAGAATCTGGTGCATTCTAGAATTCCTGAGTTGGTTTAATCACCCAGAAAGGTCTTTCACAAGCCAGTGCAACTTCGGAAACACACACGTTGCTCTGAAATTTTCAGGTGAACACATGAACGAATGACAGGAAGCGGGAAAAGTGCTAGAAATTGGAGTAATAGAAATGAAGGCAAAAATAAAACCTTCTGCATAACATGTAAAACATTCTGTGGCACAGTTACATCTCACTGTAAGCCTGCAAGTTCCGTTGAATAAGCATGTGCTCCCTGAGGTGCTCAATGAGCTCTTACAGATTTCTAAGTGGGAGAAAAGTCAGATGCTAGCACCAAAGAAAGAGAAAAGCACCAGAAGTACATTATTCATGACCTGATGCCTGTTTCTTATGAGAAACGCCCAAAAAGGAATTTCAGAATCTTTCAGTATTTTAGTTACTCATATCAGTAATTTTTCACAAAGAAATTTAAATGTCCTTGATATTCTTTAAGAGCATAAATCCACATAAGAAGTCCAAGGCTCTTAAGTTTGTAACAAGATCACTCCCATCAACAGAACTTGGGGGAGCTTCCATTTTCAGTATGCTTAATAGGAAGGCTGAGAATCCTCAGTCAGTGAAGATAAAGGCCAGCTCCAGGAGGGTAGGCAGAACAATGATAGAGTGATATTGACTGATTTTTGAGGCTGAAACGCAGACACTGAATAAAGATTAGTTTACAGTAAAAGCAACTCTCATATCAATCTTAATTTACAGACAGCAAGATGCTCAGTCTGCATAAATACGTACCTGTTTCACACCTCCAGAAGGGGTCATATATATTTGCAGTTAAAACAATTCGCATTGCTATCACTGCAGCAAGGATTTTATCAGTGCTGATGGTTAAGCAAAACTAGCAGCTACTTTAAAAAGAAAACAAATTAATTACTCCTCACATGAATGTAATAATTTTTTTTACTCACTAGGATTTATGTAGTTGGGATTAGGTTTGTAGACTCATTAGGCATGATGTCTTTTTTCTGTTTGATTCAGATAAACAATTGGAAAGATTATGATCAATTTTAGTGGCCTTTGGAGCACGCCCATACTAAACATCGACTTTTCTTTTGTCCACATTCCCTTGCAAAGAACAGCCACTAACAATTATCTGAAATAACATTATTGTGCAAACAGTTAATGCAAGCATGTTTAAACTGAATTAAGAATAAATGGACCAATCCCTACCTGAAAAGCCATGATGCATTAATGAAGAATTTAAGTGAGCCAAGGGCAACAAGAAAAGCTTCTACTGGTGTGCCGGTGATAAAAAGAAGGAAACAAGAGACCTGGTCACCTGGGATATGGAGAAGGACAAGGTACTCACTGACATTTTTGTCTCAGTCTTCACTGGCAAGTGCTCCAGCCATACCACCCAAGCTGCAGAAGGCAACAGCAGGGACTGGGAGAACAGAAGACCACCCACTGTAGGAGAAAATTAGGTTCAAGAACATCTAAGGAACCTGAAGTGCACAAGTCCATGTCACCTCACGAGATGCATCTGCGAGTCCTGAGGGAACTGGCAGATGAATTTGCCAAGCCACTATCCATCATATTTGAGAAGTTGTGGCAGTCCAGACAGTTATCACTGAGAAGAAAATGGGAAACTGAACCCCCATTTTTAACAAGGGAAAGAAGGAAGATCTGGTAAACTACAGGCCAGTCAGTATTACCTCGGTGCCTGGCAAGATCATGGAGCAGATCCTCACGGAAACTGTGCTAAAGCACATGGACAATAAGGTGACTGTTGACAGACAATTGTGGCTTCACTAAGGGCAAAAGGTCCTTGACAAATTTGGTGGCCTTCTATGACAGTGACAGGGTGACAGTGTTGGTGGATAAATGGTAGAGGGACTGCTGTCATCTACCTGGACCTGTGCAAAGCATTTGACACCGTCTTGCACAACATCCTTGTCTCTAAACTGGAGAGACATGGATTTGATGGATAGACTGCTCAGTGGATAAGGAATTGATCGGATGGTCACACTCAAAAAGGCAGTCAATGGCTCAATGTCCAAGTGGAGACCAGTGATCTAAACAATTTTTAAGGTCCCTTCCAAGCCAAATCATTCTATGATTATAAGTCCTTGCAAAAAATTATGTTAAGTAACAGCAAGAATATATTCCAGTTAGTTTACAAATTGAAGGTTATTTTTTTTTTTCTGCCACCTCAGCTCTCATTTATGAACTGCTATGTGTTGTCTTGGCTTTTATTAAGTTATACTTCTACAGGTACTAATCTATTTATATTGTCTTTGAGAGAAACTGGCAGGTTGAGCAAACCATTCTCCTAATCATTAACATGGGAAAGAGCCATCAGATGTTCTTTAAAACAAAGAGAAGAATATGACCAGTGAACCTCAAAGACAGATTCCTCTGTAGCCACAGAGGGGTAAGAAAATATTCCGCCTTATACTAAACAAAATATGGAGAATCAATTAGAATCATAGAATCATAGAATAGTTAGCGTTGGAAAGGACCTTAAGATCATCTAGTTCCAACCCCCCTGCCATGGGCAGGGACACCTCACACTAAACCATGTCACCCAAGGCCTCATCCAACCTGGCCTTGAACACCGCCAAGGATGGAGCATTCACAACCTCCCTGGGCAACCCATTCCAGTGCCTCACCACTCTCTCAGTAAAGAATTTCTTCCTTATATCCAATCTAAACTTCCCCTGTTTAAGTTTGAACCTGTTACCCCTTGTCCTGTCACTACAGTCCCTGATGAACAGTCCCTCCCCAGCATCCTTGTAGGCCCCCTTCAGATACTGGAAGGCTGCTATGAGGTCTCCACGCAGCCTTCTCTTCTCCAGGCTGAACAGCCCCAACTTTCTCAGCCTGTCTCCATACGGGAGGTGCTCCAGTCCCCTGATCATCCTCATGGCCCTCCTCTGGACTTGTTCCAACAGTTCCATGTCCCTTTTATGTTGAGGACACCAGAACGGCACACAATGCTCCAAGTGAGGTCTCACGAGAGCAGAGCAGAGGGGCAGGATCACCTCCTTCGACCTGCTGGTCACACTCCTTTTGATGCAGCCCAGGATACGGTTGGCTTTCTGGGCTGCGAGCTCACACTGAAGCCGGCTCATGTTCGTTTTTTCATCGACCAACACCCCCAAGTCCTTCTCTGCAGGGCTGCTCTGAATCTCTTCTCTGCCCAACCTGTAGCTGTGCCTGGAATTGCTCTGACCCAGGTGTAGGACCTTGCACTTGGCATGGTTAAACTTCATAAGGTCAGCATCAGCCCACCTCACAAGTGTGTCGAGGTCCCTCTGGATGGCATCCCTTCCCTCCGGCGTATCAAAGAAAGAATGGAATAGTGCAAGACATTAATTTTTTTTAATCAGGAGAATATTATTTTGAAATATTAGCTCCAGTTAATCTCTAGATATTAGCTACAGTTGTCACAAGAAAGAAAAAAAGAACCACTAAAATAGTCAATAAAGATCAAAGGGGGACAAAATAACATCTGAAGGCAGAAGCACTGGAATCAGTCCTGGACCAAGACGTAGCTATTCACCAACTGGATATGTTGCCCACTCTGAATAATGATAGGAAATTATGTACTACTGAGTTATTTTTAAGACAGTAACTTTCTCAACAACAAGATACTGCAAATTCTTTAGCCAAGTCTTCCAAAATACTAAGAGTCATACCATTGAATAGGTATGGAGAAACATGGTGTATTTAAAAGAAAAATGTATGTTTCCTCCAATCTATGACAGAACTTAATGATGTGAGTTTTCGCAAGACAAATGGTATTATGAGTTACAATAATAAACTTCAGCTTTCAAATATACATATCACACTTTGTGCTAGCATGCAATTTCAACAAATAACTTGACAGATACATCAGGGAAGATGCACCAATAGTAAATTGCTGTTTGCTTCAAAAGCCAGTTCAGACAGCCTTGTTATTTACACATGTATGTAACTTAAGCAGTTCCTTTCCTTAGAAGGAAAGAACGACTCAAGTGAGTGATCGTACCAGTTTTCTGGTTGTCATACATCTTTTAAGGCATGCTGTAGTTGGGATTTTTAAAACAACAGAACAGTTTTTAGATGGCATTGATGCAATAAAATAGTCAAGGAGGATCTCATAATTTTTAAATCTTCCTATTTTATCAATGACATTCTAGCTGCTGAGAAGTTTTCTTATTTGTTACAAATATCTGACTAAAAAGTATTTTTAAGCTATGTAATTCCCACTTCTTACCACACCATTTTTGTTTATGACTAAATTCAGTATCTTTCAAATGTAGTACCTTCACCATTAGCTCTCCTTCATGATCTAGAATGTAGTTGCTTTTGCCACTCAGAAAAACCCCATAAAAACAACATCATTGTTTCTTATCAAATCCTTTATCAAATTTTTCCTAATATTCAGTCTAAACCTCCCCTGGCACAACTTGAGGCCATCACCTCTTTTCCTATCACTTGTTACTTGGAAGAAGAGACTAACACTCACCTTGCCCTATTCTCCCTTCAGGTAGTTGTAGAGAGTGGTAAGAACCCCCCTGAGCCTCCTCTTCTTCAGACAAGACAATCCCAGTTCCCTCAGCTGTTCCTCATAAGACATGCGCTCTAGGCCCTTGATCTTTCATGCACTGTTTCGTAAACACGTACACAACTGTGCAAAACCAGGTTATTTTCATGGGTTACGAATAGTGCTTCTAGGTGTGACACACACTCATCTACGTGTTTCCTAAAAGTACTTGACTAATCAGATTCTCAGTAGCAGTAATACTTGTAAGAGAAAAATAATCTACCCTCAGAAGAACCGACTTCTCAGAGCTGATGACACTCTGGAATTATGTATTTCTTAACTAGTGGTTCTTATACTGCAATACAAACTATCCTTCATGGACACTAATAGTATTCTAGACAAACATAAAAATGGGATTCACTGTACTTAGTAGTCATTAGGCATAAAACAAAATACTTGAAAGCTGATTTTATCCCCAGATCAACAACTGCAAAGCTAGGACATTCAGAGTTAAGGTTAAACATTAAGACATGCAAGATACAGAAAACTTCAGAATGACGCTATGAATTAACTATCTGATTATGGCCAAGGCATTTTAGTTTTGGTAGTTTTAGATTAGATATACTGATCGTAAACAAATGGTTCAATTTCTCTTCCTTCCTTAAACAGTGAACTGTGGAGCTGTTCAATAAATAGTATTTAAATAGCACTATTAACTACCACACCGGTCTCTCTTACTGAAGTTGCCTTTGCATTCCAGACTCAAAGGCAGCACCAATTCTACTTTTACTCAATTTACGCAAAAAAAGTAATGATTAACCCTTTTGCTCTTTAAAGCAAATCTTTGTACTAAAATACACTTGCCTAAGGTGGAGAATGGATAATAATATGTGAAAAGCATGAGGTACAAGAGGACAAAATCCCTTTTTAACCAGACCCCCAGTAACAGCAGCAAGATTCTTAACATTCCAAAAGCAGTTTTTTCCTTCTCAGCCCGAGAGTTGGAAAGTTTAAACCCCCCAATGTTTTTAGCACTGAAAGAGCCATTAAATAACTTTTAAAAATTCCTAATTTGTATTGGTCATGTATCACCTCTTCTAGAAACTTTCACATTTGAGCTCTTAGAACTAATTGCATTTGACTCTATATTGAGAGTATGAATGAAAAAATTAAATGAAAAGTCAAAAAACATCAAGGATACTGTTGAAATTCAGTAACGGATACCTAACGCTTATGCTGCAAATCATCAGATAAATACAGAATCACAGAAATACTCTCAGAAAGGCATAATTTGGTCAATTCTGCATATACAATTCATAAGCAGTTAGCAGACTTTTCATTCCTAGAGGCTTTCTATCTCTTCCATCCTGAACCCTTTACCAGTGTTCTGTGATTGACAAGAGTCTGAAAAGGATATGTTGAAGGTAGAGTAGTTACAGGAACAATGAAAAGATCTGAAGTAATCTTAAAGCCACTGAAACAAATAAGAAACATTTCCATGGATAATAGTAAAAATCAAAATATAGGGGAAGTTATAATTTTGTTTCCAGAAATTGCTTAGGGACTTTGGTACAGTGCAGACTCACTGTTAACAGTAAGCTTGCCTTAAAAATGATAGAATCACAGAATGGTTTGGGTTGAAAGTGACCTTAAAAGTTCACCTAGTTCCAACCCCCTTGCCATGAGCAGGGACATCTCTCACTAGACCAGGTTGTTCAAAGCCCCATCCAACCTGGCCTTGGATGCTTCCAGGATGGGGCATCCAAGATTTCTCCGGGCAACCCATTCCAGTGCCTCATCTCCCTCATAGCAAAGAATTTCTTCCTAATATCTAGTGTAAATTTCCCCTCTTTCAGTTCAAAGCCACTACCCCTTGTCCTATCACTACACACCCTTGTAAAAATTCATCCTTTTAAAAGATATAATTTTTCTCTGTAGCAAACCTGTTGACTTCTAATTTAATTCAGTGCTTCCCTGACTGTGAATAGTAAATACATCTATCACCACTGAATTTTTGATGCTAGAAGACAGCATGTACTGAGGTAATATTTTAAAAGATTTTGCAGTATTTGACCAGTTTTTATTCCACTCAATGCAGAATGTGACTCATTAAGTTCAATATGAGACTGTATATAGTAATGAGAAATGTAACACTGATGGCTCACAGACTGCGTGTATCAGGCCTACCAGCAGTGACCTTATGCAAATTTGCACTGTGAGACTGAAAAAGTACTTGCTGGGATTCCTATTACAGTAAAAGCACCGGTATTGCCATAAGGATATGAGCTGAGTAACATCATCTAGTTAAAGTGGAGTAGGGTAGCACTTCCAGGAAAAGTGTATCCTGTATTCTAATGCAGTACAAAGAACTATAATGCAGAACATAAACAAGCAGAGAAGAAGAAAAAAGGCAATCCTTAAACAAAACTTGTACAAACTTCTTAACACATTCCTATATGCTTATGAAGCACTTCAATCTTGACAGCATTTAGCACCATTAGACTCTCAAGTCCCTTGTCTTTTATCTGGTACAGTATATGTCACATTACATAAAAGGTGTACACAGCTGGGGGATATGTGGTGAGGACACACCTGCATACCACATCATGTCATGTGAAGCTTCAGGGACCTGGGCACTTGGATATAGTAAGGAGCATCCCATTCAGTGGGACTTTCAGTATAAGTCCTGCCTACAAAGCACATCTCTGTTAGCTGCTGTGCAGTGTATGCTCACTATGCAGCTCCATGAGCCAGGCACACCTGGTTGCTGATACGGTTAATAACCTGTGTCTGAAACCTAGGATAGCTGCCGCCTGAGAAAGAAACCTTGCTGCTTCAAAGCAAACAAGTAAGACAGACACATGATGGCATGGGGCACGAGACAAGGCCAATGGAGATGGAAGTGCCTAACACTTAACAGGTCTACAGTATTTACAGGGCTGCAGATTACATTTTTCTACTTTAAGTAAAAGCATATGTGTATTTATATACATAAAACAGATGTTTGTATACTTGGCTGAAGAAACACTGTGTGAACGACTTACAATTAAGTCCTTTCCTCACCATCTGTTTTTTAACCCAATAAACTACTTCCAGGTTTGCAACACTGAAATAATGTGTTCTATGTGAAAAGAGAAGACAGTAAAGAGTAACATTAGACAGAGCTTTATCTTTTGTTTACCTCTCACCTGATAAACCCTGAATGGTTCTGTTCCCTGCCTTTGATTGTTTTGTCCTCATATTTCCTGCTAAGAGTTTACAAAACAGCATTATTGAACAGGCAGATAAGAAGCACACCTATTTGTTTAATAACATCAAGGGAGAAAAAGTGCTGGCTCATCCATTTTGTTGTTCAGTTGCTCAAAAGGATCAAAATACCAATTAACTTGCTGGCTTAGAAAATCTTTGATATCCTCACATTTACTGACATTCTGAAACTCTTGTTCATACTTGCCTAATGTCTTTTTGATTATGAACAAAGAAGTGCCAATCTGTTTAGCATTTGACCTGTTTTCTCAACATTTTTATGTATTCAACTACTTAGTTCTTAAAAACACTTGACTAGTCAGGGTTGTAAGTTGAAGAAAAATGTTTCTTGTTCCACTGATAGCTTTTTTAAGCATTGCACTTTGCCCCCCCCCCCCAAAAAAAGCAAAATAGAACAGAATGTGATTAAAAATAAGGCATGAAGTGAAAAAAGGAACAAGAACATCCCCTCTCCTGCTCTCCTGCTTCCCCGCCCTCCCCCTCTTCCCCCCCCCCCCAATTATATTCTGAACTCAGGAAGTCTTCTGGGCTGTTGGGCAAATTGCAAAATCTCTCCACGCACACTCACTTCTCTTGCCATGTTGATTTTTTTTCCTGAATGCATTACATCAAGTTGGACTAAAAACTTCGGGTGTATCTGACAAGGACGCCCTTATCTGCAGGAACG